>NW_007360326.1:395912-1629019 GCF_000271585.1 Trametes versicolor FP-101664 SS1
ATCCAGGAATCTACTCGAGATGGCGCAGAGCACGTCCTTGTGTACCCCGAACTCCATTCCGTCGGAGGATCGACATATGACGGTGGGAGGCTGATCGTCTGGGAAAGGGACCGGGGGCCATACATGGAGCGAGTCGTCAGTTTCTGTGTTGCGCGATGCCTCAGGAGGCGAAAGGAACGGGAGCTGCATGTCGCCGGAGGAGCGAGGGGTGCGATGGAACTCGCGCAAACGGAAGTAGTCGCCAGCGCAGATGCCGTTCATTCCACTGAGACTATTGAAGTCAAGTGATGGCACATTCCGCAATTGCTGGGCGGCGAGTTTGGCAACGTCTTCTAGATGCAGACGGCAGGCGACCGCCCACACCGCCAACGGCATGCGCTCCGCAAGGGTCAGGAGGTGGTCTGTCAGAACAGAGACGGGAGATTCCATCTCGTACTTCATCGCGGCGCGGAGCATGGTCTCTATCGCATCCAGGGGCTGGCCGAGGGGAGGGTTTCTAATAGGGTAGCAGATGCGGAGAAGCGTCTCGATCGTCCCGCTGTCCTCGGCGAGATCGACGATGGGTGCGTGCGGAGACTCGGCGTCCGCTTGAGGTTGCGGGAGTAGGAACATGCTATCGAACACCGGCGAGGCTTCGATGAGAATGTGGCGACGAACCCGGAAGTCTACGCGATCGCAGGTGCGTAGGACGATGTCCGCACAGGGCTTGTCGAATGGGTGCGGTGCGAAGCGGCTTCGGGAGAGGGACTCTTGTGAAGAACCATCGTCGGCCTTAGGAGTATGAGAATCGGCCGAATGCAGCGACATGCTCGAGAAGCTGGATGCAATGTAGTGAGGAGGCCAAGCAGGAGGATGAGGAGGCAGATCTGCGCTTGCGCGGTCTCATATCAGCTATGCTGCCTGACGCGTGCTGCAGTGGTCTCCGCGGACCGCGACTCTACAGTGCACCGTATCGATCCTCTCCCGGGACGCACGTTGTGGCCTCGTGCACCTGCTGCAGAACGGAACGCTGTTATACAGTACGCATGGCGGAGGTTTTACGGCGGCCTACCGCAGCTCAAAGTTCTGCTAAATAAGTATGTTTAAATGAGATACGAGTCATTTGGACAGGTTTAGTAGAGTCCTACCGACGTATCCGCCTTCTTTACGTCCAATAACATATTTTTCGAGCCAGTAGAGCCGTTCCAGAGCCGCACAGACGTTGGGGGACCGGTGCAAGTATGTAATGAGGGTGTCGGGTAAGAAGCCGCGTAGGCGCCGCACAGAAACTTGGAGGCAGCGCCCGCCGCCGACGCTCTGGAGCCTCCGACTCCTGTTCACCTCCCACTTTGTGCTCCCCCACATATCCACTACGAGATGCCGAAAGAACAGGAGATCGTTGGCAGCGCCGGCAGAGACTTTGCTATGCTCGAGCGTAACCTATTGTCCCATCTCCGTCTGGCTGTGCTGCTGTCCCTCCTCTCCTCGTCGCTTCTTCTCCATACTCGTCTGCCTATCCCCAGCGACCCAGGATCCGCGCAGACACCCGCGTCGAAGACGGGTCTGGCCACTGCAATTATAGAAGTCATAGCAGCCGTCGCGGCCATAGCTGCGGGCGTCTGGGAATATTGGCAAGGATACGCAGATATGAACGCACAGCGTGGCTTCTTGCGGGCAAGCCAGTGAGTCTTCCCAGTTACGAGTACCTTCTTGTAGTTCATCCTGTATTCCTATGCAGGACCCATCTCGCCGTTCTCAGTGGCATTGGCCTCGTCGTGTTCGCGACCTGCATGATGCTCATTGCCAAAGATGTTTGATTGCGCCCCACACGACCAGGTCCGCACCAGCCCTGCTCGATGCCGCCTGCTGGCAGCTGCATAGTCTTCACCCCCTGTAGCGCGGCTGACGGATGGACGTCCGCAATCTATCTTCTCTGTCCAGGGCTGCGTTCTTTGATGATCGTCCTTCTGCGCCCTGATAGTTCCCACCGTGCATGCACGGGCATGCGCAGCTAAACCGGCACTCGTGCACTGGGAACTGCACGGCTGTACCGCCCGTTCCTTGTGCCTCATCCCCCCACTTCGATCTCATCCCGGCGCGCGAGGCACTCATATCCTCGCCGCCATGACCGGCACCCTCGCCCTCATGCTGCCCGTTCCCCCGACCGGCCTGCCCTGCGAGCCTGCCGCTCCGCAACCTAATATCAGACCGAGCATAAAAGCAAGGCCGACCGGCCCTCGACAGCCTCGCACCCCGTCTGACCTGAATGATATACGTCTGCGGCGTGCCAGTGCTGCTGTCGCTTGTCCCCCTTCGAAACATTCACTGCAGACACCGGGAGTTCTTCCGAAACCGCGCCGCCATTCAACACGGGTGTCTTCTGCCCCTTCTTCTACCTCCGCCTTTTCCCTCGGTGACCACCTGTCTCTCGTCTCCAACACCCCGTCCTCCCTCGTCATGACCACCACGACTACCACTACGACCATGACGCTGTCCCCTCCCGCACGCCTACGGGTCTCAGAGTCTTCGCCACCCTTTCTTCTCCAGCAGAGGCATGGCCCTCCTTCATACTTCCTCCACCACTCGCCGACTGCGATCTCGCGCAACGGCCCGTCAACACCCCCACCGAGGCAGAAGAGGACGTTCAGCATTGGCACCAGTGTTTCCGAGCGACCGAGCAGGACTACATCGACCTCGCCCCCGCCCCCAGCACAGCTCGCAGATACAGACAAGGTTCATGTCTCCGCTACAGCCTCTGCTCCGGCCGAGCCTGCGCCGCCCGCGCGCGTAGTGACCTCAGCCTCACAGCGTTCTCTTCCCAATATGTCGCCCCCTCCAGATAAGGCTCTTCCCCCCATCCCATTCCCGTCACGCTCCCCGTCACCCGTCGCCGACGCCTCTTTGCGGTCCCGCTCGCTGCTCCTACCCCTTTCACAGTCCAAGGCCACGAGACCGATCTCCCAGGACGCTGAGGACACCATCCGTCAGCTGGAACAACTCGCCGCAGAGCTGAAGCAGATGGGATCTGGGGCGTTGGCGGTGGCGAACGAGCGGCGTACGCGCGAGCCCTCCCGCCGCCGGATCAGGGAAGCGCCCGCTAAGTCCGCAGGAAGCGGCGTCCCGAAGGCAAGCCTATCGGTCCCGCGCATCGTCGTCACGAACCCTTCTATGGAGAACCTAGCGCGCGGGCCAGAATCTGAGACCCCGAGCGTACGGTCCCCAGATTCAGACGACGGAAGCGGGGATGTCACGGAGGAAGAGCTGTGGGTCGAGCAGTACGGCGGGTGGGGCACGTCGGAGAAGGGCAAGTGGAAGGCTTCCGCCCCAGACGAGGATGCGGGCGCTCAGGCTTCGGTGAGTGCTCTACCTTCGCTTCGTGCGTCGAGCGGACGGGTGCAGACGTTGACGTCGTCGCCGCCGCTCTTCTTCGCCGCAAACGCTAATGCTACATGACAGACCTCTTCGCCGCACGCTACGCCCAGCAGCGGCCGATCTACCCCCGCCGCGGCGAAGCCGGCGGAGATGTTTTACATCTACGAACCGATCGTGAGTCCCGTGCGTCATGAAACATGCCTGCCGAGTCTCACCTCTGCGGATCCGCCACCAGGGAGCCCCCGAATTCCTCGCAGGGTCTTCAACATCACCCATCGCGCGCGCGACCGCAGGCTTCCATAGCCGGCGACCAGTCTCAGTGCTGAAGCACCACAGCCAGAACCAGAGCTTGAACCCACCCAACCGCCCTCGTCGCCGCCGGCCTGCCGCGCTCGTCCTCGCCACCCCAGAACAGGCGGAATGGTTCGGGGACGTCGTGCTGGGCTCCGCACCCCTCCTATCGCGTGCTCCGCAACACCGGACACATCTCCCGCTGGCTGTCCTCGAACCGGGGTCTGCTCGCAGCCTGCCGGTCCTGTCTCCGCCCTCCTCTCCGCGACTATCCCCGCGGCGCGCGGTGTCATCGGACGCCGCGGACGCGTCGTCGAGCACGAGTTCGCATGACGGCGCTGCAGGTCTCCTGGCGAGGCGGTCCGAGCAGCTCGCACAGATGCCGCGCATGTCGTCGACGTCCACGTTGCGCGACCGCGACGAGGGCGGGCAAGAGCGTCCGTCTGCGTCGTGGGCCTCCTCTGCCTCCCTTGGTCCAGGAACGAGCTCGGAGCCGAATTCTCCGCGGCACGGGAGCCGCCCGCGGCTGAAGTCGTTCAAGGGCTTGTTCAAGCATTTCTCGAAGTAGATGAATTTCCGGCATCGAACTCACTTGTATGTAGCTATACAGTATGTCCGCATAACTCTGGCGGGTCCGGGGGTGCATGTAATATGACCACACAATAACCTCCTCACCGGCCGCCCTGTATCTCTATATATTTATGTTGTATCTTGACTTAGCCGTCTGACTCTGCTTCAACCTGACCATACTTGAACACAGCTCTGCACACGATACATTCTAGATATAGCGCGAACGTCATGTGAGTACAATCACAGTGACATCTCCTACTGCGCACGCTAACGGTGTTGCCATTTCACGGATGTCCAGGTCTACCGCAGCATCCAGAGCTGCAGCTGCAGCTTGTCTCATGATGCCCTTCTCCTGGGATTGCCAGTGGTGACCAGCTTATATAGCCTGACTGGAGGAACATCGTGCCGCCTCTCACCCCGAACTGCCCATCGGCATGGCCACAGACCGCGATGCAAGCACCTCTCTCATGCCCGAGTGCACGGGGGAGCTCCCCTCCGTTCCTACACCTCGTACTGCCCCGCACCCCTTCGACAACCCCTCCGCCGACGTTGTGATCCGCAGCTGCGATCTCGTCGAGTTTCACGTCCGGTCGCATATCCTCATGGAGGCCTCCCCCGTCCTCCAGACGATGCTCGCACAGACACCGCCACCGCCGCCGCAGCCGTGGCTGAGGAAGCAGACGTCGTCTCCCGTACTGGAGCTCCCGGAGGACGGTCGGACGATCGAGACGCTTCTGCGGATCTGCTACCCCATCGTCCACCCGGAATCCTATGCGTCGCCGGGAGAGGTGGAGTCTGCGCTGCGCGCCGCTATCAAATACGAGATGGAGCTCCCGACCAAGGTCCTCGCGGACTGTCTGCGATCGTCCCCGATTCTCCGCCGCAGGCGTGGGCGATCGCCTGTCGGCTCGGACTGGAGGATCTCGCCGGACATGCGGCACAGGAGTCTCTCCGCAGTCCTTACATCGACTTCACAGGCCTCGGCGGCATGGAGGGCATCACCGCTGGCCAGTAGGAATACCGCCGGAACCACGGAAACGTTGGTGGGGACTTTCTCTTGCTGAAGCCCGCCCTCTCATCCGAAGAGCAGGACGATGTAGGTGCTCCCCCCGACTCTCCCCCGTCTCCCCCCTCTTTTCCTGACATGCCTGGCGCAAATCTGATCTGCCGATCATCCGACGGTGTCGAGTTTCGCGTGCGGAAAGACCTGCTTTCGGACGCATCCTCGGAGCTTAGCCAGACAATCCAGGCTGCCGAGCGCGCACACGACGCCGCTACTAAAGCAGGATTGTCTTCGTCAGACGAGGACGGAGACGAAGACGTGCCAGCGATGCCCCGGGTCGTATTTAGAGAGAAAGCCGCCGTCCTCGCCCAGCTCTTCAGCTTTTGCAGGCTCAACGGGGACTTCCAGCTCCCTTTTCAAGACCTCCACGTCCTTGCAGATGTCATGGTCGCCGCGCGCAAGCACAACGCGCATGGGCTGTATGAGCTCGCTCAGCTCGGTCTGTTTTCGCTGGCTAGCACCTCCCCCTTGCGGACCTATCTTACCACCGTCACGCGCGGTCTGGACGACTGCGCGGGGGCGGCCGCGAGGAAAGCCATTGATCTTCCAATTGAGACGACGTACCTCGAGGAGTTGGAACAGTGTCCGGCGCTGGCCTACCATCGTTTGCTGTCGTATCGTGACGCCTGCCAAAACGTTGCTGTGCGGATTTTACGGTACGCGTACCGTTCCCGTCCCGTCCGGCGGCAAACGGTCGAGGTAGCTCCGGGAGACAATACGCCCCGCCCTCCAACGCCCCCATCGACATCACCCACTAGGCTATCCAGTCTATCGAACGAAACCCGTATACATTCCGGCGATTTGCTTTTTCTCCGACCCAAGTACTTCCGGAGCGGATCGTTGTGGCTGGCCGCCTACGTTGCATCCATATGTGAAGGAGCGAGCTCACGCCCCGGCACAGCCGTCAAAAAGGAGAAAATGCTCTTCGCGGACGCGACTACCACAGGCAACGCATGGTGTAGCCAGTGTCAACTGCTTGCCAGTGACCTACTGAAGCTTGGCTCCGATCTACGCTCCATCCCGGACGAAGTGAGAAAGGTGAGTATTTACCTGAATTCTTCCGAGCTCCTTGTGCGTCAACGCCCTTGCTGACGCCATGCTGAAACCTCAGGTAGTTCTGGCGATATGATGCATAGTTGGTGGACTAATGTACGAAACTGTTACAGAGTTTATCATGATATATCTGTGTGTATGATATCATGCATTCGCTGTTGTTGCACAAATCTCAGAACCCTTTCTTGAGACCACGGCCGAAGAGGCACTGCGTACCCTACATAAATCCCATTAGGTGAAGGAGCCTACTTTAGATTTCAAGATATACGAGAATACAACACCGTACAAAGAGAGCGGACAGAGAATGCACAGCAAGGCAGCTAGCGTATAGCGTATAACGTACCACACACATACATCAGCCACCCGACGCGACGACGACTATGACACATCAGCCTGACACAACCAAACACGACAGCACCTCGACGAGAGTACGCAAAGCAGACCAAACCCGTCCGTAGCAAATGGCTGCACCGCTAGTTCCCCGTTATGACGAGGCAGCCGCGGGCTCCCCGGCGGGCACGCCCCCCGCGACCTCTCCTGCGACCACGGACGGGAAGTAGCTGTCCTGGCCAGCGACCTCGGCCGAACGAGACTCGCAGTCCTCCATTCCCAGAGCCCCCAGCTTGTCGGAGAGCCCGGCAAGCCCTCCCTCTCCTTGACCCTTGGCGCGACCGTTAGAGGGTACACCACCGCCGGCACTCCGCAGCCCGCCCTTGGGGTTGAAGAGGTCCGCGTTCTTCGAGAGCGGGCGCTCGAACGACAGATCCTGCTCGTCAAAGCGTCCGCTGGAGGCGGGAATCTGCGGGCTGCTCTGCTGCGACGCAGGGTAGTGCACCAGCGCCGTTCCCTGAGGGACGGTGCCCTGCGGTCCAGGCATCATGACCCGCGAGGTTGATGCATTGGTCCACGCACCGCCCACGACAGGTTGGCGATTGGAGGGCCCCGATGACAGCGGAGGGAAGTCGTTGGGCTGCAGCACGGGCTGTGATTGATGCGGCTGTGGAAGGTGCGTGGAGCCCATTCTTGCAGGAGACGAGTCGTGGTGGCGCGGATGTTGCGGCTTCAGGCCGACGGCCCAGTCAGGACGCGCGGGAAGCGGGTGCTTTGATGAAGTAGATGTAGACGTGAACGTCCGCCGGGAAGAGGAGGATGTCGTTGACGACGACTGCGCAGCGAGCGCGCGAAAATAGAACAGAGAAGCATAGAAGACAACGAGAACTCATCAACATCGGGCAATGACAAGCAATGAAGCACAGGGTGATAGATGGAACGAACACTCACCGCTGTGGAGGCAGTTTCATCGGCAGGCGTTCGGGCACCAGCGCTGCCACCGCTGCTGGACGTGCCCGAAGCTCTTCGAACGTTACTGCTTAGACGCGGTCCATACGCATCATTGCCACCAATGCCATTCATCGCACTGGGGGAGTTGAAAGTGTAACCGCTAGTACTCACGCCAGGCCCATACGACCAGGATCCGCGCCCGCGAGCACCTCCGCGTTTGCTGTTCATGCTCCCGTGACCGTTGCTGTTCCGCGACGATGTCCTGGAGAAGTCGATCCCGTTAGAGTGATTGCCGTTAGCGCCCATAGGCTCCGGAACGGGATTATGGTGATAGACAGGTCCAGGGATTGACGGTGGTGGGGCCATAGGGACGCCTTGTTGGTATGGTTGAGGGTAGTAGGCAGGCATGCCATAACCATATACCGGCGGGCTAGGGGTGTAAGGAGGATATTGGGAGACATTCTGCATGGGCGGCATTGGATGTGCTTGCGAATGAACGTCTGGGTGAGTCGGGACTGCACCAGGTTGACCGTGGTGTAGGTGCTGGGGATGAATGGGCGGTTGGCCAGCGGGCGGCGGGTTCGACCACACGTACGGAGGAGTGTATGCAGGTTGTTGTGAAGGAGTCGGTTGAGGGTACATCGGCTCTACGCCTCCAGGGGTTGCGGGCTCGGAATGGTGTGTAGGTGGCTGTGGATAGCTATACGGGGGATAGTAGTACGGCCCCATAAAGGGCTGGCCAGGAGTGTACGTGGGATACCCGTAAGGGGAGACGTACCCCGCGGGAGGAGGCATACTCCCATACTGCGACTGATCGAAGGGAGGCGCTGTGGCAGGATCATACAGCGTCGGGTAGGTGAACGAAGGCGATGTGGCCCGCGAGTTGCGTGAGCTGCTGGACCCATTGGTGAACGAAGGACCGGACGACCTGATCGACCTGGACGACGTCGTGGATCCGGCCCCCTTGCGACTATCCCTCTTGTCCCGAGTCACGGGCCCCGACCACTCGCTCTCTGTGGGAACAGAGCTGGCCGAGTCATCGAGGTCCCCGATGCTGCTACCGCGTCCGCCACTTGTCGAGCCCGAGCCCGACACCAGACTGAAGGTAGACGAGTTCGCACTCATGTCCTTCTCCTTTTCTTTATCTTTGTCCTCAAAACCCATGAAGATCCTCGAGCGCGCCTCGTTGTACGCAGCCTCGCGCTCCTCTATAGTCTTGAATCGCTTCCCCGCCGCCCCCGGAACGTGGCCGCGGCTCCCGATGCTACCGGCTTCTGATGCGTCGACATCGGAGGTATCCGCGTCCTCGCCCGCGGTTGAACCTGGCTGGGAATATTGACGTCCTCGAGGACGCCGCATGATTTGGATAGTCGGCTGTGCCGACTCCTCCGCCGGAATCAGCTCGCATATACGTCGAGGAGGGCTTAAGGCAATACATCAGCCACAGAGCCACGACGACAGCAATAAGGCAACGTACATCCGACTCTCTGTGCGGTAATAAACGATGATGTTCTTTGTGGCAGCATCTGCTTCGGGGGAGAGCCTGTAATATGCGGAACATCGATGTACGAGTAACCGCTGGTACGAAGTGGAGGGTGTGAGGTCGATTCTCACTCTGCGGAAAGAAACATATATTAGCACATCGCCCTTGCTCGAGCACGACGTAATGAGTATGCCCCGACAGACGGCTGCAACCCCTCGCGGGAAATCGCGATGAACGGGGAGCGACGCTGCGCCGTCGTGTGATACTCGCAGACTGTGGGCGCATGCAGCGCCGATGTCCTACTCACCTACGATCCTTGATCAATGCCTCCATTTGTTCCCCCAGCTTCAGCACATATATGCGATCCTTTCCCCGCAGAGCCTCTAGTATCTGTGCGTCCGGCTCGGTATCCAGAAGAGCGCCTGATGACCCGTTGGGGTCAAGCGGGGGAGAGACGCGCGCAGGCGCGTCCGACATCACGCTGGGATACGATGGAGACAACACATCGTCGTGGGAAGGATAAGAGGAGGTTGGGCTCATGGAAAAGGGTGGTGCGTCCTGCAAGCTGAGCGCGCCCATGCTGGAGCTCGCTGTAGTTGGATCGCTCGGCGTCGTCGCCATTCCTGGAATCGCCGATCTGGACGTCAGGATCGAGTGGGTTATCTTGCGCGTGGCTATGGAATGCGTTCGATACCACGGTAGAGTCTAGACAGCAGAAAATGAAAGGCGCAGTCTCAGCGTGGAGAACGGGTACGAGGGCGTGTCTCGCGCACTTGGGCGTCCAGATTCGACCCCACGAGGACAAGAGAAGAAGCACACACCAGCCGTATTACGAGTCACTTAGGCGAGTACTTTTGTGGCTGCAAAGGACGAGTATGAGAGAGAGTGGGTGGAGGACGAGGCGGGGTGCATCAGGTCAGAGGGTAAGTGTAGAGTTGCCGTCGAAGGCGCCCATCGCCTACAAAGTGCATGGGCGCCTGTCAGTCCTTTTCGCAGGAACAGAAGCGCCGCGGTCCGCGAAGTCCTCTTGCTCGTCGCGAAGCTACCGGGGAGATCTTGTTCAACAATAAAACGGACAGCTTCATGAGTTGCTATTCGCACGTCGAGCACAACAAATTACATAGACATGAGCGGAGTCAATATATTACAAGGACGCTCATATTAGATGACAAGACGCGAAGAACGCTGCTCAGTGCACCGTCGGCGACGAACGCAGCACTTGATAGATGTTGAAGCTCAGACTGCACGCGCCGCCGTCAGCACAGTGTTCCGTGTACGGAATCAAAAGCGCACGTACCAGAACGTGAAGATGAAGATGCCGTAGATCGCTAAACCCAGCGCTGCTCTGGACAGCGTCTTGTTCGAATTCGGATCATTATGCGAAAGCTGTGTTCATGAAACAATAATCAGCGATATATTGACGTGCCCTGCCACATTCTGTTGTGAATCTGACCTTCCAGTAGAACAGTCCAGGCAGGATGAACGAAATCGTGGTTGACCCGGTGGAACCCACGAAAGAGAGCACTGTAGAAGAGGCCGATGCGAAAATAGACGTCAGACAAGGTGTATCAGCGGCAGATAGGGAAGCCAGAGGCTATAAACGCACCCATCTGCAGGTCGTCTACGAAGTAGGCAATGGTGAAACCGCTCGCAACGATCGCGATAGTGAGTAACGTGTGCTTCAGGGGGCTCATGTCTTGGCTGCCGCCGTGTTCATCCTCGGGTTCCTCGTCCTCCGCATCGCCGGCTTGTTTACTTGCAACGTGACCCGCATGGAATACCTTGTCTAGGCAGTTTCGGCAGGGATGGACTTGGAGGGGGTACGAGAACATGACGAGGATGGCAATCGCTAGCTGGCCAATGGCTATGAAGAGTGACGTGGACGGGTACATCGCAATGATGTTGGCGCCGACCTAGAAGTTGCGGTCAGCGATATATTTCCATGAAAATGCGCCGCGCATACTTTAGAACCAAACGTCAGATACCCGAACACGGCGATGATCTCGTAAATCATAGCTGCTGATCCAATTGAAGACCCAATGACGATGTTCATCCTCTTCTGCGTATTCGACGAGATCTCGTTGAATATAGGGAAGAGCTACAAAGCGTGTCAGCTTCAAGAAACCGTCAGCGTGGATCATGGCACTCACGTTCTGTGCGCACGTGTAGGCAAAGACCTGTACTGGAAACGTAGAGACGAAATTCGGAGTGAAGTGTATGAGATGTATCTCGCCCGGTGCTTGTGTACCCTTTAGCGGGAAGAAGTAGCAGGCAACGACAATAACCACCAGATATGCTGTAATGGGTATGAGCACACGCGTTCTTGCGGAAGTAAGGAGGATCACTGACCGACGGAGAATAGTGCGATGTAGCTGGTATGTCTAAGGCTGTCTAGCTTCCGAAGGAAAGCCAAGGGTATCAAGGGTATCATGAGGATAGTGATCCAATTCTGTCCAGACAGCATCCAGGCGGGAGGGTTTGTTTCCGCCGAAGTTAGATCATGATAGAGGGCCGCAACAACGTTAGGCATGAGTGACTTGATAATGATGAGGTAGCTATATGCCAGTGTGAGTACAGCTCATGGAAGCAGAGGGATATTTAGTATTCTCACCTGATGGAGACACCGAAACATTTGATTGCAATGGCAGCATCGAAGAACACCGCAGCGCGCGGGAACGTCAGCTCCGCCACAGCAAAGAATGAGGCTCGTCTATGAGGAGCCTTGGCGGCGCATAGGGAGAGCAGATAGAGACCGAACGCCGCGACGCCTCCCGAGAACAGGCATGTGATCATCCCGGGTATGATTCCAACGGATGCCAGGGCCTGTGCAGAAAAGTTCATGCTGATGCCTCACGCCATACACATGCACGACTCACCAAAGGGAATGTGAGCATGCCTATTCATCAACCCAGTCTCAATCATCCGCTACAAACAACTGTTACCACGGAATGACTCACCGCTTCCTATGATCGTGTTCGCCAAATTGCTTATGCTGCTCGACAGCGTCGCGTGCCCCTCCCTCTTCGGCTTCCTCGCGGTGGCCTCTGTGCCTAGGAGCGCGTCTTCCTCGCGCGACGCCCGCGGCTCGACATCTACGCTCTCCCCGTGTTCTGCGTGCCCTTGAGCGGCGCCATATAGCTGGACCATCTCGTACGGGTCGTCGCGATCAACGTCCAGTGCAAAAGCTGTAGAGCTGAAGGTGGTGGCGCGATGTCCGGGAGAAACGAGGTCGAGTGCAGTAGCTTGTACGGCGCGGCGACCGGCAGAGTGGGAGGCTGACGGATTGGGAAAGCGATCCGGTGCCAGATTTGTCAGCTACGCCGTAAATCTCGCCGTGTCCCGGTGCCCGAGTATGCAGGTAGATATTCGAGAGGCTCTAGCCTGACTCCTAGAGCTGCTGGCCTCAGAATCAAGAACTCGAGGGGCAAGAGAGATGAAGTCAAGGTGATTATGTCTTGCGAACCGGATCGTAAATCTGTATCGAGTGCAACAGCCACGCCGCGACACGCCGAGCCGGAGCAACGGCGAGCGCCGTGTTCGCAGCGCGCTAGCGTTTGTTTGTACATGTTAGAATCCAAAGCTTTTGCACAATACCAACAAACAACCACCCGCCGTTCTTCCGCTCCAGCCACCATGTCTCTGCGACACCGCCCCGCACACGAAGACGAGGATGCGTCCTCTCTCAGGCTAGGACCCGGTACATAATAACATTGCTCTTGGTCCCTCATGAATCATGCGAAACTGAGCTCCACCCAGAGTTCAACAACGCGGGTTGTCTGCTCATTTCTGAGGTCCGCTACCTTTTGGAGCATCGGCCGTCGGAGAAAGCGGCACCCGACACCTCGTATGTTTCTTGAATATTCTGTGGTACATGTTGTAATTCTGTTACAGGGTGTACAAGAAAACGCTGGAGTACGTGAAGACCTTCGCGAAATTCGACAAGCCAGAAGCGGCTGCGGCTATCCGAGAGTAAGCCGCAATTACCGTCATTCGCTCCCCCTTTTGCTTATAAGGCCACATTTTTAGGACTCTGCGCCGAGAGTCCGACCTTACGCAGTTTGAGATTGCTCAAATTGCCAATTTGTGTCCGGTGACTGCGGAGGAGTCGAAGAGTATCATCCCAAGGCAAGTGGCGCATTCCTCCAACCCGAGGCAACCGATACTGATCAGCCTCCTTTAGCCTCGTCAAGGTGGATGATGACAAGCTCCAACCCCTTCTCGACGAGATTCAGACCATGCGGAAGTTCCAGTCATGATCGTCACACGCTGCAGCTTGTTTCCATATCTGTGTGATCTCGTTCCCCATAAATACGCTACGCATGTTGAGAGGGGACTGGCGCGCATACGGAGAGGTCAGTGCTAAAAATTCTCTCAGGATGTGGCCGTGTGACTTCTGTAATGGTGAACACTGTCAAGGGAGCTGCGCTGTACTAGTAGTGTCAATGCATTTCGCTCTCGCTGTGCGGTGCACATCTCCTCGACGGGTTCTGCTTCACGTCGGAGGACAAATCCATTGTCGTCTCACCGCTGTGAACTGGCGTGGGTGAGCATCTGCGGTGCTTACAAGGGGCGTGATGGTACCCACGCATGTGTTTGCAGCGACCATGTACATTTTACTACGCTAGCCTGCACCGGGAATAACGTCTTAATCGCTGAGGGATTAGAAAGTTGAGTTTCTAGTCCTCCTCATCTTCTGAGCGTCCTCCTGAATTATGCCACTCAAGCCACTCCATTGCCTTTTCGTCGTCGGATTCCCATCCCCGCCCCGTCTTCACCCAGTTCCACTTGTGCGTGGATCCCACTGTCCGCAGAGTGGGCGCATGGACCTGCCAGGCCTCCAGGCACGCGAACTCCACAATATAGATATGGATGCGATAGCGGGCGTACATATTGCGGCTCATATATCCGTCCGAGAACACGAATGTGTGCAGGCGCGGCATGTGCGCAAACAGCCTCTCGCCGAGTTTCGTGAGAGTGGGATGATAGCGCCGCTATGGACGTGTAGCACTAATATCAGCGGTGCGCATAATGGGTGGGGCGAGCGGGGGCGTACGCACGTACAGGGGCCGCCAAGGCACCGGGACGAGCAGGACGCTCTCGACTGCGGAATTGCTTGAGGGACGAAGTAGTGCATTGAGAGTACTAAATCAACCTGTTGCTGATATTTTGTCTTCAATATGCCGCCGGTAATTCCGTTTCTGCTTCGATTGCACTAGCAAATATCAACCTTATAGATACAAACACTAGATATGTCCGATACATTGTCCCCGTTACTGCGGGTCCTTCGCCCAGCTGTCGGATTGGCGCTGTCCATGGACCCTGGGTTATCATGGAATGAGCGCAGGGGCACGGCCCACAATGCTAAGAGATGGCACGCACATGTGACTTTCAATGTCCAAACGGTATCACTGGCATATAGAAGTCGAGGCCATAGGGGTCGTCGTTCAAGTTATGGTGGTACAGGTGGCCTAGGACGTCCGGGACCTCCGGGGCATAGAAGAGCTGCTCCCCCGGCCACGGCGCGACGGGCTCGAACATCCCTTCCAGGTAACCTTCTTCCTCGAGGTACTCGCGCTCATCCCACTCGATGTCAGGGACCACCTCCTGCAAGCGCTCGATGGCGTCGCCCTCCACGTTTATGCACGCGCGCAGCACGAGCCGCAAGATCGGGACGCCGTAGTTGCAGCGCAGGATAAGCCAGTCGAGCAGCGCCTCCAGGAAGTGCGACTGGTGGTCGGAGTGCCCGCATCCGAAGCGCACGCCACTGAGCTCGAGCGTGTGAAGATGTCGGAGGGGGGGCTTCTCGTTCCCGTCAATTTGTGCTTGGGCGTCAGCATCGTCGTCGTAGCGGAGAGTCGCGAGCGCCGGGAGGAAGCCGAGGTCGCCCTGGCCCGTGACTGAGAGCACTCGAACTTGTGGCATGCGCCCGAAAATCATCTCCCAGTCCCAACTGCGATGCGCCTCGAGCTGTACCTCGAAGCGGTAGATCTGGGTGAAGAATGTCGACAGTTGGATGAGCGCTTGTAGCGCGCGCGAATGCGGGTATGCGTCCAGGGTGAGCTCCGCGTCCGACGGTGGCACGACGTTCCCGCCTTCGATAGAATCCACGTAGGAGCGCCACAGTTTCATGGAGACCTGGGAAGAGTATAGCGGTGCTAACCGCGCTGTGCGGAATGGCGTGGAACGGCCAAGACATTCGCTAAAGATATGCACGAGATCTGTGACGCCTCGCTCGGTGCGGCCGCTCACAGTCAGGCGTAATTCAGCAGGAGCAGAGATATGGCGCAAGAGGTTGGCTGAGTCGATAGCGTCGGAAAATAGCTCGATATGGCGAAGATGCTGGAGGGAGATGGTACGTTGTACATGGTGCGATAGTTGCGTAGTATCGTCGGGCAGGCGAGGGATCGACTCGTTAAGTTGCAGCCTCTCTAGCTGCGGCATCGCCTCGAGCGCGTCGAGAAGTTGGGAGAACTCGCCGAGACTGGGTGCATTGTCGTACACGGTGTGGATAATCAGGGTCTTGAGGGTGTTGCAAAAGAGAGGGTTGCTCCAATCGACAGCGATTCGGTGTATCTGCAAGTGGCGGAGCTTTGGTGTTTGTCCGGAGAAGATATCGGAGGAAAGGGGTGGGGCGGGAAGAAGGGAGGCGGGATCGAACTGCCTGAAGTCAGAGCTGATGTTGATTGTCTCCAAGAGGTCGGCACTCATCCTCCACTTGGCAGAGAGTGCTTGGACAGTATGTGCGGGACCGGTAAGATGCAGTTCCTTGAGCCGACCCGACTCCTTCATCAGAACGTCCATGGTCTCCGCGCGTTGATCATCTGAGTGATTGAGACTGGCTGAGAGCCAAAGAGGAGCTTTCTTCGACCGGGCGAGGACCTGTTTCGCCACCGCTGGTTGTGTCAGAACAATATGGCTCCACAGCCTCGGTGTATCGAGAGCGATCTCTCGCCAAGCGCGACAGACATGCGTCAGCGTGATCCACTTGTAGGCGTGCGTAGAGCCAAAGTGGTGCCACCGTTTCGCCTGGTAGTAGTCGACTGCGACCAACGTGAAGATCTCCGAGAGAATTTCGGGGGGAAGGCGCGCCGTAAACGCCATCCCGTTGATACGGCTCTTGAGCTCGATAATGGCATTCTCGTGTGTATAGATTTGGGCCTCCAGAGCGATGCGTGTATGGTCACGGACATCCTGATTGCCTTGAAATGAATGCATAATCTGTATAGGCATTATCTAAATTGTATTAGTCAAAGCAGAAAAGCCGCAGAGTCGATACTGACCGGTCGTCCAATATGCGCTCCAAAAACTTGAAATAGGAGACGAGGAAAAGTCCGAGCGAAGACCGAAGCGGCGGGCGATGCCTAAGAAAGTGTCGAACTACCCCGAGAAGATATCGTTTTATGAGGCGTAGCTAATGAAGTGGCGCCCGACGTATGTCCAAGACGCCGATTCACATGAGGCGACGCGGGCGGATGATGAACGTTAGTGACAAGAAGTCAAGATCGCAACTCGCCGGGAGCCACTCGAGAGGCGCACAAACAGAGTCCAAATATAGCCAAGCATTGTCGGACCTCCAAACGGAGTCAGTGGTATGAAGTAGCTCTCATTATAGCAGTGTTGGTATTTTAAGCTCCGATGAAGAGAATTGCTAAAATGCACGTTCTCTGAAACAATACCTCGCCGTCGCTGCGGTTAAACTTGAAGTCATTGACATCCCTGAGAGACGATTCTTCAGTGCTGCGCTTTCCCCACTCTGGGAACAGCGCCGATAGCAAGAGCGTTCAGTGCAGGTCAAATTGAGAGAGAGAGCGCCCCTTCGCAGTGAGGTCTTCCCGCTTATCCAGGGTTAAACTTTCAAAGGCCGCCGTGGCTAAGTTGTGGCGCTCGAGTTGCGCGCGGGCCCGTCTCGCGAAGGACTCACGCGAGTCGTGCGCTATAAGATGATCCCTTGGTAACTCCAGGTTGCCATTGTCTGAAGAGGGCATGGAGGAACCCTGTGGAAACGCTGACGCGTGCATGTGATTTGAAGATCCGGAAGGATGTGCCAATTCTACTTCTACTTCTATTCACATGGGGTTGGTGAAAGACGAGATGTCGATAGTTACAGGAAAGCACTTTTGAAGGTGGATTAGTATGTACAGAAATCACGTACTGACAGATATCGTAGGAATTTGAAGCGGCGCGGCGGCGCGTTTGGATCCATCACTCCTAATCCGCAACAACCTGTAGGTGGAATCTTGTTATGACGGGATCTTCATTATGCGGAGGGAGCGTACCTAGTCCTAATCCTCTGCGGGTCAATAGAACCCAAAGAAGTCGCCATCGTAGCCGCCGTCAAAGTCGTAGTCGTAGTCGATCATGTCATCGTAGTACGGATCGTCATACTCGTCTTCTTCGTCTTCGTCCTCGTCCTCGTCTTCTTCACTGCCGCTGTCGAACTCCACCATCCCGTCCCAGTCGAGTGTCGGGACGAGGCCGACGAGCCGGTCCATCTCGTCCTCCGTGAAGTTCGTACACCCAGCCAGGTAAAGCTCGTCGATGGGGAGGTTGTAGTTGCAGCGCATGATGAGCCAGTCCTCGAGCCGGTCGAGGAAGTCCGGCCCGTCCTCATCTTCGTCGTAGTCCCCCCTGCACATCCGGGTTTGGGTGAACTTGACCACGCGCAGGTCCGGGAGAATCATCGACGGCGACCGGCCCTTCTTGCCCCGTAAGACCTTCGAAAGCGCGCTGATGAACTCTTCCCCTGGGTTGTAGGACATGGACAGGGTCCGCAGCTTTGGCATCCCAGCGAAGACGACCTTCCAGCGCCAGTCGGTATACTGCGACGCAATCTCGAGGGTGCGGACCTGCGCGAGCACCTTAGTGTCGTGCACAAGATGGCTGGCCAGGGAGGGGTAGCTCAGCGCGTCGATGCGCAGCTCGATACACGGCTCCGGCGCGGCACTGGGGTCCACTAAAGCACGCCAGCCTCGCAGGTGAAGTTGGGCGTTATATGAGGATGAGATACGCGCGGTAAGGAGAGGCTTGTAACGGGCTATATGCTCGCCCATGATGCGGATCAGCTCGCGGCTGTTGTTGCTGCCACGGCCTACGAGTGCTGCGCGAGCCGTCGGGGACAAAGAGAGGTGTTGGGCTAGGTTCGCGCAATCCAGGCACTGCCCTGTTAAGGCAATACAGCGCAAGCGTGGTAAAGCGACTTTACGCTCAGGCGTCGGAAGTGCCACAGTTTCAGACGGAAGGCGGGGGATGGCATCCTCGATCTCCAGGGACTCCAGGTGTGTCATGGTCTCGAGCGTGACCAGAAGCTGGTCGAAGGATCCGAGCATCGACTGCGAGTCGAAACGACCGGCCAAGACAAGGCTCGTGAGAGTTGAGGATAGGACAGGGTTCTTCCAGTTGAAAACGAGTCGGCGGATTTCGAGAGAGCGGAGGAGCGGGAGTTGTCCTTCGAACAGCGCGGCGGAAAGAGCAGTGTCACCGACATTGGGAGTGTAGGCGTGGCTGTAGGCAGCGTTTTCTGCGAGCACCAACGTCTCGAGTTTGCCAGCAGGCCCCGTAAGTTTCGGGCATAGCTCTTGAAGAAGGCGAGCCGGCCCCGAGAGACGGAGCTCCTGTAGCCGCGAGGAGTCTTGCAGCACATTCTCGAGAAGCTGCGCGCGCTCGTCTGTGCTAGACAAGATGCAAGCGCGGACCAGCAGTGGCGCTTTCTTCGACCGGGCGAGGATATCTTCCACAACGGGCCGTTTGGTGAGAATGATATGCCCCCATAGTCGAGGGGTGCCGAGGGCGATTGCGCGCCAGCTGCGACACACATGAGAGACCTTGACCCAGTTGTAGAAACGCGCAGTGCCGTAAGGGGGGTAGTTGGGGGACATGTCCGTGTAGTAGGAGTCCCTCACTACGTGGAGGAAGACTTCTGAGAGGAGTTCAGGGGGTAAACGGGCAATGGAGGTCATGGTGTTCAGACGACCTCGGAGGTCGATGATGGCCTGTGCATGCGTAGCAATCTCATCCTCCACTTGCTTTCGAGTGGCGAGCATATCTTGTACGTCTGAAGACATCTGCATGGCTGTCAGCATGACCAACTTGAAGCTCTTCGGCGGCCAAATCGCGCAGAAATAAGTTGAGAATTTTCTTGGATAGTGAACACGGCCCAACCATGGTAACTTACAATGTCTCGAACAGATTACCGCTGCGTTAGGCAAGGACGGTTCGTTATGAGCGCAATGGACTTCAGGAGGGTAGAAGCGCACGCATGCGGGAGGATGCAAGTCACCGTAGACATTGGACAACTTCTAGCTATAGTGAGAAGGATGGGATTTGCCGCAGTGGCGCAATTTCAGCCACAAACCAAACAAGAGCAATGAACGCGTACGCGTGTTAGCGCCTGATGCTGCATTGCCCTGGTGCCGCCGCTGCACTTTGTCCAAATCCTTCTAGCTTGCTCACAGATCCTGACCAAGGCTCGGCAAGTATCCTCTTCGCAATCTTTCTGCATTTTGACTAACGATCTGCACTCGAGGTAGACCCATGTCGAGGCTAGACGAGAAGACACTCGACGATGTAATACAGGACGCCGAGAGCGACAAAGAGACAGTACGAGAGAAGGCAATCAAGTCTCTCAGGGAGACCTTCGCCCATCCCTCGGCATTCGCTCGTTTCAACAAGCGTGGCGAACGCAAGGGCTGGCTGGTCGTATATCAAGCCGTTTTCACAGCATACCAGGCGCAGCTGAAGAAATGTATCAGCAAGTTGGGTTCTGTGTCTGCCTTCGAAGGCGCTGGTCCGAGCGACCGCTCCCTTGCCCGGCTGATCGAAATAGCCAGCACATTGCGATATCTAGTCAGCAACAGCAAACAGTATCTGACCAACAGGGTACTCAAGCCTCTGCTCAAGCATCTCTGTCAGGGCGTCGTTAAGGAGGGAAAACTCGTTAACGCCATTGCTTCCGACTACGCGCACACGATAGAGTCTGTTCTCTTGTGGAAGCCTCATCTCCAGGCGGTTCCCGATGACACATGGCACGACATCCTGGCTCTCAGCTTCAACATCGTCTTGAACCGAGCACCGCGACGTATGCTGGAAGACCACCTCGACGTGGAAGATCCTGAAGGAGGATGCGAGTACAACGAGGCCGAGGCGGCTTCTTCCCTCAAGCGTCCAAGGCGCGATGGCGTGTCGACTGGCGGCAACGCTCGTCCGGGCCCGTCCATCGGGCAGGGTGCCGTCCGGCAACCAATCTCCATACAAGCTCCCTTCATGAGAATCATTACCCTCCTTCTCCGCTCGCCGACCGGCCCCATTCTATTATATCCTGAAGACGTCAACAAAGAGGATCCTCGTTCATTCCCACGCAGATTGCTCACATACTTCTCTCATTTCCTCCAGGTGCACGCCATAGATTCCTCCTTGCGGCACGATTATCTTTCTGGCCTCTCCGCGGCTCTCAGTCACTATACTCTCAACTGTCGCCTGCCGGTTGCCGTGTTTTCTGCAGACGCTTGGCACCCTCTGGTGGCCATGTGGAGCGCAAAAGACGGGGAGAAATCGGATGACCTGGTAATCATTTTGCGGATGCTCTTCCCGGCCCTAGCTGCGGAACCTCTGGGAGATGAGCCGAAAGACCGTCGGATAGACGCCTTTGACGCGCTCTGGTTGGCCGCCGAAGGAATAGCGAACAGGACTTCGTCGAACCTTGGGCTTGGCTCATTGCAGTCGCACGTTACTGAAGGTCGCGATGACTCGATCACGAGGAAGCCGTTCACCTCTAGGACCTTTCAATATGGTTGGGGTCTCAGCAGGACGCGCGCTTTGACTTGGGCTGCCCTAGAACTTCAAGCCGATTGCGCTGAGAAGGTGAGGAGACTCAGACGTGTTGATACGTCTTTTCTTTTTGATCATTGTTTTAGATATATCGCCATTCTGAGTCGAGCTACTCGACTCCTACCGCTAGGCGAAAAAAGCAGAAGTTGGAGAACCCTATCGTCTCATTGCTGTATACGATACAGTCGCCCACTCCGCGCGGCGCGAAGATCCACCATCTTCAGGTTCTTCTCTTCTTCGCCGAAAGGCATTGGCTTGTCCTTCACGAGCAGCTACGACGCGATTTCGTCATCTCTCTGACATCGCTCGTGTCTTTCGAGGATGCTGAGATCCAATCGTGGACGTTCATGTGTCTAGCCGCCATTGCTCATGCGGGCTGCGGAGCTCCCCTACCCTCCAGTGTTGACCCACATTCGACCTCGGATCTGCCTGCGCTGTGGGACCCAGTGTGGACGCACGCCATGCGCCGCGCCAATGTGCCCGCTGTTTCTCGCGCAGCCTGTCATACGGCCCACGTACTTCTCCTCCACTCGAAGCGCCTCCTTTCTGCACAGCGGGTCCTAGGGGAGATCGAAGCGTTCGTCAAGGACCTGGATGTGCAGGGTCCGGCGTATCCCTACGATTCTGTCTGCAACTTCATGGTGCTTTGCCTCCGCTTCGCCAATCAAGACGTCCGCTTGTACCGTATGCAGATGGAGGAAAAGGTCCTCTCCTGGCTCACGGAAGCGTGGAGGATTGACGTGGGGCGGAGGACCGCGATGCCGACGCACACGGTCGCGCACATACACGCGCTACTCGAGGCGATCACTGGCAGCTCGCGGAGAGCGAGGCTTCGCTGCGAGATCATGCTCCCGCCTTCCCCAATCGTGGATGCAATGGCTGAGGAGATACAGACGAGGGTCATCCGCGACTTCCAACTACACGCCCGCCTTCCTCCCTATGAACCTCCGCGCCCTTCCACCGCCCACGCGCCTGCTTCGCCGGCCAACTCTCCCGACGGAGTGGCGGACAGGCCCCTAGTGGAAGATGTGGATACCGCAGACCTCTCTCCAGCAAGGGGCCGGGAGCGTCGTCTTTCCGCCTTCTTGTTGAAGTCTCTGGAGGCGCTGAATGAGGCGCTAACGGCCAAGGAGGGGTCCTTCAGCAAACCCACTGTGGAGACCCTTCGCTCTTCGCTAGATCTCGCCGTCTCTGCTCTTTTCTTCGAGGCGTCGCTTCTTCTGAACGGCATCCAGTCGAACCGACGTGTCATACAGGCCGCATGCAAGCTGATCGGTACCATCGCCCCTGCTCTCACTGACCAACGTTGGGAAGCACATGAACGGCGTTTGCTGCTGGGTGCTTTCGATCCTGTGGTCCTAACTGACGACGATAGCAACGGTGACCTGGGAAATAGCGGCTGGGAAGCCTTAGTGCCTCCTGGGGAAAGAACGGGCATTCGGACAGAGGTACTACGGCGATTACGTTCGTCGACGGGTGCAAATTACACGGACGGAGCGCTGCGTCACGCTTTGCAGAAGGCTGTCTTCCGTAGCGCCGATGTAAGCATTCTCTGCTACGTTGTTCATGGAGAGGCTAACGATACGTAACGCTGTAGGTACAGGATGCGTTCGCCGACTTGTTGAAACGTCTGCGAGACGTGCTCCGCATGACTATCGAACAGTCGACATCCGGGAAATCGCACAAGAATGCTGGCTTTCACGACGACTTTGCCTCTGCATTGGACACCTCGGTATCGGCAGAAGCGGCTCAGAAGCTGTCTGCCGTCGCGACACATGACAGTCATATCGTACGGACGTGCATCAGTGCCCTCACTGTCGTCCCTATCCTGCAGTCGTCCTCTGGGGAGCCAACGCACGACAAAGAACTATTGGAGCTCATCTCGAACTGCACATCCTCCCAGTTCCTCGTCGTCGCGCCCCCTTTCCTCGATCAGGTCGAACATCGGAAGCTTCATCTCAGTCGATCGAACCTTAAGGAGGTTCTATCGCAGGTGGACGATCTCTGCTCCACCTACGAGTACAAGAGCAACATCTCGGCGAAGCTTCTTGTCGTCCGCACCATCGAGGCGACTTCTCACCTTTGGCACGGACCTATGGCGGATGAACTAGAAATCGGCGGGAAAGCTCGGTTCTACTGCATCCAATGTGTAAGACTGTTGAATGCGTCAAGCCAGCAGTCGTGGCGCGTACGGGACGCTATCATCCGATTCTTCGATCGGTATCTGGCCCTGGACCCAAGGCAGGAGAGCTGGGCGATCCCTCACGCGGACGGCGAGACGGCAGAACCTGAAGACTTCCCTGCAGCTCTCTTGCCTACCTTCGGAACGGATAACGACATCCGGATCCGCTTTCGTGTCGCTGCAACTAGCCCTCGGCTCTTCACTGTCGGTCGCCTCGCCGGTCGCGACTTGATGGATGTCTACGCCGAAATTCACACTCAACTCTCGTCGGAGACAGAGCTGTAAGTCGCTGCAATTGCTCGCTAGGTTGCTTATGCTGATCATGATTCGTCGTAGTTTCGAACACATCCTCACTCGGTTCCTGTCCCTCGGGAACGTAGTCATATCTGAGGCGTCGGTCAGGAGAGGAGCCTTTTGGCACTTACTTGAGATTTCCTTCTTCCAACAACGCTTCAATCCCTACCTCAAAGCGACCCTCATGGGTGTTACGGCCCGGCTAGGAATGGAGCGATTCGCCGACCTCTTCAATTGCTACTCTTCGCAATTCGCCTACTCCATGCGCGTGGCCAGCATCGACATCTACCGTTTCCCCCCGGACCTGCTCGGATATCGCGATCGGCGGGAGTGCGCGGAGGTCACTGTCCGCGCATTTACTCCTACCAATCTTTTGGCCGACGGGACGGCAGAGGAAGCGGAAACCGGGAAGGAGCTCTTTGTACGCCACTGCCAGGCCATCCAGAAGGGCGAGGACGACGTCATCAGGGAGTGTTTCCCCGAACTCATCGCCCATCAGATCGTTTTCTGGCTGGACCGCTACGGAGATGCTGACGATCAGGGCCTCATGGAAAGAGAGCTGGAAGGCGTACTGATCGCGAAGACCAGGCTTGTCAAGCATAAGGAGCTCTTCAAGCAACTTCTGCAACAGAACGTGGACCGCATCGCCGTCTCTATCCTGAAGACCCTCGAAGACCACGACGTCTCTGGGAATGGACCTATCGTGGCTGCCCTTCAGCTGAACGGCGCCGACGCCGCTGTGGAGACTTTCCTCTCGATCACCAAATACCGCGCTCTCGACACATTCGATGCCCACAAGCCCAATCTCCCCTGCTACGGCACGTATAGCGTCCTCCGCGCTCTCTCCTGGTATTGCAATCGAGTCAAGGACGGCAGTTCGTCCGCCGTCACATACCATGTCCTGCACCATCTCTTCGCAGACATCGAGCGGTCCCCTCTGGTCAACGAGCAATACCGGATGCTCAACGCCATATGCCTCTGGATATCTTGCCATCACGTCCACTTCCAGGATACCAGCCTCCTGCGTGTGTTGATGCGGCGCACTACTGTTTTGTTCGCTCAATCCGACTTGGCCCATAGCGCTCAGTCTTTGCTCGAATGGTCTCTGTCGCTGTATAAGACCCACGTTGCGAAGCCGGACCATCGCTTAGCCGACGTCCTCATCCGGACTAGCACGCTCGCACATGGATTTCTCGAGACGACTGGGACACCCTACCTGGTGGAGCTGGGTACCCAGCTCATGGCTTGGGCGGAGACTCAGGCGGATTTCCTCCGAAAGAGTAAACCCTTGAGGAAGCTAGTCATCCGGGCGCTCGCTGCGTGGCCTCGAGAGCTTCCCCCCTCCTTGCGTTCGGCTTGTGACAATCTCCATCTACCCGATCTACTCTCCGCGCTCAAAGAGGACGGTGTCTCCTCCAGCCGGTTCCGACTCGTCAGGAAGATCTACGATGTTGCATCTCGCGAGAACGATGAAGAGAGAGGGCGCCACTTCGGGGGCTCGGACTTTTGGAGGCTGAAGGCGTGTATACCGCCACAAGAGTACCTCGTCGACAGCGACATCGACGCGTTCACCTCACTCCTCGTGCTGCACCATGGTCGTATCGATAGCCTCGGTAGCGAACAGTTCGCGCCGGAAACCGCATGCAGTCGTCACCGCAAAGCCACAGAAGCCAAGCCTGTCCCTAGCCACCTAAAGGGTTTCGCTCCGCGTGCGGATGTTGATTTAGCACGGTCTGCTATCATCCTGTCGTTGCTGGCGATGTTGGACACGTCCCCTGCACCGCAAGTGCATGTCGTCTACACGACGTTGCGAGCTGTGATGTCTGTCCCCTCTTCGGAAACCTTCGTTGACGCCACTCTCCCTTCCGAGACCCGTCGGGAGCTTGACTATATGCGAGCATTCCGCGAACCCCAGCTGGAACATGCCGCGCCGGATCTGCCTTCAATCTTCGCTAGCGAGGAAACGATGCATCTAACCTCAGATTTTCCGGGATGGATCACCTGCGTCGCAACGCTTCTCTGCGACACACTGGGAAGCCGCGACGTTTTCTTCTCTCCACTGTCCACCCTCTTGCGCACAGATCATGCCTTTGCCGAAGACGTCCTCCCCGTACTCTGTCACACCCTGCTGCAGATCGAATTCGATGACCATACACACTCATCCCCTACATCGCTCAAATCACTTCTCTCCGATTACTTCTCTTCCGTCCTTGCGTACCCCGACGCCGATGTGTCTTGCCACCGGGCTATCATCAGCGTTGTTCTGCATCTCCGCTCTTTTCATCCATCGCATCCACCACTACCTCCAGATAAAGACTTGCACTCCCACACTTCCAAATCCCTCATTGCTCGCGCCCACGATGCTCTCGCCCACGACAAATGGCTTTCCATAGACTTTGCACTCCTCGGGAGCTGCGCCATCAAGTGTGGCGCCTACACCACTGCTCTCCTATTTCTCGAACTTGCTAGAGAATATCCTTGCTTGAAGGCCAAGTCGCAGAACATCTCCACGGAGAACATCCTTTTCGATATCTACAGCCATATCGACGAACCTGACGGTTTCTACGGCATCCAGACGGACGATCTGCAAAATTTTCTCGTCAAACGTCTTCGTCACGAGAACCAGTGGGACAAGGCCTTCCGCTACCATGGCGCGGTCCTCGAGTCGGGAGCAGCAGGAGCCGCTGACACTGACGGCATCATCCAAGCCCTGTACTCGTTTGGTTTCAATCACCTGGCTATGAGTACCCTCCAGCAGTTCTCGGATTCGGACAATTCGCTGGGCACCGGCACTCTGGCCTACAACTTGGGGTGGCGTGCCGAGACTTGGGACCTACCAGACACCCTAGCGTCTGATGATTCCGGAGCGACTCTCTACTTGGCGATGCGAGCGGTCTACAGGGAGAGGGACGGACACGTTGTGGACAGCGTCACTCGACGAGCTTTCATGCTTGAGATGCAACGTCTTCGCGATCTGGGCGGCGAGAACTTCACCGAGATCCGTCGAGTAGCGCAGAACCTCATGTGTTTGGAGCAGATTCGACTGTGGAGAAGTAGCGATGCCCAGATGGATCTACAGGGTGGCACCGTCGATGGGGACAGATGGCGATCCTTCACCTCTCTGGAGCCAGAATTCGAGTGAGTATAGCGTTCTTATCCGGATTGTCCTAGCTAACGACTGTCTGTCCAGCTTTGGGAATATCGAAGCAATCATGACGACCCGAATTTCGCTCATCCGTTCGCTCAGGCAGAAAGAGCAACGGGAGCAGATCGGCGACCTCCTTTCCCCATTTTGCGCTGCCTTACTGGACCTAGAGAAGGCTTGTCTTCTGTGTCTGTCTGAAAGAGCTCGGGATGCCAACGAAGCGCAAGTCTCCCTCAACTCCATCACACGAGCCCAGGCTCTCGAGAAGCACCCTTCTTCAAGCGTTGCTCGCGAATTCTCCAACGTCCTTTGGCTCATGAAGGAACCGAAGCTAGCGATCAAGTCCCTCGGCGCACTCGTCACTCCTCGTAGTGAAGGCATGCTGCTCGATGACGTCCCTTCCAGACTGCACAAGGCCAGCCTAATGGCACAGCTGGTGAGTCAGCTTATCTCATTTTCTGTAGAGCTCATCCCAAACACATGCGATAGGGAACTTGGTCCGCGGAAGCGTCAATGAAGAAACCGTCTCAAATTGTCACCGAATGCTTCACGCCCGCAGCAGACATCATCTTAGCGGCTGATATACAATCTACTGTGGACAAAGACGGCTCTGTGGCCTCAATCTTCCACCAATATGCGATCTTCGCCGAGCGACAATACCACGCTATCTCCAAGTCGCCAGACGCTCTCCGCTGGAAGCTCTACATCGATCGCAAGAAAGAGGAAATGAAGCGTCGGGCCATTGAGCTCAGGCGGGCGCAGCACAACGGCAACGCCGACTTCGGCTCTCTGTCTCGGCAGCAACAGCAGGCCGAAAAGCTGCTGAGGCAAGACCAGGAACGTGCCCAAGAGCAACTCGGGCAGCGCACGTCCTTCCTGTCGTTGGCGGTCGAGATGTACTCCCGCTGTCTATCAGCTTCCGACAACTTTGACGATGACTCGCCCATCCGTCTGTGTTCGCTCTGGCTGGCCAACTTCGATAGCGATGATGCGAAGTTACGGTTCGAGGAGGCACTGGCCCGCGTCCCCTCTCGAAAGTTCGTCTTCCTCGCCCATCAGCTGACGGCTCGCCTGTGGAACCCCGAACAGGGTGTGCCTTCCCCCAACCAGTCTATCCTGCAGGGCATCATACAGCGTATGTGCCGCGAACATCCCTTCCATACACTTTTCCCACTGTACTGCCTGAAGGTCGACCGCGCTGCACCGCAGGCATCCTCTTCCAGACGGCAATCAGGGCGACAGACATCGCAGCCGTCCTCCCAGATGGAGCGCGGTGTGGCCGCCACGGACCTCTTCGACAAGCTACGGACGGATCCTCTGTCTTCTGAGCGCGTTCGCAATGTCGAGCTTGTTTGTGACGCGTCGTTGGAATGGGCGAAGTATCCAATCAAGGGCAAAAAGAAGGATAACAAGATCCCCGACAACCTACTCATACGACGGATCAGTAACATCAAGGTCCCAGTGATCACTGCACATACACCCATCGATCCAACGACTCGATATGAGGACTGCGCTTGGATAGACCAGTTCGACTCCCAATACACTACCGCAGGAGGAGTCAACCTACCCAAGATCATCAACTGTCGCGGCTTCGACGGGAGATACTACAAGCAGCTCGTGAGTTTGCACAGCAGTTCGTATAATACAGCATATCAATTCATCCTTGCTCGTCACAGTACAAAGGTGAAGGCAACGATGATCTGCGGCAGGATGCGGTCATGGAGCAAGTGTTTGATCTGGTCAATGTCGTTCTCCGTCGCGACCGGGAGACGAAACAGCGTAATCTCAGCGTCCGCGGCTACAAGGTCATCCCACTCGATCCCCAGGCCGGTGTCCTGGAGTTTGTCGAGAACACGATGCCGTTGGCGACCTGGCTATTGCCCGCACATATCAGGTATGCGCATGTGTTATCCCGAGCGGAACCCGGTGCTAACGCGAAGTACAAGATACCGACCAGAGGACTACCTCGAAAGTGAGCTGCGCAACACCATAACGGGCCCACCGCCGAAGACGGATTGGCACGACAAGCCGGAGGTGGTTATCCAGCGGTTTCTGCAAACCCAGGAGAAGTGTAAGCCGGTCATGCGGCACTACTTCACGGAGAAGCACAAGACGCCCATGTCGTGGTACACAATGCGCCTACACTACGCGCGCAGCGTCGCGACGAACTCCATCGTGGGTCACGTCCTGGGCGTCGGCGACAGGCACACGTCGAACATCCTCATCGACAACAAGACGGGCGAAGTCGTGCACATCGATCTCGGCATCGCGTTCGAACAGGTACGGTCACGAGCACCCTCACATTGCGCATATCTGACAGTTTGGAATCCACAGGGGAAGTTGCTTCCGCAACCCGAACGCGTTCCCTTCCGGCTGACCGCAGACATGGTCGATGGACTGGGCATCTCCGGCACCCAGGGCGTCTTCCAGCGGTGCGCCGAAGAGACCCTGCGGGTGCTGCGCGACGGCTCCGAGATCATCCTGACCGTGCTCGAGGTCTTCAAGTACGACCCGCTGCACTCCTGGACGGCGAGCGAGCTCAAGATCAAGCGCGCGCAGGCTAGCGTGCCCGACGAGACCGCGCAGCTCACCGGGGAGGCATTCCGGTTCGCCATCGGGATCGACATGGCGAGCGGCGCGGCGGACGAGGCCGCGGACCGCGCGCTCTCGGCCGTCGCGCGCAAGCTGGACAAGACGCTCAGCGTCGAGTACACCGTGAACGAGCTCATCACGGAGGCAAGCGATCCGTCCAACCTCGCGCTGATGTACATCGGTGAGTCGCCTGCGCTGCATCTAGGGGCGTTGTCAGCTCACGCATGATGATGATGCAGGCTGGGCCCCGTATTGGTAGTTCCTCGGACTTCGCACATTCACTCATCATTGCCACCATCCACCATCACATCTGTACCATTATGCCCGCTGGGGCCTGTATGAGTATTGAACGTTGAACCATCATCTCTGCACATCATGCTTCATGTATAGTACATCAGGTTGCGATCACGAGTCCGTAGCTGATCAATAAAGTATCGTAGAATCTCGCATGATGGATGCTATGCTCCGGAACCTTGTAATTTAGTCTTTGACCGTTTCCAGCGTCTTGCTCCACTCCACCACCTTCGGGTGCGCTTGCACCTGAAAAGGATGTTCACATGGGCAACGAAGGAGGGAGTTGACAGCACGTACCTTCAAGGGGTCGAAGTGCAAGACTTGCAGTCCATCCAGAGATGTTGCACGCGAGAGAGCAACATATGCTTGTCCTGCGTGCGTTCCGAGAATGAGCGAAGGGGAATTGTGCGGAGAGGAGCCACCTACCCTTCTCGAAGACTTTTGCGAGGTCGACCTTGACACGCTCCAAGGTCTGCCCCTGGGACTTGTGAATAGACATCGCCCACGCCAGGATCAGCGGTAGCTAGCATGTACCCAGCTCAATCAGCCGTCATCCCGCGTCTATCGTAAGCCGAGCATAGTAGCACATACCTGCGTCCGGCTGACCTGGATCTCGCCGCTCGGCAGCTCGACCTTCCAGTTCTCGGGCTGGATGACGACCTGCCGGCGGATGCCCCCCGGCTGCAGGAACTCGACGAGCGGGAGGAGCTGGCGCCCGCTCAGGCTCGCCTTGGGGTCCTTTGCAGGCTTCGAGGCCGGTTTCGACGGGGGCTTTCCGCCAAGAAGGCCGTCCTCGTGGTCGAGAGGCGCGGCGGGGTCGACGAAGCGCAGGATCTTGCCCATCGTCCCGTTCACCAGCATTTCGTCCATGTTCTTGATCAGCATGACCTGCGCGCCTTCTTTCAAAACCAGCCGCTTGGGCGGCATGAAGTTCGCGAGCATCTTTTCGCGCTGTTGGAGGTCGGTGACGGTCCCGCCGTCATATGCGCTGTACACCTGCTCCTTGCCCGTGATTCCAGTCATCCGCACGCCGTTGGACCGCTCCACATCCTCGCGTCTCGGGAAGCTGCGCACCACGTCAGCATCCATCCATAGCACACGATATATGCGGGTGAAACTGACAGCTCCGTCGCACCAAGTCCATCTTCGTATACAATATCTCGCGACAGCGCTTTGAAGCGCTTGATGGACTTGTCCGTAAGACGTCCGAACCGCATCTCGTTGAGCATGTCGACGAACTCGGGGTCGCGCTGCCGGAACACCTTCGTGAGGTTGAAGGTCTTCTTGATCGTCTGCGGCCACATCTCGCCCTCGAATGCGAACTTTACGGTCCCGCTGCCTTTCATCACGGGGGGCAGCTGGAAGAAGTCGCCTGTGACGACGACCTGGGAACCTTGTCAGCACGGCCCCGGACACGGACGCGTGGAATGCGGGATGCTGCGCGTACTTGGATGCCCCCAAATGGCTCAGGTCGCTTCCGAATGAGTTGTCCGATACGCGCGAGCTTGTCGAAGAGGTCGCCGTCGACCATGGACACTTTTGCACTGGCGCATGAGCAACAGCCGTATGTGAGCACAGTCAGTGGACGTCAGCTTACCTTCATCGATGATGAGGACCTTGGTGCGCAACCACCGGGTAGTGGCCTTGCGATTCTTCTTGACCTTGCTCGCAAGCTGCTCATGGTTTTCCGCTCCCAGGCCGATGCCAGCGAACGAGTGTATAGTTACTCCACCGATGTTGCAGGCCGCGATACCTAAGCGGCATCACATAAGATGCCGTTCGCGCGAAGTCTATTGGCGACATACCTGTGGAAGCAGTCACAGCAACAGCATCGGGGATTTTCGCAAAGCGTTTCTTCAGGGACTTGATGATCTCTCGGAGTAGGACGGACTTTCCGGCACCTGAGGGAGACGTGTGAGCAAATGCTAACTATATGCGCTCTTACACATGGTGCTCGGGATGGATGGCTATTGAACAAGCTCGCGGATAGTGTCGAAGTCCTGCGCCACGTAAGCTGCATATGGTGTTCGGGCCATCCGAACTTCTTGGATACTTCACTGCGGATAGCGAGTGCAAGTATACGAATAGCATACTTGTGTAGGTGAAAGTGATCCGTGCACATTATTAAGGACTCACCGGCACTGCCCGTGTAGAATAAGCTCTGGCCAGATTCCACCAGCCTCAATATATGCGTTTGCTCCTGGCTGAGGAACACCGGTGCAGGCTTGGAAGCTGCGCCACTCTTCGTGGTTGACGGGATCACTAAAGTTTCATTGGAGTCTACCTGGCGTGTTGGGGCCGCCGCGCGAGTCGATGCCGCGCTGGGATATGAAGGCCTGGACACGGATGGCACCGCTTTCTCCTCCTTGTCCCAGTTCCCTGGTAGTTGTCGCCGTTTGGCGGGCGGGTTTTGTGACGAGGATGGCCGCTTCTGAGACTGAGATAATGTGGTCTCCGAAGACGATATTTGCGCGTTGAGCGCGTCTTGTATGTCCTTCAAGCGTTGTTCCAGACCAGTGAGTTTCTTTGGTGGCGTAGGGTCCCATGGAATAGAGTCGGCATCGGAGACTGTAGAACTCTGGCTTGCGGCAGGTAACGAGCTGGAAGAGAAGTCGCGTTTGATAGACCGTAGCCCAGACATAGGTTGCTTCGAAGACGGAGCCATCACAGCAGTAGCGGTAAGGGGTAGAGCTCTGGAGACCCGGCCTCTTGGACGATGAGAGACGCGACGAAGTGGTGGTGGGAACGAGAAATGGACCGCAGGTGGCCAACACTCGGCGGCACCGCGACGCGTACCGCACGTGATCGCGCGCTGTTTTCTGTATATTTTCGTTGGCCTTTCGAATTCCCCTCACTCGCGCGAAATTTCTTCGTGTCATCGCAGAGGTTCGTATGCGCATGGATATTCGACACAGGAGAAAGCCAGTGTATGTTCCACTGTGGTATACTCAGCTGTCGAAACCTTCCATGCCAGCTCCGATGATAATTTACATATGCAATGCGTTTAAGTTGGTTGCCACTAGCAGCATATAAGGACACACATCTATGCACGTATATACCAGGCGTTGTTACCTGAAAACACTCCACCTGCGAAGAGCCTCAAACAGCCCAGGTGAAGTTCGCGGCGAGAGTTCTACCACTGCCTAAGTCTGAGTGCTTTCGATCTACTTATAACCTGGCTCTCGGCCGTTGCCGATGCTAGCGCCCGTCTATACGCGTCGTTAGCCCAGAGTCCGAAATTTGAGTAGGACCACCATGTCTTTTGTTCGTCGGTTTCTCTTCACGCTGTACCAATCGAATTCTGTATGGTCGAGCATTTACCTAGGCCATCAGGAAGGACAGCGGCCTTTACCTTCCATCTCGGCCCAGGGTTGGCCATAGAACGATACTCACCGCGCACGCGGCACGTCTCCCACCACGCCTACGTCGTTGAGGTAAGAAATCTCTATAAGTAGAAAAGGTAAGTTTAAAGTTCTTCCGTGAGCGACGGGACGCTCACCTTGCATTCCTAGTGAACTGTACCTCGCTTGACAGATCATCAAAGATACAAGTATCATTCGAACTAGAGTTCATGTTACACAGACCGTCGAGATGTGCATGTTGCAGCAGTGACCGTCTTGTGGCGGCTGCGAAATCACCGATGTCTGCTCCAGAACGCCTCCTAGTACATCCTAGGGGTAACAAATCGGCGGTCACAGCCACGCGATGGTACTCCTGGTAGCTCTGAAACGGACAGCATGGCTGCGGTGGCTGTCGAGCCAGGTATCCCTTCGTCCCCTCCACACAACGCTGAATCCTATCCTCAGACATTCCCTCACGGAGATCCCTCGAATCGTAGCGACAGATGTCTCGCACAAGGATACCCCTTGATAGTACACTCGGGGCGGTGTTCGTAGGTCATATATTCACCGTGATGTAGGTATCGCTCACCCCACACCACACCGTGCGGTTTGCTCACGACACGCGTTTATGGCAGGCTCTACGGAATCACTAGTGTTCAAGCCTTTGTGTTCTGGAGAAGATCTGAAAAGGATAGCACAAAGTTGAAACTGTCGGTCAGTGAATCTCGCATTGGTGCGTGATTGGATATGTGAAAGGCGAATATTCAACACCCCTCCATAGGTCCTGATGCTATGGTAATGGACTTCCCATTAGCATATGAATAGATTATTCATCCTGCGTGCGGTTTAGGATTTTAGACACTCTGCACGCCTGCCTGATCAGCCTAGCGCTATATTGGTACTGCGTCGTCAATTTCACCAATTTGGAAGCTATACAACAACCAATCTGGTACGTAGGGTACATGTTCCCGTTAGGTGGATCGAGACTGATGATTTCTGTGACAGGCCCATACCGGCGAGTCGCTGTGTGAAATCGCCTGAAGTTGCCTGACAGACTTTGTCTGTATAGACCATGATCATAGTCTCTGTGGGTTTTCGCCTCGCCCTTTCCCTTTCTTAGCATGTTGACTGAACTGCTCCGTTTGCCTCAGAATATCAGTAACTCTGTGGTTCGATGGTGAGCACCTCAGGTTGGCCGCTTGAAGTGTAGAGTTGCGCTAAACTGTCCGTATGCGCTCTGTTCGCAAAGCATTTTTGGCTACCGTCTGTGGGCCTGTAAGTACCTGTATCTGCGATTTGTCGACTCCGTAGTGAAAGTGTCCGATCACGGTAGTAAGCAAGCGTAATTGGATACTCCCTGCGGTCATCGTATGTTGTTCAGCATCTCTGGCGCAAGGCTTTTCTGCTGAAACCACTATACGCTAGGCAACGTTTTGTGTCGTCATCTTCGGTACGCCGGAACGATATTCACACGTATTGAACCAATAACTGACTGCGGCTTCGGTTATAGTGGATGCGATATGTAAGCCTCGATCTATCAACTTGAAGTATCCCCGCCATAGCAATGTGACTGACTACAGTGTCTTACTAGACTTCGCTATAAAGCTGTGAGCATATCATCCAATTTATGCACTGACGCCTAGTGGACCTCGTAATTGCAGGTACTCGTTACGATCGTATAGCGAAGTCCCAGCTTATGCAGTGCGTCCTACAAAATTTCTGGTATTCGTTTAGATAGTGATCGTACATCGGGATACAACAGTGGACGCTATATCTTGGTTTCTCCGCGGAGGCTTCGGGAGACCTGATCATTGCCATCGCGCAATGCCGCGTGCTCTGGAGTCTCAGGACGGGTTTGCGCAGGTAGGCAGACTGTTGCATCTACTATCAGTAATCATGCTCTACCTGCGTGTTGATATACTCCGCGTGCATTTCCCCACGTCCATAGGTCGAACATGATCCTTAGATCCCTGATGGCATACAGCATCAACACAGGCCTCCTCACGAGGTGCGTAGGATTGCAAGCCTTCTCCGAAGGTAGACGTCCGCGGGATGGCCCATCGCAACTAATGAATCACAACGCAGTCTATGTGCACTCGCCGCACTCATCTCGGTATGTCACGCGCCGCCTTGCGTATTTTGCGTCGCCCCTGGCTCACCCGTCGTTGTCAGTTCGGGTGTGACCACTCCAACTTCATCTACTTCGCATTCTACTTCGTTTTGAGCAAGCGTGCGTACCCAACTTAACGTCAAACCGGCCGGACATCATCCTGACCTCGCAGCTCCCAGTGTACGTCAACGCGCTGCTCGCTCAGCTAAATGCCCGCGCCTCCCATTTCGAGGGCCCGGGGAAGAGCTCTGCGCGCAACGCACCTGTCAGCACCATCGTGTTCCTCACGCCCAGTATCTCGAGCACTCCACATGAGCGGTCGTGCGATGTAGAGGAGGGCGAGAGCTGTGTCCAGGTGCGTCGTCCTCGTCCGGGTCGCTGCGGTACAAGCCTTCGCGCATTCGCTGATTTCATTCGCGGCAGCTTTAAGAATCCAAGCTGTGTACGTTGAACCTCCCTGCTTGCTTGCGGCACAGAAAGCATTCACTTGCTAATTGAACTGGTGGCAGCTCTAGTGCGACTATGCGTTTCTGCACATAATATTATGTCTGCTGGTAAGGGATATCGAAAGCAGGGCCTTCGGCTTTTGTCTTCACATGGAAGCGGTCGCGCATGTCCTTCGCTGGGTTTGTGTAATTATTGCTTTTCAGTTTGTGGATATGTATCATACAGCGGTCGTCATATTCATCTTTCTTTACTGGTGCTACAAAAGCGGCGAGAGTAGTCGGTTGCAGCACGTGGTAGCGGTAAGAGCAATCGCGGTGTGGTAGGGAATTCTGGTCAGTCGCAACGTCCGGAACCGCGACGCGTTTTACACGTGACCGCGCGGTGTAATTTTTTTTTCCGTCTGCATCGCCGGCGGCAGCGAACTACCGCAGGGGGAACTTCGAAGAAATTGATCGCGATTGTCATCCATTTTTATTACAGGCGGCAACGGAGACTAGGAACTTCGCGGCGAGAGTTGGGAAAGGTAGAGAGGTTCGCACGCGCACGGACCATTTGCATAGATTTGACATCCACGAGAAAATGAGTGCATATATGGACACTATACTGCATTATCGTATACCTTCCATGACGATAAACTCGCAGCTTCGATTTCCCAGCCCGTACTGATGCCGTAGTCGCCGCTGTACGTCCACGATGCGCTCAACAGAGCGAGAGGTGTTACAGGGAGCCTAGAGAATGCGGCCTGCAGGTTGCTATAGAGGCCGGCGGTGGATATTAATTAGGTGCATAATGAAATCGATAAGGAGACGCCCCAGCTGCCCCCAGCTGCCTCGCTTGTGCCAATTTCGTCAATCACTGCGCCCGTCCTCGACGACGACAACCGCCGCATTGGTCCCTTTTGGCTGCAGTGGCCGCAGCAGCCGCACACTCGACACAACAGTCCACTGGCCGACTCGCAACAGCGAGGCGTGAAAGAAAGAGGGTGATCGCGATCGTTGCTGTCTTGCACCGCTCCGCCACAGGCCGACCTCTAGATCTGTGTCTTCCGTCCACGACCAGCTCATTCCTCCGCTCGTTTCACCATCATTTCTCAGTCCTTCCTAGGCTGCGCATATGTCGACGTCGCAAAGCGCGCTCAACCAGAGGTCTCCCCAGTCTCCGCCCAATAACCGCCACTCAAAAATCACTGTTGAGTACCACCGCCCATCCCGCGAGTCCATCCAGGAGTACAACGATCTCCTTGCCGAGGCCCATCTCCACGCCGCTGCCGCAAACGGCTACTCAGACTCCTTCGCACCCTCTAGACAGGCACCGCCGCCTCCTCCAATCGCGAAGAACTCGTCCGGGACACCTCCGCGGGTCCGTAACTCCCTCCAGAAGCCGCCACCTCGCAAGCAGAACACCCATCCCGTTGATCGCGACCCCTTTGCTTCTTCTCGTTCCACCAGCAACCACGCGAAGGACGACTCCTACAGCATGACTGCCTCGCCCCCTCCGCGCCCCTCACGGGCCAACACCGCCAACCTCACGGACATGTTCCCCACTCAGGCTAACCTGGCCCGGCAACGGCTCTCCGATCCCGTTCTGGTCTCAAGTGACGTCCCTTACTACCCTGATCCCTCCGACCCGAGGCTACAGCAAAGCCAATTCGTGGACTATCAGCAACCACCATTGCCGCCGGTGCCACCCACCCCAAGCACGATCAGTAGTGCGGGGAGCAGGTCGCGGAGCGGGACTACAACGAAATCGAAGAAGGGTATGTTCACCTTCATGTCCGACTTCCTCAACAGTTCCAAGCGGCCGGAGATCAGCACGCCGTACGATCCAGTCCACCTGACGCATGTCGGCTTCAATACTTCGACGGGCGAGTTCACGGGTCTACCAAAGGAATGGCAACAGCTCTTGCAGGAGAGCGGCATTTCCAAGCTGGAGCAGGAGAAGAACCCGCAGGCGGTCATGGAGATTGTGAAGTTCTACCAGGAGAACAACCGGGGGGACACGTCCGTCTGGGACAAGATGGGTGCTATTTCCGCTCCTACTCCCCCCACGCCCTCTGCGAGCACGATGGCGCCGAAGACATTCATGGACGAGGGTCTTCAATCGCCCCGGCCAGCTCCTCCGCCGCCCAAGAAGCCTTCGCATGCGAACAGTATGCCCTCGGGCACCTCGGGCACGCCCGTGGCCCAACGCATGGCTCCCGCTCCACCTTCACCTGCTACTACAGCCCTCGACCGCTCGACGTCGCAACGTCTTCCGCAATCTAAGCCTCTCAAGCCATCTGAGCAGCTTGCACGGGCGAATACAACGCGCGACCACCGGTCACCGGGTCCGGGTCAATCTCCCTCACACCATTCGCCTAACCACCATGCTCAGTCGCAAATCGCCATGCCGTCCAAGCCCCCGAAGGCATCACCGGGATCATCGCAGACGGATTTGGCCCTCAAGTCTTCCCCAAGTATGCGCGAGCGCGACGGACGGGGTCCGGCGTCGCAGCCTCAGCCGAGTGCGGCAGCGGCGAGCCTGCAGAAGGCCGCCGCATCGGGTACCGCGACCCCGCGGAGGCGAGAGAAGAAGGAGAAGGACAAAGACAAGGAGGCGGACATCGTGAAGCGGCTGCAGCAGATCTGCACAGACGCGGACCCGACGAAGCTCTACCGGAACCTTGTCAAGATCGGTGCCGGGTGAGCCTCCTTTACGTTTGAGCTTATTGTGACGTCGCTCATAGTAGGGGTGTAGTGCGTCGGGCGGCGTCTACACTGCGTACCAGGTCGGGACGAACCTGTCGGTCGCGATCAAGCAGATGGACCTCGACAAGCAACCGAAGAAGGACCTCATCATCAACGAGATCCTCGTCATGCGCGCCTCGCGGCACCCGAACATTGTCAACTACATCGACTCGTTCCTGCACAAGAACGAGCTGTGGGTCGTCATGGAGTACATGGAGGGCGGTTCGCTCACGGACGTCGTCACTGCGAATTTGATGACGGAGGGCCAGATCGCCGCTGTGTCGCGCGAGACCGCGCAAGGGCTCGAGCACCTCCACCGACATGGCGTCATTCACCGTGATATCAAGAGCGACAACGTGCTGCTCAGCTTGAACGGTGACATCAAGCTCAGTACGTCCAATCGTTCAACTCAGGTCGTGCTGCAGTATTTACTCTTGATTTCACAGCCGACTTCGGTTTCTGCGCGCAAATATCCGAGGCCAACTCCAAGCGCACGACCATGGTCGGTACGCCATACTGGATGGCACCGGAGGTCGTTACGCGGAAAGAGTACGGACCGAAGGTTGACATCTGGAGTTTGGGTATCATGGCCATTGGTACGTTGACGCGAGTTGCCATCGGTGCGATGGTCACCTAACATCGTTTCGCAGAGATGATCGAGGGCGAACCGCCATATCTCAACCAGAACCCCTTGAAGGCGCTGTACCTCATCGCGACCAACGGGACGCCTCAGATTGCGAACCCCGAGTCGCTCTCACCAATATTCCGGGACTACCTCGGGAAGACCTTAGAGGTAGATGCTGAGAAGCGGCCCAATGCATCCGAGCTGCTCCAGGTACGTGTGGCTGTATGCGTGTCAACACATCTCCGGCTTACATCCACATCCCCTCCCTGCGCAGCATCCCTTCTTCAAGCTGTCTGAGCCCCTACGGACACTCGCCCCGCTCATCAAGGCCGCGCGTGAAATCGCCAAGAACAAGTGAGCAGCGGCCGGCCCCCTCCCCCAGGTTCAATGCTCCGTCGTCTCCCGCACTGCCTCGTCACCCCCATGTCATGCATCGATCTATCTATATCCACTCTCTCGATCTCCACCTGACGCTTCCGCTGTGTGCGTGCCCGCCAATGTCTCGATTAGGTCCCGGTCTCTCCGCCCTCACTCTGCCTGGTCTGCCCATGCCTCCCCCCAATGTGCGAACGACCTCCGGTGCGACGCGCGACGGCCGCGCGTGTTGTGTCTCATACAAACAAATGTCCCCGCTACGCTACGTTACGTTACGCTGTGCCTGCGCCGGGGTGCTGTAGAATTTTCCCGTGCAATCGGTTTCTTTCGGACGCGGTTCGAAGGGCGGGGCTTGTACTGTCGCTGTTCACATCCGGGGCTGCTGCGCTGTGGGTTCCCTGGCCGCGTGCGTCGTCCGTCTGGTAGTAGTATGTATCCCATGCGGTGTATACCCGTGATGGTAATATCTGAAAGGCGTTTCCGTGCGATGGTGGGCTTGAAGATGAGTACTTATGACATGCGATCATCGACAAGAGTGAGCATCACGAAGATTGTAGTATGCATTAACGGCGTATAAGCTCGTCCACGCTGGCCAGGCGCCTGTTCCGGTAACGGCCGAAAGCTTATACCAACACCCAGTAATCGAGCGCACTTGTCCGACTCCGACCTTCATTGGGCTGTTCGCGGGCGGTGCAGTTCAGGTATGCGAGCACAGACATGCGTCAATCTATCTACCTCATCACGTTTCTTTGAAGGTGCGATATACTGCGGTCGACCTCAGGGCGCGTCCGCATCTATTTATACTTCCTGGAGCGAGAGTTGCGAAAAATGTCTACTAGGTCAGTGCCTCTGTCCTGAGTTCTCGTGCATGGAACACCGCTCAAGTTTGTCATCAGATTCAACTGGAATTCCGATGTCTTACTTCAAGCTCGACGAGATATCGAAAGCGACATCGACATATATGCACGCGCAATACTCGACCTCAAGTCGCGTCTCAATACGCTCACCCCCATATGCAGACTCCCACCTGAGCTCCTATCGGAGATACTGGTGTATGGGACAATGAAAGCGTATGACTCAACTGGGCCGTTAAACACCGGCGGTTTCGCTTGGATCAGGCTCGCGCACGTTTGCCGTCACTTTCGCGCCGTCGCGCTGAACACCCCTCGATTCTGGAGCTACCTACAGATAACAAAAGGCGTGACCTTCGCCGAGCTTGTCGCGCGATCCAAAAACGCCCCGCTCCACATCAATGCCTACATCCACTTTTCGACCACAGCGGACCGCATCCTGTCACTGGACGTGCTCCTGCAACACTCCCACCACATCAAGGAGCTTCTACTCGACAGTTCCGTTGAGGTTATCCAGGGCTTCTGCGCTAAAGCCGCCTCCGGCTTTACTGTACTCGAGAGGCTGCATTTGTCCGCTGGGTGGTCTAGCGCTCCCTATGGCAGCGGCGCACCTCCACCGGTTCCCATCATCGCTTCTGCACGCCGGGACACGCCGTCGCGGCTCCGCCATCTCAACCTATGGAGGCTCCCGTTTCGCTGGAGTGACCCCGTCTTCTCCTCCCGTAACCTCACCACCTTGGTGGTCGTGGGAAAACAGGCCGGAGAACGCCACGGCGCTGCCTTCCGAGACGTCGGCTCCTTCGACGACCTATTCTCAGCACTCGTGGTGGTCGCTCCTCGTCTGAAGGTTCTAGAAATCACGGACGCTCTACCTGAACAAGAGCTCTCCACCATCAGTCCTACAGAGCTTCCTCGCCCTTCCCAATCCATCACATTCCCCATACTTGACTCCTTACGTCTTGCAGGCGGTCCCCTCGCCCTCGCTCATCTCCTCAACCATCTCTCCATAACATCGACAGCATCGCTTCATCTGACAGCACGGCACGGTCTCGGCGGCAAGGAGCTTGCGCAAAGCGTCATCACAAACTTTCCGGAGAAATTATGTTTACTCGCACTATGCATCACCTCCCCGGAGGATGGTTCCCTGCTCCTGTCCGGCTGGACGCACGCTAGAACATCAAGCGATTTGGACGAAAACGCACCCTTCCAAATGCATTTCAGTACTGAACTCTCTTCGGTGATGCTCCTACTACCTGTTTGTCAAGGCGCGGGGAACTTGTTCGCGCACGTCCGGGAACTCCGACTCTCGGGGACGTTCATGCAGTCAACGTGGGCCGGCGCGTTTTCTCGCTTCGCGGGCGTGAAGACTTTTATTGTGGACGAACATCCTCACGGCGACTTCTTCCAGGCGCTCTCAACCGTGGACCAAGTGCCGTTTCCCTCCCTCAATGTCCTCGATCTCTCCAGATTTCGCTTCAGCCTAACAGGGTACGTGGACCAGCCCTTCGAGGACCTCTTGGATTGGGCAATTTTCCGCTGCAACTCGGGCATCCCCGTCGACACCATACGGCTACACGGGTGCAGGTACGCGAGCGCTGAGCGCATCGAGGCGCTGAAAGAGGTCGTAGTCGATGTGAAGTGGGACGACTGGGAGAGGGAGAGCACCACCGAGGAGGAGGACGAGGGCTCGAGCGACGAGGGTCTCATCGATCCCTGGGGAAATCGCTACACCGACTATGATGATTATTAGATTGAGGGGTAGCGTTTCCGCTCAGCGCTCAGACGATGTTTACCGCAAAGCAATAGGTTTTCGGACCAGCGGGTCTTAAAAGAATAACTGCGTGTAGTTGTCATCTGAATGAACGATCTAATGATTTCCATAAGGATACGGCACAGATCATGTATATGTATGGTGAAGGCGAGGTTGCGTGGAAACAAGAGACAGGGAATGGATGATGACAGGCAGAACGGTTGAGTACGGTGAGAGAAAGAGGACACGAGCGGTTACAGAACATAGGCGAAGGACACTGCGCACAATATACCCTCTATGGAACAAATGGCCGACCACTCAATGATATTAACAATAAATGAGCAGATACAGGTCGTGTAGATCCGGCTCTTGGACGTTAAGAGTCATTGTGAGATATCCGTGGTCATTGAGGCTCGTGGTCGGCCTCCGAGTCGGCTGCCGCAGCACCAGGAATGTCCTCGCCAATGATTTCCGCGTGCTCGCGGAAGAGGACCTGCTCGCATTTCTGGACGAGTGCGTCGCGGGTGCTTATGTCCATGTACCGCTCGACGCGGTCCTGCTCTTCGCGCAGCCACTCCTCGGCCTTCTTGCAGTACTCGGCCGCGCCGTGCTCTGCGAGGAACTTCTCTGATATCTCGCGATAGTACGTCTCCGTCGCTTCGAGGAACGGCACCTCGAGGTGCTCATGGTAGACATCATATGAGAGATGTTTGATGCCGCCGCGGTCGAGACCGAGGAAGAGGAAGGAGTCGACCACTTTCTTGACCAGGTCCCCGTCGATCGTCTCCCCGTTCCGTTCCCGCTCGACGAGCTGCAAGATGGCGCCGGACAGCATCTGGTTCTTGCTCTGCAGATGGAGGAAGAGCTCGGACTTCCATTGTACAAGCGCAAGCTAAGGAGTCAAGGAATATATATGAGCCTTTGTGCTCACTTGTGTTGATGGGGGAAATATGTCACTACCTCGTATATGGGATATACGTCCTTGCGGCCATTGCCTCGTTCCGGCTGGATCCAGATCTTGTCGAAATGTATGAAGAGACGGTTGACAGAGTATGCGCCTGTAGCGTATCTCTCCCACTCAGCCGCGTAATACTGGAGGAGAGCCTCGTCGTGCAGCGAGTCCGATGTCTGCATAGCACGAGTAAGGAAACCACTGAAATCAGTAGATGATAAACGGAGTAGTTCACGAATATGCTGACCATCTGGAGCGGCTTGAGATGATTGTCAAAGTAGCGCACGAGGCTGTCGTACAGAGCGGACCCTAGCAGAGTTAGCACTGCTGCTTCAGTACACAGCCGTAGTACAGAAGTCACACTCAGCACTTACTTCGTGCTTCGAGGCCGTCCGGCTCGCTGCTTGTGCCTGGAGGGGGGAAGAAAGTGCAGTAGTTGTAGACGGCGGTGGTGAGGCTCATGAACGTGTAGTACGAAGGGATATCGCCGCCGGACATGGTCTGGTCGATGCCTTCCTCGAGATACGCCCAAGTTGTCGTAAGATCCGCCGCGTCGGGTAGGGGCATGGGGTCTTGCCTTTCGCTCGCGTATTCCACAGCCATGATTAGAAAAATAGAATATCCGAATATAGAGGAGGGATGGTGGAAGAGGGCAAGGCGGCGGAGAGGATCAAGGGCACTAGGCTGCTTAAAGTTCGCATGTCGCGTTCTTTATACGCCGCGGTGGCGCATGCTTTCAGCAAATCACAAACAAAGCCCGTTTGTACGGAGACTGAGCGCTGTGTGCTGCAGCGAGCTAAGTCCTCGTACCCACAGACTCGCAATGCCACAGTGACGATCATCCGACTGCAGCTCACCGTACCGGATGAGTATTGAGCAGTACTGAGTGGTCAGACTAATGCGTTGCGCTAATGATTAAATACTAGGCTAGGGAATAACGTTCCCGCCCAGTGCCCCGGAAGCAATGCTTACCACAAAACAAGAGATATTGCTTCAAGTGGTTTGTCACAAAAGGACAATCGCGTGTAGTCGACATCCGAATGAACGATCCAAAGATTTCATAGAGATACAATATAGATCAGTTACCTGTATGACGAAGGCGAGGTGGGGTGGAAACAAGAGACGGGGAAGTGATGATGACAGACAGAGCATTTTAGTCCGGCGAGAGAAAGACGACACGCGCGATCACAGGGCGTGGGCGTAGGCGTCCCCAAGTCGAAGAATATACTTCCTATGAAATAAATGGTCAACCACCAAGAATATCAGCAACAAATAAGGCGACGCAGGTCGTGCAGATCGTGACCCACCTGCTTCGTGTTGGGGCCCTTGGACGTTAATCATTGCGAGATATCCGTGATCAGGACTTCTGATCAGCCTCCGAGTCGGCCGCCGCGGCGCCAGGAGTGCCCTCGCCAATGAGCTCCGCGTGCTCGCCGAAGAGGACGTCCTTGCATTTCCGGACGAGTGCGGCGCGAGTGTTTGGGTTCATGTACCGCTCCACACGGTCCTGCTCCTCGCGCAGCCATCCCTCGGCCTTCTTGCGGTAATCAGCTGCGCTGTTCTCCGCGAGGAACTTCTCCGATTCATGGCGATAGTACCTCTCGGTCGCGTCGAGGAACGGCGCCTCGAGGTGTTCGTGGTAGACATCGTACGAGATTTTGCCGATGTCGCTTTCGTCGAGACCAAGCGAGACGAAGGAGTCGACCACCTTTTTCAGGAGGTCTTGGTCGATGGTCTCGCCGTTCCGTTCCCGCTCGATGACCTGCAAGATAGCACTGGAAAGCTTCTGGTTCGGACCCTGCACGGGAAGGAAGAACTCGGACTTCCATTGTACAAGCGCGAGCTAAGGTATGTTCATTAGCCGAGTCTGCACTAGGATATGTTGATGCGGGTAACATACCGTGTATACGGGATAGAGGTCCTTGCGGCCCTTCTTCCGTTGTTGCGTGATCCAGTGACGGTCGAGATATGCGAAGATACGGTTGGTGGATCGTGCAGCTGTAGTGTATCTGCCCCATTGCGCTGCGTAATACTGGAGGAGAGCCTCGTCTTGCAGCGAGTCCGATTCCTGCGTAGCATGAACAGGGAAAACGCTTGGATGATCAGACGTTCAGCGCAGTAGTACACGTATATTCCTACCATGCGGAGAGCTTTGAGATGGTTGTCGAAGTAGCGGATGAGATGGTTATACAGATCCGGAGATGGTAGAGTCGGCACTGTGTCTGCTGCGCCAACATCAGTACACAACGGTGCAGAAGTCATGAACAGTATTCACGTTGTGTGATTATGCGACTGCAAGTGCAGTAGTTGTATACGACGTTGTGGAGGCTTGTGATCGTGTGGTGCGATGCACCGCCGGACATGATCTGGTCAATGCCTTTCTCGATATACGCCCACATTGTCGCGAGATCCGCCTTGGCTGGGGGCATGGGATCTTGCTGGTTGCTCGAGGTTTCCGCAGACATGACTAGAAATATAGACGATCAGAATATAGAGGAAGGGGAGAGGATCAAGAGCGCTATGGGCACTTACGTATGCTACTCCGCGCGCGTCTTGCGTTCTCGTGCTGCGCCGGTACTTGCGCACGGCCCTTCCTTCATGATACTGAGCCATGCTTTGGTTACCCAGATTTTCCCGCCGTTTTCACCTGCACATACCCGACTCTGTCCATTCCCACAAGTACTTGAGCTCAGTTGATGGCACCTACATGTATCGATCCATCTCCCTCAGGCGCCGAACATCACGGCGCGTATACATATGCGCGTGACACTGGCACGAGATGTGTGACCTACGCGTTCACAGTGCCTGCAGCCGCCCGCCTGCGAGGCCCCAAGCTCGGGCTTGCTCCGTACCATCATCCTCAACTCACACTCCTGCTACCTACAGCGCCGCAACGACCCCTCGCAAGCCTCGCCGCGAACTCTCGTCAATGCAGGCGACAGTGGACTCGATTGGGCTACGGCGTACGCATGCTGGCTTTCCATATCACCTTCGCTCTGCTCATATTCGCCAGACTTGACTAGAGCCCTGACATGTCTGTCAAAGTTCGGGGAAGACCTAATTATAGTGGCCACACCAGAGACGTTCGCACTATCATCCACCAATCAAGCCCAAACCGCGTATGGACGTTTCAAGTATGCGCGGTCTTTCTTCAGCAAGTACCGCGTCAGTGGCGGTCCGGCGGAGTATGAGGCCGAGGAAGTGACCACGATCACTTATCAAGTCGCCATAAAGGTCCGTGCATCTTCTCAGCTGTTTTCCCCCGCGTTAAGCCTGGTATCGCATACAGCCTCTTCTGCAGATCATGAAGCACAAGACGATTGAGAAGTCATGCGAGAAGTGCGAATTCCTCATCTCCGACGGCGCGTCCCAGATACCCCAAATGGACGACAACGCGGAGGACCGCGACACGCTGGAGAGCAGACTGACTGTGCGTCTACACTGCAAGCATGGTACTGCCTTGCTCACTTTCTCGATCCAGACCGCATATACGTACTGAGTGTGCCGTGTTTTGCTTCCCGCGGCTAGGTGTTGTGAAGACACATCGTCTCCCATTGAACGCGGCCAACAAACTCATGTCACCCTCCCTACCCGACGCCGCATCAGAGTCCCGCCTGACGATCGGACCGAAGGGGCTTAGGCATATGCTCGAGCACTTCCCTTTTGGCAAAGGCAGCAAGGTAGACCCCCAGCTCATCTGGAACTTTCACGACACAGACGTTCAGCTACGCAGCCTCGAGTCATCGGTTGATGCGAAAGGTACGCATATACCCACATAGCAACATGTGCGCTGTGCTCATGAGTATGCAGGTCGCGCTCAGCTGACAACGGAACTCACCATCAGCTCGGAAGAGTTCGAGGAATACGATCTACAGAGTACTCCCATGACGATCGCCTTCCATCTTCGTGAATTCAACGTATGTCTCCACATCCTTTCCACACACCATGCTAACACGTCCCAGGCCACGATAGCGTTTGCAGAGGCGTCAAGCCTGTCGCTAGAAATCCGCTTCACAGACCCCGATGCCCCGCTCTACATCGACGTCGGCGGCGACCTCGCCGACACCATGTTCGTCATCGCGACCAGCCACCTCCAGTCCTTCTCCCCGCAGAACTCGCAGAATCGACAGGCCGACGCCCGCGCACAATCAAAGGGCAAGAAACGCCCTCTCGAAGAGGACACATACCATGGCAACGCGCAGGCGGTCGAGCGCCAGCGCGAGCGGACACACAGCGGACACGCGAACAGGCCCGTGAAGCCGATGAAGGTCGTACACAAAGCGGACCGCGCAGACATCGCGCGCGAGATGCATCTCCCGGCGCCGTCCGCGCGCATGCCCCAGCCGTCGTGGGCGATCCTCACTGCTGCCCAGCAGCAACAGCAGTACGAGGACCCACTCGAGGAGGAGCAGGGCGCGGCGCCGTCACAGCCGCTGTACGGGGGCCCCTCGCAGCCGTTGTTATTCGGGGAAGCTTCGCAGCCGTACCGGCGCGCGGCCGGGGCACGGGAGCCGCTGTTCTTGCCGAGTTCGCAGCTGTCGCAGCTCCCTCCTGCAGCGGAGGCGGCGATTATCGAGTCGGGGCTGGGGATCGAACATATGACGGCCGAGGAGCTGGAGGACATGTTAGAGGGCGACGCGGAGGAGGTCGAGTTCGTCTCGCAGCGGAGCGTGGTTCCTGACAGCCAAGCAGACGCGGGAGATGTGGCGAGCCCCCCATCGCGCGAGGACGAGGCGGAGGACTGGCAGATCGACGACGATATGGTCTTTGGGGACGGGGGATACGGCCAGCAGAGGGAGAACAGCCTCGAGCTCATCGAGGACGTGGAGATGGCGCCGACGCAGAACGATGGGGGGACGAAGGTGCGTGACTTGGCGGGGGCTTCACGCGGCGTACTGATAGATGGGTCCAATAGGTGTTCCGGCCGCTGTTCGAGGATTAGTATCACTGCTTTGCCACCGCTCTCTTGCTCGAGGTATGTCCGAACACAGACGCTTCATAGAAAGCACGCTCACGGTCTGTCAATAGGTCTCCAAACCTGTTGTACATGTATTATTGCTGTGCCTATCGTACGGATGTTACCGTAAGCCCTATAGGATTCAATGCGAGGGTGAGGCTTCGCATCACTTGACTCGCTGTCGCCAAATGCTGCAGCAGTCCCTACGTTATGACACCTGCCTACGACAGCCGAGCCGTGACATCTGCCATCGCATTCGGTGTGGCGACATATATCAGCACTTGGTGCCAGCCACGGAGCAAACCGTTGAACAAGAAAACCGGTCAGTCCGGCGCATATATGCATACTACATTACATGTCTTTTAGTGACGTCATACACTTCTAGTCCATGAGCCCAAGTCCGTGAGCCCAACGCTCTACAACGCCCGCAATATAACCTCATTCTGTAGTCGGACAGCAGCAAGAAATGTCCGCATGGTGGTCGTGAAGGTCATGACAGTCGTAACTATCGGACGCGATGTCAGAAGCAGCAAGCGACAGCACGTCGAGGGCCCACGCACCAAGAAGCCCGCCAGTGGTCCTATGATTCAGATGCAGAGGGCGCGCGGTGGCCGGGAGGCACGCCCCCGGTGAGGAACAAGTCCCGCAGGTCGAACGAGCTTTTTTTCCTCCGGACTGCGCGCTGCGTCTGCGCGAACGCGTCAGGCGTCGAGGAGCCGTCCTGCGTGCGGCCGCGCAGCGCATCGTCGGACGCGCACTTGCGCGGGAAGGGGGTATCGCTGTGCAACTGCAGGTATGCGGAGGAGGTGTCGGGGTGCGCGTGCGCGTGCGCGGAGGCAGAGGGAGGGGAGTACTGGACCCAGTGCACGCCGCGGCGCTTGGAGAGGGCGCGCATGGGCATATGCGGGGGTTTCGAGGAGGCGGCGGGGAAGGCGGAGGTGCCGGTGAAGTCCCAGGTTGGCGTGCTGTCAGGCATGGAGCGTATAGTGTGGTGTCTTGCGGTCGAGGGAGATGAAGTTACGGAAAGCGTGTTTGGTGGACGAGTTGGTGGAGGGCGGGACGTGCGGGAAGATGAGAGGAAGGGAGGCCTCCCGACGGATCGGCGGCGCAGTTTATATCGCGCTCTGGAGCGTGGAGAGCCATTGAGCCCGGACCTGAGCGCGAGGTGGAATGCAAAGCGCAAGAACCGGCGTTAGCCACTGCTCCAGGGACGCCGGTGGGGCTCTGGCCCCTGGACGTCACCGACCCGCGACCCAAGACCGAGTGATTCGAGCGCACCGCGGCCGGGTCCCAGTTGGGGTCCTTGGAGTGCGCGAGGGCGGGGGTAGGCCTTGCACAGGCACAGCCTCGGCCTCCGTCACCGACGGCCCCCTTTTTCAGCCTTCTAGCATACTTATTAAGTGCGCACTTTTTGTTTTCGCTGCAATGGAGGACCACGGGTGCACGAGTGCACCCAGGCCGTGTGAGTGCGGTTTGATCACGCTGGAGGAGCGGAGGAGGAGTAAGGTAGGGAGTGCGAAGAAAGTCATGCGGGGCCCGATGCAGCGGACGTGTGGCGGCGGCACGAGAGGCGCCCATGAAGGGATAATGCGGAGGCGTCTATCTCATCTGTACCTTGTGTTCTTCCGGCTGCGCTGACCATCGCCGCGGCAGTCTGGGCGGCCGCGGGAGAGAGAGCTAAGGGGTTTGATCTATTGACGTCGTTTTACGCTAAACCGGCCCTAAACTAGGTAATAATACGTAACTCGTAGACCTCGAATCCAACATAGACAGCCCCGAGAGCGCAATACATTTGACCCCGTCGTAGCCTATACCCACACGCTGTTCACATCTTCTGTAGTCCTAGTCGCTCTGCGGCACATCGGCAGGTTGCGTGCGTAAACCTCGCATGATGGGAGGGGAAAGCCGCGTAGCTCGCGGGAAACCTCGGCCAGGAGAGCCACTGCTGCAGACACAGACAGCGTCTCGACACGCACACGCAACCCAGAGCAACAACTAACAAAAGATGCAGTCAGCAAGGGTTTAGACTCCGGGGGTAGGTCACAGGTGATCGGGACCGGCGGCGCCCCAACAAGGCAACCACTCGCAGTCCTGTCCGCGGCGCTCCTGCGCCAGTCTAATGATAGACGTGAACGGAAGCACACACCTTGTGCCAATGTATGGCGCCACCGGTTGCCATCCGGAAGGCATTCGGAATTCGCCCGACTATGTCAGGCCCTCCCAGCCACGTCCTGTTCGGGCGCGTTGTCTTGGGGTAGTAGGGGTGGGGTTGTGTCGCACAGCTCGAAGATGTCGGCGACGTAGCTCGCCAGTATGGGGAGCGTTGTCGAGCCGCGGAGGAGCATGTCGAGGAGAACGACACTTGATAGGCGAAAATGCGCCTTTCGTAAGGAGGGCACCGCCGTGAAGACGGCTTGGAGGAAGACCTCGCGGAGGCCGCGCGGGGCGTCGGCGTCGCACTCTAGGAGTACGTGGGTCTCGTCCTCGATGGCCCAGGGTTGCGTGCACCATCGGCAGATGCGGAGTTCGCGCGCAACGCGCGTGGGACCCTCGATCTCCTTGAGCTACAGTGGTACTAGAGCCCAGCTTAAACAGGTGCAGGCAGTGCAGGTATGACATGTGCGTGTCTGTCTACGATTGGCCCAACTCTGATTTCGTATGGCTACTTCAGGCTGTCCAGCAGCAGAGATGGTGCTCAACGTTCCTCTACGATTAGACTCAACAACGATCTTGTATGGCTAGTTTAAGCTGTTCAGCAGCAGAAATGGCGCTCACCGTTCAACAATGTTGGGGTCCGTTTGCGAGTCTGGGCCTTGTAATTGCGCAGCCCCCTCTCATTCAGCGCGTGTTCCATTCGCCATTTCGTGGTGGCGCGCGCAAGAGCCGTGTAGGCGTTGCGCGCAGCTGCCCGTCGTGCCAATGAGGATTCGCAACGAGAATGAACTCACTGGGCGGTGGGCGCCGACTACCCCCCTTCCAACTGGTGAGTACTGTTACGGGTGTGTACGACCTGGCCCTCGAAACATCATCTAGGTACTGATCTAGGTCCTACATTCACCTTAGGTAGTGTACACGCCGCACGGAAGGGTTCACGCGAACAAAAGGCTCCGGGGCCCGTCCGTGGGTGACTACCTTCCAAATCGTCGGCTGAACTGCCGCGGCGCGCCATCTGTTGCATAGTGCGCAGCTCCACGTCCTTCCACAGTCCATTCCAGCGCCCCTCAGGGCACCCAATGACATCCTCTTCGTGTGCAACATGCATATGCTCCCGCGATTGGCCTTCGACCACATGCGTCACCCGCCCAAGCCGGGCAAGCCCTCCGTCAAAGTTTACAACGCTCGTAAATCCGCCCACTCTGTTTGAATCCCTCGCTGATATTCTCTAGTTGTGGGCTCGCTGCAGCCGTGCCTGGAATACGTACTACCGATATCTGTTGACCAACAGCACAGGCGGGCAGGGCATTTTTCAGCGTCCAATCTGCCCACTGTCCGCATCGGCGCATATGTACTGCAGCCCAAGGGGCTCCACGGAAGCTCCTCCGGGAAACAGCGTTGCCAGGCCGGTACACCGATGAGCGCGGAGGTACCTGGAAGTACGTGCAAGGCTGGGAAAGTCGGCCGCCGTTTGCCTCCGTCAGGCGGACACCTTGAAGTAAGATTGCTGCACGCATTTGTAGCTTGAATATTTAATTGAGCGCGCTTTTAGTATGCGAGTGTGCCCCGGTCAGACTTGCAGACAGTGGCAAATTGAAATGACAACGAGCGCAGTAGCAGTGCCACTGCCACGATACAACGCAGATCGGACCCCCCAAGCGTTGAAATAAGGTTACTTAATTTGTGTCCGATAGGTTGGCGAGAAGCCACCGTCCTCTCCACTAGGCTATAGACATGATTCACGATGCCCCGGGCATCGAAATGAATATTGGCGTGGACCTGATACTAAATTACGCTACTAAATACCGATCCAGGGACACGAAGCCTGCTATGACAATCAATCGCGCGCGATGTACTACGGAGCAAGTTCGAGACACAAGCAGAGAGAAAATCGAATCGAAGAGCCGTCACCTCACCGCAGCATGCCAGACGTTCAAGGAAGGGCGGTGGGCATCCTCCTCCCGGAAGAGCCGTCCGTCTCACTCCGATCGCCACCAGGCCGGCCAGGAGGGGCCCGAGCACTCGCACCGGTAGTCACCAGGCCGGCGACTGGCATTGGCACTGGCAGAAGGGGCGGCGGCCGCTGCGCTGGCGGCGTTGGCATCGTCCCTCGCCCCCCCATTGTTCGCACCGTGACCACTGCCGATGGCTGGAGTCACGACTCCCTGCAACAGCCGCAAACAAACCCGCCGTAAGCGACCTGATCGCACCACCGAGCACCAGAGCCCTGTCCGAGACGCACCGTGATCCTGCCGAAGTCATGCACGTTCAGCGGCGCCGGCACAGCATCGGCGCTCGTGTTGCTCGCGACGAACGCGCCGGTGGTCGGGTCCTGCGAGATGCGGATGACCGTGCTCGGGTTCAGGCTGAGCAGATCGACCTCCCAGATCGGCTGGTCGGTCGGGCTCGCGATGCCGCCGCTCAGCCCGTCGCGCGCGGCCTCCTGGTGGTTGAGCGAGACGTGCACGCTGAGCATCCGCGCGGGGCTGCCGACGACGGAGAGGCCGTTCCTACAGATGACTGTTAGTGGGCTGACTGCGTTATAGGAGCGTGGGGGGATGGGGCACGAACCCGACGTTGGGGTAGGTCAGGACGGGGTGCATGTACTCGCGATCTGTGTCGAGCTCCTCGATGAACCCTGCGGACAACGCGGGGCGAACTCCTGAGTAGAAGCGACTGCGGTGAAAGGGCTGGGCGTACCGAGCGAGATGGTCGCGGGACGCCCGATGTTGTTGATCGCTTGGACCTGGCTGCCGAGATGCGGGGAGCCGGGAACGGGCTCCTGAAGGCGCGTCAATGACACAGGTTCACGTCAAGAGGGAATGGCGACTTGCAGTGAAGGAGTAGCTCAGCTGCCCGGTCGGGTTGTTTGGCGTGACGCCGAGCGTGGTGACCTGACCGGCCTATTTGAAGTAGAAGGCAGTCAGAAGCAAAGTCCCCCCAGCGCGTCGAACCACTGGGACACTTGCCTCGATGGGAATGTACGTCAGCCCAGACGACGTGGTCTGTCCGCCCGCTACGCCGCCGCCGCTTTGAGTGTTGGAAAAGCCAAACCTAGCCGTGCCGGTATATGAAGGTTAGCAAAATCTGGGCTCCCTATGTTCAAGGGAAAATACTGACTTGCTCGTCCAAGTGACTTCGGACTCATAGCGCCCTGAGCATCGGAGACGTCAGCGGAGGTTCAGCAAACGCGATTGGTCGACAGCTTGACTTACCCGTCGCGGGCATAGTGATAACTCTGTACGGGGAGATTGCGGTGAGCATTGGCCTGTTACACGTCGGCGATGTCGACTCACTTCCATGGAACCGTCGCTGCCGTTGTGTACGACGACACGTCAGTTGTGGACGGGTCGGAGCGCGCGGTGAAATAGAGGCTGAGCGTGATAGCCTTTCCCAGGTTGAACCTAAGAGCGGGGGTCAGCTGGGTCATGCGGGCCCTTACGGCAGGAGGCACGTACCCCCTGAAAGACAGTTTTTTGGTGACCATTGTGACGGTGAGATGTGGGGGTGAGCGATGTCGGTCGATGTGGTGCAAGGGAGAGAGTCTGTATGGTCAGGCAGCCTGAGAGCCGTTCCCGCTCGCTTTTATACTGGCTGCTCTCATTGAGGGCGAGATGAATATGGCTGAAAACGATACTCCCTTCGTCAAGCGAGCGAACCAGCTCGCGCTTCATGCCTCTCTGACGCCACAAAAACGCCTGCCATACGGCAACTGAATAGAGTGGTCCTAGGGTGGAGATCCACCGCAACTCGCCGCGCCGAACACCAGGCGCATGGTGGACTATTAGTGCCTGCGGGCACAGATGCCGTTAGGTGTACGAGAGACTTCTACAAGCGTCAAGATACCTTAGCGGAACGTAGCGCTGCCCCGGGACCTGTTCGTGCCAGGCCTTCGATTCAGCGATAGGTTCAGGCGGGACAGCTAAGCGCTAGTGCCCGCTGTGTAATCAAAAGGGCTGTATATTCTTCTTGCTTAGGAAAGCATTACCACACCCGCTGGACACGCTCTAGACATAACACAGGTGGAGATGTAAGGCTCAGAAAACGCAGTGCTAGTAGGTAGATACCATTACACACCTTATCACATGTATTCCCGTAAACCTACCCAAGGAGATGCGAAGCGTCTTTGCACTGTCACAGAAATGATGTGCAGACACGATGTGCCCGCGTGATGTAGCTTCACTGTAAGAAGACTGTCAGATCGGGTAGTAGTATACGTTAGAGACCCGGATAGGAGCCACAGACATTTGTGCGTCGCACGATTGCAGCACGTAGGGGGGCTCCCCGGCGTATTCACGTATGGTGCGAGCGGGAACCAGCGTACCGACCCAGTGCAGCTGTCGGCTATGCGCGCTCGAGGACTAGAGGACGTAAACGTTGTCGCACCGGTCGTACCCCGCTGGCACCGGGAAAAAAGCCTGTCATCCACGGCGGCTGAATAGAGGGCTCGTAGTGCGGGAATGCCATCTCCACTCGGCGCCGCACCGGACATCATGCGCATGGTGGACTGTCTCCTGCCGGCACATACGCCGCTGGACAGACGGTGGACTCGTAGAACCGTCGAGACATCTTAGCGGCACGTAAGCGTAGCTGGACCGGCGGTTCGTGCGGCCACAGGCGGGACAGGTGAGCGCTATTGACCAGCGTGTAACCAAAAATCATCAGGCTCAAGAAGGCGATTGGATGAGGAAGATACCACCACATACGTTCATTACCGCAGCTCTCTACGCGTGTTTCGCAAGGCCCTTCGCCACCGGAAGGCGTGGGGTGTCTTCGCAGAAGTGATGCGCAGACACGCTGTGCCGGCGCGGTACCTGTAGCTTCAAGAAGACTGTCAGACTGGGTAGTATTATACGCCGGTGGCGACTCACCTGGGCAGGAACCACAGTAAATATGTATGCGCGCCGCACGACTGCAGCACGCAGGGGGACTCTGCGGTGTAAGTACGTGCGGTGCGAGCAGGAAGCGGCGAAGACGACCGGAGTGGTTGAACGAGAGTGGTAAGGAAGGTGCCCAGATTCTTGCCGTGGCAGACGCGCGGGTGCTTCTTTGCCGTTGACACTTCGCAAGGTCCGCGACTCCGCGGCTTCTCCGGCGACGCTTCCCGGGCTCACCGAGGTTCGTGCGGCGATTGAACCCAATCACAGCCAATCAGTCGTGCACATCTTCAGGCGCCGGCTCCGAACATGCAAGTTGCTCCTCATCGCCGCTGCATGTTCATCGCGAGGGCTCCTGATATGGTGTAAGGCTCGTGTATCCCTCTACAACATGATCACTCGACGTGTGCGCCGGAATTTCGGCCTTCGTGTTGCTGCAAGACATCAATGTTTCGGCATGGTTTAAATTCATAATGCCTTCTGTTTGGCATATAAGCCTCTGTGGGTCGTCAAATTGGGTCTTAAGAATTGCAGAGCGTCCGCGACTAACATCATGGTATATAGTCAGCTACGGAGACTAAGATCGACTGTCATCTCTTATATAGTCAGCTACGGAGACTAGCGACGTCCTCGGTCCTTATCGACGTACCTACCGTGACAGACGCGTGACTAACACGTTACCCGACGCGTTGACGTGACGGCCTCCATGGGCGCCTCTTGAACGCGACACCCTGGACTGGTACTAGCGAGCCGTACTACCTTGCACTTCGACCTGTAGCAGTGATCGTAACGACGGCCAGCACTGGTAAGAACAGGCCTTTTTCAACCCTTCTATCCGCGCTCAACTCAAGAATGTTCAGTCCTTAGTACCGTCTTCAGCTTCAGTTTCAAGGCCTTGCCTACCGCAGGCACCACCACGGGCACACGCGTCGTGTTTCTCCATTCTGATCACAAATCCCCGAACCCGCCAACCCGATGTCAATACCCGAAGACAATGCAGCTTTTGCGCAAAACAAGGAGTCGGAATCACAGCAACCCGCGACGCGGTGTATGCGGTGCCACACCGCTCTCGCTCCCAACGGCGCATACAAGCACACCTGCGACGTGTGCCACAAGATCATCGGCGCGAAAGTGAACGCGAAGCTCAAGAAGGATGCAAACAAAGCTCTCGCGAAGATGCGCGCCGCCGCCGTGCCCGCGGTGGTCCAGCACAGTGCGAGCGTGCCAGCCTTCAAGTTGGCAGTGGAGCCTCCGAAGCCGCCGATTGTCGTCAAGTCAAAGGCAACCACGGGGGCGACGTCGGCGCCGCAGCCTCCGAAGCGAAAGTTGGAGGAGGTGTCTGGGACACAGACGGGCGAGGAAGACTCGCGCCCCTTCAAAGTGACCGCGCACAAGGGGAAGGAGTATCAGACGGGGGACGCGCTGCTCGATGCGCTGGCCGCGCAGTGGCAGGGTCCCCGAGCCACCAGGGACGCGTCTTCATCGACAGCGCAAGCCCATGTGAACTTCATGGGAGGATACACCGTTGTACTCGACCCCTCCGTCTCGTCAGAGACCCGCGTCGAGCAACTCACTGGCGCGTGCAAAGCTTCAAGCAAAAGGATTCCGATCGGGTACGTACACTATCTAGTCCTCCATTCAAACCTCCACCGGCAGGCAAGTGACATGCTCACACTTCACGTATCTATAGGAAGCTGGTGAGGCGCTTCAACGGTGCGTCGGAGCGGCATTCCCGGGAGTACTGGTGCATATGTGCAGGCGTAGCAACCCCACCGTCGAAGCCTCCAAATGCCCCCGCTGCCGCTGCCAGCCCTGTCCCCTCACAGCCACTCGACGCTATCCCTAAATCCGGGGCGCCGCTCAAGCGCAGCCAGAGCACCTTGACGACCTGGCTTGCGGCTGTGCGCCCCAGCACACAAGGCGGCCGCAGTGGGGCCGAAGAGGACGCGCCGGGCCGTGGGGTCTGTGGCGGGACCATTGGGGTGGATGCGGTGACAGACTTTTCGCATCCGCTTGCGCGGAAGGGCATCAAGGGCCAGCGGGTGACGGTGTGCGTGCGGCATCGGGAGGGACCGCCTTGACGGAGCTTGACAAGGGCGGGTTGTAGTTTGGGCCGTGAGGATGATGGCGTGTACAATCGAGTTTTGGACTTTTATGAGTGCGTGTATGCTCTGTAGCTGCCGCATAGAGCGCGAGAGAGTGCCAGGGGTTTATATCCGTGGTACAAATGGAGCGCACTTCCATATGGCAAACGAGTAGGACCCAACGCACATCTTGGCCCGCTTCAGTGCCCGAGTGTCTCTGATGCATAGAAAGCAGATACATAGTGCATGCACTCTTAACAACTACTCCAAACACGACCCGGGCTCCTGCGGATTGCACTACGTCACCCCCCAAACATCTCAGAGGTCCTCCCGCACCGCGTATTATGGCTCTCTGTCGAGATCTCGAACACACCACAATGGGCGAGGCTGTCAGTCCGCCACCCCGACAAACTCCTGTCAGCAACGGTAAGCGTTTTTCTGGATCGGCGCTAATGAGCATACTGTGAGCGAACAATGCTATTTAATTTGCTCGTCACAGCGCACCGGCGTCGCATCGCGTCGCATCGACGTTAGCGAGGACAGGCGCACCCATCGCGAGGCCCGGCCGCGGTCCACGAGCATGAGCGCGGCCGACTCCGGGACTTCATCGACGACCGACGTCTTGCCTCCGAGTCGCACCGTCGGCGGGTCTCAGGAATTCCGCACGCCTCTCCTAGGAGCCGGGCTGATCGTAGGACTTATCATCGTGATTTGTCGGTACTTCTATTCGTGATACAAGGGCCTTTGGATAGCGGGAGTGTAATTAAACGTGGTGTCGGTCAGATGACTCTAGAATGCGAGCACGCTCGAGATGTCCGCACCGTTACTCCTCGCTGCCCCCGTTGGCATAGCCAAGTTCCTCTCGCCCGGCATTTCCACTCAAAGGCTATCGAGCTCTTGGTAGTATATAATTTCGCGCGACGTGACATGCGGATATATAATCCGGCCATACGCGTCCCATCTAGACCGAGGCATTTCCTGTCCATGGCGCACGCAAAGTGTTGCGACTGGGATCATCGCCACGACTCCTTCACGGCGTCTCCTGCGGGCGCGCGACAAGCTTCATGCCCGACACCTTCTTGGCCTTCATGCGCTCCAGCCCGTCACTGACCCCCGCCAGCCCATTCGGCAACACCTCCACCGGGTTCGGCTGATGAAAAACAAACCATGTGAGCGGTGTACATCGCATACCGACCATTCAGCTCTCGCATACCTTCAGTAGTCCCTTCTCGAGCCATCCGTGCAGCTGCTTGTACAAAACCACACCCATCTCCTCCGTGAACGGCAGGCGCACGCTGCCGAACGCGTACCCAACGCGCTTGCCATCGCCGGGGTTCACCACATCCTCGGGCACGAGCCCGAGCGCCGGCCCAGGCGCGACCGTCGCGAGCCCGCCCCCGGGGGCGAGCGCGTCACGCCCGAGGCGCATCGCCTCAGCGTCGCCCATCGCGACGACCGCAAGCTCGAGCGGCTTGCCGCCCATGAGCGCAGGGAGCTCGGCGAGGATCGACTCCTTGGAGCGGTGGCGGTCGAGCACGTGCGTCGCGCCGAGGGAGGTGAGTAGGGGCGCGTTGTGGAGGGACGCGGTCGTGATAATGGGGGTGTGCCCGGCGATGCGGGCGAGCTGAATAGCTGTGGGGCGGAGAAAGGATGGTCAAGTTCAGCGTAAGGATAGAGGCATAATAGAGGATAGCGTACCGTACTGGCCGACCGACGAGGCACCGGCAAGGATGAGGATGGGCGTGCCTGCGTAGGCGGTCGCGCCCTCGGGCTCCCAGATCGGCTTCAGGCGCAGGCTGAGGTTCGTGGGACCGGGAGGGTTCTGATTGTACAACGACATCGCAGCGGTGTAAAAACCGAGCGGGATGGTCGCGGCTTGCTCGAACGTAATGTTATCCGGGATCTACAGCGCACAGAGCTCGGGTCAGTGAAACATCCCACTCGGTGCAGGTACGACGTGAAGACGACGCACAATTGAAGTCAACTTCGCAGGCACTATGGCGTACTGCTGACAAGTCGCCCCGTCAGCAGCGACGGTTCCCTGGAAGAAGCTGCGGTATCGATATGTCAGCGAAAACGGAAGCAGCGTCAGTTGACGTCCACGTACACCTTGTCGCCTTCCTTGAGTTGGGAGACGTCGGCGCCCACCCCGACGACTACCCCAGCGCCATCGACGCCGGGGACGTGGGGCCACTGCTTGATGAGCCTTGCAGAGAACGGCGGGTTGACGATGAAATGGTCGGCCGGGTTCAAGGCGCACGCCATGAGCTTGACGAGCACATCCTGCGGGCCGGGCTGCGGGACGGGTCGCTCCCCAAGCACGTATGGGATGCTCTCCTTGTGAAGAAGAACCGCCTTCTGGGTGGTAGGAATGGACATTGTGGCTGATAGGTAGTGTTGTCGATTGGTGAGGCTTGGCACTGGTGAAGAACGTTTGTGGTACTGCTCATCCTTGGGATGTTGAACCTCACTTTATAAACCACGTCGGATATAGCAGCGTTCTTGGATGCGCGAGCATCGTGGAGTGCTATGATGGGCGCAGCACCATGAATACCATGAACGGATGCGACGCAGATGCGCGGGGGCTCGGAGTGTTGACGCTGACATCGCGTTCGGACGTCTCGGCAGCTCCTCCGAGAGCGTCCACAGCAAAGGTCTGAAGTCTAAGATGGTGTGCCGTGAGCCCAGCTGAGGCGGCATGCCGCGACGTCTGTAAGCACATCTTGAGAAGGGGATGAAGATCGACAGGAAGGTGATGGTGGTCGGAGGTAGCAGATTTTGGTCGCGGTCACGCTACGGCCGCGCAGCTTGTTTGTGCTGTACTTGCGAGCAACAGTAGGCAACAGCGAGCGTCCTATGATGGAGCTGGTACATACCCGATGCCGTGAGTCGCACCAGTAGATTAATGTGCTCAACCCACCTTGAGTGTCCACAAGCCTCAAGATACGGGGTGGCCGCCAGGTGATGGTGTCCGTTCACGGGTATGTCGATCAGATTATCGCGGGGCCGCTCCTGTCTCGGTTCCAGCTTGAAAGAACAACTGGAGACCTCAGTGCGCGTGAGGGAGGCCTTGAGGCCAAGTTAACGATACAACATGATTATCGCTGCACGTATTTTCGCGCGAAACGAACGAGCAAAGCAGATCTTGCGGGAATGGCCTGCCGTAACGCCCCCAGTCAACCCCCAACGCCAGAATCCAACGCAAACATACCCGGCGCCTCTGCCTGATGAGTGCTCACATGCACAGCCTGCATTCCAGAATCGCTCCATGGTTCCATGATATGCATACAAAATCCACACGTGCATCATCTACACCCTCATGCAGAAGCAGTGGCCAATGGCGGCACGGTGAATTTGGCCGCCAGTTCGTCGAAAAGGTCCGCCTTTTGCTGCAGATCCACCACAAGCGGGAACGCAGGGTACTCCGCCGCCAACTGGCTGTAAACACGACAGATGAGTACCTTCGCCCACACCAACCGTCCGCTCAGAAACGATTTCGGCTCACCTGAAAAGCAGCTCCGCTTCTGCCGGCTTCGCCGCGCCTGGCCCCAAGCCTGCCGCGACGACCTGCGCCGCAAGCGTCTCCGCGTCTGGCTTGCCGCCCATCTGCGCCTGCGCCTCCTCCAGGTCGCTCTTCGCGGCAGCGAGCTCCCCACGCAACAACCTCGCAGCACCGCGCGCAGTGAGAAGGCGCGGGGAGGACAGCGAGGGGTTCGCGAGCTGCTCAGCGAAGAAGGCGGCGGCGTCCGCGTATGCATCGCGCCCGGTCGCGAGCCCGAGGGCGGCCTCGATCTGCTGCAGGAGCAGGTCGTCTTCTGCCCAACGTTTCGCGCGCTCAAACTCTTTGCGCGCGAGGTCGGGCCTGTTGATGGAGAGGTAGACTTGGACAGTGTATGCGACGCTGGAGATGGTGTTAGCAAAGGCAGAGGTGTAACATGGCAGCGTGGTAATATCGCGGTGGAGATGGGGTGGAGCCAGAGGTCGGAGGGGTATGTGAGGACTTACGCTTCGAGGTTTCGAGTGTCGTTCCCTGCACCCAGAGTCTCGAGGGCCTCCTCGATCTCCCCGGCGCGCGCAAACGCGGTGCCCGCAAGCACGCGCACGGTACCCCGCTCCCACTCGGACGCATCCGCGTCCTCGCCCTCGATCTCCACGGACACATCCCTCAGCTCCTCGAGCGCCGCTTCCTTCGCCGCGTCCGTCTCGGCAGCAATGAAGCGCGCAAGGGCGGCTACGGCCTTGAGGGCGACATTTTCCGTGGCAGCGGGGACAAGCGCAGACGCGGCAGTTGTATTCCCGAGCGCGAGGTGGGCGCGTGCCTGGTAGACGAGGGTGGGGGTGTATTCCGGAGATTCTGGGTCCGGGAGAGTGCGCTCGACAAGGCTCTTGTAGGCGCCTGTGTGGGGATGGGATGAGGTGTCAGATCGAGGAGCACGCGGAGAAGCTGGGGGGACACTGACCAAGAATGAACTGTTGTTTGATGTGGTACAGTTCGGGTGAATCCATTGTTGTCGAGAACACGAGAATATGTGCACAAGGCGAGATCGGACGCGGGCGAGGAGGAGGTCTGGAGAAAGCAGGATTGTACCGTAGGCGCCCAAAATGTCACCGCTTTTCCGGCGACCACGTTCTGCATTTGGCCGACCTCCGATCTCAAGGTACACTCTCGCAGCGACCGCGACCACCTCTGCCGGATTGCATATATCCTTATGTCTTCCATGCAGGTTCTCAGAGCTCTCATCAAACCTGTCACGGATACCGCAAAGCCGAGCTCGGGAGCAGCATGATCTTACGTCTACTACGACGTTTGGTGTTGAAACACCAAAAGCATCGCGGCCCGGTACTTCGTGTGCAGCGCGAGGTAGTAACGAACAGTTCCTGGGTTCGCAGGTTTGAATCTACGAGTTGCGAGTACATATTCCGTGTGCGCGTTACTGACATTGGATTGACAGTGCATGGACTACGACAGTGTGGCTCAAGGGCGGTGATTGCGCCGCCAAACAAGGTGAATTCGGTTGCGAGACTGTCGAGACTGTCGGCCGGAGTTGACAATATTGATAGAGCAGCGCACGAGGGGCGCGGATCCGTAGGTTAGCGAGCGCACGAAGCAAGCGTTCTACTTCCCTGCAATGCCACCCATACACGGCACGCATGGAAGCCGCCAGAACGCGCACCAGAACTGTACTCAGGCGCCCCCATTCTGCCTCGTCCTCGCCCCTCCTCGGCACTCTGCCAATCACCGTCTGTCCATCGACAACGCCGTACACACAGGAGGCACGCTGCATGACTACTTGGGCGACGCGCCGGTCGTCTGACCTGGCGTCGCCGCCTTCTTCGTGCATTCCACCCTGCCTCCGCTCTCAACTATGGCATCTCATCGCCGAGTTGTGTGCCCGAACTATATCGGACGCTAGTCGCTGATGAGTTTACCATGCTCATCCCACGTCATACTCGCCCCGCCCTCCGCCGTGTATATATACTCGGCGAGGAGAGGGAGCTGCCCTCACTCCTCCCGCTCGTCCATCTCGCCCCCTCTAGCCATGTCCCAGTTCCTCTCCGACGTCCGCAGCGATATCGGCGATGCTTCGTCCCACGCTGGTTCTGCGACCTTGAAGGGCTTTGCCGAGTTTCGTGATCAGGTCAGTTCGAGACGCGCTTCTGTGGTTTGTGTACTCAATAACAATCCCTCACAGATCAAGAAACACATGCCGTTTGCGGAAGATGTGTCTACAATCGTCAGTACACAGGAATGTGCCCATATCGCCGCCTAACATAGCGGTGGTCAACAGGAGAGCATCATCGACGGGATCAAGCACTTGAACTCCATCGACGACCGCAAGATGCTCGTGCGTACGCCTACCGACATTCAGGAGCCTTACTGACGTCCACTTTTAGCTCGAACACGTCCTGGTGTACCTGTCCCAAAACTCCGGGCACCCGCTGGCCAAGAAGCTGGAGACGGCCACTGTCCAGCTCTGTAAGTCCGCCTGAGTTCACAGTAGCACTCTGCGCTCACACGAACTCTAACTATCAGTGTACCTGGACCTTCCGCACCCCCCGAGCACATCAATTGGTCCCAAGTATGCGTATCGCACCGCCGATGGCTCGTACAACAACCCGGACATGCCCGACTTGGGCAAGGCTGGTATGCCCTACGCACGCAGCGTGCAACAGACACATCCGCTCCCGCGTAACGAGATGCCAGACGCGGGGCTCGTCTTTGACACGCTTCTACGCCGCGAAAAGGTACGCGCCAAGGGTCCTGCGAAGGGCGCATGATGTCACTCACAGCGCTTCGCCACAGTTCGTGCCGCATCCCGCCGGCCTTTCCAGCATGATGTTCTCCTTCGCCGCCCTTGTTATCCACACGTGCGTCTGCTCGGTACCTTCCCCTCCCGCGCTTCATGTACTTACGTATATCACGGCCTGCAGCGTCTTCCGCACGTCGCACAAGGATGTGAACATCAACGAGACGTCGTCGTACGTTGACCTTGCGCCGCTGTACGGCCATAACGAAGACGCGCAGGCTAAGATTCGGGTATTCGACGGGCGCGGGCTGTTGAAGCCCGACACCTTCGCGGAGGACCGCCTCTTGCTCCTCCCGCCTGCCGTCTGCGTGCTTCTCGTGCTTTTCAACCGGAACCATAACGTAAACCCTACCTCTTCCTACTCGTGCACGCGCTCATCCTGTCCCGCCCCACAGTATATCGCTCGCAAGCTGCTCGAGCTGAACGAGCGTGGCACATACAACGACCCGAACACCCTCTCACAGGCTAGCGATCAGCTGCGCGCTCAGGAGGAGGATCTCTTCCAGACTGCGCGGCTGATCAACTGCGCGTGGTTCGCATCCGCGGTATTCTCGGACTACTTTTCCGCGATCCTGGGCTTGGTGCGTGAGGGGAACAGCTGGAGTCTGAACCCGTTCGAGGAGATCCGGAACGCGGACCACTCGCTCTTCGAGCGCGGGCGCGGGAATGTGTGCAGCGTCGAGTTCAACTGCCTGTACCGGTGGCACGCAACGACGTCTGAGGCGGATGAGAAGTGGGTCGAGCAGCTGTCGGAGCAGCTGTTCCCGGGCCGCACCGTCGAGCAGGTGCGTAGACGTGATGCCTCCGCTTCCGCTGTTGCCTAACATCGCACAGGTGACGATCGAGGACTTCAAAAGTCTCGCGAAGACTATGTCGGCGAAGGAGCCCGACGTCTCACATTGGACGTTCGGCGGGTGAGCTCGTACGGTTCACCTGGGGATGCCTTTGCTGAACTGACCTTCCTCTGCACTAGCCTACAGCGCGACGCGAAGACGAACAAGTTCGACGATGGAGCGCTCGCGGATATCCTAAAGAACGCGTGAGCATCGCAAATCGCATATGCAGCTACTAAACGTGCACTGACCCAATTATATAGCACGGAGCACCCCGCGGGTAAGTTCAAGGCCCGCGGCACGCCCTACGTCATGCGGCTGCATGAGATCATGGGCATCGAGCAAAACAGGCAGTGGGGTGTCTGCTCCCTGAACGACTTCCGCAAGTTCCTGGGCTTGAAGAGTGCGTATTGAAAACTTCCAGATTACGTTCAGGAACTGACCTCCGAGGATGTCACAGCCTATTCCAGTTTCATCGAGTGGAACTCCGACCCAACCATCGCGGCTGCGGCTGAGAAGCTATACGGGAACATCGATCGCCTGGAGCTCTACGTCGGCCTCCAAGCCGAAGAGTCCAAGCCCGTCGTTCCGGGCGCGGGTCTTTGCCCAGGTAAGTCTCAACGCAGTCCCCACTCCCTCTCGCTTGATGCTCACATAACCCTTACATAGCATACACGATCAGCCGCGCGATCCTCAGCGACGCCATTGCACTCACGCGCGGCGACCGCTTCTTCACCGCGGACTACACGCCCTTCAACATGACCTCCTGGGGCTTCGCGGACTGCCAGCGCGACCCCGACGGGCCCGGCAACGGCAGCATCCTTGGCCGCCTGCTCCTCCGCGCGCTGCCCGAGCACTACACGAGCGACAGCACGTACACGTGGTTCCCGCTCATGACGCCGCCTGCGATGCAGACGATCCTCACGAAGTTGGGCGACACCAAATTGTATTCGTGTGCACGCCCCGGGGGACCAGAGCCTGTGAAGGTGCTCGGCACGTATGTGGACGCGCGGCAGGTGCTGAAGGACGAGAAGAGCTTTGCGACGGGCTTTGCGGACCGCGCCGGGCGGCTCGTGCGTGCAAATGGGTGCGTATGCGCGTGCGCCATCATAGCCAGGATAATCCTTACTGATAGCACGCGGTCAGGTTCTTTATAGCGTCGGCCGACCCTGCGCGGGCGGCGCGCGAGCAGCGTGCGATGCTCGACGTGCTGGTCGGGGGTGAGGGCGGCGAGAGCGCGATCCGCAGGTTCTTCTTCGAGAAGACGCGTGAGCTCATCCTGCGCGAGTCGTACACCGCGGTCGCGTCCCCAGTCCGGAGCGTCGACATTGTGCGGGACGTCTTCAAGGCGGTCCCCATACACTGGGTGTGCGAGCTGGTGCGTGCGGTCTGAGTGGACCTAATGCGCCGAAGGTCTGATTGTTGTGAGGCAGACGGGCATCAAGCTGAAGACCAACGACTCCGACAGCCACGGTGACTACACGCCTGCGCAGTTGTTCGACATCTTGGCGGACGTCTACACGTAAGTCGATTCTCGGGATTGTGGCCGTTGCAGCCGGCTGACTCGGATGCGCCTCCTAGGTACCTCTTCCTCGACGTCGGTGCCGAGCACCTGACCAAGCTGCAGAGAAAGGTTACTGCGGAGGTCAACACCCTCCTCGGGCACATCCGCCAGCAGTTCGGCGGCTCGCGCGTATGTCAATTTCTCCTCGGCCAGTCCCGCAGAACCTGTGATTGACGCTACCCTAGCTCTCACTCGCCAATATCTTCGAGACCGTCTCGCAGATCTTCACGCGGCAGCCGAAGAACAGTCACGACACGTTCACGGAACGCCTGCATGCGCTAGGATACGACGCCGAGACGCAGGCGAACGCGGTGCTCGCGCTGCTCGTCGGGGCTACGGTCGAGCTCTCGCAAGGTGCGCCTCCTTGCTCGATGTGCGCAAAAGGCTCATTCTCATTTGCTGCTTGATATGCAGAGATGGTGCACGTGCTGAACTACTACCTCGATCCGCTGAAGCCGGCGGACGTGCAGGCGCTGGTGTCTAAGCCAAAGCGCGACCCGCGCGACGATGCGCTGCTGCAGGGATACGTCCTGGAGGCGCTGCGTGAGTCCCGCGTTCGCATGCACTCAATGCTTAGAGTTAGAGTCTGACGCATAGCATAGGCCTCGACCCGACTTTCCGTGGAGTCTACCGTATGTCCTCCCGCCACCGACATGACATCGTACGCTGATAGTGATGCAACGCAGGCGACAGCGTGACCGCGGTGCGCTTGAGTCAGGGCTCACTTCAGGCGAAACAACGCGTCTTCGTGGACATTGCCACCGCAAACAGTAGCGTATGTGTATGGCTGGGGCAGGATGTGGATTCGTTTATCTGACTGAGAGCGCATCTACAGAGCCAGGCATTCTCTAATCCGGACGACGTCAACGCCAACAGGGGCCTTGAAAAGTATCTGGTTGGCGACGGCGCTGCAAGGTGGGTGTACTGTCAGAGTTCTGGTAATGATCTGCTAATGACCGCTTACATTATAGATGCCTCGGGCTTGATCTGAGTTCTAAGGTGAGTTAGACCTACTCCGGCCCTCGAGTTGGCACTTAATGCGTTTGATCGTGCAGATCGTTGGCGAAGCCTTGCGGGCGGTGTACAGCTTCCCGTCTGTCGCGCGGGGGCCTGGGAACTCCGGCATGCTCAAGCGGTATGTGTCCCCCAAACGTACGCACCATACCGCACCGCCTCTAATGTCGCGTGTTCTATATCTTTAGGTACGAAGAGGACTCCGCCATGACGAGCAGATGGTCGTACCTGGGTTCCGACCAGCACCTCTGCCCGTGGGCGACGTCGATGGTGGTTCAGGTGACTTACGGGTTTCACACCATGTCGCCGCTTCCTCGGGCTAACCGCGCTCCTCCGTCACAGTATCGCGTCTGAGGTGTGGCGGGTGGGTCGTCGTTCGTTTTGGGATTGTGCGCGTAGACGTTGACCGTGACAACATCTTCAGTGGCGCGGTTTCTGCAGTGCGAGGCTGGAGCTATACGGTTCTGATTACTGCACGATGTCTAGCACCGATCTTGGTACTTCATGTAGTTTTCCGCAATTCTTGTGTTTGCTCTCGAGCCCGAGTTGTATATACCGTATGGTCTTCGATTTACCATCATGTAACATGCACACTAGGGGTTGGACCCGTGCTACGCACCGGCTCCTACTCGTCTGAAGGCTGGAATATAAAAAGGATCCTCAGAGTTATGTGCTGAACGTTGTTACAGTAGGAACCCCTGCAAGTCGTAACTAGTTAACTCCCCGGGTAGAATAAAACCATTAGTAAGTTATCCTGTCATACATAAGTCCTCCTTATGAAGCACATACACCACCCGTACGTTGCACACACACCACAAGAGCGGACCCGCCCGCGAGAACCGTCCATAGCACGCCTCCAGTGCGTGATTCGGCGACCTGCGGTGACGACTCCCCCGGAGATCTGTAGGAGGTAGGTTAGGCGATATACTGGTCGCCCGCGCGTAAGCGTCGTCGTCCGAGAGTGTCAAAAATGAATACAGCAACGATGACGAGTACAGGACAGGTGACTAGGGAACTATCACGATAGAGTCGGGTAGCTAGAGGTCACGGCGGAGAGTGTGCAAACTAGAGCCTGGCATAGTGGATAAATGATGCACGCCATGTACGAAATCACTATCAGCGGCGCGGTGCTGTGCGCACCGGCACCTACGCCCGTCCCTTCGCATACTCCTCGAAGAGCTCAGCAAGGCGCGAGTATACTTTGCGCGCGGTCCGCAGTTTCACCAGGAACCGGCTCTGTATCGACTCCGTCAGGGGCATTCACCCCAACACCTCGTGCAAGCGTCGAGTAACTCACCGGGAGAGCCCTCGCCTTCAGGGCGAGCCGCAACTCTTCGTGGAGCTTCTGCATATCAGCTTTGAGCTAGAGAAGAGCGCCGATATCGCTACGAGTGAGCACGGGACCCGTCCAGGCCATAGTTCGAGTTTACTCACGCATTGCCATATGTTCGAAATGGCGTCGATCTTGTTCGCCAGGACGGCGATGTCATCCTGGGTCGTCTTGAACAAATCTTGATACTCCTTGAGGAGCTGCTCTTTGCCTTGCAGCTCGCGAAGATCACGTTTGCAGTAGTTGATCTGCTTTTCAAGAGCTTACGGATACAAGCAATGCCATTAGCGAGGTTCATGCGGGATAACAATGAGCATACAGGCTGCCTCTTTCGCGTATGCATCCGCTTTGCAGACGCCCACGATGATACTCCCAAAAAAGGCGCCCTAGCAGTAGAAGAAACGTTAGAGATACATTTCAAAAGTTATAGATGGATAAACGCATACTATAACCAGAAAGCCAAGTATCGGACACACAGTAATTGCGGCGGAAAAACCACGGTCAGCTCCAGCAGTCGCAACTTTGGCACAGGCGAGCCCCATAGCTTGTGCCTGACGTGATGTCCGCAATGAGGAGATAATTGACAAAGTACTAGTGTCATCCTACCTTAGCATTGACCCTGATAGATGAGGAAATCAGCGAATGCATTAGGAAAATGTGCGTGTGCATACACGTCGAGACGCCGCTGAAGATCGGCCAGGCGGGCTTGACATTCATTGAGCTCGAAAATGAGTCGCGCACCGGCTCTCACCAGGGCGTCCTTGAGAACGCCGGCGAAGAGACGGACGTCCTCTGCGAGCGTCTTGAAGCTGTTCTGCGTCATTTGCGCAGCTTCCGTCTTGCCCTCCAGCTCCTAATGTACGCGCATGTCTCGGACCTCAGCGTGCTTAGAACTGTCGAGCCAAAAACCAGCACGGACCTTCATGAAAATCTCGAGCTCGAGCTGCATGTCCGGTATGTCATCGACCCTGATATTTTCCCCTGAGTCTGGCAGGAGCGAGCAGTATTCTGCGCCCGAGATGATCAGTAGACATGCATCATTAGCGGAAAATGATACTGACGATCCATGAATGCCGAAGCGTCCACTGCGCTCCTATAGCTGTGCTCCATGATCTGTTTGAAACGCTGCAACATCTCTGAGTGTCTTCGTCGGCGAAGCCATACTATAGAGCAGACGTACATCATGATACCCAATCCAGCGAGGGGTGAGCTGGAGAACTTGGCCGTTCTGGTCGCGAAATCCCTGCTGGTCAAAGCGCCAAAGATCGCTTCGGATCTTCTGGAAATCCATGTCGATGTCGTTGACTGCTTGACTGAGCTGGTGGATGTCACGGAATGTCTGCGACTTGACGTCTACCCGTTGAAAGACGCTCTCGAAAGATGTCGACATTCTGTCCATCGCTGGCTCGTCCCCGAGCTTACTGCGCAGCAGCAGCGTGTACTCATCCTCGACAGCGGTGGTAGTGGTGGTAGTCGACATGGCCGGATGAAGTGCAGTGCAAAAGCAGGAGAGGCAGTCGCTGAGGAGAAGTGAGTGAAGACGTGATACTTTAAAGCGAGTCGTGCCCGAGTGCGGACCTCCCGAAACCGCCCTCCCGCAGCCACTACGAGCATGAGACCCCGGGCACGTCTTCGCTTTGAAGAAAAGCCTTCCGCCGCCAGGGGCGCTTCGCTTCGGACCAACGGCCTCATGGTAGACGGCCTGGTAGAGCTATGTAAACTTTGAAGCGCGGCCATGCAACTTCCGCAATTCGTAGCGGTATTCGGAGAGTTCTATGAAATGCTCGGTAGCTGAGCCAAATGCTGCGGCACACCCTCATACGTTGCCACCGCTGCATCGAAGTTTAGACTCTGGGGTGCCTGCTGGTGCCTATGCTTCTTGTCGGCCTTGCGGCCTGTGCGAGTTAGAAAAGTTCAGCATATTGGGAAGCAACATCGTAGGTCATGATTACATGTATCATGTATCAAGAGATCGAGCCCTGTTCTGGGCAAAGGGGAGCTCGGGAATCGAAATACACCCTGGTACTCGGGCAATTCGGGCATCCCCGTCTGCAAGTCTGCCAGTGCACGCACGCAACCACTAGGAATAAGGGAACTGAAACTCACCTACACGGTTTTGTTCCGTTCGGCTCCAGCCGACACTGCACATGGATAGCCGTTGCTGTTGCCCTTTGTGCTTACTCCCCCCGACCCCGGCCATAAGCATAAGATCACTGGCACTTCGTCATGGAGAGGATCATTGCCTTCTGTCTGTGAAAGCGCTTCGTTTCCGATCAGTCGAGCCTCATGGTGGATGGCCTAGCAGAGGTCTGCGAACTTTGAAGCACGGCCGTGCACTGTCGAGCGGTGGCAGTCTTCACAGAGCTCATCGGTGCTACGCATCAATAGTCTTCGACGTATTCTGTGAAGTGCTCGGTAGCCTGAGTCAAATGCTGCGGCACACTTCCGCTGCATCGCACTTTACTTCAGGCTTCCGCTCCTGCCACCGGTGCGGATCCGTCACGATCAACCTTGCGGCCCGCGCGAGGCAGAAGAGAAGTCGTAACCCAGAGTGATGATGGTGGAGAAGGAAGGAACTTGAAAGAACGAGCGCCGAAATACACTTCTTGCGCGTTCCAGCCTGGCAGTTCGCCAGGCGCCCGCCGAGAGACGTGATCGCCGCTTTATAACTTGGCGCCGCGGATTCGAAGGCGTCTCCGGCATCATAGCACACGCTGGTGTATATTACCATGGTCCATATAAGTGGATATTCGACAGTGAATAAGTACTACAAATGTGATACAACAGCGACAACAGGGGAATCGATACAGGATTAGACAGCAGCTACTATGCACGATGGAGTCCGAGAGGGCGATCGGAGTCTCTAGGTGGACGAGGGCGTCGTGTACGATTAATACACCAGCAATCGAAACCCACTACGACTGCTTCGCGTACTCCTCGAGGAGCACAGCGAGGTTCGAGTATACCTTACGCGCATTCCGCAGCCTCACCACAAACCGACGCTGCATCGCAGGCTTCAGTATCGAATAATAGTCATATCGAATCACCAAGCGCCGAGAAACTCACCGGGATAGTCTTGATCCCAAGGGCTAGCCGCAATTCTTCGTGCAGCTTCTGCATGTCAGCCTTGAGCTAGAAAAAGATGCCAATGCTACGAATGAGTACGAGCGTCGCCAGGCGGGGTCAACGTTCGAGTCGACTTACGCATTGCCAGATGTTCGAGATGATCTCAATCTTGTCCGCCAGGGCGGCGATCTCGGCCTCGGTGGCGTTACGCGATTGTTGGTAATGATTGAGGAGTCGCTCTTTGTCCTGCAGCGGGTCCAGATGATGCATGCATTCGTTGATCTCTCTCTCCAGAGCTGAAAATAACAAATGATGTCGTCAGTGCAGTTCGCATGCGACAAGAGGAAAGCATACAAGATGCCTGTCTCCTGGAGTTGTCGAGGCGTTCCAACGCCAGATTCCTGGCATGTATGGCCCCCTAGTAGTAAAGACACGGGATCAGGGCCAATAATAAACTGAGTGCGCATCGATGAACACGCACCCCCGTCATTGCCGCGCCGACAAATGGAATGATGAAGAAGGCTACACCGGTGAATGCCATAGCAGCCGTAGCAGCATCGCGGTCGCTCTTCCATTCTTCTATCTAGAACGGCATTTGCAGTAAGGATGCAGTTTGTTGAAGACTACTAGCGACGCGCTACCTTAGCATGGGTCCTGGAGGATGGGAGCGTCAGTGAGGGCATCAGAATATATCAGGGTGTACATACACATTGAGACGGTGCTGAAGATCGGCCAGATGGGCCCGAGTGTTGGTGAGCTCAGCCGCGACTTGTCCACAGGCTCTTTGTAGATGGTCCGCAAAAACGGCCGCATAGAAACGGACATGCTCCGCGAGCGTCTTGAAGCTGTTCTGCGTCCCGTAAGAGACGTCTTCCTTCGCTTTGAGTTCCTAGTGTAACCCCAAGTCGCAGGAATCATCATCCGGAGAACGGCTCAGTCGAAGATTCACCACTAACCTGCAGAAACGATCCGAGCTCGATCGCCAAGTTTGGTACATCGTCGACGTTGATATCGTTACCCGAGTCTGGCAGAAGCCTGCAGTAACCTGTTCTCAAAACGGTCAGTGCTAAGTAGGAACAGTCGATTGGTGGCGAATGACACTGACGGCTCATGAATTCCGAAGCGGCTACCGCGTTGTTGTAGCTCTGCTGCATGGTCTGCCTGAAGAGCTGCAATATATTTGAGCGTATACATAGACGAAAATCTGAGCAAATGTGAGGACTCACATCGTGGCGAACCTGGGTCCAGTGATAGGTAACCATCGGGTGTCCGTCCTGGGTGGGGAACCCACTCTGGTCGAAGCCCTCCAGGTCGTTTCTGACTCTCTGGAAGACACTGTTGATATCGTTGACCGCCTGTCGGAGCTGACGTATGTCATGGTACGTCTGCGACGTGTTTTCTTCCTGTTGAAAGCCGTTGCTGAAAGGTTCTTGCTCATTCGGTGGCTCGTCGAGGTCGCTACGCAGCCTGCCAGTCAGCAGCAACGTGTAGTAGTCAACTTCGACAGAGGTAGCAGTGGCGGTCGACATGGTGAGGGTGAGTGGGACGCAAAAGCAGCGAGCAGTCGCTTCGGAGGAGCCTGAGTAACGGACTGCGATACTTGTCAACGATTCGAGCTCAAGGACATTTTAGGTCCCAGTGTCGACTTACCGCAACGGCGCCGAGTACGACAGGGACTGTCACTGTCCAGGGATGCTTTGCTTTACTTTAGCATGGCATCACCTCAAGCCTCATGGTGGACGGCCGGGTAGAGTTCATTGAACTTTGAAGCACAGCAATTCACGTTTTCCGAGTTGTGTATGTCTTGGGACCGTGCGTTTGACACCTTACATGAGGTTTATTGGATTCGGTGCATTCTGTGAAGTGTTCGGCAGATTTAGTCAAGTGTTGCCGCACGCCTGAGCGCGCTGGAGCCCGGCACGGGCACGTCCGACACTGCGCTGAACCTGCGAGCCTCAAGTCTGAGGGTGTCTGAGAGAAGCGAAGGCGTTGTTCACATGATTTCTCCCCTTGAATGAGGAGAGAGCGGCGTCTTGAAGAGCGAGAGAAAGAGGAAGAGCGAGAGAAAGAGGAAGAGCGAGAGAAAGAGCAATTCCGCAACTAATGCATGAACGACCAGTGACTGCGAAATACCGTCGGTAGCGCTTCGGAGATCAGTCTGAAGGGTGTATTCAAGTTAGCTTAAAGAATGTCCTGGAAAACCATGGCCTACCCCTAGAAGTCTTTAGATAGCTCTCCGTTGGATCCATCCTCACAGTTTAAAAAGACGTCGATTTCAAACCTGGTGTGTGGTTCGAGTGAGGGGAATAACGAAGTACGACAAGCGCGCGTGCGCGTAATTCGAATTCTGCGACGCACGGGCGCTCCCGGGTCTCTCACGGCACGAGCAGCGCCTCGAAGTCACGGTCATCAGCTGTTCTCTCCCCACCTGCTGTCCTTGTCTTCTACTCTGTAATCGACTGGCACGAAAAGGAAGATAAAAACAAACCTCGCCGATTGTATCCGAAAAGCAGCTCGTACACACGTTCAAGGGCGATTCATTCCGGTGCATATAGAGTTACTTACTAGTATGAAACGTTGCCGCCGCCCGGGCTCAGTAGTACGTTGTCCCTCGAACCTTGCAACACCGCACTTGACGCTTCGTCAACTTCGAACAGTATAAGCATCTCGAAGAGAGACCATATGAGCGCATCGTGGGGACGATACGCCCAAGGTTTGGAACAGCGTCGTGGCCAGACGCAATTCCGCCGGCGCAGTGCCGATCGCTCAAACCGCTGTGAGCAACCGTGAGCCAGGCTGTCATTTCCGCACTGCGGAGATCCTCATCATGCTAGGCACGCCAGGAAACCGCGTTGCAGAGAAGCCAAGCATGCTGAACGCATGCCGCGCATCGTCTGAGATCGGCCCAGCCGAAGGAACGCCGCACTTCATTCGTCCTTGCCTATTCTGAGAGACTCTCGGATCGGTGAGTTATTATAATGCAGGTTCGGTTTTGTTGACCGACTGGTGCGCTTCCCCTTACGCGCATACCGACTGTTTCGCCCTCGACACTTTTCTCGACCATGTCCGACCCGCAAAGACTAGTCACGCACTGCGGCAACGAAATCCGCCAGCTCGTCAACACCGAGAAGCTCCTGCGTGTCGCTATGACCGACCTCAGAGCGAGCGCCATGCGCTCAGACAGCTTCACACAGCGACAGGACGAAACAGAGTGGTCCAAAGTCGACAAGGTGCAATAGGATTCTCGCGACCTCATCCCATCTCGTGTCGTCTCACTGACTTCGCCGAAGCTCAACGGGAAGATTCAGGAAGAAGCCCACCAGGCTGCTGTGCAGCTTTCGTCAGCTATCGACAGTACGTATAGGCTATTCGGCTCGCCTTACCTCCTCTTATGCGTCTTGCATAGTCTACCTCACCATGCACGATGAAGTCTCAGCCGAAGAGGTCGGCGATCTGATTGTCGAACTTGACGCTCTCAAGACGGTCAGGAAGCAGCCGTTATGTCAATTCAGTGCACTAACATGTCCTCGACACGTAGGAGCTGAACGGATACCGGCTTGACCAGCATGATTCGCTCAGGATCATGATTGCTCATGCCTCACAGGTGGGAAAACAGCACGCCGAGGCTGTCCAGGAGCGCTTCGCATTAGTATCACAAAAGGTCGAGCACGCCAATGCCGAGGTATCAGCTCTTCAGAAGCAGTTGCAAGAGTACGTAACATTCAACCCTCTGTGATCGCGTAGGGAACACGGTATCTGACTACGTCTGAAGACTTAGTGACACGAAGGTACTCGCAAAACCCGGGTCCCAAGTCGGCGTACATAACATAGCTTGCTAATCGACTGGATAGTGCACTCCCGATGCGCAAGACAATCAATCACGCGCTGGCTATGCGACCGCCTTTGTATACGATGTGGCCGCAGCGGGTCTTGCATATGCCCGGGCCTGGATGCCATCGCCTGGGCCAGGGCAATCTCGGGAACGCCCGCCGCCCACCCCCGCCCATACGAGAAACAGCAGTGCTCACTATGGAACGGACACTCAGAAGAAATCAACCACTCGCGACCGCAGTGACAGCCGCTCCTCCGAGGAGCGTGAGATCCGCCGTGAGTGTTGTAGTCCTCGCTCAGACGAATACACACAAACTATCTTTGCAGTGGTGCAAGACAAACTGGTCGATGCCCAGAAGCGTCTCAATGCTGCCCAGACTGCTGTGCGGATTTACGACGGGATAGACTGGGAGACGGCGACTACTCGCTTTAGTACGGTCCTGCGCTACCTAGAGAAAGAGCGGAAGGAAATGAGCGCCCTACCCGAGCTCCGAAAGCAGGTACGCCGCCGGCCACTTCCAATGTCGTTTTCCCTCGCTCAATATGCGGTGTTTCGTCTGTGTAGCTGCTGAACGAGGTTGATGCGTACCTGCTGGCTGCAGAGAGCTTCAAAGCCTATCCAGGCGCGGTGAGTAACTCATGTGTTCATCTTTGTTTCGTCTTATGCTCAGACTCGCCGTACGTTTAGTCGAGACATACTGCACTTCAGAACATGCGACAGCGCCTGCTCTCGACGGCGCCAGCATGGAGGGTGGTGGAGGAATTGCTCGCTACCGGATACGCCAAAGGTCACCTGTAGGTCGAGTAGATGTACGACCGCACACGTGTCCCGGGGTCATGAATGCAAGACGTCTGGTTGGTGTGTGACTGCCATGCATACGCTCCCAGAAACCGCATTCATACCCTCGTCCGGTTGCTCCGAATCGCGCTGTCCGGGCAGGTGTGCTGCGCTGCACATCGGAGGGTCTCTTAGCTGGATGCAGATGATCAAATCTACGTGGATGGGTGCATCACTCACACACTGGTTCTGCAAGCTCAAGGTTGGACTCTTCATCAAACGCTCTATTGGCAGCATGCATCGGATGTGGTACGTTTATCGTCAATTATGGCGGCGGCGTCAGTTTTTGAACGCACACGATACTAATGCCCATTCTTTTCGACAGAGTGGCGGCCGATGTGTGGCCTCGGGCAACCACTTTCGCAGGGCGCAGACAGACGTCACGCCAGTGCATATGCAATCGTGCTCGTCTCCATCGCGCCCAAGCAGCCGCTTGCGTAGGCATTCCCATTGCCCCACACAAGCCTCGCTTATCCCCCACTCTCGCCAACTCTTTCCACCTCCACTCCACCTACTATGCCCGCTCTACTATATTTTGGAGTCCTCGCCATCCTGGTCTTGATCTATCTAGGGGACTTCCCTACGGCTTTCGCATCTAGCAAATTACAGAACGTTACCGTGGACGACACCGCAGGTAGCCCTACCGGCGACATTCACATCGTGTACGAGCCGCCTGGCGTATGGAGCGCCGGCCAGAACTGCACGACCTGCGAGGCGAAGGTCGACAAGAGCCAGGTACTCGATGGAACGTGGCACGACGTGAGCTACATATCGGACAACCCGCCGAGCAGCCCAATCAGCGCGACGCTCACGTTCGACGGTAAGTGCTGGTCGACCGCCGCAATTTTATACCGGTTGTTGACGGGAGGAGAACAGGTGTCGCTGTGTACGCTTTCTGCGTTATCACACGGGCATTCTCGGACCCCAACGGGAACTCGGACATGTCGTTCCTCATAGACGGCGAGCATGCGGGCTCGTTCACGCTCGCCCCGAACGGAGATACGACCTACCAATACGGTGTCCTCGTGTACGCGAACACTTCTCTTACGCCCGGCACGCACATCTTCACGATGGTCGTTGGGCATTCTGGAGGCTCATCCGCGGTCGCGTTGCTGGACTATTTCATGTTCACGTGCGTATGACATTATTAATCAAGACCGCATTCCCAAAGCTCACTTCGGCATGGCTACAGTCAGGAAGTTGGTGTGGATGCTTCTCCTACCCCCGTAACAGGGTCGTCGCCTCTGCCAACAGCTCAGACATCCGGCGGGTCTACCGCTCACAGCTCCCTGTCTACCACAGGCGACATCGCCCTCGCCGTCTCTCTTGTTGTGGTCGGCCTGTTCGCCGTCGCAGCGGGCGTATTCCTCTGCCGACGGAGGGCGCGGTCGGCGCGTCGTTCTCGACCTACACATGTTCTACTCGGGAACATAAAGCACGAAGAAGCAGATGCAGACTCCGCGCAGTCCACGACGGACTCGACTCCGGACTCGCGAGTCGCACATCCATTTCCCCCGTCTCTCACCTCACCGGCGCAGGGTCTTGCACGCGCAGTGAACTACAACTGGGTACCGGCAGCTGGGGCGTACGTCGCGACGAAGGGCGCGCCTCCCGTCCTACAGGGATCTGGCACACGCAACCAGCATCGCTGGCATAGTGAGGGCGCAGACCACCCATACAACATCTCCACCTCCGACCTCAGCGGTACACCTGAATCACGGGCGTCCTTACTCGAGGGACGCGTAGAGCACCCGGGGCGCATCGCGCATCGGCATGTGCAGGACGACCAGCCTGGCGGTGCATCTCAAGGCGGGACTAAGTCGTCTTCCCCGATCTCCGTGAACGTGAAAGTGAACGTTGAGTGCGGGTGTCACAAGGCCGCTGTGAACGCGGGAGATGTAGATTCATTGGCGGTGTCGGCAAGTGGGTCAGAGCGAACGATGGGCACCGATACGAACACCGAGGACGAGCAACCGCCCCCGTACGTGCCGAAGGCACCGTGAGCTTCAATGAATAGCATGGGTATCCGAACATTGTATACGCTTGTACACCGACAAAGCCTCGTAACAGAATGTCATTAATTGTAATATTGTGCGTGTTAGAGAACAGACGGCAGTCGCGACTCTGATTCGAGTCGAGATCGTGAGAGCCCAGATAGAACAGAGACGACAGTTTTTGTGGGCGTACCACTTGTACCGTACTTAGGTGCGTGCGTTTGGGCGTGCGTAGAGTTCTGTCGCTGCTAGCCTGCTATCGATAATGTGCTTCCAGGCCTAATGGCGTGTTTAGCCTGACGTAGGCTCGCCTAGGCGTTTTGTCTAGGTCTCGTACCTGCAAAGATTGTATATACGGTGTATAGGATTAACATCCGGGTACGCTGCTCGACGGTTGCATGGACTAGGCGAATATATCAAGTACTCACCCGAGCGCTCACCTTCTGAAGTTTCGGTACTTAAACTTCAATGCCGATCGGGGATCGACTTCGTGATGTTTGAGTGACCAGGTACTGCGAGGAAGGCTGGTCAAGGAAGTACAGCGTACGTAAATTGGAAAAATGTACCGGTAGCTAGACACCCGGGGCGGTCCTGCCTTGCTGCGATACGATATGGACCCATCATCCGGACGCAACGGTGCGCGCGCGAGGCAATGCGCCAACTGCCGCATTGCACGATGCGTTGCTCCTCTGACGTCGCAAAGTCTGCATCAATCGTTTCAAGCAAGGGGTGGTGTATTCCGAGCGGAGGTGTTGCCGTCGACGTTGTACAGATGCATCGCCCTGGAGCGACAGATTTGAGCAGAGGCAGGAGAACGTCCGAAAGAGAGGCCGAGCGGGGATAGCGATAGCGCGCGGAGATGATGCCGCCATGCACCCGGATGCGTCAGACTCCGCCGCCGAGATCTGGCCCGCAGCGTTCTCACCAGTCCTCCACTTATATACCATGCTCTCCCTCGCCCGCCCGGTCTCACATATTGTCCTGCTCGTTCTTCACCCTCCGTAAATCTCTCCCTAATGTCGGCCGACCTCGATTCTGGCTCAACATGCGTTCACCTGCTGGTGCTAATTCACGGCATGTGGGGCAACCCAGTCCACCTCTCTGAAATGCGCCGGGTCATGGAGGAGCGCCGCGGCCAGGCCGAGTCTGAGAAGGGCCCCGGCGGCGAGCAGTTGCACGTACTCGTTGCGGAGACCAACAAAGACGACTCGACGTACGATGGAATCGACTGGGGAGGCGAGCGGGTAGCTGAAGAGGTGAGCCTTGCCGCACGCCACTTGTGCTCAGTTATAGGTCTTGGCGATACCAATCCGTCTCCAGATCACAGAGGAGGTCAAGAAGTTGGAGAAGAATGGCAAGAAGGTGACCCGCTTCTCCGTGACTGGATACAGTCTAGGCGGTCTCATCTCGCGTTATGTGGTCGGGTACGTTACTTTGTCCGCTGACTGCTTCTACTATGCTCAACCATTCTCTTGTTCGCCAGTATCTTGCACCAACGAGGCTTCTTTACCTCAGTAACACCCGTCAACTTCAACACAATTGCAACGCCTCATATCGGTCTCCCTAAATACCCGACTACGATCTCTTCACTATTCGCCTTCTTTGGACCCAAACTCCTCTCGCGAACGGGGGAGCAGTTCTACGTAGTATGCACATCTCCCCCGATACAAGTTCTATGAGCAATTCTAACATACGGGCTCTTCAGGTCGACAAGTGGTCGAAAAATGGCCGACCGCTCCTCGAGGTCATGGCAGATCCAAGTGCGTCTCTCCAGTGTACTATACTTGTTTCACACGCTGACCCCCTTGTAGACCGCCTGTTTTACCAGGCCCTCACTCTTTTCCAACATGTCCGTATATATGCCAACGCGGTGAATGACGTCACTGTGCCGTATCCCACTGCGGCGATAGAGCAAGATGACCATTTCATCAACCACGAAAAGAACGGCATCCAAGTGTACGTGTCAAGGCGTAATAGATTCCCGCCCATGCGCTCACTTTGATTTACAGAGAGTTTGACGAAGAATACTCCCCTATAATGAAGTCATATACCTACCCGACTTCGATCGTCCAGCCACCAAAGCCACGACTCCTCTCCGCGCAGTGGTTCAAACAGAAGAAGCCCAGCCGTCCCCTCCTTCCACCCGCGTTACAGTTCGGCTTCCCTTACAACGTCGTACGTATATCGCTCCCGCACCACCTCCGTCCACGAACTCACTCCGAGGACTCTAGCTCATCTATGTCCTTACCCCCGTCCTCATTCCGCTAGTCCTGACCCTGATCATCACCCGCCTCTCGCTCGCTTCCCGCGCATCCCGGACGCGCATCAAGAAGCTCGAGAAGGACGAGTCCAGCACGGAGCGCCTCGTGCACATTATCGGGCGCCTCGAGCGCGAGGTCGAGGAGGCCGTCGTTGACATGTTCGACGGCACCGACGCAGGCGCAGGCGCGGGCGCGGACACGCACGCGTCTACCCCGTCTTCCTCCGCACCAACCCTTGCCGTGGCCGCCACTGATAGCCCGAAGAGCGAGGCCCAGGCGCCGCGCGAGCCGGGCCTCGTGCTGAACGAGACACAGCGCAAGCTTGTGACTTGGCTCAACACGCTACCGGGCTTGAAGAAGGAGCTTGCGTTCATCGACCCGGTGAGAAACGCGCATGGGACCATCATCGCGCGGGACGTGAAGCGCTTCCCGTCGCACAAGATCGGCGAGGGCGTTCTCAGGCATTGGGCGGACCACTTTATCATCTGAGCCGCGGTTAGTTTGGGTTTGTTAGAGATTTAGAGCGTTTGTTTGTAACTTGTAAGTGTCTTGATCTTTGGCATCGCGGCGTTGTGCTCACTCTAATCGCGCAGATACCATTGGCTTAATATACGGGAAAATATACACTATACACAACGTTCGTTCTGTTCACTTCGGAGATCCTCTTGCAACACCCACCAGTTGCGTACTCCGTGAGTCGATCGGGTTCTACGGAGGCTTGCAGCGTCGGAAGGGGAGCTTTAGGCGGCCGCGGTGGAGTCGCTTGCGCGACATGCAGAGCTTTTTGAAGCTCGTCAGAAGAACGAAGTGCTGAATGCAGTAGTCCCTCTGCTAGCGGAAGCCCACAACGCTGCCGCGGTTCTCCTAAGGGCTCACAGAGATAGGTTGCGCAGATGGATGGAGAAGCGGCGAACCTTGCGAGTAGTATCGCATACACGGTGAGCACCTCATTGTTTCCTCTTCGCTCGAAGCCGACTAGCAAGCCCTCTCAGCTGCGAGTGTCGTGCGCCTTGTATGGACTGTGCCAAGCTGACACTGGAGCTCGTTCACCAGGTGGCTGCTATAGCAAGCAGCCTTGGTCCTACATCGTCTGTGTATTTGGGTCCACAACCAACCTCCTTCCGCTTTATATCCAGTATATGCGTATGGCTCATGTTGCGCCGCAAAGCGCGTAGGTCCTCGTCCCCGCCGCCCTCGTAGCCAGGCATCATCGCGCTCCTTCCCTTGGTTCCGGTGCACAAGATTCGCACTACGCGGCCCGAACTCAAGAACACGCGGAGTGCTCGTGTATGACTCAATAAGACGAAGAGGTACCGTGATCTCGTTGTGCATCTCAGGCGGAGGGCCGCGGTAATAGAGTTCGTGCAGTCAAGTTCCCCAGCGAGGGCCTGTCCTAAGCTGTAGGCGATGTCCCTTTGTGTTCTGCCGTAACCTCGCCAACGCCCTCACTCCATCTCGAGGACATGTGCCTGTCAATCTCCTCTTCGCAATCTCGATTCACAGCGTGTGTCAACCCGGGGCTGCTAGGCCTTTGCCTCATGGATGTTTCTTTGTCCCTTCACGTTCTTCTACGCTGCTTCGCCGGTCGCGCTCCTGCTGCACCTTCTTCCTCGCACCCCCTCTGCGCCCTTCACCTCCTCGACCTCCGTTCTGTCATTTAAAGCAGCCAACCTCTACCAAGCCTCAGGATGGCCAAATTAAGATATAGCGATCGTGAGTCGAATTGACATCTATGCAGCGCGAACAGCTAACAAGGACTACCACCGCCCCATCCCCCACAGGTGTCGTGTACCAAATCTGTAGGCACGGGATCGAATCCTTCAAGATGTCTAAACTCATCGATGATGGTGTGTTGTCATTTTGCACCCGGTCTGCAGTCGCCTCTAGGGCATAAAGCTGACAACGACGCCCGCGCAGTGTTCGAACGGATGGCCGACACCGGGGCCAAGATCACTAGGTGCTCCCGTGGATGCATCATGAGCCACTTTCAGCAACTCGTTGAGTATCTTCACGCGCCCTCTTCACTGTCGGTCCGTGCTCATACAACGCGCCACCCAGAAAAGACAACGTCTCCTCATCCGCGGGCCGGATGGAGAGCTAGCACTCAGTGCTCGTTTCGCAGAAGTGTACGCCGCTCTCCTTTGCTACGTTGGCTGCCCTATTGAGAACGGTCGCTGTGTGCGGTAGGGTCGAGCAGCTGTCGAAGGACCCCACGTTCACCGAGCACAGCCTGCTGAAGAACAAGGCGCTCATCGACCTGAAGGTGTTTCGCGCAAAGAACACCACAAAGAAAGAGGTGTGCTCGTGTTCGGGCGTATACTGTCGCGCGTCTCTAATCGCGCCCTCGTCGCAGCTGTACGATGAAAACGCGGAGCTGCAAGAGAAGCTCGACATGTCGGAAGCGACCGTTGCGAGGCTTAACAATATCATAGAAAGCTTCAGCACCACCGTAGAAGAACGCGACGCGGCTTGGCAGGAGCGTGACAAGGCCTTAGAGACGCTACGCAGCCTACGCGCAACGCTGCAAATGACGCCGTCCAACGGCACCGGGAACGAGCACCAGCCCATGGAGGTGGACACGGATGAGGGTGCGCACTCGTCGGCCGCGACGCAGCACAGCGGACATAGCTTACAACGGGTACCGACGTACGTACACTCATTTCCATCGCTTTTGCCCCCCTTTTCCCGAATCGACTGACGCGCACCCTGTACAGCATGCCCAACTTCGCTGTTAACGAGCCGTTTACGCCGAGGCGCAAATCCACGGCCCAGCTGCTGACGCCTCCTGCGACGGACGATCGCGAGCCGACTCGGCGCCGGCTCGCGCGTACTTCCGCTTCGCTCTCGTATCGCGACTTTGACGAGCAAGCCGAGGGACGCCCTATGGACGCGTCTGGGCAGTCCGTGGCGCATGGGGCCTCCAGCGAGGCGTCCGAGTCCCGCATACAGCTCGTACGTCGTCTGCTGAAGGCTGTATGTTTGCGTGGTTGCGGGACTTACAATCTGCGTAGCAGGGCGCCACTATTCTATCAGCTGGGGCTGCTGACACTGGCGAGGAGTCGTTCGACGACATCCAGCGGAGGCTGAGTAGATTGGCGGACCAGACGGCTCGGAAGGTTGGTCGCCGCCATGTAGCGTGGGCGTGAGACTGACACCTCGGTTCGGGTACTAGGAGCATGATCACAGCGTTAGGGAGGAAGACCTAAAGCAAAAAGTTGCAGTCGCCACACAGCGGGCTGTGAGTGCTGAGGAGCGAGCTTTGGGTGCTGAAGAGCGGGCTGCGGGTGCTGAAGAGCGGGCGGAAGCCGCTGAGCAAAGAGCGGCCGCCTCGGATGCAGCGAAGGCAATTTTGGAGGCTAAATTGCTGGACGATATTGCACAGGTGCGTGCGACTTCATCTCCCCGACGCATTGTACCTTGCGCCGATCGCTTTCCCCTCACTCACGATCGCCACAGCACAACCTTCAGGTCGCCGACTACGAGCGGCGGCTCGAGCAGAGCAAGGCCGAGTGCCTTGAGCAGTCGCTGCTCACCCAAGAAGCGCGGGCGAAAGCCGCATACATGCGCCAGAACTGCGCCATGCTCAACCGCCGGCTGGTGCAGGCAGTTGAGCAGAGCGGGAGCGTGTCCACGCTCGCGAACGTGCGCATTGCAGAGCTCAGCGCGGAGGTTGTCAGCAGCCTCGATATGGTCTATCAAGCTACGCACAAGGCGCAGGCTTTTGTGCAAGGGATCGTGACGACTGCCACCTCCTTCGCACAGAACATGACAAGCCAGGTGAGTCTGCGCTTACAATGCCGACTGGAGAGTGCGAGCTGACGTCCGAGCGAAGTGGCCTGTGGCTTGGTAGGAAGATTCGTCCCAAGACTGCTTTCTTACCGCCTCCCTCTTCATCAATCATCTCCCTCTTCGTCGCCTCACGTTGGCCGCTTACACGTATCCTTGACCGTATCTATATTAGAGCCCTGTATTGTATGTTATGCTCTTAGGAGGCGTGGAGCCTCGATAGGGGGCTATGTTTAATCAACGCTGTAATATATATGTACATATGATGGGAGTTCGCGCATTCGCTCGCGTATGTATCTCTCTGTACTTGAAGTTCATACCAGTGTAGCCCACAGCTATGCCAGTGCATCCAGTCTAGAAGTGTTGTTTGGTGGAGCGTATCCGCATTGCAGTCAGGATTGAAACTGGCCATGGGCGGGAGCATGGACCTGTATTCAAAACGGTCTGAGCAAATGTACTCTGAACGTCGCGGGGCTTAATTTGGGGGATGAGGTCAAATGTTCTACTTACCTCCTCCCTTACGACACACGCCAAAGTGTCTTTCTCAGTGGCAGATAATCGCTCCAGAGACAGATGAGTGTGTCGTCGACCTAGTTCAGTAGCGAGCGCTAGTGAGTCTAGAGGTGACTGCTATGCCAATTCCAGCCTACACGAAAAGTCGAGAACACCAAGGCCGTTGTGGTTGACACGCAAGCCCAGATGATAGAAGTAGATAAAGGTGGCATTGTGTTCATCCCGTATGTAGCGTCGAAGGCGGACGGACTCGGATGCCAATTACTTCGGCAAGTGCCGGGCATTAAGCGCTAAGCGCCAGGTGCTTGAGTTACGAGCAACCACAACTAGCGCGATCGTCTCTGGCGCACTCGAGTGACCACTGACCTCCTCAAAATTTCTCCCCCCAATCTGACGCTCTGGTGAACGGTCCGCTCAATTTAATCTATCAGCACTCCACGAGCAACATATGTATTACAGGTGAGAGAGCTCGTATGCGTTCCTTGTGTACTAAGTACTAAAGCTTCCCTCGTGCCTCGCCTTGAGCGCGTTCTCAAGTAAGTTCATCACAGCATCACCGATGGCAACATATCGCTGCCTCAACATGACAGCGAGCGGCAGCGAAGACACTCGGAGCGCTGCTGCCGATACATCCCAAGTGGAAGACGACGTAAGACGACGGTGCGTCTACGCCACAACCATGCGGCACCGCCGACTACAGGAGCGCACATCTCGTCGAGCCCATCTCATAGTACGGTGCATACTCATACTTTGGTGGTTTCCAGGTTACCGTTGACAGATAGATTGCGCGGATATGTGTGCACGGGCCCTCTGCGGCGACGAACTATAACTTGCAGTTCGAAGTCCACTGCTGGCAGCAGTCTGCATTCCATCATCGCACGTCCCATCCCCACACGCCGACGCCGACTGTCCCCATCCACTTGCTCCGGAACATGGCCTCAAACGTCCCTCCAGTCCCGCCTGCACAAGATAACCGGAGGAATGCTAGGTTACTCGAACCGTCTTCGATTTGCGAAGCTTGCCGAGTGGGGCCCTTTTCTGCGCATCTTGGCCTCTTCCACGCTCCGATCAGCTCGAAGTGGAGTGGAGAAGGTCTGAGTTACGATGGAGGGTATTCGTACTCTGCCTCCGAGCCAGCGATCAAAGACAGCGCCGCTGCCGGCTGCGCTTGGTGTAAACTTCTGCTTGCACTGCTCACGGAAAATGTCCAGCGACGAGTCGCGTGGCGGTCGGACGGTCCAGTCTGGAAGATCTCAGTCGGCTTGACTGAAGACGTACACGGTACACCCGCCAACGTACAAGCATTGCAGATAGTCATCAACTGCAGTGCATCACTCTGCACAATGCTTTTGCATACCTCGGCAGGTAGGCTGTCGCAGTATCGCACACGGTTACACATGATATTGACATGGTTGATTAGACGATCTGGCAGCACCATTTATCATCGCGCGGCCCCCTATCCTAGATGTCGGGTCTGCTCACGCGCTCTCTCTCGCAAAATCCTACATCGGGGATTGTTTGCATGGACACGAGCGGTGCATTCATGTTTCGCCATCCTCCGACGTTCGCCTCCCGACCCGCCTGATTGACTGCACGGACCCCAATCGCATGCGCCTGGTCTCGACTGAGGGTGGCTACGGCAGATACCTCGCGCTCAGCTACGTATGGGGTGAGCCCCAACCTCATCAAACCACTTCATCCAACGTATCCGTCTATATGGATGGAATGGACGCCTCTCATCTCCCCCAAACCCTCCGCGATGCGATCCGTGTCACACACGCGCTTGGATTCCAGTACCTTTGGGTCGATAGCCTGTGCATAATCCAGGACGAGGACAAGGACAGAGTGCACGAAATAAGGTGGATGCATCTTGTTTACCGCTATGCGCACTTGACTATCATAGCTGCCAGCGCTGGGAAGGTCAGCGATGGCTTCCTCCAGGATCGCTTGGCGGAGGACGTCGTACAAATCACACTTCCATTCCTCTGTCCCCCGCGCCCTAGCCCCTCTCTCTCCTCGCTCTGTTCCCTATACCCTTGGAGCTCCTCGTTTGCGGACATCGATACCACCCTACCGAGTCCCTCACCTAGGGCCTCACTGCCTCCCGTGGTGCGGCAAGTGGGCAAAGTGCACGCGTCTTTCTCTCATCTCATACAGCAGCCCTCAGAATGCTCGTACGACTCGGATCCCATCCACGAGCGGGGTTGGTGTTTGCAAGAGTTCTACCTCTCCCCACGTACACTCATCTTCTCGGGTCGAACACTCCAATTCCGGTGCCAAAACGATACGCGGAATATCGGCGACTCCTTTTACAACACGATCGCCGATGTGCAGCTGCCCGATATCCTCCTCCATCCAACCCCACCCCACGCAGAGTACGGCTCTAGCGAATGGTCGGAAGTACATGGCGGATGGAGCCAGATCGTGGCCATGTACACCAAGCGCGCCATTAGCCAACCGTCGGACAAGCTCGTTGCATGTGGCGCGCTCGCGGAGGCATGCCACCGCGTCCTACGCGTGGACTATCTTGCGGGCCTATGGCGCGACACTCTCCTCCACGACTTGCTTTGGTACGTCGCGGCCCGACTGCAGAGTCGCGTAGTGAGCTGGCGCCGCCCAGCGGAATACCGTGCACCATCTTGGTCTTGGGCCTCCACTGCCGACGGAAGTCACCGACACATTGGGATGCAGTGGCACGCTACTGCCTACGCGGACAAGACCGCGGTGGCAGAGGTGATTCGTTGCGAAGTCACTCTCAAAGACCAGGATTTGCCATTTGGAGAAGTGACAGCTGGGTGCCTTGTTCTGCGCGCAACGTTGATATCTTGCAGGTTGCATCTCCCTAGCAGTCGCCACGGTATTTTGGCTAATAATCACATCCTACTGCCGCATCCTCGGCGCGAACGGTGCCCCAGCGTTCACGGCGGCTCTGCTGACGAGGATGACGCCATGCGAGAGCCTGACACAAAGGTTCCTGGCTGGTACATCCTTGATGCGCAGACCTCGGAGGGGGAGTCCAAGTGGATCGTCCCACTTTTGCAGCGGGAAAGTCCACATTCGCAGGTTTACGGCCTTATCGTCGGGCAAATTAACCTGTACTCCGACTCGCATAGGGAGAGGGGGATGGTATACCGACGGCTGGGGACGTTCTCGGCGGAGTCCTCGTGGGATGCACTACAAGCTTACGGGTCCTTGGAGGACATAGAGCTCATATAAACGAGATCTTGATGCTGCGTCCATTTGCCGACCGGGTCCCTGTCCCTCCCCCGGAGACTCGCCGTCTATTCCATTCGCGGCCATTGAAATACTCCAGCGTCTGGGTCGGGGATACGTATTGGCCGCTTCGGTACGTCTAGTATCCCTTCGTTCGTCACTCTGGCTCTTCTAATGAGTCGTATGTCAAACATAGGTTCTTGCAAAGTCGCTGCTATGTACGACTAGCAGTGAATGTATCCCACATCGTCACTAGCTCCCCTGGCTCAGCTACAATCTCTCGTATTCGCTATCCGCACCCGGGCCGAACCCGTCTCTTGAATCCTCTCAATGTCCCCATGAGTTCGTGATCTTTCCAAATCACCCCTCTTTTCAACCCTTTTAGATCAATCATACTGGCACTGTGGCCCCTTCCGACTCTCACCTGTTATGTCATGTGCGGTTTGTCATCACCCTCCGTGACCCACCTTCTTACGAATTTGGCACTATCAGACCCGCAGCAATCAAGCCTCTCACTCCAGAAACAGGCATGCGCCTTCGCTTTGTAGGGATAACCGACAAGATAAATGCTACACATCCCGACCCGTCTCGGTGTGTGCTTTGTTCCCCGCTTCCTGCTACCATTCATTCACCAGGGCTTGCACGTCTGTAACAACCTTCGCAGCCCCCGCTCTCGTCCGTATCGGCACAAGCTTCTCTCTCGCGTGCTTGGTCATATGCGATCCCCGTCCTCCGCCCGTTATTGTATTCCAAGCTATCACAGCCTGATTTGATAGAGTTGAGCACTTTTGACTCTTCCCTCGCGACCGGATGCTCTCCGCATCGGCGCTCCGCTGCACGAAGCTCACGGTATGTACCGCCGCGTGAGAGTTACGGGCTGATTGGGCAACTTAGGACCGCCATCTCATCCTCCATCTTAGACAGAGTGCCGAGGCCACACTGCCTTTATTGTAATACTCCCGCCCTCAGCCCGATTTGGCATCCCCGCCGACCAAATTGTCTATTGTCCACTTTATCGCGTCAGAGCACACTAGCGCCCGTTATATAGACAGTCCTTCGCTGAAGATGCAGGCTCTTCTTTTCCTTCTGCCACCCGGGGGGCTGCAACGCCCGTGTGCAGTCGCTCGCAACAATCTTTCTTGACACCACCACCCACGGAGGTGCAGAGTCACCCCCCACTGGGACGCACTCCCTCTCTAATCTCATATCTCGACCCGGAAGAGCAGCCAAGTGGGCTGCTAATGAACAGCATGCCGGGGCAGTACCACCGTCTGGATGCCAGTCCGGAGACGCCTTCCCCGCAGCAGCGGTACACGGTATGTCCTATGCAAGAACGGTTCAGTAATGTCGGGGCTAGGTACTCATTCACATTTTGTGCAGTCGCCACCCGCGACCACGTCTGCGCACGCAGATGAGTACGCTGTCACGTTCGCCGACGCACACCAGATGCTGTATGCTCTTGAGGCGCAGCATGCGCAAAGGGTCGGTCATTCCGTTATACCTCCGCCTTCGCCGCAGATAAGCTAACATGCGGTTCATGCTCAGGAACAAGAGCGCGACCGAAGAGACCAGGAACGCGACAGAAAAGAGATGGAGTTGTCGGAGCAGCTCGCCGCTGCCAAAGCGAATGCGTACGCGATAGGTCAGCGGCTCGTCGCGGAAAGCAAGGAGAAGGAACGGCTCGAGCGCGCGTTCCACGCGCTTCGAAACCAAATCGCCGAGGTACGTACCAATCCGCATGTCCTATCCCTAGATGTTAACGACGCCCCGTTCCATCCCAGCACGAGCGCGCGCTCGCAGACTGCATGCGGCAGTTCACATGGAGCGAGGCCCGGCGCGAGGAGCAGATGCTCGAGTGCCACGAGGCGCGCGGGGAAGTCGCGTACCTGCGCCGGCGCACGGCCGCGCTGAGCAGCCAAGTCGTGCGCATCGTCGAGGCGAACGCGGGGGTGCTGACGTTCGCGAACACGCGCGTCGCGGAGCTCACCGCGGAGGTTGTCGACGGCCTCGACTCGCTCGATATGCTCAAGGTGGCCACACTGCACCTCGCACAGTGGGTCAGCGCGAACGTGGAGCAGTTCGCGCAGGATTTGGGGGGCCAGGTGAGTACGATGCCGTACTGAAAGCTTATCCTGTGGATGTGCGCTGATTAAGGTGCATGAAGTGGCCTGCTGCTCGGTAGAGCCAAGTCGTCGCCTGTGCCTTGCTCTTATACTCACTTAATCTGTACTGGTAGCCATTGTATTAGATACTGCATATCGTGTTGTTTGACCTTGCACAGTGGTAGTAGAATAGTCATCTGAATTAATAAGCGCCAACGATACATAAGCCCGTACAAGGATCCGACGCCAGAGTCCCATTAAATACTACAGCTCGTACCCAGTGATGTGTGTGATAAGCTACAGTTGTGTGTCGCGAAGTGTCCGAAGCCACCGTGGGCTCAAATAAGAGGGAGTAGGATAGATGTGTCCGTGTGGGGAACGTCATCAAGACGTGAGAGGTCGTGCGGGAGAAGATGAAGGCGCAATGGATACGCCGGGGTCGGCGTGGGCGGCGCGCGTTCAGTTGAAGCGCACGCTGCGGCGGCGCTGGGTGAGCATGACGAAGTCCTCGGGGAGGAGCGACGCGCGGTGGTGCCTGCGGCTGCGCTGGCTGATCGCCTTCCAAGCGCGGATAATGCGGCGCTCGATGTACTTTGTGCACGAAGGGCTGAATAGATTCGGTCAGCGAAGGTTCTGCGGGTATGGTGGGGCGAGTGTACTCACCGAGCGTGCTCGCGGGGGGCGAAAGCAACGGCAATAACGCGAGAGGACATATTGTCGATAGTTGGGTGGGAGGATGTGCGGTAGGTGGCGATGGTGTGATGTGGCGCGGTGCGGTTGTGCGAGTCAGAGGCGGGCAATAAGACGATGGCCGTAGGATATGATCGTCACAGACGAGAGGTTAGATATGCACAAGGAAGGAGACCAAGCTGGGAAAAAGCGGAGGATGGCAGAGCGCAGGGTTCCGCTGAAGTCAAGCGTCCATGCACATGCTTTATACCTCCCCGGAGCATGCATGCCATCCCGTCGTACGTCTGTACGCCAGAGAATGGAACATCACGACCGGCGCGCGGCGTGTTTGCGTGCACTCCGCATAGTACAATGGCTGCCGTTTTCGAGCGCGTTGGTTGCCACCGGTAGCCAAACATAGGACGACAGTGGATGCCGAAGGGGAAGAACAAACGGCGGCCGCAGAGAACAATAGCAGAGGACGGGCGCCTATCTCGCGACATTGTCCTCTCGCCCAAAGCGGGAATGTTTGCATCCAACAGGGCCACACGCGCCGGCCACACAATAGCTCTTGCATGTCGAACGTAAAACAGCGGCAGGTTACTCAGAAGGCTGAGTGCTTCACTGTATACAAGCTTGCGAGTGTCATTCAATTGCCGCCAAGGATACGCTTGCCGCCGCCAGCACTGTGGGTCACCGCCTGAGCGATGCGCTCGAAGCCTGCAACAACAATCGAGGACCTCGAGATGAAGGAGCAACTAACGCACGGTTGCTTAGATATACGGCCTACTGCCGCCTGTTTGCCGCTTACCTGCACACACAGTAGTCAGAGTAACAACAGCCGCGTTGGATAGCAAGAAATACATCCGATGTCCTGGGAGCCAGGGTACTACACCAGTCGTGAGGGTCGTAAGAGTGAAACGTGCGAGGTCGTGAGGAGTTCGTGACAGCGGGACAACAGACACTGGTACTAAATAGGTCATAAATTCAGCAATAGGGGGAAGCACGAAAAGAGTAGGAAAAAGAGGCATCAGCCGATGGCTTGGATATGGCTACCTCTGCGAACCGATGTGTGGCCCGGGATATGGCGCGGTCGACCGTCGATTCTGCAATGGCGGAAGCGGGCCAGTAGGCAGCCCCGGAGGGCTGTACCGCGAGGAGGCAAACGAGTCCCTCGCAGAACTAGGGCTTGGGGGCGCCAGAGGCGCGGGCAGCACGATCCTTCCTCTCGTCGGCACGAAACGATTCGGCGGGGCGACGTACTGCGGTGCCGCCGTTGAGTTCCTTCTTGGCGCACCGCGCGAGTACGCGACCTCGGCGCGCTGTAGCTGAGGTGGCGAGTGTGAAGAAGGGAACTGGCCGGGGTACCCTGGAGAAAACTGGGCGGAGTCGTGCCGGCGCGAAGAGCGTGTTCGGCCACGAGTGTCGTCCTGCGTCCAGATAGGCGGTACTATGCGCTGCGGAGACGGTCGCGTTGGTGGCGAGGACGTGTCTGCAGGTGGAACAGGCGGGAAGCGACCATCCAGTGCGGCCGTCGGGGATGCAAGTGATCCTGCAGAACGCGGATTCGAGGGGCCTGCAACGACAGTGGGTTCGTGCACAAGAGGCGCCTGCGGGAGCGCTTTCGTCCTCATCGCGATCTCGGGGTGGGGTCCGAGCCTGACGTGGTTGTGGTGCGACTGTGACGAAGAGGGCGCTGCAGAGAGCACCTCGGCTGAGGAGGCCGGCTCGATGGAGGCGGCGAACGCGCGCTCGAGGAAGCTGTCCCGGGTTGACTCCGTAGCGGGGGTCGGTAACGGGGGAGTCGGCGAAGGGACCATCAGATGTTGTCGCGCCGCCCATGCATGTTGCATCGCGGCGGGACTGTATTGCGGCGTGAGCGGAATGGGACCTCCCATGTCTGGAGAACTCAGTGGGCTGGGGACGTCCGCGAACGACGCGGAAAGCAGAGGCGAGGACATAACGGGAGGAGGCTCGCGCTTGACACCCTGCTTCTGCTTGCTCTCGCGGTATGTGCGGATGGCAGATGGGGGTGGCGGATCGTTGTAGTCGTCCTCATGCACGTCGCGTGAGAGCGGAGTCGCACCAAATCTCGTGGGTATGTCTTTTGAGCGCCGACGGGTTGACAGGCGACGGAGAGCGTTGGGAAGACCGCCATGTGGGCCGTTGTGCAGAGGCTGCTCCGTGTCGACATCAGGCCCGGACTGGGAGAGCCGGTTGTAAACGCGGCGCCACCACGACGTTTGCCGTTGCTCGTGACCTGCAGCCTCGGCATCGACGACGGGGCTGTATTGTGCGCTGCTTGCGTGTTTGTCTACCACATGTCGGTCAGTCAAACGTGGGGCAACGGGCGAGGAGTGACCTACTCCGTAGGGTATAACCGCGCTTCGCCAATTCCCTGTCGATCTGCTCTTCCAGCCCATCGCTCTTCTCCCGGCGCGGCTTCGCCTGGTACCCAAGTCCGTAGATGTAGTCATCGCCGACGCCGAGCCATTGACGCTCGTTGTTGACATGTACCTCCTTCTCTACGTCCACGCTAACGCTGAGCTCCTTCTCAGGCGGCCTCATCGGCTGGCCGGAGGCGGACATGTTGGCTTCGCGACGGATCGCGATCCTCGAACGGCCAAAGACGTCCTCGAGGGCTGCTTCGCGGCGCGCCTGGGGGTCTGTCTCACGACCGCGGCTACGGTGCACCATATACACCAGCCCCGCCCAGATCTCACGGCCCGTCTCCTTGAAGCTCATCGCGTGCACGAGCGAGCGCCAGCGCGGGGTGGGGTTCTCCGGGTCGTAGTAGGGCTTGTACGAGAAGGCTTTGATGTGCAGGACTGCAAAGCAACTATCGTGGACGGGTTAGCGTTGCCTGGGATCCGTTGACTAGGAGTACTTACGCCATCTCAACGGTCTCGAGGATAGCACCTATGCCGATGTTGATGTTGTCGGCGGTCATGTACGGGGTCTAGATAGGCACAGCGTTGTCGTCAGCGAGTGACTCACGCACACAGTCAACGAGCAACCTACGTCCTTGACCACTCCGAACAACGTGAGCACAGAGAGGAACGTTGCCTGCCAGAACGTGAGGAAGACTATCGATAATGGGCGATGGAATGAAAAGTCAGCAGGACAAATCTCCAGTACTGGCAAGTATACTGACCGACTGCCTTGATGGCGACCAACTTGAGAAGCGGCTTCTGCGGTGCGAGCTCTACTTTGACGGCCATGTACAATTGGATCAAGCAGTACATCGCGACTGAGACAGATACGGACACGACTATAGTGATCTGTTGTGTGACAAGTTAGCCAGGGTGCCGCTGACAAAAGGGTATGACTCGCATATATGTGACCCCAGCCGGGGCCCCAGGAGTCCTCACAGTACAAACCCGCGTAGTCGAGGATCACCGCAGCGAGGGTAGTCCTGAATATAGTACCAATGAGACAAGCATACGACGTAGAATAATGGGCGGCGACGAACGTCGGCCTAATGACACAGTATTGCAATACACCCCATTTCATGATCTGCAGGAAGTGTAAACCGTCCTGTGCCACGATCGTCAGCTAGTACCATATACTCGTGAACCAGGATGCACATACCTCCGGTCTCCAGCGCATGAAACCAAGCGGCAACATCCACTTCTGCGGAGGCTCGCCCCGTTTACGTCTCCGCCTGTCATGTTCTCGCGACAAGCCGTTCTGGATGGGTGCATTAATTGTGCCATATCATCTTGAGCGAGCGGTTCAAGCTTACCTTGCGGAAGATCTCTTTCTGCACATTCACGTCGGGGGACACGTAGAGCAGAAGCAGATAGAAGAACGCTGTCAACACAGTGGACTCGTAGCAGTCGCGGATGAGGAGCAAAGGCGTCGAATGGTTCTGAGTTAGGCGATACTTGTTAACTCCTGTCGGCTACAAGGTAATAGCAACGGAGAACTGTACGCACCCACCAGAAGTATGACGCTGTGCTGATGAGCGCATACAACGGCACCATGAACAGGATCCGGACAATGTCTTAGAACGTGTCAACGTCCATAACCCTTCACGAGGATTGGCAACCTACAGCGTTGTTCGTATTTCTGGTAGATTGTGCCTGTCAGTTACGGCTCTTCCTTGCCAATGCAGCAAGTCTCACTCACATTGTGGTACGACTGGGTGTGCTTGTTGATAAGCCAGAATGAGACTGCCATTGCCACGACAGTGAAGGCCGAAGACACTATCCATCCGATCTGACCAAGGCGGCATGAGATACAGCTTCAATCGTATGGGAGCAGGGTGCGTACGTGATGTGCTTGTGGTGCGGTTTTGCTCAGTAACACTCTGGCCGCCGAGTAATGCTCTAGACATACCTTGCAGCACCAGTTTTCCGTTCTGAATCAAGGGCGGGGTATTCTGGGGGGCTCGCTCTGCATGGCAGCGACCATTCACGATCTCCGCCATAATCGAATATCGTCCAGGGCAAGTTCAAGTAGGTCAGATGCTACAGTCGTACAAAGGTCGCAAAGAGAGGTCACAGCAGAGAGCAGTACGGAACGCGAAGTCGTGAGAGTCGTGATTGGGTCGTAACAAGGCAAAGGGAGTTTGAGTAATGCCCGCGAGCGGATTGGATGCTTCGCCCACTGCCGTGTGTCGCCTTCCGGAGATGAGCACGACGCGTCCAGGGCCAGAGAGCAGGCGAGGGCAAGACGCGGTGGTGGCAGCAGCAAGAGCATTCGAGCTCCTCACCGCGAGCATCCACTTCTACGCGCCGGCCCGCGATGCCCAGAGTGCGAGCCGCCCGCTAGACGCCCGCAACCCTCTTGGACTCGTACCGTACGCGTCATGCAACAGCTTTGGCTGATCTGCTCTTTTCTTGACTTCAGACCTCTGCATATGGTACAACGGGCTCACGTTTTACCTGTAATGAGGCCCCAGGTATATCGACCATCCCTTCTGTTTTCGCGCGCTCACGACGTCATTCAAGGCCCCGCTGAGCTGAAGCCCGGGTGCAGTCGATAGAAGGACTCCAGTGTGGCTCTCCCGCTATGCAAGAGCGACTCTGAGCGACTCCACGGTGGGGCGCCGTCATCTCTGCTCCTCCTCAGCTCAATGATCTTCCCGTCTGCGAGTCCGCCAGGCCCCCTCTCATAGTGCTGTGCTCCCCGTCTATAAAGTGCATCCATCATGCCGGCATCACAGTATCCTCGCAAGCCGCTACCACTCCAGCGCCAGTCCATCCCCCGCTATGCTGCTTTTCGGGAAGCAAGACAGCGCCGCCACCAAGACGCCCAGTCCGGTCCTAGCAGACCTCCAGTCTCGCGAAGACCAGAGGGACCTTGACCACTCTATCAAGGACCTCACCGCCGCCGAGAAGGCCCATGACAAAAGCGTCAAGGTGCGTACAAGGGCGCGCTGTCCGGGCACATCCACGGTCGCCACTAACCCCACTCTCGCTCTCAGGCTGCATACAACGCCCATCGCGCCGTCGACCAGGCCATCGAGAACGAGTATGAAACTGCCAAGGCCCTTAACCGCGCTACCCACAACCACGAGGTCGCCATATCCAACGAGCAGAACGCGAGGATCACCGCGGAGGTAGGCCGATCCGAGTCTCGTTGCAGCTTACAGTCTGACCGCCTCCTTGTTGTAGATTAACCAGCAGTACGAAGCCCACCTCCAACAAGGCCTCGAGCAGAAGGGCCGGCACCTCGATGAATTGCACCAGCGCAAGGCGCACAACGATGTACGTGCCCCGCCTCAGTCGTGCTGATATCGTCTCCTGTGACGCGTGTGCGCCCAAACTCTGACATCCTTCTAGCAACTGCGCGAGTCCACCAGTCCGCAGCCCCACGTCCAAACCGCTGCCGCGAGTCCCGACGAGGGCCGCGCGAGCGCACCGGACGCAACGCCTACTTGGGAGACTGCCGCGCTTGCTATTGCTGCGATTGGCACGGAAGACGCTGCTACTGCCTAGGTGTGCCAGATGGCAGCTAGCTATGTGGCGGCATCGAGTGATGACACCATGATTTATGCGGTCCTAGGTATATCACCGAGCATTCTCTCAGTGTGCAGCAACTGTATGATCAGCCTATGCCACGTCCTGTATATCATAATAAAACATATATGGCGATGTATCAGAGGCCCCCGAAGATATTCAGCATAAGATACCATGAAGAAAAGGCATTCTCTGTATTTGCCCGATGTCTGCAGCTGCTCACGTACCGTTCCGCGGCGCTCAGGCTCGGACTGGTTACTGGTTATGACGCGTGAGAGCAGCACTTAGCGCTCGTTTAGCGCCGTGCACTTCGGGGGCAGGTCCGAACCGCGTCACCATGAATGTGATGGCCATGACGCTCCTATTCCTCACTCCGCGGGCTGGATTTAGCCTCTAGGTCCGTCTATCCACATATGTAACACGACGTCGTCATCTCTATAATTGCATGTACTAGTACTACTTAGTTAGCATGACGCCTCTCCTCTCGCTCTCCTCTCGCTCAGCCCCCTCACCATGCCGCACTTCGGAAGTCCCTGCACGCCCTCCCCGAATCCAGAGAACCGGAAACTCGAGGCGTCGATAATAAGCGAGGCCGGCGCGGAGCAGAAGCACATCGACCACACTCTGCGGGACCTTGCCGACGCCGTGGAGACGCACGACAAGAGCACCAAGGTGCGCACCTGCCATCCTCCACGCACATCTATCCTCACCGCCGTCCATAGGACGCAGTGAACTCCCAGCGCGCCGTCGACGAGGCCGCGGAGACCGCCAAGGTACGCCAACCCCCCACCCACCCTGCCGCACTATCCCACCGCCGCGGCCAGCACTCACCCTCCCTCCCCGCAGACGAACCAGCAGCGCGAAGCCCGCCTGGGGCTGAACCTCGCACAGAAGGCCGGGCACCTCGACGACCTCCAGCAGCGCAAGGCACAGAACGACGTACGCCCTCTGATTCCCCTGCCACGCCTGCATCTCTGTGGGTCAGGCGCGGCGTGTGCACCAGCGGACCCCCCCTGATCTGTTTCTAGCAACTGCGCGAGTCGGCGCTGGCGCAGATCCACGCCCAGGATGCAGACGTGCCAGTCTAGCGCACGCACGACAGCCGCGACAGTGGCGAGGCACCCCCAGCCACAGAGGACGCTCAGGCGCCTGGGGATGGAGTCGCTTCCGCCGTCTGAGGTGCGAGGTCGGGCCTTGGTGCGGGGATTTGGAGGCTGCCAATGCCATTGGAGATGAACGCGAGTCGATGTTATGCCCGGAGGGGTCCGCACTGCTAACAATGTACCATTAGTCCCCGTCCTGTCTGTATATGATTGTGCAAACACACCGCGCCTCATATAGCCCCGCGATCCATTCCGCCGTCATGGGGCATCTCGAACGTGGGTCGCTGAGCCAGGAAGCCGCGACAACATCGCAGGCTGCGACCGAACGACGTCGAGGCGTTCCATACGCGGTTCGAGAAGGCACCGTTGCCCACAAACACATGCAACGACGCCGCCCAGCAACGGATCGAAGCGATTCGCCCAGCCGACCGGGGGGCTCCGCGAATGAACATTGATTGTCTAGGCGCGCGACGAGGTAAGCGTCGACCAATGCCCCGGGAGCTGGCGCCGCCAAAAGCCTGGGAGCCGGTGGTTGGATTTCTCGAACGAGCGGTGGTCATCAACGGCAACCGAAGTCGTCCCGCAGCGGTCACAGGAGGTGCGAGCTCGAGATGCTCGCCTATGGTGCGAGAGCTGGGTAGCCTGCTCTGCCGCGCTTTCCAGCCGAAGACCATCTGGCAGATCGAGGCACTGTCGCACGGCGATGGAGGTGTCAGACGACGAGCGCACCGTTGCGAGGATCTGTGAGACACGCTCAGAATTCTGGCACCCGGGCCGACGGTCTAGGCATGACAATCACAAAATCGCGATAAGTATTCGTAGTGCACTCATTCGGGACATACGAGAACGGGAGACGTACTGCTTGCACCCAACGACGTATACGTGTCGTAGCCCTCCATCGACACGCGCAATACCCCGTGCCGTCCGGGCCTGCGAGAACGGTTCATGCGGGAAGGCGTCGCGGTGGCACAGCATCCGTACCAGCTACATCAACACCGTCTGTGAAATGCGAATGCGATAGAAACATGAGCGGCGTAGCGGCAGCAGAGAGCAGTAGCCCCAATCCCGCCACTTGCTCCTCTGTGCTTAGACATCCCGCCGCATATACTGTATGGTCGATCTCAGCGATCTTAGGCGTGCTCGGTGCCTGATCATAAAGGACCTACATGGACCGACATGGGTCGCGCCGCGTCGTGTGGATGGCGAGCTTGTCTTGTCCTCGTGGATCGGCGCACGCGTTTCGCATGCTTCAACCACACTCCTTACACCACAAGAGATGACCCCCGTTCAAACTGGTCGCGGTTCGGCACCAATCAGCGGTTTGAGCGCATGTAGTCAGTCTCGTCCGCACCGGGCGGCGCCTCAACGACGTCTCGAGCTGCCGAGCCCAGACAGCTTCTCCCTGAAGGCTGGGCCTCGCATGTCGGCTCTTGGACGAGGACCGCGTCTGCAAAGGATTTTGGGCGCTGTCCATCCGGGAGGTGCGGCTAGAAGCGCGGCGCGACTCTCGCGCAAAGCACGCTTCGTATGGCTTCCTCCAGTAACAGCGCCGAATATGCGCACTCGGTTTGTTGCGAACTTGAATACACGCTCGTCTCGGGGCATTTGCGGGGCACTTGTGGGGCACAGTGGGGGAGGGCCTGGGGCGGCTGCCCGCGTCCGATCGCGAACGCGCGGTGGCCTATCACGACTGAGGCTCTAAGGGGAAGGGCTACCTACCCTGAAACTGCGCCTTCTTCGCCCCGCGGAAAAAGCTGCATCCACCCTAGGCGGGACGGAAAATAGGCTTCCTGCGCTGCAGATGCGTTAGCTCACAGTGGAAGGGACGCAGGCTGTAATAAATCTCGTACCTGTAGGTTTTAGTCGTGTGCCAGCCTATAATCGCGCCAAGGGACGGGTCGCGATCCGGGTCAGCATTACCGTGCAGTTCAGCACCGCGGGTTGAATAGAGGACTCACGGAAGTGTGCGCCCCTTGTTGAGCACAGGAACCCTGCCCTATACTCCGCGAGCGTCGTTGAAGCTGGTGGATACCGCCCGACCACCAAGTTTGAACTCGTTGGCGTGATGACCGCCGCACGAAGGGTCTGGCACACCAGTGGGGAGTCGTAGCCCAGACTATCGACTAGGAGCCGGAAATGATGGTAGTTGACAGCGGAGGTTCGACGGAGGCCACATGCACCCTATATTGATCTGGGCGTTGGGTGGTTGTAGGCGGCAAGGGATACAGGGTGGAAGCAAAAGCGGGGGGCGTACCTGGGGGGCCTCCTCGTCCTCTCCCTCCGATGGAATCCTGGTACCGCCCGTAAACTATTGGAACGGACGATCGGTCAGCAGGTCCACGACACGACATCCACACCAGTCCGCGGACAGATTCTTGAGTTTGGCAGGGTGGAAGAATAAAGCGTCGGGAGCCTAGTAATCGAGGGATTTTTGCGGCGGCGACGTCGTTAGGATGATAGAGAATGGGAACCTGTTGAAAGCGTTGGGAGTCAAGGGAGCAGACCGCAAAAGAGGCGGTCGGCGGGGATGGTCATTGGAGGGATATGTAGTGGAATTTATCAGAGTTGGTCACCGACCGGTTTGACCGACGGCTAGACGTGTGGAGTAACTTCTGAACTTCGCACGGCGTGCCTACAGTTCTTCGGTGTCGTTATTGCGGTGTCCGGTCGCCATAGATCCTCAAGTTGTGGGCGAGACACACGGAGAGGTCGTCTAGTATCAGACCGAAGAATGGCCAGCGGACGCCCGAAGCAACCACGCCTGTGCGGTTGAGGCGACTGCCGCAGTGCAGCTTAGCACAGACACGACGTTAGACGCGGTGGCCGCGGGTTCCGTCTCTTGGACAGTGTTTCCAACAGCTACATCCCGCGGGTAACGGCCTCATCGACGGGTATTCAGACTTCAAGAATGGCCGCTAAACAGAACAGCTAAGACTAGTGTCCAACTGGATCAATATAACCCCGCATTGCAGGCGGGCTGCGGGTCGCCGTGCGACCTCGCACGGCGCTCAGATGTCCCACCGGCATTACTTCAAGCCAGCCAGCCACGCCCACAATCAAGACAGGTAGAGAGTATGGGTATTACTTATACCTTGCCGTACAATGTCTTCAATCATTGGGCTGCCACACCCCTACATGCATCAAATCCGCCGCCACCTGGCCTTCGAGCACGATCCAACTATGCTTCCTCACATTAGTCCGAAACCACCCCATGCGCCTCCGACTTCTCGGCGTGAGATCGCCTGCGTGCCAGCAGTTTAGTTAGCTGCGGAGATAAGATGTGCCATACAAAGGGAGTGACTCACTGTTGACAAATCTTAGACGACGAGGCGACACACTCGATTTGCCGGGCGAAGGCGTAGCAGACATAGCCGTGGCATGGGCCATGGGCGTGGTGTGCTGCCATAATCCCCCCATCGCAGCTGCTAGTAACACGGCGTAACGCAGAAGCCGCCGTCTTGTGCATTTCAGCCGAGGGAACATATAGAAAAACGTGTCTGCGATGACAGGGAATGCTGTAAAGGGAAAGATAACTCGCTGTGCAGCGGCAGCCACCCTCGCACTTGGTGAGAAGTGGTAGCGATGCGAGGAGCCTCCATCTGATAGCGTAGGACACCACAGCGGAGCCTCAAGCATGCAGGGTCCCGCCAAGTATCGCGTCAACGCCGTCTCTACCGGAGCGACCCCATCATCCGTGCTCGAGCACGCGCCGTCGAATTACACGACGACGAAGCGTAAACGACTCACCGATTACAAGCGACCCTCCCATCTCAAACCAACCCCGCTACGTGCGTCCTCCATCGTCCTCTCGAATAGTAAGAAATAGCAGAAATAGCAGCCAAGGAAACCTCGGCACGGCGAATCTCGTGCTGCGCACAAATTGGGCCTGGACGAGGGGCAGAGGGGTGAAGCATAGGGAGAGGTAGAAGGCGAGCGTTGGTGAAGATATAGCACAGCAGGCAATAGGTGAGTCCGGGACCTCGGCTAATGGATAGTACAGGCGGAAGATCGGATTCTGGCTATTCTGGCTGCACCAGAACCCAGGCAGTTGTTGGAGGAGGGGGTGGGTGTCGGAGGCGTACGTTGCGCAGTAGCCGAGAGCGCCCCTCCGAGGGCTGAGTAGAGACCACGACGTGGGCGTTAGAGGCGCATGCCGTGGAGGCTGCTGGCATGACACGGCCGGAGCCGCCGTTGGCCTAGTCGGCCGCTCGGACTCCGGAGGCGGTCTAACGCTGCATTCTGAGCGCGGCTTGACCCCAGGCCACGCCCAATATGTCCGTGGGGAATATCGCGGGGTCCTTCCTGGGCATATGCGAGCTCCAGGGCAATTCCCGATCCCTCGTCTCGGTTCCCTGCGATCGGGAGGAGCTACCAATCCCAGATAGCCCCACGATTGAGCTCAGAGATGCAGATGCTGTATCAGATCCATCTCGCATTGACCAACACACATACACACCTGTCCACAATCCGTGCCAGCGCCGCACTCTTCTCCTTCCGCCGGTTTTAGGTTTGGCGTCCGTCCCGCACTATAAGTGCATGGCTTCCCCGCCCTCGCGCTGTCCTCAGGCCCCAGTGTGGCTGGTTCGCGCTCTGTTTGAGGCGGCGGCGCCTCTCCCATGGGCGACACGAGCCACCCTCCGGTGCACTGTCCTATCAACCATATGTAAGTGCGCAGTTAGTGCAGTCCGTTTCTGGTAGCTGAATTCACAATGACAGTAAAGCATTTCACAGGCAAGAAGTTCGGAGGCTCGCTGGACGCACCACTCCCAGACCGCTGGACGTCTCCGTGCAACATATGCAAGCCGTCATAACATGTCGGACGCTGCGTTTGATACCTGAATCAGAGGCGAGTTCTTTGCGAAGTCTGGAATCTAACTCGCACCTTCGTGGAATGTCCCTTACACCTACGTCCGTTGGGCACAGATCCGCGCAAGCGATCCAGCAACGAAAAGCAATACACCATCCTTTGTCGGTGATGTGAATCAGCGGCATTACAGTGTCTGGAAGATGGCGTCTGCTCACTAGACAGAGCTGCGCCGAAATCCCGCGATCGCGACCGCACCGATGCAAAGTGCGTATCTGGCGCCGGAGCTGGACGTTGGAACTGGCGTCGTGGCCGTCGTTATTCACGGAGTCTCGCAAGTGTCGCTACCTGTCGCTACGAAGGGAAGGCGATGGGGCCCGCCCGCCGCCCGGCCGCACCTCGGGCTCCACGTCAAGACGGGACCACACATGGGCCGGCGGGGGATCTATGGCGCGGGCCCCCCACCGCACCGAAATTTACGTGAAATGGGTCAAGATGCGACAAGACCCGTATACGCAGCGGAGGAGACGGCGTAACTTGGGTGACATCGTCCTGGGCCGCAGAACGATCTCCTGGCGGTCGAATGAGCTGCAGAAGCCGTTGTGGCCGGCCAAGGAGGCGCAGAAGTGCGTGCAGCGACCTGCAGGCGTGCTTCAATAAAGCGACCACTGCGAAGGCAATATCCAGTTAGGAGGGGGTGGAAGCGGGTCGTTGACGATCGCGGGCTGCATCCCGGCGTCGAGGGCGCAGTAGTGCGCGTCAAGGAGAATATGGCAGGCGCGCCGAGCACGCCGCCAGAAGCAGGGCGGGGTGGGCGTACCTGGGCGTATGCGCGTGGCGTCCGCCATCTCTCACGCGCCGCCTCACTCGTTTGGGAAGTGGAGACATCGATGGACTCCTCCTCTCACCCCGACCCCCCTGCGGCGCCTCATGCTTTTGCTCGACAACTGCCACTTGCCTGCCATGGAGAGGCCTCCCGCCGCCCGCGTGCACGCTTCTCACCCGCTTGCCAACGCGGTCAATCGCACGCTTCTCACCCGCTAGCCAACGCGGCCAATCTCGCTCGGACCCGGCAACATCTGTGCAGCCTCACTCGCCGCTATTCAGGAGGGTTTGGGACGAGTCACGGGGTTCAGCCGTCAAATCCGAGCGGTGGTTCGGTCGGGACATGGTATGAGCTTCTACTGAAGACACTGGCGGGCGGACCAGCGAGAACAGATCGTGCAAGTTGGCCTCCAACACAACATACCGACACTCCACTCATTCCCCTCAATATTCCTCGCCCCAGTCCTCGTCCCGTCTTTCACCCTATCGCAGGGCTAGACAAGGCCCTGGGCCCGAGGCCTGAGGCCTCTGTGCCGCAGCCACCCCATTCAACACCCTGTGGCATGTCGGCACCGCAGACATCTTCTCGCTTCGGGCGGTGTCTTGCGAACGCGCCCCAGGGCAAAGCCTGCTGACGATGCCGAGGAAACCTTGACCCGCTTCGGGCTTCCCCGCGTTCTTCCAGCGCGACTAGCGGCGCGTTCGATAGCACAATCTCTTCCCGTCCCCCGCCGCTATGCCATCTGTGTGATCCACGACCAACGGGCACGATGCAGGCGGAACAACGTACGGCTCATCTTGGGTTTGTCGGCGGGTCGGACACTCCACAATATATATATTCGCTCTCCGTATCTCGTCATAAGCCCGACAAGTTGGCCAGCAGACAAGGTTCGCCAGACCGCTCTAGTACTAGTAGCCCCAGCCGTTCGGTCGCCCGCCAACGCCAATGGCGCCGCAGCGGGCGTAGTATCGCGCCAGCGACAATCTGACCACTTCGAGCCGCTGCAGCGCATGTTTTTCGCCCCGCTTTGTTACCCGACAGAGCACCGGCAGATAGTCGTCGCTGCAGCCCTGCCCAGCCATGATATGGATGCTCTCCAGCCGCTGCATTAGCAGGCAGGCGTCTTCCGACGTGAAGAACATCGCGCCGCCTGCAGAGAGTGCTGCGCGCCGCGCTTCGTCAGCCGTTACTTCTTCGCGCCGTCGCGCGGCACAGACGCACCATTTTGGAGAAGCTCCACCGTGTCGCAGAGAAGGACCGCCCACCACGCCTGGGGGACGATGTCTTCCCGGAACATCGCGACGACATCCGTCGCCGCACCCTGGCCGTCGCCGCTCGCGCGCCGCTGGTGAAACTCCGCAAACCGTATCACGAACATCAGGCGGTGTAGGAAGACGCCTGGTGCAGGGATCTTCGCCCCGGCATCCGCGCGGAGGCTTTGAAGGGACGGCGCGATGTTGGCGACCAGCTGCGCAAACTGCTCGGAGCCTGGAGATGGGAGGGGGCGTGGTGGTGAGTTTTGTCATAGAGCTGCGCGCAGGATGGTGTCAACTGACCTTCTCCTATGTACTCTTCCAGGACGAGATCGACCACACGCCCCAGGCCAACCCAGTCCTCCGCCGATGTGCAATAGGAGATGGCTAAGCCATATTTCCTTTCCTTGATGAACGTCTGCGTGGCTATCTATATCCGCGGGTCAGTCGGAACGCTCTGCCTACGACTTTAAATCCAGGGCGCACCCTGCACACCATTCGCCGGATTTCCTCTCTTTTGTATTCAAAGCAGGTTTCGTTGATGTCCTTCAGCACGCCAGCCAGGTGGCCAGCTCGTATGCGCGCGGCCTCGTCTCCAATTGCATCGGCCTCGTTCGGCGTCTCCAGGCGGAGCGGCACACGCATCAGGACCTGGTCAGCCATCTCCCGCCCGACTTCGCCGCAGGAGTACATGTAGTCCACTGTAATGCGCCATAGAGCGGGGTCCGTGTGCAAATATTCGGCGTACCCCAGAACATGGTGTTGACGCAGCGTCAGCTCGGAGCTATTCACGGCAGCTGTTAATGACGGTTGGACGGTAAGAATACAGCAAACTTACTCGTCTGGCTCTGCGTCGATCAATTCCATGAGTTCCATCAGGTCTGCGAGGTGCGCCGCGAGCCAGCCGTCCAGGAGGGCACATTCTGAAAGCGCCTGGGCGGGTTTGCCAAGGAAGAACGCAGAGTGAACCATATCTTCCCGGTCCGTTGGGTCAGGCGGCAACTCGTCTAGAACCTCAGCGACAACCTCTCTGGTAGTGCTGTTAGCCAAACGTGGGCACGGGGACATGCAGGGGGAACTCACGGCAGGTCCTGTCTTCGCAACCGCGTGTCGATAAAGACGCCCCATGCAGAACAGACCTCCTTCCAGTCCGCGTCTAGTTCCATGCACACCTTCTTCATAACGTCCCCTCTCCCTTCCAGAATGCCGACGATGTCGCTAAATCGGTCCCACCAGTTTTCAAACCCGTCATCTCGCGCTCTCTCGGGCACACGGTCAAGCTCGAGCCGGAGCGTCTTCACCTTATCTTTCCAGCGCCGGGAGGCGACTGCAAAGTCACGCTCGGCGGAAAATTGGTGCAGACGAGGGTGGTTGGTTATTAGGGGGGATATTTGCTGGGCGAGGTTCTGTAAATATGCGGAAGGATGTTCGGAGAGGGTGTTCAGAAAAAACGCGGAGGCTTTGGAGAGGCCTCGCAGCACTGTTCTGTACCTCAGTCAGCTGAGTTCCTCTGGATCGTCTCTCTAGCATACGTACCTCGTGAGATAGGGCCAAAACGCGGGATCTTCCCATGGCCTGTCTTGGCCACTGAGTTCGTCCCCTTCCTGTGTGGAAGGCTGAATGAAGTGTGTATTCAGCCACTCCATTAGTTCATCACCCACGGGGGCGTCATCAAAACCCGGTTCTGGAAGGTACAATACGGCAAAGAGGGAGAAGCATGTCCACAGGCAACGATAGTGTTCTGCATCATATTGCAACTGCTCTGCGCGCAATATGTTTTGCTGATACTCAGGTTCGTCAGACATACGCTCGGTTTCGAGAATGTAGCGAGACTCACGGATGCATACAAGCAGCACTCTTTGCAGAAATTGACGTAGTCATTGGCCAACTTGCTGACTGCTCTCGTGTCCTCCTCGCTCTGCACCCTATCAGATTAGTTAAGTATATTTTCGGTAAGTGCCTGTTACCACATGCATACTGACAGCTTGACCTTCTTGTCGCCGGTAACCTTGAGCAGATTTTGGACCGCCGCGAAGATCACGGAGGTGTCTGTAACGAACTGCAGTGCGCGTCATTTGACACGCATTCCTCGGCAGAACCTAGGCCACATACCACTCTTCGCTCAGATAATGGCGCCTGACTCCTTCCCGCCAGATAGACCTGTTGCTCCTTGGTATATGACGCGCCCTGTGACCTCAATACATGAGGCTCCGCCTGCCACCTCCCGTCAGCGATGGCGCCCCGTAGCGCCTCGTGAAACGGAGCGTACGTTTGGCGCGGCGTGAACCGCAATGCTATCATCTCTTGGAGACACGGCCAGGGAGACGGTCCTCCCGGTTCGCTGAAAGTCTTCGGCAGCGTTCTGCTCGAACAGAGGAGGCACAAGGTGTGCGGGGTGATATGCGGTGGGCATGATGCTTGCTAGTAGAGTCTACCTCGCACACAGGTGTCTAGCGTCGCAGCAAGAAGTCCCAATCCGCGAGACAACAACGAGGAGGAGGAGGTTGGGAGCAAGACACGGTGTGGCGCGAGCGCGTCCTCGATGCGCGTCGAGGCGTGTGACTCGGGCGCTTAATATATGCGTCACCGGTGACACTCTGTTCGACTTTGTTTAGGCTTTCGCGAGAATCGATCTAGACTTGCGGTTTGGCTCAGGCTGTTTTAGGGAGAGTGTTCTCGTCGTTCCTCCTGCACCGTGATGACCTTCGCGATGGACCCACCTAGGTACCTGACACCAAGCGGCGCGTTCTCGTATCGAAACACGACCTGTGTCCGAATCTAAACTTCGGACTGGAGTTGTTCGTCGTGAATTATCAGAGAGCTCACTGCATTTCTAGCACGACGTAGCTAGTATGTTGGGAACTTACAAACATACACTCCGACGAAGCAGAGCCAGGACTGGACACGCCGCAACCCCTCGTCGTACAATGCACCTACCATATAAGTATACCGAGCAATGTCTACGCCATACAAAAAGCTTAACCTTCGTATTCACGCATAACCGACCTCAGACCACGTCTCCACTTTGGGTCATAAGAGCCGCTGATCAAGTCGAGGACGTATGCGAGGACTACCTTCTACCCACACGTGCGGCAGCCGCAGGATCGAGAAGAACATCTGCTGACATTCTTCCGGTGAACCCGCCGGTGACAGGACACGGCACGAATCTCCTCAAACGTTGGCCAGGCACACGATCGGTGCATGTCCGCGCACATTCGGCATGATCATTATCAGTTCCCAGTCGGTAAGAGAAATCCGAGCCGTACACATCTGCAAGTCGTGCTGACCCTTCCGTCCTCGCTCCTCTCTATCGATGCAATGGTCGTCGTCGCGGAGGGGGTTGAAAGCTAGGAGATCATGCGCCGGTAATTTATGGCCCCTCCGTTCGCTCCGTTCGTTGCCGCCGGATGCTCTCCCGCTCCCCGCCCCGCCGCACGACACTCGGGACAGACAACCCTATTATCTTCCATGATAAGGTGCTGCTCGGGCTGTTGTCTGCGTCTAACGGTCAGTACGCTTCCAGACACGATAAGAGCGTGTCACCTACACGGCAGAAATGCACCCGCGAAGGTGGCAGTCATGGCCGTCGATGGGGTGGCGGTTGCTCATGCGGCAGTTCGGTCGGGCGCACTCCACCTATCGATCCCCGACGGTTATTATATATTGACAAAATCCGTGACCACAATACTCACGCGGTGTCTCCCAGTGTTCTGGCGGTAGCTACACAGCCAGTCGGCGTACGTGACGACATAAAAACACATGAGGGCGAAGGTGGTGTAGGACAGGGGAGCGGGGTTGCAGGGCAGGATCGGTATGTACGAGCCTGGTCTATACGGACGTCCACACCCTTACTTATACCCAACGCGCAAAGTTGCAATCCCGACGGACAGGCACCCTGAGGCGCGGGCAGCTCGACCGGGCCTAGAGGATCGATCTGCGTTCCCACATAGAACCGAGCGAACCAATCCCGCAAATTACCAAGTAGATTCAACACGTTGACGCCGAGCTCCAACCAAGTATGGCCTAGGCGCGAAAATGCCCTCGATGTCAGCGGGGAATTAATGTCACGGGCAAGGCGACTGATGACTAGTAGACAAGAAGGCGCCTAGTACGCGCGCATACATATGCCGCCTCCCGCGCTAGTATCATCTCAAAATGGGTAACCGAATACCGATTCCGTCGACGTCGTTGGACATGGCGTCTCGCAGTCGACCACGGTCTACTGGACCCCACTACTGCGCACGGTTACGAGCCTCAGCCATGGAAGGGTCCCCAGGGACGGTATGATCCGCGCCGTGTGGACATCTCCCAGCCGTCGACAACGCTCCGCTAATACCAGTCTCAGAGGGCCCCGCATTGGGCTCCCAGCTTCACCCCGGTAAGCCTCATCTTCTCATGGAGAGTATAGAAGATTGACGTTTTAAGTTTGCAGGCGTCGGACGCAGCCGGAAAACAAAGTCAAGAAGGATGTTGCGCTATTCTGGCGGAACTGTTGCGGCGAGCGATGGGACTTCGTGGATTCGTGGTAACTCCACCATGGTTCGATGCTGCTTCACGCCGTTCATCTCGGCGGGAGGACGCTAGGTCCGCGGGAATAACTCTGTGGCGGGTTATCAGCCGTGTCATTATTACCGTGCCCACGGGAGCGAGTTACTATTCGCAAATCAGTTGTTCTTCGGGCGCCTAGCGTACAAGAGACCGTCGAGTGTACGATCTACTTGCGGGGGCTTTCGAGTTCCAGCGACTCGTACGTGTGCAGACTTATTGATACCTCTCGCGTGTCCGAGGATCTCAAAAATTGGACAGATCGCGTCGGCGCCTCTACCCTACAGAGGCCGAAGCACCATTGGAAGCGCCGGCGTTGTCTACACCGCGAATAACTACCTTCCAGTTATTAACGCCGGTCATTAACCGTGTTATCATCATTTTCGGATGTCCTGGAGTAATTCCCGCAACTTTGCTATCGATCGGTCCCCAAGCGCGCACGCCCGACTACTTGGCGCGGTGAATGTCGCAGCGGCCCTACGCTTAGCCATTGACAATGCCTGATCACTCCCTCGGTCCGATGGCGGCGACGCCAATTCAAGTTGAGCGCTGCCAGTGAGCCATGGGCGCGTCGCAATGCTCGAGCGAACGACGAATGCGGCAAGCCCATGATGTAAGTCATAATATCACCATTGAATCATCAGCAACTTCAAAAATGCTACATACATGTGAATGCGCCCCGTTATCGACAACTGACTGTGTCACCTTCAACTCTACGTCTTGCAGATCAATGGTGTTCGCGTTGATTATAAGAGTCTAAGGCCAAAGGATGGACGGAAGAGAGGCAGACCTACGTAAATTAGCCTCGGTGTATCGAGATTAGGCGCTCGGATGAGCGCGATACCCCATGTAGTCGGTTACGTAATCAGTCCATAATAAGACACTATCGACGCCGGTCAATGCTGCAGCACTGGTCTGAGCCTCTAATCCCGACCACCAGCTACACCACATACAGCATCGCTGAGATCGTCCAGACAAATACGCGACAAGGCCTTGTGAGTGGTGGGCTGTAAATCTATGTCAGATACTCCGATGAACGAATCGTGCCGTGCAGCAGAGCGCAGAACACCTACTTCACTCGTGTGCAACTTCCATCGTGTCACATATGCCACCTCCACAAGTCGCCAATCCTCCACCTCGTCGCCCAGTCGGTTCTCTCCGGCATCGGGAAGGTAGGGTGCACAACGTACAAGCGCAGTCAACTGCAGCGTCCGCTCGTCGTCGCAAGTCGCGCTCACCCGAGGCGCGCGCCAAGCGGCCTGCAACCGTCGCGGGGTCAACCTTGCTGCCTTCCTCGTCAAACCTAGTGGTCGTGCGTTCGTCCTTGCATGAAGATGCCGCAGAGCGTAGTCGAAACAAGGCCAAGCCGAGGTCGCGGCCGCAGACGGTGTGGATCGACGGCGATGATCCTGCCATTGTGACGAACATCGTGCAGAACTTAGACTCGTCGGGAAGCATGCAGTCTGCCAGGTCGAAGCGGAAAGAGCGGTCGCGATCGCGTGACGCGGCTCTGCGGCGTACTAGAAAGACGGCAACTCCAGACATCTCGGGCGACGAGGAGGAGCCCACGTATACGGGACCCTTGGCGCACGCCGACTATCAGCGGATGAAGCAGGAAGTCGAGAATCTTCGGAAGGTGAGATCTTTTGCCCTTACGCTTGAACGAAGGAAGATTGACGGACGTCGACGAGTAGCAAGTGGCAATGTCAAAGAAGACGATTCACAAGCAGAGCAAGGTCAGGCGACTCCATCGTTCTGACGAAACCAGTCTGAACGGTTCTTATAGGTCATTGATGAGCTTAGAACTGAGTTGACAACAACGAATGAGGTACGAAAATTACCCCTCAGAGATATCCCAGTATTGAGGAGGCAACAGTCGCATCGCACCCAACGTACAGAAGTCGATAAACTCAAACGTCAGTGCAAGAAATCTGAAGAGGTATGGCCTATGTCGCTATGAGGCCGCGTACGCAGCTCACAACGCCCCGAATAGCTTGTCGCGACTGTCGAGAGCAACCTGACGTGCCAGATTTGCATGGACCTCCTGCTTAAACCTTACGGGTATGTGTCATAGCATGCGAAACTGGTTTGGTATCGCTGACGTCTTCTAGCCTTTCACCATGCGGCCATATACTTTGCATGACGTGCCTTCTAGAGTGGTTCAAGACCGCCCCCGCTGGAGAGGACGACATGCTCGAAGACGATTTCCCGGGTGCTGTACTGTTTCGGAAGAAGACCTGCCCATGCTGTCGTGCCACTGTGACTACGCGGCCGATACCGCTTTACTTGGTCAAGTCCCTGGCATCCGCGCTCGACAAATCCAAGGCGCCCGCCGGTGCTGTGCGTGCGTCCCCTCCTCCCGACGATGGTGATCCTTGGGCCGGCATCTTCCGCGACCCTACCGAGTTCGAGGGCTACTGGAGCACAGACGACGATGACGAGGGCGAGGAAATGGACGACGACGATGATGACGACGACCACGAAGACTACGACTACGATGCCGAGGACGGCTACTGGTCGCTGGACGGGTACGGCACTGGCGAAGACGAAGAGGGGTACGACGGGCCGTACGTGCCCGCGCGCTGGACCCCGCCCTCCGCACACGTGTCCGCCGAGGACTACCCGTTCCTGGACGCGGACTCGGAGGAGTTCAAGATGCTCCGCCGCGGCGCGACGCTGCAGATGATCGAGCTCTTCCAGATGAACTATGCGCATGACACAGGTCTGACCGCGGTCGTTGAGGAAGACAACGTTGTGTACCTCGGGTGGAACATCGAGCTGCACCCGGACGACGAGACGGGCGAGGAGTACATGGACTGGGCGCTCGCGGACATGTACGACCGGCCGGAGCGGTGGCGCATGATCCACGACATGGACGGGTCGTGGGTCGCGCACAGGCTCGCGCCGCGCGATGAGGCTGAGGAGCCGTACGACAACACGGACTCGGAGATGTGGACTGCCGAGAGCGAGGATGAGGATATGTGAACGTTGATGGTAGCTGTACGGGGTCGTGTACGCTCTGACTAGGAATATTATATGTAAATGCTGTATTGTGTAGATCGCACTGCTGTATATCTTGTGTGTTGCAATATTTATACCCTATCGCAAGCCCTTTGTCCTGCTCGCGCGATCACGTAGTGTTATTGGTGTGCAGAGTTCGGAACTAAACGTATACTTACTACAAACGGCACACAGACATCTATAGCAGATCAAGAAAAGAGCTAGCATAAGACGAGTATGGTAATCACCGGGTTCTTCTACATAGCATGACTGAGGTAATGGAAGACGAGATACACATACGCGACTGAATTGCACGAAGTCACGTTCAAGATGTTGGCCGTAGCGAGGGAAAGGGTGTTCACACATAGTACCCTCCTCACTCTCTGCGTTCACTCGGCCAATTGGCGCACCATACACCTCCAAGTAAACGAGTAGAGCCACTTGAAGGGCCCAAAGATCACCGGAACACCCCCAGGAAACGCCCCCTCCGGATGACAGTATTCGGCGAGCCCGAGCGCGAACACCAGCGGCACATTCGCGACTCGCCCCAGCAGCGCGGCGCCCCGGAGGCGAAACGTGGCTGTGCGCACGTCGCAGGCGAGCGGGTCCGCTGCGTCGGGTCCCTGTCCTGGCCGCGGCGTGACATGTAGGTCCAGGTGCCGCAGCGAGGGGAACGGCCTGAGGACGGTGTACCAGTCGGAGAAGCTCGGGAGGGCGACGCCGCGGACGGCGACGGTGAGCGTGTGTACGCGCGCGAGCGCAGCGCCCCCAGGGTCGAGCGTGACGAGGAAGAGGCTCGCGGGGTCGCCCGCGGCCATGTCCCAGTCCCAGTGCACCGCGACGCGCGCGTCGACGTCGGAGAAGGAGAATACATAGCGATCGCGGCTCCCTGCGTCGCGGCCGCGTTCCAGCGCGGTGTAGGAGAGGCATGCGTAGCGCACGCGGGACAGCATGGGGCGCAGTCCGGAGATGTGCTGGGAAGGGAAACCCGGGTTGAGGTGGATGTTGGCATGCGTGCCGGCGTTCATGACGAGCTTAGAGAGCAGCTGGTCGGCCGTGTCGGCGAAAAAGCCTTGGAGGTCCACTTGCTGCATGTATGGCAGGCTGACCTTCGGCAGGTCTTCGCATGTCTCGGCATATATGGGTGGGCAATGGAGGGTGGCGGCGTGGATAGAGAGCGTTTGGAGCACGGGGGTGCATTGCAGGAATTGAAACAGCGATCTGAGAGAAATCCGGCGACTGGTGTGGATCTTGAGGCTGAGCAGTTCAGGCATGACAAACGCGGGACCGGGATGGTCATCTGCGTGTTCACCATGCGTCACTGCGGAACGGGTGAGGGGAAGGTGGATGGGATACGTCTTTTCCGCGGGATCATTGGGGTTTGGTAGAGATGATGCGTCGAAGACCATGGAGGTAATCTGACCTTTGTACTGCCGAAGGATTGCGTCCAGCGTGGCGTAGGACGCATCCGCGTATTCTTCAGCTCCTGCATTCCCTGGGAGGAGACATTGGAAGGGTCCCGGTCCGCGATATATACACTCCAGGCGTAAAGGGGAACATTCTAGAGAGTCGCATGAGGATATGAGCCGCGCGATATTTGGAGGCCTGCTAGAGTGGTGTGCAGGGTGTTCACTGATGATATCGTTGGCACTGGCGGCGGTGTTTACGTCATGGTGCTCCTTCACTGTGTGGTCGTCGACGGAGGAGTACTCGACGTCCTGCGCATCAGGGGGAAGAGATGAAGGCTTCGGGGTTGGTGCTATGTAGTTGGGATCCTCGGTGGCGGGGCCCGGATAATCTTTGTTGACATTGCAAGATGAAGCGGAACCCATCACGGCGAGTGATCCAGAGTCTAAAGATGTGTCGAGGACGTCGTCAGGCATCGCCTATATTTGCAGAAAAGGGTGAGTAAAAGCGTTGTAGAGAGAAACGGATGGACGCCACACCTGGGACAAGCTTTGGGGGAAGGGAACAAGATCGCTGAGGCCTGTACGTGGGGGAAGATGGCGGGTTTCGGGAATTCGAGGCAGATATATACGCCTCTATTGAAAGTCAGAGCCATCTTGCGGGACCTTACACACCTCTGATGAGGAAACCTGGGTGTGGCTGTAGGGCAGCACTCAATACAGGAGGAAAGAGGCAAGCACGGCCTTCGCCGCTACGTGGCCTGAGGGCGTGCCACTCCTGCCTAAACCGAGTATCTAGTTAAATCGCGCCGAGCTTCTCCCGCACGGGCGTAACAGACATACGAGTAGTGCGCGCCCGAGGCACTGGTACGTCTTGTTCTGGAAACTATTACATGGTGTTGCAACAAAGGCATGGCGGTGGGGTGAGCTCACAAGGACTGAGAGAAACGACGGATCCTGAAGTGATATCGCCGGTCCTAGGGAGGATGTCGGTTTCTGTATCCCATGCGTTGGTTGTACCTTGCCTAAACAATCCGAGTGCCGTATTTAATCACGGCGGGCTTGCAAATGCCGCCGCCCTTGCGTCGCAAGGCGTCGCCAGGACTGTATAACGCCAGATGAGCGGCGTCCGGTGCATCGGAATAACCAGATACGGACGTGAGCCATATAACCTATGCTACACGGATGCTTTTCACGAGCATGATGGGTCGTCGACATTAGGCAAGTTGCATCGAACATGAGGGCGCTCGTAGTAGAAACAAGGCGGTTATTGTCGGTGTTGCGGTGGAAAAGGCAACTCCGCTGCCTACGATTCCTATGGAATACGCCAAACAGTCAGCTACTGTGAGGTGGAAGCCCTGCGGATAGGTCCCGGTAAGGATCTACTGACGTCCACATTACGGGTTATGTGGGAAGCCTGAGGCCTGGCCCGGGTATAAAACGACCTAGTCGTCAAGCTCCGAGGCCAGCACAACAAGACGATGGTTGCACACCCGGTATTTTGCTCGCGGTTCTGTGCTTGAGTGTGTACGGGCGTCGTGTGGCGTAGGTCGTCGTCGAGGACTGAAACAGGCTGAGCCGGAAATCCGAGCATGGGCGCTGGGCGCTAGCGTGGGCGGGAGTCCTTAGACGCCCACGCCACAACGCCCGTCGCCCACAGGCCACAGCCGCGTTCAAACTCCGCAACGCGCCTCGAACATGGCGTCCAACGCGTCGACACAGGCAGGCAGCAAGAGGTGGACGTACTTTCATTCTGCGCTGCAGCTCGCCATACAGCGGTCTGCACATAAATGGACGTGAGTCCCCACCATCGATTGTGGGCGTTGCAGCGCGGCTGACGGGTGTCTCGGACAGTTATGAGGACTTCGCCGAGTGTTTCTCACTCTGGTGTGACGAACAACCGGAGAACGCGGCGACTATATTCAACCTCGTCTCCAGTCGGCTTGAGTCATCCATCACTGTACGGCCACAATACGACGCGTTATAGGGCGTTCGTCGCACTCACGCTGTTGACAACAGGAGAACTGCGAGGAATTGTTCAAGAAATACAACGTGAAAGAGAACCTTGACAACCTGCACGCTGTCGTGAACGCCGCACGCGCGAGAAGGCAGACAGGCTACGACGGAAGGGACGTATGGAGAGAGGACCTCCAACCTCGAGGCGCAGTCAGGGCTAGAACCGTGCCCTTACTGGAGATGGAACGCGACCGCCTTCGCGCGGAGCTGTCCCAGGTACCTGCCAGCCCTGACACCACGAGTTTTGTGCATGTCCGCTGATCTCCCGATATCCTAGCTCACCGAGGAGAACTCTGAACTGCAATCGCAGATGCATCGCAACGTGCAGGCCAAAGAAGAAGCCGACGCTGATGCTGCAAAACTCCTTGACGTTTTGGACCGGGTAACTTATTCTGCGCCGACTTCGCTCGCCCACTCGCTTATTTATCATGACCCTCGACAGGCATTTGCGAAGTGGAGCCAGTTACCCCTCGAGGAAATGCAGACATGGGCTCTTACAACTGCTGAATCTGCGGGGAGCAAGGCCTAGGGACTCCCCGTAGCTACGTGCTATATATGCTGTGTAAAAGAGTGTTGTACTTGTACCCTTGATGACGTGAATCTTGTAAAAGACCTGCGGCGATTGCGAATGGCAAAACGGTGCAAAAGGACTCTCTGTCGGGGAGTCGAACCCCGCTTTCGCGCGGCCAGGTCGATGACAGGCGCGTGTACTAACCGATATACTAACAGAGACTTGTAACGAATTACAAACAAAGTAACAAGAGCTATGAAATATTCTCTAGGTACATATTGTGGCATGGCATTAACCTCGCCCTCTCGCGGTCCGACCAAGGTCCGACACCTCCCCTCCGGGTACCACCACCACTCGCGGAAAGTTTTGTCCCTCGCACCGTGGCAACGAGCACTTTTAGCCATCATGGATCACCCGTTTGAAAAAGGGTCAAACTTATCCTTCCAGAGGACTCAGGGACGCCTGACTGCCTCCACTGCACTCTGGGGACATCTCCTTCGCAAGACCGGATCTTCGCAGGTCCCACCTTCCAGTTTGGCAAGCACGTCCACTCTAGGCAAACATACACCCGCGGTTGCGCCGATAGACAAAGCTGGTGCTTCTACACGTATACTCCTCCATGATACTCAGGCACACTTGGAAAAGTTCACGGACCGCGTAGCGCTGCTCACCACTGGCCTGGACTCTGCCAAACGTGAGCTTATCATGGCGCAGAAGCTATACCAAGACGACCACGAGCAGGTCATAGACAAGATCAGTGGTCTCGGTACGTTCGTTGTGCATATATGCGCGGTGGCATCGGTACATCTGACTTTCGTGGCGCCAAATAGCAAACCGGTGTCAGACGGAGCTTCAGAAGAGCATCGGTAGCCCTGCTCAAAGCACGGACGTCCGCGAAGTCACCAAGGATCTCTCTCATCTGTCGATCAAACTCGAGGCTCTAGACGGGAAGATTGATACTCTCAGCTCGGTATGCTCGAATGCATCCTGGGCCATCTCTGTAGCTCATCTCGCGCCTTGGATTGTTCAGCTCAACCAGATGCAATCTCAAGCCCTTCAGGTTATGCAGCAGCAGCAAAGCCAGCTGTTGGCAGCGCTCGTGCCAATCCTTCCTCTCCTACAGAACGTGCCTGTACAAATCGAGAATGCACGGGATCGCGTCAAAGACAGCATTCTGGAACTACGTCAGGAGGCTCTTGCTCGCGACTCTTCATCCAGGGCTATCGCTTCTGGACCTGGCTACACTACAGGCTCTAGACGCTCCCGTGCACGCTCTTCTGGCCCCTCTGCATCCTGTGATTCGACCTCTACTCCCACTAGTCGCAAGAGGCGCCGACTGGATGCTACGCTAGACGGCACGGAAAACCGTCCTGCCAAGGACGTCAGCTCTGTTGACATCACTATGCATGCGCACCCTCCGCCGCTTGACGGCCCGACTGTCGATCAGTCTATAGCGCCTCTGGCGTCCTCGGACATCCCACTGGCGGTGACAGCCTCCCAGTCCTCTGCTCAGACGCCTCCTCAATCTCTTGGAAGACTTAGATCTCACGTTGTCAGCGTCTCTCCTACTGCTGTGACTCATGGATTTGCTACTCGTATCTCGCGTTCCGTCTCTTCCAGGTCCCGAACGTCTCGTGCTATTTCCACTGCTACCGTTCCGCGTACCCCTACACGCCCATCGCGTCAGCCATCGCATGCGCATACAACCCACCGCGCAGCACCCTCTGAGGCCCTGCCTCATATCCCTGCTGGAGATCTCAATTCACTGTTGCGCTTCGAGGAACATCAGCTAGCTCGCACGTCCACGTCCTCGTCTGGTGCTCGACCCCTTTCTTGCGACCCTGTGGTCCTCGGGAACAATTTTGGATCCACAGGGCCTGTCGACACGGTTCATATCAAACATGAAAACCTCGTTCGCTTGGCGCACCTTTCCCTTACACCGAAGACGTCTACCACGCATATCCCCGGATGTGGCACACCTGTTGTCAACGCGGAAGGTACCTCGCCCATGCCGCCACCCTACAGCGTTGGCAAGCCGATGAGCCTCAAGGAGAGGCGTGCTATGTTCGCGGAAGCGCAGCAGGTAAGTAATCAGTAACGACGAGCTGTGATAGCTAACATGAAACCGCGGTTTGTAGCGCGACGAGGGCAAGCGGTTTATACCGCTCAACGACGAAGATGACGACGATGCCGAAGACGCTGAGTCTACGTTATAAGTCCCCGTCGTCAGCCACGGAATGGAGCCAGGAATGATAGCTTTGCACGTGAGTTGTTCTCTTTCTTAGCGGTGTTCCGTCGGTCAACGTGCATCTGACAGAGCGTGAGCATAGTGGCCTGTTTACCTATGGACCCTGCAAAACGCATACGTGTCACACGGGTAGTACGGTACTACCCGTGGCAAGTCGGAGGATACTATACGCTAGCTGTTAGAGAGGATATACGGTGTTCCTGATGTCGAATGCTCAACGTCAACGTTTGTGTCCTCTCGTCTGTATACCGACTGCCCCATATGCGCGGTGTAGGTGTAGTAAAGGTTAGGGTTGTTATCTTTAATGAGCGCGCTGTGCAGCCGGGCCGTGTGTACGGTCGCGCCGCGCGGTGGCGACAAGCTCAGTACTCTCCTCTCCTGCTTGCCCTCGACCACTACACCAGCGCCGCGCACAACGCTCTGACCTTCGTGGTCGCCGTTGCCAACCATGGCCAACTTCACACTCTTCCGTCTAGCTCGATTCATACGCTCTATCTTCGTACCCACGGCGTCCATCATCGCCTTCTCTTGCATTCTCTCATTCGTCTTCATCCTGTACCAACCGACACCTGGGCCCGGAAGCATACAACGACTTGGCTGGCAGTCTTGGGAGGTCGTTAACGAGTATGTGGGTCAGGCTTCGACTGCGCAAGGTGCCTCGGAAGACTTGGAATATCCCACCGTAGGGAACAGTATCCCAGACGGCGTGGATTGGTGGAATGTCACGACCGGGTCGGACACAGTAGACACCGCCAGTCTACCTCTCGACATTTGGGATCCGTTGATGCAACATGACACCGGACGTGAGTACAGAGCATGTTCTGCTACTGCAATGCTGAAACAAGACTAGTATCCGAGATACATGTCACGGAATGCATGGTCGACCCTTTCTTCGTCCCGTACATTGCACCAGACCTATGCTATCCCTCGTCGACGAAGCAGGACGATGCGCTGAAGGGCAAATGGGTGCGCGTTGAGCGCAACCTCAAGGAGCAACTGAGCCTCAAGAGCCTGGTGAGTCGACTGTATCAGCGAACGCTCGCCGTGGTCCTAACGGCACATAGAACGTGTTCTACCGCCGAACGCGGAGACATGATATTCCCCTTGTGTCAGAGCTCCGGGTCCTGCCGGACAAGGAGACCCCCTCCCCGTTCAGCAGTGCGTGGAACAGAGTCGCGCATCCCATCAACCCCGCAGGAGAGAAACGCTACCTGTGGTACAAGACCGACCGGACGTGGCGCGACATGACAGAAGCTGAGCGTCGGACCGACATTGTAACCGAAATCGACGTGCTGTTTGGCTCCGACGAGCCCTGGTATGGATTCGAGAGGACAAACGCCGCGACCTTCGATGGGACAGACAAGAAGGAGCCAGTATGGTTGACGTACCGGAAGGGTGTCAAACGTGTGTGCCATGTCTCCTCGCTAATGCGGTTTGGCTCACATGTCGCGCAGCTCCTCCGCGCGCGCCGCCGCTGCACTTCTCTCGCGACGGAAAGTTCAAAATCATGCAGGTCGCGGACCTCCACTACTCCGTCAGCGTCGGCTCTTGCAGAGACACCATCATGAATCCCTGCACCGGCTCGGACAACCTCACCTCTACACTGCTCGGACGTATGCTCGACGCGGAGAAGCCGGACCTTGTCGTCTTCACCGGTGACCAGCTCAACGGCCAGGGCACGTCATGGGACGAACAGTCTGTGCTTGCGAAGTTCTCGAAGGCTCTCACTCAGCGGGGTATTCCGTGGGCAGCGGTCTTCGGAAACCACGATGACGAAGATGGTTTGAGCAGAGAGACGCAAATCAAATACATGAAGGGTCTGCCGTACAGCTTGGTCGAGACTGGTCCGAAGGACATCCACGGTGTTGGGAACTACGTCCTCAAAGTGTGGAGTGCGGATCCGTGAGCAGCCTCCTTCAACCATTCATAATACTTGGAGCCATGCTAACCCCAAGCAACAGCTCGAAAACGCACTTGTTGACCCTCTACTTCTTGGATTCTGGAGCTTACTACGCCGGCATCATGGGCTGGTTCGGCTTCCAGCCGACAGAGTACGACTTCATACGACAAGACCAGATTGACTGGTTCCTCCAAGAGTCCTGTATGTCTCCCGCCTACCAGTCGCCATGGGCGCAGCCCACTCACTATTCTACAGCTGCCATCGACGCCATCCAGCGGCCATTCACGCCAGACACCGGAAAGGACCTGGGAGACATCTGGGCGCGCCAGTCCGCCGACCAGGTCGTCCCGAGCACGCGGCGGCTCGCGAAGCCCAACGCGCTCATGTTCTTCCACATTCCCATGTACGTCCCGCAACTTCCCTCCTGCCAATATCGTTCTCACGCGTGACGGTTTCTGCGAACACAGGGCAGAAAGCTACGCCGCCGCGGACATCGACCCCGTCACCGGCCGCACCCTCGATGTGGGCGAGCACGACCTGGAGGAGCCCGGTAACGCGAAGCGGCAGGACGGCTTCTTCCACAAGGGGCTGTTGCAGGCTACTGAGAGCGACCATACTGCTGGGGGACGCGCGACAGAAGTGAAAGTCGTCTCGAACGGGCACTGCCATCGTACGTGTTCGTTTCGTTGCTTGCGCGCGCACAATCTAACCAAGGGCGCACAGTCACCGAGAACTGCAGACGTGTGAAGGGCGTGTGGCTCTGTTTCGGCGGTGGCGGGTACGTGCTCTTCGCTGAACACTAACGTGTACCTGAGCTTACGCGTGGTGGCATGTAGATCGTATTCGGGCTACGGCAAAGTCGGGTTCGACCGTCGTTTCCGCATATACGACATCTCGGACTACGGCGAGACGATCCGGACGTACAAGCGCACGGAGCACGACGAGATCGTGGACGAGATGGTCGTCGCGGGGCGGGGCGCGCCAAAGCCGTATGAGGGCGAGCCTTGAGGCCGTAGAGGTCGGTCGATGGTGGCGACGTGTAAGATGATTACGGATGAGCATATAGACAGTATGCTGTGTATTTGTCTGGAGCATAGGATTGGTTTTGGACGGACCTCATTTGTGACAGTGGCGGCAACTTTCAGTTCCCTCGCTCCGTATGGTGCCAGGGAATTATTGACCATCGCACAACCTGAGGAAGTGTTCACTTGTCTTTGCTAGGCGGACCACGAAACCACACAGCGACACATACAGCCCACACTAAGATACCATTGACAACGTCTACGGTACAATCAGAGCAACGAGCGGAACATGTAGACTGCATATAGATAAACAATATGGTAAGATATCCGATCTACAGATGTGAAATTGGTCTAATGAGGGCGGAAGAGAACACGGACGATCACTCGCGGATGAAAGCCGTCATGCCCTGCAAGTTGTTGGTGTCTGAGAAAAAGCAGCGGATTAGCGTGAATTCGATTGAAGGCAGCATAGCGGACATACTAATCGTCACACCCGCAGCCTTGGTGGGGCCGGCCAGATCCAGGGTCTGGACGTGCTGTGCATTTCCGGGAGAGTCGAGAGACAGGACCTCCACGGTCTGTGCGCCTGGTGCGAGCACGAACATGAAGCTATAGGAGGTTCAGTAAAGTTCAAGTCGCACGAGGGCACAGCGCACATACTCTTTGCCGTTGACGGTGGCGATGTCGTTGTCGATCGTGGCGGCTCCCTTTGTCTGCGGGTATTGCTAAGGGAGCATCGCACCGTCAATACTCCTCGACAATGTACAGGTAGTGCGGATGACTGCCCACCTTCACAATCGACGCCTTGAGGTTGTCGTCGACGTTCACCTCCGTCACAATCGCAGTGCCGATGTCCGTCAAGTAGAAGTTGCCGGTCTTCGTGCTGAAGCTTGACCAGCACGTCGCGTTCTGCCCGTCGATCGTGACCGCCGAGCTCGAGTTCCCGCCGCTCAGGTCAAACACGTCGAAGCCGACGCCCGGGTCCGTCGTGAGCACCGCGTTCTTGCCAGGGATGATCGTCATCGAGAACGGGAGCAGCCCCCCGGTGGGCGGCGCGAGCGGCTTGAAGTCCGCCGAGAGCGAGCCGTCGTCCGCGACGTCCCAGACTGCGATCATGCCGGGGGTGGGCGGCACGCCCTTCACGGACGCCATCAGCTGCTTGCCGTCCTCGCTGAACACGAGGTGGCTCGCGGAGCCGGCGGGGCCCGACGCGGGCGTCGTCTGGTTCAGCCCGAGCGAGCGCAGCGTGTTCGGGAGCGCCTTCAGCCCGGCCTTCTTGTCGACCGCGTAGCAGCTGTGTGGCAGGCGCGTTAGGGCGGGGGTGCTATGTGCAGCCGGGCGCGGGGACGTACTTGACGCCGTTCACGGTGCCGCCGTTGAGCACGCAGAGGCGGCTGCCGTCGCTGGAGAACGCGAGCGACATCGGGAACTCGCCCTCGGACGACACGGCCTCGCCGACGCGCGCGATGTGGGTGGGCGCGTTCGGGTCGATCGAGAACAGCGAGATGGTGTTGGAGCCCGCCTGCAGGACTCGTCAGCGTCCATCGGTATGAGGGGAGAACCTATGCGCTCACATTGACGGTCGCGAGAACCTGGCCCTTGGCAGACGCCTTGATGGCACCCTACGACATCCGATCAGTCGGTTTGCATTTTTATCCGCGTGTGCCCTGTACACACCTGGGAGAAAAGCGCATCTGGCCCGAGCGGGTCGGTCAGTCCATGAGCACCCACGCCGCGGGTGGAGACAGCGCGGTCCAGGGTCTGCAGATTAATGTGAGCGACGCTCGGAACGCTCGGGACATGGCCCTTACCAGGGTGCCGTCCGTGTTGATGCTTGCGGCGATGATCCTGTTCTCATCGGGCTCGTTTGTGATGACTTGATAAAAGGTGAGGTCGGCTCCGTGTAAATTATTTTGTGGAGCTCACAGTACACAGCGCCGGCGGAGTTGGTGAGCGGCTTCGAAGACATCATCTTCGTGCCGCGGCTCTGCAAAGGCACAGCGCTGGCCAAACCAGAGGCCAAGAAGGCGGAAGCAAGGGCAGCGATGGAGAAATGCATGGTGCTAGTCGTGATCAAGAGTTGACTGAACCGGTAATACGACGCCTGAAGTGAAATGAGAATTCAAGAACGCAAAGGGCGAGCACTGCTCTGTATGACCGAAGGAACGAAAGAGAACTGGGAAGTGGGGGGTGAGGGAACGTCGTGCCTGGAAAGCGTCTTTTATAAGTTCGATGGATTGGTGTACGGCCTGTGCGCATTCGAGGCGTCGACGCGAATGCGAGGGCGGTTACAGCTGCCGAGTTCCTGTTGGGGTTGCAGAAACGAACCATGTGTGCTGATGGCGAGCCAGTAATCGCAGAGCACGGTCCCCGCCGCGACGCCGAGTGGGAAGGAGACGGCGTCTGGCGCACTGATCTTGCTCCCCGCCACGGAGCGCCTAGCCACGCGAGAAGGATGTACAGCCCCTGTGCGTTCCTGGTCAGCAAGAAGCTTCGCGTAGCCACGTGTGCGGGGAGGGGACAGCACGCCACTGCGCCATCGCGTGGCAACCGCCTGGAGACTTTGTACTCGTCGTCGCCCGTCGTTATGTACGCCAATGTACTTGGCGACGAACAGGGCCCCCGCCGCACCTGTCGCTGCACGCCTTGTATTCTCCTGTGGCCCTGTCAACCGCTCACAAATCCTGTTTCAGCCTGCGGCCCAAGCCTTGGTAAGCCTTTTGCTCCCGGCCGGGCTGCTTGCTGAGACGGCGTTGCAACTCTGGGAATGGGCGCACGGTACACAGCCGCACGCCGACGCGTCATCAATTTGAATGTAATCAGGTGCGGTGCAGCATTATTGATATGCCTAAGCTCTGTCAAGCTTCGGGTAGGACGGCGGTGGTACAGACTTTGTAGATGCAATGTAATGTTCATTTCAGTCAGGTTGCGAGTACGTACAGGGCTATCAGATCATGGCTCGTGGATACACATGCATCCACAATCATGAGCGGAGCCTACTAGGGAAATTCAAGAGCAAGAGGAGATAAGCGTTCAAACAAGGGGGGCGTCACTGTGAGAAGAAGTGAGCACTGGGACAGCTGAACGGGACACGAATCCGTACTTCACTTCGACTTCGGAGGCGGTAGCTGGTAGCTCACACCAATGAGCCCGTCATGCGATATCGACATCGAGCCGAGGTATTGGTGGGCTTCGGGCTCCAACTTCCTGTCATACGTCTTGTGCGCGACACGATACGGCAGAGTGCTGTGCACCGGGTTGACGAACCACTCGGGCTCTGTGATGTACTCGTCCGCGCGCACTTTGGACTCGTTCAAGTCGACCTTCGCATGCGGAGCGTCCCCGGCGAGCGGGTGCGCGTCGAACAGATACGCCTCCGGCTTGTCATCGGGCCCCTTGCGCGGCACGATCAGGCACTGGGAGCCCATTGCACGCATGCGGCAGCCGTCGTCTTTGACCTCCATGAAGCGTGCTCCGAGCGGGCTCCACTCTTCCCATGAAGCGACGTTGGCCTTGGGCGCCTTGCGACCCTTTCCTCCCTGTGGCGGCGGAGTCTTCTCCTTGTTGCGAGTGCGTTCAAGCTGAGCGAATAAGGTGGCGATGGGTATCAGAGCGACGAAGGACTTGCACACCGTGGAGGAGCGCCGATACACGGGGTCATTACACGCCGAAAACCTGAGCGCGAGCAGGGTGAGTGCAGGATCGCGCTGGAAGAGCGCTGCGGCGCCGGGGTACACAGGCGGGATCTCCATGGCACTCTTCACGTCGTGAGGGCTCTTCTGTCCGGCAAGTGCGGGCAACTTCAAGGTGCACAACGCATTGTCGTACGAAGCGTTGCAGTGAGGCTGCGCCGGGTCGACCTCATGGATGTGTAGGTTCAAGTTCTCGACGATCAAGAGATGCGTGGGGTCGAGGAAGTGGCAGCGCAGGTAAAACATCGGATTACCGTCATGCTACCACCACCGAGGCGTTAGTAGATGTTCTTCAGTGTAATAGACGTACACTCACCCATTCTCCACTAGACCAAACCGTGCGGCCCGTCTTCCAGTTGATCACGGTAATATTTGTAGAGTCGGTGGCTACTGACCACGCGATCAGGTCTCCACAGATCTCGAGCTTCTCCTCAGGGTCTATGCATTCAGAGAGTTCCTCGTCTCCTTCAATGTGCGGTTGCGCTGCGAGTGGGTGAAACGTTCCGTCTTGCGATAGGATGTATAACTCTGGAAGCCTGTCCATAGAAGAGCACCCGTGAGTCATAATTATCAAGGGTAGCAGAGGATTTGTACTCACTCGCCAAGCTCCAGCTTCGTTACGACAACCAAGTCCTGCGCGACATCAACGGCGCATCCTTGTATGTAACCTTCGTCGATGAGGTTCTCCTTGATTTTCATCACTTTACTCTCTTCCGTTATGCCAGAAAAGACAGACGCAGGCCTCAGCATCTTGAAGTAGGGGCGGGGGGCACCGTGGGGGATCACGACGGTTTGCATGGGGATGTCGTTGTCGCGCCAAGCAGCCTGATACATACGCAGATTCCCGAGACGCTTCCCGACAGGTACTCCTTGGGCGGGTCCGTCTACCATCCCGGCGAGTCCGAGCTCTAGCTTGTACTGCACGGCAGGCGTACGCTTGACAAGGTCATTGAGAGCGTGGCAGACCTGGTGCGGCAGCATGTCACCTTCAGTGCGGCCGCGACAGTCAAAGAAGACTCACCTTCGTGATAGCCAAAATGTCCTCCGCTGTAAGCTCGAGGAGAGTATAAACTTGCAACTCTTCCGGTATTCCCAAGAGACAGTGCTTCGATAACAGCGTGAGCTGCTGGTTTTGTCCGGACATGATGTTGTTGCCGCGATTCAAGTGTAGACCACCGGGACAGCTAGGAGGAGGTCGAAGCTAGAGGGCGAAGTGGGGGTCGAAGTCGAAGAGCCAGTCTTATAAGCGGCACGGCGGACAATGGTGCCTCAGGCTTAGCCAAGTGTCAGCCACCGACGCGACGCGACGCGCCGCCTGATCTAAGACCCGCTGATCGCAAAGCGCGCCGCGCGCAGTGCTTATTGTCCCACCATTGGCATTAGCCGTGGCTTGGATGCCGCAGCATGGTTTTGTGCAAGAATTGGAGTCGAGGCCGATAGAAGGCATGGAGGGACGGAGCAAGTGGTCGCATGCTCGAGACGGAGAGGGCGGGAAGTCTGATCACCAACCCCGAAAGCAGCTCATTGTAACCCAGATAGTGATAATCATCCCGACTACATACTCCGAAAAACTCATCACCTCATCGGCGCGTCAAGTGCCAAACGTTTGTGCCGTGTCCAGAGCCTTCATGCACATGGCTCAGTACTGTGTACTCAGTACTCAGTACTAACTGGCCTCATGTACCACTTTAGTCGACCTTGTGCTGAATGGGGTCAATGTAGATGTTAAACTCAAGCATGAAATGCTATGATAAAGGTGAGCGTGTCCAGTATCCAAGGGCCTGGCGGTTTATTGACGTCTATATCAGGATGGGTTGTATGCGCACGTCAGCATGTACTTCGACGCACATGTATAAAGCACTGTGCTGAAGCAACCGGACAATATCATCTCAAGTCACCGGCGCATTCCGAAAGAGCAAAGATGACGGTTGTCGTCCCTGATCGAACGCAGCGGGGGCAATGCGTGTCAAGCCTTCGCCCCAACACGAGTGAGTTCGCAGTACGAAGAACCAGCTCGTTTCGGTGATATCGCATCCCGCCAGGGATCTGCTCGCGTTATCCAATAACGCCATCTGGCTGACATCGCTTAAAGGAAGGTGTGCACGGCATGTCACTTCAGCATGTCCCAAGCGTAGAATCAGAACATCGTACGCGTGGGCCTCTCTGGTGTCCATGGGTGACAAAATACCACTGTTCTAGTATCGACCGTTCCATGATCTTTGTTTTTGACAGATGAGTGTAAGTGCCTACATAGAACTTCAAAAGGAGCCTACGCTACCCAACGCGTACCTGCATTCACGCGGAAGACGTGCCGACCGAAGGCGAAGCACGGCAGGCAGCTGCGTGCAGCCACCGCGTGCAAAAGCACGATGCCCAAACAAGGTGGGCATACTTACGTCTCTCGTGTCTTCCCCTGACCCGTGTGCGGGTTCCGATAGTGTCAACAAGGCCTATATGCAAGCGCATGTGTTCCGAGCGGCCGCTTGGTATGCATATACTGACCTCCGGCGTCGACCGGCACGATTTTTGAGCAACGAACGCGTGTGCAACGTTGCTTCCTGCATGCGTTCGGGAACTCTCGAGGATTCGCAGACACTTCCTTTCGGCCTCCCGCAGTCCTAGTCGAGGGACCTAGAAGGAAGACCGGATTCGGGTTTAGCGGAGAGCGTGGAAGCAAGCCCTTGCACGCCCGGAACTGCGGCAGCGTGACGGCAGCGTGGTGGACCGATGGAGGCGTGTTGTGGGTGATCCGAGGTCTTCCAATCCATCTGTCCAGGAAGGTCCGATACCTTCGAACAGCGAGGACTGCGATTGGGCCCGTGGCGCATATGTTGTGAGACAGACGTGGACAAGCGAAGCATTCCTTGTGAGTATGCGCTGTCTTCCTGGACGCCTGGCCAGTGCTTTGCTGATCATATGGGCTGGGCATTGACTCTAGTTGTACGTGCAACTGGTGCAACGCATGCTCCTTGCACCGCGAGTGTATTGAGTAGCAGTGAACGCCATACCATGCATGGCAGACCTGCAGGGTGTACGATGGCTCGACGTACCGCAAGTCATCGGCCGATGTCGCTCACGGTGAGTTCCAGCCGCTGACGATTATATTGCAATATGTATACTAATTCATTCGATAAGCGAGAGCTCTGTGGTATATAAACCGCGTACAGTGCTTTAACAGCCCTCATCGAGCGGAGGATTCCTACCAGTCTCTCATTCTCTCAGCCTCACCTGTGAGCAATCTCGGGACACCTTTTAGTCGTTTTCTCATTTCTCATTCACTCGGGATAGGTTGCCACCACGGCCCCCACGATCTACCTTCGCACCACTTCCAATCGCGCCACCATCATGGTTCGTTCCAATCTACCCACCGTCCGGCCTGTCACGCTCACCATGGCCCCTTCTCGCCCGCTCTCCCGTACAGCAGGACAGAACCATCGTCAACGCCCAGCTCTTCCTCCCCGAACCCCTCCGCCTCAACTCGTACAATTGGGAAGTCTACAAGATCGCGATCCACGCGCTCTGCTACGCGAACGACCTGCAGGAGCACCTCGCGAAACACGCATACGAGGGCCGCCTTTGCGGCGGCCCGCAGGACGAGGAGGCGCGCCGCAAGTGGGGCGACGACGACCAGTTGTGCAAGGCGCTCATCATCCTGAACATCCAGCCGGAGATGCTCGGGCGCGCGTGCGAGATTCGCGAGGCGTATCATTCGAGGGAGCGCGGCGCGGCGTACCTGTGGGACCTCGTCGTGCGGTATGAGGGCCACTACCCCGGGTGCAAGAAACGCAAGGAGTCGTGCTGAGGTGGGTGGGGAGGAAAAGCCTTTGACGCGGGGCAAGGCGGATTGAATATTTGTACAGATGTCCGGAACTCTGTGTTGTAACCGGTGAACGTTTAAACATGTATGAGATCAGGTCGCGTTGAACGCGACGCGTCGGCGATGTATCATTACGAACACGTGATCGCGTATGATAGAAACCGCCGACAGGTTCAATCGGACGGCCTTCGGCTATGCCACAAGACTGGAAGAACACGTCTATTAGGGTACATATTGCCAGTCACTAAGTACAAGGCATTGCGACAACGTTCCGTTGATATTCAACTGGGTCCTGCAACATGCGGCAGACACGCGACCCGAGTGGCACAAGGAGGTGCCATGCGGACCGGTCGTATTCAAAGACGCTGTCCTGTCTTTCTCTTTATCCTCCATCTGCGCCACTGAGCTTAATCCTTCTTCAAGCTCATATAAAATTCGGCGCATCTGCGCGACGAGAGCTGAACCCATTCCAACGCGTCGCCGTCAGCAAGAGCGCCACCCCGCACAAGAACTGTAAGTGAGCCCCACATCCAAGATAACATAGGAGCTAATAGGTGCGCAAACGGAAGCATCCGTGTGCCCTTCGAACACAGCCAAAGAATGTACTCAGACACCCCACCGGACAACAGATACACTCGGTTTCTATGCGACGAACCACCCTCGCCTCCCCCCGAGCTCTCACGGGAGGTCGTGACGCGATTCCGCACCTTGCCTCTCTCCGAACTCATCTTCCCTGATCACCTACAACTCCGGGGCCGCGGAACGTGGAAGACGTACAAACGCGCTGTGGAGGCTGTGTTCAAGCTGAAAGGCTTGGAGCGGCACCTGAAGCTGCCGGCGGTCTGCGAGTCCAGCGGGAGCCGGTGGGACGAGGAGGAGAAGTTGTGCCGCGCAATCATTTTCCTGAACATCCACGACATGGAGCATCTTTATCCGAAGGATCGGGAGCATATTGGGTTTTACTGGCAGAGGCTGGCTGCACTTCATGAAGGACCGGTGGGGGCGAAGTGGGTAAGGGTGATCTGCACGAAGTTCCTGTCGGTCATGTTGGGATTGGCTCTGGCGTCGTTGCTGCTGTTGATTGCTAAGTTTGTTAAAACCTTTGTTCGACCCCAATAAACTCTTTGTACCCGGCCTCTACGTCAATCCATCCTGACGGCTATGCGTCCGTGTTCCAAGCGTCCTTGTCAAGTACGCGAGGATATATAGGAGCGCCATCATGGACAGGGTCGCAGTACTTGCATTCTCTTCCAACAACTACCACAACGTGAGTCCTTCTGTATCCCTCTCGTGGAGCTCTAGCTGAAGCTTGACGTTCAGTGCCGCACCACACGATGAGCCAAAACATCGATATCCCCGGCCTCTTCCTGCCTGCCCATCTCCGTCTAGGGCAGACGAACTGGCACGAATACCGGCACGCGGTGGAGACGATCTGTCGTCTGCACGGCGTCGACCAAAACCTCCTGTTTTCCCAGGCGTGGGCTGAGTCTCCGACTACATGCCCGACCTCTGACGAGCGCGCGAAGGAGCGCGACGAGTGGCTCCGGAAGGAGGAGCTATGCAAGGCGATCATCACGCTCAACATCAGGGACTTTCCACGCTTCGGCATACAGGCAGGCCGGGGGTTCGACGCGAATACGATCTGGAGGCGCCTGGTGGAGATGCACACGAAGAAGCGGCGCTGCTGGGAGGGACTCTTCGCGTGGGTGCGGCCGCTGACGGGGCTGGAGAAGCTGCTCTTGTTCGTCGTGATGGCTTTGCTGTGGCATCTGTTCATGGTGGCCTCAGAGCTCAGAGGGGGTATGCGGAGGTCGTACTAGGGTTGTAGATGTATGGGCTTCCTAGCCGGCAATTGTACACGTATGTTACCTAGATGAAATCGCCACGCGTTATCGGCATGGAGAAGATGCAAACGATAACTTAGATATGAGACCTGGGGCCTGAGGTGCACGTACCTAGTTCGAATACAATTACTAGCGGATGCGCACAACAACATTCCAGTCTTTGAGCTTGTCGGAAGAGAAGATGCGTCGGAATTTGGGCGCGTTGGCGACCGACTAATGAACGCGACTGTCACGTGAGCGCGTCCAACGCATAGGCGCCTATCGCTACTGAACTGCAAGCGCCCTCGCGGACCGCTCGGCGTTCGAACTCCTTCTCTTCCACCATCGTGGACACAATATAACTGCGTGAACTCTCTACTGAGCTTTTTCTCCCTCGTATCCCACCTGTATGTGCTCTTACAGACTTGCACGGCTTTGAGCTCCAAATGTGCCTCTCTTGGGCCGTCGTGTAGCTGTAACCTCACGACTGTTCACTTCGGAGTCTGCGAGCGCCGTGATCACACATTCGGTCTTATCCTACCAACGAACCTGCTATAGAGAGCTCTGAACTCACGAAGAGTACGATGAGGATAGGATCGGAATATATGCGTTAAGCTGAATAAGGGCATGCACCTTCCTGATGGAGTGTCGGGCAAGGCATCGCAAGTACTGGGTGCGTCATTCCTTCTTTCTACTTCACAAACTTCACATGTTCCCTGCCGTCTAGCTCGCTATATAACTCGCCGTTACGAGATGGCTTGTCGGCGTGTCGCCCCCAATTGCCCTTTCGCCCACTCCCTATCCTCTACTCGCAATGCCTACCTGGACGAAAGAAACTCTGTCGCCTCCCTGGCCGAAGCCCCATGGCGTTCAGCTTTGCACTCCAGAAGCATACGAGGCTGCCCATCGCGCTCATGGCTCGAACCGTCTTGACAAGCACAGACCCGGCGGTCTCGTGGAGCAGAGTGGAGGCGAAACGAATCGTCGAGCGGGCGTGTATGGGATGATGGAAACAGACGATTATTCGCCTGTCGTACCTAAGGACACAGTCAACGCGGCTGAAAGCGAGGATGGCGAGGACGTGGATTGGCGCGAGAAGCTGCACAAAAACGACACATTTGCGAGTGTCCGGGACGTCAAGAATGCGTCCGCCAAGTGCGTCATCTGCGGTTTCTCTCTATATCGCTCGAGCTGCACTGATGACCCCGTCTTTTGCAGCTTCAAAGTCATGTATCCCAGGGTAAACACGTTCATCATGTCATACGCATTCCATACCTAATCGAATCAATAGAACCACGCGTTCGCGCGATACGTACTACCCGTAGCTGAGAGCGAAATCAAAGAACAAGAGTGGCCAGGAAAGAAGCATGGCGACGACAAGACTTCACCCTCTACTTCGACATCCGCCTCGTCTATCTCATCTGGGATGGCTTCATCGGACGAGCAGAAGAGCGGCGACGAGGCGCACGAGACCGAGGACAAACCGAAAGAGCCCGAGCTTTCTGACGAGCAACGCATGTTCATCGACAAACTCCTCGCAGAAATGGACATGGTGGCTTCCTTCAAGAACAACCCCGGCCGTCCGACGGGGGAGCTAAAACTGCTCGATCACGACGCTCTCCAGCAGCTCGAGAGCCGTCTGAGCATTGATGACCAGTATGCCTCCCTGTATGCGTTTCCTGAGCACTCACCGCATATATTCTCAGGAGCACGCCCGACTCCTGGATACCGCGATCCGCAGAGCTTCTACGCTTGACGGGGAAGCATCCTCTCAACGCAGAAGCTAACCTATCAAGACTATTTGAAGCCGGCATGATTACTCCTACGAAGTATGTTCAGTTCTACGATGATCGTTTGCATGCTAAGGCATTTTGTTGTGATTACCATCTTACCAGGCTCCACTACGTTCGCAGCCATGGGTCTGTTCCTCAGCTGATGTGGGAGACGCATACACTCTCCGTCTTCTCGGACCCTCCACAAATTATAGCTCAACCTAAGGATTGGTCAATGGACGAGCTCAGCTCCGGCAATCTCAAGGTTGTCGAGATGCCTATCACTTTTGGATGCGACGGAAGTACGGACACACCGCATATAGTATGGGGTTGGGGATCATTAACACATATATCGTCGCCTCAGATCGTCGGAAGGAAATGAACATGATCAAGAAAACCTCAGCGTTCCACTGGTCTGCAGCAAGCATGTCGACTTGTTTGTGGCGCGGGGTTCTCGTTCGCGATGTACTACTTGCATGCGGCCTTCAAGACCAGCCGGACGAAGAGCGATGGTATGTCATGATGTGGTCTGTAGGGCGATGGAACATCACTCATGCATCCGCAGGTACCTCAACTTCGCGGGTGCAGACGAGCCCTCTGAAGGGCCGTACGAGACATCCATTCCCCTGATGCACGCAATGAATCCCGCCAACGACGTCATGCTCGCCTTCGGTATGAACGGGCGCGTCTTGCATCCCGACCATGGATATGTGAGGAGCCCCCTATGATATTCGCAGATATTCTTCTGACAGCGATACTTTCGAAGCCGTTACGTCTCATTATACCGGGATACGTCGGCGGGCGACAAGTCAAATGGCTTAAGAAGGTAGGCATGCGTACACTACCGAAGGGCATACATTCACACCAAACGCAGATATGGGTGACGAAGGAGCCAAACCGCTCCCATTATCGTACGTGTAATCGCTAGAACAGGCTCGCCGCGAGGCTGATTACCGTACACTAATAGATATTTGGGACAACCGAGTGGTCCCCACGTTCATTGATTCTCGCGACCACCCTTATGCAAACGTATTCTTTCACCACGAGAGCACTGCGTGTTGGGAGCAGGTAGGCTATTGTACCCGTGGGCAATCATGGCATTTTCTGACAGAGAAGCAGGCCTTACAATCAGCCATCGTGAAGCCAGCGCACGACGAATGTATCCCGCTCTCCGGCAAGGGGAGCCTCGACGCTACATACTTGTTCGAAGGCTACGCGTACGGCGGCGGCGGAGATCGCGTCGAACGGGTCGAGTTGTCTTTGGACGGTGGGAAGACCTGGAAGTACTGTTTCCGTCGCTTCACGGACTCGCCTCTTCGGTATGTTTATGTCTCAAGTCTTGCGCGCTGCGTGTCTCTTACGGGCTGGTCGGTAGTCACGGCGAGAAGTATTGGGCATGGATATTCTGGTAAGCATCTTCACTTCCGAGTTGGAACGCAAGCCTGCTCACAAGGCACAGGTCGTGCGAAGTGAAGGTACAGGAGCTTGTCGACGCATACGAGATCATCGTACGCGCTCAGGATAGTAGAAAGAACTACCAGCCCGAAAATATCTCTTGGTACGCTGTCTGATTTTGCAGCTCAAAATTCAGTGCTGAGAGCTCCTCTGTGGAACCACAAAGGAACCTCATGGTACGTACTGCCCAGTTTCAATTCCTGGCACTTTACGCATATATCCTGCTGCGCACAGGGCATGATGAAGTACGTGTATTCTTTGGCTGCCCCGTTCTAACCCGGGCCTGAATGCGCCCTCCTAGTAACGCGTGGTATCGCGTGCGGCATCGAGTAGTGCAGGATGAGGAGACTGCGCTACCAGTATTGCAGTTTCAGCACCCGGTCGCGCCAGGAAATGACGAAGGCGGTTGGATGAAGCCTCCTAAAGTTGAAGAAAGTACGTCGCAACGGAATGAAAATCTAAAGACGTTCTCGCTCGAGGAGATTTCAAAGCATAGCACCAAGGTATACAACCACTTCTTGTGACTCGGCGTCACGCAGGGTGCTGATCCGCCCTACAGGACGACGCGTGGCTCATCCTGGAGAACCAGGTGTACGACGTAACTTCTGTTTTATCTTGGCATCCTGGAGGCGCGAACGCGATCTTATCATATGCCGGGAAGGCCACGGTCGACGTTACCAACGAGGTGCGAGTTTCTGAGGATTGTTGTGCCCTCGGTGAGATCTAACGAAGTCGCCATGCAGTACAAGGGCATCCATGACAACTGTAAGTTCGTCAGCCTGAAGCAGCTTACAGTTCTGACCGACTTGTCAGATGCGAATGGCAAGCGCGACGAATGCCTCATCGGCATGCTCTCAGACGAGGGCATTAAAGCGATGGAAGAGGACGCAGTACGTGCGGCCGAAGAGCTGGCCAAGATCAAAGCCGAGCGTCATGGCGCCGCGCTTCAGCCAGACGTGTTCACGCTTGCGAAGCTTGTGAAACGAAAGGAGCTTTCCTCCGATACTAGGTACGTGGTCGACCACTTCAACTAGCATATGCTTACGACTTGAGGGCGTACGCAGGGTGTACACGTTCGAACTCCCGCGTAAGGAGGACGGCAGCCCGGGTGTGCTCGGGCTACCTGTTGGCCGCCATGTCCAGATCTCCGTGCATTTCAAGGACCAAGCTGTCTTGCGGAGCTATACGCCTACCCGGCCCGTTCTTCCCAGCGAGGAGGATGGCACTTTCGACCTGCTCGTGAAGACCTACTTGCCGTCAACCGATAGCCCCTTCCCGCCAGGGGGAACCGTGTCGAACTACTTGGACTGCATGAAAGAAGGTACGTGGGATTTCGCGAACGACATCTTCGTGACTGGATTGGTATAAATTTCTTGCCGGTTCATAGGCGAAGAAATCGATATTCGCGGCCCGTCCGGCGGTATCACGTACAAGGGTCACGGTGATTTTGATATCGAAGGAATCGAATACCACTTCGACAAGGTGCCGTATCCGTCAAGAATCGGTTTCTTTCGTTTGCTGATCTATAGTCTGCGATGTGCAGGTCAACCTCGTCGCAGGCGGGAGCGGGCTGACTCCCCATTGGCAGCTTGTCCATGCTGTTCTAATGGATCCCTCGGACAACACCCTCGTGTCTCTCATTGACAGGTCCGAGAACTCGTCGTCTCGTCAAAGCCATCGACTTACATTCTAGTGATAGCAACAAGACTTACGACGATATCTTGATGCGAGACGAGCTACAGAAGTATGCAGAGGAGCATTCAGATAAATTCAAGATATGGCATGTCATCTCTGATCCGCCAAAGGAGAAGACCAACGTCAAGGTAGACGATATGATTGTTATAGGCCCCACCCAGCTACTGACCGCAGATGGTTACAGTTCACGGAAGGTCGCCTCAATAAAGACATCATGTACGTACGCCGCGGCGTTTCTAAGATAGTATACCGCTGACGATCGAACTTCTAGGGAGGAACATTTCTATCCGGCTGCCGACAACGTCGCAGCTTTCTTGTGCGGACCTCCCGGCCTCATTGAGAAGGCCGCCGTACCAGGCCTCAAAGAGATGGGATTCGAGGACGGCAGGACGATCTTCGGGTATTGAGCATGCCGCCGGTGTCGTATGTTGTGACTCCCGCTCTTCTTCGTTCAGCCCCATGATGACGGATGGTCATAGGAGCGACGGTGAGATCATCACTACGTAGATGAAAGCGCGTCGCGACGCGTCTCATTATTACACGTGATCGCGAATCAAATCGCCTTTGGTTGGAGTTCAACTTTGAGAGACAAACGTGCAAGTCTGCGCTCGCTTGGTTAATGTCTCCCTTTATCCTCGTCTCAATCTTATCACAGGTTTGAAACTTTTACGCAAAACTCACAATGGAGGTTATCAGAAGGTTATAAACGGTCTTTCAGCGCAGTGGCACAACTTCGTAGAACCGGGTGTTCTCGATACTCGGTATAATAGCAGATGCGGCGAGTGCGAAGCTCTCACACCGCACGCTGCGTCCCGCCGATTTTCCACCCCATCAATACCGCACTTGAATCTTATTCAGAGGTTATGGGTACGAGCGCATAAATGTTTTCTATATCGCACAGCCCACGCTGACCATTCCATCGCGCAGATATGACCAAGATTGACCGAGGATACTACAACAGGGCGACGAGCTACCCCTTATACACGCCAATCACCTCCAGCATACTCACCTCCGAACTGTTCCTCCCCAACCACCTGCGCCTCGGATCGGACAACTGGCTGGAGTTCAAGCTCGCGATTGAAACCATCCTCCGCGCGAAGGGGCTGCCGCTCACTCATCTCAAGTGCACCCCGGGGTGCCCGACCGCGCTCGGCACGGACCACACGGCGCACGAGCGGTGGGCGGCGGACGACGAGCTCTGCAAGGCGGTCATCCTGCTCAACGTGCGCAGCGAACACATGCATCTCGCTGAGATGGAGCACGAGCAGTGGGCCGCGGCGGACCTGTGGGCTATGCTCATGCGGCGGGACCTGGAGATCCGCGGCAGCGTGTGGGACAAATGGACGTGGCTGGGGCGGGTGTACAGCGGCTTGCTGGGCGTGGCGTGCGTGGTATTGTACTTGATGGTGGAGCAGCTGTGGTGGGTGTATGCGGAACTCTCGCGGGCGCGGACGTACCCCCCTCCTGTCAAGTTTGGCCCGTAGTAGACAAGAGGTCACTAGTATGCACGAGTGATTCATTAGTCGGAGCAATATTGTATGCAAAGGCTTCTTTTGGTCCAGTGCTCATACCATTATGCAAGCCAGTGAACTGACGCTTCTATGGCTCTCCACTGCGCCTCGGTTGCCTCGGTTGCCTCGGGGGCGCTTGCCAACCGTTCTCCGTCTTTGTCCACGCGATTCGCGACACTCTCCAGCGCGGATGTGTGCTTGTCCCACTCCTCGAGCCAGCTGAGCTGTTTGTCCCGCTCGGCCGCGAACGCGAACGGCATCTTGGGGGCGCGCCACTTGTATGTTGCGTCCGACAGCAGGAACGTGTGCAGCCTCGGCGCGTGCGCGAAGAGCGTCCCTCCAAAGCTCGACGCCCCGAGCACACCCGCCTACTTGTAGCGGTCGTGAACTTTAACAAGGACTGTCCACCGGGCGCCGAGCCGTAGTATGCTTGGTCCAGGCGCATGGTGCCGCTGCCACGTAGGCCCATCCGCGGGCAGGAATACTGTAGCTATATGATCATTCCGGTGAGGGGTTTTCGTGTGACCGGCGGGACCGAAAGCGGCGCCGCCGCCGAAGGCGGCGCGACCGCCTGCGGACTGTGACCGGCGGGCACGAAGCGGCGTGGCGGCCCCGCAGGGGCCGCCGGCGGGCCCTAAGAACAGTGTGACCGGCGGCGGCCCACCGGACAAAGCGGCGGGAGGGCCCGGTGACCTAGGACGAGGGCCCGAAAGCGGCGCGGCGGAGGTCGATGTGACCGGTGACCCGCCGGATTGGTCATATAGCTACAGTATTGGCAGAAGCTGGTACGGGCACGCGAGGGTTTCGAGCGCGGGACAGGCATTTGCAGATAGGATTTGCGCGTCCACACGAATCGGCCCGCCCAGAGTGATAGTAGGACGGAATCTCTCGAAGGGAGAATATGTCATGGAGAAGCGTAGAGCCTACGCATTACTGTATGTTTATCATTACATAGACAGACAGAGACGAAGGTACGCCTGATAACGTCATTGTAATACATTTTGTTGCGTGCGCGGAATCTCCGAGTCCTGCCAGTGGTCTAGACATGGTGATGCGTGGTCCCGCTAGTTGGATTCGCCTACGACACTTCCGTCGCTCTCCACTGCGTCGTCGTCGTCATCGTCATCGTCTTCGTCGTCGTCGTCCTCATCCTCATCCTCCTCATCCTCGTCCTCATCCTCATCATCGTCACCTTCATCATCGCTGTCCTCGTTCCTCGGGGGCGCCTGCCATCCGTCGTCCGTTTTTGTCCACACACCCTCGCCGGTCGTGAACGCGACATTCTTCAGTGCATTAGGGTGTTTGTCCCACTCCTCGAGCCATTCGGGATCGCCCCTGAAGATGGTCTTGAAGTCGTCCGCCCTCATCGGCCCATCAGACAGCAAGAACGTGTGCAATTTCGGCGTATGCGCGAACAACGTCTCCCCGAAAGTCGCGATCGCGGACTCCTGCGGGATGGCGCTAGCGAGTCAGTCCATGTGCGTTCGCAAGCATGATACTCACTCACCCCGCCCAGGTCCTCGTGCAGCATGACGACGAGCCGCTCCAGTGTCGCCGTGTACGGCGCCAGGTCCACGCCAAACACCGACGCATCGAACCAGTCGACGTAGAAACTGAGGTCCGTCACGGGGCCCGCAGAGCGCGGGAGGCAGCACAGCACCTCGAGCAGCTCTTCCCACCTCGGGTAGGGCTCGTGGAGCGGGAAATCCCCGATGCCGTCGACCTCATCGTAGCACGCATTGTTCAAGCGTACAGTACGGATCGGGCGCTGTGGCTGCGCGTCCTCGGGGAGGAATGTCGGCAGGAACTGGTAAGGGCACGCGAGGACCTCGAGGGCGGGAAACGCGTCCGAAGGGAGGACGAGCTGTGCTAGTGCGTCTGAAGCCTTCGGCGAGGATAGGGTGAGCTTGCGCACATTTGGCGTAGACGGGAGGTTGGCCAGGGGCACGTTCGGAACATCAAGTTCGAGCTCTTGCAGCTGCGCCCACGATGGGGTGTTGCGCACTAAGGACAAGAGCAGGGGCGCCGAGCCTACTTTGAAGGATAGATGGCGCAGGTGTCCCGCGCGGGGTGTGAGAATGCGCTCGAAAAAGTCGAGCCATTGCGCCTCTTTCGAGAGTACGAGCGAGACGGAGATGAGCTCCGGAAACACCGTGCGGACGTCGCGCAGCATCCCTACGTCGCTCCCGTGTGCCCACCTTGACTGCGAGTCTGCCGCGATGGTGAGAGAGCGCAAGGTTGGTGCGGCTGACCGCGCGAGCGCTGCACAGACGTTTGTGGTACATGTGGCAGTTGCGGCGAGCGTGAAGTGTTGGAGACCGGTCATGCGCCCCACCGCGCGAGACAGACGGCGTGCGAGTTCCGCCACTCCCGGTGGTTTGCTATAGATGGAGTACGCGTACCGCAGCGAGAAGAAGCGGACCAGCGCAGCAAGGTCCCGACCGAACGCGAGGGTAGAAGCCTCTGCAGAAAGCGTCCGGATGCAGGATTGCGCGTGGTTGTAGTGCTGGATGTCGACGGAGGCATAGAGTGTCGGCGTGAGGTGTTCGTTGAGTGTCTTGTTGGCGAGGAGGAGTGCTGCCAGGTCGCTTGGGGCGGACGTATGACCGATGATGCTTACCAGCTCGACAGGCAGCGCGGACAGAAGGTCGGCCATCTTCAGGTACATATACACCGCCCCGGGGTGTCTGTTGCTGCGTCGAACGTATAGCGTATAGCGTGCTGTGGGCCCAACGGTAGTTAGGAGAAGACTTCGAGATCCGTCGTATGTGCCCGGGGTGCCTTTTGTGTGCGATATCAATTCGAAATTGGCCTCACCTTCATTTGAAAAGGTACACAGCTGTCTCAACGTGCCCGCTGACAGTGATTTCCATCACGACAGATCCGGGGGAATCCCCACTTCTGACTAGAGTCTGGAACTAACTTCAAATGATCACCCAGTGCGCGGTACTCAGGATATTCTCTACTCGGCTTCCCATCTGCGCGTTCTGAAACTTTACGGCGGTAAGTGACATGTTTCTCGCAATCGACCATGCCGGACATACATCTATCTCGCAGTACTTTCTTCAGAGTTCGCTTCTCCTTCTGAAGGCATTATAATAGCCAGCGCAAAGTGCGACGACAGGATGTTGCTCATGGCAGGAGAACTTGAGAAAGTCAAACGCGTTGGGTATATGCGGCGGCGCGACGCGACTCGTCCGTTCATACTCCGCCGTTCCTACGGGAGTAGAGTGCACTGTGCAGCTGGCCGTTTACCGACCTGTCTCATGGAAAGTGAAATATAGAGTGGTGTTTGGACATTTGGACATTTCATTGCTAAAGCATCGAAATACTGGATAGCGAGAAGAGGCCATAGAACAGAACCACTTGAAGGGAGGACATGTCATGGAGAAGCGTAGCGCCTCCGCGTTCCCGTATGCTTATGATTGCATAGACAGCGAGACACGTGCGGAGGTTCGCCTCAGGCTGATAACGTCACCGTACTAACGCGTTGTGTTGCGAGCGCAGAAGCTCCTGGTCTATGGCATTCTGTGGTCTCGCTAGTTGGATTCGACCATGACGCTTCCGTCGCTCTCCACTGCGCCGTCGTCCTCGCTGTCCTCCTCCTCCTCCTCCTCATCATCATCATCATCACCTCCGTCATCGCTGTCCTCGTTCCTGGGGGGCGCCTGCCACCCATCCTCCGTCCTCGCCCACACGAGGTCGGTCGCAAATGCAACCTTCTTCAGCGCATTGGGGTGCTCGTCCCACTCCTCGAGCCAGCGGAGATGTGTGTGCCGATGCCCCGCGAACAAGAACTCATAGTCGTCCGCCTTGATGGGCGCGTCCGACAGCAGGAATGTGTGCAGCTTGGGCGTACGCGCAAATAGCGTCTCCCCGAAGGTCGCGATTGCAGACTGCTGCGGGACGACACGATGTCAGCCCATGCGCATTCATAAGCATAATACTAGCAGGAACTCACGCGACCCGGGTCCTGGCGCAGGACGACGACCAGCCGCTCCAGCGTCGCCGCATACGGCGCCAGGTCCTCGCCAAACGCTGACGCATCGAACCAGTCAACGTAGAAACTGAGGTCCATCACCGGGCCCGCCGAGCGCGGAAGGCAGCGCAGCACCTCGAGCAGCTCCTCCCATTGGGGATAGGACTCGTAGCGGTCGAAGTCTCCAATGCCGCCGGCCTCATCGTAGGACGCATTGTTCAGGCGTACGGTGCGGATCGGGCGCTGCGTCTGCGCATCCTCGGGGAGGAATTTTGGCAGGAGCTGGTAAGGGCAAGCAAGGACTTCAAGGACGGGAAACGCGTGCGGAGGGAGGACGAGCTGTGCCAGTGCGTCTGCTTCTATCGACGAGGACAGGGTGAGCTTGCGTACATTTGGCGTAGAGGGAAGGATGGCGAGGGGTACGTCCGGAACGTCGAGTTCGAGTTCTTGCAGCTGCGCCCACGATGGGGTGTTGCGCACTAAGGACAAGAGCAGGGGCGCCGAGAATGTCGCCGAGAATTTGAGGGATAGGTTGCACAGGTGTCCCGCGCGCGGCGTGAGGATCTTCTCGAAGAAGTCTAGCCAAAGCGACTCGTCCGCAAGCACGAGCGAGACGGAGGTGAGCTCCGGGAACACCGGACGGACGTTGCGCAATACCCCTGGGTCGCTCCCGTCTGGCCACCTCGACGGCAGGTCTGCCCTGACGGTGAGAGAGCGCAGAGTTGGTGCGGCTGACCGCGCGAGCGCCGCGCAGACATTGGGGGTGAAGATATCATCTACGACAAGCGCGAAGTATCGGAGGCCGGTCATGCGCCCCACCGCGCGAGCCAGACGCCGTGTGAGCTTCGCCTTTCCCGTCGGGTTACCATAGTACTCGTACCGCAGCGAGAAGGAACGGACGAGCGCAGCAAGGTCCCGACCGAACGCGAGGGTAGAAGGCTCTGCAGAAAGCGTCCGGATGCAGAATTGCGCGTGGTTGTAGTACTGGATGTCGATGGAGGCGTAGAGTGTCGGCGTGAGGTGTTCGTTGAGTGTCTTGTTGGCGAGGAGGAGTGCTGCCAGGTCGCTTGGGGTGGACGTACAACCGATGATGCTCACCAGCTCGACGGGTAGCGCTGAAAGGAGATCCGCCATTTCCAGAACGACTTCGCGACGTGCCTTCTACGTTGTGGATATCTGGGGCGAAGTTGAGATTGTTTATATTCACTTCAAAAGGTACAGGCTGAGACTGAACCACACTAGTAGCCATCACGACAGATCCGGAGATCCCCAGGTTGTTTTGGCTCGAATGAAGCAAGGAGTGTCATTGGCCGGTATGCACGATAGTCCATCCTTCACCTTTATCAATATCTTGACTCGTTCTGCTCGGTGGGCTAGAGCACCCAGGGGCACCCTCCAGCAAGCATGATGTCGTTGGGCCAGACTGCAGGCACTACGATCGAACGTCGCGGTTCAGAAACCTCCAAGACGAAGTCCTAGCGTCTCACAGCTATATTGAGGAAGACTTTTAGGTCCCAATGCCAGAGCTTCGCATAATGAACGAAAGAATGAAAGCCTGTGCGCATGCAAACTTTGCAAAACTAGAGTGAGTGGAAGGAGTGAACCGCCGGCGAACTCGGGTCCGGCGATCGGACCGAATAAGTTTGGGCGTCTGCCTGAGCGTTCAAACGGATCGGCGGCTACTGGAGTGCCTCTTCGTCTTTCGCCGCAATATGATGCCCCTCGCAACACACGATGTGTGGTGCGTGCAGCTCCGAATGGGTATGTTGTTCCACACAGACACCGCCTGCGTGTTCTCGCTGTTCTCAATGAAGTCCGTCGACCAGACACCCAGCAACGCCGCAGGCCCACCGCAGCCTCCAGAACCCACCCGCAGTCTGGGCTGTATCGTCTGAACTGCTTAACCCCGTATTTCCAGCGTATACGCGACGAAAATACATCCGACGCCGATGGCGATCTGTCAGCCCGCAGTAGCGAGCACCGCTAGGCCCCCAGGAGGAGTCGGCGGCGGCGGCGGCAGCCCCCACACGCGATATTTACTGCGCGGTGCATCGTATGGCCCCGCTCGAAATTGATACAGGACCGCTCTTCCTTCGTTCACCCTACCTTCACCCCTCCAAGTCTCTCGTGGTCAAATGTCATCGACATGTCCTCCCGGCACATTGCCCGTCGCACACGGTAGAACGTGCTACTCGCCGAAACGGCGGTGGCGCGTATGTGCGATAACCCGGACGATGCTCTGGGTATCTATCGTCGGCACGCTCATTGTAAGTCCGCCTTGACAGTACGGCCGTCAGCGATTGGGCTGAAACATGTCTCTTGCAGATCTCTCTCTCCTCTATATTACTTTACACGCGTCCGGGCCTCTCGCCCTTTCGTGCCATCACTTCCCGTCTGGGATGGAGCGGGAAGGCCTCGCAGGACACTTCTACAGTCGTCGCCAGCGAGGATGTGGTCACATTCAACGGCACGCGCAGGGCGAACGCCGTCATCCTTATGTTGGTGCGCAACTCCGAGCTCGAGAACGCTGTCGCTAGCGTGAAGGAGCTGGAGGAGCGCTTCAACCAGCACTACGGCTACTCCTGGCTGTTCCTCAACGAGGTGCCTTTTACAGAGGAATTCAAAGGGTGGGTTTCTCGCGACGAGTTGAATTGCGTCCGTCCACTGACCATTTGGATAGGAATATGAGCAGCGTGGTCTCGGGATCCCTGTCCTTTGGGCTCATCCCACCAGAACACTGGTATCAACCAGAATGGATAGATGAAGAGAAAGCGACGCAGAGTAGGAACCAGATGGTGGCAGAGAATGTCATCTACGGCGGTATGCATACCATTTTCTGATCCTGTCGCGTTTTACTGAGCGTTCTCGCTTTAGGCAGCGTTTCGTACGTGGAGCAGCGGTGTTTTTGCGTTTGCGTCGCGCTAACGCAGTTTGTACAGCTACCGCAATATGTGCAGGTTCAACTCAGGTGTAAGTCACCCTCATCTCTCGTTGTCTTTCCGTCACTCACTGCGCCCCAGTTCTTCTACCACCATCCACTAGTGCAAAAGTACAAGTGGTATTGGCGCGTCGAGTACGTCCCATTTGTCCGCATATCCTGAAACTTGGCGTCGCTTACACTGACAAAGGCCGGGCGTACACTTCACTTGCAACATCGAGTACGATCCGTTCGTCTACATGGAGGACAACAACAAGATCTACGGTGAGATTCCACGCTGCCTTTCAATACTCCGATCGAAGGTCTGACCCCCGTCGTGCCATGCAGGATGGACCATCTCACCACATGAGTGGCCGAAGACAGTGACGACGCTGTGGGATGCCGTGAAAGGTGCGGCTCGCGCCTCGACAATGGACACGCCAGCTGACCTCGGCGTCTACAGAATTCGTCGACCAGAACCCGCAGTACATCGCTGCAAACAACTCCATGGACTATCTCTCGGCCGACAGCGGCGATACCTACAATATGTGTCATTGTACGTGCCGTCCCGCCCCAGTGACGCGTTGACCCTCCTGTGCTGACGGCATTCACCCTTCGTAGTCTGGAGTAACTTCGAAATCGCGAACATGGAGTTCTGGCGAGGCGAAGCATACAGCAAGTTCTTCGACCACTTAGAGTCGAAAGGCGGCTTCTACTACGAGGTGCGTCTCTCGATTCATGCCACCGCCCCCTCCCCCCCTCCTGCATCCCCGCATCTTATCGTCTACGTCTCCGCGCGACGCGTCACGAAGGCTAACACAACTGGACCCTTTGCAGCGCTGGGGCGACGCGCCCGTCCACAGCATCGGCGCGGGCCTCTTCGCGCCAAAGGACCAGATCCACTTCTTCGACAACATCGGGTACCAGCACGACCCTCTACAACACTGCCCGCGTGACGCTAGGGTGCGGCGCGCGATGAAGTGCTCGTGTCTGCCTTGGCGCAGCTACGGTGAGTCGCCTCGTACTCGCACACGAGGTGTTCTCTGACGTGTGTTTGTGTATGCAGATTATCGCGGGGAGTCGTGTTTGCGCAAGTGGGAGAAGATGATGAAGTCGTGAGGGGCAGGACCCTTTGGACGTGCGCTGATTGATTGTGGCATCTTTGCCGCGGCGGTATGCTACTACTGGGGGTGCATACGGTGCCCATACGGTTCTTGGGTCTTAGAGAAGAATGCGGACTATCTAGAAGGACATTTCCGATACAATGTACATTACCAGCCTATCTATCTGACAGAGGCTTCAGACACTGCTGGAAGTGATTCTCACTATCGAGGGAGTTCTGGACTAAAGCGCAGTCAAGCACACCTTGGTTCGCGAGAAGCCGGCCTCGGGTTAGGGTCAGGTACACAGTCGCTCAAATGACAAACAGTGTTTAAACTTTGGACTGCCAAGCTCCCAAGACACCAAGACCTACGGCACGTTGCTACAACAAGGCCAGTCCCGCCCGGGGATGCAGAGCGTGCGGTATCGGGCGCCGCAGGGGCCGGAGACGATGCACCTCCTCGACTTGCCGAGTGTCATCGACGTATAGCGTCGCGCTGTCGGCTTTCGCGTTCGTCGTTGTATAAGACCTCGGATGACACTGCTCGGATTATCCACGTAGAGTCATGCGCGCGTACGTCTCTGCGCATTTGATATGCGCAGACTCAGCACTGACTGAGCATAGGCCGATGCGCCACGCACAGTTCCCCTGAGCGCAGCCCCTGCGTTGCAAAGCATGTGTGGCCCGTGCCCCTGTGCGCGTACACCTACTTACAGTCGCCAAGAACGCGGCACCGGGATATTAGGCAAACATGGAACGGGACACGTCTCTCCGATGACAAAATGCACATATCGTCGGGTGCAGTCTTCGATCTTCCGGACAGGAGAGCAAACGTACACACCTGTGTGCGTACCCGCGTGGCCATCGGGATCGCCCCAGCCTGATCACTGTCAGACTCGCAAGTCAAATAACGTATGGTATCTATCATTATGTAGGACGCAGCTCCCATCGTAGGGAACCGCGCCCCGAACGTAAGCTACAGCGGACCCGATGCATGCCGATATCTACTCCAGTGCGGTGCGGGAACCATGCGCAAACCAAGCGGGAACCGAGATGGGGGGTCGTGATCGTGAATGAGTGGTGTCGTCGTCGTATGTAGGCTGGTCGGGTTCTTCCTGCCTCGGTCCGTGTTTTGACCGAGACGGAAGCGGGGAGCGGAGTGCGGAGTGCGGAAGGAGGGGCGCGGAGGGAGGTGTGCGAATGCGGAGAGAGAGGTAGGGGAGGGACGTTCAGTACGCGCAGTACGCGACGCAGAGCAGCGGGAAGCCGGCGTAGAGCCCGATCCAGAAGACGATGTTCCCGAGCAGCTTGTTCCGCCGGATCGCGGGGATGCGGCCGATCGCGATGAGCGGAATTTGTGCGATCTGCCATACACGGTCAGTGGTGCTGCTCTACTAAAAGTACAAGAGCGGACGTACCTGCAGAGCGAACAGGTAGAATCTACGAAAAGAGCACATCCGAGTCAGCACACAACACGCAAGCGCAAGGGGACCGAAGAGGAAGGAGAAGGACACACCGGATCTTCTTCGTGACGATGGCCATGACGAGCTCGTGCGCGGCCGCGGAGAGCAGGAACGTGACGAACATCGCGCTCTGGCGCGTGAGCTTGTAGCTGCTCATCGTCGACGCGTACACGTGGCGGAGGAGGAAGGTGTGCACCGGCCGGTTCCACTTGCGCGAGAACTCGTCCCAGGACGTCGAGTTCCACCAGTCGTCGTAGAACTGCCTGTCCGCGAAGCTAGGGGCGGCAGCGTAAGTCATCAGACGATAAGAGTAGCTGATTTCGACTTACTAGCTAAGTTCCGCAAAACCGTTGCATATGCACTCTGCGAAATGTCATTAGCGCCTGTGTCGTGTGATAGATAGTAAACGCGACCCACCGAAGATGATGTAGAACAAGAGCAGATATGAGATCATGAACGGCAGTGCAAGATCCAACAAGCTGCGCGCGAAGCTCTGCTCCTTCGTCGGCGTGAGCGGGATGATGAACGTCTCCACGATCGTGTACAGCAGCGCGAACGTCCCGAAAAACGCGACCGTCTTCTCGAACACGTATAGCGGCCGGATACGATCCGTGCGCGGGTACTCCAGCTCGTATACGAGCGTCGGCGTGAGCTGGTACCACGCAAACGCGCGGAGCGTGATGTTCGCCGGCCAGCGTACGCGCCCTTCGACGGGGCCCCGCAGCTCGCGCTCGAGTTCCGCGTGCGTCCTCGCGAGCTCCGCGATCTTCTGCGAGGGGTGATGGACGAGGACCTCTGACGGAGTAGGGGGATGCGTTGGGATCGCGGTCGCGCCAGGGGGCAATACGCGCGTGCCCGTCGTCTTCACGGACGGGCCTTCAGCGTTTGCGCCAGCCGCAGCGCGCGCGGCGAGCCGCTGGCGGAGCGTCACGGCCGTGCGCGCATCAACGTACGATGTCGTGCTTCCCGCTGGCGTGTCCTCCAGCTCAGCGGGCGTGCCTTGGGGGACAGCCGCATCTTGCTGGAGCATTGCCGCTTCTGCCTTGTTTAGGGCCGCGTCCCAGCCGCCTTCGGCTTCCGCGGCCTCCTTCAGCTGGGCGAGGACCTTCTCGGCCTTGTGGTAGGTGTAGGCAAGTTGTCCGTTGGTGCTCAGATAGGAGTGCATCTTCATCATCATGACCTGTTGGGTTACCAGTCAGGGGAGGCTGTGACAAATAAACATGTCGCATATCCCGAACGCCGCTGAATAACGAGTCGCCAGCCAGCGTAAACACATCGGGTCGCTGCTGCTATGTCACTGATATGCAGAACGTCCCTTACCGCTCTTACCAAGGCACGCAAACGGGATTCGCAATTTCCGACACGGAGGACAAGAGGAGGTGCTTACGAAAGAGTGGAGAGTGAAGAAGCCGGACTGGACCCATGGCCATTGGCTGGGGGCGAAGGACCAGTATTAGCTGCATTCGGTGATGGAGAAGCAAGAGACGCACCGGTTGAAGGTCCATGTAATGGCCATGCCCAGAACAGCTGCCTGCCAGAGGTGCTGGAGGACGATGCCGAAGTAGTAGTAGCGGATCCAGCCCTTGGAGATGGCGTACGCGAAAGGGACGCAGAGGCCGGTGTTGAGAACGAGGACAGCGTCGGAGATGGCGAGGGTGATTGCGTCGCGCGAGAACATGGTGGCGAACTCAAAGTCGAGGATGTAGCCGTTTGTCTCGACGCTGCGGACATATGTGCTGACGACGAAGAGGAAGAGGGAGATCCAGAAGAGAGTGAAGAAGCCGCGGAACTCGTTGGCGCCGCTGTGCTCGTTGGAGATGTCGAAGTGGGACTTGCGGGGGGCGAAGGTGACCATGGCGCGTAGCTTGTTGGAGGAGGAGCGGTATGGTTGGGAGACGTAGAGCGTGCCCTCTGCTGCGACGGAGTTGGTCGTGGTCGAAGAGGCATCGCTGGCTGGCTGCGTGGTGGAGGCAGCTGATGGTGCCGAGCGGGAAGCCATGGCGGCGTAGAAATGAGACGAGTGGGGAGAGAGAGAGATGATGGATTTATACGCGCGCGGCGCACAGCTGAGCAGATCACGACCGGGTCCGTCTTTGGGCCCACTGCACCGGCTCTCCGCCGGCGGACGTCATCGCTCCTGTCTAGCGCCAGCGCCCACGCGCGCACTCCTCCGTCACGCTCGGACGACGCGCTTGTCAGCATGCTCAGCTCACCCTCTTCTCTCGGCCCACTCCAGCGTGAGCGCGTCAGGGTGAACTTGAACGTTTGAACGTCCTGCCCAGCTTGTTTTGGACGACTATATATGCTGCAGAGATTTCGGCCACCAAACTCTCCGATGTGGGCAAGCCGACGTCGAAGAGGACTCGGATACTAGCATACGGTACAGAGTGACATGAGCGCAGTTATATGCAATGAGTTCTAGGTGAGTTGGATAATGGACGTCTGGGCAGCGGAGAACTTCGGGAGCAGGGCGCGCCTCAAAGAAGAGATGTTTGATGTCTGCTTGCAACGTCTGTGAGTAGATACCCGGATTTGTTTCCACGTATACACTACCGTTGCAATTGACGGTGTGGCTGCAAGACATGTGTGCTCTCGAAGCATATATTAGGCCGGCCGCGGAGTGGCGAACGGAGGTGAGACGTTGTGTCGCCTTTGAACGTTGAACGTTGAACGCCAAACCGCACACCGCTATAGTACTTACAACGTTGGCAGGCAAAGTTGCGATCCGCCGACGGGTGGTAGCCATGCGATGGGCATGCACGTTGGAGAGGATTCGAGTCTGGCCTTGGCAATTTCACGTCTTCGGCCGCGATCGAAGGACCCCCGACATTTCTGCCAAGGGCCTGATCCGTTTTCGGACAAAATTTGAGGACCGCAACCCTTATGCCTGGTGCAAAACCGGACAAAAAAGACCCGAAAATCGCCTATGCCTGATGCCATTTTCCGGACATACTGACGCCAGGCTGGGTGAGGCCTGGTGCCAAACCGGACATTTGCCCCGATTTGTAGCCTTTTAGACCCGCGAAAGTCGAAATTCGGCGTCTATTCGAAGCACGTGCTCGATTAGGCCTGATCTGGCCCGGACAAATTCACGAAAACTCGGGTAGGCCTGGTGTATTCCCGGACAAAATCAGGGCGCCAAAGGCCTGATCCACCGGACAGGCATTGCCTTTTTTCAACTTTGTGGATCAGGCCTTTGGCGGCAATGTCGGGGGTCCTGCGATCGAGCGCTCTTGGTGATCGACTGTGCCGGTGAATCGTGATGCCAGTGTGGGCGCTTGTAGGTCCAGATAGCATCAACAGAGCATGCGGCATAAGGCCTAAGGGCCGTGTGCAGCGAGCGCCACTGGCAGTCCAAGCATACGTGCGAGAGTGATTCGAATGAGCGCAGCCGCACTATACCACATAGCCTGCGCGGGGCACATTAAGACGCAGCGTGAAGGCCGTTGAATGCATTCGCGCCCCAGCAGCCAGCACGAGCAAGAATACAAACGCTAAGAAGCGTCCGAGGGCATCCTGATTCAATGTACCAGCCTCCCCGTCTACCGCTCAGGAGCCGAGCCCCGGGCGCTGGACGCACCGACAGTGGAAGGGAGAATACATAAGACCGGTTGGATCGTCGCCTTGGACTCCAGGCGTACCTCCTTGAGACACAACTGGGGAAACGCGACGGCGCTGCCGTGATAGACCACCCGGCGGCGGTTCTGCGAGAACAGCGTGAGGTCATGATGCACGAAGGTGCGAGCTATGAGGTACGTCATACATACCATGAAATCATATACGTCGAGGGCTAATAGGCGTGCGAGTTTCGCGCGGGTGATCGGCCGACCCTTTCTGCCGTCCGAGTCGCTGCTGCCACGCACGCGGTACTGCTTGTGGGAAAAGCCGTTTGTGCGTTTGCGCCGCGGGCAAATGCCTTTCAGCTGTGATCTGTAAGTGAGCGGCATTGAATAGCTGCTATGGAACGAGATCCTCACCCAAAGGCAGACGCTCAGCTTCTCGCCAATTGGGGCGTCTCGAGCAAAGGCCGGCTCATCCGGGGAAGAAATGCTGCGCTCGTCGAGAGCGGATAGTAACGGTACATAATGGTACGGTATCGTGAGTTCTATTTGGGGGGCGCGGGCGCGCGAATGATGTCGATAGTTGTATTGCGGCAACGTCTACGAGGCCACGAGTGTTCGATTAGCCGTACTACCAGGAGAATATTGAAAGCACCTACCTGTAGCGGAGTTCCCGTAGGTGATGCGCTCGAGACATGAGGAATATTGTACATAGGTTCTTTGCTGGCTGTGAGCCTTATAACGAAGGCCCAGTCAGGGCTCGCGAAGAGCTTGACATATATATCTGCTGTGGACGTGACCACAATGGTGCCTGCCGGGTAGTCCGCCGGATAGGATTCGTAAATAAGGCTGATATTGTTAGGCTTGGGTAAGAAGAACTGAGGTCTTGTATCCGAAAGTAGCAGCTAAAGATCGATGGGGAACGGTTAGCTCCTCGCAAATATGGCGTTCGAGGTCAGGGCTTGGACTCACTGAAAGTGGCACAACGGATTGACCGTTCATGACCGGTGGCGACGGATACAGATAGATATAGGAAATGGCGGAGAGGAGTGGAAAGGGAGTAAAGACTGAGGAACGACTGGTGAAATATAAAATGAGGGGGGGGGAAGTGATGAACGAGGAGCGAGGAGCGAGAGGGGGGTTGAGAGCGTGTTGTCGGGCGTCGTGCCCTCTCTTCAACATTGCTCACGATGCGAGGGCAGTGTGGGACGTTGTCTGCGCTATCCAAAGAACGGTCATTCAGGATCTCTCCCTTTCGAGAGCATCCTAGGTATAGCGCGTGGAGAGTGTTGTGGATATCCGGATAGCTAGGGGCTAGGTGCGTATGTACGCATTGTGGCTCCACGAAGCTCGACGTCAAGCATCGGGCCTCACGGACTGCACCGCCGATTTGTCCACTTATGGCGTCGGCCTCCCAGACGAGCTGCAGATATGCAACGGCGCTGAACAAGCACCGGACGATCACATATACCTTTCTGGTCCGCTGCCAGGCTTCTCAGGCCACCTGCAGAGTCGATCGGGCTGTGGCCCGTCAGGCGTGACTTGCTGATGTGCCCTTTGCCACTCCCGCCGCAGTGAAAAGATGGGCCCCGAGCGCAAGCAAGCATCCGCAACCTCTTTGAACTCGCACGCAGTCGATCCGACCACATTGGGAAAAACTCTATCAGTATTGACACGCATCGCCTGGATAGCAAGGCAGTCCTGCAGCATCATCAGGTTCTCGAGCATGCATTGCGGCAGTAACCACGCACCTGGAGGGTCCCTTGAAGGGCTGGCAAACGCCCCACAGCGTCCAGTCATCGCTTCCGCTCGTGCGCCCGCGGATTTGGTACGACTGACATGAAACATAGATGGCGAGAAGCCTTTCATAAGAAACGGTAAACTGTCAACCCCAGCAACGTGTCAAAAGAGCCCGCGTTGCGAGTACACGCCAACCTGTTGTGTGCTGGCCGTGCCTGCATGGAGAGGTTGAAGAGGAAGCATTCCGTGAACATCCGATGTAGATGCCGGCGCAGTTCCGAGTGCCACCCCCGAGTATGGCGCATACGACATGCATATGACGCACATTCGGGCCCAAGAGCGACAAACGTGTCACATGAGCTTCTTCAATGTGCGCCTACATCCAGGCCGATGGGCATGCTGGCTGGGATCGAGCCACGGAAGTGAGAGGCAGGTACGAAACGTGTGAACAGCGACACACCGTCACATCCGAAGCTTCTCGGTACCCCAGTGCAGCGGATGGAAGCCGAAGGTCAGAAGGCAAGCACTGCAGCATGAGGCATCGCAGAAACTCATTCATTTGGCGTATTTCTGCGGAAAATGTCCTCTTCATACGGTTTCGAGATAGGTCATCACCATATCGCCGAAGCGAATTGTCATTGATGGCATCGTGACGTCCGGGCGAGGACTGACACCAGAGCTTATCTTCGACTAAGCCGCCAAGCGCTGCTACTTCACCTTTTGTGGCTCTCTTGCAGTATCATTTAGCTTGAACTTCGAACTCGGGATCGCAGGTGCATTGCATTGTCTGTTCACATACTAAGGTCGTGATGGGGCGATGACTGCATGCCAACACGACTGATCAGATTGCAAAATCCAGACTGCATAGACGCATGCGTACCTGCATGGATCACACCTTGTGTATACGTCGCGAGCCCGTGTGAATTACACGCACTTGAGGCACTACCGTCTGTGTGTCGATTGACGGCGTTAACCGGTCGACAGAACTTCCTCCGGTTACTTGACGAATGCCTGGAGTGCACCACGGTGCAGGGTCGAGTACACATGCAGGCGGTGCGATAGATCAAAGGGCAGGATAGACAACTGTATCACAATGATGACGATGAAGGAGCTTGCGGCACAATCCCTGCTCGCTGCGCGAAGGTGGCAAATGACAGCCGTGGATCCTGGTCCTCCTCTTGGGCGCTGCAGCACGCTAGTGAGCACGCATGGGTGGGCAGGGGAAGAACTGCACGCACCGACGCTTCATCTCGCTCCGCCAAGTTACCTCTCGTAATGGCGAGCTGCGCAGCGTCGCACCGACGATAGCCAGGAATAACGACGCAAGAGCCTCGAGGACAATCTGGGTGAAGGAACGCGGGGTGAACACTGTGCCGCAATGTGGAAGACGAGCGGATGCAACTGACATCGCTCGGGAGCGCGCCCTCCGGCCGTCCCAGTGCCTTCAAATGGGAGAGGTCTGAACAACATATATTAGCATCCGTTGGGCACACTATGCACGCGTGATGATATATGACCGCGACTCACGTTCGTATGTGGAAAATGCGGCTGGACAGAAAGACGCGTCCGCGCGTCAGCGTCACGGTCCAGACTCGGGGAGATGGGGCTGACCGTGGAGGAGCGTAGCCGTCGCGACGAGAAGCATAACCTGGCCGAGCATGGTCGCGTCGTCAAGCAGTGAGGGCAGGTGAATATACGATCGCGAAAGCCGAGACGGAGGGCGGAAGCAAGGGCGGTGGGCGGGAGCAAGCCGCGGCCTGCGGACAGAGGGCGAGGCGCACGGGGCACGTGGGCGGGGGTATATGATGGCAGGCTGGGCCAATGAGGAGCGCCAGTCTCCTACGCGCGCCCCCGCAACCGATTGCATAAATCCCCGCCCGCCCCCCGATGTTCTTCTGGTTGTCCGTGTTCGCCATCTCGACATTGCTGGTAATGTGTACGTCCTCCGCCTCCTCCGCCTCCTCGCTCCCTGTGTCCCTAGACTGACCGCGCACAGTGACGTTCCGGTACCGAGCTGCGCTCATCAACCCCATGCGGTCCCTCTTTGGGCCCCGTGTCGCGCACTACCAGCCCGTGGCGACGTTCGCGGAGCAGGCCGACGCCGGCCTGTCCTCCTCGACGTTCGACATCGAGGCGAACATCCGTGACGGCGACTCTCGGGCTGGTCTCGACGATCGTGGTACTCAGGAGGTGCTGGACATCATGCGCCGGGAGCGTGTAAAGTGAGTCTCTTCCTCTCCGGAGTGCTTCTCGTGGGAGGGGCGTGGGATGCAAGGCAGATTCTGCGCGAGAAGGTACTCGGTCTGACGGTGCTACTTTCCTCCCAGCTTCGACCAGGCGAGGCTGATTCGCCAGAACCGCATCCTTGCTGCGCATGGCATCGACCCTTCAGGTCAGTCATCCGTATTCTAACGTAGCCCGCCGTGGGCCTTACATGCTCCCCTTGTCCTTGCAAATAGGCATGCCACTCGACGCCAAGGCCGTCACCCGCCTATGATCGAAGACCTCATTCCCGTCGTCTTTGGCACCCCTTGTCATCTCGATATTCCCATCCTCCAACCCTCATCTACCGAACCCACCCCTCTCACCCCTCTCCTCACCCTCGGCATTATTTGCTGAAATAACCATCCCCCTCTCCCTCCCCATGTCTCCCCCTTGTTGTCGTGTGCTTTCTCCCCGGATAACGATGCGCCGCATCGGCCCCTCACACCATCCTTGTTGTCTTTCTTGCTTGTTTTTCCTCCTACCCCGCCCTCGAGCACCGTGTAGCAGCTGTGTCTGTCCGGATCGTGTACTATCAATCCACGTAGCTGCTGCCGCCGCCCGCCGGTGGCGTCGGCCGTTTGCGCTGTAGGCATGCGACTGCGCGGGCATGGCGATGTATCGCCGCTCGCTGCGGTGGAGGCGCTCATACGCGCGGACGGCGGGCTTGGCGTCGATGAATACGATTGGATAGTTGGCTTTTGAAGCGTCGTCCGTGAGCTTGCTTCATGGTTTGCGAGTTACCGGATAACACAGCGTCCGGAGCAGTCGAAGTACTTGTAAAGGCGGCGTACTATCAAACATACTCGAAGAGACTGATATATGCGTCATCCCAGTTCAAGCCGCCGCCTGCGGGCAGCTCGCTTAATTTAAAGGAATATAGCGGTGCTAACGGAGTCGATGGATAATGAATCGTGCACGCCGAAGCCGATGCGAATTTGTGGGAAGCTTTGAGCTTCAATGCTACTTAGATGCCGCCCGAGTGCTACAACCCCTTACAGCCGTGGAGGGAAGCGCAATTGTCGTGTCAGTGCTGTTGTGGGTGGCATTTCACCGTACATATACCACGCCAAACAATGACGATCAATATATCATTTTTAGACATCGAAATCCTCGCCCGGCTTAGTGAACACCTTGTTCCGAAGGGCATGCATCTATGGATTACCATCCGTTCCGTGATAAAATTACAAGCTCGGAAGAGAGACACCGGTCGGAACCTGAATACGTATCAGTCGCCCTTTTCCATGGCCTGCACAAAACATAATTGTACCATACCAGTTACGAGCCTCACTCCCATGGCACTGGGCACCCGCGCAGGAGTCGCATTTACACATACGATCGGACCTTCGAGAACCAGAACGGCCGCTCGTTCTTGAGCGCGAGAGGGGTCGCCTCGCCGCTCTCGATGTACACTGAGTCGTACTCCCGAAAATCAAGCCGGTTCCACCGCCCGAGCGGGCGGGAGCGCAGGTCGAGGATCATCTGGAACGAGTATCGGGTGTCGGCGCCCGCGGGCTCGAGGAGGTCTTCGATGTGCACGGTCGTGCCGTCGAGGTACCAGGTGCCGATGTAGAACCCCTGGGCGTTGTTAGCGTTATGCGTGGTCGCGCAAAGGGAGAAGGAGACTGACCTTCATTTGCAAGGAGGAATTGAGCAGTGGAATTGCTTGTTGCGGACTAAGCCCTTCGTTCGCGAGGAGGGACAGGACCTGGCCGTCGGGCAGGAATCGTCTGCGGGAACCGTGATTAGTGCATCGAGTGAGGCGTATACATGCCGCACATACAGGTACCGGTAGTATGTGACCAGATGGCTGTACTGTAGTTCCATATGTTGTCACCCTTAATACACAGGTTGCATTCATGAGCGCAGGGTACGCACGTTGATCCAAGCGTTCGGCCCGACACCGTTACGTCTGCATTGTGCAGACAGACGGTCCTCTTAATGGGTAAAAAATTAACATTGGTAAACGGGGTACGTACATGTAGTGACAGACAGCGATATAGACCCCGTCGTACCGGATACGCGGGTGCTCGATATATATGCACCGGTAATCCGTCATATATTTCAGCACCAAAGCCTCGAAATCCTCCTCGGTTGGTATTTGTGGCGGCTTGAGCACGCTTTGTACCATCGGTCTAAGTTCGCGTGAGTGGATGAATGCGAAGGTGAATGATGACTTATACTGCAACGCACCTCCATATAGAGCCATCTAAGGTGACGACACGTGCCTTACGGTTAACTTGAGCAAATCGTTCGATGGATGAGTGGTCTAGCAGTCGGAGTATCATAGTGAGCAGCTCGTTAGGCAGGAGCCTGATCGGCACGCCTTCTTGCTCGTCTTCGGCTTCGAACGAAAGCTCTTCAGGCCAGGACGAGATCAAAGTGGCAAGCGTCCCAGTAACGAGGCCTTCTCCGCGAATGCGAGCGACAGGAATATGGACGGCGGCGAGGTCCACGTTCTGAAGCCCCTCCACGATCGCGTCTACATTGGCAGCTGCAGACGAAGTCTTGCGGTGGTGTGTCTTGGCCGGAGCCGAGGCAAGTGCCGCCGCTTGGAGCTGGTCCTCAACCATCTGGTACGCGCGATCCACGTTGGGGTCCATTCGGAATGCTGTCCGGTAGAGACGCAGCGCGTCGTCGAGCTCGCTCTGCTGCTCGTGCTGGACGGCCTTCCGGTATACCTCGACCGCCCTCTGTAACGCGGGGCCGAGCGGTGCGGGTCCGACCGATGACGGCAGCCTTCGGACAGCTGGCGGGGACGATGGAACGCCATGAGGTGTCCGCGAGTGGTGTACGGGTACGGAGGACGTATGTAGAGGGTGAAGCGGCCGGGGTGCCTGAGAAACGGGTGCCTCGGAGGCGGCGGCGGGCGCGGCGCTGCCGTCCTGGCTCTGGGGCTCCTTCTTCTTGCTACGCACTTCCGCGAGCCACTGTTCTCTGAAGCGTACGAGCTCTTCTGGTTCTTCGGACGCTACCTGTGAGGAAACGGGCATGCTGGGCGATGAGAGGGGGAGCAGAGGTGAGCGAACGTCCGAGTACAAAGGGCCGGGGTAAGGAGTGTAGCGCCCAATGCGTGCTTACTATCTACCTCATTTATTACGACATCTAGCGTGCCTGGGCCGGCATTTCTTATCCTTCCGCTGTCAGTAGAGTAGCCGCTCAGCGTGTACTTATACGAAGGCTAAGCAGGTAAGCTCCCAGTTGTAGTGCTCATAATTAAGGCCTACTTACCGCGTTAGTGCCTGAACTCCCTTGCATCATTGGGCTCGTCACCACTCTACCCACGACCACGTTAACCCCTCTCAGCTCGACCCATCCTCCTCCCCTCCTCCCTCCCTACCCGCCGACGGTGTCGTGCTCTATCTGTCCCAATCTCGGTGATCATGGAGAGCAACAAGGACGAGGCCCTCAAGTGCCTCGCGATCGCGCAGAAGCACCGGAACGCTGGGAACTTCCCCTCCGCAAAGCGGTTCTGCCAGAAGTCGCTCACTCTCTTCTCCACCGCCGAGGCCGTGAAGTTGTTGCAGGTTATTGAGGTTGAGGTTCAGGAGAGCGAGGGGTCTTCGTCATCTGCGCAACCAGCCGGCTCTTCGTCGGCGGCAGAGGCGCATCCGTCTGCTGCGGGCGCCCGACAGCGGCATGGCGCCGAATCGTCCAAGGCGGAGGGTAAGGCGAAGGCGAATGGGGATGCTGGTGCGGGCGGGGCACAGAAGAAGCGGGACTATACCCCCGAGAACGTTGCGGTCGTGGAGCGCGTGCGCAAGTGCAAGGTCACGGAGTACTACGAGATCCTCGCGCTCAAGCGCGACTGCGACGAGGCTGAAGTCAAGAAGGCGTACCGCAAGGTGTGTGCCTCCGCTCTGGTCTTGTCTCCCGTGCTGCATCTCTGATCCGTCCCCGCACGGCAGCTTGCTCTGGCGTTGCACCCAGACAAGAACGGGGCGCCGGGTGCTGATGAGGCGTTCAAGAGTGAGTGGCCCCCGCCTTCTCCTGCGTAGCTTCTCGCTGAGCCGGTTGTGAAGTGGTGTCGAAAGCGTTCCAGGTCCTGTCAGGTGAGCGCCTCGCTGCGATCTTCGCTGCCCGTGCTAGGTGATGCTGACCGTTACCGCCTCTGCAAAACGCACGTTTAGACCCACAAAAGCGAAGTGCCTTTGATCAGCACGGCTCAGACCCCGAGTCACGCTTCAGCGGCATGTCGTCCGGTTCTGGTCGGGGCTCACCAGCGTTCTCCCGGGGCTCCTTCGGTGGAGGTGGTGGGTTCGAGGGCGAGATGAGCCCCGAAGACTTGTTCAATATGTTCTTCGGTGGCGGCGGTATGCCCATGAACGGCGGCTCGTTCGGCGGCGGTCCGTTTGGCGGTCCCAGTAAGTCGCGCCCACACATCGTCTTCGTGTGCAGCTACTCATGTAACACGAAGTGTTCACGGCAACATTTGGCCCTGGCGGTTTTCGCACAACACGCGCGCGCACCAACGCCCGGCGAGAGCAGCAGCCTGCCGCGGAGTCGCGGTCAATATGGGTGCAACTCCTTCCGTTGTTCCTGCTCTTTGCCTTCTCGCTCCTCAACGCGCTACCCAATCTCTTCGCCTCAACACCGACCCCCGACCCCCGCTTCGCCTTCAACCCTTCACCACGATACAACGTCGAGCGTACCACCGGCGGCATGCACATCAAATACCACGTAAACGCTGCGGAGTTCTCGGGACACCCTCTGGCGGCAGAACTTGCGAGGAACGAGAACAAACCTGGGCCGCAACTACAGAAATTCGAAAGCAATGTCGAGCGGGCGTACACGCAAGATTTGTTCGCCCAGTGTCAACGAGGGCTTGACCACAAACAACGGAGGAAAGACCAAGAGGTGGGGTTGTTTGGGATCGGGACGGACTGGGCGAAGGTACGGAAGATCGACGAGGAGCCGATAGACAGCTGTAACAAGCTGAAGAGCTTGGGTTTGTTGAATTGATGGACGGCAGTCATGTCTTGTATGCGATATATGATATGCGATACCTCCGCACAGCGGACGATACACCAGCTAATCACGTATTTATCTCTGTTCTATCACGCTCTTATGCATCGTGCGGTTGAAGGCGTCCGGCCAGCAAGGACGAGACGTTTGACGAGATTCGTGATGTAGAGGTAGGAATTGCACCAGATCACGTCCGGTCCGGTCCAGACTAGGGGTCGCGGCTCGGCTCAAGCGCGTACACAGCAGCGACCGCTGCGAGACGTGTCGCGGAGGATAGGGCAGAGAACTCGATGGGATTGTGGAAGTGATACAGAACGTCCCCATGTTTACTGCTCCTGCTGCCTGGCCCGCTCGAGCCTCAGGTAAAGCTCCTCCTGGCGCTGGACTGTGGGCAAAGAGAAAAAGCAACATGTCAGCGCGTGGATAAGAAACCAGAGGCATGTGGCACGGGTGCGCCATGCCAGGCAGATGTTGCACCCGCTGACGCAGGAAGATGGAGGGGTGCTCACCATGCTTGAGGTGCACGCCATACCTGTCGCGAGGGTGTGAGTTGGAATGACGCAGGAGAAATGCGGACGGGACTGACCAGAAAGTGTAGCCGGCGCTGACGCCGAGGCCGAGGGCGGTGGTGAGGTCGAGCCAGAAGCGCTTCCTGAGCTTTCCGGTAATGGGCGCGATGTTAGGCATGGCGTACGGCGTGCTCGACGGCGGAGAGGGGGTGGGCGACGGGGAGGAGGGCGAAGTCGGGATGAAGGAGTGGGCGAGGCGCCGGCGGGAGGACGGGGCTAGGGGCCAAACACGCGTACACAGGGAGGCCTGCCGAGGACTGGAGTCTGTCACTCGCCTCCGCCGACTCGAGCTCCTGCACGCACCCATCCACCACCTCGTGTCTACCCGTCCCCATCGCTCTCACACCCGCCCTGTCCCCCCACGACCGCGCTGACCTCGCTCGCACATCGCCCCTTCAGCGCTCAGCTCGCACATCGCTCACGCTTAGCCACACGCTCTTGCATACCACCCCACACTCTCCATCGCGCTTCACTCGTGCACGTTGATCATGGATCAAGACGCGTCCTCTTCAGGTGGCTGGCGCTTTGCGCAGTGCTTCGGCGACAAGGGCGAAGTCGAGGATATCACTGAAGGTCGGTCGGGCTCATTCTCTCCAGTAGCCACCTTCGGCTTAGCGTCTTATCGCCTTCTCCATACCCCTCAGCCGACATCATCTCGACCGTCGAGTTTGACTCGACAGGAAACTACCTCGCCACAGGTGATAAGGGTGGCCGCGTCGTCTTGTTCGAGCGCAATGAGATGGTATGTCGCGCGTCTGACCGCACCCGCTCGCTCATCCAATCAATCGTGCGGTGCTCACTCACCCCATCTGACCCAAAATAGAAAAAGGGCTGCGAATATAAGTTCTACACGGAGTTCCAGTCGCATGAGCCCGAATTCGACTACCTCAAGTCATTGGAGATCGAGGAGAAGATCAACAAGATCAAGTGGTGCAAGCGACAGAACTCTGCACACTTCCTCTTGTCCACTAACGGTACGTCATCACCCATCTCCCCCGGTGTCCTATGTGCCCATATCGCCCATCCACAGACAAGACGATCAAGCTATGGAAAGTGTTCGAAAAGTCATTACGGGTGGTGTCCGAGAGCAACCTCCTCGAGGGCCAGAGATCACTACCCGCGCCAATCGTCCAGCAGAATCTCCGACTCCCCCGCATGTCCGTACAAGACAACATCATCGCCGCTGTGCCTCGGAAAGTGTATGCGAACGCGCACGCATATCACATTCACTCGATCTCTGTCAACTCCGACCAGGAGACATACGTTTCTGCGGACGACCTCCGGATTAACCTATGGAATCTGGACATCAGCGACCGCAGCTTCAGTGAGTGCCCTTGTATGCAGTCTCTGTTCGTAGAGTAGCTGAACACATTTCAAGACATCGTCGACATCAAGCCCGCAAACATGGAAGAGCTGACAGAAGTCATCACTGCGGCGGAGTTCCACCCAGTACATTGCAACCTCTTCATGTACAGCAGCTCGAAAAGCAACATCAAGCTTGCTGACATGAGAGACTCCGCGCTCTGTGATAAGCATGCGAAGAGTGAGTCCTCCATCTCTGTCATCGCGGAGGCGCTGACATTGTGGCGGTGTCCCCGGATTAGTGTTCGAGGAGGAAGAGGACCCAACAAACCGCTCCTTCTTCTCGGAGATCATATCGTCCATCTCAGACGTCAAGTTTAGCCACGATGGACGATACATCTTGTCGCGCGACTACTTGAACCTCAAGATCTGGGACATCAACATGGAGAGCAAGCCAGTGAAGACGATTCCAATTCACGACCACTTGCGGGGGAAGCTTTGCGATCTGTACGAGAACGACTGTATCTTCGACAAGTTCGAGTGTGTTTGGAGCGGCGAAGACAAGTGAGTCCCTATAATGCCTGCGATCACGTTGTATTTCCTCACCGCGGCTTGCTATGACGTAGGCACGTCCTCACTGGCTCGTACCACAACTATTTCCGGATATTCGACACGGACACGCTAAACGACGTGGTGCTACAAGCGGACAAGTCCGCGTTCAAGGCAAAGAAGATCGGGGGTCCTCTTCCAGGGAACAAGCCAGGCATGAAGAACGGCGTGCGCCCAGGAGGCATGCGGGAGAACATGGCGCTCGAGACGCTGGACTTCAACAAGAAGATCTTGCACGCGAGCTGGCATCCGCGGGAGAGCACCATCGCGGTACGTTATCGGCGCTTTTGTCATATGTCTATGACCTCATACTGAGCCGTGTGTTCGTTGCATACCCCTTTAGATTGCCGCGACGAACAACCTGTTCCTGTACAGCGCGGCATAAGCGTGTGTCGTCCTGCCCGTGTTGCCCGTGCGCCTGCCACCTGCCACCCGCCATTTGTCCACGCCTCCACCCGCTCACACCCCGACTTCACCCTCCCCCACATCATGATCTCCCCATTCCCCGCACATACCATTTCCTCCTTGCCCCTGCTACACGACACGCACAGTTTTCACCGGCAGAGCCGCGACTGACGACCCGAGATACCGAGACTCAAAGACGGACATCCCCACCCTTCCTCACGCCCTTCATTCGCCCGCCATCATACTCCTCACGACAAGCCCGGCCTCCCCACCTTCACGACCGCTCGCTATCCTCTCGATACTATATATACGCGCCGCCGCGCAGCTCGTCTTCACGCTATGCGCCACCCGGCTTGCCGGGCCGTAGCCCCCGCACTAATCCTTGCACCCCCATCCCCCCTCGCTTCCACGCCCCATTGGACGTCAGCCCGTACTATAGCCATGTCCCCCTGATTCCCCGCGCATGTCTTTCTCCCTCGCTCTCCGTCCTCGTCGTCGTCCATCCGGTGAACTCTTGCGTCTCGTGTCGGCAGCGGCCGCGTCTGTATCATCTTATCTCTCACCTCTTTCCTCCGCACTCTCACCCTCACCCCCATCGTCGCCCTCACTCCTCCCGCGGACGAGCTGCGCGCGCGCGTGCGTGGCCCGTGATCGTTGCATTCCGTACGTACATACAAAGAAGAAGCGGGCGTAGGCAGTCCCAGTAGAAGAAGAATGTATAGTTGATTCAGGATCGCAAACCCGATACCCGCGGTCGGAATGTGGGGCGTCTGGTGTGCCGTGCAGATCGTACCTCGCTCAAGGGCAAGGTAGTTAACAGATGTCTCTATCTGGTCTCGTGTTAGTGAAGATTGACGTCCTGCGTACTGTCGGGCGGCCACTCAAAGCCGTTTCGGACCCGTCGCGGGCCCCGGTAGTGTCGGTGTGGGCTCATGTCCCGCTGCAGCGCCATGGGCAACAATTTGAGTAGACCGCCACGGCTGCGGTAGCCCGTCATCGCTTGGTGGATTTGCCGGTCTCATCCCCGGGCCATTGGAACCCGAGCTTGGAAGGCCGCCCAGTAAGCTGGAAGGTGCGGGTGATTCATGGAAGTCTGTCGATTGAGTCCTGAGGGTCGCGATAGCAGCGTAGTTAGTATACGGTGCTCATTCGGCCGCCAGAAACGAACACGAGCGCAACGTACTGCGTTTCGTTTGGATGAGCTGGTGTGGCCGCGGCCTCTCGAGCGTGGTCCGACAAACGCTTTAGATCTCCGTACGCGAGATACGCAACGCGAACGCTCACGGAGGACTCGTCCTCGGAGGGGTCGGGTATAGCGGGAATGTCTTGGGGTAAGAGCGGGCCGAAGAGCAGGGGCTGGCTAGCGATAGTTTGTACTATACTGTCGATCGTCGACCGGAAGACTCGGTTGTGTGAGTCTCGGTGCTCCAGTGGCCGCCCACGGCGTGCAGTCTGTGCCAGCCTCACCGGACCATTCGCTCCGCTTGTCGTAGGACTGGCGACCGCGTAATGCCTTAGTGCGCAGAGCAGATCCAAGAGTACGCGGCGGAGCCAAGCACAGACAAGTTGACGTTCGGACTTCAGGAGGTCACCCTCTCCGGCTGAAGGTGCTGGAAGAATGATTCGGACAGCGTCCAAGTAAACCTCGATTTGCTTCATGTATTCGGCGAAGCTGTCGAAAGAATCCGCGCCGGGATTGGCAAGGATCTCCTGTATCAAGCGTATATGGAAGGCGTTGACTGTTCAAAATAATGATAGGACACAGTCAGTAGGGCGACCATAGTGACAGAGTTGTCGACACATGAACGTACAACATAGGGCCGCTCTGGGAGGCAGAGCGGAATAATTGGCGGCGCTCAAGGCCATCGCGTACCCTGCGCGTCCTGATTCCTTCATGCGCCAGACCGATATGCTCGGAGATGAGGGTGAGCTCGTCGCCACCGCCGCGCTATGTATGCACTGGCACGGCCCGGCAAGTATGCATGTTAGCGCCCGTCATAATTAGTTGCAGCGCAACGTCATACCCTCCCCCTTCTAGTCATAATGTACCATAGGCGTAAAGATGAACATCTCTGTTAGTATATCGGTTAGTACACGCGCCTGTCACCTATTGCGGGTCGCGCGAAAGCGGGGTTCGACTCCCCGACAGAGAGCATTCTTTTTGTACACACTGAGGTTGGGAGTGCACGCGAACAGTATCACGAAACTTACGAAGGACAGTCAGCTTCTAGTTCATACATAAAGTGGTCCAAATGTTGAGTACAGGAAGAGCTGTACTCTTGGTATTTTACAACGACAGTAAACCACACCGGGTCTCGCAATACTAGGGTGCCTCATACCACTCCTCATCGTTCTCCGCGTTAACATCCCATTGCGCCTCGAGCGTGATTGTCTTCCCGGCCGGAATCGCACACTCCCATTCATACAGCCCATCCTTTTCACCGCCATTCCCACCATCACCCTTTATCCAGCGTGCCTTCGCCGTCACGCCGCCCTCCCCCTCGCCAACCTTCACCGGGACATCCTCGCCAACCGCTACCTCCGCGAGCCCCGCAGGTTTGCGGAGGGCGACCGCGACCTTCCCCGCCTCGTTGCAAAGCGGGATGGCGTCGCGCACAACGAGCCCCGCCACAGCGTGCGTGTGCTGGTTCGCGATCGTCGTTGTCGTCGACCGCACCACCACCTTGCGCGGTAACGTGCTGACCTGCGGCTGATCCTCCGTCGTTGAGTGTTGCCGGTAGGTCACCCTCAGTGCGGCGTCCACCCCGAGCACACATCGGAAGCTCTCCTTGACCGCGATGCACTACAAGCCCCGAGGTCAGCAAGTGAAAATAGCGTACAACCGGTGAATGCACCTTTATAGCTGCCTGTGACACGAAGCTCTCGTCCACGAGCACGCTCACGGGCCCTGCAAGCAGAGGATATGCGCCCGTGTTCTCCACCGTCGCCACGACGAACGCCGCCTCGCTCTTCCGCGGTACGCACTCGTGACTCAGTACCACCTTCAAGTTCAGCGTCGCAAACGTCACCCTGTGTTCTTGCCCGTCGCTCTGGAGCGAGAGCACGCCCGGCACGCTGTACCCTACCGACAACGCGTTGCGCATCGGGGCGGCCTCGACCAGCGGCTGGGGTACCGGCGGCTCGACCAGTACTGGGTCGCTTTCGCTCTCTGAGTCGCTCCAGTCGGACACGTCCGCTGCGGCCGTAGGCTTCTGCTGTGGTTGGGCGTGGGCGGGCGGCGGCGCGGGTGCTGGAACCGCCGCCATCGACGGTGGGTGGGGCACCAGTGGCCCGCTTAGGTATCCGCCACAAGGCAATGGCCGCGGCGGCGGAGGAGGCTCGCGCGGGTTCCCAGGATGAGGGGGCGGAGGCGGAGGCGGCGGCCGGCGTCGAGGGGCTGTGGGAGGAGTACCAAGCTTGATTCTGAGCGGCGTTATGGAGGGGACAGACAGCTCTTTCTGGGTTTGCACGGTCGCGGTGCTCAGTGTGAGCGTCGTGTTTGTCCAGTCTTCGCCCGTGCTCTGGGATACCGTAGCGCAGCAGCGCAGAGACACTTCCGCGGACGGCTGCCCGTCGGTCATCGGGACGTGCAGGTCGTAGCATGGCGTCCAGTGGACCCCGCTGACCACTATACAGGGAGAACATCAGCCCATGCAAGCCCCCACACCAAGCGCGACCTCTGATCACTCACGATACGTCAGCCGCAACTCCGCCACGCCCTCCTTCTCCGCGAAAACACTCGCAGCAACGACGGTCCGCGCCTCGCCCTTCCGCGCGCTCCGCACCGCCCTTAGCTCCTCCTCGATCGCCGCGATCTGCGCATCGAGAGCCCGCACGACCACGTGCGCCGCCAGCTTCTTCTGCGCAAACCCCTCGACGAACGCAAGCAGCCCCGCGTGGTCCGTCGCAATGCCGCCCGCGGGGGTTGTCGCCAGGCGCGCGGCGCTGTCGAGCAGCCCCATCTCTTCCTGGCAGACGATCCATTGGGACTGCAGGGCGTGGCTCTTGGCGAGCAGCGCGGCGGCCTCCGCGGACGGGAGGGGAGGGGCATCGGGCGCGGGGCGGCGGCAGACGATGTCGAGCACGCGGACGGAGTCGTCTGCTGGGCCGTATATCCTGGGGGTGCTGGGGTCGGCGCTGTCGGATATCCCAGAGATCTCGATGATGTTCGTTCCGCTCTAGGGTCACCGGGGGTGCGATGCGTGTCAGTGTCGGGAGGGGATTCAGAATACACGGGAAGGGAACTCGACGACGCACCTTTAGTTCCACGGAAAGCACACGCGTCACTTCTGCAATCGACGACTGGAATACAGTCACGGACTTCACGGGCACTTCAGATGCCTTTAGGGAGACCTTGTTCGCGGACATGGCGGTGGTCGCGGTATTAGGAAACGCAAGGGTGCTACGAGGCTACGGGACCATTAAATGGCCCCTTCATATCAGCTTCGCGCCGCGGCGCAGTACTGCCCAAGTGCTGCCGAGAGTGTTCCTGACTAACGCAAACGGGCTACGGGCAATACGCAGCTTGACGGGGAGATGGACATCGAGCGAGCGCAGTTCCTGAGCGAAGTGTTGAGTGTATCAGTTCTCGTCCGTAGTACTTCAACGGTAGTACTGTGAGCGCGATACGCAGTCGTCATGATTAACGAACTTGAATGAGCGCTGAGCGCTGAGTATCCGTTCCGTCAGTACACGCGCACGGCCTATTCATTGATACCACGACTCACTTTCAACATGCACTCCATCCGAGCGGCGGTAAGGGCCTGCGAGTGTAAATTACAGCTGATATACATTTGATCGACTTAAGTACGGTCCGTCTATCACTACAAGATGAATAATTTACAACGTTGCGTGCGGCAGCCACCACGTCAACGAGGAGAAGGCCGGATAACGCACTTTCGAAGACGGAAAGAACAACATCGGCATCGCCATCGTGAGCCCTTGTGGGTCGAACTCGAAATCCTCCTCCTCGCTCTCGCTCCCGTACTCGTCGCTCGCGGCCAGTGGTGGTGTCGGGGGCGCCGAATGCACCAGAACTGGCGAGGAAGGTGGGAGGGGAGTGATCTGGAAGGGTTCGGATGGGGTGAGGGATTGCTCGGCAGCGGCGAGGACAGAGGCAGCGGGAGCTTCCTCTAGCTCGCTCGGTGTCGTTTCGCTCGGTGCGGACTCCGCTGTGAAGTATTCCAGCACCCAGGAGAGCGAGATCGGAGCGTCATCGCCGCCAGTGGGCGCAGAAGGCGCTGCCGGAGACTGCGCAGGCGGCAGCTCGATTGGCTTTATCGGCTGCGAGCCAAGACTAACCGGATGCTCGTCTTCGGGCTCTGGCAGTTGCTGCGATTCCACGGGAAGTATCGAGGGAGAGTCGGGAGTGGATGGAGGGAGCGGTATTGACAGGAAGATGTCAAATGGAGAAGACTCCGACTCTGAGTCCGGTGATGTATAAGGTGAGGTTTCATCGTCCGGTAGGACGAGTGACTCGAGAGGAGCCGTGAGGGACTCTATTGAGAGCATAGATATCTTCCGCTGCCGAGGCTCTTCGAGGACATCGAGCTCCGCGGGTGGAAGGGGCACGTCGGCTGACGTACTGAGGACAAGGGGGAGATGGGTGGAGGCGGCATCCGACTGAGGCTCGGATGGTGCGGCCGAAGGAGACACATCCTCCGGAAGGACGAGGGTCTCGAGAGGGGCCGTCAGAGACTCGACGGATGCCAACGAGAGTGTCCTCCCCCTCGTGAACTCGGAAGGGGTTTCTTCGGAGATGGTTGCGCCGATGTACTCGGGAGACAAGCGAGAGCAAAGACTCTCGATGCTGCGCTTGTCCGAGTCGACTGAGTCGACTGCTGGAGGTTCTGGGCTCAGATCCGAAGCAGCCCCCTCTGCACCAAGTTCGCCCTCGGCGTCTTCCGGCAAGGGGATAGACAGTGCGAGCGCTAGGTTGTCGACCGGAACGGGTGGGTCAAGCGCCTCAGAGTCGGAGCCTGCGGACGGGGCAGGTGCCTCGGTCTGCTCTGGGCTAGACGGGCTCTCTGCGATCTCTGGGAGAGGCGCTACAAGAGGTTCATCGCCCGTCACGTCCTGCAGACCTCCAGGCGCGGTATATGAGAACGAACCTGAGCCCGAAAATTCTGTACCGTGCCCCCGTCCCCGGAACGACGACGCGACGCTGTAGTCCGAGGTCGCGTCCGACGAGTCTGAGCAATCAGCGACATGCTTGCCGAGGCCGCCGTCGGCGACGCCGCGCGTAAGCGTGTCGACGCTGGGGTCATGGTGCGGAGAAACAGAGATGGAAATGGGCGTCGGCTGGTCGGCAGAGACGAAGAGAGAGAGGATGGGTTCGTGGTCGTCGAGGATGCGGGGCGAGGGGTGGGCAGGGTCGAGAGCGTCGGTGCTCGCGTGGTGGCGGTGACCGCGAAGGAAGGTGTGGCTGATCCGGCGCTTGAGGCCCGATACGATCCGCTTGACGCCTTTGGGCGGGCTGGCGGGGGCTGGGCCCGACGCACCTGGCGTCGACGGCGGGGCCGTCGTCGGGGACGGCTTGGCCGGGGAGGAGTGGGTTCTAGGGAGGGTGAAGTGCGGCATGGGAGGCGTTACATGGACGATGCGCGGGGCGGAGGCGTGGAATGCAGGTTTTATAGACGGAACACGAGCACAACGGGGTCCGCGCGCCACTCGTGCCCGTCCGGCGTGTTTGCAGTGCGGCCGCGAGCGATCTGGCCACGACATACTGCACGGCGCCCATCGGCCACGCCTGTCATGTCTCTTCGCCCCAATATCGCGCCTGCCACGCCGCAGGCCGATTAGACACGCCTTCGACATCGCTTCACGCCCGGTCGTCCGCTCCATGCCCCTACCGGATGGCACCCATGAATGATCTGTGCCCTGCAATGTTCCTGTTCCTCGCACCCGTGGCACAGTCTAACTCCCCGCGCGATACCCCGCACATCTTCCGACTCGAGCGTGGGGCGCGCCGGGTGGATGCTGGAAGCGTCAAACAGGGGGTATCGAGGACCGGTCCAGGCGCCTAGGCCTTCGTACGAGACTCTGCTCGACCAACTCATCTCGAGCTTTATCTGCAGAAATCAGCACAGCTGTGTTAATTGCACGATGACCTCAGGCCTGCGCACCAACTCACCGGAGGACCCTATGAGCTCTACAAGAGCCGAGAAGCGTCCATATGCCCTTCACACCGACAAGTGAGCAAACTTAGTATAGTACGACGTCTTCTTGACATCCATCCCTGCAACCGTAGATTGAACTTTCCTGGGCACTCACCGGGGTTACGGGTGTCCGGCGCGTCAGCACCAAGCATCCACTGACCGGACGTCCCTTGAGGGCGTCGTATATATATCGGTCCGAGATGGATGTGTCGCATCCACGAGATTACCGAATGTCCGTGCACAGCGCAGTATTAATGAGGGCGATCCCCCTGAGCGTACATACCGTCGTGGAGGATTCGAGGGATCGTCGAATGAGCGTTTGGGATGACTGGAATTAGCGGGGACTTCAGTGTGACGATACCGACGTCGAGGTAGGTTTGCACGACGGGGTCGTCGAAGGGGGGTTTGAACACATCATCGATAAACGTGTCTGGCGGTGCCTGTTGTGTCAAACTACCCTGGGCCGCAGTTTGCCGTGGAGCATTCGACGAAAGGGTCCGCAGAGGTTTGGTGAAGATGTGTGCAAGATCTGTGATACTTTGTGAAAAGTATGTCTTGGAGAACGCCTTCGTATTGCACGATCACGCCCTGAGAAATGTCTTGCATCCGCCAGCGGACCCTCGTATAGTGGCATTTCCAGCTGTGCAGCCCTTGAAGTGCAACGTAAATTTAGCATGTGGTTTTGATGAGGCATAATGTACACTATACGCGAGCAGCAGCATCGGGAGTTCATGACTTCGCCTTCTTGTCCGTGTAGGCCTTCAATCTGTGCGGGATGCATGCATCAGTATCCGCGCACAGGGCAAGCAATAAGAGCAAGGACTCACTTCTGATAGTCCCGATCCACTTTTGCCTTCGTCTCCTTCTCGCTCCTACCGCCGGCACTACCACCCGTAGCACCTTCTCCTGCGCCGCCGCCGCCGCCTCCACCCTTCTTCTTCTCCTTCCTTGCTCTCCGTTTATCAGCCTTCTCTGCCTCTTCGTTCATCGCCAGCAAGTCCTTGATGGACGGCATCACCGACGACGCGAGCGGCTGCAGACGCATCGGCCTCTCCTCTTCCTCCTCCTCGTCCTGTAGTTCCCCGTCTTCCTCGGGCCGCCGCTGGGGCGACCCAGAACGCGACCGGGACTCGTTCGAGCGTGCGCGTTCTGGCGGGTGAGAGGCCGCTCGGCCCTCTTCACGTTCGTCGTCCGAGGTCGCGAGCCATTTGCGGGGACGGGGCGCGCCGCCGTCCTGCACCTCGCCCTCTTCGTCTGCGTCCCGCACCGGGGCCGACGTGCCTGGCTTGTCTTCTTCGTCTGAGTCGCCGAGGTCTACGCCGGTGTACTCCCCCGCGTCGGCGAATATGTCAAAGTTCTCGTCGACCGGCTCCGGTTCTGGTGGCGGCTTTGTCACCGGGGATGACGGACCGGCCTCGGACTGCTTCACTGTTTCGCGTTCCGGGGAGGCTGCAGCGTTGGACGTATGCTGTTCGAGGTGCTCCTCCACAGCCTTTGTGGTGGTGGAAGCAGGCACGACCTTGCGCTTCTTTTTGCGCTCCGCATTCTCCTCCGGCTCGCCCGCCTTCACCTTCTTCTTCCGCTTCACCTTCTCCGCTGCTCCTCCAACAGGCTTAAACCCAATAGGCTTGAACTTGCCCGCCTTCTTCGCCGCCTCAAGAGCGGGGTCTACTACGCTCGGTATAGGCACGTCCGCCGCCGCCGCCGTGCCAGAGCCGCGCTTGCTCTTGAGCTCGCTGAGGATCTCCGCGCGCGTGCGCTTCTTGGGCTGTGCGGCGGACTCGAGGAAGGCCTGCTCGAGCGAGACGTCGTCGGTCGCGGCAGACTCCGCGGCAACGCGTGCGCGCGCCTGCTCGAGGAGCGCGAAGTCGAGACCTTTGACGAGGACGGTGTGCTCGCTGTCGCCGCCTAGGTATTTGCGCTGCTCTTCGACCTGGCGTAGGCGGAACGTCAATACGTCATGGTGTAGGAGATCGCGGCTAACGACGTACCGCGTCGCGATCCTCGTTGTCCGCGTTGCGCTTCTCAAACTCGTCCGCAAGCGCTTCTACCTATGCGGCACCGTGTGAGCAGTGCATCGCGCAGGGCGAACGTATTGCGTATGCTCACCTGCGCATAGTCGTTGGGTGCGCCTATGCGCCGCTCCTCTGCGCGATTCCTGTACGTCTCGCCCTTTGTGCCTTTCTTCAGCTGCCGCGGCTTAAACGCAGGCTGCGACGCGTCGATCGTCTTCGCCTTCTTGCTCTTGCCTGCTGTGGCGGCGACGAGCAGTGAGCCGCGTACATGCGCCGAGGATGCCCCAGCAGAGGACGAGGAAGCGTTAGGAGTTTGGAGGAGCTTGCGGAAAGATGTTTGGTCCATGACTGAGGTGGATGAGGTGAACGTAGCACGGCGAGTGTACTCGGAGTCGGAGCACTCATGCCTGCCGGCGTCTACGATCATTGGCGTCTACGTAGGCCTGATTACCAGATCTATCGGGGATCCCTAAACTCCTTCGCGCACTACTCTTAGCGCCGAACGCAGTCTTTACACTAGGCTTCAACGCAGTGCTGAAGTTTGTGAACGCCCAACACGACAATCTTCTTGACCATCTCTGTGAGCTATTAGAGCTTTCTGCACACATGAACGGCTCACTCAAACTCCGCACAGCTACCGCTAGTATTGTCACGGGACGATCCCAGACTCAGGTTTTTGCATCTGAGCATCATCTGAAATTGGTACTACTGTTCGGAGTTTGTAGCTGCACTGAAGGTCTTAAAATATTTCTTTGACTGACTGTCACTGCGGCTTTGTAGGTACTGCCAAGACTGCAGCGTGTGGTCGAGGGCTTGATCTCTCCCCGTCCATATATCGTGACCCGATGGATGCACCCAGATGGCCGCCCTTGCACCCCTGCAATATGAAGCCATGCAATGTGCGAGGGCTGATATGCGGTGTGTGCATCTGTATGGCGAGGATGGGTGGCCATCCATAACGAGCTCCGTGATGGATACTGCCCTGTTTCCCCCTTCTAACGATCGAAAGCTTGCCAGCGGCGCGTTTTGCGAGCGTCCAAGTCAGTTGTGCTCGAGTACTTCATGACACACACCCCGTCCAATACATCGAACCCCATAGCACTCAGCGCCAGCTGTCACCGGGCTCAATACCCTCCACATGCGCGCGATCATCTGCTATGTTGCGACCGCTCATCGGCGCAGCGCGGGCTATAATGTAGGCGTTCGACCAATGCGCCCATGCTTTTGCTTACTTTGGACTCTAGGCTATCTGCGGGCTGACAATGTCGCAGGTGGCGCCTTGCGGGCGCTGGGATACATCCAGGCTAGCCTGTGGTGAAACTGGAGAATAAAACCGCCATTCGCCAGCTGGCCGACTACTGAACTTTCCTCACGTTCTGCCCTTCTCATTGCATTATGGCTGCCGCACCATCCCTCTCTACTACCTCGCCTACCCGAGGTGAGGTCGCATCCTTCGCACAAGCCGATGCAGAGATAGCTGGAAGGGAGATCCCGACAACGCAGAAAGCATGGCGTGTAACGCGTAAAGGAACACCAGCTGAAGTGCTCACTTTGACCGACGCACCCAATCCCAGAACGCTGAAGAAGGGCGAAGTGTTCATCAAGGTGCAAGCAGCCGCGCTTAACCCCGCGTGAGTGTCTCTCGTGCCCATCGAACGTGCTGGGTGCCGGGGGAGCATCACTTTCGATATCCGTCGAAACCCGTCGACGAACATCTCGCTGACTGCCGTGATGTAGGGGGTACAAGACTATGGGCGCTCTTCCTGGATTCCTCCTCAGACGCCTGATCGGTGTCGACCTCGACCTCGCTGGAACAGTTACAGACGGAAACGGCACGGCGTTCAAGGAGGGCGACGAGGTGTTTGGCTGGATCCTGCTCTGTGGGTCCAATTCCCCACGCTCTACCCTCAGCCTTCCTCATACTCCAGCAGCGCAATACATCCGGAGCGGACAAGGCGCACTCGCGCAGTACGCACGGCTACCCGCCGCTGGCTTCACTCTGCGGCCAAAGAACACGACGCCCACGCAAGCCGCCGGATTCGGCGTCGCAGGTCAGACCGCATACCATGCGCTGCTCGGTCTCGCAGCACTCGAGGCAGGCCAATCCGTGTTCGTCAACGGCGGAAGCACCGCAGTCGGCGCGTTCGCGATCCAGATCGCAAAAGCCAAGGGCGCCCGCGTTTCCGCGAGCGCCTCCGCGAAGAACGAGCAATACGTGCGCGGCCTGGGCGCAGATGAGGTCTGTGTGGCATGCGCACGCGCAGAGTGCATACACCCAGAGGCTAACGGGATTGCTGATGGTGCACGCCCAGTTCTTTGACTATACGAAGGCGCCGCTGCATGAACAACTCGCCGCGGCGGATGTGACGCCAAAGTACCATGTCTTCCTTGAGGCGGTCGGCATCCTGGACCCAGCGCTGTTCATACACAGCCCGGCGTATCTCGCACCCGACGGGGTCTTCTTGTCCGTCGGCCCGCAGGGCTCGGGCATCGGTACTATCGCGAGCTTCGCGTGGAACGTGCTTCTGAGGCCGCCGTTTCTCGGAGGAGTGAGGCGCAAGTGGAAGTGAGTGTGCATTCACAAATGACCGGGATGTTCTGAGGATTTACAACGCATTGCTTTGACTAGGCTTGTGACGATAACGCCGAAGCCGGCTGACCTGGAGGGCTTTGCAGCGCTAGTCGAGAATGGTGCGTGCTTCGTATGTGGTACTTGCTGTCCTGCGATCTGACGTTCGGGTAGGCAAGATTCGCCCTCTAGTGGATTCCGTATACGCATTCGAAGATGTGCTGAAGGCATACGAACGGGTAATGACGAAGCGGGCAACGGGGAAAGTTGTGGTGAAAGTGGACCCTACGGTAGAGTGAGCAGTTCAACCTACCCCGCCTCTATCTTCCTTCTGTACGTCATTCCCTTCATCGCGATGATAGATGGCTGGCTGGATCAAAATTCAAGGCTGGATTACCCTCTAGCAGACATGTTGCAGAATATACTTCTGTGGGGCCTAGAGCATGCGTGTGACGAGCAATTGATAGCTATTCGATAACAGGGTAGAGACATGGGGAGCGCAGTACAGTCCAGAGGTATCGCAGTGACAATGGGTGGTAGGTATCAAACTTGCAATGAACGCTAGTGCGCCAGAGCAGTCGGAAGTCGAAATCTGAGGCAGGTAGATGTAAATGGTACAATGATATAGACACAGCGTGAATGGCCGGAGGGAGTGACGGGAGGAGGGGGGGTTTCTCGAAGTAAAAAGTGATTCCGGTGAAGATACTATACAGAAAGCATTCATGGTATGATGACGATCGTCTAAAGAGGAAGACAGAGGTTCGTCAGTATCCGCAAGTACATCGGCAGCAGACAAACGTACGTTCAGAAGCCCCTGGCGGCGAGCAGCGAATACCGGCGTTTGCGTGAGCTGCCGTCGGCCTCGTCGTAGCCATACATGGATGGCGACTCCGCCGCGGGAGACATGGGGGGCAGCCCTGCGATGAAGGCTGCGTAGGAGCCAGAGAACGTCGGCGACTCTACGGACGCGACTGCGGAGTCGTACACCCACCCCGCCCCATCGCTCTTGTCCGCATCCGCATCTGCTTCGGGGTCGAAGACGGACATCCTCCTGCCGATGCACCTCTTCTTCAGCGCCCTCAAGTCGTCCTGCTCCTTTCCGAGCTCCGACATCTGGTCCACGCTCCGTAGCGACGGAGACGACGGCAGCGTCGCCTCGGATGGGGACGCCGGGGATCTAGCGGATATGAAAGACTCGCCGTCGCTTGGGTACGCGGAAGCGTACGAGTTCGAGTACGACGCGCGGCGCGCGCTGGGGGTGGGTGAGGGGGGAAGCGACTTAAAACGCTCCTGTGACGTCCGCACGACGTCGTCGACCATCGCCGCGAACTCTCGGATCGAGTACAGCTTGTGGATCATGAGCCGGAAGGTGAACTGAAACGCCTCCTCTTGTTCGGCCGTCTGTCGCGTCGGCGACGCAGGTGCGTGAAGGAGCGAAACGGCGCGCTCGAGACCCTCCACGGTGGGCTCGAAGGTGAGCGCGTCGAGCGAGTCGAGCGAGATCTCCCCGTCGGGCCCGAGGAGGTCTTGGGGTGGGGCGGCCGCAACGGTTGGGCGCGCGAGCGTCTTGGGGGTGCCGGTAATGTTAAGGTCCTTTGCGAGGTTGTGGTAGTCGCCTGTGGCTAGTCGGTCAAAGAAGCTACGGAGGTCTGCTACCCCCATCTGCGTGACGTCCTGACCGGTCGGGTCAATGCGAGTCGGGCCAAAGCGAGTCGCCGTGGTCGTCATCGTGTCGTGGAGTGAGTGATGGGAAAATGTGGGTAGAGTGTGGGTGTCGCGGTAGAAATGGTAGCGCAGGGAGTGAAGGCAAGAGAGCCTTGAATGTGGTCCTGGTTAGAGCGGTATTTGTCGCGGAGAGGGCCACAAGCGCCTATTGTCTGTTGCGGTCTAAGCCACAGGGCATGTTATCCATTGTCCGGACAAAGCGCGTCTTTGGTACCCTCTTGTCCTTCTACCGCCATGTGCGTGTATGGAGTATGGATGCGCCTTCTACCTTGCCTCTTACTTGAGCCTGGAATTTGCGCTCTTCGGTGCGCAGGACTACGCCCCAGTCTGAGTTGTGTCGCGCGAGGGCGATCAGGAGCGCGTCTTCACTGCTTTTCTGTTCGACTCTAGGGCTATCCAGATCCATGAGTTAGCCAGATTATGGTTTTCCATCGGCGGCCGCTCTGACACTGTGCATGAGACTATGTGTTAGAGTTACGCGCGGGCATTCTCAAATACGAAGGTGTGATGGCTTACTGGATAAACCACTCCCGCCTCACGTCGCTGACTTATGTTTGTTCCATACACACGATACCGATTTCTCGATTCCTAGGGCTACCTCCGGAAATCGTTAGCAAGCGAAAGAAGACAACGTCGACATATCTCCGAATCTTCAACTACCAGGCACTCTCACCGAACGTATGTAATGATCCTGCACTGAGATGGACAGTATATTTTCGAAAATCAAGCCAAAATGACAGAGGACACACCAGTGCCAGTGTCCGAACTGGGATGCATTGCCAACATTGGGCGGAATGGGGGTAGGGCTACAGAAGATGTCGCATTGCCGGGCTCGCGCGCGCGTTCGCGCGCCATCGTACGCTATTACAGGTGCACCGAGAAGCCAAGGAGATTATTCGAGCATATGCAAACACGGGGGCGCGCCGGCGGCCGGCGGGCAGGGTCATGACAGCGGCGTACGGTCAGTCTGGTTGACACGGAAGCTGGACTTGTCCTGCATCGAGTCTATAAGAAAAAAGCAGGGTGAGTGGATCCCATCTAGTGCGTATGGAGAGTATAATACCGTTGTTGGATTTGTACTCCATGATGGTCGCCGGTGGGAGGTTCAGCACTCTCCGAATCGTCTCCCTGTGAAGCGATGATGCAGGTCAGCTCTGGATCAGGGCAAGAGGAGATCTTGATAGGTGCGCACTTGATCTTCTCCTTCGACTTGGGATTGCCGTCGCTGCGGTTCCACAGCGAGATGATGTCCTCGTTCTGGCGCACACTGATCGTGCACCCGCAGATCTCGGGCCACTCGCCTGGCGGGACGCCCTCCAAGGCCGCGGCGTCTGGTTGAGAGCCCTCGCCGTCGTCCACGCCGTCAAACTGGTCACCGATGACAGCGAGCACAAGGTCCTCCCAGAGGCGGTCCGCGACGCCCTTCCGGAGGCGGATGATCCATTTACCCCCTGACAGGTTCAGGGGGTCCTCCCAAACCGGCCGTCGGATACCGGAATGGAAGAGGAGGTAATCCGTGGTGGGCAGAAGCGAGGATGGTTGGTGGACATGCGTCCAGAGAGACCAGAAGGATTCCACCTGCACAGACAGGGATATGGGTGGGCAGCAAAGTACGAAGAGGACGAGACAACTCACGGAACTGAAGGCGGAGATTTTCTTGATGCCCTCCTCATAGTTCGTGATTTTGTTCCCTGGCGCGCGCTGCTGGCGGAACCAGAAGACCCAGCTACTCGCGCGGAAGACACAAAGGGCAAGGTGGAACGCAGTGAGCGAGGGGCGGCAGGCGACCACGACAGCGTACGAACATACGTATTTCGGAGGGGGTGCACGGACAGAGAGCCGTTAGCAGCGCCGTTTCCAGCGGCCTTGTCCTTCCCCTGGGCCTTCTCGTCCCCAGGAGCGTTGGACACAAAGGTGGAAAAGTGCTTGGAGGACGTAACGCGTGAGCGGGGCTGCACGGGCGGAGTGACGGGCGGGGGGTTCTGCGCCGTCGTTGTTGTCGTGGTCGTGGTGGCCGCGTTCGGAGTGGAGTTGGCGAGGAAGCGGGACTGGGAGTGGTTAGAGAAGTAGCCAGCCATGGACGCAAGCGACCGCGCAGATCAATACAGTCCAGTCGCAGGAATGTCGGGCGTTATTTGCGGGATGGGCGTGCACGCAACACAGAGCAGAGTACAACTTAGCAATAAAAAGAGGCAAGCGTGCTGCGTGGGGCGGAGAGGATGGCGCGAGCTGGACGATGAGGAGATGGCGGAGAGGGCGTGAGATGGTCGGCCGCTGCAAAGTTGCAAAACTCAAGTCGCGCCGCGCGCGGCCGACCGACCTCAGCTCGCCCGCCAGGATCACCGCAGCCCCTTCTTGTCCGCAACCTCTCCCCTCATCGCTCGTCGCGGCCGCCTCGCACCCTCTACTTCGCCCAGCTACCCGTAGTTCATGAACGCCTAATCACCGTCTCTTCCGTCGCCCATGAAACTCACGCTCCGTCCAGAGTGGCGCCTCCGGCCGCTCTCCACCTTCCTTGGCTTCCTCGACATCAAGACCGGGGTCACCATCGCGCTCCTCTTTGCCGTGAGCTATCTTGAGCGCGATTTACGACATGAATTAACATGCGAGACCATTCGAACAGCTCCTCAACAAGGTTGCTGGCGTGTATGGCCTCATTGCTGTCCTCACTGGCGCAGGCGGGTCCGCCGCGCAGCTCAGCCTGTATCTCTACTCAGTCCTCGGTCTAGTCGCCCTGACGTGGGGTTTGAAAGCTATTCTCCACGTATGCCGCTCCTATCCCCGCTGACGCCACCGCTAATATGCACATGGACCTGCAGGAGGACGCAAAACGGACACTTTACTTCGCCCACCTGTTCTTCGCCGACCACATTCTCTCGACGGCCTGGCTCGTTTACTTCGGCGTACTCTGGTGGTTCTATACCCTGCATGACGGCCGCGTGATTGCGAACTCCGATGCCCAGAAGGAGGTCATGGAGAGCGGCGCCGGACACAACATGACCGACGAGGAGCGCGCGGCAGCGGCCATGACTCTCTGGAACGCGGAGAAAGGGATTGCGAGCGCAATGATCATCATTGGCTGGATCGCCAAGGTACGCGACACGCCCGTGTGGTCCTCTCCGTTGTCGTAACCGGTGTCCAGATCTACTTCTCTGCTCTGTTATACTCGTACGCCATTCACCTCCGGAAAGGCTCGTACCGCGCCTTGCCGCGGTCCCGGCCATACCAGGCAAACACCTCCGCGAACGGCGGCGCGTACGCAGCTTCCGCCCTCCCTGACGGCGACGACGACGACGTCGAGGAGTTCTACCGTCTCCCTGTACGGGCGCCAGCCCAGCAAGCACCACCCAACGGCAACGCCCACATCGGACACACCCCCACGTCCTCCCACTCTAGCTTTGCCGACTTTGTGAGCGCACCCGGTCGGACGCGACGCGGGAAGCCGGGCAGGTCGAACCTCAGCGTCAGTGTCAAGGCGAAGGGCGGCGCCGACGGCGCGGAGGTATTGTTCGACGAGGAGGCGGATGCTGCAGGTGCTGCGGATGCAAGGCCGGAGGATAGGGTGCCGCTGATGACCCCGTCGGGGCCCTCCTCACATAGCCGGAGGCCGAGCAGGAGCAGGGAGTGAGTCGTGTTCGGAGGGGTATATGCTGTTCGAAGGCGGGTAGACGCAGGGCACGGGGCGTAGAACTCAATACACAGGTCTCGGGAGTCAGACGATCACGTAGCAGACATTTGCGTATATTCGGAGCACACTTAGCTATACCACAGATGATGTCCGTAATTGCACAGGTACCCTCATCTCGGCTTCTTCCCTCCAGCTGGCGTTTGGCGCATTCCTTCGCCATCACAATAGCGATATGACGGGCCACAGTCAGAGTGACTGGAATTCCTGATATCGCAGAATGGCATGTGAGAGAACAAACAAACCACATACGACGTATTGTGGATGCCATCCCCATGACGGAGGCCGAGTAAGAGCCAGAGCACGGAGAGCCGAGTGAACATTTGTGTATATTCGGGGCCTATACCTGTTACACTCACCCCGGCCTCTTCTCTCCAACTAATGCTCTTTGGGCGGAATTGCATTGGATTACAAGAGGCACAATCTGGCGGATAGAATCCCCGATATCGCAGAATGGCATGTACCGCCATGCGGGGGAACAAACCGTGTATACGATCTGTTGTGGGCGCCGTCTCCATGACAGAACCACCCTTGTGTAGCTTCTTGGGCGTCGTGAGGGGCCAAGTAACGCGTGGGCCACGTTCAGCTACGAACAACAAGCAAATATGTGGAGATGCCCAAGGAGAGGTGAACAAGCAAGACACACGAATATACGGATGAGGAGGAAGGACAGAGAGAAGCATGGGCGCCTACGCATGGTCGGCGCGGATGAGCCATGTTTGAGGATTTTCGTGAGCGGCAATCGCCAAAACGTGTCCTGCAATGTTCAGCTTGGTCCCAGAGCAACTCAGCCTTCTCTCCGCCAGCTTGTGTATAAATATCCTTGTTCTACTGCCGCATACCCACCGCCATCGTGTCCTTCTGAAGTGTCTCCGATCTCACTGAATACGTCCGCCAGCTCAGCCACTACTGCGTCTTCCCCGCACCCCCCTTCATCGCGTACATCCAGCTTCATGCACGCAGATGGACTGCCCTATTCTAGTATGGATGCTCTTCACCAACCGCGAGATGACGAAGGAGGTGAGTGTGTTACACCTTAAGCTACTCCTATCACGCACACACGAGCTCACTACTGTGCGGCGCACACTTACAGGAGTACGCCAAATGTCACGCAGTCCTGCGCGAATGTGTGCCACATGCACCCGTACGCAATGCCCCAAACGAGCCTGAGACGATGAGTGAGTACCTCGTCCCGTATCAGTCCTGTGGCGACCGATGACGAACACGCGCCCGCCTTCCAGGACAATTGGTAGCATATCTCTTACCCCTGCTCATGATGCGTCATCGCCGTGTCCCGCGGAACCGCTGGAGGGACCAGATGTCCAACGTTGGGAAGCATTGGATAGAGCAGGCGCGTACCTCCCTTTTAAGACTCATCGTAGACCGCCCCTGTCTACCCCTCGTTCTGACGTGCCGCCTCCGTGCGCCATGCAGGTCCAGCATGTACAAGATGATAATCCGGTCGCGGCAGCGAGCCGCGCACGCTCCATGATCGGGTACCATACCTCCTACGACCATAACCTGGTCGGGATGGCCATGACGCAAGGACGCCGCGAGGACGTTGTGAACATCGGTGTCGGCATCAAAGAACTCACTGCACCCCCAGGAATGAGTGCCAACGACTTCGCGATCTCTCTGTACCACAAGGTACGCCGTGTCTGTCTCTCCTTCTAGCTGTTATCAGAACAATGGGCTCCTCTCGCGAATGAAAACATGCGCCACTGTTTTGGACGGCAATGCGGGAAAGACGTGTGTGTACTTACTCGCTCAGGCGTGCGCACCTGCTCGCGGTACTCGCTACCTCCTAAATACCTAACCCAAGCCACGTCTGAGCGTAAAAGACCGTCTGAGAGGGGCCTTTCGATCTCATAACAGCTATCACGCACAAGACGGAGAGCTAACTCTGTTTGATCATCGCAGCTCACACCGACCGAGCAAGCCTTCATCGCGCCCGAGCAGGGCGAGGAGATCGTGATGCGGCGACTATGCCTCCTGCTCGCGCTCAAGCAGGCGTACATCAAGGCGATCGGGCAGCCGATGGGCTTCGACTGGTCGCGGCTCGAGTTCAACATCCCCGAGAAGATCGCGACGGGCGACGGACGGCCGCTGGCTGGCTGGGAGTTCCGCGTGTGGACGGCCGAGCTGGGGTGGCCGATTCCGGACTCGGAGGAGCACACGGAGCAGAAGTACCAGTGCGCGGTCGCGTTCTTCCGGCGCACGCGCGACACGCGCTTCATCTGGCAGAACGACGCGAAGGAGCTCGAGTCGTGGGTGCAGTTCATCACGCTCGACCAGCTGCTGAACGTCGCCGACAAGCTTGTTGAGTGAGCGGCTGGCTAGGGCCGCGCACTGAGCGGCGGTGGGGAGGGGAGGGGAGAGGGGAGATGCTCGACCTGGCCGAAGACTGGTCTCTGCTCCCGGTTGAAGATCATCATCCTGCGCCCTGGCAAGACCGGGGCCGCCGCGTCTTCTTGACTGTCACGCTTGCTTAGATGGCTTCACGAACCTCCGCCGTCATCGCTTTCCTGCGCCAGAATATCTATCCTCCAGATCTACTACGATTCATTTACCTATTGCTGCGCTCCGTTACTGTCTGCTGTTACGTTCACATCTGTGCTCCCCTGCCAACGCTGATCCATGTACGATACCTATTACGTGTCTCTGTTGTACCCGTCTGTCTGTGCCACGAGGATATCAGCTCTCCCGCGACGAAATTATGCTTTACTCGACCTGTGACCGCTGCGCCTGACGGATTTCTGGAACGCGTCGAAGCTGGCGCACCGTTATGCTGATTCGTTCGGACAACGGCCCGCATGTTCAAGCCTGATGTTTTTAGCGGTCGAGGACATGTTATACAGGCAAGCACGGCCCGCACTAGGGGCCCAGTTTCTCCGTCGCTTTTTGGATCAGGCATTAGCGGGTGTTATCGAAGATACTCTCTACACTTGATGGTCTGTTTGATTCGGCTCAGCCTAGGTCCGGCGTTCGAGTACGTATAACTGCGAAGCAGGGCACTCCCCCGCACACGACTAGCTCATCTAAGCATCTGGGCCATCAAAGGCCGAGTGCGATCCTTGGATACTTGTTACATACGTGTCGCACACCGACGTGCGCAGATGATTGATGGTGGGGTTTTTCCACAGGTGCTAGGACGAGAGGGGGGCTGAATAGGAGAAGAGGTGGAGAGACGCCGGGAGCTGTAGGGGGCAAGTCGTTCCTTCACAGCCTAAACAGGCAAGCGTGTCACAGGGGTGCGAGGTGTGACTGATTATGATCTAGACCGCCGCCCGGGGAAAGGGAGACTTGACGTACTCGGCGATTCGCAGAGGATTCGAGATGGACTCCATGACCAGAGCCCAGCGGCCGGGGGCCTTCTCCACTCTCTTCCTCTTACCACCACCTCCCCACACGCCCACATCGGCCAGCAAAACGCGTCGCCGGCCTCGTCGCTGCCTAGGTATGTCTCCTCGTCGGCATCGATCGGCTCGCAGTACTCATCGCGTTCCCCACGGCGCCCCGCATCACAGCCCAAGATGAGCGCCGTCACCTCCCCAGAGCTTAGCCCCGTCCTTGGCCCAAACGCTCGCGCCCGCAGGCTGTCCGCCCGACGCGGCTCCGTCGCAGCAGCCGACCCATGGGGTGAACACAACGACGTCAACATGAATCCCGCGCGGTCTCTCACTAGCCGCCTCACTATCGTCCGCGTGCCGCAGACAGACATCGAAGAGCCCCCGAGACGGCACAGACGGCACGGTAGCAATGCCTCATTGAACTCCAACGCGTCTGGGAAGAGTGACGGGCCGGGAGGAAGGCTCAGCTTCGCCTTCACGTCCTTTTCCCCCACTGGCCCCTCCGGCTCGCCTTCCGGCCGCCCTGCGAGCCCCTCGGGTTCTCCCAGGCTTCGCCCATCCTCCCCTAGCACGTCGCGATTCTCGAGCACTTTCCCGAGTCACAGCAAGCTGTCCCCGGAGCAGATCGTGGACATCGCGCGCAACTCGGTGAACCCTCGATCCCCTCTGCCGTCTCCCAATGGCCCCAATGTACAGCAAGTAGCTCCCTCCCCCGTGTCATTCACTCCACTCCCGGACTCCATCTATCTCCCCTTCATTGACCGGCCGGAGGAGGTCACCGCCCTCATTCAGGCGCTTCCCAACGCACGTTTGTTCGCTCTCCTGCAGCAGACGTTCCCGCCTGATGCACGAGCCCCCATGGGTTCCGAATACGATCCTTCGACGGCGTCGCCTGACCCCAAGGACTGGACATTTGCGGACCTGGAGTTCTGGCTGAAGAAGGTTGACCGGGATGTTGCGGAAGACGTCAACTGGATCCGCAAGACGCGCCGTTGCGTCATGTCGCACAGCGAGCTAATCTGGGAGCGTGTCAAGGGTGCATTGGGTGTCCCGCCTGAGCTGGACGTCGAGGAGGAAGGTCTCGAACTCCCGCAGACCGAGCCTCTGACCTCCGCTGCGCTCGATTCGGCCGTCTTTGAACCCGATTCTCCCATCGTCGCCCATGAGACGTTCGCGGACTCTGTCGGTGAAGAAATCATGATCGAGCCGGTCTTTGCGAATCAGACGCCACCCTTAGGGGCGACGGAGCCTGCAGGTGGTCTTGGATCATCGCTATCAGACCTGCGAGAGGAGGATGAGAACGAGGGCAACGAGGGCAAGGGCGGGGAAGAGCCGGAAGTCCATGGGATCCGCTTCATCACGTCCCCGAGCGCTCCATCGGCCCTGGGCGACCAGCCACTCTCTATGTCGCCTATGGTCGGCCTCGGAAGCCCTGCCGTTCGACAGCCCATAGGGATGCCCGGCTCGCAGAGCAGCGGAGAATTCGCGTACGACGTCCTCCGTGAGCGGGGTCCAGGGCACCCCCTGTTCCCGAGCAATTTCGCCCAGCTCAGTATAGGGCCCACGCTGCAGCCGAGGTAAGCCCTGTTTTGCCTTGTCGAGTTCGTACTAGTGCTCATGATCATTTGTAGCAAACGCACGATGAGCATGTCCTACCCACCGAGACCGGCATACCTCAGCCCTCACTCCATTCGCGGGGGTGTACACCGGACCAATAGTATCGACATTGGTGCCGGTCGTGCGGCGCGGATGGCGCGTCCGGAGTGGGCTCGTAGCTGGGACCCGACAAAGCACGAGTACGCGGTCACTACTGCGAGCACTGGTAGCGTGAGCGGGGCCGAGTAGGTGTCTCGAACCTCTCTTTTTGTTTTCTTGGACCTTGTGGTTTGCTCTACGGGAAGGATAGCGATAGGTCATACTCATTCACGAACGGACGAAATATGGAGTAGGATAGGAAGAAGCAAAAGAAATAGTGTATAGACTTTGTGCGTTGTACCGTGCCCCAGGCTCTGTATCTTGGACGTATTGAAGTGTGGGTAGCTTGGCAGGACTGATACTCGCGCAGGCGTGACGCGTTCGGGATGTTTTCCAGCTTCCCCCGCGGGTGGGACCGTCCGGATTGCACTAGTATCACATATTCCAGCAACTCCTGCTTTTCACCCCCGTTCAACTCGAAGATTCTCTTCCGTTCGCTCACCATGCGTTTTCTTGGGACCGCTGTGACGCCACAGTGGGCGGAGCTACTCCTTCGCGGCCCGGCCGGGTAAGCGTATACGCCATCCCGAGGAGTCCTTCATCGACTCATGTCCGTCTATGGCTTGCCCCTGAGAGCGTTCGTCATGTTCTCTCTTGACCACCAAACTCCTGCCAGTGCTAGTGATATATCAAAAAGTCCCGCTGAGCTTCCCTCAAGCCCAGGATAACGCAAAATGCCGGTGAACTCGGTCGCCGAAAACGCTCTAGGAACAATCGGTAAGAGCGGATCTGATTTTCAAAATGGCCCCATCGACGCTCTTTTCTCTGGACGATGATGTCTCGTGGAGGGCGCGCACTCACCACGTTATGCTGCAGGTACTGTGTGCTGGACGATACAACTTGTACCACAAATATGGAAGAGCTGGAGGGCCAAGTCGACAGAAGGGCTGTCTGAATGGTTGATGTAGGTTCGCTGTGCTATACAGTGGATTCATCACTGATCATTGCTTTCTGTGTACCTCTAGGCTGCTATGGGGGTTCTCGGGCGCAACATTAGGGGTGTACGCGATCGTCAAGAACTTGAATATACCTCTAATCCTGCAACCACAATTATTCGGCACTCTTTCGTTCATTGGTTGGGCGCAGGTCCGTCGTCCTCATCCTGCCCAGCGAACGTTCGTAGTAAGACTCACATGACTTTCTATCTCACCAGTGCCAGTATTACGGCCGTAAGCGATCTAAATGGACCTCCATAGCCATGTATGTCGCAGTGATGGCCTTCTCTGCCGGATTTGAGGTTGGCATGATTTATGCTGTCAAGGTCTGTGCAGCTCGTATTACACCCTAGGCTCTACACTGAACATTGTGGAATCCTTCGCATTAGCCCGCATACCATCACGGAAACATACGTCCCGTGCAATTTTTCGGCATCTTCAGCTCTGTGCTCATCTCAACTGCTCTAATGTACGCTGCCTGAGCTAGCTGTCTGTTTAACGCATCGTCCTGGAGCTGACATCTGGCATACGCAGACCGCAATACTGGGAAATCTACAAGTACAAGGAGGTCATCGGCATTTCCGTCCTCTTCATGCTCGTCGATATGCTCGGGGGCATCTTCAGCGATCTGTCCCTCGCGTTCAAGGAAGACTTTGACATCATCGCGGGCGTCACGTATTCGATTGTTGTGGTACGTCCACTGGTTTCGTTCCTTGTGTGGCTTCTGCTTACGCCCACTATGTGGCAGGTCATGGACGCCGCGATCATTATATGTGCACTGGTCCTCAACCCTGTAGCGAAACGCCACAGGAAGATGTCGACTGTCGCTGAAAACGCTCCTGACGATGATGTTAGAGTGGGCGACGTGGAAAGACAGGGCACTGCGCCTCCACGAGTGCTTGAGAAGCCGGTGGAGATGGAAGATCGGACACTCGTATGAGCTTACGCGCTCTGGGGCAGAGCAAGGCTGCGCGGACAAGCGCAATACAGCAAATGTTTAGTTTGAAAATACATACGTCAAAACAAGAAAGTGCCAATCACCTACGTACAATGCTACACTGCTATGGTACGAAGACGTACCCACGCTGTCGCGACGCAGAGGTAGTAACAAGCTAGTCGATACAGAAGGATGACGTGAATATGTCCCGTCCTTTCAAAACACCCGACTCGTAGATGTTGAAAGTCGGATGATCTGCAGGACGAGGCGACCCACGAAGGGGTCGCAGTCGATTTTGCCGTATCGTTTAACGACTCAACGGTAGAGGAATGACCGCATGAGACGTAGATAATTACGGCGATAGTAGGAAAAACCTGACGTCGAGCTCCAGATTAGAACATATGCGTATAGCGAGCAAAACAGCAGCGTATAGGTTTCGAGAAGACACTAAGAGTCAGGGGCAGAAAAACAGATAGACGGAGCAATGTTTAAATTCAATGGAGGGTCACTGGGAGACGGTGTGAACGGGAGTGTCGGGCCTGACGCTGCTAATATACTTCGAAACTCAATTATGTAATCAAGTCGCACGGTGAGCATGGCAGGGTCGTTTAGTGGGAGGTCGGCGGACTTCCTCTTGCGCCTCGAGCACCAGGGTCGAGTAGGCTACGGCATACATAAGGTGTCCAGGTTCTTGGTCCTCTCGCAACCTCTCGCTCTGGTCACTTTCCTGGGATCTCAGTGTCTTGCTTGAATGTCTAGGAGACTTGCGGGTTCACACACCCTCCCGGAGAATCCTGAATGGCTTGAGTTCGAACGGTCCGATGGGAACTCGAGCAACCTGCCCAAGAACACGAAACAGGTTGTAGATGGCGAGGGTCAGGTCAACTTCATGCGACCTGTGCCGTTGGACGAGGGCCTGGCTATAGGTTGGCGTGTCGCCGTCGGCGCCCAGCTTGCCATTCGCATGGGGCTCCCAGGTAAGCCTCGCGTGAGCGCTGGTACCCCGTAGCTGACGGCGCTGCGTGCTAGAGGGGCGGAAATACGTACTGAAGTCCTTCCCGGATGGATACCAACTCTACGACCATAACAAGGGTCCTGTGAAGGCCCCACGGCACGACCCCTACTTGTGCGGTGCGTCGCGAACTTTGCATCTGCAACATGCGGTGGGCTGACTGAACGTAGGGTCTTCGCACGTCAACCGATTCCGCTCGACCAACGAGTTCATACCACATGCGCTATGGCTCATGCAAGATCCTACCCTGAACCGCTCGAATTGCTCCTGCAAGTACTGCACGAAACAGCCCCAGCGTATTATCTCGGACACCATGGGTCTCAGCAGCGCTGGTGCCAGGCGCTCTGCGTCGGTGGCGGGCGCTCTCCCTCCAAGCGTCAAGGCTTCTCGGCCGCGCCGCGAGGTCAGGGAGACCAGGCAAGGGCGTGTCCCTCCGAAACCTTACGCAGCCGTCCGGCGCGCGCCCAAGCCACCGAAAGTCATCATCGGTCCAGAGCAATACATTCTCCCGGAACGCGACCTCGATACCCGCGCGGCACTCATATCTGGAGAGAACCAACGACCTCGGTGGTTTAGGAAGGGCGAGCTACTCTGGTGCCACCTCGAGCCGTCAATACGGGGACGTACGCCGGATGAGGACATCCAGTTTTGGCCCGCACTCGTCGAGGATTTCCACGTCAAGTCGGAACCCATTCTTCTTCCTTTGGACGGTGGTGCGCAGGACCCCGACATGCAGTGTCTCTATCAGGAGGCAGCAGACGATAACCCAGCGCTCGGAGGCTCTACCGACAACCCTTCTCCTGCGGGATCCTCGAGGGCAACGGAACCACCGCTTGAGGCTGAGGGCAAGGTGCCCTGGAAAGTGCAACAGTGGTATGTCTACAAGATGAAGCTCCTTGGCACGTCTCAACATTGTCTGGTCACCGACGAGCAAGTGCTGCCTTATCTTGCGTACGCGCCGTCAGACCATCTGCTCGACCGCATCCGGGAGGATCTCTCCGACTTCTTGCAGACGATATCTATAGACCAGATGGACCGGGACATAGAACTCATGTCCACCTTCGATCCAATGGAGGTGACGCCCGAAGATGGTGACCCTATGGAGGCGTGGCCCGAGGACGGTAACCCGGAGCGCTACTACGAGAAGTACAAGCGCGCTACGGCGCCGTACACACTGGCCATCCAGATCGCCGCTAACGTCGCACAATACTGGCTCCCCACAGACGAGTGGGAGTGCAAGTTCACCATTCCTCCCCCCGGCGCTGCTTCCTCACCACCATCAGAACCGTCCGCTTCTCAGGCGCCCCTCCCTCCTCCGTCGCAGATCCCCGCCGAGTCAACCAGCCTCCACTCGCTTATCACACAGTCACTCTCACAGAACGCGCATCTCCCGACGATGAATGGCGCCTCAGGTCAGCATGAGAGCATCAGCACGCACGCACGGTTGCCGCGCTCCTCAACTCTTGCTGCGCAAACTGTCGTGCAGACACGCTTTCAGGGTCTGTGGTGGGGCACGGAACGCGTCTGGACGGACGAGCTTGTGCGGCTCAAGATTGCGCGGTGCCAGTTCGCGCCGCAGGGCACGGATATGATCTTCCCGCCCGCAGGCCCATCCGCGTCGACGCTGGAGAGCATGAAGGACAACCCGGAGGCCGTGGCCGCGGACCCGGAGCGACTGGGTGCGAGCGAGAAGGGGCTCTTCTTGAGGATGGAGGGCCTGTTTGTTGTGGACGTGCCCAACGCGGAGGGGACGGGCCTCACGAGGGAGTGCCGGGCGAGCGGTATGGTCTATGAGCTTGCCGACGATGACTGGGAGGACGCGGCACGAGCTGCGGAAGTGAACGGTAAGGGCAAGGGTAAGGAGAAGGCGGTAGACCTGCCGAATGGTGAGTCCGTCTGCGCTTAAAGTGTAGCGTTTACTAAAAGTCTTGCACAGGTCATAGCGAGCATCTTGCGGAGGGCCCGAATGGTGCGCCGCCATTCATGATGCAACCATCCCCCCTCAAACCCCCGCCGTTGCCAAATCCCGATCCTTCCATTCCAATGACCGAGACAGCATCAGCAATTCTCGCCCAGACATCGCCAGAAGCGGCCGCCGTGGCGAAAGGCAAAGAGCAAGCTGTCAGTCTCAGCGTGCAACTCTCGCGCCCTGTACTGTCGGAGTCGTACCCACTACCTCCAGCCACGAAGGGGTTCCGATTTCGCCCCATCCTCCCTCCCGGCCACGAAGCCGTCGTCTCGCTGTCGCTGATCAGCGGGAGATACTTCCCAGGCCTCTTCCACCATCCGCTCATGGCGCCAACGGTCGCGCACGCGCTGTCGCTTTCTTCCGACGAGGGCGGACTGTACCAGCACCGACACCTGTGGGCTATGGAGGGACTACTGCCGGGGATCCACCAGTCCATGGACCCGAGACAGTGGCGGAAGTCTCGGTTGACAATGCTTCAGGAAGCGGACAGGGAGGCGCGAGACCGCTTCCGGGAACGGTGGGAGGAGACGAAGATGGCGCGGCTGCATCCGGGACGACCTGAGTGGGAAACAGGCGAGGGGAGCGCGGCGATGGAGGTCGACTAGGCAGCGGTGTGCTTGACTACCACCGTAATAGGTTGTGCTCTGTTGTGCTTTGACAGATATAGCGAACAAAAGCGTGGGCCGGCGTTGTGCTCTCATCGTCGCGGGGCGCGGGGGCTATATGTAACCTGTAACCGAGTGTAATGCGGTATAGACTCGGTCATTATGCGCTTATAGTTCCGATCAGTAATGTTTGTTCAACTTTGTTACACTATCATAGTGCGTCTCTGGGCGTGCGCTGGACCAGCCAACTCAACTGTTGACCACTCCGACCACCGAAATCCTTTTTGTCCCTGCCCTCCCTGCTGGTCGTCGACGAGCAGAGGATCCGTCGCGTCTCCTTCCTTAACTTGTTGCATATACCCCTGGATAACCTGCGACATCAGTTTCGACCCGGCGGATCCTCTGAGGCCCGAATCTCGTTCGTCTCAGATTCTCTGCCCTCCTCACCACCCCTTCCCCCTCACAATTCCTCCCCTCCGTGACCTGTACGACCCTCTCGTATCTTGTCTGCTGCTCTTGCTGTCGCACTGTCTCGCTCCTTGTTATGGTCTCTCTCACCCTCACGCCCTCCCGGTCATCTAGCATACACTCTTCTTCGTCCAAGAACAGCCTCAGCCATGTACCACCATCTCCATCGCCCTCCATGTCCGCCGGATCCACATCGAGCTCCTCCGATGGCCGTTTGAGCGGAGCTGACGACGGTATGCTTCGCGTCTATATGCCCAGTCGCACGACCCCATGGTTGACAAACCTTGGACAGAGGACGCCACGGTCACGGTCAACCGCGTATCTCTCATATCGAATATGTCCAATGGGAAGGGAAGGACACAGGAGTACGTCTCCGTCTGCGACTCGCGCCGTCTGCGGTGCTGATCAGGGTACAGGGATATTCGCCTCCTCGCCGTCTCGACCCATATGACGGAACTTTCGTACGCCATCTCGGATATCCAGACGCGCATTTTCGGTAAGCCTGTCGCCTATCTGCACTCAATGAATACGCCTCGACCGCGTGGCGCGTCCAGAAATCCAGGAGTTACGGCACAAGTCGCAGTCTGCAGGCGACTCGAGCAACGCTTCCAGCACCATTGATACGTCCCTCATCAGTCTGGACGAGCGGATAGAATCCGTCTCGAAAGGTGTCAAGACCGTGAATGAATCCCTCGAACCGCTGCTGAAACGCGCCGAGAAGACGCCGATATCCGTTGCCTTCACATCCGGTGAAGAGGCCGGTCTTCTGCGAAAACATGCAGACCTCATGATTGAGTGGGACGCCGTGCAGAAGGAGTCTCAGGTGTTGCGAGAGGAGCTGAAGGAGGACAAGTGGCTGACCGTATTCCGCACCGTGACGGAGCAAGCAGATGGTATGATGTCCAGCCTGGAGAAGGCTGTCAATCGATGTCAGGTACGGGCGCGAACCTGTCGCGGGATATACGCGGGGCACGGCCACTGACATCCCATGCAGGACTTCCTTTGGCAGGTGCAGAAACGAGGGCTGGACGATTCACTCACAGCTTCCAATTCATCGTCCTCGGGCCGTTCCGACAAGCCTCTTACACTTGATGTTTTTGATACCATCGTCGATTCCTATGAGGCCAAGAAGAAGTACGCGTCGATCTTCTTCGGGCCAGTTCATATACTCGAACTGACAAAAATTTTAGGCACTATATGCCGGCCACCACCAAAGTGTTGTCGATCATTGACAAGGGCGTGCAGGATCGCGTGACGAAGAATGGCGAATGTCTACGACGCCATGCAGAGTGCACGCAGCGCTGGCGAAATCTCAAGGAGCGTATATCGAGAACAGACACCGACATGGAGAATCTGCGGCGCGTCTTCTTGCAGGGCGATTCCGCCATAAGCGAAGGAGGTTCGAGTCAGTCAGGACAGACCACCATGTCCAAGAACGGGTATCTTGCCACCCCGCCTAGTGGTGGGAAGTCCAAAGGACGATCTCCCAGCGCTGCAAACACGCTTTCGAGGTCGATATCCCCATTCCGCAAGATCGCCCGGAAGCTCAGGGCAGCCGGATCTGGCGCCAAGTCCCCTCTACCAGGCAAAGCGACCCCTGTACCGGCAAGGAGTCCTGCTTCTACACGGACGCCTTCCTCAGAGCCGACGCGTACCCTTCGCCACAGGACATCCATGTTCAACTTCCTCAATGGCGGCCAACCCCCAACGCCGACTACCCCCGAGCGTCCGTCTCACAAGTACAGCAACAGTGTCACTCCGGAGTCATCCCCAGCTAGGAGACCCGACATAAACCCAGTGATGAAATCACGAGAGAGAGCATGGAATAGCTCGACAAAGGTTCAGACTGACGACCGATCGGGCACTGTCAAGAAATCATCACGGAGCCCGTCGGTTGCTGGCCTGTCGCACTCTTTCTCTGACGATATACCCCCCGTTCCCACCCTGTACAAGCGAAGTCTATCGCGTAGCTCCATGGCGTCCTCGCGTCCGTGGTCCCCTGTCACCTCTTCTGTCTCCACCGCACAGTCTTCGACCACACCCTTCTCCCTGTATCGGCCACCATCACGTTCCTATACTCCAGGACTCCCTTCCGCCATCTCTTCTACAGCGGTCTCCCCCCGGACGCGCCCGAAGACGCCGAGCCACATCCCCGCGCCGTCGAAAAGTCACTTCCGTTCCATGTCCGCGGCGGGCGACGTGAGTCCCACCTCGTACATGCAACGCGCCTTCTCCCCCTCGCGCGCGCTGTCCCCCACCCAGTCCGTCACGGGCATCCCGGTGCGCCCGCCCAGCCGCTCTATGATCCCCATCCCCAGCGTGCACGTCTCCTCTGCGTCGCGGCCCGGCACCGCGATGTCCTACCGCCCGGACAGCGCAATGTCCTTCCATGGCTACGCCCAGCGCGCACAAACCCCCGAGAACGCTCTGCGCATGACCCCACGCGGCTCGCAGATGCGCCTCCCCCCCTCCAGCTTTCGCGACGGCGCGTCCCCCCGCACCCCGGGGTCGCGACCCGCATCACGCACGGGCGCGGCGACACCTACCCGCGACGGCCCTTACGACAGCCCACTGCATATCTACACGCCTGCGAGCACGCGTGACCCGCTCGACGTCGAGGTCGCCGCAATTGTGAACTCGATCCCGCACGGACTACTCGTGGAGCGCGTCGACCCGCCGCTGCGGAGCGCGCCGAAGGAGGGCGAGGAGCTGCGCGCGCAGTATGCGTTCTCGAACATGCTCGGGCGCAAGGTCATAACATGCAAGCTGACGACCATGACGCGTTCCGGCGGGAAGGGCACGTCCAAGAAGGTGATGTGCCGCGTTGGTGGAGGTGAGTTCGCACTTCGTGTCTTCAATGATGTGGGGACAGCGCTCATGAGCTGTTCATAGGCTGGCAGGACCTACAACTGTATGTTATGACCCGCCAATCCGCGGTATGAAGATGTGTAGGCGACGACGACGACGATTAGGGCGCCCGGGAAGGTGTGGGATATGGACCAGCCGACAGACAGTAATCGACGAGATACACTACTAGCCACGACCGTCCGCACCCTAATCCTTGGCGTATGTCCGTGTCCCACGTTCGTTTATGCAACATGCCCATTGCATTCCTATAATCGCTGGATGCGGTGCGATCACATGATGAGAAAGCTTTATGGACTACGTGGTAGGCAACTTCAGGCAAGTCGTGCGCAGGCCATCCCCGGCCCACTTCGCGACTTCGACGAGGAGCTCGCGTTTCTTGTCCGCGCCGGCCGCCGAGCGCAGTTCGTACAGCGTAGCTATAGGAACGTCAGTCATGAACACAAGGTATGAATGGTGACACTCACAGAGATTGAAAAGGAACGGCTCAGCCGTCACGATTGTGGCGGGGGACGTCCGGAGCGCGTCCTCGAGCAGCTGGATCGCCTGTCCCGCAAAGCACAATGAGCTCTATGATGCATTCACCTCATCGCGTCCACTTACCTCTTGCAACCGCCCTTGGTTGAGCAGCGCGACCGCGAGGTTGTTCACGGCGACGAAGTTCTCCGGATCCGCCGCGATGATGCGCTGCAGCTCAACAGTCGCACGGGACCAGTCGCCCTCCGCAGACGCAAACAGCGCTGCGTTCATGCCCTTCTGCACAGGGTCCGCGGTCGGGTCCTCCGCAACGGCCGCGAGGTGCTTCGCTGCCATCGCGACGTACCCGCCCTGCAGGTAGATGCGGGCCACGGCGGAGCGGAGTGCAGGCGAGGACACGCCCCCAGGTTGCATGCAGAGAGGTTCGAGGAGCCTCGCCGCCGCCGTATAATCCTACCGCCACGCGAATTTAGGTGGAAACGCTATGTAAACGCACGAAGAAAACAAATGTCACGACGCACCCGCATCTCGACGAACTGCGACGCGATAATGAGAACGATGCGCGCGCCGCGCTCTACCCACATCCCAGCGGCGGCCTGGTCGTGCTTGGCCGCCCGCGCCTTCGCCTTGCAGCGGCGGAGGAGCGCGGCGAGCGCATCGAGGTAGCCGACGTGGTCGCCCGCCCAGTACTTGAGCTTTGCGTAGAGCACCTCGAGCTCGAATGGGAGCACGCGGTCGAAGAGATACGTGCGTGTCTCGCGCGGCTCCAGAGCGTGCAGGACGGCGAAGAGGTTCGTGCACTCGGCGGAGGTCTGGTTGAAGAGGCGCATGCGCGCGAGGGAGGAGAGGCGGAGGTACCACAGCTACGGTGTCAATCCATCCATATGTTAGACCGCGCGCGGGGGTTGGTGAGGGGATCGCACTTACGGAGAGGATGTACGGGACTTCTTCTGGGTCGGCTTCGACAATGCGATCTCGCGCCTGCCGCGCGACCGCCCTCCAACTATTCGTCATCTGCACGTCGCCATCGTAAGACTGTGACCATTGCATCTAGCCTGCCTACTTACAATCAACGGATGCAGCTCTCCTCCTGCACGGGAGTAATCTCCTGTCAAGTCTCGTGGTGGTCGCTTCTCAGCGGGAACATATTTGGTCAAGAGTGTGCTTAGCGGGTCTGTCTAAGGTACACATGATTGAACATCAAACTCTTAGATAGCCAACGTGTTATGTATGAGACTGGGTAGCGTACGTTGGGTATTGGCAAGAACATGGTCGGCAGCGTCAGACCAGGCAAATAGAACTCTGGAGCCTCATCCTCGTCTTCGTCGTCACTCGCTGGGGGCAGCGGGGTCGGGGGCACCGACTTGTCAAGATTTGGTGAGCGGGGCAATGAGGGGGTAGCGGGTTCAGCCGGGGCAAGGGTGACCTCCTCTATGGCAGGCGTTGCAGACGGAGAGAGACCCTCCTCTGCCGTGTCCGAAACAGATTCGTCTTCGGAGTCGACCGGCTCCTTCAGGAAAGGGTCTGGGACATCAGGTTCGCCGACGGGCGCGGGGGGACTGAAGAGCGGCTCTGCACGTGGGAGCTCCATCGACGCGGTCAGTTGCGAGTCAAGGGTTGACGTGCGGAGCTCAGTGCTCGCTGAATGTGGGGGCTGCTGCGGGTCCATGGGGAATGTAGAGATGGCGAATTATAGGGAGAGGATGGTAAGAGATCTGTTTGACGGGTGCTTACTCGCTGCGGCGAAAGAGATGTGTTATTGACGTCCGCAGGTAGGAGGAGGCAGGCAGAGGGTACTAAGAGAGTCGGACGGGGCGCGGTCGAATGTCCTTCGAGGGACCTTCGCCTGTGTGTGCAATCGCACCGCCGCAGGGAACGCAAGTTTGAGCGTGTGCAGACCAGCAATTATAGCACGACAGAGCCTGAGTATTGAGTGGATACTCGTCGCCAGCCGTAGACAGATGGTGGTCGTGGTCAAAGCAGCAACTGGCGGGAATGAGCGCCTGGAATTGCATGTATGTAAACCGGCGCCCTATGTACTGTACTGCAAACCACTCTGCCCACTCTACTCTCAGGTGCGTATCGAAACGGGCGGAAGACTCCCACCACCACCCCCGGTTGACCATCCTATGTGCAATAGAATGCCGCACTTCCTGAACACCTGGACGGGCGAGTTCGAGTGGCATGCCGATCCACGCAAGATCACGTACGCGATTCTATCTCACACTTGGCGATCCCCAGACGAAGGCGGAGAGCAGTCGTACAGCGATGTGCGCAGGCTTCAGATGTCGGTCAATGCGGAGCCCGAGCAGCGCCAGCGGAGACTCTACGCTGCGACCGTAGACATCATCCGATGCCACCAGATAACAACCCTTTCCCAGGCAAAACGGGTCTCCCCTCACTTCCTCCTTCCAAAAGGTGCGGCCGCCCTCCCCTCATTCGTCCTCTACCACCCCGAGCTGTCCCACAAAATCAAATACGCATGCAAGGTCGCGCGCAGAGACGGGTACCTCCTCCTGTGGATCGATACCTGCTGCATCGACAAGTCGAGCAGTGCAGAGCTCTCCGAGGCGATCAACTCGATGTTCGAGTGGTACAGACTAGCCGACGTCTGCTACGCCTATCTCGAGGATGTTCCCGATGACGACGATCCGACTCAAGCCAATTCCTACTTCTCGCGGAGCAGGTGGCACAAACGGGGCTGGACGCTGCAGGAGCTCATCGCCCCAAAGCGTGTCGTCTTCCTGACTCGCACGTGGGGCTGTCTGGGGACGAAGGCTGGACTCGCATCCTCGCTGGAGAAGATCACCGGAGTCGACTTCAACATCCTCACTGGCCATATCTCTATTCACTCTCAGAGTGTCGCGCGAAGGATGTCGTGGGCCGCCTGCCGGGAGACAACGCGCATTGAGGACCAGGCGTACTCATTGCTGGGCATTTTCGGTATCCACATGTCTCCAATCTACGGAGAGGGCCAAAACGCGTTCCTCCGTCTACAAGAAGAGATTGTAAGGACCATTCCCGACCACAGCATCTTCGCATGGGGTTCTAGCTGCGCCCTTCCTAATCTGACAGAGAGCGAGGGCAAAGTCACATACCGATGGACTAGTATCGGGCTCCTGGCCGAAACACCGTTAGCCTTCAAGGGGCTCGCCGACATCACACCGCTATCCTCTGTCGCGTTTGCAACTCGCCTTGGGCTTAGAGCAGAGGATGTGCCTACCCTCGACTGCCTTTTCGCTTCCCAGGGTGTCCGTGTTAAGCTCCCCTGCATCGACCTTGCACAAACACCGCAGCTATTCAAAGCTCTTCTGGCACGCAAACCTGAGTCCCCCTCACCACAGCCGACGGAAGTTTGTCCTGATTGTATTCAAATTCAGTTTGCCTGCGATGTGCTAGCATTTCTGCAGTGCGAGGACAAGTCGGGTTGTCTCATAGCTCTCCCTATCCATGCGTCGGAATCACATCGAGGAACGCCCACACCGCGATCCGACCTGGGGTTGTACGTCGAGTTCGGAAGTCGATGCGAGTAATCTGGTAGACATCGCGAGTCATTTCGCGTAGTCCGTCTCAGTATACCGGCCTTGTCGGAAACACTGGAGCAAAACTCAAAGACGTCACTCCGAGTCTTAGAACTCACTATCCTCCGCTACAATCAAATCAGACATGAGGACAGCGAATTCTCGCGAGCCTTCCAGTACTGCAGTCAGGAACCCATCAAGGAACAAATCCAATACTGGCCTGACGATCGGGAGGATGAGCCTGTCTTTTCTTTCGCTCCTCGTACCATCGATGAACTGGGTGCACTCGGTTTCTATGTCGCCCCTTTGCGGTGCGAGCGGCGCTCAGCCAAGATAATATTGAAGACCTTGCTCGCTCCTAGACCTCATCCGCAACACCCTGACTCGCAGCAACCACCAAAACTAAAGCCGACCATAGTGATTCTATTTGATATCGAGCTCAGGACTAATGACTTGAGCTGGATTACTACGGTTGGCTTGGAGAACGGGAACCTCCGCTTCGCCTCCTCCTCCACATGGGTAGGGGCTTATAATCAAGGCTTGCCCCCCTTTGGATATGGAAGAGACATGTTGGTAGATGAAGCCGAGTGCGTAAAACACTCGTAAATGTATCAGTTTCAAACACACATTAACGCAAGTAGCAGGTTGTACTTGATCCCAAGAGGCAGTTCTTATGGCGGGGGCTGTATCGAGGGGCGCATCGTAATGGAGGAGTATAGTGTCGTTCGCGCCGAATACGACTTGGAGAAACCAAAACAAGACTGGCCATTCCGACACCTACGGCTTGCACTAGAGCGTCCGGCATGGAGTTCCACTATCAGGGATTGCAAGAACGTCTGGGTCGTCATCGAGCTTTCGGACAAATTCACAGACGCTAGGCCCGCACACATGCTACAAGATGTGCGTGGGTTGTTATATCCATTCCGCGAGTACTGACGTGTGGCGTTTGACTGCAGCACTACTCGCCCGTGGAATCAAAAGGACATTGGCAGTCCGAAGCCGAGTCTCAGGCGCCTCTGCATGCACCCTCTTTACTTGCAGAAGACGGTGCCAACACACGCCGGCATTCTACTATTCCATCGGTGAGCGCAACGCTCTGCTGATACCCTTGTGCCGGTAGTAGTACCAGAGCATAGGGCCGGGGGCTCGCGGTTCGGACGTGTAAATGCTGACGCTGTTCTCTATGTAGGACCAAGGCGATCCAGACTCGCGAGAAGACGTCATCCCTTCTTCGTCTTCCGAGGAGGATCCCAAGCCAGCGGATGAGGCAAGCGCGGAGTTTGCGTGCTCGCACAGCGTCGAAGCGCTGCGGCGCGAGAACGAGTCCCTTCGCACCGCGCTATCGCTGCAAACCGATCGCGTGTCCACCCTGGAGTCGCAGATGGCAGCCGTGATGTCTCGACTCGAAGCTTTGGATGCAGCACAAGGTGCGTACGGACTTCGCGTATTCCGCGGACATACGCTTTACAGCTGGTCCTGAAAATGATGAGACAGGTGGCAGGACTTTTTCGGGTCCCGAGCAGGTTTGCATCTTCCGACGTATCTTCCGACGCATCTTCCAAGCCATAAGCGCCCGTGTAAGACCGGTTCGATAACTGCAGATCGTGCGTTGGGTAAATCCTAGCATCCGAGTGCGCCATACGCACTACATGGCCGGAGGCAAGCGTTCAATTTAATCGACGAGAAGATAATTCATAACTCATCTTCTGTAACAGCGTTGGCAAAGGGGGGCAACCGTACTTGAACCGTACCAAGGATCAGTACATATCGGACACAACGAATGGCATACTCCTATCTTTCCCCGCATTGCCGGGCCCACAGCTTGAATTATAACTTGAGACGTGGTACACGGTCTTAGTACACGGTCTTGACCGCTGCAAACGCGGGGGCATCAATGCGAGAGCGAAGACTACGCACTCGTAGATATCTGGTGGAGGTATATACGGCATCTAAGTGCTTGCGAGTTCGAGGACGGGCCGGTGGCCGCGTCTTGCCTCATTGGCAGTATCGTAGAAGTGGTGGATTGGCACCGACCAGCCTGGTGCTATGTTGCCGCATTGCGCTTCAGCTTGAAGCTTCGATTGTGTTTGACTTGCGGGCCGAAGGCATGTTGCACGGATAGTGTGTAACCTACCTACCTGTCAAGATAGCGAATGCTCAGGTACTCCGTGTTCAGGAGAGACGAAGAGCGGTGGCCGATGGAGCCTGATATGAGAGCGCAAGCCGCCCGGATGCATTCTGACGATTCTAGACGTACACACTACGCTGGGAGCGGGAACATAGGAAAGAGTGGCGAGGACGAGGAGAGCGGGATTCCTAAAACCAAAGAACGAGAAAGGAGGGCGACGGAGGAGGTGATGGTGGTATTCAACACGCGCGAGTCCATTAATATGACAACTAGAAGGAGGGTGAGGGGATAATAGAGACGAGACAGACATTGCACAACCTCGCATCCGCGACAGCACCATCAACCCACCTGCCTCCCCCGCTGCCCGCCGCATGTGCACGACGAGTGACGCGGGGGCGAGACGTGAGCGTTTGGGCATAGCGACGAATCAAGCGCAGGCAGTGCAACCGCGGTCAGTTGCTGGACGACATGCGGGAGACGACGAGCGCGAGCGCGAGGATGACGCCCCAGCGCCATTTCTCCCAAACCATCTGGCGCAGCGATGCCGCCCAACTCTGGCCAACGCCGTTCGAGCCGTCTGTAGATGGGATGCCACCGTTCGGCGCTCGCGCAATTGCCTTGTCCTTTGGCACGGGCGCCGGTGTTGGTGTGGGCGTAGGAACCGCGCTGCATGCTGTAGACGACGCCGAGGTCTTGGGAGAGGGGGATGGGGAAATGCCGCGCTCCTTCTGCGCCATATTGGGCACATCGCGCAGGGTGGGTGTGCAGTACTGCAGGAATAGCGAATATCAGCGCTGTATCACACGAACACACGTCTGGGCGTCTGTCTACGCGCATGACGGTGCGGGGTGGCCGCAGCTGAGGTAACACGCGATTTCGCGTTCATGTTTGCTCGCCGGCTCCACCATCTTGAAGGTGGGGCATCTAGATCGGGAGAAGGAGGCTTACCTCGGGGAACGCATCTTTGAATCGCTTCTGTTGGAGGTTCCAGGAGTGGCTGCGGGCGGCATAGACGCGCTTCTCAGCGTCGGTTGTCGTGACAGATCCCGTCGTCATCTCATCCGCGAGCATGAAGGAGAGAAGCCCGGTCAATCTGAGGGTCGAAGCAAGGATGGGTACGTTGCAGCAGGCTGGACGCAGATTAGGCGGGCTACTCACATTGTTGCTACGCTCCATGCAGGATTCCACTGTCACAGCAGCAAGACGTAAGAACGGCGCTCGCCGTCATTCACAAGACTGTGATACTTACAGAGCCTGGGTGGAAATCAGACATGGAGAAGCAGATCTTCTTGTCTGGTTGGAAGCGACCAGAGGGTGTGAACATCTACGGGTGGGAGTCAGTAACATGCTGTTGTTTGACAACACGTCGGGCATTCCGCAGGAGCTATGCACGGTTGATGGGGAGAACTATCCCAAAGGGTACCGCGTGTCGCCACTATTGAGTGGGGTTTGTCCGGTATGGTATGTCCGAATGCCCGGCGTGAAAGTGATAACGTACCTTGATGCCTGGTGGCTTGAAGGGGTATTCCGACGGGAAGAGAAGGACGCCATGGAACTCTCCGCCCGCATAGGGGGAATCAGGGGGACCTCGCTGCGGCAGTATATGAGCATTGCAAGGACCGGGGACCAGTACTCTGCAGCCGACATACGATGATGAAATTCCCTGTTAACAGTGGTCGTGAGCCCACCTGTTTCTGCTCCTAGTCCACACAACTCACAAGTCAGGATGTTCTTCTCATCTGGGGCGGCCCAGACGAACGGAGGCGGCTCCTTCTGCATGGCGATGTACTCCTTGCTGAGCTGCGCGCCGATGAGCCATTTGTCCGCTGCCTGCTCAGGAGATGTACGCACCCGTCTGTACGCTGCCTTGGAAGCCATCTCGACGTTCGATCGGCGGACTGGAGGGGCGAGTGAGGTGAGAGGAAGGAGGGCGGTGGTGGTGGAAGCGAAGGTTGCAGAGTCTGGGCGGGAAGTGTGGGGTGCAGTGCCCATGTGGCTCACGTGGCTTTGACCAGCCGGCGACACAACAAACGGTTGCCCTCCCACCGCTCTCTTGTCTCCGAATCTCCTTTCTTCCCTTTTCACCTCCATCTGCTGCTCAAGGCGGTCTCTGCTGAATCGCCGGCCTCATCTGTTCCCAGCCATCTGCGCCAGAGCGTCCAACTATCTGCTTCCTCAGATCTCGCCGGCGGGGCCAGGCGGTACATGTGAAGCCTGCGTCCGGATATTCGTCACCTCCTAGCTATCGGTATCTCCTGGACGCATCCAACGAACCATTGCGGCTCATGCGGAACAAATCGTTCCTTCTTGCGATCTGAGCCGGTATCTCAGGATTGGCGTCGAGGCCAGATGAACCACACCTTTTCTGGAGAAGCTTTGGACGCCGGCATATATTCAGTTGCCGGCCGGGAACTGCGAAAGCTCCCGTATCCTCGCTGGGATATTTCCCAACACCAACGGGTGATGAAAGCTGCCCGTTATACGGGTTCTTTCGAATGCATCATGGTGGTGAGATTTCATCACACCTACATGTCGCCGCATCAAAGACGCGCGCACGGACGTTGCTGATATCTTGGACTTTGCACTAGCCACCGTATAGGGGAGGGAAGTTGTAGTGTTGGGGAGCTCAACAGGGACAATATAACTACCCTGTACGGCACCCTCGTAAACTCATCTTCGCGCAACCAGAGCGCGAAACCTGTGCAGTTTATCATCTCCCAGTTATGACCTGATCATACGATGTGTTCGCTATGATTGGGTTGTACGGCGGTGGATGGCACCATCGATGGTGGGTACTACTTCTCATGATTATTCACAGCGCCTCTCCTTCCCAAAACATGACATGGGCTCGCTGACTATGGATTCATGACAGGATGAACAAGTTTTGCGTTTGCGTTGAGCGCTCTTCAGCGAGCGACTGAGATATTCTCTCGGCCGGCGTGTTTGGCCACACCTAGTTGACGGATATAATCACAGACTATCTTACAGCGTTCGTGATCCCTCGCGCCCAAGCCCGATGGCTCTGATTCGCATATGCGGACGGTGGGCCGGATTTCACGTTCGTGAGCCGATTGGTACAGCTCCAGCGTTGTTTTCTTGACGGCGCATGGACCACCTCACAGTACTAGTCATGCTCTGTTCGTTTTTACTAGTCTACCGCTGACTTGATATTAATGGCGTACATGTACTGATAATATGTGCAACAAGCTACTTGGATGCATATCACGCCGGGGACGCCTCTGTCTGTTAGTGGGTGTGCTATGGCACCTCCTAGAAGAGCGAAAAGCATCTCAAGACAGCCGCCTTATTCACAGCCGTCTTACACGTTTCTGCGCTGCATGCCAACATTGCACTTCAGCGGCTTGCGCAAGAAACCTTCGTTGGTCGGAAGCTATGACGCGGTGGCGTTCAATCAGATGCGGTCACTCTGCATGGAAGAGGACACGTACGGGCTCATCCGGGTTCTCAAGCACAAAGCTATAGCGGCGGAATATCGAGGCGACGAAAGTGAGCAGCTCCAAGTGGGCGAGGTTCCGACCGACGCAGCTCCTGCACAGATCAAGAAAGCCCCGTTCAGTGATCTGTTCTAGAAGCGAGAGGATCACCCCAACTAACCTAGGGCCAACGGAGAACGGAGCAAACGCCTTCTGCAGCGCAGCTTTGTCCTTCCCAAACCAGCGCTCGGGTCTGAACTCGTCCGCGTCGTCCCCCCACACGGCCTTGTCGCGGTGGATAGTGTAACCCGGCACGGACAGCACGGTGCCTTCTGGAAAGAACTTGCCGCAGACCTCGAGGCCTCCAGCGGGAACGACGCGCGGTAGGCCGACACCCGCGGTCGAGTGGATGCGTAGGGCCTCATTGATCACCGCCTCGAGGTAGGGAAGGTGCTTCACCCGCTCGAACAGCGCCACCTCGTCCTCCTCCGAGGCGAGCGCCTCGTCGAGCTCCTGCTGGAGCTTTTCCTGTACGCGCTGGTGCTTCGCGAGATAGTAGGTGATCGCGCAAGAGGAGCTGTAGAAAAAGCACATGAGCATGTCGCCCGAGGGACAGATGATGGCGTAAAATACGCACTTCGAAGTCGTGTCTGAGCCTGCAACGAGTTGCGCGAGCGCCTCGGCGGTGAGCTCCTCGCGACCCATGGGGTTCCCGTCTTCGTCGCGTGCCTCCCGGAGCTTCGCGAGGAGGTCCCGGTGGTCGCTGTCGGATTCCTCCATGCGGCGTGCCACGGCGGCGATAGCCATTCCCGTCAGGTTCTGCACGGCCTTGTCTCCAGTGTTGTACCAGGGCAAGCGCTTGACAAATGGACGCCAGTGTGGCGGGAGAACGCCTACCGACGCAGCGTACTCGCCGCGATCGTTGATAACCTGGATGGCGGGAACATGCTTAACCTTGAGGGTGCCGCCTTGGCCGTACGCTGCCATCGCGTCCACCTGCGATACTGCGATGGGTGCGGAGTCCTTGCCCGAGGTGAGCATGCCAAAGGGTGCGCCGAACGCGAGGTCGCCTGCGTATAGACGGGCGCATTAGACTCGCTGAACATGCAGCTGCTCGTGTACTTACCGATGATATCGAAGGCGAGGTAGTTGTACCACGGCAAGCAGTCGTACCACACACGGCCCTCGCGCCCCTGCCAGCCGCCCTCTCCTTCGTTGCCAGAAAGGCCCTTAGCGCCACCCTCGCAGAGCGTGTCCCACTGCTTGAAGAGCTTCGAGAGGTTCTCGCGCACATGGGGCTCGAACTCGTGCACGCTCTTCTGCGAGAAGCTGTGCGCGACGATCTTGCGCTTGCGCGTATGCTCCGGGCGCGAGCGCGTGCTGAAGAGGCCGCGCTGGACGGACACGAACGCGTCGTAGAAGTCCGACTTGAGCGTGCCCGTGCCGTGTCCGTAGACAACCGGCAGCGCGTCCGGGTCCGAGATGGAGAGGTGGTTGGGTGCGATGCGGACGAAGGGGCCTGTACAGCGGAGTTGAATGAATGAATTGTTCCATGTGGTGCATATTATTATTACTTGCCGTATTTCTTGTGCAGATCATGCACCCGTTCAGAACGGTGCCCATCCGCCGCAATCTTGCCCAGCCAGAGGTCGGTAAGCTTGGCCCAGAAGGGCCCCGGATAAGCTCGTATGCCGTGCGGGTCGAGTACATAGGGCACGAGGTGTACGAGGACGACGGCTGCTAGTACAATTGCTGCCCATGAAGGGAGGTCGAGAGAGGCAAGAAGTTCGAAGATAGCCATTGAGGATGTGGTGTTGTGAATGCGAGTGGATTGGATGGAGAATGTCCGAGTCGGTGAGGGCACAGTGAACGACACTTTATACTGTAATAGAGAGCGAGAGCGGGCACCCACGGTGGTCCCCGTACGGTAGCGATTCTGCAGCGCTACCCTGACCATTTGCGCACGCTGTTCGACGCTACACGAATCGCCCATCGGTAACTGTATAGGGTACAATTCCTGTCACCTGTAGTCAGCAATGCGTCACTGATGACATAGTATACAAACCTGTTCGGACGAGCCATGGTGTATGCTCCTAGTAGCCGTGGAGCGCTCGGACTCGGCGGGGATCTTGAGTACGCACCATGTCCAGGATTGACAAACGGCCCTACAGTACGAGAGAAGGTTTGATAACTGAGAAGCACCTCCCGTGTAGGCACGTCCTGCGACGTCTTCTTTTCCTTCTTTCAACAACTATGTCATCGGACGGGCGAATGCGGGAAGCCTGGGTCGGACGCTGCAGCTCTTCTGACGACGTCACGCACGCCCTACCCGCACGCCCTACCCGGCGCGTGGTGGTATACAGCGTATGGCGGCCATGAAATGCTCGATACAGTCGACGGGTTCTCTGTGGAGTGAGAGCAAGGATCCCCCGGAAGGAGACGCAGAAGGTGAACGTTGTTCAGGCCGATCGAGCCTTCGCCGGCGCTTTTGCCTCTTACAATGCTCTCCGGAGCGCGCGCAGTGTGTTCCTAGGCGGCGGTGATCTTCTCGATTGTGCATCCGTGCAATGCTTCCTGGCCCACCGACCCACACTCGTTTCCCGATTACAAGGCTGAGTGTACTGCATGATACAGCGGCGACAAAGTACCTCCGGGTACGCCTGTTGTCTGACTAGAGCTGCGTCATCTACTAGCTGTAAGTATCAGAAGAAATTTGCAAACATACCTTCTATCAATTGTAACCCGTGGTCTGAATGCTGCGATTCTTCATAGTTCATTTCAGCCGGCCGAAATGGATATTTATAAACCTGCGTTGGGCCAAGCAGGTGTATCGGGAGAACCATGCAGGCTTCATTGCTGGGCGATCACAAGCTGATACGCATACAACTCCTCGCACGGCCAACGCAGCACGCCCACGTTAGGATGGTAGCGGCCGGAACAGCATCTGGTGGGCCACCGCGACCAGCGGCCACACTCCCGGGGTCGCGCTGGAAAATACATGTCTGTCACTACCTCGACTCTCCACAGGCACGAGCAAAGCACTCACCTGTCCTCTTCGTCCCACTCCCTCGGCCGGAGTATGAAGCGCTGCTCACAAAGTCCATCAAGCAGTTTTGCAGTGGCCTTCTCCTTCTGCTTTCCCTTCCCACGCGCAACGGTCTGTTCTGGTACGCGCGCGGCGGTGTAGCAGATGAGCAGGACGTCCCCCGCCTTGCTCGCATACACGAAGTCATACTCGACCTTGCGGGCTGCGAGTGGCGCTTCGTCGTCCGGCAGATCGAGCAGGGCTGCGATGATTTCGAGCCGCCCGTAGTGTCGGGCGGCAGTGCCGACATCCTGATGAGGTGGTGGGAGAGTCTGGGTAGAAAACGTCGCCGCGCGGGAGTACGCGCTCGCGAGAGCCGCGCGGTCTGTTGCGAAGTCTGCGATGTAGCTGACAGGAGATACAATACGAGCGTGAGTGGGCGACACAGCATGGGCCCTCAGGGACCCAGGTAGCTGAGATCGGACGGACCGTTGCAGGAAGCGCAGCGCATCTGCTTCCATCACATCCCCGTCCGCACTCACATTGGTGGAGAGCTCCGTTTGCGATGCGCCGTACTGTGGCGCCGAGTCTTCGGGTTGTATGTCAGGCTTGTCTGTGCATGTGAGGTCTATGACCTCCACTTCGGCGTTGTCTCCTTCAGTGAGGTCGATGAGGTCCGCCGCAGGTTCATCGCCCGTGGACGGACCGACTGCTGGCGACGGGCATCCACTTCGCGCGTAAGGCACCGCATCGCGCAGCACGTTTTCCCCGAGGTTCGCAACAGACGGACGGGGCGGGGGAAGGACTTGTCGCCAGATTGTCTCGCCCGGCGCAGGTAATTCGCCCCATGAAGTGGATTGCACAGGCCGTCGGCTAGGGGAAGCGGGTCCGTGTTTGCGGGCTCTACCGTCCCCTTCATGTTCGCGACTCTCCGTCTCGCCGGTCGAAGTAGCTTGAAGCTTCTGCTTCTTCGTCGGTGGCGAACTTGGTCCGTTGGAGACAGGAGCCGCCTTTGCTGGACTAGTTGAGGTGGACGGAGGACGTAGTATATCCGACATGACGGGAACCTTGCTCTTCCTGTATGTAGCAGCGTCAAGAACACCATTCAGGTACACGGGAAGGCATACATACCAGTCTATCACCATCCCATCCTCACTGGAATTGCAATATCGTTAGCTAATGTGTCCTGCTGTTACTTCAAGACGTGCTCACCGCACGAAGATGCGCGTTGGCTGCACACCCAGGCCACGGAGCCTCGTCACTTCGCGTGTAGTCCAAATCTTTCGCGCCTCCTTATGCCCCGGGCGGGTGTTTTTGCATTCCGGCGGCAGGGGTGCGATGCGGACACACCCTTCGGTGATTAGCTGCGGTACAGAATCGCCACCTATTGTCGGGGAAGGGCTTCGTTCTCGCTTGCACACCCAACGCGGCGCGGCCACGTTTGGAAACAGCATCTGGTGAGCCACCGCGACCAGCGGCCACACGCCCGGCGTCGCCCTGAAGAACACGTCTATCACTACCTCAGTTCCACACAAACACGAACAGAGCACTTACCTGTCCTCCTCGTCCCAAGTACTCCCGCGGCTGCAGTATGAAACGCTGCTCGCATAACCCTCGCTGCCGCGCACTAAGCTTCTCCCCTCTTAACCTTGTTTATACCATTCCTGCGAGCGGTGGTACGTTCTGGGAGGCCGGCGGCGTAGCAGACAAGCAGGACGTTGCCCGCCTCCCGCGCGTACACAAAGTCCCACTTGACCTTGCGGGCCGCGTCCGGCGCCTCGTCTGGCAGACCGAGAGAAGCGCCGCGACTTCGCCCAAGTGAGCTCTAGAAATTCCTAGAGCCCATTTGCCCGGAGGCGCCCAACGACTCTTCTACGATGACCGACTCAGTCCGAGTCTTGAGATACATCCTCGCCCGGAAATGGCGGGAGCGCGAGGTCGGTACGCACCTTGTGGTGCAGTTAATGCCTCGAGCCGAGACATCATTGTGGCCACCTGGGACACTAGGGTGGATATGCGATCATCTTGCGTTGATAGTGCGGCACGGAGAATCTCGTTTTCGCGCCGCAGCACTTCGACGCTGTGCCAACACCCGCACGTCACCCCTGAGTCGTCCATTAGCTCGCGGTTGCCCTCGCCAGATGGCGAAGGAGAGGCGGAGTTGGCTCGCAGGGGCACGAAATCTTCTCCCGTATTTGGATTATCTCTCAACGGTGGAGTCCCAGTACCTCCTTGGCTCTGCATAGAGGAAGAAACGAGGTTTACGCCGCCGGAGCGTAGGGAAGTTCGATAAATACCTGAAAATGCACAGGCAGAGAGCTGAACTCACCTTGGACGGAGATGGATACTGGCCTTCACCGACAATGTCCCCCGAATCCGAAGGGAATGTACTACACAGCGAAGATTCGGAGTAATCTTCTTCCCGCATAGATGAGTACTGCAGTGAACCCCAACGCGTCAACCTTTATCCTCGAGGAACGGAAGCAATGGCCTGCTCACAGTATCTGACTCGTGCGAGGGTATGGTCTTTACAAACTTGTCTGAGAGTTCGATGACGACCCAGACGTTCTTGCGATCCCTGCCGCATGCTGGACGCTCTAGTGCGAGTCGCAGGTATTGAACCGGCCAGTCACGTATCGGCTGTTCCGAGTCGGGGTTGGCATGGATGACGAACCGGGTTTGGGCCGCAATGTGTCCATTCTTAAACGGGGTCGAGTTCGACATTATCGGTAGCAACTGATATGTCCTAACACTAGCGTTAGCGCGTAGTACTAAGCTACTGCAGAATTGAACGCACCCCTCTTGCTCTTCGCAACTTCCAGTGTCTTTTATGCACTCAGAGGGGAAGCGCACCCAGGCGGTATAATCAAAAAGCACATAATCCTTATAGAGAGGGGCCTTCGGCGGACTGAGCACAAAATGAAGCTCCACGTGTGGCTCAAGTTTTACTCGCTGCCTCGAGTCACGGTGATGGGGAATCGGAGTGAGCGAGGTCTTCAGAACGATCTTTGCTGAGCGCCGCTCGCACCGCAGAGGGGAGACGTGGAAACCAAGCGCGCCCAGTTCATCGATGATACGAGGAGCGAGAGAGAAGATGGGCCCATCCCCCCTGTCTCCAGGCCAGAGTTCAATTGCCTCCATTGGCGCCTTCTTGGTGTGCAGAGAAGGAGAGACCCTGTCTACAGGTCGTGGCTTGTGCCGGAGGATGGAGAGTTCCAGGATGGGTGGCGGCCTCGAGGTTTGCTTTAGTATCGCCGACAAGGACGCTCTACTTAGACGAACCATATGACATGAGGGTCGCGTCCCAAAGCCGCAATGTCCACGACTGATAGGGGGCGCAGATGGTCCGGATCTTTGAGCGCAACATGAGCACCGGCTTCCAAAATGGACGTACAACCCCACGTCAGACCGCTGGGTGGACGTTTGCCGCAACTGGGGTGACATTGGCCCATACACAGGGAGAGCGATGATAGAACCCGCCCTATCTTCACACTGTAGAAGTGCTAAGACGTTGAAGGCAAAGCGCATCTGCGTACACTCGGGGCAATCTTCCCTCGTCCGCTGGGAAGCGGAACAGGGATCGCCGGGAACCAGAGCTTGATCCTCTGAAGCGAGACGAATTTGGAGAGCTTTGGATAGCTGCGGTGTCTGTTCGAGGTCTATGCAGGGGAGCTTGACACGGACGCCTTGGGGAGCGAAGAGACAGAGCATAGGAGGGAGATCCTCTGTTCTAAGTCCAAGTCGAGCTGCAAAGTCGGTGGGCGATAGCGGTGTGATGTCAGCCAGCCCTTCGAAGGCTAACGGTGACCCGGCTAGGAGCCCGATACCATTATCGCCCTTTGGTTGGCCCGTGAATACGCACTCGCCCTCTGTCAACCTAGGAAGGGTACAGCTAGGACCCCATGCAAAGATGCTGTGGTCAGGGATGGTCTTCACAATCTCCTCCTGAAGACGGAGGAACGCGTTTTCGCCCTCCCCGTATATCGGAGACATGTGCATGCCGAAAATGCCCAGCAATGAGTACGCCCGGTCCTCGATGCGCGTTGTCTCCCGGCAGGCGGCCCACGACATCCTCCGCGCGACACTGGCCGAGTGTACAGTGGCGTGGCCCGTGAGTATGCTGAAGTCAACTCCCGTGATCTTCTCCAGCGTGGATGCGAGCCCCGCCTTCGTCCCTAGAAAGCCCCACGAGCGAGTCAGGAAGACGACGCGCGTCGGGGCGATGAGCTCCTGCAAAGTCCAGCCCCGCGTGTGCCACCTGCTTTGCCAAAAGAGGGAGACGGCTTGAGTAGGATCGTCGTCACCGGGGACATCCGCGAGATAGGCGTAGCAGATGTCGGCTAGTTCGTACCACTCGAACATGGAGTTGATCGCTTCGGAGAGCTCTGTACTGCTCGACTTGTCGATGCAGCAGGTATCGATCCACAGGAGGAGGAACCCGTCCTCGCGAGCGACTTGGCATGCGGCTTTGATCTTCGGTGATAGCTTCGGATGTGTCAGGATAGTGGAGCGCGTGAACCCCTTTGCAGGAGAGATGCGCCGAGGGATGAGCGATGGTTTGATGATTTTGAGATCGTCCAATTCGGCCAGGATAGCGAGTTGCTGCTTGCGAACCGCCTCGTCAACTGTGGTCTGGAGCGCACGCACTTCGCCGTAGGACTGTTCACCACCGTCTTCCGAGGAACGCCAGGTATGCGACAGAATGGCATAATCTACGCGTCTTGGATCGTCATGCCACTCGAATTCGCCCGTACAGGTGTTCAAGAAACGCGGCATTCTAGGATTGGTGGGTCAGCGAAACTCACTCACATGGCTTGCCTCTCATACGCACTCTTGTTCTCTAGCAGTACTCCGATCGACACCGTTATGAGCTGAACAGCGATTGGGGAAGGAGGAGGGCTGACAGCGTGCCCGATACGCGTATGAGGCACTCTACATGCGAGGATAGGGGAGTTTTTATACCTCAGGTAGCGCCAGTGCCAGCGCCCTCGCGGAAGCAACGTGGCTGAGAATCGAAGAGTCCTCTTCATGTATACAAGGTTCCGTGGAACCTGATACAGCCGCTTTCGTCTTGAGGCTGTGGCGGATACTGCATAAATGACGAATACTGTTCAGTAAACTATTTCAGACTCGATGAAGGACGACCTTTCCTTGAATGCGTAAGCTATATATCGCTCGGAGAGTCCATCGTTAAAGCTACATGTAAGTCAGTGGCGGTCCGTCAGGATCTCGAACAACAGATGGAGATATCAATAGTGTCGAAAAAGCAAAACGGAAAGTCTTCTAGAAGACAAGCTCTGTTTTGGATGTGTAGGGAACCTACACACACCATTATCGGGCACTCATGGACGGATGGAGAGAGGTGCATACAGACCATCATACAACCAATCGTATGCGTACAACATCACCTTGGCAGCGGCCTGAAGAGCATCTGGTGAGCCACCGCAACTAGCGGCCACACCCCCGGCGTCGACCTGAAGAATGCGTGATGGTCATGACATCCATTACCGCATGGGCAACTACAGCACTCACCTGTCCTCCTCGTCCCACTCCCTTGGCCGCAGTATAAAGCGCTGCTCGCAGAGCCCCCGTAGTTCCGCGACGGCCTTTTCCTTCTCTTTCCCTTTCATGCGCGTACCGGCACATTCGGGGATACAGGCGGTGGTGTAGCAAATGAGCAGGGCGTCGCCGGCCTCCCGCGCGTACACGAAGTCCCACTCAACCTTGCGGGCCGCGGCCGACGCCTCGTCGTCCGGCAGATCGAGCAGCGCCGCGATGATCTCGACGCGCCCGTGGTGTCGGGCCAGAGGTGTGCTGGGGGCGGCGGCGCCGGACATTAAATGCGGCGACGACGGGAGGGTTTGGGTGGAGAACGTGGCGGCGCGGGAGTACGCGCTCGCGAGCGCGGCGCGGTCCGTCGCGAAGTCTGCGACGTAGCTGACAGGAGATACGATAGAAGCGTGAGTGGGTTGCATAGCGTGGGTCCTCAGGGACCCAGGTAGCTGAGAGCGGACGGACCGTTGCAGAAAGCGCAGCGCAGCGGCTTCCATCTCTTCTCCATCCGCTGTCAGAGTAGAGGACAGCTCCGTCTGCGCAGCGGCGTGCGGTGCTGGCGAACTGTCGGGTTGTGTGTCAGGCTCGTCTGTGAGGTCTATGATCTCCACTTCAGCGTTTTCGCCACTGTCGGTGAGGTCGACGATGTCTGCGGCAGGTTGACCCCCTGTGGAGGGACCGATCGCCGGCGACGGGCATCCACTTCGCGCGTATGACACCGCGTGGCGCGGTACGTTTTCCCCGAGGTCCGCAGCGGACGGACGGGGCGGAGGGAGAACTCGTCGCCAGATCGTCTCGCCGGGCGCAGGTATTTCCCCCCGTGAAGTGGGTTGCCCAGGCCGTCGAGTAGGGGGAGCGGGCCCTTGTTTGCGGGTTTCGATACCGTCCACTTCATGTTCACGACGCGCCGTCTCGCCGGTTGGAGTGGATTGAAGCTTCTGTTTCTTCGTCGGTGGTGAACTTGGTCCGTCGGAGAGAGGAGCCGCCTTCGCTGGACTCGCCGAGGTGGGCGGGGGACGTAAAGTATCCGACATTACGGGAACCTTGCTCTTCCTACATGCAGCAGCGTCAAAAAGTACCGCCTAGGTGCACGAGTGTAGGTGACTCAGAAGGACATACCAATCTATCACCATCCCGTCCTCACTAACCTCGCACGGTAGAATTAGCCAATCCATACTGTTATCCCCGCGGTACGTACTCACCGCACGAAGATGCGCGTAGGCTGCACACCTAGGCCGCGGAGTCTCGTCACCTCACGGGTAGTCCAAATCTTTCGCGCCTCCTTGTGCCCGGGGCGCGTGTTTTTGCACTCCGGCGGCAAGGGCGCGATGCGGACACACCCTTCGGTGACTAGCTGCGGTGCAGAATCGTCGCTTATTGCCGGGGAAGGGCTGCGTTCTCGCTTGACATTCGACGACGGTACTGTTGATGCTGGCGGTTCCAAGGGTGGAGAAACGTTGGAGCGCGATACGGCGTGGGCAGGTGCATTGGAATATTCGAGGGATTTGACGCGAGGTGGTTGAAGCGGGGGAGAGGCGGGACGCGTACGAGTAAGAGCAGGTGGAGACAGTCTGCGACGCTTTGCTGGAGGAGGCAAGTGGCTGCGCAACGTCTCTGTAGAGGTCGAGGGTTTGTTGATATCGGCCAACAGGAGATCGGACGCCGAGGCCAGCGACTTGGTCGCGTTTGCGGGCTTTGCATGTGACCGCAAGCTCAAGGGAGTCCCGTCCGACGAAGACGCTCTGCTGCTGCCTGCGCTAGAAACGTTTTCCATGGCAGGCCTGCTTGCGACTGAATTGGCCTGTTCGGAGTTGCGCGCTTCTGTACCAGAGATGCTGGCATGCCCAAGGCCACTGAGATGGGGAGGAGGTTCTCTCAAGTTCGCAGCGAGTGTCTGGCGGCGGGGGATTGGTGGTTGGAAACGCGGAGGAATGGCCGGGCGATGATGACCCTTGCGCTTCGAAAAATCAGGGGACAGAGTTGACGCAGAGGCAGCATCTAGGGCATGCTTCTGGTTGAGCGCCGCGGATACGCTTCCGAAACCTATAGGAGGGACCCCGTTCTGAGCGGCGGGCGGGTTCTCATCGTTTGAGCGCTCCGCGCGGTGCTGCAGGGTAAGGTCAGGTTCAGACCTAGCCAAACGGAGCTGGGATGTCAAGCGGTGACACGTACAGATGCGCGCGAGTAATTTGAGACATCTCGTTGTTGAGAGGGAGTATGGGGAGGCCGAGGGGTGGGGATGAAGTGTGTTGAAGCGTTCGCCTGGATGTTTCGCCCACCGACCTCTCTGCTAGGTCTCGCCGACGATCCAGGGACGGCACTACCAGCCTGGTCGTAGGACCCGTCGGTACCCCAGCCTGTGCGTGATACGGGCGCTGCTGTATGAAGACCGCCTCTCCCCCTAAAGGAGGCCGGAGCACCTTTGCCTATATACGTACCTCTGCCGATGTTGCGGGGGATGGGTACGGACGTACGGATGACTGGAGGACCGGCGACGTTGCGCTTGCTCAGTAGCTCATTTGGCTGCGCATCTTCAGCCTTAGCTGGTGCTGCTTGTGGAAATCGAGGGCCGTTCCCGTGGTGCCATCTCCGGTGATGCTCAGTAGGAAAGCGTGAATTGAATGACATGGTTGCGGGAGCATGAAAGGCAGAGGGAAAGGCGAGCGGTCAGAGCATCTCCGTATTTGTATCGCCGCAAAATTCGATCCAAAAACCGCAGAGCACTGTGGAGGCAGGAGATGGTGGTGGTGGCAAGCAAAGAGAGATCCGGGACAGACTCCCGCGACTGCAGCTGAGCAGACGAGCGCTCCGAACGGGGCGGAATGGCTGGACGCGTCCTCGTCGATCGCGTACGCGTCCAGCCTCTCAAACGCATCTCTCTCCTCCACACTCCCACCACCCCGTCCTCCATCCCTCGTACTCAACATGCCTGAGCGCAAACCTCGCGGAGCATTTGTTGTCATCGAAGGCCTCGACAGGTCGGGCAAGAGCACCCAGGTCGCCCTCCTCGAACAGCGCTTCAAAGCCGAGGGGCGTCCCGTAAGACTCGTCAAATTCCCTGGTGAGCAGTGTTCTCGTCCATGCGCGAGGTCATGCAGTCTCATGCAGATCACACATGCAAGACCGCACAACACCCATTGGCAAGATGATCGACGCGTATCTCCGCTCCCAGTCCGAGATGGACGACCACGCCATCCATCTCCTCTTCTCCGCCAACCGCTGGGAGCTCGCGTGAGTCCACCCTCACTCTCACCCCAGCTTCCCCTCACCCTGATCGCATGACCTCCAGACCATCCATCATCGACTCACTCAACGCGGGCACCACCGTGATCTGCGACCGCTACGCCTTCTCGGGCATCGCCTTCTCCGCGGCGAAGAACAAGCCCGGCATGTCCTACGAGTGGTGCCGCGCCCCCGACATCGGCCTCCCCGCGCCCGACCTCACGCTCTTCCTCGACGTCTCGCCCGAGAAGGCCCGCGAGCGCGGCGGGTTCGGGGCCGAGCGCTACGAGAGCGCGGACATGCAGGAGCGCGTCCAGCACGTGTTCGAGCGCATCGGCGTCGAGATGGGCGACGGCTCGCGCTGGTTCGCCGTCGATGCGGATCAGGAGCAGGGCGCGGTCACGGACGAGCTGTGGATGCGCATCCAGCCGCACGCGCAGGGCACGGAGCGGCCGCTTCAGAGGCTTTGGGAGGAACTGGATGAGCGAGTGAGGAACTCGCATCTGTACATCTAGCGCGGGGGCGGACGTGCACGAAGTCAGTCAGCAATGTACAAGTAGCTAGGGAATACACAGGCAAAAAGAGCAAATGATCTGCAGACTACCGTCGGAACCCCCGTCCCTGCGTGATGTCCTTCTGCTTCAGTACCCGCTTCCGCTCGCGCTCCTCCTCCTTCGCGCGCGCACCGCGCTGCCTGGGATCGATGACCTCGTAATCCCGCTCCGCCTTCGCAACCTCCTCTTCGTTCCCCTTCGGGAAACTCAGTTTGTGCCCCAAGAAGCCGGTATCGTCGTCAACCTCCATGCCCTCGTCCTCACCCGCCGGCTTCTCCTCCCCCTCCTCTGCGCCATCCGGCAGCTCGGCGGGGGGCGGCGACTCCTCACGCGCGGTGCCCTTGAGCTTGCTGCGGAAGCTGCTGAGCGCGGCGAGCACGTCGCCCTCGTCTTTTTTGCCCTTGCCCTTCTTGTGTGCGCCACGCCCTTTAGCGTACTTGGCCATCTCCTCTTCGAGTAGCGACTTCTTCGGCTTCTTTTTTGTGAGCTCGTCGTCGCTGTCCGCGCCACGCCGCGAGAGCTTCCGGATATCCGCCTCCATCTTCTCGATCTGGGACTGGCGCGAGTTACTGCAGATGGGCGCGTTATTTACGGATATTGCACGAAAAGACGCGGGGGACGTACCTCTGCGCCGCCTTCTCGCGCTCGTGCTTTTCGCGGATCTTTGTGATCTCCGTTTCGTCCTTTTTAGCTTTCTTTTCGGTCTGGTCATACTTCTAAGGGCTCTATACTCGCGCTTAACACAAATGAACTTACGGGCCGGCTTTCTGGCTCTTCTGTGCGGTCGCGTTTTGGGGGCTTCGCTTTCGGCGCCGGCGGCTCTGGAATGGGCCCCGAAAGTGACGCAGGCAGCTCAGGGTTGTCTATGACTGCGGGGTTTCATTCAGCTTCCCGCTCTTGCGCTGTCGAGAGCCACGCTGCACGACTTACGGTCTGGGCGCACGATAGGTTTCTTCTTGAACACCACCGGTTCTTCTTCCGCGTCCTCGTCGCCACCGAAGCTCAACAGCTTCACATCCCTGCAATGCCATTAGTATACGTACACGTCTCCACCGTCCCCAGTGTAACGTACTTCTTCGCCCCTCGCAGACGCTGCTCGTTCTCGCGCTCGCGTTGAGCCTGTTCGCGTGCGCGCTGCTGAGCACGCTTTTCCTCTGCGGTTATACGCGGCACGATATCTTCGAAGGGATTTTCGATAATGCGTATCCGCTTGATCTTGGGCGGGCTGCGAGTACGCAGGTCAGCTCTGGCCGAAATTTGTTGAGCGTAATAATGATGCTCACTAGAGCGGCCGTTCGTTGGCGTCAATCTCTAGCGGAGGCACCTAAGTTATTGAGACGGAGGGATGGGAATACAAGCGCACCCATCTCTCCGATCTTGAGTACATCTACGGAACGTCAGCATGCGCACCGACGGTTGGGGGGAAGTAACGTACTGTAAATGGTGTCTCCGATGACGCGCCCAAACAGGGTGTGCTTGCCATGCAGCTCGTCCGCACGGTCTGCGACGGCGCACAGGGTCATGATTTGGTTCCCATGAGATAGCGCGAGCGAGATACTCACCCAGCGTGATGAAGAATTGGGAGTCGTTCGAGTTCTTGGCACCGTTGTTCGCCATAGCCACTAGCCCACGGTGCGCGAAGCGAAGACGCGGGTGGATCTCATCCTCGAAGGGCTCTATGTCGCATGAGCACCGAGAGTTGCTGAGTGAAGTGTATCCGCGCACCTCCGTAGAACGATTCTCCTCCACCACCCGTCCCCGTCCTGTCGCCCGTCTGCACCAGGAAGTCCGGGACGATTCTGTGCGGTGTGAGCATGCACTCTCTGACCCGGCATCATAACCACGCGCACCGGTGGAATATAACACCATCATAGTAGCCTGAAGCAACATCAACGCCATATTCCCTTCGCGCATGGTGAAAGACACACCTTCCATAGCCAGTGCCAGGAAGTTCCGACATGTTTTGGGTGTTTCCTAGAGCAGGCTTGAGCGATGGCTGGCACTGTGTTAAGCAGTGCACGCACCTTGGACCATAGCTCAATATCGATTTCTCCAGCTGTTGTTTCAATTATGACGCGTCCGCGAGTGGGTAAGGACATGACCGCTCGAGTGCAGCAATGAGCGTCCGGTTGGTGGCAGCGGTGAGAGCGAGAGCGGTTCACGCGCGAGTCGCGCCGCGGTCTGCGGCACGCGCGCCTATCGGCTTCGACCCTAGACGCGGACGTATTCCCGCTACCTTCCCTCAAGCCGACCACGAAGAACCGTATACGCGCATTCCCGGAATCATGGCTGACGGTGCCCAGAGACGACCCAAGGATGTCTACAACGACCATAAAGGATTCACAGGGCGTGTGCTCCAGAAGATGTCCGGAACCGCGCCTCAACCCGCGTTGAACCTGCACGCCGTCGCGGCGCACCCAGAGAAGGCATCGCCCGCAGACCTGCGCGAGCTCCGCGACGCGATTCAAAGGCGGCAACTCGTGGAGGACGTGATGGAGCTCAAAGGCGCGTTCTTTCCTGGGTGCGTGAGCCTGGCAACATACACCGCGGACGCGTGCACCCTGACCCGAGCCCCTGCGGCATGCAGGTTGGACGCCATCAAGAAGGCGAACGAGACCCATGATAACTCAGTTACGCTGAACGAACGCGTACAGGAGATGCAGAAGCGGCATATTCAAGATGTCCGCACGCTCTACCAATGGCAGGCGCAAGATTATTATGATGAAATGCTCGACCTCGCACAGTCTAAACCGGACATAGGAGACCCAGGCGCAGAGGTACGCACAAAATGTCATCGTGCACCGTACTATAGCTCCCCGCAAAGGCGCCCGCGCCCTTTTGACTGAGTCGCTGCGGGCTCGACGCATGTCTGAGACAGCTCGCTTACGCCACACGCAGGCTTTTTACAAGGATGCTCGAACAAATTACGCCCTCGCGGACTCGTTCGATGACAATTTGGACCGTCTCAATCTTGCACATATATCTAGCATTACTCCGCTGCTCAGGGAGAAGAATATGCATAAACAACGCGAAGACGCAGTACAACGACGCCGAGACCAACAATTCCCAACAACCATTGCCGACTTCCGCATGATCCGTAACAAAGACGTTCAGGTGAATGCGCGCACAACACTTCTCGCACGTCGGAATATATCACTGACGGACTACCCTGCGTTCAAGATACGCATCGCGAGATTCCTCGAGGCTGATGATACCGTGCGGGAACGCATGCAGGACGAGTTCAAGTGGGTATGGCGACAAGTCATGCCTCTCATCTCCGAGTACGCCCGTACCGTTAGTATGCTTCTAGATACTAGCTCTCGTCCGCGCTCACATGCCCCTCTCGTTCCCCGCGTGCAACAGGACTCGTTCAAGGCCGAGATAAAAACCCTGTTGCGGGACATTGAAGTCCCGGACCCTCGCAAGGCGAGACGCGCACCGCAACCTACGGTTATGGCGTCATAACCGCAGCTTACTCCTCTTTCTTTATTCCAGCCCTAATATGGCATGGCGGACTACACTACTATATCAATATCCCCACACACTACCTCGCTGTATCATACGGAATGCATCATCCACCCAGAGGTACTGTTCATACTCGCGGGCGTGCTGTGCGCCCTGTGAGTTTGGCACCAAGAAGTTACTCGCAGAGTAGGGTGTTCAAGTCTGAGCGACGATCAATATCTTCAAGTCAGCCTTCTAGGCGCGAACTTCAACGCTCGGCGCGAGCACCCCTATATTGTCATCACGACGGGGTCACAATGCCATTCGGATAGCGGAATAAATCGTGGAAGGCAGGGTGTTGCCTGTTTGACATTGGCCCGAGGTGAGCGGATGGTGCTCTTTAAGAGCCCAGACGGCTGTACTCCGTGGTAGCAAGTACTAAACGGCGCATGGAGTGGAGAACAAAGGAGATAGCCGACTGTAGTGCGTTGCGAGTGCACCAACTTGCAAGGTAAGCACTATACTGGCAGCTACATCTCTAAATTAATTGCATTCAAGCCTTCCTCAGCCCTGATCGCTTAGGCACCTGCTATATCTTTGGTCAAGTTGAAGCTCGAAGCTCAATGCTTGACAGTTGTTCAGTCTCGAGAACGATGTTTGATCATACTGTGTCTGTCCAAGCTATCAGAGGTGGGCAATCCGGCTGCTCATTCTATCCTTGCAGATTTCAATTGAGCAGAGGGTACAAGAATGAGCACGAGATAATTGCATTGTCTGCAGTGGCCGTCGTGTAGCGGCGATTACTGTATTACACACAATCCCTTCCTACGAGCCTTGGAGAAGACAAGACGACGAGAGGGCCGCTCCTTCCTGTCGGTTCCAGCAGCTTAAACATGCGAGAACACAGACGCGGATGCGGTAAGCAAAGTATAAGTGTGTATGATTAGCGTGTAGTGTGCGTACCTGGAACTGGTGAGGGCTCGGCATTGAACCTAGCGCGTATCTCCTCCATCTGCGACGACATCTTGGATGTCAGATCAGCGACCTGAGCTTTCAAGGTCGACACTTCTTCCCGCAGAGCGTCGCGCTCGCTGTGCCCCACATCTGAACGCTCGCCTCCTTCGTGGACATTGTCGGGATCTGGGTCGCCCGATATAGGCAGTGCTTGGTCCTGGCGATCCGACGAAACCGAGGACAGAGACGTTCGACACGAAGCCCTGCCTTCCAGCTCCGCGGCGGGTCGTTCGCTCTCCGCTCTCCGAGGACGCATATCGCTCGGAAATGACGCGGGCTGGATGGCAGTACCCGGAGCCTCTGCGGCTCCATCATCATGCGGCTCAGCGGTGCGCTCAGGATCGGCGTGCTGGTCGGGTGGGGTGCGCCGCTGCAAATTTGGAGAGTCAGATTTGTCGACGGTGAACTACATATCAATGTGGGCAGACCAGCTTACCGACGATTCACCATTTTCCGGTGCGGTAGGTTCATTCAAATCGGAAAGCGGCGTTTGAGACGACGCCTCGCTCAGTGGTACCGAGTTTTCCGGCTGCTCCGACGTGGCAATGCAGACAGATATCTCGTCAGCTTATTGGTCGAGCGACAGTGCGATTCAGGCTTTGCAGACTCACAGGGTCGGTCACCTTCAGCACCTCGGCATCCTGGCTAGTACCATCGTTGTCGGAAGAGGGAGTAGCGGGTTCGCAGATGTCGCCTGCAGTTTGCGACGGCGGGAGATCGCCTGGCAAGGTCCTGTCCGCAATGCGCCGAGTGTGGCGGTACTTCTCCGAGAGTTGAATGGACAGGTAGATCAGGCGCTCGGGGTCGTCCCCGGACGTGGCTACGTGTCCCAAGGCGTTGCTAAATGCCAATGATACGCGCAGAAAACGAACAGTGCAAGTCTCCTTCTCCCAATCGGGGTCGGCATAGATCGTAAACCCAGCGTCTGCGATGACGCGATTCCCGGGATATCTGTAGATCTCGATCTCGGGGCTGATATCTTTGTTACCGTCGACACAGGGAGCTCGTGTCATGACATAGGAAGGGTTGTTGACTTCTTCCGGGCCGGGGATAGCAGATGGAGAGGTTTGACAGGGGAAGTCGCCGGCCGGGACACCAATGGAGTTCACGATGCAGAAACGGGCTATCATGGGCTTCCCGAGCATGAAGTCAGCTATAGTGCGTTCGGTAACGGAAGTGAAAGTCAAGGTGAGCTGGATGGTCTGTGGGCATTCTTTTGTGCGAGAAGGAATGTTTCCGCCATTGAAAGCAAGAGAAGTTTCCACACTGAACGACTTTCCTCTGGCAGTCTCCATGGGTGGAGCCAAAGAGGTCTCGGCAACGAAGCCAAGGATGCCTAGGGCTTCGATGTCGCGGGGAGGGATGCGAATAATATTAATGGCAAGTGGCTCCTTTCGATCACCTGCAAAGAAAAGCTCGGTTTCTTTGAACCTCGAATATGTGTTCCCGATCGCCAGCTTCGTGGAAGCAGGTTGCGAGTGGTGCCGAAGGAGGGAGACGTCGATTATCGCCGGAGTGACGTGTTCTAGAATCTCGGCCAACGCCACCTTCGGCAGACGAACAGTGTGGAATGGCAAATGATTCTCGTAGAACGCGTACAACTCATGCATCTCGTGACGGCTCATGTTGCATTGGATGTGTGTCCCGATGAGTATTCCGCATCCACTTCCGCCTGCTTCATCGCGAGGCTGACGCAAAGGGAGGGCGATGAGCGACCCGCTCTCGTCTTCGCATTGTAGGAGGGCGAGTGTGTCGGCTTTCATGCGGAGACAGTCTGAACAGGAGTCCCAGCATCCAAGGTCCTCCCAATGCACGGATAGCGATGCGAGGTTGAGAGACAGAAGCTGCACACGGACACCATGCGGGGTGAAAACGCAATGCAATGACGGGACCTCCTTCAAGCGTAGGCGCAATGCGAGAGCAGACGGTGCGATTGGAGTGATATGAGCACCTTCCCGAAAGGCCCTGAGACCGCTAGCGAGCAGACTTGGATTATAAAAAAAGTGGAGATAGATGGAATCAGAGGAGAGTTTGGGGCGAATCTGGACATGGATATCGTGCTGAGACACCGTGACCTGCACGGGGACATGACTGCTGCCCCATGCGAGGATGCTTTGATCGGGGATGGTCCTGACGATCTCCTCCTGGAGACGGAGAAACGCGTTGTGGCCCTCGCCATAGATGGGAGACAAGTGGATGCCGAAGATGCCCATGAGAGAGTACGCCCGGTCCTCAATGCGCGTCGTCTCTCGGCGCGAAGCCCAGGACATCCTCCGCGCGACACTAGCCGAGTGCACAGTAGTCTGGCCTGTGAGAATCTTGAAGTCGATCCCAGTGATCTCCTCCAGCGTCACGGCGAGCCCCATCTTCGTGCCTAGCAAGTGCCAGGTGTTCGTTAGGAACTCGACGGCCTCCGGCGCGATGAGCTCCTGCAGCGTCCAACCGCGCGTGTGCCATCTACTCCTCCAGAAGCACGAGAACCGGTTTCTGGGTTCAACGCCGTCGGGGACGTCTTCGAGGTAGACATAGCAAACTTGTGAGAGCCTATACAGCTCGTACATCGAGTTGATCGCCTCGGAGAGCTCGGCGCTACTCGACTTGTCGATGCAGCACGCATCGTTCCATACAAGCCGAATACCAGCCTCGCGGGCGACCTTGCAGACGCCCTTGATCTTGTCCGAGACGCTTGGATGAGCGAGAACAAAGAAGGGAATGGATCCCAAGTTCGCAAGAGAATTGGAGACACGAGGGATGAGCGATGGCGTCGGGATTTTGAGAGCCTTCAACTCGCCCAAAACAGCGGTTTTCCGTTTCCGAAGATCTTCGAAAGCCGCAGCTTGAAGCGCGCGGACATCCTCGTAGGACTGCTCGCCACCCTCCGCGTCGGATCGCCAGGTATGTGAGAGAATGGCGTATACGATCTCTTCCGGATGATTGTGCCACTCGAATTCGCCCGTCCAGGTGTTCAAGAAGCGCGGCATTCTATCAATATCACAAGTCAGTGGCAAACACCACACGTAAAATATTTCGCACACGCACCTTGTCTCTTTGCAGCACTCTGAAGACACGACGTACGCAGGCAGACAGTGGGGGAGTCGATGTGAGAGGGGAGGGGGAAAGGGCTGACAGCGTGCCCGATACGCGTACATCGCTTTTCGAAACCGAGCGCAAGGGTATTTATGTATACGTCTCAGGTAGCCCATGCGCATGGCAATCTGAGACTGGGCGCCTTCATGTGTATAAGGTTGTGTCGGACGCTTTGTAGCCGCCTCCGCCTCGAGGCTGAGGCACAGCTCAGAAGTCCCTCCTTCCTGTGCACCCTATAATGCGAGCAAAGTCAAAACCAGCAGTGTCCCTTCGTCCGTGCCGACTACTCGAGTTCTGAACGTGTTGTTGTTCGTACCTAAAATCTGGGGACTTAGATAAACGAATTTCTGCTTGGGATTGATTCCGGCGGCTCACAGTGGCGTACACAATATAGCACGAGCCCTGGAGACGAGATTGACAGAACGGAGTTGTGACGTACAGATGAACAACGCCTCTGACGACGTTGCCTCATTGGAGGTACATGAGGCTAAGGGCAGACGCAGCAAGCCAGCCAGATTTCCCTAGTCGGAATCACTTGAGGGCAGCTGGACCGGCAGCTGACACGACAGCAAGCGGGGAAGTTAGTCCAATGGGGGAGAGAACTCGAAAGAGTCGGGGAGCTCCCGTTCAGAAACATCATGGACTGCGGGGCATCTTGCAGTATAGCGGTGATGTGAGGAGCGTGCGAGATAGGATGTTTTCGCGCAGAGAGCTGTGGGACCAAGGGGTGACCAGGGCTTGCCTCCACGGGTGCTGTGTCCGGATTTCGAAGTGCGGGGGTCAGGCGACGGAAAGCCGTTTGGCACCGTCGACGGGAGCGGCAAGGGGAGGTCGTATAGCGGGGGTGCGTGCAGATAGCGACTAGGCGCGTAGACGACTTCCATGTAGGTCGAGCTGCTCCTTCCAGATTGCGCGGAGTCGGGGCACCACGACAGAGCAGCTGACCATGAGCTGGAGTAAGTTGAATAAACCCCTCACTGGATTAGGAAGATGTACTACATACTACCGTTGTGCTGAGCGTGATTGATTGTGGCTATTCCACCGCAAGCCCAGGCGGCGCATATCCTAAAGTGAGTGGCAGGCCCCGCAATACATGGCGCCCCTTTGGTGAGCGTACGTATACGGGGAGCCAACGTCCATCGCACCTCAGCTGTCTTTCGCCCTCTCCCTTCTGAACCGTGAACCTCATGAACGTCAGCTTTATTCGCGTGTTCAGCAGCCCGACGAACTCGGTCGTCGTGAACAGCGCCACCGGAGAGCACCTGTTCGAGTTCGCGACCCCCTTCGGCCTCCATTGGCGCACTGTGACAATACTACGGGACGCAGACAGGAGGATGGTCGCCGAGTATGAGACCGGCTGGACTCGCGACGAGGTGATGTACCAGGGACGGACGATGTTATTGTCAGACTGGCTCGTCAAGAAGAGCATATTGTCGAGGTACGTACCGCGTGGTTTTTTGCTGTTACCGGCATGCAGGGCGCGCTGATAGGCGACAGTAATCGAGTCTTCGTGGCACCCAATGGGCAGTCGTACGAGTGGGAGAGAGATGGGATGGCCCATGGAGGCGGGGAATACAAATTGGGCACGCCGCCAGGCATTCATGGAGTGCCTGGAGTTTCAGATGGATGAGTAGCTGCAACATCCATGCATTGACCATATGACGACACGTACAGCTTCTCGACTGTCAAACAGGTGGACTAGTCGCGCGGGGGCGCCGCAAGCGTGCACGCCGGCTGTTCTCGTCCTCGATAATTTTGAACATCGACGTGCTCCCGGACGGACTTCCGCTCCTGGATTCCATCGTTTTCTCATTCTTCCTCTGCGAGCTGATGACGAGACGCAGGGAAGGCGCGAATTATCTCTGGGAGATAACGCGCTACGGCGCCTCCCAGCTACGCGCGCTTCCGTAGCTCCGTCAACTTTGAGCGGCCCTACGCTCTGATTCCTTCGTTGCGTACGACGTGTTACACCCAGAAGCTATGTCCATGTAATCTATATTGTACCTATACAGACGAACCACGAAGGATGCAGCATCCACAATAACCACCGATCTTGTTGGTATTCGCTGCTCTACCCGATCAATATGCATATGCTGTACATGTACACATCTACGCAAATTCTACGTCAAATGGTACATACCGCGGCGTGACGCATCATGGCTAGGCCTCTGACTTGCGGACCTCCTCCCTGGTAGCGCCTGGTATAGGACGTCGTCGACGCGGCTTCCCGCCCTGGCCCTGCTCCGGCACCTGCTGGGCTAGAGCCTCGCCCCCGCGACTTCGCTCAGCGGGCTTCGTCCGCTGCGGCTTAGGCCCGTCCGCGTTCTTCGCCTTGCCGCCGCCCCGCGGCGCCTCCCCTCCCCCAGGCGCCGGCGGCTTGCTCTTCGGCGCGCGCACCCTCTTTGGCTTCTGCGGCTTGCCCGAGACGAGCGCAGCGACGGCCGCCTGCTCCCCCTTCAAGCGCTCCTCTTCGGCCGTCCACCAACGGAGGAAGTCATCCTCGACCTGGCGAGCACGCTCCTCCTCCTGGATCTCGACGAGCGTGCGCTTGTCCTTCGCGGGAGCAGCGTCCTGCTCGAGCTGGGACAGCTGGATCGCGGCGAAGGACACGGCGGAGTTCGAGGAGGATGCCCGCACAACGGGTTGGACGGGCTGGACGGGAGGCGGTGTCCACACACTGCCGCTCCTGTACTTATATTGAGAAATAACACATGTGAAGATGGGAAAATAGACTTACGATACGCGGCGGATTGACGACGCGCCAGACGATGTTGACGCCTGCTTCGTCGGCGTGAACACTGGGCCCAGACCGGGAGCGACAGGCTTGCGCGGCGTTCCTGGTTGGGACCGGGGGGTAGATGGGCCCGCTGCTGGTACAACAGTAGGTGTGGACGGCAGCCCGCTTGGCTGAGGTCGCACTTCCTTCGCAGGAGGCAGCGAGACGGATGCGGTCGCAGGCGTACCGCTGGGTGTAGCGCCTTGCGGCGGAGTCCTCCATGACTGGCCACCTGAAGGCGCACGAGGTAGAGGCACGGCCTTGGACATGCCCTCTGCCGAAGGTCGAGCGGGAGGGGGTCCTCGTGAGATGGCTTCAAGACTGCTGGTAGGACCACGAGCGGCAGGGGGACGCGCAACGCCGACCTTGGTGGAGGCCTCAGCCATGATCGCCTTCATGTCCACTTTCGGTGGGGATGTGATTGACTTCCATCCGCTGGCGGCCTTTGCGGACGACGACTCGCCACCCGACACGCGCGGGGGCGTGGGCGACGGCTGCGGTGCAGACTCCGGCTCGTCCATCAGGAACATCTCGTCGTCCGGAATGCCCGTCGTGACCGGGCGCGCAGAGAACGTCGGACGCAGCATCGGGCTGCTAGGGACCGACGACTGTCTGTTCCCCCGCTTGCTCGGGCCTGGGGGCGATAGCTTGGCGGAGTCCCTGAAGGCTGCAGAGCGCGCAGACGGGACGATCGGCTGCGGGAAGTCCTGTAACGCGAGCCACGCGCCCCATGTCTCCATCGCCTTGTCGACGATGCGCGTCGAGCGCGAGACGGGGTACTTGCGCGTCTGCTCGGCGCGCACGTACGCGGAAAGTTGCTTGATATGCTCCGCGGCGAGGTCCTCGAGCATGCGGCTCTCTAGGAACACTTCCATGTTGATCGCAAGGTATTCATGCAGGAGCCGGACGAGCGGCCTCGCGTGGTAGTGGGTGGCGTCCGTCAGGATAGAACAGACATTGTTGATCCAAACGCGACGCATGATGACCCAGGAGCAGATTAGCATGAGCCGGTCGATGTGTAGTTCATTCTATGACACAGGTTTAGTATACCATCTGAGCAGGCCAGCCAGAAAACGTACCGCCACGGCCATGACCTGGAACATGAAGTCGAGCAGCTCGTCCACCGACCGCACGTCCGTGACGACGTCGAACATCTCCTTGTCGTCGCCGCCGCACAAGTACTTCAGGACCGGCTCCATCGCGCGCCACTTCAGATGCTTGAGGTCGACGATGACGGTGCCCTCTGGCGTCCACCGCTTCGACGTCCAATCCTTGTCGTCGAAGAAGGCAGCAAAGAACGGAGAGCGCGCGCGTAGAATTACCGAATGGCAGTAGACCTTGCGCTCGGCAAGCTGCAAGACCAGGTCCCCAGACAGTGGTCGCGCGGAGCTTACACCCTCGGCCTGGTTCACGGCGAAGAGCTGTTGCAAGTCGCGCGACAGTGTTGCCTTCGGGGCGCGCTTGACCGGCGCGTCGAGGACGTCCAACAACGCAGGCAGGTCCAGGACTGACGCAAGGGACTGCAGCTCTGTCTTGATCTGGGCAGGTTTGGCCTTCACCCGCTCCAGCTGGTGCAGGACTGCGTGCCCGATGCGGTGGTCCCATAGCGCCAAGGGCTCGTCCGCATATAGGTAGACGAACAGGATGAGCACCGAGAGCGGGTGCCATCCAGTGAACGTTAGGCGAGACCGGCGCGACGCAGCTTTATTGGCGTGGCCCTGCACGGAGAGGCTGGAGCGCGGATCCCGCACCGTCTTGCCGTCTGCCAAGACCTGGCATAGTACCGTAGAACGGGCAGCGAGGATCGCGCGGTGGGCCGGAAGCTCGATGCCGGAGGACTGGACGTGGACGAGCAGGTCTGCGCCAAAAGGCATGTCCTCCAGATCGAGCACAGGCTTTGCTTCTGTCCCTTTGCGAGCCTCCTTGAGACGAAGGATGACCTCGCATAGGGACTTCAGCTGCCTGATGTCGTGCTGCACGGCGGCATCCTCTTCTTCCCCGTCCGACTCCGCGTCCGGTGGAGACACCGTAGCAGGGGAAGCTTCGGCAGAAGTAACGATGGGAACAGGAGCGACATCCTCCTTGGTAGTGCGCGACAACAGATGGAAGTAGGGCTGGATCGTCGCGAGGTCCTGGGGAAGCCGATGACCAACGACTTTGACTTCTTCTGGAACCCAGTCAGAACGCAGGGCAGCGAATGCCCCAGTAGCGTTCGCGCAGACCTGCGTAACGCGCTGTATGTAGGGGATACGCTGGAACCGGAAGGTCTTTGCCGAGCTGCTTTGGCCGGCCTTCAAGTTGCGCGAGCGCACGAAGACATGACCAGACTCAGTGCAGATGATGATGGAGCCGTCAACGCCGAGGGCAACATCCTGCGACACTCGAGTCAGAACAAGCGCAGCGGTGCAGGAAAGGAGCACATACGCGGACGGCACTGAACTGCTTTCGGAGTGCCCAAACGCGCTGCGGCTGCACTACGAAGCGGGACTTCGTTGCGCTGGCTCCAACGTCTGGTGGGGGCGGAAGGGAAAAGGTAAAGACCTCTCCGCTGGAAGATAGAGCAGCGAAAGTATCTTCGCAGCTTGTGATCTTGTCGATGCTGGCGCTGTTCCGAGTAGCAGCCTGTGGAGGGCGGTATGCGACGAACTCGGACGGGAATGAATAGGCAGGGAAGCTGAAGCACGTCGTAAATAGATATCGACACGTGGAGGTAGCAGAAAGGACGAGACCTACTTGACTTTGAAATGACCATCGTTCCATAGGCAAATCACTTCCTGAGTATCCACGAGACACGCTAGAGCGGAGTCCTGCGGAATGTTAGAGGGGGGTATGCTGCGAAAGAAGGAGGCGTACTGTTATGGAGACCGAGGTTACTGGTTTAGTAATTTTGGTAACTACTCGAGGCTGGAGTTGCACAGGATGTGCTGCCCGATCATACCCTGCATATACCCGAATAAATAGAGCTTCGCATACGATACAGCGCCGTACGAACCAAGTTGCCCGTTGTTGGTGCCCCAGGTGAAGACTTCGTCGGCAGTCCAACACACTGATGCGGTCTTGCATGCAGCGACGCCGAGGACGGTCCTGTTTCTGATAGCCCCGGAAATCCTTCGCGGAGTCGCCTGGATGGGTTCTTCGCTCCGCGCACCAGTGGCAGTCTCGACAACATATCCCAACTGCGAGAACCTGTTCAATCCCCAGCTGTAGACCTCTCCGGTCTTGGTGAGAATAAGGGTATGATCCTGCCCAGGCGCGACGGACTTGACGGTCTGGTTGAATCCCGGCAGGGGAATTGGGGCGTATTGGGTATGTTGACCGGGCCCCAAACTATACACGCGCTGAGTACCAGGGCGCGACAGTGATGGAAGCAATAGACATACCGCCCGCCGCTGCCGAACCCGCATACACGAAGGTTTGCCCTGGGCTCGTCTGTTACGATCACTGTGCGAGGTTCAGGCGCGCGCACATGCAACACTGAATGAAAACGCGTACCGGTGTGCAGCCTGGACATTACGATTTGCCTCACACGGATGGGTGTGAACCGGCTGTCAATGGGCTCCGTCTCCGGCACAGGGGAGATGCGCAAGGACAGCAGTTCCGGGTATGTCCTGTCGTCTCCATCCCCCACGCCGAGCGCGGCGTTCCTATTCGAACCCCAGGTGTACAGTTCGTCGCCGCGCTCATTCGCGTCTTTCTCGGGCATGGTCCCTTCGATGGTGGAGTTGTATAGGTCAAAGGGCGTGTACCCCTCGGTGTCTCGTACGGACGTATCGATGTCCTGTCGTTGCAGCAGGAGCAACGCCGTCGCGAGATTGCCATGGTAGAGCGCGCGGTGCAGGGGCGTCCAGTGACTCTCCGCATCGGCGACGTTCACGCTGATGGTAGGGTGCGCGAGCAGCATCCGGACGTACTCGGTCGCGGCGGCATCCTGCGCGGACGCGGCCAGGTGGAGGACGGTCCTCCCCAAATGGTCCCTCGCGTTCACATCCACAGACGAGGCGGCACTTAGCGGACTGGGGCGCGACCAGGACTTGCCTCCGCTGGTGCTGGGTCCGGAGTGCGGGGTCCGGCCGGAGTCCAGCAGGCGCTGGAAGGCCTGCTGGTTGCGTTGGTGGAAGTGGGCATGGAGAGCGGTCATGCAGCGGGGGTGGGCACAAACAGCGACCAGGAGTCCTAGCGACTCCCTTGCAGGTCGAGCTGTTCGTAGGGAGTTGCGCGAAGTTGGTGCGCAACGATAAGGCTGAGGCTAGAAGTACAGCAGACGGAGCTCGCGGGCAGTCGGTGCAGCAGCAGAGGGCGGGGCAGCGGGGTGCGAGGGGGTGGTGGTGGAAAGCAAAGAGGAATAAGTTAAGGCCGAAGGGATATGGAGGATGTGGGTGAGCTCAGCGAGTGATTCAGGCTCTCGCCGTCATCGGTCCCGTCTTCCTCGACGCCTCCAAAACGCCGGCCGTAGCACGTGCGCATTGGCGCCCGTCCACAGTCACTCAAGACGGCGAAGATAACGAACGTTCACACCGTCCTCACCATTCTCGTCGTCGTTCATACACGTTCCATGCCCTTCTCAGCCTTTCTCTGCCCTCTCAGGTCATCTGCCTCCCAGGACTGCCCGCCACACTAGTGTCTGCTGCTCGTGCAACAACCGTGAACCGGTCTTGCACAGTGATAACGACGCAATCAAGAAGAGTCACGAAGATGCTCCCCGTAGATCACCCACATGGCCTAGGATAATCGATATTCCCCGAGATGTCAGAGCGGAAATGACGGGTGAAGCTTCGGACATAAGTCGCTGTCCAAGTAGCCAATGAAGCGTTGTGTTAGAAGAGTGGCGGTCCTTTACATAGCGCACAACTATCGCGGCGCATGGCCATAGTAGACCTCATAAATAAGCCTAGGCACACGCTCGAGGCTAGAAGCAATGGTATTATGGAGAGCGGAACACCTTCATCTCCGCCCGTCCCAGTCCGCACGCTTCCTCAATACTCTGCCTGACCTGGTCGACACCGAAGTGCGGGCTCTCCAGCGCCGAGGTGACGATGGCCGGCAAGCACGTCGGCGCGGTCTCGAATATTTCCGCCTGTATCCTCTTGATGGTTTTCGCGACCTCGTCAGCGCGGAGAGTGTCCGTCTTCGTGATGATGCCCTGCACCGTGAACTGCAACCCGCTTGACGCGCGACACTGCTCGTCGAGCGAGCTGAGCATCATGCGGTCGACATCGTTCAGGCCGTGTTTTGCGTGGAACAAGATGTACACTCTTCGCAATCTGTAACATTTTCAGTGCCAGAAAATGAATGCCATCGCTGTGATGCTCACTCTGCACGTGTTTGAACGTAATGATCGAACAGCGCACCCCACTCTGGGCGACCGCGCGAGCCATATCCTGGTGCGTCAACCAGAACGAGATGACCAGGAGGTGGTCCAACGCGATAGTAATTTAGCGTCTGTGTCCGACCCTGCCCAAGGTGTTTAAGCATGACGAGGTCAATAACAACGACAAAAACTATACCGGTTTTTTACTGGTGTGCAGCAAACTCCGCCGACCAAGAACAGCGTTCAGTAGCGTGGACTTTCCCACATTGGCACGACCTGCGAGTCCGTATCAGCCAATTGAGCATCATCATTGACGAAAATAGCAACCAACCGGTGACTATGACCTGTAGGGTACCCGCCAGAGTAAGACATCCGCACATCCGCATAGAAAAAGTCGAAGTACCTCAGGAAGGCCTTCCAAACGCGGGATAGACTCAGCCGATCCCGCCGCCGCGAGGAACTCGGCCGATTTCGAATCTGAAAAGACTTTCGACGTTGGCGCCGATGCCGACGCGTGTCGTCGTGTCGATGGCTGACGGAATCGCTGGGCGGCGCTGCGCCTGCAGGCCGCAGCATACGGAGCTGGCAGAGACCCAAGCATACCAGAGCTGCACAGCCTCGATGAAGAGCAAGTAGCGTTAGGGTGCGCAGTGGTGGGCGAGAACGATCGAACTTGGCATGGATGACGGAATGACAGAGCTAGACTCGGGCGCTTGCGCTTGTGGGTCCAGCTTATAGACGCCCGCGCGGATATCCGGTGCGGGCTAGGCGCCTATTGCACGACGTTTCGATTCGAACCACGATGTACCGACCGACAGCTTCGGGTCTCCGCTGTACCCACTGACCCGAAAGCTAGGGGATTTGAGGCGGAAAGACTGGATCTCCTTCCAAATAGCGGTTGCGAGGCTTTTGAGTCGGATCGCATACGATATCCTTCCCTACCCCGCGCGGTGGGTGTGGGGAAGAGCTGCATGGAGGTGACGTACCCCACAGCCGATCACATCCGCCTACATCCGCTGTCCATGTCCGCTCACGAGTCCTGCGGCGTCGGTTCTCGCGTGGGCTAGCGTGGGCGTCGGTTGCGCTGTGCCATTTTTCTCGAAAACTGTTTGCTCGGATGCGCGGAGGGGCTGCGCTGTCTATAAGGCTCGCCCGTTTGCACTTCGTTCGTTTGGCACACCTCACTTGCGACCACCACCTATTTTTCACCGCAGTCAACCCAGCCCCGCAGCTACATCCACTCTGCGCTTGTCACAGCATACGCTCGTGCTCTTCCTCAGCTCTTCGTACACCCACCCAGCCACCACACAACACCGTCCAAGTACGACGCGCCCTCACCACCTCCTTCCCACCACCCCTTCCCACCATGGCCGCCGCATTATTCGCGTCCTCCCCCAAGAGCCCCTTCAAACGAAACTCCCTCCCGTCCACATCATCGCCCGCCATAGCCTCCCCGCCCAAGAGCTGTCTCAAGCGCAACTCCTTCCCCTCCTCCCCGCGCCCCGTCTTCTTCGACGCCCCGCGCTCCGCCAGCCCCTTCAGCGCGGTCTTCGAGTCAGACTCCGACTCGAGCGCGAGCGACAGCGCTTCCGGGTCTGGGTCGCAGGCGTCGTCGTGCCCAGGCACGCCCCCCACGACCACCCGGCGCCCGCGCGCGAAGTCCGTGAGCTTCTGCGAGGACGACGACGTGCGCGTGTTTTACCCCATCACGGACCCGCTGCACAAGCAGGCCCGCAAGCAGTTCGTGCGCCTCTTCAGTGCGTTTTTTTGGTTGTCTGTTCGTATCATCGCGGTTGACAAAGTGCCCTTGTCCACAGAAGCGTGTGCGGAGGCCATGAAGATCGAACCGCCCCCGCCCTCGCGCCACAGCTACTCGGGCTATGGAGAGTGCGTGCTGGAGGGCGAGGAGGAGCGGTGACGCTCGCGCGCCTGCACGGCCGCAGCGCGGCTGGCAGTTCTCTGTTTTCTTGTGTATCGTATCCCGAGAGGAGTTCCATGGACTTTGACCCAGTTATGTTATATTGCATCAAAACACATTCCAACACTTCTAACACTTCGCGCACTGTGCCTGTAGCTTTCTCCCTTCTACCAATCACTCAGATTCGAAAACACATACTCGTTCATTGGCATCCAGGGGTCGTGAGAGACGTGAGAGACGTAAGGAGAATACATACATGTGACATAGACGGCAGCCCGAGACACAGGTCACTTCGAGGCGGCTCTAGTCGCACCAACACTACACTCGATAGACACGGCAACATATCGGGACATCATGACATCGAATAGAGAAGGAGAAACGTTTGGGACACAACACACAGCCACGCATCTAGGAGCAAAGGGCACGATCAGACCCGCACAGACGGCTTGAACCACTTCAGCTGCACCGCAACGAGCACGACCGGCAGCACGCTCACGAGCTCGCCCAGCCCCGCATACGCGGGCGGGATGCGCGCATGCACGAACGCCCCCGCCGCGAACAGCACCGCGACGAAGTTGTACACGGCCGACCACGCGAAGTTGAGCGCGATCCGGCGCGTCACCGCGTCGCTCAGCTCGAGCAGCGTCAGGATGCCCACGAGCGACGGGTGCGTGAGCACCACGTCCGCCGCGCTCGCTGCGGCCACGCCCGCGCCGTCGCCCGTGTGCAGGTGCACCCCGACTGCGGCCTGCGCGAGCGCGATGGCGTCGTTGGTGCCGTCGCCGCAGAAGAGGGCAGTCTCGCCCTGCGCGGCGAGCTCCTGGAGGTACGCCTGCTTGTCTGCGGGCAGACAGCCCGCGCGTACGAGTTCGGTGGGGATACCGAGGGCGGCCGCAGTGCTGAACACCGCGGCGGGGTGGTCGCCGCTGAGAATGGAGACGCGAATCTTGCGCGCGGTGAGGGCATGTACGACTGAAAGCGCTTCGGGGCGAAGAGTGTCGGAGAGGCCAAATGCGGCGATGAGGCGGCTGCCGTGGACGACGCAGAAGGTGGTGAGGCCTTGGGCAAGCAGCGGCTGGATGGCGGAGTGCGACTCCAACGCCAGCCAAGCAGCGCTTCCACCGCGCAACGTTTGGCCAAGGAGAGTGGCCTGCACGCCCTTCCCGACGACCATCTCTACGTTCTCGACGAGTGCGGTGTCAACTGAGGCGGCTTCCAAGTCAGCAGCGACTGCACGGGCGACTGGGTGGCGACTGGACGAAACGAGCGCAGCCACAACGGCAGCCACGTTGAACACGGAGGATTCCTCCATGAAGCGGCTGGTGACGGACAGCCGCCCCTGGGTGACCGTCCCAGTCTTGTCGAGCACGACGTGCGTGACCTTGCGCGCCTGCTCGATCGTGGTCGCCGCCTTGAACACGAGCCCGAGCTTCGCGCCGACCCCGCCTGCGATGAGGATGACCATCGGCACCGCGAGCCCGATCGCGCACGGGCACGAGATCGCGAGCACCGAGATCGCGTAGGTGAGCGCGGCGACGGCGGCTACGCCCGCGGACTGGCCGCGCACCGCGATGCCGACCGCGAGCCAGACGACGAAGGTGATCGTGGCGAGCAGGAGCACCACAGGGACGAACCACCCGCAGATGATGTCGACGGCCTCTTGCACGTGGGCGCGGGAAAAGCGCGCGTGGTCGACCATGCCTGCGATGTCGCTGATCGTGTTCTCCCCGGGGAGGCGGGTTGCCTTCACGATGAGCGTGCTAGGTCCGTTGAGAGTGCCTGCGATGGTAGCGCTCCCGGGGGCCTTCTCGACCGGACGGGACTCGCCCGTCATCATGGACTCGTCGACAGTGCTTGTACCGGATACGACCACCCCGTCTGTGATGATAGCCGAGTCGGGGAGGACTTTGAACTGGTCGTCGTAGTGGAGAAGCCGAACGTCGACGTCCTGCTCGGTGCCATCCGGAAGGACGATCCGCGCGTTACGCTCCTGCAGGGAACGGATGGAGATGGCTTCGATAGCGCGCTGGCGGGCGATGGCGCTGACTACCTGGCCGACCATGATGAGCGTGACGAGGAGCGTGCTAGTTTCGAAGAACTGCCCAGTCGAAAGCGGGCGCCCAAGCATGTCGAATGCGAACGCGACGACGGAATAAACATACGCCGTGGTCGTGCTCAGGACGATCAGCAGCTCCGTCTCGACCAAGTGCGAAAACATCAGGCTCTTGAACGAGCTGAGGTAGAATGGGCCGGTGATCACGGTCTGCACAATTGTAGCCAGGATGAGCGACGCGATGGCGTACGCGCGCGGGTGCGGAGGGAGCGGCGCCCAGGTCATCACAAGGACCGGGATGGTGAGGGCGGCAGAAAGCGCGGTACGGAGGAGCAGTGAGCGGATGTGTTTCGCTCCCGCAGTGATCGAGGGGTCCAGCGGCTCTGGCGCGAGGGTGGGCGTGAAAGATTCGTACGCCTCCAGGACATCGCGTGCGCCAATGATGCGCGGGTCATAGAGCACGACGACGGTGTCTTTGTCAGACAGGGTAGTGGCGTCGACGCCGTTGGGCAGGGACGCGCACAAGAACTTCTCCTGGAAGGGGCGTGCGACGGTGAGCAGGAGCTCGCGCGTAGAGCCGGCCTTGACGACCTCCGCCGAGAACCCAGACCGTTTCTCGATGAGCTGCACGATGGAAGAGAGGTCTACGGCGCTGGTGTCCAAGTCGAACTCGGCACGACAGAGGACGAGGCTGGTCTTAGCGTTTCGGATAGTCGTGATTCCGCGCAGGGTGCGAATGAGCTTGTTCTCACACCCAGTGCAGGTCATACCCTTGATGGCCAGGACAGCATGCTCCGTGGTTCCTGTAGACTTCTCGGCCATCTCGATTGCGACATGCTCCCGCTTCTCGTCATGGACGCTCTCCTTGTCGTCCTCGGCGGACCCCCCAGCGCAGCAGGAGTCTTGGCAGCAGGAGTCAACCGAAGCACGAGACCTCGCCGCCGCCGGTTGCAAGGACTGAACGTCAGCGTGCCCACGGTAAGACAGACTGCGGATACTGAGGGCCGGCTTGCCACAGTCGCTCTTCCCGCAGCATGAGTCGAGAGACGGCCTTCGGGAACTCTCGGCCGACGGTCGGCCGCGAGGGGCGCGGCGTGTGCTCTGCCTGCTCGAGGTGGACCGGGCGGCGGTCTTACCGCTCAAGGGCGTGCTGCAGCATGAGTTTAGGCCGCGAGCGAGCAGCGCCTTGCAGACGCATCCAAACGCGGCGAGGGTGTCGTTATAGCGGCTGCGAGCAATAGAGCGATGCTCGCCACAGGCCTCCTTGGGATAGGTGGCGGACGAGGTAGCATGCTTCGCGGAAGTTCTCTTGCGAAGGCCGGATTGCTGGCAGGTCTTGGCGGGCCCTGGGGAAGTCGGAACGGCCTCGGCTTTATCCTCGTTGTTTGCAGAATCCGTGGCCATCGCATCCTTATCGCAGCAAGTGCAATCCGAAGTGACCGCTAAAGAATAGAACGAGTTAGTGGCGAGTAACAGATAACGGGGGAGATGTACTCACACTGAGTGTCGCTGTCATGGCAAGCCGTGGAAGCCTCGCCGCTGTGAGTAGCGCCGTCGTCGAGGTTCGTTGGGGCTTGAAGATGGAGGTGGTTGTCATCGTCGGCGCATATAACCCGGGCGAGCTGATCAAAACATGCATCTGCAGATGGTGAGGGGTAAGGGAGCCAGACACAGACTAAGCGGGGGAAGGGCCGTGAGACGTGGTGGGGACTGACCGTTGCACCCACAGGTCGACCCCTCGCAACATCCAGTCTCTCCGGGCCCAGCGCCATCCTTTACATCCACCCCGGGGTCCGTAATCTGGCTCTTTACGCTCTGAGCGTCGGAATCGCTAGCGCAATCGTTGCAGCACCCGCCCATGGTTGAAGTTGTGGTAGTGGTGGTGGTAAGAAGTCAAGAGGCAAGCGAGAATGATCGAACGACAAGTGCTGCCTCGCGAGAAACTCAGGGCCACGCGCCCGCATATATAGGGTTCCGCACGCTTTACGTGTCAGCGGCGATGCACCTAGAACGCAACGGCGTTCCCGCCACCGCGCACGGACCATGCAAGTCGGCGGCGCAATGAGTTACGCTGCCGGGCAGCTCGACCCTGTATTTCCACCGGGATTGAATCGTCGACAGCGCCTGCGTTCGAACCCAGCTATGACGAAGATCATGCTGCTCGCAAAACCGCAGGCTTTTCGCGGATTATGCAGGGCTCTGCGCGGCGTGTGTCAGCCGCGGTGCAGGGAATGCAGAAGCCTTGCCGGAGCCGCGCACGGACCGCAACCGATAGCGGCGCAGAGTGTACACGCACCCGGTTGGCTTGAGCCGGTTGTGCCGACTGGCGCTGAGTCATGCTAGACCAGCAGAGCGGGCAACGACGTCGAGGTGGGGTCCGGCGACGTCAACGAGATGGACGATGAGGGTGAAGAAAAGGGATTGCATTGCTAGAGTAGTTCCACGGAAGTCGCATATTTTAAACAGAGCACCGAGGTACGAGGGGCACTACAGAACACTGTTGCCGTGCATGAGAGCGAGCAGGGCGTCGACAGAAGTCCTGAAAGTGTCGGTAAAGTTGTCAAGAAAGCAGCAGCAGACAGAGTTCGTGGTGGTGAGAAGGAACGAAGATGAGGAGGATGAGAGAGGCGAGGCAGGCTTTGGCTTTGAGGGCGACCCGTCACCGGTGCGGTACCCTCGCTGATCGGAGCGCCAACTCCCCTCCGTGCCTGCGGCCTCTCCTCCGGCTTCCCGGCATCGCTCTCCAGCTCACCCTCTCACCGTCAGGTTGCGTGAACATGTGCTGCCGTTGTCTGCGCTTTCCTTGCTTTCCACCGACTGGCTGAGGCCTGGGACAACTTCAGGGATCTTGACTCTCTCCTCCATCTCCAGGTACCGGCAGGCGTGCCAATAGCGTCGAATATCCATATCGCCTCAAGACAGCGGGACCAGTATCGACCACGGCCATGTTGATGTTGCAGCACGCGTCCCACAAGTCGTTTGTCCTTTGAATTTATTTTTTAAGAGATGGGTAACTGAAGCGTGCACTCACTCTCCGCCCACTGAAGGGTGGACGCGGGGTATAACCTGGCCTTTGGTGCGTCGTAGATAACATACGTCCGCCCTGCCCTCTCGGGGTCTTCGAAGGTCGCAGGCATGCCGCCGCCGGTTGCCCCAGCGGCGGCCAAAACTCCCCCCGAGACCGGGGTTGAACCCGGTCCCACCAACGTCCGAGAGCAAGCCACCACTCCAGCCCATATGAGCCGTACATGCGAGCAACCCAAACAAACGTCCCGAGTACCCCAGTATCCAGCGCGAAGCATGGGTGTGGAGCACGTACCTGCCCCAGCGCGAAGCATGGAAGCCTAACTAAAACAGAAGAGCAGAGCAACAACAAGAACGAGAAGACTAACAGATGATCCAGGAGCCCTAACGCATGTCGATGTCGCCCAGGAATAACGTCGCCAGAGGAGCCGCCGAGAAGTTGTGAGCTACCAACGCTGCCATGCCCAACCCCGCCCCCGCGGAGGACGGAATCGGGCACGACGGTGAGTACGCCCAACCCAGAGAGACCGCAAGAGAAGCTGCTAACCAGTGTGGCGCCACCGTCGACCAGAGCCGGAAGAGAAGTAAGTCGCCACCGATGCTGCCCAGAGTCTTCAGGAACGCCGACGCACTATCAGGCCGCTCCCAACCGCGTCTTCAGGCATACGATGTCGGAGTGCCCTGTGGCGAGAGCAGATGTGGCGTCAACACTCGACCGCACACACATCAGTTGTGGCGAGCTCACGTACCACGTTGCGTCTCATGCGAAGGCATCCCCGAGGGGACAGACGAATCTGCTGGGAGAGATGAGGTTAGACGAGAGGCGATGAGGGAGCTGAGGAGAGAGGGTATGTCGCGTTCTGCAGCCTTTTATACGCTGCACGCAGTGGCGGACAAGGACCACTCGAACTCCGCCGCTGCTTCTCAACGGATCGGGCAGGCGCGAACATGCTGCCCTGCCATACCGGGTCAGTCCCAAATCCGTCCAAATCAAGCCTAGCTCCTCCCTTTTCAGCCCGGGCGCCCAGCGGTACAACGCCAGCGGTGAGTGGCATTTCGCGGTCGTACGCCGCTCAACACCTCTGACAATTCCCTTGTTGGCAGTATAACGCCCCTCTCGACGGCGCGACGCCTTATACTCCCTTTACGAACCGCAAGAGACCTCGCTCACCCCCTCGCGCGCACTCGCCACCGGGCGCTCCCGCTATGACTCCAGCACGCGCCGAATCCGTGCTCGCCTGAGAAACCAGGCCCCCAGGCCGTCATCTGCGCCCGCGCCTGCGAACGCGGCCCATCGATGGGCGCCGCGTGCCCTGCCGCCTCCTTCCATGTATGGGCCGCCCACTCGCCCGGGCTGCCTCCTGCGCGGCGCGTGTCCGGGCGGGCAGGCCGCGCGCACCAGCTGCCCGCCATGTGGTGGACGGATCGTCGCGCGCGCGAAAGGAAACGCGGGGCGCCGTGCCTCCCGGGGGCCGCACGTGCGCGGGCGAGACGGGTCCTCCGCTGGGCCCCAAGCCGGAATGGGGAGAGGCACGAGCGGGGCGGTGTGCACGTCGGAGGACACGCGGAGGACATGCAGATTGTGCACAGCGAAGGGTCGAGGCGGTGAGGATCTGCGGGCGGCCGGGCGGTGCGGACGGGAAGTGCAGGACGTCTATATTCACAAGTATGTACAGCGCACAAGAGAGCGAGAGCGATCCGTCTATGGCTACGAGCGAAGATGCATGCAGATGTCCGAACGGCCCGCCGACCAGCCCCGCGCGAGGCATGCGTGAGGGAACTACGAAGTGTGGGCGAGATATTGTATGCGGGAGATATGTAGATGACAACATGCGGGGCGTTGCAGTGTGGCGGGGCAAGCGGGGGCGTGGGATGGGACGAGCCGGAATCCTATGCATAAGACGCGAGGCGTCGTACAAGATTGAAGGTGTATAATGTATGGACGATAAGATAGAGGGTGCGGAAGATGGTAGGGGACGAGCTCGGGATCGGATAGTGCAGGTGTATGTGGCGGTGGCGGAGACGAGGATGGGGTGGATGTAATGCGCGAGCTTGCAAAAAGGAGAATGTCCCGATAAATGATGCAGGCGAACAATATAGAAGAAGAAAGGGGAGAATAAAGCGATGGTAAGGAGAACGGTGCAGCCAAGGGCCAGGCCAGAAACACACCAAGAAGTGCTCATGCGCCTGTCCATACTGACCATAAAACCATCGTCATCGTCTCCGGAGGCCGCCTACACGCCGTCGAAATCCTTATGACATGCGTCTCCGGCTGAGGCTCGGTCCCAGCGCGCTGCTCGCGCCAGCGACGCCCGCCTCGACACCGAGTCCGACCCGCGCGTTCGCGTCCCACGACGCTCGCATGCTCTCCAGGGTGAGCATCGGCGAGTCCTTCGGGGTCTCCGCCGTGCCCGGAAGAGGCGTCCTGGTAGACTCCTCAGTCAGGTTCGACGCAGCGAGCGCCTCCAGGGCATTGGTCGCACCCGAGAGAAGGTCGAGCTCGGTCTGAGACGTCTCCAGGAGTATCCGCCCTTTCGAAGGTGCGCGATTCGCGGAGGCCGAACCAGCACCGAGGGTGTCCAAAGGGTCTAGTTCGAAGGGAGACGGCGGGGCGAGCGCCGGGCTGGGCAGCGCCTCGAGCATGATCTTCTTCCTGAGCGCGAGGCTCATGGCGAGGGGCGTATTTGGCATAGAATCCTGACCCCGCCCTGTCATAATGGAGAGCGGGACGGATGAAAGGGTGGGTATTGACGGGACGTCAACCTCGGCGCGTTCCGTAGATGGAGGCTCCGGATGTGATGACGGCACGACGTTGTCAGAAGATTCGTCGGTGATGACAGAGAGTACATCACGCGACGGCAGTGCTCTCTGCTGCGAGGTAGGGGATGGGTAAAGCACTGAGAGCGGAGGCGTTTGCCCGGCGCCGCTGGAGGGCGAGTCGTCGGCGGGCTGGGTGTGCGCGGGGATCGGGATGGGCAGAGGGACTACGTCTGCGAGAACGACTGGCGGAAAATACGAACCCGGATCCTGCGTGTGTATGCGCGGGGCGTATCCCGCCTGCTCGAACTCGAAGTCGGATGTCCCGAGCTTGATCTCCTCAAGCCGCGCCTGAGCGTCGATGTCGTCGTCCAATGGCGGAGAGTGCAGAGAACTGCCCAGAGTGCTCGTGCTCGGAGCGTCACTCTCTGCATCCGTGTCGGAAGCGTAGGTGTCGGTAGTGTCGGTCTCTCCGTCTGACTCCAAGGCGGAACCCTGCGACGTAGATGACGAGAGCGACAGAGCGAATATTGTCGGGGACATATTGGACGACGGCGGAAGCTGACTAGGTGCGTGGGGAGGAGAGGAAGAGGTATTTGGTGCTGAAGATGCCTGCTGGCCAGCGTCATTTGACCGCGGATCATTCCCACTGGCGAACGACGATGACGATGGTAACGGGGCGTCTGTTCCCACCGACCCTGCGTCTGACAGCATCAAAGGTTCGCTTTCGGAGACGGCGTTAACGGGGAGGAATGTCATGTTAAATGTCCGCTTCGGACGAACAGGCCCGCTCGGAGGCAACACGGGTGGTGGCGGAGCCGGAACCGGGTCCTGGACTGGGAGCAGAGGCATGAAGGCGAAATTCGCCATTCTCGCGTTTACTGGGGAGGGAGGAGAGGTGGGCGAAGTGACGGCAGGCTCTATCTTTATTTCCGGCGGTTCTCTTGGTGGCGGCTGGATAGGTCTCCTCTCAGGTGACGCAGTGGGGGTCGGGGTCTGCGGATGTGGTTCCGGTAAGGAAGAGCCGTGCGATGGCGGAGAAGGTGGCGGAGAAGACTGAGGTAGGAGGGGCAGCAAACGGATGGGAACCGCGTCAAGGTAAGGTAGGATCTCGGGGTCCGCGTGCTGAGGTTGTGAGCGATTCCTCCACTTGGAAGGCGTGAACGAGGGGCCTGTGGCGAACCTCGAGACGGGGAATGGGGGCTTATTTGAAGCGTTCGCGGCGGCCGAGGGCGAGGAGGTAGTGAAGGGTTGACGGGAAGTCGGCGGAGGAGGGGTGTACGGGAGAGAGATGCGAAGCTGCTTGAGCTCGAGGATATCTCTGCGGCGGCGGTCAGCAAGAATATACAGCGGGATTGGAACTCGGAGCATATAAGCGTAAAGTGGTCTGCTGAGCGGGAGCCGGCGCAGGAACATGATCGTAGCAAACCGCCGGTAACACAGTGCGAAAGCTCGCCTCCGTCACGATGACGTCGCTGTAGAATCGAAAAATAGGTGCGAACGCGAGCAAAATCCCCATATTCTGATGGCCTTACACAGCTCATGGAGGGGGGTCCTCAGGACCAAAGCCATACGCATGACGCGGACCAGAATCGCCTCCAAAGCCCCAAATCCGGCGAGCACCAGAACAGAACATTTCGAAGGCGCCAGGGCACTGTGCAAACTCCTCGCACGCCGGCTCTTTCACCACAAACAGGCACCGCACCATGCGACTAGGCAACAAAGCAGGGAGAGGAGGGGAGCACCGCTGCAGGAAAAATAGGAACAGGGAGACAGGCACGTACTGGTAGGATAACTTCGGGGTGACGGCGGCGGGGCTCCGGTCCCACTCGTCCGCAAAGTAAATCTCCTCGAGCTCTTCCTGGGAGCAGAACGAGACGGTCTTGCGCCCGCCGCTCCCGACGGATGAGCCGCCATCGCTGTGCGGTGCGGGCGACGTGCGCCCCGACCCACAAGGGCTGGAGGCCGCGCTGAGGTCGGGGGTGATCGGGGGTGTGATCTTGAGACAGCTCTTGAGGCCTGGTCGTGTGCGCATGATGCTCAATCCGCGGCGTGTTCTGAATGACTAGGGGTGTCGTAAGTCTTCTAGGCGGAGTCGTGCGGTCGTCAGAGGCGGCAGTGGAGCAGAAAGGACGGGAAGAGAGGGGAGGGGTGGGCGAGGCTCGGTGGCAGGGGCTTGTTATGAGACGTTGGGCAGCATCGGTGGACCTGGTTGTGTCTCGTCGTGGATTGGACGGTGACTCGGGCGATCCAGTGCGCTTTGCCACGGGCCTCTCTCTGCGCCTGGAAAATGCCCTTTCCCGCCACGTGCCCCGTGTATTCCCGGAGCGGCTCTCCGCCCGCTCCTCCTTCCTTCGTGCCGTGCCCTCCGATTGGCTCGTTCCCCGCCCCCGCCCCGCGCTCATCACGAGCCCACCGCCCGCCCTCGTCGTCATTTCCGTCCTCGTCGCCGAACCCCTACCCCTTTATTCCCGCCCTCGTCATCGTCGAGCTCGTCGGCGCCGCGGCATCCATCCAGTGGTCCGCTCTGCTTCCTTCGCCGGCTCGCTCTTCTCTGGGTGCTCTCAAACCCGCCTACCCCACCTCCGTGCTCTGCTGACCTCTCACGAGCCTCAAACGAGCGGTCTTGACGTACTCACCATCGCGAAATGATCCTGGTCCTCGTTCACGCGCCCTTCGCCGTCTGACCTGTCGTTCCTGCGCTCGGCGTCGGCCCTGTGACTGCACATTACACTTAATATTGCTCACTGCACCAACAATGCCATGTTCCGCCCGGCGACCTTACCCGCGAATGTGTAGACATCCCTGGGAACAGCGATCCGCAATATCCCCAGTACGTATCCTCCATGGTGGCAGAGCGTAGCATGCCTGGGCCTTCATCATCGAGGCTGTTGTGCGCCAACAGGTCCTGCTTACGCCTAGCTCGGAATCACGGCGCGACGAGACATGAAAGAGAGCGGAAAGCCATGCTAGGGTGCGTACTTGACGTTCCTTCCCGACTTTTAGCCTCACTTTACGCCTGGTGGACAGCGCATGTAATCGGCTAGCGACCTTCACTTCGATGTACATCGGTGAATTACACGGACTTCAATCACGGTCTTGTGCCCGGCCGCAATACATCCGCTACCTCTTCAACCCGATCCTCCGTAGTGGCTCGCGGCTGCCGCCGAGCGCGTGCGTGTGGTGAGCTTGCTCCTCAAACCGCTCTGCCAGCACCATATCCTTCGGAGGTAATCGTTTGCCGGAGGCATATCGGCGCGTCCAACCGGTATGAACATTAACTCTCGTGCAGGCGCCATCCTGTCCGGTCTTCCAGCTACTGTTCGCGCTCGCCCAGCGGGGGCACCTCTGCATCGCCGGAACCCTTGGGGCACGATCGGTACTGCCTCATTCCCGCGACACTTTGCCCCGAAGGCCCCGTTCTTCCTCGGACAGCTTTGCACACCCCTTTGGGCGCGTACTCTCTTAGTAGTCGTGCAATACGGGAGTGCGGAACATCGCACCATCGCACTGTTGCCAGCTTAGTACGTCGCCGTTTCAGACTGTCAGCATCGTAATACCAGCGGCAGATTATCCTGATCCTTTGGGTGACATCTCCGAGCAAACTCCTCAGCGCGCGCCGCAGCAGGAGCGGCCTAGAGGCTCGTGTTTGCCAACACTAGACGCTCGGTGTATCACGCCCAATACTTCCGTGTTTCAACTCAGGTAGAAGTGCGCACGGAAGTCGGGGAGCTGCAGCGGCGAACATAGAGCAGTATCATAGCGACATGATGTCGAGGGCTTGACGCAGCACTCAGCGAACATCTGCTCGCTCAGCTGTGGCTCTCGAACCTCGGAAGCACCTCTCGTCCCGAAGCACGGGAGCACGGGGCGGCAGGTGTTCCCGGGCGAGGAACCTTAAGAAGCGCGCGTGAGTAGGTGCGCCCGCAGGCTGGCCAGGGCGGGCTGCAAAGCGGAACCTAAGATGCTTCGTGGTGTTGAGGTGTCGCCTCGGTTGACCATCTTCGCTGTCGCGCCCCTTCTCCCACCCAACACCCCTATACCAGAGTGCGGGGGAGAGAAGGGAGGGGTAGGCTTTCATACAGGAGGTGACGAGTGATGTCGTGAACTCCGTTATGAATAACTGAATAGTGGAACACTCCGAGCGGAAGTTTACCCATGACGGGCGACGGCTGGAACAACCTTGGGTCAGTTTCCGGGAGGGCACTCGTAGAGCCACAGGCCTATGTTCACCTTTTCAGTGGATGTGCGGAAAAGACACCTGCGCGGCTCACTAATCCTATGTCATCTATGCTGAAAATATACGGTGGCTGGGCCACGCCCTTCCTAGTACGCGGAGCTCGCAACATACCTATATTGGGACTCTCGCGTTCTATACCAGCAAGGTTCATTTTGGTACCTTCGATCCGAGCCGGCGTAGCACCGAAGTGGTATGACTCTACTGACTTACGAATGTCCAAGGATACCGGCTTTGCGCAGCATGCGCACTTTCTCCAAGGCCTAAATTATAATCGCCGGTGGCTGCTGCGGTGCGTCCTTCTGCGAACTTTGTGAACCGCGGCAACGCAGAGCTCTCGTGAAGGGCAGCTCAAGCCGTGCGCTGCGGCTGCGCTCGTCAGGAAGAGCTTACTTTTGTGTGCATCGCCGCGCACATAGCGCAACAGCAGCCTTACCTCCAGAACGCTTCGCCCCAAAACAGGCCACGCTACCGTGGCGTCCGGCGCAGCAAGCGCGTCCTTGCATTCCAAGTAAGTGCGCGCGCTCGGGCGCGTCACCGTGGCGGCATGCTTCCAAACCAAGCAAGCAATCTCTTGCGGATGCGGATCCCGCACGGTGACGACTCTCTCCTCCGGTGGGCGCCCCGCGCGCTGACGTGGATGGTTGTAGGTCCACTCCGGGCGCAGGGATACTCGGGAGCACGCATGCGCGCCCCGGGCGCCCCGCGTCGGAGACGTGCCCGCGCTCGGCGCGTTGACGCGTTCTGCTAGATCGTTCGTGCTGCTCGCCTCCGCGCGCCGGAGGTCAGGCTGAGCGCGCGGGGTGCGGGATGTTCGGGTCCGTGGTGGATTATGACACGCCATTCCTCGTGTTGACAACTAGTGACGACCGTACGTCTCTCTATTTTTTCCAGTGCAAACACAAACTATGCACACTGCACGAGTAGCAAATATCAGACGTCTTTGCAAGTCAACATGGTCTATGTAGACGGAACATTCGCGTCACGCGTCCGCGGGCCTCGCTCGGTCGCGCTCATCGAGACGTCTAGCAGTCGATGACGGACTCGCCTTCCCATCCCGTCCCGCCCTCTCGCGCGCTCCAGATCGCCCCGGAGACATGTTCCTTCAAGCTCTCCGGCCAGATGCACGAAGACTCCGCCCTGCATACGCCCGACCTCGCTCCCCGTCGGAAACACACTTCCTTCCAATCCGGATACCTGTGCGGCGCAGGCCGTCCCTGAATATCAGCGCCATACGTAACGCCGCGAGCTAGAGTACTAGGTGGTGTCACTGGGTGCGCTCCAGCCTGCACGCTCAGTGCTATCTGGACACGGCGCCGCCGTCGTACCTCCACGAGTACAACAACACCGTGTTGTCACCGCGACTGCGCGCGCACCACGCGGTGCGTATCTGGCCACCGCCAGGCGATCGCGTCCCCACCAGACACGTCGACGTCCGCATTCCTCGGCGACGTGCGCTCCATGGCCAGGATACCGCCACGACAGGGCACGAAGCTTCTCTCCCGCGCGGGATGTCTGAGTTGAGTCGCGAGCACAGCAATCGACCTCACTGCGCCGACGTCTGTTCGCGATCATGATGACTCCCTTGTATTCTGAGCACGCCGCACCGTCGAACCTGTATCCCCGTGGAGTCACGTACCTGACAGCGACATCCCGCGAGCCCCGCGTGGCAGTGGCAGATGATCACATGCGTATATGTGTGCGCAACACTGATATCCTCTGCAATGACACTGACAGGGGCTCCCGGGCTGCGGCTGCTTCCACGGCGCAAATTCGACTGGGAGCCTTCTATGCACTGGGGTGGGTGTGGGTGGCAGGGTGTACTCGGGGGCACGACACGCTCCTCCGGCGGCGTGGCGTATCCGGAGAAGCGACCCCTCTGAGCCTCAGGTGGCTGAACGGTGAATACGCCGCCTTCGCGGGCGGTAGGCCTGCGCGGCGCGCGTTTCCGCGCGGAAGCTTCCTCCGCCCGTGTGCATACGGCTTCATGCGTTCTAGGAGGTGAACGCGCCGCGTGCACTGGCACCGCGGAGCGCCGCGCGACGTCGACTGAACCTTATACGCGTCAATATGGAATGTGGGCTAGACGTTACATAGTATGCAGGCCACTTGTATCGGTGTACTTACCACGACGTGCACTGCTACGTTAAATTATGTGGGCTGCGCGCGCCATGCGGTCCTCGAGGAACGTCCACACAGAAAGTTGCGAAGTTCGAAGCGCAGATATTGCATTCAATTTGCACGACCACACTAAGCGCGTCCCAGGCAAGTCCATGAGGTACACTAAATATGCACGCCCTTAAAAACCAGATACCGGGAACGTCTGCAATTGAGACACGAAGCAGATGGGGAAGAGCGTAAGACGACTGTGGAGTACACGTTCAAGTTGCGATGTAATAAGCTGGACAGCAAGGAGGGTGCGTATTTGTAAGCGGATTAGAATCGAGTCGACACGATGCGGGCGAGAGCAAGGGCAGGCGGGCAGGCAGAGGCGATCGAGTGCGTAACGTACGGATACACATGTGGAATGGGTGAAGTAAGCCGGGACCGAGAGCCGGGGGAGTGGACTAATTGTGCACGAAACAATTGGGGGAAGCGGGATGTGCGTGAAGGGAAACATGGGCGCGACGTGTAATGTCAGCGGTTGCTAAGTCGTACGTACGAGGATGCGAAGGGCGGGCGCGAGCGGGCGGCGCGCGTGATGCGAAAAAAAGAAGCGGGGATCGACGTGGAAACCGGATTACTGCGAGGAACGGTAGGGTAATGGCGCACGTTGCAGAGGCGGGGTTGGCGGACTGTGGAATGCGGAAGCGTCGCCACGCGGGGCAGGCGAGACCGAAGAGACTCCCGGAAGAACCAAGGGGGAGCTCGGGAGAGCGCGTCCACGTCCGGAACCCGTGGTCCCAGATGGCAGAGAATTGCGATGGATCTATGGATACATTGGGTGTGCCCGCGGCGGCGGAGGCGGGTCGTTCGGATGATACAGCGGGACGCAATCGCCCGTAGAGCGGTGGGAGGCCGGCGCGGCTAGGGCGCGAGGGCCGTTGAATATGTACTGCAGCGAGGAAAGCCTCGGGTTGCAAGAGATGGAGAGGTGACTTGGCGAGTTCACCTGTCGCGCATACTCGTCGCAGGTACGGGAGACAGGTAGCCGTTGTCCTTGTTCCGGCCGATAGCAGACCAGTAGGGCGTCTGCTTCCGCTGGAGACCCTGGAGGAGCTCCACGATGATTTTGCGTATCCTCGGCGAATACCGCGCAAGGACCGCGGGAGAGGGGTCTTCTGCGAGCAGTCCCTCGAGGACCGTCCGAAGAGATGTAGGCACGTCGTAGAGGTCGCTGCAGCGTCGAATAGCAATGAGCGGCATGTCCTTGCGATGAAAATCGAGAAAATGGTGTATTCAAAAACGAAATTAAACAGGAAGGTAGTAAGGGTAAGAAGGGCGAATAAGGCAAAAGAACCAACAATAGGAAGTGGGGAAGCCGAGAATAGACACGAGGAACGCGTGCCCTTCGGCGCAGCGCACGCCGGATAAGACTCGGGAGCAAACAAGGTTGACTCAGGGCAGCCGGAAGGGTCGGGTACGATGAAGCGAAGAGAAACTACCCGGCCCACGTCCGCAGTCCGACCACTCCGGAGGGAACGCCGAGCCAAGGGCGACGGCGAGTGACGTGAGCTGCTGTGCCGCAGGGCGTGCCGGGCGCCGCGGGGCGGCGGCAGCGCGCAGACAACAGTGCGCGACAGCACAAGACAGAGGAAGAGGAAGAACAAGACGCGGAGAATGTGTTGCGGCGGAGGGGTGGCGATAATGGTATGTATCCCGAAAAGGAAAGTAACAGAGAATGCGTGCAAAAGAAGTGAAGTTTGCAGGAGGAGACGAGAACTCACCTCATGTCAATGCCTACATGCCAGAATGCATGTACCGTGGAGTCGAACTGGCTCCCGACGAGGACGAAGGCGTCGCTCACTTTCGCCTCATCCGCCGACCCGTTTGCCCATAGCGTGATCACCTCCTGGAGCTGCTTCGTGAGACTGAGTAACCGCGACACAGCGCGGTGTACTTCAGACTCGGAGCGCGAGGAATGCGGGGATGGGAGGGAGCTTGTGGATGAGGATGGCGAGATGGGAGATGGTGAGGGGGGTAATGAGGAGGTAGAGGATACGGTGCATGTCGAGTCTGCAGAAGCAGGCCGGCGAGAAGTCTGTGGACTGGTTAGAGGACGCAACAACAGACTCGGATGCGAGGCGAGCTCACGTTAACACTGATGTGGGAGGGCCTGGGCAGCTTGCGGGGCCATGAGACAGGCGTGATGGGCTGTCCGACGACGAAGCTACTGGGGTGGATGTGGACCTGCATGGCGACTAGCGTCGAGGATGGGATGAGCAGAGTGGTGGGGAGGAGGGAGGGTGGGATAGGATATATGTAGGGTGCGGCTATGATATAAGGAGGCCGGGTGCGATGGAATCGAGACTAAGGAGCGAACGGAGTCCGTCAAGACCGGGGACTAAGGCCCTTCTAGCGCTCTATGCGGGCGGACTCATATAGTAATCGGCTTCGACGCTGCCGCCGGGGTTGCCGCCGCCACAACGCTTCGCTCTTCGCCTTACCTAATCCTCCACCGCACCGGCCTCAGCGCCCTCCCACATGGCTCTCCCTCGTCTCACCCGTTTCACCGCCCAGCCCGCGCCCGACTCCCCCGCTGCTCTCCGGCGTCGTTCCAGCCGTCTGCGGAGGTGGGGGAACTTCACGGGGACCCCACGCCGGACTACAACCTGCTGCGCCCGGCACGCTTGCCTAAATTGACTGCATTCACCGCTGTGGCTTTCCAGAACACCGGCGGGTTTCTCCCGACGACAAGCAAGTGCACAAGGCATCGAAGAATCCCACCATGTCGCCAGGGCGCCTCCCAGCTGAGGTCGGCAGTCACTTCGCGCTCTGCCGCGTCCGCACACGGGGCCACCGGCATTCGACTCGCACGCTTCCCCAGCGCGCGCCTTCCCCGCAATTGGGCAATCGTCCCTGACCCCGAGCGCCCATTATCCCAGCACCGCACCAACTCCTCCTCCGGCACACCATGTGCACCTCAGCGGCTTATCGGTACCTCACAGGTATGCTCCTATCCACCCCTCTGCATTCCTGGCATTGCTAACACAGCTGTGGTCCTGCAGAAGAAGGTCGTGCACCAGATAACTTGATGAGCAATCCATTCACGAAGCTCTATCTCGAGCACGAAGCCATCAGCATCATGATACAGCCTCCCACACTGTCCTCTTCGATGCTCGTCCTCTGCTCCCGCGATATGGGTCTATCCGGATTAGGCACCGCTCTGAGTCGACGTGACTTCGGCACTTCTCCCCGCCTCCTCCGTCCCAAGTCGCTGACCGGGCCCACGTCTCACCGTTCGAGCTATCCCCTAACCATTGGCACCGCACCGCGTCTACCACCCTCCGAGCCCGGGAACCGCTCCCTGAGCCTATTGCGAATACGCCACGGCGTTCCCGCATACCACCGGTCAGTACCACGCGGATGAGACAAGATATGGAACCCTGGAGTCCTCGCCGTCGCCCCACCGCAGTTCACGCGGCGCGTACAGCGTCCTCGTCTCCCCCTGGCAGCGCGAGGCTGCACACGTCGTGCGCCGGCACCGGGCGTGGCCGCATGGCGTGCGTACACGCCTGCCAGACGGCCACGGCGCACGGCGCGAGTCGAGTCGTGGCAGGTGATATGACGACGCGTGCGGCGTGTGCCGCTTCCCTGCCAGTTGTGCAGTATTAATGCTGATGATGCGCAGCGCTGCGACTGAATAGGCTTCGTGCGACGCTACTAATCCTGCGGCGGCGCGTCGTCCTTGGTGACCAAGCGACTGCTTACTTACACCTTCTCTACTCCGCGGTGCGCGATAGCAGCCTCGGGGATGTCTTCCAATCTCTGTGTCGTTTGTCATCTGGGCGCACCGAGGAAGAGGGCTTGCGTGGCTCGCAGATCCTGATCTCGTCGGTGAGTCCTGCCGTAAGTACGTAGCACAGAACGATACATATGCGACATGTAAGAACCCGGTCCGTGATCCCACCGGCCGTAATGCACATACACATTCCCCGACGCGCTGCAACACGTCCCGCGCTATTCCCCGTGCGGACACATTACCGCGCTCATGCTGATGTCGTCGCGCTGCATCATTGACTACAGACCGCCTCAGACATTGCACACCCACCCCCTCGCCGCCGGTATCCCCGACCGCGAGCGCATCAACTCCACCTGGATTGCAAATGCACCGTAGTTGCTACGGCGCGGCGTCGGCGGGCTGCAACTGGGCGGCGGCGCGGCGGGGGGAATGCCGCCCTTGTCCGTGCGCGTCGTCAGCGCGCCACGTACCCAACAACTCCGGTGTCGGGCGGCGCCGCCGTGCACTAGAAGCTTAGCCCACTCCGGTGTGTCCGCGGATACACGGACGCGCGCGCACAACACACGCGACCCTGTTCGAGCTGCAGCCTAAAAATCCGAATATTGCTGAGACGATCCCGAGCGCAACCCTGCGCAGTCGCGCGGATTGGACGGACAGCGAACGCAGGGGCACGGAACGCCGACGCGTGAATGTAGCGCAGGGTTGCAGGTGCGCGACGTCCGGATGCGGCGCGGCGCGGCGGGCTCGAATTGGCTCGCTTGCGAGGCGTGCGCGCGACCCTTGTGCCCGAATAGGATCCCGCCGCTCCCGACGCGCGTTGCGGGGTCCGGACGTCGCGGCCCCGGGCCTCGCTGCTCGCGTACGACTCGCGAGGCGGTCTTCACGACACGCCCGTCGCGTAGGACGCGCATTGAGCGGAGTGTGCGCGTCCTGCGTTTGGGTGCTCCGCTTCGGCCCGTCCTGACATAAGTGGTACGGCATAGGCTTGGAATTGCCGCCACATTGAAACCGACCGGGATGGAAAGTTCGCTCGACACGGGGAGGCCGAATGGAACGGCGCGCTCGTCGCTGGGCGTGGTTATTCTGCGAACGACAGTGCGGGCTCGGGCGGTTGGCGGGAGTGCTTCTGGAGACTACTTGAGAGGCGACGCGTCCTACGACGTTTTCTGGCGCGGACGGGTAAGCGTCAGTGCGACATGAGGCGAGCTTTCGTCCCGATGGTCGTCCGAGGGTCCGGAGACCGGTCGGAGGGGTGAGCATCGTATGATCGTGCAGGCACTGGGTGAATGAAAGAGATATGTTTTCGCGTGTCGATCCACTAGACGGCTGCAGGCAGCCAAGAGAGAGAGAGAGAGAGATGAGTTCGAGGTGAGTGAGTCGAACTTCAAGCGAGTCGCCTTCCCTTTTGGGAAGGATTGATGCGCCATCAACTTTCTCGCGCCCCCCGACGCGCGCTTAAGTATGTCTGCTTTGGGCGTCTTCCGATTAGCTCGACGCATGCAGCCGCGGCGTTGCGACGCTTGTTATGCTGCACCGTCCTCTGCTTCGCGCTCTTATCCACTGAGCACTCTTGTCGCCTTTCTCTCTGCATTCGTCAAGTCTTTGAACTGTCGCATCTATCAAGGGGTGCCGCGCGGACCGTCTTCACAAGCTCACTCCGACATCAGCCGGCCATCTCGTTCTTGGTCTTGCAGCCTGAGCCTGGGGCGCTTCACTCTGGACTAGTACTTCATTATTACGCTACTGGGGTCAGACTACGATACTCCGACGTTTGAAGTGAAGCCATCAGCTTCTGGTCGCGCAGGGAGCGTAATCAGGCAGTCTTTGGGACATTTGGTGAGTGTTGCCGTGTCTTCTACGTTCCGCAGAGGATCGCGCTCGTACCAGTGCTATAGCCACGTATTCTGGAAGTCCCCCATGTGACTGTGCATTGCGCGGTGCGTAGTGGGACTCGAGGAGTGGTCGACTTTCCATGTCTGCTACTCCGCGGGCATGCAGTGCTGCACCGCACATGCGCGTCCGAAGAGCGTAGCATCGTGCGCACGTTCTGTTGGAAGTGGAGGCAGTCCTCTATGCTATGGTTCCCAATGAACGTTGACATGCCCTTCTGCCTCTTCCATGTAACCCCTAGCAGTCTCCGCTCGGAAATAACTGGATATCGACGGTTTGTGAATGTGCCACAGTGCTGACTTGCTATATTTGCATTTAGACATCTTCTAGTTGCTGTCTTGTAGCCTATGGAAGACGAGTTCGCAATACTAGGGTTCGTGGATTTCTGTGTGGCTCACTTCTCTGTTTCACATCCATTGGAGCCGCTAATGCAGGGCCGCACAGACACGATTGACAGTACCTAATACCCGTAGCCCGACCACAGAAGCCGTGTAGACTGGCACCCAGAATCTAGCAATATCGACTCTTCACCGCATTATAGGTCATGTCTAGACGCGACCCTCTCTTCCCTGCGGGCTCCATCGGTCGCTCCGGCCTTGCCATCCAGCGCGATACCTCTCACGAAAGCTTGACTGCCCATCCTCTCCTCTCCCCCGCCCCGGCAATTTCACCCTCGCCCTCCACATCGCCCTCTACTGCAGCCGTTTCGACTACGGTTGATACGCCGCTTGCTGGTGCCGTGGCACCGGGGCCGCGGTATGTGCCATACACACCTAGACAACGGGGAGCACCATCCCCGGCAACCACTACCACCACCACGGGCGCGTCTATGCATCCGGCGGCACCTCCAGATCGTGACGCAGCGAACAGGTTACAGCTGATGAACCTTAAAGCCGCGGCGCAGAAGGATGGGCTTGATGCGGCAAGTACAGGCTGGCTCATACTGGAGAAGTTCGCGCTGGAGGCGGAGCGTTTGCCCGAATGGAACGAGGTGTGGAACGCTGTCGTAGACGGCAAGGTCAGTTTCGCAATGGGTCGTCAGGGTTATTTGGCAGGCTGATGTAGCGTCCGAATTGTGCCGCAGGCCACACTCTTGCTGCCCCGCGACCAGCATCCGGCGAATGTGTCCATCACGCCAGATTTCATCAAGGACCACGTCGCGTTCTGCGATGCAAGCGCGGCATCCCGGACCACGAGTGTCACAACTCTATCAGGGCTTCGCGGCTCAATCACAGAGTATGTGCTTGATGTTCTTTCTGCGCGGAGCCGGGTTCTTATTTGAATGTGGAATTGCCTTATTTGCGTCCTGTGATACGAGTAGGAATGCACTGACATTCCGGTCGACCTTATCACCGGCCTCAAAGCCATTTCAAGCATTGCTGAGTCCATCTACACGAGCGTCGGCGTACGCAGCCCTCGCTCCGCTCCCGCGACCCCTGTCGTCTTCGCCGTCGTCATCTCCCGTACAAGGCCATCACACCATCCATCCCGCCAGAACTGCACATCCATACCCTTCTTTCGCAGTACACGCGCACGTCGCTAACCTCCCGCTCCCACCCCGGCCTGCACCGCATTCTAAGGGTCCCCCGCTTCCTCCACGCCCTCCGGTGCGACCCGGCATCTCCACCCAACCCGCTGGCAGCACAAGTACTGCAGCGCGACTCTCCAACCCCTTCGCGTCACTTTTCGGCCGTGCTAATGTGAGCACGCCGACTCCTCCCGCAAGTCCGACGACGGGGCCTTTGGCGCTTCCCACCGAGAGCCCGGCGACGTCACCTGGTTTGTCGACCTCGCCCGCCGGTACTCCTCCTGTTCCTAGCACTGAGCATAGCACGCCACACAACGTTCCGGCATATGTCATAAGCGCACGCATACAGCGCGCGCAGGTGCTAGCTGGGATTGCGAATGCCCTGAAAGGAGAGCTCGAGGACGTCTTGACGAGCGAGGGGGTGCCGCTGTGGGCCAGGGAGAAGGTCATCGCATGGTCCCACTTCCTAGCGCCGGTGGTCCCGGGCAAGCCTGCGCCAGTAACGGGCGCGAGGCGTGTCAGCGGACTCGGTCCCACTGGAAGTCCAGGACGGAAGGCCTCAGACACACCGACATGGGAGATCGCGGGCGACCTGACAGCCGCCGTCGTAGAGGGCGGAACTGAGGAGGTCGCGCGCAAGATGCAGGAGTTCTGGTACGAGCTCGAGGATGAGGTCGGCAAGCGGTGGGCAGAGGACGTTGCTCGAGAGCGCCAGAAAGGCAGGCGGTGGCGTAGGCACCCGAAAGCTGGCAGCGGAAGCGAGGGTGAGAGCGAGAGAGACAAGGAGGAGAAGGAGACCGAGCGGGATGCGAGCGAGCAGCAGGAGAAAGAGGGCAACACGGACGAGGAGCGAGACAGTCCGAAGTCGCTGCATGTGACGCGCGTCATGGACGCCGTGGAGAGGGTGATTTGCTCGCTCTTCTACGACAGGTTGGTGCCTTTGACAGGTTTTCGTGCTCTATGGTGCTAACTGCCATCACTTTAGACTTTTCCTACCGCCTGGTTCAGACGATGTGTCTCACGACGAGGCGCTGTCTAGTCGCATTGCAGCAGTCAACTTGCTGGACCTTGGACTTGGTCATTTGGGCGTCGAGGTAGGCCGCGCTACGAGAGAGGTTGAGGCATTGGTCAAGGCATGTGGGCAGAGTAGGTCTTTTGGCAGAGTTGCCAAACATCTCACATCCTGACAAAAGACCTCTACGACAGCCCTTATGCAACTTGACTCCGTATGCCGCGCTCCAGCCGACAAAGCTGGAGTGCTGGTATCGGTGCATAAGATCCTCGTAGGTAAGCCTACGCGTGTAGTTTTTCCCTCCCTAGACGGTCTAACGCGTTCGTAGATGGCCTTTCGAAGCTGCCGCCTTTGCGCCTGAGGGCGGAGGACGAAATGGCGGACGAGAAAACACCCCGTGCGAGTTCGTTCAATCGCAACCAGGGGTCCGACGACGACGATTCGGACAGGGCTGTCTCTCCTCCGCCTGCAGTCATCGTCTCCCCCGATAGCGAAAGCCCAGCTGCCGAATTGCAACCCTTGGCCCCCAGCGATCACCCAGGACTGCTCACGCCCGACAATGCCTCTGCCAACTCCGACTCAATACGGACACCCTCTCCCATTCTGACCGTCTCCCCGCCGCCCGAGGCCCCGTCGCGCCCACTGTCCCCTGTCACGACGCCGACGCCCGTCTCAGGCGATATCATTCTCCCGCTATTGATATTCGCCGTGGTGAAGGCGAACCCGCCTCACCTCGTGTCGCACCTCCTTTTCACCCAACGCTTCAGGCGCGAGCGGGCCGCCGGAGGCGAGGAGGGCTATTGTCTCGTAAATCTCATGGCCGTTGCCGAGTTCCTGGAGAACGTCGACCTCGCCGCGCTGGGCCTGGGCGAAAGCGAGAAGATGGTGATTAGGTGCGTAGACGCTCCTGTTCTCAGCTGCGGCCATTCGCTTGCGCCCTTCTTGTGCTGCTTCTTTTCCATCTTCGGATTTGTTATTTGTGGACCCTCGCGTAGCAGGGGCCAGACCTCGCAAAGTCCACGAGTCTCTTGCTCTTGCCTTCTCCCCCACACCACGCGCACTAGTACTGATGACTGCCACCGACAGCACCGCAGAACTCTCTCCCATCCCTATCAACCGCGCGGGCTCGGAGTCGGGCTCGCCGCGCATGCCCCAAGCGAGCTTGCGCGGCCGCGTAGAGCAGCAAGTCGACGCGCTCGCAGGCTCCGCGAACAAGGTGCTCACGGGCGTCGTCGACACGTCCTTCGGTGTCTTGCGTGCGTTCCTCCCTGGGCAGACGTCGGACACGAACCCGGAGGGCGTCGCCACGCCGCCCGTCGACGCCGACCAGGGCGCAGCCCCATGGAACATCGCACAGCCGCGCTTCGGTCTTCTGCGGCGCGACACGCACTTCTCGATCGCAAGCATCGCAGCATCTCTGCCGGGGCGCTCGAAGTCGGCGCCAACGGAGGAGGCGGGACAGCAGATGATGGATGTCCCTTCGCGGCCAGGCTCGAGCCGCTCGATGCTCCCGGAAGACGGGACGACATCCGAGGATGAGGATGAGGAGGACGACGAGGATGATGAAGAGGAGGAGGAAGAGGAGGAAGGACACGATACGCGGAGCATCCGGAGCTTCGAGAGCATGATGAGCCAGCGTAGCCGGCAAGCCCGGAAGCGCAAAGCTGCGTCTGCGAGTGGGCGAAAAACGCTCGCAGACCGTCTTGCGAGTGTCCCTGGGCTATCGCGGTTGTCTCAGTCCGCTCCCGGCGAGCCACCAAAGGTGCGCCACTTCGTCGTCCCCTGCAGACAAATACTGACACAGACATCCAGATGTCGCCGACGGGCTCTCGCCGCTCGTCATTAATGGTGCCTCCCCACGGGGCGGGCAGTTCCAAGCAAGTCGAGTCGCCTGTGTCTTCGCGGCCGCAGTCCCCTATTGCGATTCGGATATCGCCCCCCAACAGTCGATTCTTGAACTGCAGCGAGGATGATATCAAGGTGTCGGAAGTCGGCGAGCTGCTAAGGGAGTACAAACGACTTGTAGAGGCTGTGAGGGCTGCGGGTGGGTTCCACGAAGAATAACAGCACTGTTTAGAATGAGTCTCTTCCTCCGTGATCGATGTGCTGGGGTTGGACTATTGTGGGATATCTGGACGCACTTTGTAGACAGGCATGTAATGAATGTTCAAGGCAACCGACCCATTGCTTATGGGGCACACATTTTGACATCACGTTGACAGCGCGCCTCAAGGGCTGTGTGCACATGCCACGAGTACCAGTAATAGCAGGTATATTTCATTACAGGGACCGGATCCTTCGTGAACAGGCTCTGATATCCGCTATGTTTCTGAACATGGCGGGTCGTCGAAGTCGATCATAGGTATTTGTTTGAAGGTGGCGTCATGTGCGGAAGGCGGCGGTTGCCGGAGAAGGATCCACGGGAGGTGGACCTGTAGTTATAGAAGATCGCCCTGCCACCCTGCAATAGAGACGACTCCTGCCCGACAACGTGGATTGACGAGTGAGAGCTCCGCACTGCTCGACTTATCGATGCAGCAGGCGTCGTTTTGGACCAGCCGGTATCTGGCAGCGCGTGCGACCTTGCAAATGCCCTTAATTTTGGCCGATAGCCTGGGGTGAGACAAGAGAGTAGGACCCGGGAGCGCGGCATGAGACAGGGGGGGGGTGCCAAGTGTGGTAGCGGACGGAGTGGTAGGTGAGTGTAACTTCTTCTCCGCATCTACTTCAGCCTGGAGCTTCAGGACGTCGGCGTAGGACTGTTCGCCTTCCGACCTCCATGTGTGAGATAGAATGGCATAGACAACGTCCTCTACGTTGTCCTTCCAGACGAATTCGCCCGTGACTGTGTCCGGAAACCGCGACATGCTAGTTTGCATCCAGAACATATGTATTAGCGTTCTGCCCTTTACGGCCAAGGCAATTGGGACAATCACCTTCAGGGTACTTCGACAGCGAGGTCTACGGGGGAAGGGGAGGATTTACTGTGCCGGCCCGGGGAGTCCTTGGGCTACAGAGTCAATGGGGATCTGATGGCGTACCCAATTGTACGGATGCATATTCAAGTACTCGAATGGCGCCTACAGCGGCGCACGTCCTTGCCCGTCAGCGCAAGGGATCCGGACTTGGTTACGAGAATGTGGCCTGGGGCTATCTTCTGGTGAACCTTAAAACCGCATGCCAGCGTTCCTAGTTAATGCGATGTAGCTATACGCACTTGCCATCAGAGCCTTCCAGGATGTCTTCTACGGCCACGCCGGTGCCAGTTTCGAGTGCGTCATTATCGAATGTCGTTACAGACACAACGTTCTTATGCAGGTGAGTAGGCTTTCCCAGTGGGTCAACGCGGCTGCGTGTCCGGCGCGACCGATACAAGGGATACTGGGAGAGGACATGCCATGCAGTGAGTAGTATTGCAGTGGTGCACTGGTGAATAGGGAAGTCAGGGATGCTCCGAGTAGCTCTCACCAAAAGACCACAGAAATATTGACACTCGGAGCCCCAGAGATAGACATATACCAGTAGCAGATGTCTGGATGTGGCGGACGAGGAGGAGAGAGAGTACATGATCAAGGAACCACGCGGCCAAACGGTCCGTTCCGTTCGGAGCGCTGGTCTGGTGTACCGTTGGCGCCGGCGCTATCCGGCGGCGTGTTGCACTCTCGCATTCTCGCTGCTTCACGTCCTTGGTCTATGTCTCTTGTGACACTCCGAGTCCCGTCATCCCGGGTCTGGTTCTTTTGAATCTTAGCCGAGTTTTATCGTTCTATATACCATGAACTCTCGCTAGACAAACCAACAGTGTGCGTCTCGACTTCAAGTTTTACGACATAGTAAATGAGCTTTTTCAATCCTCGATCTCGTGATCCCCCAGGGCCGACTCGACATTCTTGCTACGACAAACGTGCTCCCCCGCTGTGCCAGAAACGACAGCGCAGTCGAATGTATCAATTTTAGGGACTTGTCGAAGACGTTCAACCTGGAGACAGGGAGACCCTTCATACCGCCGCCGTGCCAAACCCGTTAGTAGTAATATCCTTGCATATCATCATCGACTCACAGAGAAAGCAAGACGATACGATGACATCCAGGACCGGAAGCCCGTTCGGGTCTCCGAGGGCGACAGCAGCCCTGCATGCTTGCGTTGCCCCCGCGCAACCAGTGCGACTGTTTGGCAGTTGATGAGCTGTACGTATCACATTATCAATTTGGGAAGGTCGCTGGTACTCATCCATCCGAAACAGTCGTTGCTTGAACTTTCGCAGGGGCATTCTGTATCTCCCACCTCATCGCGCCGCCCATGACCGCTTGGTGAGTGCGACGTAGATGGCACTCATGGTGTCATGCGCAGGCGCACTCATCTGTTTTTCGTGGGCGGCGTCTGTTTTCTCCGAATTGAGCTCTCGGATACCTTCAACGTGGGTAATGAGAGGAGATGTCGAGGAGGCCTGTCCACTCCATGTCGTCGGACCATGTAGACTTCAGAAACAAGTTTGCTCTGAGAATACTGTCGTGGCGCTGACGGCTCACGGGATCAACTTTGTATCAGAACTTCCTCAAGAGCCAAGCTTAACTGCCATCGACTGCGTCTGAACCGTGGAATGCTAACCTTCGGATATAGCAGCTTCGAACACGTCAAACGATGCGGCATTGCAACACGCGTAGCTATGGCAGCTCACCGGACATAGCACAATCACTATGTAGTCGCAAGCCGAGACGGTGTGGCCCAACTTCTCCCAATGGTCATGGTCTACCCTGGTATGCCGATGTCTGTGAGACTCTACCTTTGTGCTGACGACTTTCCCCGGCAGATCATGGCGAGGCTAGTGCTATATAATTCCGTCAGCGCCGAGTAAGACTTTAGGTGCAATCCACAGCACCCACCGACCGCTTGCCACGGGCTCCGCCGTCTCTTCAGTCATCAAGTACTTCCTCGACGCCATGTCCAACGCCTCCCCCAGCCAGACGCACCCTCGCATCGCCATCGTCGGTGGCGGCCCCGGAGGCCTCGCCCTGCTTCTGACGCTCTCCAAGCGCGGCATCCCCGCGACGCTGTACGAGCGCGAGGCCGACAAGGACTCCCGCGCCTTCCTCGGCGGGATCCTCGACCTCGAGTGGGAGACCGGCCAGCGCGCGCTGCGCGAGAACGGCATGGAAGACGCCTTCCGGAAGTTTGCGCGGCGCGAGGCCGAGGAGACGAGGCTCTGCGGCAAAGACGGCGTCCCCTTCTTCCACGAGGGCGGCTCCGAGCCGGCCGACGGAGACTTGAAGCACGCGCGTCCTGAGATCGACCGTCGGGTGCTGCGCGAGATGCTGCTCGACGCGGTGCCCCCGGACGCGATCAAGTGGGGCCACGCGCTCACCGCCATCCGCCCGCTCGAGGACGGCCAGCACGAGCTTACGTTCGCCCACGGACTTGTGACCGTCGTGGACGTCGTCGTTGGCGCAGACGGTGCGCGTTCCCGCATCCGGCCCCTCCTCTCCTCGGCCGTCCCGCTCTACCACGGCGTCAGCGGCGCAGAGATCTCCTTCCCGCCCGCGGTCGCCGCCCTCCCCGAGAACCGCGAGATCAGCGAGCGCGTCGGGCGGGGCAGCTGCTACCTCATCGAGGACGCGAAGGTGATGGGCTTCCAGCGCAACGGCGACGGGCGCATCCGCGCGTACGCGTGGCACCGCGAGGGCGAGGACTGGACGCTGCCGCGCGACCCGAAGGCGGCGAAGACGGTCCTGCACGGCATCTACGCGGGCTGGGCGCCGTGGGTGCACGACTTCATCGAGCGGAGTGACGAGCGGGCGATCTACCTGCGGCCGCTGTACTACCTCCCCGTTGGGCACCGCTGGGACCACAAGTCTGGGGTCACGCTCATCGGCGACGCTGCTCACCTGATGAGCCCGTACGCGGGTGCGGGCGCGAATCTGGCCATGCGGGACGGGCTGGACCTCGGTCGTGTTCTCGCGGAGGCGGTGTCGAAGGGTTGGGGGCGGGAGGAGCGGGAGGCGGCGGTTGCTGCGTGGGAGGAGAAGATGTTCGTGACGGTGGAGAAGTTTGCCGCGATTACGCTGAGGAACGTCGAGATGACCCTCGGGGCCAATAGTGCCCAGTCGATGGTGCAAGCGTTCCATGACGCCCGAGCCGTTGAGGTATAGAGAATTGAGGACTCACTCGTCGAATTACGGTATAAGTATAGCACTTAATCTCCAAACACCTCCACTCATCCTTATCCAAGGCATATCTCACCACTCATGAAATAAATTCGCCTCCATACGGACTCCCTACACTCGAGGAGGCTCCGGGCGGTGCCATAGGGCAGTGAATGTTTCCATCGCGTGCTGGAGTCGGATGTGTGCGATTTCTTACGTTTCCAGCTTCGCAACGGCACGCACGATCGCGTGACTTGTCCTATGTCTTGTCCCACAACGTTTGTACATGTTAGAGCTATATAACCATGGGCCGGTGGGATGATCGTGCCCAGATGTGAGGAAGAGGGAGAGAAACACGTCGAGGCAGCCCGTTCCACTCGGAGCGCCCGTACTGCTACCGGCGCTAGTCGAGCGTGGCTCGCGAAGTTCGTGGTCCTCCCTCCGAGTCTCTCGCATTCTGGTTGCTCCAATGTCGTTCGACATGTCTTTGGCCTCTATGCCACCTTACTCTCGATGGGAAGAATACACCAATGTCACAGCGTCTCCACCTGTGCGGTCCAAAACAGTGTTTTCCTCGCCACCGCGGTCTTACAGGGCGAACCTCGACATTCTTGCTACGACACACACCCTCCGCTGGGTCACATACTGGTAGTGTCGCTTGAAGGTATCAGGTTGCGGATTTGCGGAAGTCCTAGTAGCTCTACCCAGAGATAGGAGGTCCCTGCATACCGGCCCCGCCCACGCCAAGTCTGTTGTTCGCACTTTCCCTACGTCTCGCCATCAGCTCGCAGAGGAAGAAGGAGAAGACGATGGCATCCAGGATCGGAAGTCCGTCCGGGAGGACGTCGATGTTCAACTTTTCCGAAGACGAGAACAGCCGGCGTGCACGCTTGCGGTGCCCCTGCGCGACCAGCTCTCCTGTTTGGCAGTCGAGGAGCTGTAGTACGTATCGCCATAAGGTCAATGTATGGATGTTGCTCCTACTTATCCACCCGAAACCCCGGGAAGCCCATAACGCCTGGCCGCGTGCGCACCTTGTATTCATTACCTCCCTGGGCCATCCCATCCTTCTCCCACTCGTACGACCGCCCATCGGGTGCCACGAAGATTCGATTGCTGGCCGCGGATTAGCGCCCCCTGTATGCGGGTCACAGAGAAAACTTTGCGGTACGTACCTCGACAATACGCTCTTCTTGACGAGCCAGTCTGACATAAGCATCGTCCGTCCCAGGTAGGTCACCTCGTCGCGCGTCCAGCCGGTCTTATACTCGGCGACCATCCTCCTGTCTGCGTCCCGTAGTGTCGTCACAGTGCGCCAGTGGAGGCCGAAGGGGGTCGCGAACTCGAATAGGCGCTCCCCGGTGGCGCTGTCGACGACGGACGAGTTCGTCGGGCTGCTGAACTTGCAGATGAAGCTGACGTTCAAGATGTTCACGCTCATAAGAGGGAGAGGGAGAAAGGCAGTCGAGGTGCGATTGACGTTGGCTCCCCGTATACGTACGCTCACCAAAGGGGCGCCATGTATTGCGGGGCCTGCCACTCATTTTAGGGTATGCGCCGCCTGCGCTTGCGGTGGAACAGCCACAATCAATCACGCTCAACACAACGGTAGTAGTACATCTTCCTGATCCAGTGGGGGGCTTGTTCGGCCTGCTCCAGCTCATGGTCAGCTGCTCTGTCGTGGCGCCCCGACTCCGCGCAATCTGGAAGGAGCAGCTCGACCTACATGGAAGTCGTCTACGCGCCTAGTCGCTATATATCTGCACGCACCCCCGCTATGCGACCTTCCCTTGCCGTTCCCGTCGACGGTGCCAAACGGCTTTCCGTCGCCTGACCCCCGCGCTTCGAAATTCGGACTCAGCACCAGCGGAGGCAAGCCCTGGTCCCCCCTTGTTCCCACAACGCTCTGCGCGAAAACATCCTATCTCGCACTCGCCTCACATCACCGCTATACTGCAAGATGTCCCGCAGCCCGTGATGTTTCTGAACGGGAGCTCCCCGACTCTTTCGAGTTCTCTCCCCCATTGGACTAACTTCCCCGCTTGCTGTCGTGTCAGCTGCCAGTCCACCTGTCTTCAAGTGATTCCAACTAGGGAAATCTGGCTGGCTTGCCGCGTCTGCCCTTAGCGTCATGTACCTCCATTGAGGCAACATCATCAGAGGCGTTGTTCATCTGTACGTCACAGTTCCGTTCTGTCAATCTCGTTTCCAGGGCTCGTGCTATATTGTGTACGCCACTGAGAGTCGACGGAACCAATTCTCAAGCAGAAATAGTTCATTTCAGCCCCCAGATTTTAGGTACGAACAACGACACGTTCAGACCTCGAGTAGTCGGCACGCACGAAGGGACACCGCTGGTTTCGACTTTTCTCGCCTTTCAAGGTGCACAGGAAGGAGGGACTTCTGAGCTGTGCCTCACCCTCGAGGCGGAGGCGGCTCCAAAGCGTCCGACACAACCTTATACACATGAAGGCGCCCAGTCTCAGATTGCCATGCGCATGGGCTACCTGAGGCGTATACATAAATACCCTTGCGCTCGGTTTCGAAAAGCAACGTATGCGTATTGGGCACGCTGTCAGCCCCTTCCCCCCTCCCACATCGACCACCCCCCCTGTCTGACGGCGTAAGTCGTGTCTCCCCGAGTGCTACAAAGGGACAAGGTGCGTGTGTGAATTGCTTTACGTGTGGTATATGCCACTGACTTGTGATATTGATAGAATGCCACGCTTCTTGAACACCTCGACGGGCGAATTCGAGTGGCACAATCGTCTGGAAGGGATCGTTTATGCCATTCTGTCGCATACCTGGCGATCCGAGAAGGGGGGCGGCGAGCAGTCCTACGACGCCGTCTGCGCACTGCAAGCTGAGGTCGCCGATGGCCTTCGGAAACAGTAAGTTGCTATCCTAATCGAGTTGAGGGTCCATGAAACCCTGACACCATCGCCTATTCTTCGTGTCTCCAGAACGTCTGCGCACGAGAGGTCTCCGCCCTCGTGTATTCTCTCTCATCCAAAGATCTCAGACAAGATCAAGGGCGTCTGCAAGGTCGCGCGCGAGGCCGGTATCCGGCTCGTATGGAACGATGCATGCTGCATCGACAAATCGAGCAGCGCCGAGCTCTCCGAGGCGATCAACTCGATGTACGAGCTCTATCGGCTCTCACAAGTGTGCTATGTCTACCTCGAGGATGTTTCCGACGACGATGATCCCGGAGACCAAGACTCGCGCTTCAGGCGGAGTAGATGGCACACGCGCGGTTGGACCCTGCAGGAGCTCATCGCACCGGAGGCCGTCGAGTTCCTCACGAAGACGTGGCGCTTGCTAGGCACGAAGATGGGGCTCGCCGTGACGCTGGAGGAGATCACTGGGATCGACTTCAAGATTCTCACAGGCCAGGCCACTGTGTACTCCGCTAGCGTCGCGCGGAGGTTGTCATGGGCTTCGTTGCGAGAGACAACGCGCATCGAGGACCGGGCGTACTCTCTCATGGGCATCTTCGGCATCCACATGTCTCCTATCTATGGCGAGGGCGACAACGCGTTTCTCCGTCTCCAGGAGGAGATCGTCAGGACCATCCCCGATCAAAGCATCTTCGCATGGGGCAGCACTGGTCATGTCCCCGTGCAGGTCACGGTGTCTCAGCACGATATCCATGTCCAGATTCGCCCCCAAAACTCCTCTGATTCCATCTGTCTCTACTTTTTTGATAATCCAAGTCTGCTCGCTAGCGATCTCACGGTCTTTCAGGAAGGTGCTCATATCACTCCAATCGCACCGTCTGCTCTCGCATTGCGCCTACGCTTGAAGGAGGTCCCGTCATTGCATTGCGTTTTCACCCCGCATGGTGTCCGTGTGCAGCTTCTGTCTCTCAACCTCGCATCGCTATCCGTGCATTGGGAGTACCTTCTAGGCTCCTGTTCAGACTGTCTCCGCATGAAAGCCGACACACTCGCCCTCCTACAATGCGAAGACGAGAGCGGGTCGCTCATCGCCCTCCCTTTGCGTCAGCCTCGCGATGAAGCAGGCGGAAGTGGACGCGGAATGTTCATCGGGACGCACATCCAATGCAACAAGAGCCCTCACGGGATCTGGCAGATGCTCTCCGATGAGGTGCATTATCCATTCCACACTGTTCGTCTGCCGAAGGTGGCGTTGGCCGAAATTCTAGAACACGTCACTCCGACGATAATCGACGTCTCCCTCCTTCGGCACCACTCGAAACCTGCTTCCACGAAGCTGGCGATCGGGAACACATATCCGAGGTTCAAAGAAACCGAGCTTTTCTTTGCAGGTGATCGAAAGGAGCCACTTGCCATTATTCGCATCCCTCCCCGCGACATCGAAGCCCTAGGCATCCTTGGCTTCGTTGCCGAGACCTCTTTGGCTCCACCCGTGGAGACTGCCAGAGGAAAGTCGTTCAGTGTGGAAACTTCTCTTGCTTTCAATGGCGGAAACATTCCTTCTCGCACAAAAGAATGCCCACAGACCATCCAGCTCACCTTGACTTTAATTAATGTCCCTATGGAAGGCATTATCGGCATAAGGCGCATGACTGCCCAGTTCTGCATCGTGAACTCCATTGGTGTCCCAGCCGGCGACTTCCCCTGTCCAACCTCTCCACCTACTATCCCCAGCCCGGAAGAAGTCAACAACCCTTCCTATGTCATGACGCGAGCTCCCTGTGTCGACGGTAACAAAGATTTCAGCCCCGAGATTGCGATCAACAGATATTCCGGGAATCGCGTCATCGCAGACGCTGGGTTTACGATCTATGCCGACCCCGATTGGGAGAAGGAGGCTTGCACTGTTCGTTTTTTGCGCGTATCATTGGCATTTAGCAACGCCTTGGGATACGTAGCCACGTCCGGGGACGACCCCAAGCACCTGATCTACCTGTCCATTCAACTCTCGGAGAAGTACCGCCACACTCGGCGCATCGCGGACAGGACCTTGCCAGGCGATCCTCCGCCGTCACAAGCTGCAGGCGACATCTGCGAGCCCACTACTCCGAACCAACCCTCTTCCGACAATGATTGTACTAGCCAGGACGCCGAGGTGCTGAAAGTGACCGACCCAGGACCTGTAAGTCCGCAAAGCTTGTACTGGACTGTCGCTCGTCCAATCAGCTGACAAGATATGAATTGCACAGACCGTCTCCGTTGCTACGTCAAAGCAGCCGGGGGAATCGGTACCACTGAGCGGCGCGGCGTCTCAAGCGCCGCTTTCAGATTTGAATGAACCTGCCGAACCGGAAAACGTTGAATCGTCGGTAAGTATGTCGCATTGATAGTTCGTCCTTGAAAAATCCGAATTGGTAAATCTGCAGCGACGCACCACACCCGACCAGCACGATTCTGAGCGCACCGAGGCGCACGATGACGGAACTGCCGAGGCCCCGGGAACCCCGATCCAGCTCGCGCCATCCCCCGGCGATGCGCGTCCTCTGAGGGCGTCGAGCGAGGGGCCCGCCGCGGAGATGGAAAACAGGTTGTCGCCTCCCACCTCTCTTCGCTCGGCTGTGTCGGAATGGCAGGACCAAGAACCTGTCTCGGGCGACCCGGGTCCCAACAATACCCACGAGGGAGGCGAGCGTTCTGATGTTGGCCTCAGCGAGCGCGACGCTCTGCGGGAAGAAGTGTCGACCTTGAAAGCTCAGATCGGTGATCTAAAATCCGATAATGCCAAGATCTTGTCGCAGATGGAGGACATACTCGCTCGGCTCAACGCCGAGCCCTCAACATCTCAAGGTACGCACATAGAACATACGGGGAGGAACCGTCCTCACGTCGTCTCGCCTTTTCAGAGGCTCGTGGGAAGGGATGGTGTGTAATTCAGTAATCGCAGCTACACGATGGCCACTGCAGATAATATTACTATCATCGCGTGCTTCGACAAGGAGGGAGGAAGGCAAACCACGTACTCTTTCCAGTCGTTCACGGTCGCGACGTGGTTGTTGAGCCTTGGAACCTTGTGGGCGTGAAGGGTAGGTTGGACTCTGCAGCTCCCGAACGGTTTCTTTGCTATGCTTCAAGTTACTTACCTGTGCTGTTATGTCGTGTTTGCTATTCTTCGCTGCGTTTCCGTGCCACTACAGTTATACAGCCTCCGAGTCTGCTATCGCGCTCTCATGTTTTCTCCGCAGTTGTAACAGTATAGATTTATTTTAGGACACGCAAGCAGTACATGGTAGGACTTACTAGTTACATACTCATAGTGCTTAACATCCCGCACGTCTGTAACGTGGCGGTCCTAGACGGTGAAGGCGGACCATGGCCGCTTCACAGGTGTTCGGTCAAGATACTCATCGATGGACGCGTTATGATGCGAGCGGACGCGTGTACACGGCAACTCAGACGCAGCCAAGATGTTGCTGCAGCAAAGACCAGAGACGTACAGTACTATGAAGTGGATCTATCTCAACAGGTGTACTAGCTAAATTACACAGACCCAGCGCATCGGGGCCGTAGATCGCCAATGTCCGCAGATTCCAAATCGGATGTAGTAGAAAAAAGCCGCCGGAGATGCGCGAGCTAGGACAGAGACATCACAAGGACAGTCATAAATTTCCATGGATACCGAGAGCCGAGGGGATGAGTAGGTGGAGCGGAAGACGCTGGGGGAAGAATCAATTGGAAAGGGGAGGAGGGAGGAGGGCCACCAGCCCTATGACTGATGGCCATATGATGATGAGCGTATTCCGCCGCGAGTGGTCACTGGACGTCGGACGAATGGATTGTCGGGAAAAACAAAGATCGAGATCGTCCAGGGTGCGTGTGTGTCCCCGCCAGAGAGTATGTGAGTGCAGCGAAGGAGAGAGAACCGCTAGGGAAAGAGAAGAGCCGCTGACGTCTGCTTGCAAGGTGCTCGCAGAGGACCGCGTCGCGCGGGCACATACAAGTCATAACGCATGACGCACGCGTCCCGGATACGCAGCCGGACCATCGGAGGTGTAGAAAGCCCGAGGAAGAAGAAGCCGGCGCGTCATCGTATATATCCCGTTCATAGGACTCGTCGTGGACCCCCCGATGCGCGCGCGGCCTCTCTAGTCATTATCCGTCGACGTCCATCTTAACCTCCCGCTCCTCCTGCTTCACGCGTTTTAGCGGCAGCCCCGCCGCACCGCTACCTCCACCCACACCCGCCGACCCCGCCATACCCGCCAGCGCGGTTGCAGCAAGGACCGCCGCATCGCTCTCGTCGGCAACGCTCCGCCGCTTCTCGCCACGCGTCCCTCCCCCGCCTCCGCCAGGCTCGCCCTCCGGCGGCAACCCGAGCAGCACGCTCTTCGGCGTCGTGAAGCGCGAGCCCGCGGCGGAGTGCGCGGACGACAGCGACAGCTTGTCGAAGCTCATGCTGGGGGACGGCGCGTCGTACGGGCCCATGCTTAGCGGACCGGGGAATGCGGGGACGTTCAGATTGAGACTCGACACGGAGCCCGTCGACGAGGAGCGCGGAAGGTGTGTGTAGTACGGAGTCGTGTAGCCCGAGCTCGGCGCGGTACCGGGAGCGAGCGAGGCACCAGGCATGAAGGGGGAGAGCGGCGTGGACGGTGAGTGCGTGTGCGAGCGCAGGGGCGGGAGGTGCGCGTCCCGGAAGTCGAGCATCGGGTCGTTCTCGGGGTCAATTTCCGCGTTCGGATTTTGCTGGCGCTGCAGGCCGACGACGCGCAGCCGCTCGACCCAGCTAGAGACAGAACGTCAGCAGTTTGCACCAAACACGGTAAGGAATGAGGTACTGACATGTCTGCTCGGTCCAAGCTATCCTTGAACACGCTCGTCACGCTCCGGAGCATATCCAGGCTTTCCGTAGCCAACGTTAAGATCTTCTGAGCCGCTTGTGTCGCAGAATCTGCAGTCGGCACAGCCCCGGCGGCCGCACTCCCGCTGGTCTGGCGTCCATGGCCCCGGACAGCACCCCGCACGGGGGACGTCGCGCGCGAAGCCGGACGTGAGCGCGGGGACGGGCCCGCCTCTCCAGGCCCATAACTGTATGGGGCCGTGGCGCGATGCCGCCCCCTGCCAGTAGTGGTTGCGGCCCCCGAGCTCTCCCCACGGACTTCGTGCACCGGCCCAGCACCCAGCGCAGGACCCTCACCACCGGACGCCGTCGCCCACCGCCGCGGGAGGCACAGAATGAATGTGCGGACGCGCGAACGCGCGGGTTCGGGGAGCGCCCCGCCCGCGTAGCGACTGACGACTTCGACGACCTGGCGGATCGTGTCCACAACATCCCGCTTCGCAGCCTGTAGTGTTCGTAGATGTTGCGCGGAGACGTGTGGCGAGCCGCCGTGTTGCTGCAGCGAAGTGATGAAGTTGCGAAGGACGAGGATCTGCGCGTCGATTTGCGCGGTGGCGTACTGGAACGGAGTGCGGATGAGCACGGATGCTTGTGGATAAAAATTTTAAGGATGAGCGCACCTGGAGCCATTGCAAACAGTATTTAAGCCGTCGCATGCTCTCCTCGCTGATGGCGGCGCTCAGGCCGCCCGCTTCCAGCATCATGGCCTGCCATCGGCTCCGTTGCGCCACCTGCTGGCTCTCCTGTGCGTCTGCATGTTGTGTCAAAGTCGAAGCTGGGGGAAGGACGGGCTTCTCGGGCTGGGAACTGGTAGACGAATGTGGGGTGGGCGTCCTGCTGAGCCCCTTACTGTCGGCGTCGCGCATCCCATCCTCTTCTCGTGGTCGCTGGGCCCGGTCGCTGTCGCCGCGGGTCATGGACACGTCCCGATCCCTTGTCTCTTCCCATGGCCTCCGCGGATCTGGGGAATCGTTCCGGGAACGACTGCTACTGGATGCCCGCCGCGCATAGTTGCCAAGCTGTACAGAGTCGAAGCATCAGCGAACAGTTCTGTGCATTCACGACTTCCTTCGCTGAGCGGAACTGCGTTGCAGAAGGAACCGCCGCCATAGGCGCTTCCCCGCAGCCACTCAGGAGGCGTATATTTGGCCGCGAGGGCGGTCATGCGGGGGGCACGCCGGGACGTCACTGCGCGCTCCCCCGAGCCCTATCTGACATTTAGGTGCAAGAGCATAGTCGCCGGCGTCCTAGGGTGTCCGCCGTGGACGGGAAGCAGCCCTGCCCTCGCGCGGACCGCGAGGCACGCGCAGTGCGCCAGATGACCCCCCTGCGCCCCAACAAATACACGGCGAAGACGCTGCTGAGCACTCACCCTGTCCAGCTGCCTGCACGCAAAGTCGTCCAGCTGCCCCACAGGCAGGCGGTCGATCACCGGCCGCGAGATGGACTTCACGGAGGACTCCATCATCTCCGCGCCGTACTAGATGAGATGCCCAGAGCCCAGGGATGCGTCAGTCGGTGGCGAGGGGTGGCGGAGGGGCCAGGGGGGGACGCACCTTCATGACGCGCGAGCTCGCCTTGCTCTGCTCGTACGCGCGCAGCGCGCTGTTCACGAGCGGGATGTTCGACACGCGCGAGAGCGACTTCCACTCGTCGCTGCCCTCCGCGAGCGCCCCGGCGCCCTGCGCGCGCGGCTGCCCGCCCTCGTCCTCCTCCGTGCTCGACGCCTCCGCGCGCAGATCCTGCCCCATCAGGGACGGGGACGGGAGCGATGGGGACGATGTGCCGGAGGTAATAGACAGCGCGGGTGTCGGTTGGAATGCTGTAACATAGAATGCCCATCGAGGCGCACCAGACCAGGTCAAATAGTGGCGGGTGTGGAATCGTCAGGGGGGCTGTACGCGATGCATAAAATCGCTGGACGCACAAGTGGAGGGCGAAGAGGCGTGCGCGCTATTTCGCATGTCACCGAGGGCGCGCACTGCGATGCGCACCGACTCGTCCTGGTCGGCGAGGGCCATGGCTGGGCAGCTGGGGGCGATGGGAGGGGGCAGAGAGGGGATGGCGGGGTCGGAGGGGCGTGCGGAGAGGGACGAAGATGTGTTGGGGATGCGCACCGATGGATCTCAGCGCGCACACTCAAACTCGCTCAGACAGTCCACAAAAGCACATGCATTTCGCCGCGCGATCACTTTCACGTGCCCCTCCCCTCCCCCATTCAATCTTATCGCCTCTCCCACGCTCTCCCCGCATCTTGCGCCCGCACACACCGCTCGGGTCTCGACGTCGTTCGAGGTGGTCTGGAGGGACACGGGATATACGAATAAAGCGCTCTACACTACCATCACAGCTATATACATACACGCATAATAGAAGGGCGACGGCGGCGGGCATACAGCAGCCGCCTATACAATATCCGGCGCACAATAACACAGTCCGACAACCACGAGCAGGGAGCAGGGAGCAAGGAAAGCAGGAGGAGCGAGAAGAGCACAGGCGCAGCGCTGCTAGACACGACCGAAACCGAAAACCCAGAGGAACGGAGTGAGGAGGGGAGGGGAGGGGAGGGGGAACGGGCATTTTGCACATGTCCATAACATATCGCACCAGCGCGCTCAATCCTCGCCGCCACGCTCAATCACGTCCGCCCGCCTGCGACGCGGGCGGCGGAGCGACGTGCCACACCGGCGCACCTTCTCTGCTGCCCTTCTCCTGCCTCGCCAACGGGACTGCGGGGGCGGCAGCTGCACCTTCACCCTGCTGTTGCTGGGACTGCGACGATTGCGGCGACGGTTGTTGCTGCTTTGATGGCTCCTGGGACGGAGCCTGCTGGCTGCTGCTGGACGCACCACGCATCTCGTCAAGCCCGCGCTTCACGCCCGCCATCATCCTGTCCGTCCGCTGCAGCATCTCCTCTAACCGCTTCCGCTCCTCCGCTAGCTCCCGGTAGTGGTGGTCGAGCTCGGCCGCGCTCGGGACGTGCGGCAGGCCGTCCATAATCTGCGGCGGGGGCAGCATCGCCTGCGAACCGCCGCTGTGGTAGAACGAAGGGCCCACTGGCCCGGGGAAGGCCGTGGGGACGTGTAATGGCGGGGGGAGGTAGTGCGCACCGGGGGGCGCATTCATCTGGTGGCCAGCGAGAGGCGAGTGCGTCCTGCTCGGCACGCCGCCAGGACCGACGTTACCGCCGGCGGATCCGGAGCGCATGTAGCTGGGCGGGGGAGGGGGAACACCGGCGTACTGCGAGTTCATGAGGCTCGTAACGACGTCGGGGCCGAGCGCGGCGATGAGCCCTGGGAGCGCCTGGTTGGCGTGCGCCGGGGGGAACGGGTTGCCGCGAGGGGCGCCAGCACCATAGCCATGGTCCTGCTGGCCAGCGCTGCCAGGTCGATGCTCGAGCATTTGCGGGTCGCCCATGCCTTGCATCATCTGCTCACCCCACTGGCCCGCCTGCGTGACGTTGCTGCTTTCCCGGGATCCGCGAGCGCGTCCACCCGTGGTGCGACGCGTCTTCCGTGGCTTTCCCTCCTCCTCTTCATCCTCGTCAACGTCCATCCCCTCTGCGTCCCGTTCACGAGCCTTCGATACCCGCGGGCGGCGCGTACGCTTCTTCGGACGCTCCTCCTCGCTCTCCTCTGGGGCGCCAGCTGAGCCGGAGGGAACGGCGCGTCCTACGCTAGCCAGGACCTCTGCGGCCGCCTGGTCCGTCATGCGGTCATGCTGGCTGGGAGACCCGGGCGCTGCGGGGACGCGCTTCCTGCGCTTGATGACGGTCTTCTTCATCGAGTTCGGACGGTGCGTTCCGTGGAGCTTGAAATAGAGACCTGTTCGCCCAGCGCACAGAGAGGGAGGGGAGAAAAAAGACGATGCGGTGAGACAGAGCTGTCAAGACGGGCGGGCAGACGAAAATTCGAAGAGCACGGGGGATGACCAGGGTCGATGACGGGCGCGGAGTTCGCCCGAATCCGGCGCAATGTCCCTCGCTCAGACAGGGGCTCGTCCCGTCATGCGCCGCCGCTCTTTCGGCGCGCTCGCGATCACTTGCGTTGTCGCGGACACTCACGACTAACGCATAGCCGGAGGGGTCGGGCCAATGAGAGATCAAGTGCCCCCACACTATCTGATAAGATATCAAACCAAGATAAGCGGCAAGCGCCCCTTCTGTCACCCGCCGTGAGCCCAAGCGCCCGTGTATAGGCACCGAGAATCCAGCGAGGACCTGGTCCAAATCTCCCCCGTGGTGCACGAATCCCAGCAGTCCGGAGCGAGAAGGGAGTAAAGACGTACCACATGCATTGCAAATGTTGTTGCCAACGTCATCTCTCCGCCAGAGGGGTGTAGTGCTCGTGCCACAGTTAGCGCAGCTGAGCGCACCCACCGCACTGCGTACCCTGGACCGACTGCCGCCTGGGGTCTGAGAGCTGATGACGGGGGAGGAGTCCGGGCCAGATGTCTCGGTCGACGGCTCGTTTGCTGGAGCGGGTGCAGTGGACGGGGCCGGATCGACCTTCTGCGGTGTCTGCCCGTTCGCGGTGTCCGCCAGTCCTGCTTGAATGGCGTTGTTATAAGTGGGACAGCCGTTGCAAGCTGACGTGCCTCCAGTGCCATCGCAGCGGCCGTCTCCCGGACATGTACCACTATGGTGCTTCTGGGCGGGCGCTTTGGGCGCATGACCATCGCTAGGCTGGGCTCTGGCTTGCTGAAGCGAGGGAGAGGCTGCAGGAGTGGGCATCGAGGGAGGAGATGCTGTATTGCGGCGGTTGGGATCCTGTAGCGCGCCTTGAGCGGGTGCCGGCGATTGGAAGGGACTAGGAGGGACCGAAGGCTTTGCGTTCGGATGTGTGGCTGACTGTGCGGTCGAAGTACGGCCGAGGGATAGTGGACGAGGGACGTGCTTTGTCCTATAGTAGAGGCCTGAAGAGGAGGCGGGCGATAAGTTAGCGGGGGTGTTTGAAACGCGGACGACGGTATTATCGTTGCAGGCAGCGGAACATGAGTCAAAGTGCAGGTACATCGCTGGAGAGATAATCCAGACGGAGCAGACGGTTGAGCAAGGGATCCCAGCCGCCAAAGGTGATCCCAGCGGCGCCCCTAGCGCAATGCGCTTCGTGATAGGGCACGAAACATGGCGATGCGCGACGGACGAGCGATATCCGCATGCCTAACCCACTACATGCGCTCGACGCATAGATGCGGCGAGGAATCGATATGATTGCCCCCGAGGCTACGAGGCGAACGCCTAGGACACGTGGCCCGTGAGGTGAGTCCGCCCGATCTCCTGGCCCATGGCCAAGATGAAACCAAAGCGCCAACTCTCCGCGGAACACAAGCACGTCACAGAAGATGGTACTCACCACATGCATTACAGATGGACTTGCCGTCGTCGCCGCGCCGCCACTGAGGGGTGGTAACGGTGCCACAGTTGGTACATGCCAGCTCCGAATTAGCGGATGGACTGCTCTGGTTACCGGTGGGGTCGACGTTCTCTCCGTTGCGCTCCCTCAGCGCTGGGTCCAAGGGGAAGGGAGAATTTGGGTTCCGGCCTTGGATGGGCGGAAGAGGGGCAGTAGAGGCGAGAGGAGAAGCGTCGTCATTCCTAGAGTGATCGGACGCAGGCGGTGTGTGAATGTGACCGTTGAACTGTAACCTCGACATGGGCGAGAGGGCGGGATTGTGCATGTTCATGACGGGGGACTCCAGCACGACCGGGGCCATTATACGAGATGAGATTACGCGAGAGTAAGGTTGCGGGGGAGGATTAGCGATGCGTATTCAGCTATGGCGCCAGGACTAGAGAAACAGCGAGTTCGCTGGGGCAGCGACGGCGAGGACGGGGCAGACGACGACGGAGGTGTGCTGGACGGGTGTACGGCCGGGGAGGAGTGATGACAGTAAAGAGGCAAAAAGTTAGGAGGACGGAACCGTCTCTTGATAAAAAGGCTGATAACGCACATCCATCTATCCCGAGCCCAGCCAATCGCAGCCCGCGCATTAGGGGGCAGTGTACCCCGGCGTCTATCACCAAGATTGCTTGTGTGTATCTTTATCTTATCCGCCCCTCGGCGCTTCCGCTAAGTGTGAACTCCCACTGTGCCTTGTTGCCGAGCATCCTGCTGGCTGCCTGGCACACCGATAGCACGCACCCCCTGGGCCGACGTCGAGCGCAAGAGTGTGCGCTCTGTGGTGGTTTCGGACGGTGTTCATCGACGGTGCGGAGATGGCCTTCATTGGCAGCTGGTATGCTCCGGAGCGGAGAGATGATCGCTTGTTTCGGGGGGTGGCAAGACAGATCTTATCTGTCCACTCTTCCGGATATGCACCGCTGCCACAGCTCTCCCGAGTCCTCTCGGCCATGGTACATCCGCCCCTTCCCGGCCTCGGGATCTGGATATAGAACAGCCGTGAATAGACCCGCATGGGACAGCCCAGAAAGAACGTTTGGCAGCTCTTTCATTCGCGGCCTCTGCACAAAACAGTTTTGGACGCAGCGCGCGACACGCGTCCCCCGTTGTTCCGCGGTCGCTACACGGCGATTGCGAATCTGCACAATTTCCCCGCATCATGACGAAGGCCGCGCGATCGTCCAATGAGGTGTGCCTAGGCCCCTGGCCGTGGAACCATTTTGCGCGCCTGTTGAGGATCTCTCGGGGCTTACGGCGACGCGTTGGGTAATCGGTCCTATCCCGCTGTCTAGATAACCGCTTATCCGAGGTCCAGGCGCCGCGTGAATCTCCCAGCTCTGTGAAACACACCGGCCACCGTGTGCACAAAACCCCTGCAGTCTGCTGCGCGGCGAGCGAAACAAACTAAGCATGGCAACTTCGCAGCAGGAACAGAGTGAGAGATCTGCATTCTACAAACACTCGTGATCTTCGAACTGGACAGGTGAGGTGGTCACCCGCACACAAGTGCCTTAGTTCGTAAGTTAGACGTAGGACGGCCATCACGCCTCAAACGAGAAGAGCGTCCTCTGCTCTAGTCTTGACTTATTTTGACGTGCATGCGGACAGGGAGAAGCGCGTTCCTAGGCCAGGAGCTCAGGTCAATAACCATAGAGGCGTGGCGCCGCCACCGAGGCTACCGCATGCACAAGTGATGCAGGGCACGACGAGTCTACGCGGAGCAACGTCCCTCCCGCAAACGTAGATATCCAGCCGCAGGATAAAGATTCAGAACACTATGGGAATGGGCTCACCTCTGCATTTAGACCGACATTTTTCAGGGTCCCCGACGCCCCACGATGGTACACATACACCTCGGCGCGCCCGGCCGTGCGCCTGGGGGAGGCTAGGAGTCTAGGACAGGCTCGAACGAGCAACCTGTGGATTATAAACCGGTAACAGCGCCAACCAGCAGCGAAAATTCGACGAGGGCGCACGTTGTCAGGCATGCTTTGCCAAGTTCCGCATATAATGATAACACGACCGGAAGGAGCTCTGAGGAGCTACAGTCTGCTGCCTCGAGGCGCGCTCGGTTGTCCAAATGCCGCCCGTCTATCCACCATCATCGACGGTGAGGATGGTGGAACGATGTGACCAGATGGAATAGACAGGTGAGCCAGCCAACGGGTAGCGTCAAGATCTTCCCAAACGTGTGTTCCCGACGCCCGAGGTAACGGAGAAACGAATACAGCGACTGGACTCTGAAGCAATACCATTACATCGTCGATATTTCCAATAAATGGCGTCGAGTTCCGCTTGGGATCAAGTTTCTACGCAATGGGTCCTACAAGGAGTAATCCCCCATCCACGAAGTGACTTCAGTATCATGGAGAGTAGAGTTTGAGCGGTAGTACTAGCACTCGATCAATGCTCCCAGGAGCGCATGTGTAGCGGCTCAAAGAGCTCATAATCAACGTTCCCCAGAGGTAATTGGCCGTACGCTTCATCAAACACAGCTAGCAGTGTAATCCGAGGCGGAAGAGACGATGGCAGCCGGATCGAAGGAAGAGTGCAAAGAGCGATCTTGAGATTGAAGCGCCCGCGTCCTGCCCGCGGCCGGCGTCTATGCCACGTGGATGCCAAATCAGGGTGGCTGCTCGTCCATACAGGCGAGTTTGCACAAGACACCCGACCGGCCCCCCTCAAGTTTCAAGACACCATGGTGAGTCCATGCCCGTATTCTGCACGCCAGAGGGACATACACGACGAGAGGACGCCTATCTGCGTTTCAACGGGACGGATTGGCGGAGTTGAAGGGGTGGATGGGACGGAGCTCGGTCGGATGACGGTCTTTTGGCGGGAGGGTCCCTCTGGCGTGTCCCACTGGCGTTGCACCCCTGCGTCCGTTTGAATGCTGACGATCCCTTTGCTTCGTAGACGAAAGGTTCGTAACTGCAGGAGCGTATACAAATGGCGATAGAACTGATTTTGGTATCCCTGCGTGCTCTGTAACGACTTATAGGTACCACCTCCTTCGGGTACGTCGCATTGATCCTCTCTTCATGCGCTCTGATCTAAACGGCGTCTTTCGATTTACAGTAAGCGGCACACCAAGTCCCACACCCTCTGCAGGCGGTGTGGCAACCGCGCCTTCCACAAGCAGCACAAGGGTGCGTATCTCTTCCTCTCGCACTCCCCTCCAAACACCCTTTCGCGCAATCTGCCATCAACAAATCCCACATAGAACGATAACTGAAGAGATACGAATCCTGACAAACTACTTCCAGAGTGCGCTCAGTGCGGCTACCCCAGCGCAAAGCTGCGGTCGTTCGAGTGGGGCCAGAAGGCTAAGCGCAGAAAGACCACCGGTACCGGCCGCATGCGCTACCTCAAGGAGGTCTCCCGGCGGTTCAAGAACGGCTTCAGGTGCGTTCAGCTTAATTTTGCGTAGAAACTTTACCTAAAGTCGCCTGTACGCAGGGAGAACACGCGCGCCGTCAAGCGCACTAAGACGACGACGGAGGCATGAGCGGACTGACACGCCTGGTTGCCTGCCCCATACGAGCCGGTGGTTTCTCTCCCTCCCGCATCGCATCAGCCCCTCCGTATATGTCTTGCACCCTGTATACTGCTCTACGAGAACCGGCCAGACTGGCCCCACACCGCACAAAATACATGAGCTATGCCATGCCCACATGACAAATTTTAGGATGTGGCTGTGACGACCTTCGTTCTTTCACAAACATCGGTTGTGGACGCATACGCGGATTGATTGAATGACAGCGTACCACATGTCTCTCGAAGGTTTCTGTACCGTCTGGCGAGTGCTACTGCATGAAATTGTGTCAAGTATGGACCAAAGCTTTATTCCCAATCGGACATTTCGTCTTCTAGCTCTTCTCCAAGTATCTGCAAAGAGGTGTTCCCCTGCTGCCCCGCGTGCATCAAAATATCCGCAAGGGTCATGCTGTTCCCTTCGTACACCTCTTCGTCTTCGCCCTCCACGTCTTCTTCCATCTCATCCGGCCTGACCCCTGGGTCCTCACCGCCTTCATCTTCGCCTTCATCGAGCTCAGGTGCACCGCTCAGGCGAAGGCTGGGCAGGCGCGGGACGTGCGCTGCACGTTCGTGCACGGCGATGTCGTACGACTGCCGCGGCCCGCCCTTCTTCACGCTCGAGAGCAGCGTGCCCCGCGTACCCATGTGTTGTTGCTGTTTACGCGCTGGCGTGCGAGCGAGCCCTACGTTTTGCTCTACGTCTGCGCCATCGTCCTCCGAGTCCGAACGGTCCTCAATGGAGGCGACAATCTTATATATGCGCACAGTTATAATGCGATATAAGAATGGAAGGGCAGATAGGAACGCACCCGGAGGAGCTCTGCATCCTCGCCACGCCCGAATACCGTCGACCGCCGTGTCCGCGCAGCCGAGGCGCGGCGAGAAAGCCTGCGCGACGCCGCCCGTGCTTTCTCGTCCCTGTGCCCTCCGTGCGCGAGGCTCGCTTGGGGCGGAGCATCCGGGAGACGTGCCCGCTGCTTCGATTTACCGGGCTGGGAGGCGTGTCTTTGGATGGGTTGGTCCCGCCCTGATGGCCTGCTGGTTTGCTGCACGCGAGAGGACGGCTGAGGAAGCCGGGACACCGGGTGGACGACCTCGAGCTCCGGGTCGGGTGAGGGGAGGGGCTCGGCGACAAATGGCGGTAGGATGGCGGTGCGGATGTGCGCGATGCGCTCTTCGATTGCGGTCTCCGATGGGGGAGATTCGAGCCCTAACCGTTGCAGTAGAGTAGCGGCGTCCTCAGGCGACTGCCAAGCGGATCGACTAGGTTGAGATCCGACGCACGAGGCGAAGATACACGGGCACATGTGCATACCTTGAATACAACACCCTCCCCCGCCCTCGGCGCCCACAAACTCGAGTTGAGATCTAGCGCGCGGTTTTTCGGCGCACGCGACGCGGCCTCGCGCTCCTTTGCTTTCTGTAGACGGCGCTGCAATTGCGTGTGGATGCCTTGTGCCGCCAACAGAGCCTCCTGGAGCGATCGATGGACATCCTGCACCGCTGCGAGCCGCTCTTCGATTGCGTGTGGGTGCACGGAAGCGTCCTCTGCTTCGTTGGCTAGGGACGAAGGTGCCTTCTTGTCGGGGAACAGCGGTGCGCCGAGTGCATGAAGATGTGACGGGTGGCGCGCCGCAGCGATGGGCAGCGGAGACGTTTCGACCGCAATAGAAGCCTGCGTAGGGAGTGAAGTGTCTGTGCATCAGCACGATGCCTACGATGCAACATGCAGAGGACACCAGAGAGGGAGGATCGACTTACCTGCGGCTGATGATCAGCCCGGGTCGACGGCTCATCCGAGTCCCCGCTCTCGCCAGCAGTAGATGCGGAAGCATTGGCAGTGCTTGTCGCAGGATCAACGAGGCCAGCAAGATTCGTGACGAGTCGAAGAGCTCTCCGGCCTTCATCGCCCACCCAGGTCCCGCGGATAAGGTCCTGTAGCCGCGAGTCGCGCTGTGCGAGAAGCCTCGCCGTGTCGAGTGCATCATACTTGGAGGAGGAAGCGTGCCGCGGATCTGCTAGCCTGGCCTGTCCGGAAAGGCAGTCAGACACAACCAGGGCGTATACGGCCCTAACGCAGCGGGAGATCACGCACACGAATCACAGTGAGGTCGGCCTGCCTCTGGAGCAGGAGTGCCGCCGATCGCTCCCACTCGAGCCGTTCGCTCTGGGCTGCTACGAGTCGTGCCGTGTATGCCTTGGGGAGCGTGCCCAGGATCTGTCATGTACCGAAAGAAGGCGTCAGAGGGCGGAGATGAAAGAGGGGGTGTTCATTTGGCAGCCTACCGCATGGCCCTGTGCGGGAAGAGGGTGCAATGTGGACGGCGGCTGGGACGTGTTCGTGTTCTTGAGGATCGCATGACTAGACAACGCCAGGATCAGGCGCTCAAATCTGGCCCAGGAGGAACGATTTAGCACTACGGCCGGCTCATGGGAGGTGCGCGCGCGGCGTCCTACCGTTCTCCGCAACACTCGTCGAGGATGGATTTGCGGACGACGACGTCTCTCCACCACCAGGCGGGGATCTCATCTCGGGCTGGCGAAGCGGGCTGCTTCGCCTTCTGCTCCGCCGGCTTCTCACCGGCATGGGTGGTATGAACGATGCTGTTCCGTATTGTCTCGACGTATTTCGCCAGGGCGATCCGGAAGGCGGTCGTGTCTGACGGCTGCAGACATGGGTAGGTGGGCAGGATCTGATCTGAGGTCAGTTCTAGCCCAGTCTCTGGATAAGAAACTGACTCGCCGACTTGGCACGTTCTTTGCTGCGCTCTACTTTCCCGACGAGGAAGTATGATATATCTTCCATGGCCTTGTTTCGCTCTCGCATGCCGCGGGCGGCATCGAAGAGACGTTCATCGTAGCCCGTGACGTCTTGCAGCGGGAAATCAAGGAGGTGGAGGTGGAGGATGATGAGCAGCCCGTTTGGCAGCTTAGGATCTTGAGCGTGCATATCTATTTTGTTCTGGGGTGTTCACCGAGGCTGTGTGGACCACCGGCTGGCGCGTTGTGGTGGAAGAAGAGGAAAACGCGGCCCGCGCGCCATCGCCGCGATGCCCAACGCGATCACGTGGAGGTGGCTGTACGAGCTCCGGGCCCGGGCCGCCGAGCGCTTCGTCTTTCCTCATTCCTTCTCTGCGACTCGGTGTCCGAGGTGGCAGGTTGGTGGCAGGTCTCCCCTTTCTTTCATGTGTTCTTGCTGTTCACTGATCACTGAGCAGACTGAAGGTGGCCGGCAGGAGGAGGAAACGATACGATGGGTATCGCAGGAAAGGATGGCTCTTCACGCGCACGGACGACGTCCTTGAGGGCACTACACAACTACACCCTCCGAAGCTGCACCCAACCCTGAGTCGCACCCATGGCTACTCTTGAAAGTGTCCGGACACGTGGCGTTGCAGGCTTCATATATGCATCCCTCGCACAGCCCAAATGATCTTCTCTTCCCATGGGCTACATAGGTGATACATTAGCCCACGCCCACACTCGAAGTTACCGCTCGACGGCATGTCGGCGACGTCGGTGACTCTATTACCAGGTGAGTCAGCTCGAGGCGCGTGCCGGCCACAAGGGCTGTAAAAAGCCCATCTGCTGAGTGGTCTTGCTGCGTCGCTGAGCAAGCCCATACACACCGCATTCCCTACCCGCGGCGGCGTCGCCAGCGCGGTGTGAACATGGGTGGTGGCTATGCGACGCCTGCTGCTTTGGCTCAACTCGGCGTGATGTTCGTCGAAAGCTAATGTCAGCCTGGAGGGCGTCCGACGCTCATCCTTGCATCCCTTGTCCTTACAATGGTAGTAGCGCGTGTTTTATTTCTCCCTGGCGTATATATGCACTGATCTCTCGTTGTGGCAGATTCAGTGTTCATGTATACAATTGCAATTTTGCGCCAGGTTGATGAGCCTGGCTTGCCATTCCGACTCCGTGTCGGTTGTGCATGAGTGCCGAGAGCGTTGACGGGGGCATTGACACTGCGCGCGTGTATCTGCAAGGTTGAGGTAGCTTCCCAGGTATGTGGACACCGGTGCGGACTTCCTCGGAGGTGCTTACCTGAAACACATATGGAGTGCCCGGAAGTGACCATCTTACTCACAATATCAGACAGCGGTTCTATTTACGCGGACTTCGCGATCGAAGGCTAACGGTTATCTCACGGGGCAGGTAAAATGTCCGCTGTCCGAATTCGAAGGGCCACTACTACGCACTTGGACACGGGAGTATAAAGAGCGGGAATTGACGATGCTTTAAGCTACGCCGTGGTCCACCTCCAGTGCTCTACCAAGACGTTCCACACTTTCCTGCAATCATGCTGAAGTCCCCAATCACCGCTATCACGGCGGTGCTCGCTATGTCTATTGCCGCCTCGGCTGGGCCCTTCCAGGTTTTGGAGCGGATCGTCCAATTGGCTGAGAGTCGTCTCGATGGGGCCGGCGCAATCTACTGTGCGTTCCCCGCTAGTCTCTGCACGATTGTATCTGACACTGAACGCGTTCATCTTCTAGTTATCACCAATGAAGCGACCGAGAATGTCGTCATGGCCGCCAGCTTTGGTAAAGACGGTTCGCTGGTAAGTTTCGTTCGCAACTTCGGTCTGGCGAGGAGTTCACGGCTGACCTTTTGTATGGGGTTCTAGAACCTCGAGAAGGCCGTTGCAGCTGGCGGGCGAGGACTCCACGGGATCGCCACACCTGCGGGCGCGGACGGATTATTCTCCCAGGTACGTTGAGCAGTTTTGAACACACCCGTTACAGCACATAGTAACGTCCGCTCTAGTCAAGTATTCAGGCGTCCGCGGCAGGCCAGGTGCTGGCGACAGTCAATGTGGGTGCCTCCATAGCATGAGGAGTACATGCCCAGCGCTGACCTCTGACACGCAGGCCGGCTCGAATACAGTGTCTCTCTTCTCTATCAACCCAAAGCTGCCGACCGACATCACGCCCATCGGCGACCCCGTGTCTTCCGAAGGAGAGTTCCCGATGTCCTTCGCGTTCAACAGCAACGGCACTCGCCTCTGCGTCCTCAACGGCGGGGCCGTCGCCAGTGTAAAGTTCGTCGCGTCCAACGTCCGCTATCAGTACCCAACGTTAACATACCCGCCCGCAGCTGCTTCACCGTAGACAAGACGCTCGGCCTCGTGTCCATCCCGAACTCGCTCCGCACGCTCAGCCTGAACCAGACGACGCCCCCAGCCGGGCCGCCGGGCACGGCCAGCCAGCTCACGTTCAACGACGACGGCAGCAAGCTCATCGCGTCCGTCAAGGGCGTCCCGCCCGCCTCCGTCGGCTTCCTCGCGGTCTGGGACGTGCAGCCCGCCAGCGGCGCGCTCTCCCCCACGGCCACGCATATCGCGACCGTCCCTGGGGGAAGTCTCACGTTCTCGCTCACGCCCGTCCCGGGGAAGAACGCGTTCGTGTCGACGGACCCGGGCGTCGGGTTCACGGTGTTCAACCTGGACGACTTTGCGCGCTCGTCCGCGGTGCCGATCGCGGGCCAGGGCGCGACGTGCTGGTCGAGCTTCAGCCCGAGCACGGGCTCGTTCTTCCTCTCGGACGTGGGAACGGGGATAATCACCGAGGTGCGCGTGGACGACGACCTGCAGGCGTCCATTGTTAAGGTACGTGCTGCCGCTCGGACTTGCCTCTGTCTAAGTAAGGCTGTGTTTGACGTTCTGGGCTGCTCAGCAATACCCGCTCGGGGCGAACGCGGGCACGATCGACAACGACGTCGCGACCATAGACGGCAAAGAGTGCGTCCGCCGTGCTCCTCATGTGCATACAGGATGTCAGCTCATCGCGCGCCCTCACACAGCTTCCTCTTGGTGATGGGGGCCACTTCAGCCTCTGTCGACGTCCTCACGCTCGACGGGCCGGGCAAGGCGCGCAAGACGTTCAGCCTCGACATCGCGGGCGCCGCGCGCATGGCGAACATCCCGATTGGTGAGCGCGAGGCCTGGGGCTCTCATGCGTCGTAGCTGCGATCGCTGACCGCCATGGTGTGCACAGATCCGCTAAGCCTCCAGGGAATGACTCACTTCCTCCGCCAGTAAGTGGTCAGAGTAGAACCAAGGGACCATTCCAACAACGTACGATCCGGTTGATAGAGCACATCCACTGCAAGGCCCGCTGGTCAAGTCGGTACCAGATTTATGAGAGGCATGAAGCTCAGAGCCATGTATTCAATTTCCAGTGCCCAATGCACGCTCTATTGCATCAGCGATGCATGATGTCGGCCTCAACTCTTGGATTCTACCCCCTGCTAATACAGGTTCGACGTTTGGGTTTGTCCAGTAGAACCAGACTTGTGTGCAAAGAATGTCTTTGGCCCGCGCACCGTGTACCGGCCCGGGTCAGGTGGGATACCGCCGCAACGTAGAACATTCACCCAATCCTGTCCGCATGCACCTGTTGTCCTCGGCTCACCCATCGAGCCAGCACCAAAGGCACAGAAGATCAAAGGAATTTCTTATGGGAGATTATGCGATGGCTATCGTTCAGTGAGGATTACTGTATCACACAACATCCCTCCCTACGAGCCTTCGAGAAAGCCAGGCACCTACATGTCGACCCCGCCAACGTCACTTGAAGATGCAAGGAAGCGCACTCGGTAAGCATAAATAATGCCTATCTGACATGCCAGATGCATACCTTGCCGGGCGGAGGGAGCATCGAGTCGAGCGAGTATGTTTGCAATCTTGGCCGACTGAACGGCATTTGCGTCCACATTTCACTGTCCAGCATTGTTAGACATTGTACATCAGATCGGCGATCTGAGTTTGCATCGTCGACACCTGCGTCCGGAGGGCGTCGTTCTCGCAGCGGCGGCACACGTCAGAGGATGGGGGTGAGAGAGCCAGTGTCTCGGCCTCATGGCTTGGGTCGCCGGAAGAGAGCTGACTTGGAAGACTGTGTTCGGAGATGTTTTCATCTTGTGACAGGCTGTGGTTGACGTCGGAGTCGACTACGCCTTCTAGAGGATATGCCAATGATACGCGCAGAACATGCATCGTGCACGAGTTCTTCTCCCAATGAATCTGGCACTGGCGATGACGCGGAGTTCGATCCAAGTACAATTGGAGGGCAGCAATCTTCGCCACGGTCACGACGCTGGGAGCTTGCTTTATGATATAAGAAGGGTTGTTGCCAGTTCCTCCGGAGGTGGCGGGTGGAGAGGTTGAGTTGAAGGGTATGTACATCTCGGGCTGGGACACCGTGGGGTTGTCTCAAGGAGTGGGCCATAACCGTGGTCATAACCACGACGGGGATTCGCTCGTTTCCTTTGGCAGAAAAGGGAGCAAAAATCCCACCGGCGTAGTTACCTTTTCGTATGTTCTCCTTTTTCGACGAAAAGCCTTTGAAAAGGCTCATGCACGTGATAAACTTACAAAAAGGTAACTGCATGCTGCGCCTTTTCTACAGGTTTTCCGAAGAAGAAAACGCGCTCATCCCCGCCGTGAGGCGTCTAGCCGAGCCTAGTGTCTCAGAGTGTCTCCCAGGGACACGGTTCATCCAGATTCCACTCACTTAACTGGCTATCGACCTATCGGGCTCACTCAGCTTGCAACCCGTCCTTCAGGTTCTAGCTGTCCGTCTCCCAACTGCGACTGCATTGGTCAATACTAGTCGGTTCTTGCAACGCATATCGCTCGATCTCTTAGAATCGAGCGTGTACCATAGCTAACGATTACCAGGTTTCAAGCACATAGCCCTGGAGCATGCCACGTTTCCTGGACACTAGTACAGGCGTATTCGTTTGGGTTGAGGATCCCAGCTCAATCGTCTACGCCATCCTCTCGCACACGTGGAGATCTAAGGAAGAGGGCGGCGAGCAGTCGGGCATGCAAGTCGAGGAGCTGAGGAAGCGCATCCGACAGGAAGCTCGCGCCTCCACCCAGCTCAGTACGTCATACTGCGTCCCGGGCACATTATCCGCCAGTCATCGGCTCACATCTATCGAAGATGTGGACTCCGAGTCGATCCTCTCCCACCCCGAACTATCTGACAAGATCAAGGGCATCTGCGATGTCGCCCGCAAGGCCGGGTACAAGTACGTGTGGATCGATTCGTGCTGCATCGACAAGACAAGCAGTGCCGAACTCGCGGAGGCGATCAATTCCATGTTCGACCTCTACCGCCTCGCGACGGTGTGCTTTGTTTACCTCTCAGATGTCCCAGACGGAACACGCGTGCAGGACAAGGAGTCGAGCTTCGCAAAGAGTAGATGGCACACGCGCGGCTGGACGCTCCAGGAACTCATCGCGCCCGCTCGCGTCGTTTTTCTGTCCTCGCAGTGGAACCTTCTTGGCACGAAGGTCGGCCTCGCAGCGACGCTCCAGAAAATAACGGGGATCGACGTTGCCCTCTTGACAGGCAGGGCTTCTTTGGATTCCTTTAGCGTGGCACGCAGGATGTCGTGGGCTGCGGGCCGCGAGACAACGCGTGTCGAAGACGAGGCATACTCGCTGCTAGGTATCTTCGGAGTTCACCTGTCTCCGATATACGGTGAAGGTCGCCACGCCTTCCTCCGCCTCCAGGAGGAGATCATTAAAAACATTCCGGACCAGTCGATATTCGCGTGGGGATCGAGCATCACGCTCACGTTGTTGGACGGGCCTCCCGGGAGCTATAGGAACCACAGGTCGAGCAGGGAGCCCACTGGCCTCTTGGCACCATCCCCTAGTGCGTTCTCGAACTCGGACGATGTGGAACCGCTGTCACCAGAGGACTTCCTGTCGTGTCTCGTGGGCGAGGCTAAATCGGCAGGATTTGACCAACAGGGCTTCGCGGTGCCCTTACTCCATTGCATGTTCACTCCGGAAGGTGTCCGGCTCGACGTCCTGTGCATTGATCTTGCTCAATACCCCAAAATCTCCGACATCGCTATTCGGTACACCGAACACAATACATGGCTCGATGCATATGCTGTCGACCACTGCCTGCAGCGAGGCCGTACCCGATCCCTTGCTGTCCTCCGCTGTAAAGACGGTGTGGGAAGACTCATGGCTATCCCCCTCTTTCATCCGACGTCCAGCTCCAGCAATGCGACGTCCAGCTCCGGCAAGCAGCATGGCGTATCCATCGCCACCCACATGCGATGCAGCAGCTCGTGTGCTGGAAATCCGTCCTTCCGTCTCATCCGTCTATCGGCCTTCGCACTAGAGACCATACGAGACCGCCACCTCCTGTCACGCCAGCCCGCCACGGTATTCTTCCTTCACAACTCAGGATCGGAAATTTTCTCTGCGCTACCTGCGCTCAGATCCAACTACATTGATCTTTCGGAGAAGTTGTGGGATAAGCGAAGCATGACCCGTTCGGGCCCCTCCGATTCCGATTCCGAGTCCCCCCAACCGCCCACGCCGTCCCAGCGAGTCCAGCTTGCGCCTGCATGCGAGGAAGAATTGCTCCTCCTCGGGTTCCAGGTGTCCCCCTTGACTTTCGTATGCTCGCGGGGCCAGAATGAGGTCCTTGTAGAGACCGTGCTGTCATCGGGCTTACTCGAGGGGACGTCACGCGAGCCGTTCCGGCAACACATTCGAATCAAACTCGTCATCAGTCGCCCTGCTGGTGTATTTGGCAGCCTGAGACTCCAACTCTCTGTAGCAAACAACTTCCATTTTCCTCCAGAGCAGGACCATACCGGCCTTGAAGGAGACGTCCAGGAAGGGAGCCCCATAGATCTATGGAAGATTGCAGCCGCCGACATCTGCGCATTCGACTTCCAGCCGCCTCTTTGCACGATCGTGGACGCACCCTCCGCTGACAGTGCTAGTAGGGACGGTAGTCGCACGCTATCCGTCTCCCAGTATGTGACGAAGACTCGCCGGACAATCGTGCGCACACAGCATATCATCCACGGTTACTGGAATAGGCAGTACACGCGGTGGATGCATCTGCTCGACAAGCATGTCGTGCGGGACATGCGGCTCGCGCTCGAGTGTCCGTGGGAGGCGTTTGACGAGAATGCCAGCCCCGGGACTCCTGTGCTTTGGCTCTCTGTCGAGCTCTCTGAGGCTTACCGCATGGCCTCGGACGTAAGGCTGCAACTTGAGTCTCGTGATACTTGGTGACTAGCATCCCTCAACGCGTACGGTTTCTCTAGATTAAGTATGCAGTACATTCTGCGCCTTGTCAACCACCCCACCCCCGACCTGTCCGGCCGCTCGTTTGTAGTCGACTCGCTCAGCCACACATTTCTTTCTCACTATAAGTACTGATTGAAATACTCGAACACCTGTCGCTCAGGTCGCTTAGTCTCGTGGACGCCTGGTTTGAGCTCCTTGTACTGTGTTTGTCGTTTACTTGATCGTTGCTCACGTACGTATCGTAACCAACATGTTGATGAAAATGGCAAAGCAAACAGCCTTGGTCCAAACACCTCACTCCATGTCAAAGAAAACGACCTCCGCAGCCGTCTCCCCAGCGTTCTCCACCGTCACTTCCTCGCCAGGAGTGGCCAAGATGTATGCACCATCGCCCTCCCGCAGGCCCATAGGTCCGCCTTCTGCTCCGAGAACACGGACGCGCGCCCCACTCGCCTCCTTCGGGTTGTAGCCCGACGTCTGGATCACATGCACGTATCCCTTCCGCGCGGCGCTTCCGGACTTGAAGGTGTGACCCAGAGATTTTCCGGGGGAGAGGATGGTCGCGAAGAGGTCGAGAGGGGAGTGTACGGGCGCCGGACCCGATGCTTCGCGCTTCTCCAGAACGCCCGGAGCGTTGACTGGCGCGACGATGTGTGCCCACTGGTCCTTCTTCTCCTCGTCGGTGAAGTGACGAGTGAAATATTGGGGCGTGAGCCCCCTTGTCGACGGGACACTCCATATTTGCAAGAAGTGGACTTGTTTTGAGCCGTGGCTGTGTTCGCTATGGCGGATGCCAGTGCCCGCGGAGGTCATCTGCAAGTCGCCGCGCTTCATGATCTCGACGTTGCCCATCGAGTCGCGACTATTGAAGAAAGAATTGTCAGGATTTTGCGAACACGCATACTATGGAAATGACATACTGCTCGAGCTCGCCGTCTACGATGTAGGAGAAGATCTCGAACTCCCGGTGCGCATGCGTGCCGAAGCCGGTCTTAGGGTCGACGCGGTCCTCGTTGATGACTCGCAGGGGTCCAAATTGCTCGTGCTGCGGGTCATGATATCTATTCAAGAGTTAGGACGGCTGTCCTGTCGCTTGGCGGATCTGGCGACTTACCCCGCGAAGCTGAATGTGTGGAAGGTCTTGAGCCAACCATGGTCGGCTTGACCACGCTCATTGCTGGGGCGAGGGATAACCTTCATTGTCGTAGATGTTGAAGATGAAAAACGTCTGGGAGTAGCAGTTGGTCGCGAAATGCGTAGAGGCCTGAAAATGTTGGATTGTATGAGTTTGGACAGGATGTTAACCGTCGAGGTTGTGCAAGGTTGAGAAAGGAGATGTGAGAAAACTATTCAGCCTGTCCCACCCGCTTTTATAGGAGACCGCAAAACGAGCATGAATCATCAAGCAGGTCATGTCGTGCAAGCTGTTGCGGACGGAGGCGCAGATGTCCTTGCCGATTTCCCTTTGGGGGGTGTCCGGTACCCACGAGGCGCAAGCGCACCGCCGCTTAGATAATCCGATTTTCAGCATCTATGGGCGCTTCGCCATTTTCGGTGCTTCGTCCTGCACGCTCTCCGCGCCAACTCCGAGTACCTCATAAAACTCACGACAAACCTCTCGCTGCTGACTGGGACGCATAATGGCGACGCTACTCCCGCCCCCAAAACGACAGAAGGTCTACCATGGCATTGCGCCGCCAGAGCCGAAGCTGCCTCAGCCTTCGCCGCATATCGTAGTGCAATTTGTCAGTGAAGAGGACGGCCAACCTCTTGCACCCGCAGTGAACTTACCCGCGAACGTCTCGCGTGAGGGTCTCGAGGCGATCGTAAACAAGCTCAACATAAAAGTGTGTGAGTCTACGATAGACGATGCGGAGCGCGCACCCTACTGAAGATCGGTGTAATAGGATGAGGACCCCGTCCCGTTCGCGTTCCACATAGCGCTCCCGGCAGACGCAACGACACCCGGCGCGCCCACCCGCATCGCGATCGCAAAATCCATCGAAGAGGATGTCCTCTCGCATCCCTCGCACGCCTTCACGTCTGAAGACGTCTTCGTTATACACTGCTCTCCGCAAGCCGTCTTCAAAGTTCGGCCGGCAACACGGTGTTCATCTACGCTCTCCGGGCACACCTCCCCCATTCTCTGCGCTTCGTTTTCTCCCACTGGCAACCTTCTGGCGACTGGGTCCGGCGACTGTAATGCTCGGCTATGGGATCTGGGCACGGAGACGCCGTCGCATGTTCTTTCGGGGCACAAGGGATGGGTGCTTTGTGTCGAGTGGGAAGCTATGGAGCGGAAGCTCGCTACGGGCGGGCATGATGGACATGTGAGTACCTCCACCTAAATTGAAGAGGCGCCCTGTGCGTGCGGCGAATGGGTTTAAATATGGTGAAGAACATACGCCATGTTCCCGAGTTTCTGAGACGATGTTTGGGTGGAGCGTCAGTTCGCGTATGAACTGGCGTTGTACCTACATTCTCACAGGCGAAATGGCCGCTGTGTAGGAAGTGTTGCAAAGTCGGGTTCCGATGTCTACTATCTCACGTGAAGCGTTCGAAATGCACAAATGCACTCGTAACACTTCGCGGGGATCTGCGACGAGATGAGGTACAGCACGGGACGTTGGTGTGGCGTCTCGTTTTGTATATCCCGTCATGGGACGGTGTACGCCCCGTAGCTATCGGCAGCTTTGCGATATAGGCATGCTCCACGGGAAAATGGTGGTGCTGTATAGTCACCTCTGGTGTCCACTATTTCACGACAAGACATCTATCGTAAGACAGCATATGCACACCTCCTCATTCTCGTCCGCCGAGCACTGTTTGGCATCAAACTCGCAAGGGAGAAGCAATCGAGGTGTTTAAACGTGTTCACCACATCTTGCGAGCATCCCGGACGAGCACGCGATATTTGCGTTACCTCTCTCTGTTGGAATTTCCTGTCGTGTGTGATAGTGGAGCTTTTATGGATATTGCCTACATAGCACTCGACACACGTTCCTGCTGGAAACAGAGTGCTAGTGTGCAATGCATGATCGAACCTGACTGCGGACGAGCGTTGTGGGGGCGAGATCTACATATTTTCCGCATGGCTTGAGTCGATCCTGAAACGTGGATCCTTTCTAGGTCAGACTATGGGATCCCAAGACCGGCACGGCAATAGGCGACGCTCTCAAGGGCCACACAAAATGGGTGACTTCCCTCTCCTGGGAGCCAATACACCTGTACGCGCCTTTTCTAGCCTTTAACACCTCATATCGGTAGTTGATGCGTTGCAGGAATCCCTCTGCTCCACGACTTGCATCTTCATCGAAGGATGGCACTGTCCGCGTATGGTCGACACTTACCCGAAGGTGTGAATACACTCTCGGTGGTCACACCGCAAGTGTGAACGTGGTTCGATGGGGTGGCGGCGGATTGAATGGAAAGGGCGTGCTCTACACTGCGTCCAGCGACCGGACAGTCCGGATATGGGACGCCGAGAGCGTGAGTACCGCTCCCCACGCTAGTGGCTCTGCTCTCGTCGCTAACGCCTATGGGATCCGCAGGGACGACCATTGCACACGCTGAAGGACCACGCACACTGGGTGACGACACTCACGCTCAACACCGACTTCGTGCTGCGCACTGGTCCGTTCGACCATTTAGGGAAAAAGACGAGCTCGGACACCGAAGGTGCGTTTCTCTATCAGTCGCGCGTGAGAGCGAGGCGGGGTAGCTCCACCCCGGGACGTCCGCCACATCGAAGCTGCCCATTCGTCCTTGGAAGATGGATGTGCTGCTGCGGGATTATCTCTTCACGCGCGTGCGACTCCGACCAGACAAGCAAACAACCTCGCTAACGACTTCCATTAGCCCAGGAGCTCGCGCAGAAACGATACAACGCACTCGTCGCGACCGCCGGCGAGCTGCTTATCACCGGCTCGGACGACCACACGCTCTTCCTGTGGTCGCTCTTCCCTTCACGCACCGCGTCCAATGACGCAGCGGGCGCCGCGGCGGAGCGCGGGGGAAAGCTGAAGCCTCTCGCGCGGCTGACGGGGCACCAGCGGCAGGTCTCGCACGTCGCTTTCAGCCCCGACGGACGGTGGGCGGCGAGTGCGGCGTGGGACAACAGCGTGCGCGTGTGGGATGGGCGCACGGGCAAGTTCGTCGCCACGCTCCGCGGGCACGTCGCGGCGGTGTACCGCCTTGCGTGGAGCGCGGACTCAAGACTGCTCGTCAGTGCGAGCAAAGATAGCACGCTGAAGGTGAGTGTCGGAAGCTGTGTCTATTTTGTGGGCGCGTGTACATGCTTTTGTGGCGGCACCACTTCCTGCGACACTTTGTTTCTGGCGTGATGTCACCGAGGGGAAGATTGCGGTGGCGTCGGGAGTTTGATTTGCTATTCCTCCGGTGCACATCTTCGCGCTGTGTTTTTATCCCTGTTACATCACACTTCATCCGTCTTCTCGCCGTTCCGCGCGTTTGTTTGACAGCGGCGATCCCGACGCTGACCAATTTGTCTGCGACAGCTCTGGGACCTCAAGACGTACAAAATCAAAACGGACCTGCCCGGGCACGCGGACGAGGTCTACTGCGTCGACTTCGTCGCGGACAAGCTCGTCAGCGGCGGGCGCGACCGCACGGTGAAGATGTGAGTTGGTTGTGTCCACCTGCCGCCCTTCCCCTCCCCCGCAGGCTTCCCATGCTGCGCCCTCCACTCATTTGTCGCCCGACGCTGACTGGTTCGCATTCATAGATGGAAAAATTGAGCGTGATTTCGCCACCCGCGCAAGGACGTTCGGTGCGGTCGTGAAGCAGCCCGCCACAGGGTGCTCGCAGACGGACGTGTGGCGCTCGGTAGTGCTCGCGACGGCGCGACGCGGTTGGCGTGCAGGATCGCGGTGAGACGTTGGGGATTCCGGGCGTCGCACGTCATGGCGCGTCCGGTGTTGGCTTGGTATCCCGCCTTGTCCCGTTCCGTACCGAGTTGCCCCCCGCTAGTGCATCCGACGGCGAACTGCAATATTATCCTGCATGCTAGCACTTGCCACTCAGCATGCGTCCATCAGAATTTCGCACCTGCTCATCGACTCTCTGTCGATCGAGTGGATGAGCGGATGAGCGGGTGAGTTTAAATTTCGCCGCCCGTCGCTACCCACGTAGTTCACCTGGGTCTGCGTGCTGCTAACCTCTGACCCACTCGGTCCCGGACACATCCCTCGAATTTTGAGCGAACGTCAGTAGTATCTGGACACGGGTCCCGGTCACTCGTGCTGGGATGATCGAACCCGCCAACTAGTCCAATGGCAGAGCGGCACGCGACCCGTGAGCTGGTCTGGAGACCCTGCAATACATACAGCGAGTGTGAACGACCAGGACGTCGCGCCCGACGTTCCCTGCGATATGTCCAGGATAGACCAACCGCCCTCGTTTTCTGCTCTACGGACACGGTGATCATCCCGCCCGCCGCTGCCTGCGGGTGCCGCTCATCCGCTCGTGACCGCGTAGCTCGCTTCGCGCGACTCCCTTCGACTTCGCGGTTGCGTGATGCCAGCGGGCAGTGAGACCACCGTTACGTGAGCGCGTTGATGAAGTGCACGACGCGCCCCCGGTCCTGGAGCCTTGCAGCTTCTTTCGGGATCCAGGCAAATCGATCAGGCACGTTCCGTCGATGCTGCAACGGCAGGCACTCGCAGGTGCGCAGCCGTGCGCGTACCTCCGTAAACTCCGTGCAGCTCGGGAAGCGCAGTCCCCGGCGACGACCAGAGGAAGGCCAGAGGTGCCAGATTAAAGTTCGCCGGACGGACATGTTTGTATACATTGTGCGGTGCACCGTATCAACGCCGCCGTGCTGAAATCTGTGGCGAGCCGTATAACACCGGGTGGGCGGTGCGTGCGCAGGTACTTCACCTTACGAGCATCCAAACCCTACCCAAAATCTTCGGGGGAGCTCACGCATGTACGAGTGAAGCACAAGCACGCGTCCCGGTATGGGAACATGCGAGAAGGGTGACAGCTGGAGCAGGGTGACGTGCGGGCGCGCTGCGCCCGAGGGCGATAGACCGGCGTGTTCTTCCGCTTCGCGCAGGAGCGTTGTACGGCAGGGGCTGGGAGCACGCCCACGACGGGACCGGGCGGAAGGTGGTTCGTCGAGATGGTGTGGTGCGCCGTTCGCAGGGCCGGGGTTCTAGCGGGAGCTGCGAAGTGGGTAGCGGGGAGTTGCGTGTGGGCGGCGGGGAGTTGCGGTGCGGGCGGCGGGTGAGGTACGTCGCGCGGGGACCGAGGCACGGCGAGGGGAGCGAGGGACAGGTTCCGTCGGGGCTGTCAGGCGAGACGTCGGTGTCCGGCGTGTCAGACTAACAGCGGTCGCCGAGACGTCAGCGGAGTAGGCAATCCAAGAGGAGAGTTCGAGGGCAGGGAGATGCGCGCGTGCCACTGAGCGGATATACACAGAAAGGATGCCGGCGCCGGCCGGAGATGGGAGAAAATGAAAGATGAGGTGGGCTTGGAGAAGGACTCGCTTGGCCTCTGGGCGGGTGGGAGGAGATGGAAGTGGGTGATTGCACCCAGACAGGGCGCGGTCGCACGGTCGGGCTGGTTTCTAGGGAGGGTCGAGGGTCCGGAGTGAGTCCGCACATCACCCGGCGTGCCGTATGATATCCGCAAACGGCTCCGTGCAGTATGTCGCCGCCGTACCCATGTATCGTTCGCCGCAGAGGTCGTCGAGGCCGGCGTTCATTATGGCGGGAAGAACGAAGAGCAGGGACGAGTGGGGCTCGATCGCGCCGTTTGATGGCAGAAATGTGGGGTAGGAGTCCAAATCGGGGAAGGGCGCTTGCCGAGAAGGATCAGGGATGGACGAGGGCTCGGGCTTCTTTCCTGCGCTCATGGCGTCTACCCGCCACCGCGATCATCTCAAGGGAACTATGTGTATTCGAACAGAACGGGCAGAAGCTGCCCAGTCCGCTGCCGCGCCCCCCGCCGTCCTTTTCTTCCTTCTCCCTCCTCCGACCACCCCCTTCCCCTCCCCCTTCCGCCGGACATCCCCTCCACTAGCCCGACTACTGCAGCGCGCCGGACCCGCGCCCGCTGCAGCCCACCATGGCGTCCCCCATCTCGGCTTTCATCGACATCAACAGCACTTTCGGAGCCCTCTTCATAGGCTTTGGCGCGTCCTCCCTGTGAGTCCCCTCGGAACGAGCAACCGGCGGCCGTTTCTCATAGGCGCACTCAGCGCGTTCGGAGTTCTATGCATGCAGGCCTACAGCTACTTCAGACGGTACCCGTCTGACGTCTGGTGGTACAAGTGTCTCGTGCGTGCCCGTCTATATTTTTCTCTTGAGACCGCGCTCACATCCCGCGCTTACTGCGCCAGGTTGCCGCGTTGTGGTACGCATTTATCGTGCCTCATTGCCGCTTACAATTCTCTAAGTCCTTCCAGGATACTAGAGCTTGTTGATCAAGCACTTATTGGGCACGCGGTGTATTTCTATGTTGTCACGTACGTCCCCGATCGCCGAGCTGGAGCGCTCTTATAACGACCCGCTCGCAGTGAATGGGGGCAGCTTCTGGCCCTCCTAGAGGGGCCCAAATGGTACGTTTCCATCGCGTCCTCCATAGTTCCCGAGTCTGACTTATCTACGTATCCAGGTCGTTGATAGTGAGTGTCAAATCATGCGCGGCATTCCATGTCCACTGAACATTCAATGTCGCAAGGTCCAAGTCACCGTCGGCGTATGTCGGATAATTATTCCCACACAAAATCTTCCCTGACCGTCTTTTTTCCAGGCTGTTGTGGGTGCCATCGTAAAACTGTATGTCGGCGCAAAATCTCCGTCTGGGTATGGAATCCTGATATCTCTTTTGCCAGGTGCTTCGGCCTGCGCGTATGGAGGTGTAAGTGCCGACAGCAACCGCGTATCATATCCGCCTCATGTGCATCCTTCCAGTCAGCAAGCACAACGTACCCGTAACGATGCTCATCGTAAGTAAGGTTACGCCCCCTTCCGGCCGCCCGCTCAATTTTTTGCCTGACGCACAGATGCTCGGCACCCTAGCGCAACTGGGTAAGTGGAAGTTCCCGCGGGGAAGACGCTGTCCTATACATAGCTAACGCGTTCCCCCGATTCGCAGCGGCGGCCTTCGGTGCGTTCCATTCAGCCGCGTGCGCCAAGACAACCGTCATGAACTGACCCTGCATTCAAATTCAGTGTTCACCGTCAGGGCGTAAGTCCCCCATATTCGGCTTAGCGTGCGTTATATTGACGTTTGTATAACAAAGTTTCCACATTCCCTCTATCGCTCGCGTGGGCGACCTCAAGGTCCGTTGTCGTTCAGTTTTCCCCATGACGCCATGTAGCTAAACAGGCCTTTCGTTCTAGCTTGTGGGGAGTATCGCAATCGGACTGGGCATGGCCACAGACGTCATCACTGCCGCGTCGCTCTGCTTCTTCCTGCGCGGGCTTAAGACCGGATATCAGAGGTGCGTACGGCATGCCCGCAAGTTGGCGTGGAGATCGACAGTGTCTTAATTGCGTTGCGGTGCACGTACAGGGACGACTCGATCGTGAACACGCTCACGCTGTACGCCATCAACACCGGCGTGATTACCAGGTTCGTCGGCTCCACCACGTTCCTACTGCGCATGTTTGACAGCGGCTGATGTTGACGTTGTGGGTGTGCAGTGCGATCAGTTTGAGCACCCTGATCTTGGTGCGTGCTGTTATGCAACGTTCTTCGTGCTGAGCGAAGCTGACGGCGGGCGTAGTACGACCTGATGCCGACGAACTTCATCTTCATGGCGTTCTACTTCGTTCTCAGCAAGGGTGCGTTCAGCTGCATTCTATAATACCCGAACATGGAAGCTAATACGTCCATCTCTTGCGCAGTGTACGCGAACTCGTTCTTCGCCGCGCTCAACACGCGCCGCTCGATCCGCGGGCGCGGCACAGAGGGCGAGCACACGACTGTGCCGACCTTCCTCATGATCGGCCAGACGACGAAGCAGGAGGTGCACGTCGACCCCGTCTACTCGGCCGTCCGCGCGGGCACGCAGCTCGACCTTCCATCCGCTTCTCGGGCCGCGAACGGATCGGACGACTTCCTCGACATGGCTGGGGACATGAAGCAGCAGCAACAGCACACGGTGTCGAACCGCTCGTACGGACATAGCGAGTATTCGCCGAGGATCGAGGTACCTCGGGAGCCGGTGGGTCTTCTCGCGTTATACCATACTCGTCTGTGCTGAGTAGACGGGACACGGTAGCCTGTAGCAGCGATGCCTCCGACGCACTACGGACAGGCGTGGTGAACGCGCATCGACCCCTCCCCCGCCTCTAACCCTGCTTGGGGACTTCGTCCGCGAGCATCCCCCGGTGAAGCTCGTTCAAAACCGGAACACAGCATCGACCGCACGGTCCCTCTGCAGCCTACAACTCTGAACCACTATCAACGCCTCCGCGCCCCTGTATCAACATAGCCCGTCTGTCCATAGTATCAATATCTGCCCATCCGCTGCACGCTGCACGCACATCGGACGTTCTCGTCGTCCTCGCACACCCGCACACTACACTCCTTCATTCCTGTATCAAAAATTTCCCGGCCGCCTGGCGAACGTCCCGGCGCTCTGCTTTGCGTCAAGGCATGGCGAAGCACCGTCCCGGCGCGTGGCGTTCGTTGTAGCGGTAGGGGCGTTCGAGGCACGCTATGCCTCGCGGCGGGCGCCGCGACCTGCTGTCCATAGTCCTGTAGCTGCCCTCCGGCGAAGCCCTTTCTTCGTTTCCTCTGGTCTCCACGTCGTCTTGTCTTACCCCGTCGCTCTTTGTTCTGTCGCGCTCTTCGTTCTTCGTTCCCCGCTCTTTCCTTCTCTGCGCCTGCTCGTGAGGGGCCGCGCCCGCTACTTCGTACGCACTACTCCCCAGCTTTCTTGGAAGTGTAATCCTAGACGCCTCGCTTGGTTCCCGTGTATCTCTACCACCCTCGCCTACTACTTCGTGCATAGAGCGCGCGGCGATTCGCGCGCTGTGCTATTCTTGCTGAATACTTATTGCATTTTGTTTACTATGCGTTCTATATATGCGGGCATGTGCGTGCGTGCTGCCCTTTGCTGTTCTCGTTCGGCTGTATGACCTGGTTTTGTTACGCCGGCTCCATCACTGTTACTGAAGTTCTCTCTGCTTACGGCGCCGCGGCCCAGGCACTGGTCCCAGCTCGGATGGCGTAGATATCGTTCGGCTGGGGGTTTGACTGGGTTTTATGAAGAGTTCGAACTTCGGAGTTCGTCAGGACAGCGCACCGAATATGACGAAGCGCCCAAAATGGATCATCTTATAAGCGGCGGGACGCTGCGCCTCGTGGGTACCGGACACCCCCCAAAAGGAAATCGGCGAGGTACCGGTCATACCGCCATCGTCATCTGCATCTCTCTCTGTAACGGCTTGCACAACATGGGCAGCCTGATGATTCATGTTCATCAGGCGGTATTTTGTAAAAGCTGGGGAACAGGCTGTGGTGTCCTTAAAGTTCACTTCGCCTGTTCCCAACTTCTGCACGACTCGGACACCGCTCGACCTCTCTGACAGTGCAGGGTCTTCGAATCTCTACGCACCACACTGTTCAGACACCTTTTATCTTCACCGTCTCTCTCGATGAAGGTTATCTCTCGCCGAAGCCACGAGCGTGGCCAAGCCGACCTCGGCTGGCTTAAGACGTTCCACACCTTCAGCGTCGCGGGGTATGTCATTCCAATCTCGTGAATCGGCAGAACAATGGTGCTGAATCTCGCCCAGACATCAGGACCCCCACCACGAACGATTCGGCCCTCTTCGTATCATCAACGAGGACCGCGTCGACCCCAAGACCGGCTTCGGCACGCACGAGCACCGGGAGTTCGAGATCTTTTCGTACATCGTGAGCGGCGAACTCGAGCAGTGCGTCGCCCGTCGTGAGTGTACGCACCTAAAAGTCTGACCCTCTTCTTTGTATAGCCGCGACTCGATGGGGAACGTCGAGATCATGAAGCGCGGTGACCTGCAAATGACCTCCGCGGGCACTGGGATCCGCCATAGCGAACACAGCCACGGCGCGGAGCAAGTGCACTTCCTGCAGATATGGAGCTTCCCGTCGACAAGAGGTCTCACTCCTCAGTACTTCACGCGGCACTTCACCGACGAGGAGAAGCAGGACCGGTGGGCACACGTCGTTGCGCCTGTCAATGCCCCAGGAGTCCTGGAAAAACGCGAAGCATCAGGACCCGCGCCCGTCCACTCACCGCTCGACCTCTTTGCGACCATCCTGTCGCCCGGGAAGTCTTTGGGACACACCTTCCAGTCTGGAAGCGCCGCGCGGAAGGGCTACGTGCATGTGATTCAGACGTCGGGCTACAACCCGAAGGAGGCGAGCGGCGCGCGTGTTCGTGTCCTCGGCGCCGAGGGCGGGCCTGTGGATCTGAGGGAAGGCGATGGGGCGTATATCATGGCTACGCCTGGAGAGGAGGTCACGATAGCGAATGCGGGGGAGACACTCGCGGAGGCGGTGTTTTTCGACATGGAGTGAGGGCCGGGGAGGCGGTCATACGCTGTGGGGGTGGGGGCGCAACTAAGGTAAATTCACGAGCTATGCGTGACTTAGCTATCTCAGCGGCCTCGAGGAGGAGGGCTGCAGTGCATTCCACTAGCTTGAACGTGGAGGGCCCGGGGCACAGTAAATTCGCTTGGAACTGCGTCACCCGATTGCGACAACTTGCGACGCGTCGTGTTGACTCGTGTGTGACCGTCACAATATCTTGACTCTGTCGCGTCCAACAAGTTGCAGTCCGTCCTCTGACAGCGCTCTCTGATCGTCGTGGCCGCCATGATGCATCTCTCAGTGTCAGGCCTTCAGGGGCCGACATTCGCACACTACATCGGACCTGGCTCAGTAATCAAGAGGACTTGCTGAATTCTGTATATGGTTTTCTCCTGCTGGCAACTCATTTCAGGGCCCCAAAGCACGCTGGCGGTCGACCGTACTCAGGAAAGTCGGTTCTAGGATCCGGGTCTAAAGCTCTTCGGTGGTCGATCGCGACGCTCGCTCCCGCAAATGAACTTACTGCATCGGCGTCAACTCCGAGAAAAACGACGCGAAAGCATATCCTGCTAGTGTCCTGAGGTTGGTCGAGCCTCTCGTGAATGTCTTCCCAGCGATCATACGTCCTAAGCTATAACGTTGCATGCCCGAAACACGTTTAGCATAGTGGTAGCTATTTCGTTTCATTAAACTATTCTTATCCTCTATCGCTCAATTATGACCACAGTAGCGGTGGTGCGAGCTTCTCCGTCGGGCTCAGCGGTATCTTTCGCTGCCATCCAGCTCGAGCAGGATACTTCGCCGACCGTGGGCTGGTGCAAACTCGTAGAGATCTAGCCGGGACACGCCGATCAAGTTGAGGATTGTTTTCCCCGCCGGTGGGCTGCTGAAAAGAGCTCGGAGCGCTTCGAAAAAGGGCAGGCGACTGCGGCCAGCTGCGGCCGCGCTTGTTTCGACATGCCGCGGAAGCCGAAGAGCAACCTCAATAGTGCGCCGTTTGCGCGTGGGGAAGGGGAGGTACGGCGGGAAAGCGAGAATACTGAGAACGTGTCTAGTGCTCGCTGGACGCGAACGATGCCTGCCAAGCTGAGGCGCACGCGGAAATTCCTGGCCCGTCACGCGTGGACCTGTCCGAGCTGCACGATGTCTGGAGGAGGCTCAGGTCGTACCCGCAGGAGTGCGAGACAGAAGAATGCTCATGACGTATGGTGCATAGTTTGTGCATAGTTCGTACTATGTCGAGTTTGTCATCGCAGAAACCCGGTCCTCAAAAGTTCGTAATACTCCCTTGTTCCAGGTGTCAGCTCGAAACAGCAACATGCCCGGCCTCGAGTTCAGGCCTGGACGAAGAAAAAACGCCACCGGCGGGCGGCATCGGGTCATACAAATCCGCGGAGTGTAGGATGGGGAGTATTCCGAGATGTACGTGGCTCACCCCAGTGACAAGGATGGTAAGGATGTGTTCAAGAGAATCTTATACACACGAGGACGCCTGACCGCCGACTGTCATGCGCTGATGCAACCATCACTTGAGGTATGTAAATGCTCCTTTGCTGAATTTCATTTACTTCACGTACGCGTATCGGGCACGCTGTCAGCGCTTCCCCCATATTCTTCTCTACCTTCCCCCTGTTTGCTTGGTTGGACCGCGTCTCTCAGCACTACCAGAAGCAAGGTGTGTGTGGGAGTGATCTTGCGAGGAGAAACTGCTATTGACCAGTGATGTTGACAGGATGCCACGGTTCTTGAACACCTCGTCAGGCGAGTTCGAATGGCACAATGATCCTGCAGAGATCGTCTACGCCATTCTATCCCATACTTGGCGTGACCCCGAGGACGGTGGCGAGCAGACCTTCGACGACGTCTGCGCGCTCCAAGCTGCGGTAGCCGAGGATATTCGGAAACAGCAAATCGCTGTTCTGGCCGAGTTGAAGGCTCTCGCAAACCTCACCCCATCGCTCATTCCCCGCTTTTCAGTCGATATTCTCGAGCGTTTGGGATCCACGCCCTCCTGTGTTCTCTCTCATCCAAAGCTCTCAGACAAGATCAAGGGCGTCTGCAAGGTCGCACGCGAGGCCCGTTTCCGGCTCGTGTGGAACGACGCGTGCTGCATCGACAAATCGAGTAGCGCCGAGCTCTCCGAGGCGATCAACTCGATGTACGAGCTGTATAGGCTATCGCAAGTCTGCTACGTCTATCTCGAGGACGTTCCCGACGGCAATGATCCCCAGGACCCAGATTCCCACTTCAGGCGAAGTAGATGGCACAGACGCGGTTGGACACTGCAGGAACTCATCGCACCGGAGACGGTCGAGTTTCTAACGAAGACGTGGCGCTTGCTAGGCACGAAGATGGGACTCGCCGCGACGCTGGAGGAGATCACTGGGGTCGACTTCAAGATTCTCACAGGCCAGGCCACTGTGCAGTCCGCTAGTGTTGCACGGAGGATGTCGTGGGCAGCGCCGCGACAGACGACGCGCGTTGAGGACCGCGCTTACTGTTTGTTGGGCATCTTCGGCGTCCATATGTCCCCGATCCATGGCGAGGGCGACAACGCGTTTCTCCGTCTCCAGGAGGAGATCGTCAGGACCGTCCCGGATCAAAGCATCTTCGCCTGGGGCAGCAGCTATATCCCGATGAGGATGTCTCGACGTGACGAAGACAAGGCCAAAACCTTCGAGGACCTCAGGCTCTTTACTTCGCCGGACCCAGGTCTGGTCGCGAGTAGGGCCGCATCTTTTGAGGGATGTGCTGATATCACTCCAATCGCACCGTCTGCTCTCGCTTCGCGACTACAGCTGAGGAGGAGCCAGAAGGTCCCGCCAGTGCATTGCGTCTTTACTCCGCAGGGTGTCCGTGTGCACCTTCTCTCCCTCAAGATCGCATCCCTGAAGGGTATTCAAAGGCACGTTGGAAACCTGGTGTTGCGGATGCGATGCCCCGACTGTAGGCGCACCCAAGCCGACACACTTGCACTCCTACAGTGCGAAGACGAGAGCGGGTCGCTCATCGCGCTCCCTCTGTGTCAGCCTCTGGAAGACACCGTCGGAAGCGGACGCGGGTTGTTCATCGGGACCCACATCGCGTGCCACCGGAGCCCTGCAGCTGGTTTCTTTACTGCCCGAACACATCATCCATATCGCACTGTTCGTCTAACCAAAGAGGCGTTGCCTGAAATCCTAGAGCATGTCACTCCTACGCTGATCGAGGTCTCTCTCCTCAGGCACTACCCGAAACCTACCTCCACGAAGCGACTCCCACGGATCAATGCGGTAGGCTGTGAGGACAAGGACTCGTTTCGACAGCCAACACCGAGGATCGAGCTTTGGGCCTGGCCCCCAGCCTACGGCCGTGAGGACGCAGTAGCCTTTCGTATTCCTCCCCGGGACATCGAAGCTCTAGGCATTCTTGGCTTCGTTGTAGAGACTCCTTTGCAGGTGCTACGCTCGGAGAAGGAGGTCACTGTCAGAACGTCTCTCGCTTTCAGTGGCGGGAATCTTTCCTCTCGGGCAGAAGAATGCCCGCAGATCATCGAGCTCACTCTCGCCCTCAACTCCTCGGCCATTGGCATCCTCAAGCAAACTATTGCCACATTCTCCATCGCAAACTCCGTTGGTGTTCTAGCCCAACTTGATTCACCCTCTTCATCCTCTTCACCCGCCGCCACCCACGGAGGAGTCACCAACCCTCCTTATGTCATGAGGCGAACTCCCTGCATCGACGGTAACGGAGATCACAGCCCCCCGATTGTAATACGTCTACAATCTATCCGTGATCGCGTCATTGCCAATGCTGAGTTCACAGTCTGTTCCGACACCGATTGGGAGCAGGATACGTGCACGGTTCGTTTTCTGCGCATTGCATTGGAGTACCCCTCAGAAGGTGTAGTCACGTCCAACACGAATCACATATGGCTATCCGTTCAAATCTCGGAGAAGTACCGACACCCTCGGGTCATCGCGGACATAACTTTGCCTGGCGAACATCTGTCGTCACAAAATAGCGACGTCTGGGAACACGGTACTTCAAGCCAGTCCTCTTCCGGTAGCTCAAGCGAAGATGTCGACGGACTGGCACTGCTCTCCTCTACCAGTCGCGCGACAGCTGCGGTGAGTCTGCCAAGCTTGAACTAGACGTACATCGTGTGTCTAATCAGCTGACAAACTACGAATCCCACAGGCCATCTTAGCTAAGTTAGAGCGGCCGGAAGACTCGACAAGAAGAAGCTACGTGTCCTCCCTAGCACCACTTTCCAAGGAACACCACACACCGACGGAATTTGGAGGACCGTCGGTGAGTCGGTCGCCTGATGCGTCTGGTCGATAGTTTTCGTTGAGAAATCTGACTTTCCACATCTATAGCGGAGCGTTTCACTTTACACGTACGATCAGCGCGATGTGTACGAAGACACGACCGCACAGGCTCCAGACATCTCCACCCAGCTTGCGCCAACGCCCTACGATGTGCGCCCAGGGACATTACGCGACTCGGACATATACTCCACGGAGTCAGGCAGCGGGTCGCTATATTCAACGTTTCCTCTCTGCTCGTGGCCGCCCAGGCCACTGCCGGAAGGAGTCTGCGAGCTCGTACCAGAAGATCCCGGCATCACCCACGAAAGACACGAGCGCTCTGACGTGTGCTACCGCGAGGACTCCACTCTCCGAGCGCAAGTCCCGACGATGCAGGTCGCTGAGCCGATGGCCAAGAATCTTGGGACACCGAGACAAAATACTGCTCAATCGTCACAGACCGCGGCCATACTCGCTCGACCCAACGCTCCCTCCACATCGCAAGGTATGCATCTCGTGTATTGGTAAGGTATGCCTACACTGTTTGCTCACGTATGCGCTCTTGCAACTTTTAGTAATGGGCACCGACTGGGAAAAGCCTCCTTCGTATCGTTTCGCCTCCTCGAAGGCTCGCAGGAAGGGACAGTGTGCCATACAGTAGTCTTGACCAAAAACAGCTGCGGCAGTCAATGTTAGCATCTCGCGCTCATGTCGTTCTGTAAAGTTGTATAATATTCAGATCATGTCTTGTCGGCAGAGTCGGTCCCTCGATGCTGCCCGCCCGCCGAGATTCATCGGCGGAGGAAGGGGGTCATCTCGTTGAGCGCGAGGACATCGACAAAGGACGTACTTACACGCTCAGGCAGAATTGACGTAGGCGAAAGGACACCTGGGCTTGAGTAGAGATATGAAGTCAGGAGATATATTATTCAGCCGGTACCTGCTACCGTGTGTACACGACGCAGCGAAGCCAAGCGGGAAGACATCGGGCTGAATGCAGAGAGTATGCATCAAAATCAGCGAGCCCTTCCTTCCGTGAGTGTCCTTGGTATGAGACGCTGTCTTCGTCCCAAAGGCCAGAAAGTCGTCGGGGTGATCCTCTCCTACTATCGCCTAGATCGCCCTCCCACACGTGAGCCCTCCATAACTCCACGCCTCGTGTTCGCCGTCTCTTCATTCAAACTCAACGCACGCGATGAAAACTCACCTTCATTCCAGGGACGGCAAATCGAGCGATGCCACCGTATTCTTCCCCTCGGTGACATCACGCCAGAAACAAAGTGTCGCAAGAAGTAGTGCCGCCACAAAAGCATGCACACGCGCCCACAAAATAGACCCAGCTCCCGACACTCACCTTCAACGTGCTATCTTTGCTCGCACTGACGAGCAGTCTTGAGTCCGCGCTCCACGCAAGGCGGTACACTGCCGCGACGTGCCCGCGCAGCGTGGCGACGAACTTACCCGTGCGCCCATCCCACACGCGCACGCTGTTGTCCCACGCCGCACTCGCCGCCCACCGTCCGTCGGGGCTGAATGCGACGTGCGAGACCTGCCTCTGGTGGCCTGTCAAGCGCGCGAGAGGCTTCAGCTTCCCTCCACGCTCAGCCGCGTCGCCCGACGCATCGGCAGACGCGGTGCGCGAAGGGAAGAGCGACCACAGGAAGAGCGTGTGGTCGTCCGAGCCGGTGATAAGCAGCTCGCCGGCGGTCGCGACGAGTGCGTTGTAGCGTTTCAGCGCGAGCTCCTGGGCTAATGGAAGTCGTTAGCGAGGTTGTTTGCTTGTCTGGTCGGAGTCGCACGCCCGTGCGAGGAGAGATAACCCCGCAGCAGTACGTCCATCTTCCAAAGACGAATGTACGGCTTCGATGTGGCGGACGTCCCGGGGTGGAGCTGCCCCGCCTCGCTCTCACGCACGACTGATAGAGAAACGCACCTTCGGTGTCCGAACTCGTCTTTTTCCCTAAATGGTCGAACGGACCAGTGCGCAGCACGAAGTCGGTGTTGAGCGTGAGTGTCGTCACCCAGTGTGCATGATCTTTGAGCGTGTGCAATGGTCGTCCCTGCGGATCCCATAGGCGTTAGCGACGAGAGTCCACTAGCGTGGGGAGCGGTACTCACGCTCTCGGCGTCCCATATCCGGACTGTCCGGTCGCTGGACGCAGTGTAGAGCACGCCCTTTCCATTCAGCCCGCCGCCACCCCATCGAACGACGTTCACACTAGCGGTGTGACCACCGAGGGTGTACTCACACCTTCGGGTAAGTGTGGACCATACGCGGACAGTGCCATCCTTCGATGAAGAAGCTAGTCGTGGAGCAGAGGGGTTCCTGCGACGCATCAGCTACCGATATGAGATGTTACAGGCTAGAAAAGGCGCGCACAGGTGTATTGGCTCCCAGGAGAGGGAAGTCACCCATTTTGTGTGGCCCTTGAGGGCGTCGCCTATTGCCGTGCCGGTCTTGGGATCCCATAGTCTGACCTAGAAAACATCCGTGTTTCAGTATCGACTCAAGCGATGCGAAAATAAAAACAAATAGGTCTTGCGCCGAAGATTTGTCCGCAGTCAGGTTCAATCATGCATTCAAATTGCACACTCGCACTCTGTCTCCAGGAGGAGCGTGTGTACAGTGAAATATCGGCGATACCTGTAAGTTCTCTACTTCGCACACGACGGGGTATACAAAACGAGATACAGCACGAACGTCTCGCCCTGCACTCATCTCGTCGCAGATCTCCGTGAAGTGTCGCGAGTACATTTGTGCATCTAGAACGCTTCACGTGGGATAGTAGACCTCGAAACCCGATCCTGCAACGCTTCCTGTACGGCGGCCACTTCACCAGTGAGAGTAGATGCAACGCCAGTTCGTGACTTATGTTTAGCGCAAACTGGCGCCCCACCCGACCCTTCTTCTCCGGTGCTCGGGAACACGGTATATGCTCTTCGCCATGTTCAGACGGACTCGGCCGCACGCATACAGAGCGCCTCTCAATTTCAAGTGGAGGTACTCACATGTCCATCATGCCCACCCGTAGCGAGCTTCCGCTCCATAGCTTCCCACTCGACGCAAAGAACCCATCCCTTGTGCCCCGAAAGAACATGAGACGGCGTCTCCGTGCCAAGATCCCATAGCCGAGCATTGCAGTCGCCGGAACCTGTCGCCAGAAGGTTGCCAGTGGGAGAAAATGAGGCACATAGAATGGGGGAGGTGTGCCCCGAGAGCGTAGATGAGCACCGTGTTGCCGGCCGAACTTTGAAGACGGCTTGCGGAGAACAGTGTATAACGAAGACGTCTTCGGACGTGAAAGCGTGCGAGGGATGCGAGAGGATATCCTCTTCGATGGATTTCGCGATCGCGATGCGGGTGGGCGCGCCGGGCGTTGTTGCGTCTGCGGGGAGTGCTATGTGGAACGCGAAGGGGACCGGGTCCTCGTCCTATTGCAACGGTCCTCAGTTATGCGAACGAGCGGCGTCACACGGCGTGGACTTACACACTTTTGTGTTGAGCTTGTTTACAATCGCCTCGAGGCCCTCTCGCGAGACGTTTGCCGGGAGATTGACGGCAGGCGCAAGCGGCTGCCCGTCCTCTTCACTAACAAATTGCACTACGATGTGCGGCGAAGGCTGAAGCAGCTCTGGCTCTGGCGGCGCGATGCCGTGGTAGACCTTCTGTCGTTTTGGGGGTGGAAGTAGCGTCGCCATTATGCGTCCCAGTCAGCAGCTATAGGTGTGTCGTGAGGTTTACGAGGATTGTCGTGCAGTTTGTGAGGAGCTCGAAGAGCGTGCAAGATCAAGCACCGAAAATGGTGAGGCGCCCATAGATGAGAAGCGCTTGCCAAAATCGGGTTAGATAAGCGTCGGGGCGCTTGCGGGGGCGTGCGACCTCGTGGGTACCGGACACCCCCCAAAGGGAAATCGGCGAGGACATCTGCGCCTCCGTCTGTAACGGCTTGCACGACATGGGCTGCTTGATGATTCATGCTCGTTCTGCGGCCTCCTATAAAAGCAGGGGGTAAGGCCGAGCTGTCTCCTCACTTCGCCTCCCGACAGCTCCTGCACGAAACCACTCGACATCCTGTCTAAACTCATCCAGTCCAGCATCTTGAGGCCTCTACGCATCTCGCGCCCAGCTGCCACTTTCAGACACTTTTCATCCTCACCATCTACCGCAATGAAGGTTGTCCCTCGCCCCAGCAATGAGCGTGGTCAAGCCGACCATGGTTGGCTCAAGACCTTCCACACATTCAGCTTTGCCGGGTAAGTCGTTAGACCCGCCGGGCGACGGGATAGTCGTACTAACTCCTGAGTAGATATCATGATCCGCAGCACGAGCAGTTTGGCCCTCTGCGAGTCATCAACGAGGACCGCGTCGATCCCAAGACCGGCTTCGGCACGCATGCACACCGGGAGTTCGAGATCTTCTCGTACATCGTGAACGGCGAGCTCGAGCAGTATGTCATCCTCCCCGTATTTGTGTCCGCAAAATACTGACCTTTCTATTCGATAGTCGCGACTCGATGGGCAATGTCGAGATCATGAAGCGCGGTGACCTGCAGATGACCTCCGCGGGCACTGGCATCCGCCATAGCGAACACAGCCACGGCTCAAAACAAGTCCACTTCTTGCAAATCTGGAGTGTCCCGTCGACAAGGGGGCTCACGCCCCAATATTTCACTCGGCACTTCACCGACGAGGAGAAGAAGGACCAGTGGGCGCACATCGTCGCGCCAGTCAACGCTCCGGGCGTTCTGGAGAAGCGCGAAGCATCGGGACCTGCACCTGTCCACTCACCTCTCGACCTCTTCGCGACCATCCTTTCCCCTGGAAAATCTCTGGGCCACACCTTCAAGTCCGGAAGTGCGGCGCGGAAGGGATACGTGCATGTGATCCAGACGTCGGGCTACAACCCGAAGGAGGCGAGCGGGGCGCGCGTTCGTGTCCTCGGAGCAGAGGGCGGTCCTGTGGACCTGCGGGAGGGCGACGGTGCATACATCATGGCTACTCCTGGCGAGGAAGTGACGGTAGAGAACGCTGGGGAGACGGCTGCGGAGGTGGTATTCTTTGACATGGAGTGAGGTGTTTGGGCCAATGCTGCTTGCTCTCCGGTTTACATCAACATCTCTGTAACGATATCCTACCTACCTATTCTCCCTAATTTTCAGGACCTCTGTTCACTCGCAACTTAGTTCATGCTGGTGTCCGCTGGGGACGCCAGTTATGTGCATCGCGCGCATGTGATCGAGACGCGTCGCGTTAACGCGTTTGTGACCGTGACCGTGTCACACTCTTGTCGCGTCTTGTGAGGTTTCTGGCTCTGACCGACTCGTCGGTCCTTCCCAGCTGCGATGTATCTCCCCTAAACACCTCCTCCTGCTCGCCGTCCCTCCTCCCGTGCAGTGCGCACACCGCTGGCCTGAAGATTCACCATAAGTTGTAAATAGGCAGCTTTCCTGCTGGCAGACCAATCTACTTCTGGGTCGTGACTCTTGCAGTCAGCTTGATTGCCTCTTTGGCAGCCCGTGGCAATGTCCTCTCCCGCGAAGGAAACAGAGGTTCCTTTCTCATTGTGAGTTCGTTCACGGCACGGAAAAACAGGACGTGTGCAAACCCTTCCGCAACCGCCAGCTTCGTTGAGCTTGTGCAAGCAATTGCAGCGATCAAACCCCATAGGGCCGCAGACAAGCAGCCACGCAGTACGCGCTGGGTCGACACACCCACATACAAGACCTTCAAACGATGGCTCGGTGCTCTACGCGAGCGGTACGCACCGCTGCCTGCCGGTATGACCACCATCGTCTTCCGCCTGCTTTTCCCCGAAGAGGATGTCCGCCGCAAGTATGGGTTGCAGGAAATTCGCATGGCACAGTACCTTACAAAGATCCTTGGAGTCTCTACCGCCGCTGGTGGGAGAGGTGAACGACTGAGGAAGTGGAAAGGCGAGGATGCCCTCGGTTGTCTTGGCAATGAAGTCGAAAGGGTCATGGACGGCCGCTCGATAGTGAGTTTTCCTCGGACTGTATGGGACATCACTAACAATGCGCATATAGGCTAGCGTAAGCAGCATAAGCCTCTGTCGAGTGGATTCGCTTCTCTCGGAGCTCGCAGGTAAATGCGCGTACTCCGCTGAAGTGTACAGAGAAGGCACGCACATGAGCCGTCGCTCGAGAGAAGCCATTCTCTCCGAGCTATACACTTCCTTAACTCCGGCAAAGAGCGCGGTCATGACGCAGATCATCCTAAAGGACCTCCGTCCCTTGTTATACCCCATCCCACAATCTGCATGTCATTACACGTCCGCGCTCCTGGAGTATAAAAGTAACGCTGTGGCGATGCTCACGAAAGAGTCTGCCATGCATGCATGGGACTCTTCCGGTCGCATGTCGTTGATCTTCAAGACGAGGGCAAACCTAGAAGAGGCTGCAACCGCTTTCGAAGGACTCAACAACGGCGAAGTGTTTCCTCAGCCCACAGTGGGAGTGCAAATTCAAGTGCGTGTGAACAGTATACCAGAAGGCCGCATATATTGAGCATTAGCTGCAGATTCCGAAATGTGTCAAGGGTCAAGGACCCGCCCAGTCTCTCAAGTCTCTGAAAGGAGCGGATAAAGTTTGGGTAGAGACCAAGTACGACGGAGAACGTGCCCAGATCCACGTATGGTTCGATGACGACGGCGACCCGCGCATCCGTATCTTCAGCAAAAGCGGGCGGGACTCCACCCTAGATAGAGCGGGCATCCATTCGTGAGTTAACAATGCATCCTGAGAGTACACGGCATACTGAATCAGCATGTCAGCATCGTATATGCTGCGCTCGGGATCCCATACCCAGGTTCATACGCTGAAGCGGATGCGCAGAGCTCTGACACACTACCCTTCAAACGTGGCATCGTAGTCGAGGCTGAGATGGTCGCATATAGTGATGCACTCGGGCGCATAGATGGTGAGCTTTCCGAAATGAACTCACCATACGAACCCTTGACTTACATTTTACAGAATTTTGGCGCATACGGAGTCTCATCGCAAGAACTGCTATCGGCGTGCGCCATAGAAGTCCGCCGCCTGGACCATCCACTCAGGAGGAGGTTATGTGCGACTGATCCATGTTTTTTCCCTGACGCCTACTAATACCTCGTCTACCGGACAGGGAAACCCAGTGCTCCTTAATCTCTAATGGAACAGACGGCGGCACACGCCATCTCGCTCTCGTGTTCTTCGACATCCTGCTTCTCGACGACGCCTCCCTCCTCCCTGTTCCATACGGTCAGCGACGCGAGGTTCTAGAACGCCTCATCAACGTGAAACCCGGGTACGCGATGCTCGCCGAGCGTACTTGTATCGACACAACACTTCCGAATGGGGAGGAAATGCTTAGAAGGGCGTTCGCGCGTGTTGTGGCGGACCACCAGGAAGGTGTGGTGATCAAGGCGGACGACGCAGGGTATGCGGAGAAGCGATGGCCGTGGGTCAAGGTACGCCCTGCTAAGTCACAGGCAAGAACATTGCACTAACGGTGTGATTTTTAGTTAAAGCAGGACTACATCCCTGGTCATGGCGATGCCGTGGATCTTGTCCTCCTTGGGGCATCGTGGGAGAAGGAGCGTGCGAGAGAATTAAGAGGTGAGCCTGAAATGTGTTACATGATGATGGGGTCTCACAGCACTCAGTTCCCCCGACGGCCTATACAACTTTTTACTTCGGCGCGCTCTCTAATGCGGATGAGCTTAAAAAACATGTACGTCGGTTGCTGAAATCCCGTTGCAAATGCTATAGTGATCCTCATGCGTGCGTACCACAGCCCAACCGCCTACCACACTTCGAAATAATATTCACGTCGTCGTACGGCCTCGACCGGGCGCAACTGGAAGAGTTGATCTTCTTGATTCAAAATTCGGACTCTGCACCATATCGCCATCAGGTATGTCGCTACACGCTGTAGATTAATCCCTAAAGCCCACATACTCCAGGCGGCTGCCAGTCTATCATACACTCATACGCTTAGCCGGAGCCTCTCTCCTCCTACCGTTCTCCTTCGGGAGCCGCTGCTGGCCGAGCTCTTTGGGGCAGGCTTCACCAAGTCCCCTGGCAACCGCGTATGTCCCATTGCCCATCACGGTCGCATATCGTTAGGTCTGAACTCATGTAACAGTTCTACGAGCTACGTTTCCCGCGGATAGCTAAGATCTTCCGTCCATCCGATCGCCCGTGGCTGGACGGCACAACGCTCCCAGAGTTCCAGCAAATTGCCCGCACCTCCGTTGGGCGCGACCGCACCGGCAAGGCTGAGGACGACTGGGCACATTCCATATTTCGCCCCGACGTGCCTCCCTCGCCCGGTCTGCATTGTCCGGTGAAGCGGAAGCGCACGGAGGACATGTGGGTAGAACGCCTCGCGCTCGTCGACGCCAAGGTGGGCTCGCGAAGCCCCACGAAGCGGATGCGCATCGACGTCCCTCCTACACGGGTCACGCAGGGGGTGCGTCGGGAGAATGCTGAGAACGAGACAGGACCTTCCGCCTCTGTGGCAGCCGCAGGTGCAAGTGGCAGCCCAAGACAAAGGGTTGGAATGCTGCGTTTAGACTCTGTCACGAACGTGGTGTCGTTCCCACCACCGCTAGCCCCTCCTTCGACATCGCCTTTGTCGCGACGTCGCAACAAAGACCCTTGTGCTCCTGAGCCCTCAAATAGGCCGCAGAGCCCTCCTTCTTCGCCACCACGCTTAAATAACCCCATACCCAGTCAACCCCCAGCACATATGGAGAACACCAACCAGCCGTTCTCCCTGAACGCTCCCGGGTACTCGGGCACCCCCACTGATAGGCTGATAGTTCTAACACACTCCAACGAAGGGATGGACGCCCCCCAACCGCAAGATCCGTCCGCCCGCGCGCCGACTCCGGATGAGCTTTACTACCCAAGTGTGCAGGAACGGCCTCTTGATCCTGTCCCATTCATTCCTACAGCACGCACCCTCTACCAGTTCCTGCACAACTCCGTAGTCTGGCTGGCCCGTCCAGACGGTGCCCCGCGCCCCGCTTGGCGCGCGGCGTCCCAGGCGATCATTCCCCCGAGCAGCAGGGTCAACACGCTGGAGGCGGTGGTGCTCGCGTGTGGGTGGAGTGAGACACTCGCTTGTGCATGGGCGGCACGCGGCGTCGTGTTCGTGGACGACTCCCAGGACGGCGGCGCGTGGTCGCTCCAAGAGACCATGAAGGAGCTGGCGGCGTTAAGAGCGGCAGCGCTGAATGCGGGTAAGGCGGCGGCGTGCAAGCCGGTATTCCTGCTCAGTATGACGATGCTCGCGCATGACGCGCTCACGGAGACGGCGACGGTGGAGGAGTGGGAGAGCCGGGCCATCTGTCGATTCGGTTAAGTGGCATGTATGGTACTATGCAGCGAAGCGATGTTTCCCAAAATATCTCTGTATGCGATGGATGTCACCTCATATGTTCTAAATGCACACTTTGTCTGAGAAATCGAACGTCGACGCCGGGGGCATTTGCGATAGCGGAATTGAGCGGCTGTAGAGCGAACAGCGACACTTGCCTATTCTGGAACTACACCCGCCGGGCGCCACCGACTGACCGCCGATTACGAGTCGCAGTTTGGGTCTCCGCGGGTCTTCGACGTGCATTCGTTCCTCTGTCTACCGGCTGATCCCCTCGGCGACGTCTGCTTCGACCTGAAATACCTTCTTCTGGTTGACTCGCGCTGTATATTCATGCTGTGATGCTTCCGCGGTCCGCACCACACTTCAGCCGCGATGTCTGACGACGTGCCGTCCTGGCCATCTCTCTACAATATCGTCGTGGAGCTCTTTCCGCTGCAGCATAGGGATCCTGAACAGCCAATAGGGAGATACTTGCACGACCCCCACGGTGCGTTCCTGCAACATGTAATGAATGGCCCAGACGTGGCTGACACGCAGCATATTAGACGTCTTCCGTTTTACGCTTTATTGGACGCTCATCTTCTACATTCCCCTGTATATTCTATGCGGAACCTACGCGTTCTTGAACCTGGCCTTCCCTCCGTTCCACGCGCCCCTGAAGTCACGCAAGCCGAAAGCCATCAGGGCGGACTCGGGCCCCTCGTACCGCAGCGTCGAGGGTCGGGACGACATTCCCATGCGGCGATACGACCGGCAGCTAGGCCCCGACACGCAGAGTCAAGCCCCTGCGCCATCGCGCTCTCGTGCGAAGCAGAACGAGACAAGATCGCGGCTGACCTTCGCTCTGCTGGTGCTCTTCGTGTTCGCGGTGGCGGCGCTGGCCGGAGCCGTAGTTGGATCTGCAATTATCGGCTATGTAATGGCCGGTCTATTCAAGGCGTCGAAGTACAACATGTCAACGTGAGTGCAGTGCAATTCATTACGCGTTATGTCAGCGGGACTGACGGCCCTCCTAGCTGGATTCCGTTCATCGGAGGGTTGCTGCAGACGCTTGTGGGATTTCTTGGGTACGTACGGCCGTTACGCAGCCAGGGCTGCTGATGCGTGAACACGGTCGCTGATCATGCCCCTCACCCAGTCTCTGGCCTACCGTCATCGACATCATATGAACACATCTGTCGCCTGCCGTGTCGCTGGCCGTGGGCACACCCCTGTGCGAGCGTGTTGTGATACCCCTCATGACCAGTGCTGTATCATACCGACCTACTCTAGATTCGTGCCAGTGCGCATCTTCTACAGCCCCCTAAAGATACCCTCCCCGTGAGAGCAGTCCGACCGCCGACTGATGCGGATGTGCGCAACCATCTCCTGTGTTTTGCGAAACAGGTTAGGAGAAGCCTCCAGGTCGGTGGCATATGATGGCATGCAGAGCTAGTCTGCCAGATGACGCACCGGCCGATGTCCGCGTGCTACCAAACAACGCCTGCAGTGCTGATTCCGCCCGCCGGGACGTGGCGTACCCGGAGGGCGTGTACTTTCTGTGGGCTAGGTTCGGTCCCGCAGACAGGGCGCGCCTCTGTACTGCCTCCGGTCCCGCCGACGTTGTTGTAGGTATGTCACTTGGTCCTTCTTGGCTTCAGCCGACCGCCGCCCGTTGCTCATCACGCTGGACAGAGGTACCAGGGCCTCGTCCACGGTTGGGAAGGTAACAGGAGCAATCAACCCATGATCGGGACGTATTCTCTCTCGCCCGCGGCGAAACCTCGATTGTCGCTCGCACTGTTCGACTCCTACCAAGTACAGGTCGCAGATGGTACCTCTCCGTCTACTCGTTCACACCGAAGCAATGTTCCCCAGGAGCATCACGTTTTACCGAGGTATGGCCCCTGGCCACAGTTGCAGATCACATACACTTGTCGAACGCAAACGGATGGATCGGGCGACAGGGTCTACAAGACCCGTCAGGCCCGAAGAGCCGCTGTACCATCCACGATCGGGCGTACAGAGAGCGCTGAAAGCGTGAAAGCACTGGAGTACTTCTTGAGACCAGCTAGGTTATCCCGACGATCCCACGAGTACGGAACCCCAGGCAGGACTCAACATTCAAACGCGCCGCTTGCCAGATGCATGCAGCCACACCGCCAACACGCTGCCACTGTCCGCGCCTTGCGGCCGATGTTCGACGTCCCTGCCGTCTGCCGTCTGGCGAGATATCTCGCTCGTCTGTCGGCCTTACGCCTTAGCGGCCTGCCGCGACTGAACCTTCGGCGTGCAGCCAGCCGCGACCCCGCTATTCTTAGCGGCGTGTTCTCTGCGCTCTGGACGGTTGACTTGCCTGCGAATATGAAGTGATCGCTCTTCTTCGGGTTGAGCGTTTACCCGCGAGCTGCGATGGTCCCCATAGGGGCTTGTCATGCAGCCCGTCGGGCACGCTGGTGACGCTAGATTTTCGGAGTTTACTCTCCGGAACTCGAGCCAGGTAGATACATCTCATCACCCCTCCACCTCCTACCCCCGAGGAAATGCCTTTACGCACAGCGTGTGGGACTCCCGATAGCACCCGTTAGCCCTACCTAATACCCACTAAAACCTCGCTATTAACAACCCAGTTCACCGGCAGCATGTTCACGTCCGCCAGGACCGAGCACCAGGTATTCTGTACTTTCCTTATCTTCTCCTTCCTTTTCACTTTACTCACTTTTGCTACATTTCTATCAAGCGTCAGTCTTCTATTAATCGTTGCATACCATCTCTGCTTCACTTCCTGTGCCGTGAATTGGATTCCCTCGTTCTTGATTACGCGCTCGCAGCGAAGCTTCCACACCAGGTACGTTGATTCCGAGCACAGGATCGTCCATAGCTTCTCTTGCCATGTCCTCCGCTCGCCATTTTCAGTCGCGAAGGACGCACACGCCACTCCGAGCATCGTCCCCATCGTTTGCGATTTCCAAGTATGGCCAGCGTTCTCCCACAGCTCTCGCAGCAATCTCCAGATTAACTCTCTACCCTCGGCCTTGCATTCGGTGAGGATGTGCTCCATTGACTCGAGCTCGCCGCAAGTACCGCATGTTGCTCTTTCTTGCAGCTCATTCGACATGCTCGCCCGTTGCCAGTGTCTTCCGACCATGAAGCTGTCGTGTATTGCTCTCCACATGAACTGTCTGCACTCTCTCGAGATGCTATCATTTGTGAGTGACAGCCATATCATTTCATTCGTTACTTCCCTGCCAAATTTCTCGCTAATCTCTGTCTTGATTACTGCGAGATTTCTAACCGTGCTCGGTCTCTGTTTCGCTGTACGTGCTTTCCTCTGCCTTATTGCCTTATATGCCAGCTTTTGCGTCATTGCGCTCAGCTTTGCGCCCGACAGCCATAGCTCATGCGGTATCGTGAAATCTAGGTCTTCCATCTGGCCCATTTCGGCTCCCTTGGCCGCCAGTCTGTCCGCCCCTTCGTTGAGTTCAAGGCCGCTGTGTCCTTTCACCCATCGCATCGCCGTCACCGTTGTCCTAGCGCGTAGTGCCGCAACAGTCGCTCTCGCAAGGTAGCTATTCTTCTGCGTGACGTATCCCTCGTCTTCGTGCCTCTTCCTGTCTCTCGTTAACGCTTTGATTACAGTCCTTGAGTCCGTTTCATGGACAAGCGGCCGCCGACCATCAAGCTTTGTCGTCGCCAGCAGCGTTGCAGTCATCTCCGCCGTCTGGTTTGTTTGCAGCATTGTCCGTGGTAGCCTCATAGCAATGTTCTCCGTGCTCTCTGCCGCAACGTACACTCCCGCCCCCGCTCTGGCGTTCGCGTCGCCGTTCTGTGAGCACGATCCGTCTGTTCCGATTGTCTTGAACTCACTAGTTCTCTGCAGAATCAGGCTCGGCGGCGTCCTGGATAACGGTCTGCCATCCGTGAATACTCTGAACGTCTCGCTCAGCTGGCCCTTCGTTGTCACTCTTCTGTCCACTACTTCAGCCTCTATACCCAGCTCTTTTGCCCAGGCGTCATCCTCGTCTTCGTAGTCTTCCGGTTGTTCTTTCCTCGGGTCCCATTTTGGAGGGAGGAGGTCAAGGATTTGCTTCGCTCTGATGTAGCAGCGGTGCGGGTTGGCGCATCTACTCTGGGTTACCTGAGCTTCACAATCTGTGCATACACATCGCATTGTCGGTTTGTGGGCCGGGTTCTCAAGCGCCTTTGCCAGCCCCTCGAAGTCGCCCACCGTGCGTAGTCCATGATTTCTTTTCATGCATATTGTTGTTACTGACTTCGCCGAGAGCCTCCCCATTCTCTTCCGCTCTGTTTGGTTGTGGTCCCACATGGGCATCGCTCGAAGCGCAGACCTGCTGAAGGCGATCGCTTCTTGCCGGACGCCATACTTCTTACCCGCGTCGATCATGGCTTTCAAGTCAGGTGCGAGTTTTCTTGCTGCAGGCTTCCAGTGCTGTAGGAACGTACTGATCCTTAGCTCCTTCTCTTTTAGGTGCACATCCTTTGGGACGTTTATGGCAAGTAGGTCATCCACCACTCTCGCCCAGTCCGGCCGATCCTCACCATATTTTAGATACTCTTTCAGCCACATTATATCTATCGCTTCATTTCTTGCTTCCAGGTCTAGCAGACCAATGCCCCCCTCACTTATCGGAAGGTACAGGTGTTCTGTTGCTATCGGGACGTGTGGCTTATCACTCCATACATAGTTGCGTATTATTTTGTTGAGCCTCTTCACTATCGCGCCTGGCATCCGCTGGACATCGGTCAGGAACTGTGTCATGCCGCCCGCCATCATTTGCACGGTCTGCGCTTTGCCTAGGACGGTGGCGTGCCCCATCTTCCATCGTTCCAGCACTGCTTGTACTTTCTCGATCTTCGGAGTCCATACCGCACACTGTTCCACTCCATTTCCCATGAATGCTCCCAGAATTCTCACCGCCTCTCCTTCCTTCGCCACATGCACCCCCGTGGGGTAGTTCCGCCACTTCCCAGTCCTCTCGTACACCTCAATCATTTCCCTTCGGAACTCCCTCGAGCCCAACGGGATTATCTCTGTCTTCCCGATATTGAAACGCGCCTTGGCTGCCGAGCACCACGTGTCAAGGACGCTCTGCAAGACTTGGAAGTCGTCCTCCTCTGACAAGTATACCGTTGTGTCATCCGCGAACAGCGTCGCTTTAAGTGCGCTTCCACTGGTGGGTATGTTCATGCCCTTCAGCGGCGAGTTTCTTATCATCGCGGACAGCGGCTCGATTGCAAGGTCGAAGAGGAGGCACGACAATGGGTCGCCTTGCCTCACCCCTCTATAGATCTTGTACGTCTTGCTCGTTACGCCGTTTATCACCACTGACGTCCTCGCCTCCCCGTATAGGGACTTGATTATGTTCGTGAATGTGTCCGGTATCCCGAACGCTTCCAGGACTTTCCACAGATAGTCGTGCGCAATCTTGTCGTACGCCTTCTCTTGGTCCAGTGCTACGATCGTCCCGTTGACCTCTTTCGCCTCGGCCCAGGTTATCATCATTTTGGCTAATTGGGTGTGGTTACGTAGCCTCCGCCCAGGGACAAAACCCGCTTGTGCTGGGTGCACTATTTCCGGGGCGACATCCGCAAGGCGTATCGCCAGCGTCTTACTCAGCAGCTTGTAGTCTGTGTTCAAGAGCGTTATAGGTCTGTAATTAACTACTTTCGTCCGGTCGCCCTTCTCCTTATAGATTGGCGACATCCATCCCTCCGCAAGGTTCGTGCTCGGGGACACTCCGTGTACGCGTACGTCTTCATATGCCGCCGTCAGGAGTTTGACTATGTCGAGCGTTGCACGCCCTTGGTGCCTGGAGTCTTCCACATAGCGGGCCTGGACCGTCTTCCACACTTCATACTGTATTCCATCTAGTCCCGGGGCCGTTCCGGTCTTCGCGAAACGCAACGAGAGTTCGACGTCCTCCCTGGTTATCGCAGCACCCATGAGTTCAGCTTGATCTCCTTCAATCCTGCTCGTTATACTTTCTAGCGCGGTCGCGATGTCCTTTTCTCTCTGCGCAGCTGCCGTTACATCCGCTCCGTCATCCTGGATGTTGTCGTGGTGCTGTCTCGCCATTTCGGCCATCCTAACTGGGTCGGATTCATAGACTTTCTCACCCTGAGGTGTCAGGATGCCCTCTCTCTCAAAGGCAGGGATGAGTTCTCTCGGCGCTTGCTTCCTGTGCAATCGCGTCCAGTACTTCGTTGGTCTCTCCCCGTCCATCCTGTGCTTTGCTCTCGCGTTCGCCTGCTGCTGCTTGTGTCTCTTCTCTTTCAGCTTCCTTATCTGCTCTGTCAGGGCCATCGCCTCGGCCGCCCGTACTGCCTCGCCGCTTTCCTTGTCATTCGTTACCTCTGCTAGCCTTGCTTCAAGCAAGCCGATCTCCTGGATTAGCTTCGGGACCGTTTCCTTCTCTCGTTGCCTCGCCATCGCAAGCCATTCTCCCTTCAACTTGTGCAGGATTACTTGCGGGTTTGACACCTGAGTCCTACCATCCCGTGTAACGTCCTCAAGATCTTTCATTGCTTCTAGTCCTTTTGACTTCATTTTCGCCGCCAACTTCTTGTCCTTGAGTAGGTGCAGCGGGAAGACAGGCCTTCCTTTCCCCACCGCCGGTTCACTCGGGGCCGTTAGCATGACAGAGACCATATTGTGGTCAGTCTTAACTCCTACTGGTTCTATTTTCCAGTCTCTAGCCCACCTGGCGAGATCTCTAGTGACATATATCCTATCAAGCCTCGACATCGTTCTCGCATCGCCTACACCTCTCTGGAAGGTGAAGTCTCTCGTGTCCGGGTGTACTGCACGCCAGCCGTCGACCATCATTAGTCCGAGGTCCGCTTTCAGCTCATCCAAGTCTTCGGCTGACGCGTCCACAGCGTCTTCGGTGGCCGGCGACCGATCCAGGACGTCTTCGACATTGTTGAAGTCACCTGCCATGAGGTCGGGCTTTGGGACGGTCGGTCTCGTGCGGTAGAAATCTCTAACTTGCTGGTAGAACGCTCTCCTCTCTGCCACCCCCGCCGACGTTGGGGCGTAGATACAGAGGATCTCTCTCTGTTCCCCCCCTCGCCAGGGGAGGGAGAGTTGCATTGCCCTTCCTGGGACCACAACCGTCATTCTTGCTCCCTCCGTGTTTATTATCTTCTTGTTTAGCACGATTGCCACGCCTTCCTTCTGCGTTGGCGCCTCAGGGTGAGGTGAGTAAAATATCTTTATCCTGTTTGCAAACATTCTGTGCAACTCCGCTTTCCTCTCTTCCGTTAGGTGCGTTTCTTGCATCAGCATCACTCCGATGCGTGACGCCGTCAATACACGGTACATCTTGCCCCATTTGTTGTTCTCATGGTCACAGACTAACGTCCCGAAACCGTTGATATTCAGCGTCGCCACTCTTATCGCGGTTTTCTGAGCAAGGTGTTCGTCCCGCTGCCTTCGGCGGGCATTTCCCCGCGTTTGCCTGTCGCTTTCTTCATTTGTCCCGTTCTGGTCGTTTCCGTTTCTCTCATTTCGCATTCTTCGCTCATTTCGCTGCTGCCCGTCGCTCGGGAGTCCCGCATTACTACATACGTCGCGCCTTTGCTGGACCCCGGCGCCGCCACCGATTCCGGTAGAGCGTTCATCAGGTCTGGGTTCGGCGGGTGGGCTCTCACACCCTCGCGCTCTACCAGTGCGCATGTCACCGTAGCCAGTGCTGTTAACCCGTTGTGTATGATTTGTTTGTAATGAATTGGGAGTTGCTTAGATGTCCTACATGTTTGCAACCAAGTCCATGCAGTGAGGGGCATATCCCCGCCCCAAGGGCGACTATGCACTTCGCAGAGGTGTCCTCAGCCTAGTTTGATTCTTCCTCTGCTGGCTTCAGCCTCTCGGCACGGCACGTCGAGGCCTAAATAGGCCGCCGTTGTAGGGACAGACGTCCTCAGCTTTCCTGCGCCCGGAGGCCAGTATATTTGGGCCGAGGACGGACACTGCTCATCCCGCTTGCACCGTACTAGGCCGGCTACGCTAGATATGAGCAGTCTTCCTTGGAGCGCGGTGGTCAGTCGCGTTCGGGGAGGGGACAGTCGATTCGCTCAGTCACAGATGGCATTCATTCCTACTGCGTGTTCGTTACATGATCAAGATATCGTAGTCCAACAGACGTAGTGCTCGTTGTCAACGGCGGGTGCCCAGCGACTTAGGCGGCGCAGCCTTGCGCTTCCCGCTGGCGCGGTCGCCGTTGTCGTCGCCTGACTCGTCGTCACGTCCGCCGTGGCCCTTGTACCCGCCGCGCTTCTCGATGACCGTCTGCCATCCTGCAACATGCGGGAAGGGGCACTGGTCGGTCTGGTGGTCTGCTCCGTGGCACATCTCGCACCGCGTCTGGCGGCGCGAGACGGTCGCGCGGACGGTCTCGCCGGAGAAGGGGGACACCTTGAGGTTGTCACGCCAGTCCACCCAGAACTTCGAAGACTTCGTCGGGGGGTCCATGTAGATGTACGCCACCTTCGTAGTCTTAGTCTTGGTGACCACGTCGCGCACGACGACGTCGAGGGAGTCGATGACCTTGCACGTCGCTACGTTCTTGTCTGCGAACGATGCATAGTCCTGGTTCGCGGAGACTAGCGTCTTCAGGTCTTCGTACACCTTGTCCTTGGTGAATTCCTCCATCACGAGCTCTCTGATCGCGTACACCTCCCAGCGGGTTAGGCCGATGAGGGGCAGCAGCAGCTTCGGAGGGGTGGAGGCATCGGCCGTCGCGACGAACGAGATGTCTCTGAAAATCCAGATGCGCTGGACGATCAGGAGCATCGCGACGACGGGCGGCCAGCTGTGGCTCATCCAGGCCGTGGCTGCCTCCCATCGCTGGACGCCGTTCTGAGTGCGCGTCGGCGGGATGATGCCGAACGGGACGTCGCCGAAGGCCGCCTTGAGGGTCCGGTTGAGGGCGCCGTGCGTCTCGCTCGCCTTCGCGTCCGAGATGTGGTCCTGACCGAAGGGTTCCAGCGCCACCCGCTCCGGTTTCTGCCTCCAGCTCGCGACGGTGGCCTTGTGGACGTTTCTGAGTTTGTCGTCCGGGTCACGCAGATGGATCTCCGGGTAGCCCCCCTGCGGGTTCGGGGGCATTCCCAGCGCGGCGAAGTGGGCGCGCCTGCTGTTCCAGAGCTGCGCGACCGACGCACTCATCGAGTTGTCCTGCTTCATCGGCGCCGGCGGCAGCTTCGGCACCTTTGACCAGTCGACGTCCATCGGCCACTTGGCCGCGTTCGTCGCCTGGGCCGAGGGGTGAGCGGGGTGCGAGACGCTCGTCTGAGCCATCGACGACAAGCCCGCCACCGGCGCGCCGTTCGCGCTGCCCTGGTTCCACATCGACGGGTCCATGTTCGGTGTCGGTTGGCGTAAGTTCTGCGTCCGGACGAACGGCGCTTCCTCCCTCGGGCGCGCCGCTGCCCCGGGGTCCGCCTGCTGGTTGAATTGACTCAGGAGGTTGCGCGCCGCCGGGTGGTAGGTCCTGGGGGCGTTCATCGGCGGGGGGTAGATCACCTGCGCAGGCGTTCGCATGCGCGAGGAGGATGCGACGGGGGGGTGCATATCCTGTCGGACTTGCTGCCACGCGTCCTGCGCTTGCTGCTCCGGCCACTCGTGCACAACGCTCGGCGTCGCAACACTCAGGCTCGTCGCGTTGGCCCGCATTCTCATCGCAAGACTCGTCGTCTGGGTGGAGGGGATTGGCGCCGTTGGCATCATCGGCTGGTGCTGCAGCTGGGGGAGCGCCGCCGCGGGTTGCTTCGCGCGTGCTCGGTCCGACATCGCGGGTTGCTGCTGGGGCGTCGGCATCCGCGGGGCAGGGGGAGCGCCCTCGGTGATAGCGGCGGCCTGTTGTCTCGCCGGGAAGATGTGCAGCGCCTGGACGCCTTCTTCTCCGAGTAGCTTGACGACAATCGGGTTGTCGGCGAGCGGCTGGCCGGGGATGTCGACGATGCACGCCTCGAGCTGCTTGCGACAGTTGCGCGCCATGGCTAGCACGATGAATTCAATTACGAATTCGCGCTCCGTTCGTGCGTTCTGGAGCGCCGCCGGGTACGGAGGGGGTACCTCTTGCTGCTTCAGGTTCGCATACCCTCCGCACGCCCGATCGATCCGGTCGATCTCCGATTGGTCCGGGTCGTCCGAGCCCTCGTCGTCCTCCATGGGGACGTCGTGCTGCTCCGTTGGTTGGTACGGAGGTTGCAAGAGGGCGGGGTTGATCGTGTCGTGCTGGTTCGAGAGCTCTAGGTCGCCGTCTAGTGACGTGTCCACCCTCTGCCGCTTACGGGCAGGCTGCGCGTTCATCTGGGGGTTGATGTAGTTCTCCAACGACGTCACGGCGTGGTCGTAACTAGGGAGCGGCAGCGGGGGGTAGTTCATCTCGAGCTCCTGCTGCTGGTAGCCCATCTGGCGCTTCGGGGAGGATGTGACGAACGAGGAGGAGCTGCTTAGGTCGAAACCGTCGAGCGCGTCACCGGTGCTCCCGTAGCCCACGCCGTCGTTCGAGATGCCGTAGTTTTCCACCTCCCCGGACTGCTGCTGCTGCTGAGCGAGACCCGCGAGGTGCATGAACTCGCTGAAGTCGACCGTCTGCTCGTACGGGCGCGGGGACGGTGACGGGGTTGGCTCCCATGAGGATAGGCCGCCGGGGAAGTACTCGTTTGCCGTACTCTGGCCCGAGCCGTACTCGCTCTTCATGCGCACCGCGGTTAGTACTCGCCGCGGCCGCATTTCGGTAGTACGCACCTGCTGCTCGACGTTCTGGAAGTCTCTCGTGAACGTCCTGAACGTGCCGCCTAACTCTCCACCCTCGTAGGCCGGGAGTAGCTGGTTTTTCGGCGCTACATAGCGTGTTTTGCCTGCGGGCCGCGGCGACGTGCGCAGGCTCGCGCTGGTCCTGGGCGGGACTTGCGCCAGCGGGGGGAACTGCGGCGTTTGCGGGGGGCGGTCCATCGTAGAGGCAGGTAGGTGTTGTCGGGTGGGGTTGGCAGGGGGAGGTCAGGGAGGGGCAGGACGCTCTCTCTCTCCCCCTCCCCTTTTGTTCGCCTCTGCCACCTGTTCGGCACCCGAGCACCTTCAGCTTCAGATGCTGGGTGGCCAGTTTGGGACGCTCCGAGTAGTCTGTTGAATGTTCAGGTGTCTGCTACTCGCGCGCGCTCCTCACGGGCAGTCTGTTGCCGTTCTTGCTGTTTGCTCGCGCTTGCCGCTTAGTCATCACCCGGTGCGGCGGGGCTATGCCGTTCGTTCGGCACTCGCCGCAGCTGTGGCTGGTTTGTGTGGACGCCTTTGGCTCGACAATCGGCATTCTCCGCGCACTCCCATACAGCACGTACATTTCCTATCCCGCATCCCGCCTTTCTCAGATCTCGCCGCCCTACCCTTTGCCCGCCTTTCCCAAAGCGTCCAGGCATGTAGCCCCTCGCCGTGCGTCTCCAGGTCGAGTTGGGCAATGCAGCTCGTGCGTCTCCTGCGGTTACTCCGTGCGGCCGTTCCCCGTTCGCTGCTGGCGCGGTACTTCGCCTTCCCTGACGACCGTTGCGTCGAGTTCGAGTGGGATGCACCGCTCCGGTGCGGGTGGGCGTACGATTTGACGGATGATCGACTCCCAGAGGCCCATTCTGACCGTTTGCCCTTGGATGTGCTGGATCGCCAGGCATGCGAAGATGATGGGAGACGTGTCGTTCTCGTTCTGGACGATGAACTCCGTGACGGCAGAGTTCGTCGACCTGACCCTCGTTACTTCTCCGACAACACCTGAGTCCTGCGCCGAGTAGCAGGGTGGGGTGTATCCTCCATTGGCTGGCAGGTCCCGGGCGTGGAGGGTTAACGTTACAATCTTCACTCGCTGGCCGACGTGGAGAGGGACTCGTGGGACGAGTGGGACGTCAAAGTGTTGAACGAAGGTGTCTGGGTGGTACGGGTTCTCAGAGGGGATGCAGGACGTTTCTCTAGCATAGACAGTGGTCTCCATGTCGGTTGTGGGTGGTTTTGTGCTGTATGCATGGGTGGTTGCGCCTCTTATACAGCATTTGAGCGTTTCGGTTCGGTGATTGAGGCCGGCGATGAGCCGGCGATGAGAATTGGCGAACGCCGCTGGCGAACGCCGCTGGCGCTATGTTACTCTCTGCGGTGAAGTATTGGCGCTGTTTCGCAGTTCTTGTTGCGTGCTGGGATCCTCAGGGATGTGGCTACCGCTCCTCGTACATTGGAGTGTCCGTGCTTCCTGTTCGTCACCGACTCTGTCGTTTGCCTTCTCGACGTGCTGCTCACGCTTCGTTGGCTGGCGCAACCGGCGAGGGAGGGTGGGGTCGGCGGGCTGCGCCATTGCATCCAGCGTCTATTGCCACGTCACCCTCTCGAGTTCATTTCCTCGTCCAACGCCTTTGCTTCTGCATGGAACATTATCTGTATGTCGCAGACACTTCCGGGCTCGCACTTGCTCGCCTTTTGGCTCTCCTTGACCACATTTCAGGTCGTTTTAACGCAGGAGAGGGGGGGAACTCTCTCTTCCCAACCGTGGGAATACCTAGACCAGGTGGTGGTCGGTGTGAGAGAGCCCCAAGTGATCGCTCTTCTTCCATTATGCGCGCGGTCCGCCCTTTGTCCTCCGTCGCATCAGCTGGCCCCCCTCCGCCCAGCGTGCGGTGCCCCCCGCTCTCATGCCACCATCGATAGCATTCCGCAATGTCTCCATTTCGGGACGCGCGTGCAGCTAGCGCAGGACGCCTTCCGCTCCGAGACGCCTTCTCCCTTCTCCCGTACCAGAGGATCGGGCAGGTGAAGCGCAACAGAGCCCGAGCCCGCCTCCTTCTCCCCCTTCTTCACGCGCCTTCCGCACTGTAATATCCAGATATCCCAACGCCCGGACACCCGTACGTACGCGCGCGTTGCAACGTGCGCAGATGCTGTGGCTGGGGATAATGCTCAGCTGGCCCCGCGCCGTTGCGTGATGTTCCCAAGCGTTCTCAGGCCCTCCCGCCTGCCTGCCCCCAGCGCGCCAGAAGCAGATAAATGATTCGACTTTTCGTCGCGCGCGCCAGCGCGGCACGGCCACGCGCCGCTCGACGGTGATGAGGCGTGGGGTAGCAGCGGGCCCCATCCAGCAAATCCGCTGCAGAGTGCCTGCAGATGCAGATATCCGGGGGGCCCAGATCGCGCAGTCCAGCCTCCCGTGCGCGGGGCCGACAGCGTTGGCGTTGGCGTTGGCGTTGGCGTTGGCACGCCTGTGGGGGGCAATTGATCCTGTCGCGCGTGCACGATTGCCGGCCTGTCGCTGTCAAATAGCGCCCCTGCACCAGTGTACTTTCCGCAGGTCCGCCTGTCCGAGCGTGGTGAATGCGTGTGTAGGCTAGGCCGCATAAGGCGGCGGGGCGTACAAGCTCGCGCTTGGCGGGCACTCTACCGCCCTCGCTATTATCAATGGAAATTTTCGTGGGCCTCCATGAACCCGCCTACGGTAAACTCGAGGTACAGTCGGTCAGGGCGTGTTTCGACGTGCAAGCCACACGTACATGCACAAGCGCCATGAGCGGTCAACTCGAAACATCAAACAAATATTGCTGGTACCACCGCGGCCGAACGATGTGACGATTGAAAGTGCTTCTCCGAAATCGCGATCTGTGCTTGCACAGCAGCGCTCTGGGGAGTCGCGTTCGGCGTTACGGACTAAAAGAGATCGAAATGCCGGCAGCAATAGTATGAATTCCAGACTAGCACGGAAATGGGTGGCCAATTCAAAACATATCACCCCGGGACTCACGGTGGCGCTTACCGCTGCCACTATTATGCATTGTTAAGTTGTGCAGCCAGCGGAGGCTTGGCTGGAGCAAAACACCAGCGTATGCGCAGCTCCCCGCATCAGCGTGGGTGTTTTGTGGGTGCTGCGGCGAAATATCATGAGAGGACGAGCTCGCGCGCCCCATCCCATATGGAGCAGCAGCCACTGAGCGAACGGAGGTTCGAAAAGGGCTCGTGGGTCCATCAGCCTCGTCTTTCGCCTTTCTCAGGCGGCGTGTGGCCCTATGCAAAATACACGACGCACCCTTTGTCCTCTGCCTCGTTGCAGGATTCCCGCCGCGGCGCAGGCTTGCGGCTTCGCATCCACATCTCCAGGCTGGCATCACCAACCACAGACGCGCGGAACCCGAACGCACGTCCTCAGAAGTTCGCGGTGGACGTCGTGGGTACCTCGCCAGTCCAGCGGAGAAACGACCCTGCGCCATGAGAGGCGCTGTGAGCCCGATCGCGCTCGGGCTCCCATGGCCCAAGCGACGGTATGTTCGTCGCACGGCCCTCCACGGGAACGCGCCCAGCGTCCTCCCCACCCTCTGGGGGCCCAGAGGAGGCGCGCTGGGCCTCTGCGCTGGGAAGCACGCCCCAGGCCACCCGCGCACCGGCCTGGGGCAGCCAGGGCCCGCCCGTGGGTTCCTCGTCGTTGTCGCGGCGAAACCATGGTCGCGCGTTGCCCCCTCCCTCTGGAAGCCCTGCGCGCACCGTGTTTGTGCGTTCGTTCGTTCGCGATCGAGTACTGCGTCCGCGCGCGGTCCTCTGCGCGCCGGGGGCTCGCGCGCGCACTGCGGCGGTGTGGGCATGGGTACGGTGGCGCTGCGCGTGCGCACGCCCGTGCTCTGGAAGCGCGCCTGGGCACTGTACCGTGGCTGCTGCTCCCATACCGAAACAGCGAGCCGCGCAGGAGGAGGCGAGGAGAGGCGAGCGTAGCGTTAGTGCGCGTCCCTCCACGGCGTGCGAGGACGGACGGGGAGAGGCCGGTGGAGCGCGGGCGACGGGTGGGGGACGCGGCGTCGCGGCGCAGCCACTTTCCATGAACGCTGGCGTGGTTCCGGGTGCCCACCGTGGGGACGGCGGGGTGCGCGAGGGCGTCGCAGGCGGCGTCACCAGAAATTTTGCGGCTTCGGGGCGCAGATGAATGACGTCCGTGACGAGTCAAGCTCAGAGGGCGGCCTTCTGCGCCCCACCGCGCGGGAGACGTGCTCGTTTGTCTTCTACTGCACCCTGCGTGCTGCCGTGACATGACTTGCCAGTGACGGACGTGACCCGTACTTGCGGCGAGAGACAAAGTGCTGCGAAGGCGGTGACGGCATGCAGGCCCGGTGCCCGGCACAGGTGCGTGCAGCCAGAAGTCCTCCGAGCGCCGTAGCACGAGCCGCCGCGGTGGCCCGCGAGATGGCACTGATAGAGCACCGACGTCCTGGACGCCCCCGTGTCGCGCGCATCAGCAGCAGCAACGCGGCGGAAAACACAAAGAACTTGGCTGCAGCCGGGGAATCCACGGCGGAGAAGGGCACGCCCCTGCCAGGCCGCACGCACCGATGCGTCGATGCATCGGCTAGCGCCTGCGCAGCGGGTCTATGGGAAGACTCCGCCCGCGCGGGGAGCACCTATCGCATTCGGCAGGAATGCAGCGATTGCGGGGCGATAGCCGTACGTCCGTCCTGCTTCGCGCCCAGTGCGTGGCTGGCGCTTCATATCGGCGATGGCTCGGTAGGATCAGCGTATGCGGGTTGTGGCCACGCACGGGCTCGGGATCGAGCAGGAAACGCGGGAGGTGTACGGTGCAGCTGAGAGCACGGTGCTGTCGGAGGAGCCCGCCGAGGACGAGTGCGGGGCACACCGGCGGGTGCCCCGCACAATAACACGGGCGCATCTGCAGGGGCGCGAGGACGACCGTCGATCCTACGTACGCGGGGAAACACATCGGGTCGAGGACCGTACGTACCTGCAGATCCGCGAACGCGAGCCCCGTTGAGTGCGCGTGTGCGCGCCGCAGATACGCGGGACGTCCAGGCTACATTACGATTCGCATCCTTGCAGCACGGCGTTTTCGCGGTCGACGCGCGAGCGTGTGCACGCCGACAGGTGTTACGCCTGCCAAGCGCCCGGTGTTACGCTCGCGAAACCGCGAAGCCAAGTGCTCGTATGGGGGGCCAAATGCGGGTGAGAACGCGCTGGGGGCCGGGCGCGCCGCCATCGAGTGAGGGGCGAAAGCTCGGGGCCCACGCCTAAATGCGGCACGCGCGTGTGGCACGGTGAGACGCGACGCGTCGTTCGTACGTAGCAAGGAAGGCGTGCTCTACGCGGGAGGCGTATTTCGGGCGCAGGACCGTGACGGCATACCCACAGCGCGAGTGCGCGGGCTGCTGGGTGGTGGTCCGCGGTATGCGCATACACACAGGGAGTGGGAGCGTGTCTGTGCACGTCCAAGGGCGCAGGCCCAGGGGGCGTATGTGGTATAGGGCGGGCTCTCGCGCGGGTCGTACGGCCGTATGGCCGGGCGTTCGCCCGACGTCGCGTCGCGCTTTGTCACCCGGGGCGGGTCTGTACATAGCGGTTCATGAATGCGGCTTCGCGGCGGGACTTGGCGGAAACGGGGGTTTGGGGAGAGGAGAGGGACGGCTCGGACTCACGGAGAAGGATGGGACGGGCGAGGCACTGTAGCCGCCCCGGACGCGCTGAGGCATCCACACTGAGAACCCGCTCGCTAAATCGGGGAGGGCTGTTGTTGCGCCTGCGAGTGCATCTGCAGCGCGCGTCTGTGGCGGGCCTCCCTGCGAACCACCTGCGACACGCACACAACAGCATCGCCCAAACGGGCAGCAGATTCAGGTGGCAGGCTCAAACGGGCGTCCGAATCCGCAACGCCCATCTCGGTGCGTAGTAAGCTGTTGCTGCACCTGTGCGAGTGTGTGAGAGAACGACGCGTCGGAATGCAGACGCAAGTGTACAGACCAGGACGTGAACAGCCAAACTGCAACACCGGGGGGCACGGGCGCGGCTCCGGAGACAGTAGCTACTTGGCATGGCTGGGAGACAGGCTCAGGTCTCGGTCCTGGCGAACTCTGCACTGGCACTCACTTGCAACACCGGCGACACGACGCAGGGCGTTTGGAGGGGCGCAAGGTGTCCGTCCTGGCCCAGGGCGTGATCTGACGCTCCCCCGGACGCGGAGGTGGGCTGTCAGTGGTCGTTGTCAGTGCACGACGGTCTTGAGCGACGCATACCCCTCCCCCGGGCCAGGGGGTTCGCGTTCACTCAGGCAGAGTGTACGTGCAGCCTGGGAACCCAGCAGCGCACCGCGGCGTGTGGCGTGAGGAGCTGGCCGTGTTCCCGCCGCGAGCAGGCCTTCCAAGTCCCGCTGCTGCACACTCCTGAGCCCAGGGCACACGTTCCCCGGATGGGCTGCGCGAGCAGCTGTTCGCCGCGCGCGTGCCGCCGGGGCGTTCCCATGGGTGTCGCGCGCGCGGCGGTGGCCCTGCCCTGTCTCCTGTTGCTCGCGCGCGGCCGCATCGTGATCGCACGACTGGCAGAGTTGAAGGTTCGATGGGCAGTCTCCTGGGCACTGCTGGTGGCACGCCCTGGAGGCTGAGGGCCGTCCGCGCTGGCCGGCCGGATGCGACAGGCACGCGGCCACGTGCGGGCGTGCAGCACAGCACAGCACACCGCGCGCCCGTGAGTCCCGCCGGCGGGAGGGACAGATCGCACACGCCGCATCGCCCCCCTCCCTGAATTCGACGACGGGATCATCATGTCGACGATGGCGGTCGGGCCCTCGGCCCTCGGGCATACCGCGAGCTGATGCGCGCACCCGTGTTTTTCCCTCGCGCGCCGCGCGGGTGCGGTCTGGCCTGCAGAGGGCATGGAAATTCGAACGCGGAGGGTGTCTCTGTGGAACTTGCGAACGGCTCAGTGCGCAGGCCTCGACGCGCGGCGGGGGCTGGGCCACATCTGCGCCCTTGGCAATGGAATCCGATCCCGCTGTATTTGTTCAACAAACCCGTCCGCGCGAGACCTGGCAGTTCCCAAGGGTGCGCGGATGCAGCGCGAGACAGCACACCGCGCGCGGCTAGCCACTTGCCATCCTCGTAGGCGAAACGTCGGCGCATGCTGTCCCCCGCCCGCGAACCCACGCACCCTCGAGCTCGCGCGCAGGGTCCATGTGGCTGCTAAGGGTGCGCGGCGCAAGAAGTCCAGAACGCCGCGTACCCGAGACCAGATCACGGCAGAGCACACGATAGGCATTATTTGTGGCAACGATCCGTGTATTCCGACTAAGTTACATGCCTCCTCGGAGGGCATTACTAGATACACGGGGTGATGGGGCGGGCAGACGATAATAACGTAGTGTACGTATGAATTCAGGCGGGACACTATACGCACGTAATGTAACAGATTAGGCGGGAAGTCTACTACGCATACGTACGCGGGCATGCGGCAAAACACTTGCAATGGAGCGGGCTGTATCGAAGGCGCGCCCTGGGAGCGATGTCGATGGATGGACGGATGAATGGGGCGGGAAGGATGAGGTGCAGGGCGTCGAAAGATGCGAGGAATAAAAAAAATGCGCGGAATGGGCAAGCGATGCGTGGGTGCGGGTGGGTATGTATGTGATGAGGACGTCAGAGAAGTTGCGATCGACAGGGCGCGAGAGCGAGGCAGGGGAGTTCGTGCGGTGCGGGAGGCGTGCGGTGGTGGAGGCTAGCGCGGGCAATGGGAGTGCGCGCGGCGGAGTCAGGGCTCGGAGTCGTACATGACGGCCTCGCGGCACGCGTCGTTTGCTGCGAGCTCCCGCCCGTGCTGCTGGAGGCTCTCGAGCGTGGTGAAGCCGGCGTCGCACGCGGGACAGGAGTGCGCGCTCAGCCGCCGTTGTGACCACGCGGGGCGCTCCAGCGGGGATATTGAGCGCGAACGCTTCGAGGACTGCGAGGACTGCATGCGGTGAGCATGAGAACAAAGGGGATATAAAAAGGCGGCTGCTCACTGCATCGTCATCGGAGTCGAACTCGACATCACTGCTGGCTTTTCGTTTGCGGGAAGAAGAGGGGGAGGAGGACACGGGCGAGGGCGGTGGCACTGGGGGCACAATGAGGACGGGCGGGGCGCGCCACTGGGTGTGAGTACGAACCTGGCATGGACTCCTCGTCGTCGTCGAACACCTTTGCGAATCCCTCTCTCCATGCGAGCACCCTGTTGTAGCGGGTCTTGTACGTGTCGTCATAGACCGGCGCCTGGTTCATGTCTACGTCCGCGTCCGCGTCTGCATCCTCTTCGGAGGAGCAGTAGGACGAGCAGACGGACTCGTCCTCCTCGGAGGAGGACTCGGAGGAGTCGTACGAGGACGACGCGAAGGAGCTAGAGGCGAAGCTGGAGATGTGGGAGCGGGGCGGGGGCGCGGGGACCTCGATGAGTTGGATGACCTCGACGGTGCGCTGCTGGTGGAGGTAGAGGTGGGGGTGCGCGTCCTTGGCGGCGAAGGCGGGCGTGGGGAGCGCGAAGGGGTGCAGGGCTTGGTTGGCGAACATGGGGGGCGGCGAGCAGCCTGAGCGTCGGCGGGGCGGAGGGGGGCGGTGGGATGGGCTGGGCGGGGGCTGGAGGCATTTTATGAGGCGTTGGATGGGAGAGGAAGGGAAACTCTCAGGACTGGCCCATCCGGATTCGGACCTTCTCGAAGCGGCAGGAGGGACGCCCCAGATCCGCTGCGCCGAATCAAGATAAAATGCGATCTCGATCGCGCGCGCCTTCCCAGCCCTTCCCACGCCCTATTTTCCCCTCCTCCGCATTCAGACGCCCCGAGCTTCGCATCCTTCTCATCGGCGTTTTGGCGGACGCTCCTGCCCTGCCCACAGCCGCCGCACCCCTCCTTCCCTCGCCCCGACCCATCTCCGGCCCTCACACGCACTGCAAACAATATTCCAGCCTCCCGCTCCACATTCGCTGCATCACATGATGATACATCCCCGCGCTGCACATGCGCCAGTGACGCTACACTGTCCCTACGCCTGACCGCGAACATGACCACGCCGTCTGCTAATTGTCGCCGTCCGTCCGCCCGCCCCGCCCCGCCGGCGCCAGTGCAGCCGACCTGCCCATCGCAGGCTGCCCGCCGTGTTCCGCCCTGCATGCTAATTGCGAATGTGCCACTACCCCAGCCCGTGAGAGCCCTTACGGCCGCATCGGCGCCAGCCACGCCTCAGCCGCTTCAAATTGGTCGATCAGCTCGCGCAGGACAGCGCCCTCAGAGTGCAGCTGCCGCATGGCCGTGAGCGTCTGTGCGCGCGCGTACGCAGGAACGGCACGGCGGAGGGTGGCGAAGCATGTCAAAGAAAAAATTTCGGGACGCATGACGCGTGGTCAGCACCGCTCCGGGGCGCAAGAAAGAGGCAGGCAGGCGCTCACCACATCCCAGAACCGGAACCCGCGCTCGACCTCGAGCTTGGGGTACTTCACGCCGGGGAACGTCTCCTCGCAGATCTCGAGCGCCATCTGCTTCGCCTCGCGCACGCCGTCCGCGTTCGGGTCGCGCACGCGCTGCCGCCCGTTGAGGTGCGTGAGCGCGTCGAGGTACACCTTCGCGAGCACACCGAACCCCGTGTTCACCTCCGTCTGGAACGGCAGCGACAGGTTCACGTCCAGCAGGTCGTCCCGCGCGCGCCGCGCATCGTGACGCAGAAGCATGTTCAGTGAGGTCACCTCCAGCAGCGCGCGCAGGGCGCGTGTGAGCGACCGCACGAAGGAGTTGAACACGAGCAGCTCCCGTGACAGAGGCGCGGACCACGGTTGAGCCTTTTCACGGGGCGGGCGACGATCAGGCGCGGGCGATCCACCACGAGATCAGATAGTTGCGGCCGGAACGGAGCGAGCGGAGGCGGGAGCCAAGATGCGAGCAATTGAGCACGGTCCGTGAGCAACAGCGCGCCGAGCGGTGATACGCGACGAGAGACCGCATACCTTGAAGTTGAGCGGCAATATGCTCAGCACGCGCATCACCAGCAGCATGCAAGACTTTTCGTCATCTGGACCAGGATGCCAAAGGAAAGACAATCATCAGCGGGGCTCGCGCGGCGGTCGCTACGATCCGTGGGAACAAAAGCGTACCGGTACCGAAACTCGGGCCACCGCTGAAGGCGCGGCCTGACCACAGGTGCCCGTGCATCACGCCCGCCCGCACGAGCTCCAAGAACAGGTACAGTGGGTCCTGGAACTTGTCCGTGAGCCGTGCGTTGCGGAGCGCGGTATGCATGGCCCGGGCCAGGTGCGAGTGGACGTGCGTGTTCAGCAAAAACCTATCGGACAGATCGCCGGTTAGCCAAGCCTTAGCGGACGTGCCTGCAACATGTCGCCTGAACAAAACAACACGTACCCGCGCAGCTCCAGGAAGCGCCAGATGACATTCGCCACGATCTCGTCTTTCTTGTCCAACCCCTGTGTGGCCTTGATCTTTGTCCGCGCAGCGAGCTTCTCCGACACGGTCGCGCCGAGGCATAGGGAGAAGTCGATCGTGGACGACTGCGCACGAAGGTTCGGGTCCGCAAAATTAGCGACAAGCGTTTATTAGCTCGCGGCCGCAGCAGGTTTCCGGAGTGGAGCACTCACGTTCTGTCGTCGCAGCTCTTCCTCAATAACCGCGTAGGGGACGTTCCAGCTGGCCACGCGCTCCGCGAGCTGCGTGGTCTGCTGCGAGTTGTGGGAGATGGGCTTCTGCGGCGCAGACTGCTCGAACCAGAACTGGCCCGTTACTTTCCGCGACTGCCAGAACGGATGGAGCACGCTCATGACGAGGGCCAGGGTGGTTGCACGGGGGCCGGTCTGCCCATCCGTGATCACCTCCTTCACAAACCGCCTGTATTCCGTCGTCTCGCCGTTGTCAAGAGGCGGGCTTTCGATGATTTGGCCAGTGGTAAGCCAGATGAGTGCCTGCGGCCCGAGCAGGCCACGCGAGAGGTAGAAGTACACTTCGTCAGGTAGTCGGTGCGTGAAGATCTCGTGGAGGTCCGACGGGATGTCCCCCGCAGTCGGATGGTGGTTATGGTGGTTCTGATGTCCGTGCGCAGGAGTGGAGATGGCGATCGGTAGAGGCGTGACGGCCCCATCGGAGGAGAGGATAAGGGAGTACTTGATCATGGAGCGCGTACGCGCGTAGATTTCGGGATATTGCATGGCCTTGACGTGCGGTTGGTCTGCGAGTGCGGAAACCGCTGCGTAGCCGGACTTGTAGTACTTGACCATGTCGACGGTCGCCTTCAGAGCCTGCTCATGAACGGTTGCCGGGAATGGGGGCGAGTGCTCGAACCCGAGCAAGATGCCAATGTCCAAAAACTGGTCTTCTGTGACACCCAGGTCGTTCGTAATTGACCGCTTCGAGACATAGGAAAACGTGGGGTTCGCGGAGAGCAAGTCCACGGACGTGATGACCTTGTCCACGCCGGGGTAGAGGAAGGTGTCCGTGGGTCCGTAAATAGCGTGGATATACGCTTTCGGGTGACGTTGCAGGTAAATCAACTGGTAGTGCACACACAAATGTTAGCACCGCGACTGGACGCGTTCGCGAGACGCTGGACACGTCAGTTGACGAGGACGTACTTGGGCCCATGCTACATATGGCGCGACCACGAACTCGACGTTCCGGTGCTTGAAAATCCTCAGCACAATCTTCCACAGATCCCACGTGTGGAGGTTGCTCCGTCCCTCAAATAGCTTCGTCGCCGCGTCCTCCTGGCCTGCCTCGTACTTGGACCACGCCTCGCGCCTGTCCTTGCATGCCTCGGTCTGCTCGAACTGCTGCTGTTGCTGCTGCTTCGTACGACGGCTTGGGAGGAGGCCATTGAAGACGAACACTGGCTTAATGCGATATTTTTCGAGAGCGCGGAGGTCTGATTCGATGCGCGTGCTGAGTGCGAGAGGGAGGCCGCCCGTGGCAGCGAGAAGAGACTCCCGCGAGGGCGGGTTCTCGATCAGAGTGGTGAGGTAGTAGGACGCATCAATGCCAAGACGCGAGTCGGAGAGGACAGACAAGGGTTGGTTCTGGAGGTGCTTGCGCTCGGACAAGTAGCCTGTTAGAGTGCATGATTGTAAGATGTGTTGCTCGCGTTCATCGCGCTCGACCGCGGTTCAATCTGAGCGGAGGTTGTGCTTACTATCCAGGTGCTTTATGGGCATCGTATGCTACAGGAGAAGAATGAGCGTTTTGCGGAGGGGATGCTGTGCGGGACGGGACTGAGAGCGTTGAACACAGCGACGACGTCGAGAAGCAGCGACGGCGGCGGGCTTACGTAAGCTGCTATTGAGGCTGCAGCGAGGCCGCTCGCGTGCAAGTACTGCAACTCTCTTCCCTCCTCATCGCTATTCCACAGTCCCTCGCCTCGAGCATCTCTTGTGCCCACATCATGTCTGCTGCTGTCGTATGAAGCGCTTTGTTCATAGGAATCTAAAGATGGGGCAAGAATCACCACACCTGAGAATGGTTTCACCCTGCTGATTCGAACCACCGCGCACCGGTTGTGGTGCACCGACATCGTGCCAACCACAACTCAATGGCACCGCAACGGATCCCACAGATGACTGCCTAGAATTTTTCTGTACTCACGGCGTAACCAGGAGCGATGCTGGACAAGATGAACCACCTGGATACCTTGTTCTGCCATGCAACTGGGGCTCTCGTGGGAGGAAGCCGACTACCAAAATACACCGCCATCGCAGCCCCGTTCACACCATATGCCACGCGGAGCTGCCTCTCATGATGTTCTGTGCCAGTCTCCGCGAGCAAGAAGCCCATGTAACGAGACCAGTTCTGATCCCGCTCCACCAGCGTATGTTGCCCTCGTCCCGACGGTCTTCGCCGCGACGTGGGACGGGCTACCAATGCTACCGCGCGTTTCGGATTGTGCCCTCATCGGCGGCATCGTTCTGGCGCTCCCATAGACAGCTACCCTGGACTCGGGACTGCCCCCTTTCGTTCTCGAGATGCGATAAACTGTCGATGTTTCCCGATGATGACCCCTCCGTCGTCCCACGGACGGTTCGCGGCCCAGCACCCACTGTCTTGTTTCGTACGGATGTGCCAATCTCCGGACCAACATCTCGCGCAAGGGAGCTCGATTATCAGCTCGCCCCTCCAGGCCCGTACCCGCCGACATGAGATGCCCATGGGAGCGATCATGCCACCGTTGATGTGCATCCCGCTGTTTTCAGTGAGCATCAGCAGTTCTCTCGTCTGCACACATCGGCAGCTCACCCGACCGCTCTCCTAGCTGCTGATGCTATCCGCCATGGTACCTCAGTCTCCCGACGTGTTCGGCGATCGCGAGAAGCGGTCTCTCCTCGCGCTGCCTCTCCTTGCTGGGAAAGGGGACACGTCTACGCATGTCTCAATCGTCACCGAACAACGATGATGCATGATCAACACATGGGCATATCCGTAAACGAATTCCCCTCACCGTGGAACGCCAGCATGCTCGCGGCGTTTCGCTTTATGACACATTCCGACATGGTTCCTGTCTCGTGTAGACTTGTGCTCTGCCTCGGAGAGCATATGCTTCGTCCGCCGGCACCTGCGCGCGACCGTTTGCACGATTCTGGGCATGCTGAGCTCTATCCTTAGGTTCGTAGGCGTCTCTGCTCCCACGTGAGGGGAGCACCCTCCCGCTCTCACGATACGCAAACTTGGCTGATGATCTCAGTGCTGCCAGTTTCACAAGTACGTCTTGGCTCCTGCATTACCCCGCACCCCGCATCTTTAGGTTCGCCCGAGAATTCGACGATATTTCCATGACGGTTCCCCCGCACGTCCACGCCTCCTGGGTACAACGCCCTCACTGTGGTCAAGGAGAAGTGGATCGCATGCGCCGTACCGATGGTGACAGGCAGCTACGTACGTGATAGACCCGCATTCTCTCATCTTCCTGCTCGGCGTAACCTTGGCCGTCTGCGGTCTGACGCTTGTTGCGTTGCAGTCGTCCCGGCACGGAAATGAATGTGCTCCCAGGGGCCCACCCGAAGGCGGCAGGACACAACTTGACGGCCTTAATGAAAGAATTGAAGCAAGCTGTCAGCCTGCTTTTCCGCCTGCAGGTGCGTGCGTGCACGGCCGCATCCCGCACGATCGTCCAAGCGGGGCAAGCGCCATGCTAATACATTGATAGCTGTGAGCATGGCTATATTCGTCGGGCCCGCTCCCATGCTGCGGCCTGCGCCCGGAGCTGCGCCGAGCTCGTGCTGCACCCTTCCGCCGCCTCGCGCCCAAATTTTACAACAAGCTGCACACGGGGGCCTGCAGGAGGACGCTCTCGAGCTTCGCGCTCCCACGGTGGGGAGCGATGCGCTGCGTTTACCGATTGTCGGCCGCACCATGGTTAACTCGCGTATGACGCACGCCAGATATGCTCTTATTGCAGCGACGCACCGCGCGAACGCCTTCCCCCGCTTGCGCAATGCGCAATCTCGGGGCGGGAGAAGGAAGAGAAGAGAACCTGGAGGAAGATAACTGGGGTCACTGTGCATCATTGCATGCGTTAACAAAGACGGATGACGGGGCGGTGTGTGGGTCCGTCTGGTGCATGTGCGAGCACCGTGAGTGCGCCCACGACCGTGCTTGGAGTCAGCATGCTTGCGCCAAGCGGCGATATGCTGGACCCAAGCACGGACGCAGGTGCAGCACAAACTTGGCTGACCAGGGGGCTCGTGCTGCTTGGCGCTAGTGGCAGGCACTAGCAGCTTGTCCGAGGCCGAGGCGCTGGGAAGCCCGAACATCGTGTGCTTCTGGTCGTTTCCCCGAGGCTGGCTTCGGTCGCAGTTGTTTCCATCTGTTCTTCTAGCTGGCTCCCCACAGCGACCTGGCCGGATGTCATCTGAGCACGCTGCGACGCCATTCGAGCGCGCCCGCTGATGCGCGCACCATGCAGTCCCTCGACGCCCGCGCGGGCTAGACGCGAGGATTATTCGGGGTCGGCTGCATCTCGTGTTTCGGAATCTGCGATACGTGGTGGCCCGTTGGGTCGCTCGTGCCCAGAACGTATGTGTCGGGCTTCTGCGAGTTTGTGCCATGTGCGACGCCGATCTACTGAATTTACCGCGAGATCCTACTCAGTATGGGCAAACCTTCCCCAGATCCGGCGCCTGCATCGCCCCGCAAAAGCCTCCTCGAGCCGGGCCGACCGTAGCCCGGAGGGGATCCAGCCACGCACAAAGTGCTGATGAGCTCGTATAATGGCTTGTAGTAAGCACGCTGTTGGCCCGCTGACCGTGGAGTGTTGCTGACCGTTGCTATCCATACGGCGGCCCCGAATGATAGTGTATCAGGGGCGTAACGCTCGTCCAAAGCATGCTGCGCCTGTCACATACTAGGGTAAGTAAGCGTGCTTTCGGGGCTCTAAGACAGTGGCACAGTGTCGGACGGCATGGTCTTGTTGATTTATTTCAGATGACGTCGGTGCCACACCCTCATTTTTACCGAAGCGCACAAACTATCACGATATCATCAGAGGCAAACGCAAGCAAGCCTGGCCAACATCGGGTACCTTGAGAAAATGGTGGCGGAATGCATATCCCGTGCGTTGGCCAGACGCGAGACGATGCGACTCAACATGCAGTTTGCAGGCCCCTGACCAGGAACCCGAGCTCCAGCCGTTGCCAACGAGGCGTAACTACCGTGGTGGTAGGAGCATGCTCAGGATGTCCCTACGGAATGTCTGAGAGTTTGGTGCGTGCAAGTTGCGAAATTTACAGGACACAATCCCGTTTTCTACAGCTGCCGAAGCGGTCAGAAGTTTGTCTTGTACCACTTCAAGCTAGTGCTCCTCGAGAAATAGTCGTAAGTTCAACGAGGTCAGACGTCCTCAAAGCGCTGACCCATGTGTTATTGTCGAATCAGCACAGCACAGAGCACGGAACGTATGATCATGTCATGCTAACGTCTAGCCTTTTCCTACAGTGTCAACCATCAGCACCGGAGTCCGCGGGCTTAATACGGCGCCGAACATGCATACCTCGCTTGTGTATTGTATGAAGTCACCATAACGCGCTGATTACCGCGCGCGTACTTCAGCACGGCGTCCGAATCAGACACGACAAGCCGGAGGTGTGTGCAAATGATTTTTGTCGCTTGCCAGAACGTGGTGATCCCCACATGTGAGCGGCCTCAATATCTCACGGAAAGGTGTGTGTGCTGCATGGCCGTTTGGACTTCCCGTCAGGGTCGTCCACGCTGGGACACGCACTGACCTTACAGTCGTTTGCAAATTAAACTGCAGTGTCCGCGCGCGCGAAAACCTGCTTGGTTGTGTTTGGCTCCCCAAGAAATGTCTAGGGTTACGCTAGGGTTAGTGTCCCAATATTAATATCGCACCTCCATGGCCCCCCCTCTTGGCGACCAGCTTAAGGAGCGTATGGTGGAATGGCGCTATGTACACGACAAATCTGCTTCTGAAATCGCTGAACTAGCTGGCTGCTCGGAGCGTACGGTGTATACAGTCTTGCGCAATCACCGAGACTATCAGCAAACAGGGAACCCTTTCGCGCGCACGCGAGGTCGCGCACGGATTCTCGACCAGGGCGACATCACCTATGTCGCCTCTCTCTTACAGGCCAATCCCACTCTCTACCTTGACGAGATCCAGGAGCGACTGGCGGAGGCTCGCGGTGTCGAAGCCTCTCTGGCTACGCTTTCCCGTGTCTTGCGCCGCCTCGACATCACTCACAAGCGCGTCGCGAAGTCTGCCATCGAGCGTGACGAGCTCGTCAGGGCTACCTGGCAAGCGGAATACGGAGACATCCCCGCAGAATCATTCGTTTGGCTTGACGAGTCGAGCATCGACAATCGAACAAGCCAGAGGACAGAGGGATGGGCACCTCGCGGGGTCGCCTGCGTCCGGCGTGCAACATTCATCCGTGGCGAACGATTTTCGCTCTTACCTGCACTTTCACTGGACGGTATTATTGCATTGGATATCTTCGAAGGATCAGTGAATAAGGAGCGCTTCATTGCCTTCGTGCATGGGGAACTGGTGAGTACCATGTTCATTGTGCTGGGAGCTCTTCGCCGCTGACCATGCCTTCCTCAGGCTCCCAAGTTGACCCCCTATCCGGGACCACGCAGTGTGGTGGTCATGGATAACTGTGCTATCCACCACGATGAAGAAATCCGCCAGATTGTGGAGGTTGAATGTGGTGCGCATAAATCATGTTTTGGGGTTCCTTGGACGGTTGACTGACTGCACTGCTGGCTCGCAGGGGCCCGGCTCATCTACCTGCCGCCATACTCCCCCGATCTCAATCCCATCGAGCAAGCATTTCATTCCATCAAGGCTTGGTTGCGGCGCCATGAAGTGCAGGCACTCAATCCGGATGCTCGACCTTGGTTGATCCATCAGGCCGCTATGTCTGTAACGCCAGAGGACGCTGAAGGATGGGTGCATAACTGCGGGTATTCATGAGCGAGTCAATTACAGTTTGTCCTCAAGTAATGTAATGAACATATCATATGCTACGTGGAATATTATAAGGAGTGAGTAACGGGCACATGCACCATTGACGAAACCTGAAAGCATCACAAACCCCGACGCTTCTTATCCTCCACACGAGCCACCCACTCCTTGCAGAATAGCTGGAACTTCCGAACCCGACCCTCGACTGCCCCAAGAACATCACAGAGGCGAGCGACGGGGACCTCATTCATGATGTCAGGCGTCAGTTCTAACTCCATCAGCGCCATCTCTGCTCCGCCCATATCGATATTCTTTGCAGCAAGGAAGTCTGCGATGCAGACATGAAGCTCTGTGCCTGGTGCCGGGGACGGGGACTGAGGCGGGGGAGGAATGGGTCGAATGCGCTTTGGAGTGGACGGAGCAGAGACAGAGGCGGTATCAATAGGTGCGGATGGGACCTTGGGCGCAAGCTGGCTCGTGATGAGGGGAATCATTGCAGCCATGAGCAATGCAGTGAGATCGTTAGATGTCGACGCTGAGCCGCTTGCAGTGGGTGGACGACCGCGCGGCCGGTTGACGTTCATTCGACCGTCGCGCAAGCCATCAAAGTCGACCGTAGTAGGTGGCTGATGCTTCGTCGCATCTGCAGCTGACTAGATGATTGCGTGAGTAAGAGCGTATCCTTCGCTGCACAAAAGCACTCACAATTGCCGCTGCCCATAACTTCAACTTACGGCTGTTCAAACCAAGGTGGACGCCTGCTTCATCGACGTAGCAGAACCCCGGCTCGCCATGCTCGCCTTGATGGCGTTCACAGGCCCACTTTGCCTTAAGCTGCAAGATCATTTGCCCATTGATCTGAGCTTCTTCACTGAACAGCTCCAGACGAGGCACCTATCGCAATGTGAGCGCATATTAGAGATGACGCAGAAAGGCGAATACCTTGTCTCCACGATGAAGCTCTTCCTCATCATCCTGCAACGCCAGCATGGGCGGAATGGCCTGCCATGGGGGCGTTCAGTAAGGCAAATATGTCCCATTGTGGCGTGCTTGGGTGACTTACTCGCTTGCGAATACGATAGCCATCCATTAGATCGAGATCGAACTCGATGTTCACGTTACAGCTAGCCCTGTTCTTTCGCAGGATGGCCACCTTCGTAACTTCGAAGTCGTGGTCAGTGTCGACAGTCGATGCACCTGACTTTCCACCGCTAACGGATAGTTAGTAAGGCTGATGTGGATGTTAGATACAGTGACCAGACGCACCTCGAACCTGGCCACCATATTTTCACGGGGGGCCCAGTCATCGCACCAGCGCAGTACTGGTCAGCTAGGTCATGGACAGCGAGGGCAGCATGGATGAAGTTGACGCGTGAAGCACCGTCAACGAGAATATGGTCCGACTTGACCATTTTCTCCTTGACTTTCTTCGTCACACCTCGGGAGGCCCGGCTCCCGGCCACCGGTACTGTACTAACGTATAGTATCGTGACAGAGACCAGATGCCCTGCGCTGTGCACGGGTACTGATACAGAAACAAGTGAGCATCAAGCAGACGAAGCGGACGGGCCATTACTGACCTTCCAGTGGCTCGGCGTCGACGACGCCAGACTCGGCCGCTACAGGAATGGCAGCGCCAGATGCATCTGCAGCGGGTGGCGCAACTGCTCCATGGACGAGCAACGCTGCAGGAGGGGGAGGACCGCCGGCGACCTCTTGTTCAGCGATATTGGCAAGAGGGTGGCGAGGGAGACCATGAGCGACGGCAGGGGGCTGAGCGGCGGCAGGGGGATGAGCGGCGGCAGGGGGATGAGCGACGGCGGCGGCGGCGGCAGGTTGAGCGGCTACGGCTGGTGCGGCGGCGCGAACTTGAGGTGGAGGGGGCTCCATGTAGGGCGGGATAGGGGGGTATCCTGCTGCGACGCGGTCGCTGTTCATCTCGTCGAGACTCACATAGAAGCGTGGCGGATATCTGGCGCCATCTGACAAGCACATAAGTACACGGATACAAACGGTCAGATGGGACTTACCCATCCATGCTGGATGGCGAAGCCAGTGCTCAGAGGGTCATCCCCCGGGCATAGCTTGCTCATGGCGGTCGCCGTCGCTAGCGTGGATGCGTGCCATAGCGGGTAGGGGTACGGGGTATGGGGAGAGGTAGATGAGAGTGAACAGGAAGAAAAGAGAGTGGCCGGCGCGGGCAGTGAGCGATAGAGAAGGAAAGAAAGGAGTGAAAGGGGATGGAGGAAAGCGGACTCACTGGGAGCCCTTTTATACCCGCCGGGGGAGTCCCTCGTCGCTGCTCGACCTGCCCTAGGCAGGTGCCGCGCCGCTGCCCCTTGCCCGCTGACCGGCCCCGAGGTTGGCGCGAACCCCGCCGTCTGATAGCAGAGCAGGGTCAGTTAATGACGGTGAAATCCCTGTCCCTGAAGCCTGACTGCTAGATCAGGGGATTTTTGCATACGGAAACCACACAACGTACATGATTTGACCATGCATGTGCAGAATCTGCCTGCTCGTCTTCGTCTGGTGGCGGAAAGGAGGAGGAAAGACGTCGAGAGAGGGCAGTCCTGGTGGATGTCGAGTAGACGGTGCGCGGAGCGCCACTAGGGAGGCATGGCTTCTTAGCGCATGACATCATCTTCTTAGATCGCCTGGTAAAGGGACTGCCCAAAAGTGGAATTTCTAGTAGATGCGCCTCCCTAATATGGGTTTATCTCTAGATCTGGCCTGGTACAAATAGAAGCAAACAGGCGCGCGCGCGCGCGGACACTGCAGTTTAATTTGCAAACGACTGTATTGATCACTCCAGTATCTCCGTCGTCCGATGTGTGCTTCTAGGCTTTGATAGTTCATGCGTCGACGGCGTCATGGACAAACGCGGGCATGTCCGACAACCGCGAGGACCTCACTAGGGGTGCTGGCCAATCCCGTCCAAGGTATGACAACTCGAAGTAAGCAAACAAGCTTCAGAACCATTCACCCAATTTCGACGGCCCTGCAGCGCGTGGAGGCTGTGTCTTCAATCATGGAGGATCGCCCAACGCCCGCTCTTCTGGAACGCGGACAGCGGACATTCTGAGAGAAACAGGATAGAAGCGAAGAATACCGGCACGCCTACGCGTCTGCTAAGGTCTGCTACGGTGTACTCTGAGTAAAACACCGGCTATTTATGTCTAACCAATGTTTTGAATATAGATGTAAGCCGCGTTGAATATTGAATGACGGCGGGGGTGTATCCGACGAGCACCCCGGACTGGGCCCGGAGAAACCAAGCGAAAGGGAGAAAGCATCAAACAACTCCTATTACCTCAGATTTTGGACAGCGTATCGCCCGCCTAGCTCAATCGGATAGAGCGTCAGACTCTTACTAGCGGGTGATCTGAAGGCTGCGAGTTCGACCCTCGCGGTGGGCTAGTGTTTTTGCTTGCTCAGAGTCGACCTCTCTTTTAGGGGTTTGTGAACATACGGCTGCTTTATGGCCGGCACGCTTTGGCTTGTGTAAGAGGGCGTTGAGATGGGACTGAAGATGCGGAGACAACCCTTAGCACGGCAGGCCCAACCACGAGACCTACCAAATCGGGACGAACGCGGCCCGATCTTCAAAATGAGATGGAAAGCATTTGATGACTCCGAGTGCTTGCGCTTGCCGGTGACCCTCATCCGCCCAATTATCCTCTGTACAATATGGCTGGCGCACTGATAGACAGCAATCTGCACGGCCTGCAGCTGCTCAACAGGGGCAAGGTCCGCGACGTCTACGCCACCTCCGACCCGAACCTCCTTCTCTTCGTCGCCTCGGATCGCATCTCCGCCTACGACGTTATTCTGCGCAACGTTCGTCCGGTCCCCGTGTTTTTCTGCCGCAAACACGCTCACGGCCCTCCCCCACCGCTACCGCTGCCAATATGACACCACGCCCGCTGCGCAACTGCACGAACACACCGCCGGAACGGAACATCTAGGGCGTACCGGACAAGGGCAAGGTGCTCACGCAAATTTCGCTGTTCTGGTTCAAGAAGCTCGGGCATGTCATCCCCACACACTTCGTCACGGCGGACATCAGCGAGATGCCCGCCGAGGTCCAGGTGCACCGGGAGACGCTCGAGGGGCGCGCGATGCTCGTGAAAAAGGCCAAGGTCGTTCCGCTCGAGGCGATCGTCCGTGGATATATCACGGGTACGTCGTGTTACTCTCCGCGTTTAATGGACCGTGATTGTGAACAACCGCATTGCAGGTTCCGGATGGTCCGAGTACAAGAAATCCGGTACCGTCCATGGCATTCCGCTCCCGGCGGGCTTGGTTGAGTCGCAACAACTGCCCGAGCCGCTGTTCACACCGTCCACCAAGGCCGAGCAGGGTCAGCATGACGAAAACATCTCTCCCGAACAAGGTGCGCGACCGTGATACCCGCCTGCACCACTCCCCTTATTTTGTTCTGCATCTGGGAGGGACGTCATGCTCACTCTGTGCCGCCCCGCAGCCGCCACCATCGTCGGCGCGGAGCTCTGCGCCAAGGTCGAGCGCGCCGCGCTCGCACTCTACAAAGAAGCCGCCTCCTACGCGCTTACGCGCGGGCTCATCCTCGCGGACACCAAGTTCGAGTTTGGGCTTGTCGGCGACGAGCTCATCCTCGTCGACGAGCTGCTCACGCCCGACTCGTCGCGTTACTGGCCCGCGGCGGAGTACAAGCCGGGCGGGCCGCAGGCGAGCTTCGACAAGCAGTACCTGCGCGACTGGCTCACGCAGACGGGATTCCGGAAGGGCCTAGAGGGTGGGCCGGAGGGGAGGGAGGGCGAGGGATGGGTCATGGAGGAGAGCGTGGTGGAGGGGACGCGGAAGCGGTACTTGGAGGCGTTGGAGATGTTGACTGGGTCGGGCCTGTAGGTGCAGAAAGAAAGAATGCGGTGTAAAATTTGTAGTGTATCGTACAGTAACAATCGGTTACAGCTGCCATAGCGAAAGGGACGGTGCGAGACTCGAGTGAGATGCTAACGACAGGCGTATACGACGTGCGACATTATTGATGCGTGATCTTCATAGAATATACTACAAGGATCTGCGTGCGGTGTAATTTCTGAGCTTCCCATAACGAAATCTATGTGTGTTAACGACAGCGAAATCAAAGAATGTTTTACCAGCCACGCGCAGTACTTTAGAACTTGTGCACGGTCTGCGACGCAAACTTGCTGCTCGCCCGAATGACGGGCCCTTTCCACATCAATACCTATATTCCCGTGGGAAGTCAATACATGCACCAAGGACAACGAATGACCACATAGAAGACGACGACGTACGAACGGTATGGGGATCATGGCGATCGCAATGCACCCGAAGAGCGTGTTGCCCCAGTGGTACGTGAGCCGCGCGAACATCTGCTCGGTGAACAGCGGGAACGCCATCCCCATGAGGTTGCCTGCACGACGGGGGGACGGAACGGGGGCGTCAGCGACCATCAGGCTTCAGTGGGAGCGCGGGAAAAGGAAGGCAGCGGGGAAGGCGGGAGCGGAAAGGGAAGAGGAAGAGGAGGAGGGAGAGGAAGGGCGCGACGTACGGCAGAGACTCTGTCCGGCGAGCGCGGAGGACGCGAAGATGCCATAGCTACCAGGGGCAGGGGCCGTCAGCGCGCGTCGGGGATACCGGGAGTCGGGACAGGCACACGTACCAGTCGGCGAGGTATGTGAATACCGCGACATACAGGACGAAGAGGGCGGTCATGATCACCTAGTGCAGGCACCGATGGTTAGCGTGGGTGCAAGGGTTGGAATGGTATAACCTGGCTGTCGGTACTCACGAAAACGCCCATGGCCATTCCCATCCAGTGCACGGACTCGAACGTGGACCATGCGTAGATGAAGATGCCGGCGGGGAAGAGGACCGCGCCTAGGCAGGCACTGAAGAGACGTGCTTCTGGGCCACGTTTCGGCGCATGTTTTCTGTGAAGAAAAATGTTCAGCCCGACGTATACCAAGTAAAGGATGGGAAAAATAGGACATACGTATAGAGCTTCTCTTGGTATAGCTGTATAGCCAGTCCTGCGAAGCAGCCAACACTGATCCGCGTGTCAGATATGGCGTATGCGGCACGGGCATGAACAACGTACATCATCGTAGCGAATACGGTACCCGTTTGTCCAGTGTTGAAGTGGTGGATCGTCCGGAACGCCGGCGCGATCGACCTGGACACCGTTCGTCAGTCCGCTGAATCAGGATCAACGAAGGGTGACCACATACTCTACGAGCACATAGAGAATACCCCAGGCAAAGCCCACCCAAAGCTAGATACAGGATATAAGCGGTCGTACGATAGGAACACAAAAACGCACAACTTACACTGAAGGCCGCAACCACGGGTTCGGTAATGAGTAGGTCTACAGAACCGCACATAACCGGTTAGAACGCTCCCGCACCACATACATGGCGCCCTTACAAATGGGTCGTGTGCACGAGATATAGATGAGCGTCCGCAGGCTCGCGCGCTCGTCCTCTACGCGCGCACGGTAGTGATGGTTGCCAGTATCCTTGCGCAGCTTCTTAGCCAGCCTGGTCAGGAGGACGCCCGAGCGCGTCTCCTTCATGCATATCGGCACCGCGATGACGAAAATGCCGGTCCAGCTAAATGCACGGAACGTCAGCAGCACGCCCGCAAACCATTCCACGCCGCGCATCGCAAACATACATGACATGAATCCACTGGATCCAGCGCCATTCGAGGCGCGGATCCTGTTCGATCCAGCCCGAGGCGACGCAGCCTATGCCGGGCCCGGTGAGCGCCATGATTGCGAAGAGGGACATCGGCATGCCGCGCCTGCGGAAACTGCGTCAGACGCGAATCAGACGATCCTGAGTGCGGACTGGCGTACTCATGCGGGGCCCAAATGTCCGCTATCGTGCCGCCGACCATAGTCGAGCCGGTCGAGCCGAACGCCCCGGCCAAAAATCGGCCGACGATGACGGTCTGGATATTCGGGGCGCTATGTCTGGGATCAGTATGCACGGAGGGCGCAGAGGGGGACGGGACGTACAGTGCAATCATCAGGTGCATCAAGAGACAGCCGACGCCGCTGCAGAAGTAGAGCGGCTGTCTGCCGAACTCCTCGCTGAATGAGGCTGAGACAAGGGGGACGATGGCGAAGCCGAGCGTGTACATGGAGAGCCCGATCGTGGCCTGGAACTGAGTCGCGTTGAGGTCGCGGATCATGGAGGGAACTCCCAGAGCGTATGCGGAGGACGAGGAAGCTGCCGGATAACCGTTTAGACGCATTCTCCGCACACTAGACAACTATACGCACCGACGATGATGGAGAAGAAGGACGCGGTAAAGGTGATGAGCCATTTACGCGTGTAGGAGAAGTTCATGGGATCTCTTGAGTCGACCTCCTCGAATTCGACCTGACATGTGTGCAATCAGCGAGTGTCGAAGAACCGGGGCACCGAGGACGATCAGAGAATGTTCAGAGAAGTCTCAAACTCACATAGATGGGCTCATCCGAGTCCTTTTGTGAGCCTTCCTTCTCGCTTGGGCTCTTCTCGTGATGGTGCTTGTGCCCGATGTAGTCGCTCAACTGGCGGGCATAACCCTCATCTAGAACATCGTCTGTCGGTCTGTCAGACGGACGGATGCGGGGGTCCACAGCGTCATGGACACTCGCGAGGGACCTCCTGGCAAGACTGCCGGTCTCAGTCACGACCACGTCCTCGACGATGGTGGACTCTTCGTCGGTGGGCTTCATGGCGGAGCTGGACGTGGTGGTTGGAGAAAGAAAGCCGGCGGAGGGAGTGGCTCCCGGCACGAAAATAGCCCTAAGGATACGCCTGTATTCGTTGATCTGAGCTTTAATGACGCCCCGCGCTGAATAAGAGTCATCCCAGCAAGTGCCCTGCGCTGAATCAGTCATCAATAATCTTAAGCAGTGGCGGCCGGACGCACGGCGGCCAACGACATGAACGGGCGAAGACTTGTGCATGCCAATTGCCGAACGCCCGCCGGGCCTATACTGGCACTGCCTTCCCTGGTGCCAGTCCCATCGGCTCCCCGCGAAAACCGTTCGTACCACAGCGCGTGTGCTTTACCGTGGCGCCAACGAGTCATATTGCACATGTGCCTGCGGGTGCTGCTGCTGCTGTCGCCTCTCGTTTTTCCGCGCTGTGATATCCCCAGTCGGAGGCCGAGGAGCCCTGGCACAGATCAAAACGCTCCTCCGTCCCAGGTGATGCGATGGCGGCCGTAGAAGCTTGCGTCGGATCCTAGGATTGGCGCACAGGTAGAAGCGCCCCTCGGCTCTCTCCGGCTCTCCGCGGACCGGTCTGCTTGTCCTTGTTGTCCAACAGCCTTAGAATCAAACATCCGCACACAACCGCCTGCGATTGCGTGCACGTCATAGCTCTCGTCCTCTTACTAGGCCTCCTAACCTTCATGCTCTGCTATTTTTAACCCGATCCATAGACTCTTGCTTCCACCCTAAAAAATTCCGTAGGTTTGTTGTTCTCCCACTAGGCTAAGCCAGAAACCTCCTTGCGCAGGCTCACGGTCTCCATAGGGCTCTCTATGTCACTCGCATCGTGCTCGACGTCCTTGCGTAGGGTGAAATTGCCGCGAGTTAGGCGCGGTTTCTCTGGCAGTGCAAGCACAGTACGAGACGATCTCCGTGCACTCCTACGAGAGACGGCCCAGCCCGTGGCAGTTGTCACCTCCTTCATGGACCCCACAACGTCACAAGCGACTACGCACCCAAGCCGCTTCCACGGCGCAACCCTCTCCTCCTTCAGCTCCATCTCCATGGACCCACATCCGCTTGTTGCCTTCTCCCTGCGAATACCCTCCCGCATGGCCACCTCTTTGACGTCTGCGCACTCGTCCACAAGCCTCTACTCTCACATGGTCATCAATATCCTCTCTGAACACCAAGCACACACAGCCATGCGCTTCTCGCGTGCGGACCTCTATCCTGAGCCCTTCGTATCTTTGCCGCACTCGCTCACGGAAGAGGGCTTGCCGGTGTTGGACGGTGCGGTTGGTGCCCTGTCCTGCCGCCTTGTCGCCGCGTCATGGCCGCTGCACGACTTGGAGTCGCTCACGGGAGATGGGAAGGACGGAGCACCTGAGTGGAAGGGAGAAGGGGTTGCGTCGGAGCTGTTCATCGCGCAAGTCATACGCGTCGAGCACGCGCCGGATTCTGGGAATGGGGTGCGCCCGTTGCTGTATCATCGTCGCGGGTACGTGACTACTTGCGGAATCGAATCACAGTCAGACACGAAGCCGTCGAGCTGAGCAATCCACTTCTCTGCCATCCCCTGCCCATGACCTCCCATTACCACTGCCCTGCCGCTCTATTCACGAAGAGCTATCTGGCGAAACAAGTCGCGAAGTCTCAGAAATAGGGCCCACCAGGGTTTAGACGTTCAAGCCGCTGCCAGATCGTAAAGCTCGCACTGTCGAAGGCTCCGCCTGCGAGCCTCGCCATTAAGCGCAATCCCTGTGATACGGCAGTGTCTCCGTCATGTCGTCTGCCTCGGAGAGGGCGGTGACTCCGGAGGGACCGCTGCCGGACGCCACAACGTCCGCTCAATCTGGTGAGAACAGGTCGTATTCACGCGGCTTGATCCAACCCGGAGTATAAGGTGTCCAAGGTGTCACCCAGCTTGAGCTCCTGGGTCCCGTCTACTGCGTGGTCCCACATAGAGGCTCCACGACTTTTACGTTCGATACCGATGCCCTCCCGACTGCGGCTGCGCACTCCATCGTCCGCCCTTGGCTCCATGAACGGCCTCGTCGCCACGGTCATTTTCACAGCGATCTGCTACCTGTCGGCGAAAGAGCGGTTCCATCTGCAATCCAGTGACGAGGAAACCCAATCACATCGAAGGCGGCTACATCATGTCAACGGCAGAGCCTTCAACACACGCCAGAGTAAGAATAGCAGGTAGGCTGTTACCGCGGGGGCACAGAAGCGGGTCGTTGACCCCAGTGCTATATGTATAAATGTAACCCCCCCCCTCCCAAGAAGCCTTGAACACGTATCGGGCACGTTGTCAGCCCCTCCTCCATCCCTCTCATTCTTGCTCAATCTATTGTACCAGTCAAGAACGTAGGTATGAATACATTCTCTTCCTAGGAGAGTACTCACTGACTTGCAATTGCGACCACTAGCATGCCCCGCTTCTTGAACACGATGTCAGGCGAGTTTGAGTGGCACGACGATCCGAAAGACATCACCTACGCCATTCTATCTCACACCTGGCGTTCAACGGAACACGGTGGGGAACAATCGTACCAAGACATCCAAACGCTTCAAGCTACCGTGGCCGCGGAGCTTCAGAGACAGAAAGCTGCTGTACTGGGCGAGTTGAAGACCCTCGGAAGCGTGAAGCCCACGCTCATTGCACGAATGTCCTCCGGGAAGACGCTTCCTTGGGGTTCCACGCACTCCTCCATCATGTCACATCCTCAGCTCTCAGACAAGATCCGGGGGGTCTGCAAGATCGCGCGAAAGGCTGGTTTCCGGCTTGTCTGGATCGATTCCTGCTGCATAGACAAGTACAATGGCGCGGAGCTCCCTCCGGCCATCACCTCGATGTACGAATGGTACATGCTCTCGACCATCTGTTACGTCTACCTCGACGACGTCCATGACAGCTGTGACCCCGATGCCCTTCGACGCGCTTTCTGTCTGAGCAGGTGGCACTCACGGGGCTGGACGCTGCAAGAACTCGTTGCGCCGGAACACGTCGTATTCATGACGAGGGCATGGAGCGTCTTGGGCACCAAGTTGGGGCTTGCTTCGATCCTGGCTGAGGTCACTGGCGTCAACTTCGATATCCTCACAGGCGCGGCCACCGTGCACTCCGTGAGCGTGGCACAGAGGATGTCGTGGGCGGCGAGGCGAACGACGACGCAGGTCGAGGACGCGGCCTACTCGCTTATGGGCATCTTTGATGTTCATATACCGCCGATCTATGGGGAGGGCACCAATGCATTCTTACGACTACAGGAGGAGATCATGAGGACCATTCCTGATCAAAGCATCTTCGCTTGGGGGAACGGGTGCACCCTGCCATCCCTGACGGAATATCACGTTCTCAGGAACTCCGAGTCCTACGGGGCTGACTGCCCCGGTCTACTCGCGAGCTCTCCACTCTCTTTCATGAATTGCCGCAACATCACACCAATCACGCCCTCCCATTTCGCATCACGCTTATGCTTGGAAGAAGACGAGGATGTTCCACCACTACTCTGTGTTGTCACTCCGCAAGGCATCCGCCTGAGGCTTATTTGTGTCAATCTTGCAGAGATCCCAGACGTCATGGAGGCAATTCGAAACAGCAGGGGCACTCTATGTGATGGCTGTTTGGAGCTCGACTTGGCATACACATTGGCCCTTCTACAGTGCGAAGACGAGGACGGCTCAATCATCGCTCTTCCTCTGCGCCAGCCTAGAGAAGGAGCGCGCGATGGGCGAGGGCTGTTCATCGGGACTCACGTCCAATGCTCTGACCAGTCTTGTACCAGGCCGTTCCATACCGTCCGTCTCGCAAAGAAGGCGTTGACCGAGGCTTTGCACCGCGTCTCTCCGACGCCTGTCGAGGTCTCCCTCCTCCGTCACCACTCGTTTGCCTTGTTACCGATGTCGCCCCGATGCCAGGAGTCCACGTTATTGTATCTCAAATCCGCCTCCAGGCCACCGCATTCCGTTTCGCCCCTCATACCGTCGATGTCTTGGGGGCCCGAGGCTTTTCTCCTTCCCCTCTGCAGGTTACGCTCTCACAGCAGGACATCACTGTGGAGACCACGCTTGCTTTCGGCGACAGGGACCGTCTTGCTGGGGGTGGCGGTCCTCAGCAGACCATACATCTACGTCTTTCTCTCACACAACAGAGCATGCACCCGCTGGATCACCCCAACATCGTGAAGGCCCAGTTTTCCATCTTGAATCTCGTCGGTATCCCTTCCGACACGGGTCCCCTCGTCCAATCTCCACACATTCCCCCTATCGACCCTCTCACCCACCTTTGGAAGGAAGCACCGGTACGCCAGATCGGCGACACACCAAGTACCTACCGACCGCGCAGTCTCACTCGCGCTGAGTTCATGGTCCATTCCGACACGCACGGGGAGGAGGGTACATACATGGTACGGCTGCTGCGGGCTGAGCTATCGGGGCACCGATCCTCAGATGAATATCCCAGCGCCGGCGATTCCGGGGTCTTTTGGCTCTCCATCGATGTCTCAGAGAGGTATTCGTTCACTACTGTCGGCAGCCCTTCTGTCATTTCCTCCTCGGGAGCGACCAGTGACCGTTGCGACCCCAGCACCCCGCCCCATCACGACTCGTGGACATATGGCGAGAGCGAACTATCCTCCGCACCCATGGATATGCTCTCCGAGTCTGCGTCTCGGTTTGGGTCTGATAAGTATGCGGTGAGTCTAGTACTATCCGGCGGCTTTGATTCCGGTCTGCCGTTATGCAACGATCTATGGGCTAACATACGCAATATCGTGTCTTAGAAAGGTACCGGCGCACATTGGGTACGTACAGACTCCGCTGCAATGACGTGGATTGGGACACACCATGCAAGGTCGACTCGTACATTGTCCCCAGACGCCCCTGCCGTTGCAAGAGCTGTACGAAGGCATTCGCAGCCACCAGCCCCGAGCACGGAATTTGCGACCGAGCCCATACCGATATTCCGCACGTCGCCCTCGAAGACCGCAAGATACTATCCCCAGGTGGAGCTTCACGGCGGACAGCCCCCCGCGTCCTGTCTTTCTCCCGTATGGTAAACGCGCTCTGGCTCGGAGGGCGTTTCCGAGCTCGTCGAGAATCCCGATCTGACTAGCACACCACGGGAGCTTCAGCATACGTTCCGGCGCGAGAACGATGCCCTGCGGGCGCAAACGTCCGTTATGAGCTCCCAGATCGCCGACCTGGCGTTCAAAAACGCCGAAGTATCGTTGCAAAATGCGATGTTGTCATCGCAGACGGCAGCAATGTCGGCCCAAATGTCTGCCATACTCGCGAGGCTCGAGGCTCTGACCAACTACAGTGGAGGTGCGTGTCACTCGTCGGATGCGGTCCGACGAACACATCTGAATTAATACGTGTTTTTGTAGAATGCGGCAGAGACGCCAGCATCGCCGGCCCCAAGGGCGTGTCGTAGAATACCCTCTATCGCTCACGGTGCTTCGCATGTTCTCGACATAATCAATACCGATTCCGAAGTGTTGGGTCACGTATCTGCAATAGGACTGTCTTGTTAATATTTGAGTAGGCGCCTACGTGAACAACGGCACAAGGCGGGCAGATGAGCCGCTTCGTATTGCGCACTTACGCATAACGTTGCTCCTGCTAGATTCAGCTGTTGATGTGCCCTCGAAGTGCTCAAGACTACAGAGTGCTAAGAGCTCAGAACATGACGTGTATAATATAATATGGGCCCCGAACCCATGCAATATCCAATGGGAAGGGACAGGAACAGATCATACGTCTACATCGAACGGTCAACACAGTTGCCACATCTTCACAGAGTCTATTACCAACGCCCTGTCTTCAACACTCTCGGGCCAGGTCGCGTACCATTGGTTTTGGGCCTTCGCAAAGTCGCGCATCGCCGCTGCACAAGAACGTCAGCCAGGCCGTTCCAGCTACTGGGAAAGAGGGTCGCTGCTCACTCAAAGAACCATCGAACCACGATTTGTTCCCCGCGTTATCCGGGAACCACCCATTCGTGCCCCCGACCGCGACGTTCATGATGAGGTAGAACGGCTGGTCGAACGGCGCGACGTTCGCCGTCGCGCTGTGCTTCCACGGATTTGGCGTCTCGATGAACTGCGAGCCGTTCGCGACGACTGCGGGGAACGCGCCGCGCGCGAAGAACGGCTCGTCGAACTTGAGATTAAGCATGTACGTTAGGCGCGAATCGACGTAGATGCGCAGGAACTGCGGGCTCCACTCGATCGCATACGTGTGGAAGGCGTCTGCGTAGGTCTTGCGCCGGTTCGTCCACCACCCGTACGTCTTGCTCACCCCGTTTAGCCACGAGAATGGGCCCCAATTCAGGGAGCCGCGCACGTAGTCGATGCCCCTGCACACAAGGAGTTAAACGGAAATGTAGAGGGGAAGTAGTGGGGTACTCACTGCGCTGGATATTTGGGGCTGTTCCCGCGAGCCTCCATGATGTCGATCTCGCCCGAGCGCGGCCACGCGCCGTACGTCTCATTTACTGGGAGCATCCACAGCGCCGGCCAGAGCCAGTCGCCGCGGGGGAGCTTCGCGGTTATCTCGACGCGGCCGTACTGGATGGAGTACGGCTGTCGCGTGTGCACGCGCGCGCTCATGACGGGTGGGATGACAGTCTTGAGCGTCGCGTTGGAGACCGTGCCGCAACTGGTAGAGTTGGCGTCCGTACAGCCAGTGAGGTTATACGTGTACCCGTCGAAGATATTATTGTACCCGATCACGTCCGATGTGAGCGTCGGGACGATGTAGAGCTGTCCATCGCGCACGAAGGAGTTGTTCTCGGACGCGGTCGTCATCTCGAACTCTCCATTTCTGTGCAAGTTTGAGTGTTAGCAAGCGTAGTGGAGAAAACAATAATAACGGAAAAACGCACCCAAATCCGCTCATGCTAACCTCGCGCTGCCAGACGTTCTCGGTGTCGAACGTGTCGAAGTTATCCTCCAGGACGAGACAGACCTTCCCAAGCAACGGCGTCTGCACGTACCCGAAATAGCAGCGAACAGCACTCCCAGCGATGCCCAGGAACGCGATGAAGTAGACGATCCAGTTCGAGAACGACTCCATCCTGTCTTTCTCCGACAGCCACGGCTTCTCAATCGGGCCCATGAGCATCGAGGAGCGCATCAGCCTCCGTCTAGGGAGCTCCAGGGGTGGATCGGACAAGGACGGCGCGGTGATCGATTCATGAAGGGGAGTGCGACGGCGGGCACGGGGAGCGTTGAATGAGTTGCGTACAGGAGCGCGGTCTACGGCTAAGCTCCTCACGCTGTCATCGTCCTCGGACTGTTCGGGGGCGTTGGTAGCCGTCTGGCGTAGCACGGAATGCACGGAGGCGCGGCTGTCGTTCCGAAGGTACAAAGGCTCATCCGAGAAGAAGGCACTTCCGCTGAAGCTGACGACGCTCGCTGGCGCGGAATGAGGTGGGGCGGAGTCCTCGTAGATGGTGGAACTTGGAGGGCCGTGGCTGTCGTCGCTGGCATCGTCCAGTGAACCACGCTGGTTGCGCGCAGAGGACATCGGTGGGAGGCCATCGCTGTCTGATGCAGCCGACAGCCTGTGTCTTGCGGGCCGCTCCGACTCAGATGAGGCCGGCTTGAGAAGAGGGAGTGGCATGGCGTGGGTGGAGAATCGACAGAGAGGTAGCTTAGATTGAACGAGACTGCGCCGCGTTATATAGAGCCGTGGACAGAAGATCAATGGGAGTAGACCGCCTAGGCTCTGTATATGCATGAGGGTATAGAGAAGCTTTCAAGCAGATGTAATCATTCCGCCGGTGCTGTCAAAGAATGCCCACTCACCACCTCGAGAGACGGAATACCTGACGGTGTTGCGGGCTTGTCGGAATCGCCATCAAATAGGCGTTGGTGGGTATCGCATGTTGACATTCTACCACCATATACCGGTGATCAGCGAGCTCATCTAGTCCAAGTCATGTACCTGCATACTATCTTGGAGAGCAAACGGCCATATGAGGGTCCCTACGGTTTCATAGTTCCTGGACCGAGGTCCCAGGAAGTTGATGCGAGCGGTGTGGGCGGAAGGACCTTCTTCCGAGAGCGTACGTCGGCGGTTGCGTCACATGTTCCTGAGATGTCGTTCGGTGGTACTGGGTACTGGAGCCGCTAGGAAGCATCGCGGTATTTGCTTGCACCGGGATTAAACATTTCTCTCAATGACGGCCGAAGGATATTCATCGGATAACACCTGGTATTATCATGCGTCAAGTTCACCATAGCTTGTTAACTTCCCCAGCCACCTCAGTCTGAGGGAAGATGTTCAGGAGTATATTGGTCAAACCTAGAAGATGTAGCTATGTCAACCATCGCGTATTTCAGATATACCCGGGAGACATGCACAAGCGTAATACGGACGTACCGCTACTCAAGAAGAGGTTCAGTGTGTCGTATCGTGCTACAAGCTGGTATGTCGGCGTGCTGTCACTGGCTGATCAGCGCATCGGAGCTAGACTGTACGTACTGGTACGGTCCTTCGCGCTGTCGAGGTAAGCAGATGAGGCGACTCGGGTGAGATAGCTGGGAGACCCTTGTACCCAGGTAGGGGTCCGGTGGGGTGGCTGAGCGAGTTTCGTGAATCATCAGACCAATTCTGAAGAAGGGTCATGTCAGATTGACATGATTGGGCCGACGTCGCACCGCTAACATGAGCAGGGAGAATATTCGTAGGGCGGTGGACCGGCCTGAGAGCAAAGAAGCGTGCGGTTAAGCTGAATAACAACGGGAAGTGGCGGTCGGAAGAACCGTCGTACCAAAGAGGATGTACAAGGGCTTGAACGGACGACATTGTCCGAAGACGAGAAGCATTCAAGAGCTTCTGTTAGCGGCGTCTTGCAGTTGCGGCGAGGGGATTTCCCGTTACATCTCGGAATGTCCCAAGGACACGAGCTATTCCAAGCCATGAGCAGCGTGATACCAGTGAAACTCGCGGGCCTTCCTTCGGACCGTCGATTGTCTGCGATTAGAAAGCAAATCTGCCAGCTTTGTGGTCGATGACTCGGACGAAGATCACTCACCGCCTCGGTTCCTCACACTTGACATGAGAAACATTGGAGTCGGCGGATTTGAAGGTCCTGCGGAACACGACCACGAGTATCAACGCACTTTCCTTGGCGGGATGAGCCATCTGCGTAGGTTTGCGCATGTCCTTCGAAAGAATGGGCACCATGAGGGGTCAGAGTGGCCCGCAAGCTGTCCACAATGGGTGCGATTGGTATCCACTGCCTAGGCAGCAGGTCTGTTCATGTTCCTCCGAATACAGTGCGACAGAGAATAGATAGATGTACACCGACGAACTTGCGCGTGAATGCCATAGAATGCCCTTCTGCGAAACCGGCACCAGCCGCTCAGCACGTTTATCACGCCTACTTCACGGGCTCTGCGTTGATAAGGTCTGTGATTTACGGTCAGCAAGCGGCCATCATACGAGAGGCGCTACTACACGAACCTTGTGCGAGCTCTCGCTCAGCCTCTGTCAGCCCAGAGTCGTGGGCCTCGAGGAATGCGTCCACCTAACCACAAACGTTAGTCTACCAGAACGACAAGCGGGCTCGGTTTGACGCACTTCATCCATGACCCCGTCGTCCTCTACGTCTGTCTCAATATCAGACTCGTCATCATCATCCTTCGCATCGTCAATCGCAAATGGCGTGCGCTCCATGAGCGCCGCCGCGTTCGCCGCGGCATGGAACATGCTTGGCATCGGCATGGGCGAGAACTCCGCGGACGTCGCGGAGGACACCTCGGGCTGGTCCACGCTAAGGGTTGATGCAGACTGCGCGGGAGCGGAGACCGAGGAGGAAGAGTCGCTTGCCGGAGTGTCGGTAGGGCTTTGGAGGCTCGCCTTGGACGCTGAGCGACGCATAGTGGGCGTGAGGAGTGACTCGCGTGCCTTTGGCTCTTCTAGCGCAGTGTACTTGCCGATGGCAGGGCGCGTGAAGACCTATACAATGATAAGAGGCCAAACACGACGGCAGAAAATGTGTGTTTAGTACGGCATACCTGGTGCTTTCCGATGGTCTTTCCGATCCCGTCGGTGAACCTATTGAAGATCTTGCGGTTGTCATCGCTTGCGATGTTGTGCCACAGGTCCCCGAGGAGCCCAGTGTTTGAGTTCGGAATGTCTTGAATCGGGACTGGCTCCAGCCTGAATGTCGCCGAAAAGTCCAACTCGAAGAACGACTCCAGAATTTCGTCCGCCAACACAACCATGCGGAATCTATGCCACGGATCAGCCCGTTATCCTGCAAATGTGTCATCAGGCACTGACGTTGCAAGGTTCATGTACGGCTGGTTTGACTCGATCGGTGGCGGCTCGGAATTGGGATCGGCGCCCTCTGGCCGAGGAAGAAGTGCGTCGCCGTACTCGAACGCATTTGACATAAACCGACTGACGGCTCCGAGGTATGCATCCCCGATCTCGTGGCGGAAGATGAACTAGACCCGATGATCAGTGACGGTAGCGGCGTAGCGATACTCCCATTTACTTACCAGAAGGGACTCCGACAAGGTGAGCACTTCGTCCTTTGTCAGATAACTGTCCTTGTTCTTGTCGTGAAGATTGAAGAACCACTCGATGTTTTCCATTAGATCATTGAACATGACACCATCGAGGCCCAAGACAACGTCCTGCACTACTTATTAGCTCAATCAATAAATGGCCGAAAACGACAGTACGTACTTGGAATGAGAGCGCGCCTCTGAAAGCGGTATCCCAGAAGTAAAACAAGCGGTCGATGAGCTCGTGCTCGGCGACTTCGCGGTCTATTCTTTGCTAATGAAGCGGTCAGGCTTTGAACAGCAAGAAGCCGATAAAAGTACTGACCTGGAAACCATTGCGGACAATCTTCTCTGTCCGCGCCCATGTGCAAATCTCGCTCAAGAACACACGGAACGTCTTCAGCCCAATCCTCGTCTCTGGCCGCTCCTCCGCCTCGCCCTTCGTGGTCAGCAATGTCGGAGGCGGCTGCGCCACCGCCGGGGGCGGCTCGATGCAAATAGCCTTGAACAACGCATCGTAGATGAGGCCGGCCTGCTCCTTCGAGAAGCGCTCCAGTGTGCGCAGGTTCCGGATCGCCGAGCGCTTCGAGAACGACTCGATGCTGTGGACAATCTCAGAGCGGTACTTGCGCCGCTCAGACTGGATAGTCTCGTCGGTGATGACCGCGAACTCGCGGAAGGAGACGAGGAGAAGCTCTTGGAAGCGCGTGATCGCCCGGGCGCGAGGGTCCGTAGAACCCGGGTGCGCCGAGTCCCCAAGAGAGGCGAAGTATTCCCGCATGAGGCTGTCGTCATGACTCAAGTTAATCGCACGGAGCACCATGGATACAGGACACGACCTACTGGATAAATTGCCCGTCATCTTGGATCTGAAGCAACTTCTCGCCGTTGATCTTGAGGATAGCTATTTCTCACATGAGCTGCGTACGAATGGTAAATCATAGCTTTGACGAACCCAGCCTAGCGGAATGAGTTAGAACTCCTCGGAGGGCCCGAACGAGAAAGAAACTCACCCCACTTGGAAGAGAACTTTGGGGCCCATGCAGAAGAAGCAGTCCATGATCCGGAAAGCGAACACCATAGGCATGCTGTTGATGAACCTGCGATGGCGAGCCCGTCAAATTTCAGTCGCGCGCGATGAAGTTGGCAAACCCTACAAACTCAGGAACCAGGGAAGGGACGCCACGGACATCTGCACATCGACTTCTTGGAAGTGATCATGCAATATGGGCAGACAGCGCTGCACGAGTGACTCAAAGACGCGCTGGTCCAGCAGTGTCCCGTGCATAGAAGGGCTAGGACAAGCTGTCAGACATATCCTTTCAGACGAAGGGAGATGGCGTGTCAGACCTGTAGTAACCGGGGAGGAGACGATCGCAGACAACCTCCAGGAGCCAAAATGCTTGTTCCTCGGACATGTATCTAAAGCAGGCGATCAGGACCCACGCAACCGCCACTCTCCACTGGTCACTCACATGAGGATTGCAGCCGCCAGAATGTTCATGGCCTACAAAATCATCGTGCCGGCTCCAGCTGCTGCAAAATACGCACGACGTACCTGACAGTACCCCGTTTCTGGGTTCTTGAAAGAATATGCTGAGAGCACCCTCCGTAGCGCACCGATGCCTTCCTCCGACTGGTACGCGGAGTATTCGGGCAAGCTGCGGTGCAAGTCCTTCTCGATCTCTTCCGTGCTAGTATTTGTCCGCCCCGCATTTTCGACCAGGATCTGCTCGTAGAACCCAGGGTTCTCGAAGCGGAGGTACAGGGATCCGGAGAGCGTCTCCCACATCTCGCCGCGCAGACGGTTCGGAAGACCGACCTGGATGAGCCGCGTGCATTGCGGGTAGCGAAGAAGGGTGAGGTTGCGTCCGTGTGCTGCGCACGTAATACGTCAGAACTAGGAGCACAAAAATGCGCCGGCACCGATGCACCACCTACACCGAAGATAGTTTGTCCACAGCTTCGTCTTCGACGCCTCCCGGAGCCTAGCGAGCGTCAGGCGTGAAGCAGCAGCGCCCTCCTAGCACGGACGCACTCACTTTTTCGCATCGCCTGGGAACTTGAACTTCAGGCCCAGTCCGCCGAGGTACATCGAGTCTGCGGCGGGGCTGGACGGGCCGCCGTCCTCGTTCGCGGCGTGTTTGGATGCGCCGCCGCCGTCCTTCTCCTCGGCGTTCTCGGGCGCGCTCGCGTTCGCAACAAGGAGCTCCGAGTAGCATGTCTTGATGAAAGGCTTCACGGCCTTCATCTTGCCCTTCTGCAGCTCGACTTTGAGCGCGTCGCGCAGAAGCGAGCAAAAAAGGTCCGCAGTTGGCCGCAAAGACGTCAGCTGCACTACCTACGGAATAACCGGAGCAGCATGTCAGCATTTCCTATACGAGATGTAAGGTCATAGTGGACGTACGATCTTCATGCCATGCCATAGCGAAAGGCTCAGCGCATAAATCCCCGCGCGTGCATTAAGCCGCTCGACTCTGCGGATTGTACACAGCGGGATCGTGAACCGCACAGACTTGCGGTCGAGCGACGCAAACGCCAGGTACGGCGGGAACAAGTACAGCTTGCCAGCCTATATCCCCACCCCGGTTCAGCACCCTGTGGTCCACCCAAAGCCCTAAACCACAAGTAGGGCACTCACATACGAGTCCTCCTCACCCTGCACCCCAAGGCTGAGCACCGCGTTGATCTCCATCTTCTCGAGCTCCGTCTCCGCCGCGCCGACGCTCTTCTCTCCTGCGCCCGCCTTCTCCCGTTGGGGCTGCGGGAGCGCGCTCTCCGCCCCGAGCGCGGAGCCGGACGCGGACGACGCGCCGTTCACGCTCGACGGGAGCGCGAAGAAGAGCTGCGTGAGCTGGTCCCGCGTCGGCTCCTTGAAGTTCCGCAGGTGCGTCGATATCGTCGACATCCTGGCCGCACTGTCGCACTAGGGGTTGATTGCACCGTTCTCAGCTGCTGCTACTGCGGCTATTCCCAAGTATCGTCCCGTGGGGCTGAGCGTAGGACCTAGATCGAGCGCTGCCCGTTCAAAGCAAGAAAGCGAACGTGTCCTAGAACGAGAAAAGGGTTCTCCAGAACGAGAGATGCACAGACTGAGGGCGTGGTGGTAGTCGCCTCTCTGAATCGGAGGCTGTGGGCGCGCACCGCTCGTCACTCGATCATACTCTATGGGCGTCTCTTGATCAACCCCGCCTCAACTTCGTGCTGGATATTCTCTCCGCTCGCTGTCCGGACAGGCGTAAACTCGCATATCAGACAGAGAGAACAGCTAGGTAAAACAAGGCAAGCTGCAGCACAAGTGCGCAGAGCCGGGAAGCGGGTTGTTGTTGCTACATAGATAACACAGAATAACCTAATCCTACTACTTTAACGCTAAAGAATGCAAGTGATGGTGTGGCCGCGAGAGCGGGGAGGAGCTGTATGTGGTAAGTGCGAATACGATAAGCGATGCAATGGACGGGCAGAGGGGGGCGTGGGGGGTCGTATCTAATCGTGTCGTAACAAGAAGCGTCAGGTTGAATGCGGCGAGTCCACAAAGGAAGAGGGCGGAATGAAACCCGCCAGAAGCACGGCCCTGACGGAGGGCGGGGAGCCACGGCGTGCGTAAAAACGGCAGAAACGGAGGACTCCATCAGGACTAGAGTCCCCGCTTCTGCCTGTACCGCATGCGCGCACGCTCCATGCTCTCGCGCATCTCCGGACTTGCCCACGCGGAATCGTCCTCCGCAAATGCACTCCGGACGGACCGCGAATCGGAGTCGACCGAGACACCCCGGGCGAAGCTTCTTGATGACGGAGTGGGGGAGTACGGTGGCAAGCCGGGGGAGCGGCTCGAGCCCTGAACCGGCTCGTCCTCCTCGACCCATGCGCCGGAGCCGTCGTCGACCTCGTCCTCCTTGTCCTCGCTCATGATGACAATCTCCTTGCCGAGCGCCTTTTGACCCTCCGCGATGAGATGTGCGAGTTTGTCGCCGATCCAGGACATCTGGTCGTCGACGTCAGGTTCCTCTTCAGGTTGCGGCGGACTTGACCGCGAGCCGCTGGCGAAGCTGAACTCGGCGGGAATGGGGGCACGGGAGGCATAGGAAGAGGAGGCGGTGGCATAATGAGAGGTCGACCCTTGTACACGAGAGGGCGTCTTGCGGTGACGCGGGACAGTGCGTCGACCGGCAACGTGACGAGACTTCTTGGAGCGAGGAGTCGTCGGCGCGGTGACTACCACTTTCGGTGTTTCCGGGGCGGGTGCCTGTTCGGACTAAAATACGCAGTTAGCATACATACTGTTTCTGCGGAAACATGACACGTACCTGTGGTGGTACCCAGCCTCCTTGTTCATAAGGCGGTGGAAGAATCTCGGGGTGCTTGCCACGATCTCTCCACCTAGATATGAATGAGCACAGGGAGCAAAAGGTTAAATAACAAGCGCATATACTCACAGGCGATACACAGTAAGGCCAACAGCGGTCCCGATGAGAGCAGCGCTCAGCGCAGTCGAGACAATAGAGCCAGCAAGCGTTCTCCGGCGCTTGGGGGGAGGAAGGTCTATCGATACATAAAAGTTGAGTTGGGTGGTCATGAGCATGGTGAGGATGAGAAGCCGCAGGGCGATCCACTTATGAAGGGCATAACGAAGTGCACGTGTATCGGGCATGACGGTACGAGGGCTCAACACGCGCCGTACATGCACATCGGCGTCCGTCTGCGGCAGTGTGTGGGAGCTGTACGAGGTGCGAAGGCAAGCTGCCACGCCGCAGCCTCCCGCTTCATATGCGATATCAAACGGCGTATCTGTGGAGCAGCCTGAGGCAAAAGGGCGACTGTATGCGTGTAGATCGCTTCCCTCCGTCTCACGAGTTGCTCGTCGAAGCGCGGACCTTGGCAGGGTACCGAGAACATACCGGCGGGATCGGTGCGAGGCGGTCTGTGCGCTGATACACGTGCCCGGCAACATAGGGCTGAGGGTGCGCGATCTTGGGCACGCTGCTGCCTGCTGGAGGTTATGCATATTGTGTGCGTGGTGAAGCACGAAGGCTGACATCCGTGCGGTATCGCAAGAGATGACACCCTTCATGTGCCTAAAGCCGCTGAGGATGCAAAGTAGAGCGAGCGCACTTTTGAGCGCAAATGCAGCGTGTCCAAGGCGGCAAATCAAAGGCTCGATATTCGCACAAATGGTTCAAGGTTTCTGAGGAAGAGGGAAAGGATTCGAGCGCGAAAAACTCACCTGCAACCATATCCTCTACCTCGTCCTGCTCCGCTGATTCGGAAGCCATGTCTCTGTACTTTGCGGGGGTGTCGAGATAGCCACTGGTGGACGTATGAAAGGATGTCGGTCGACTGGGTTCAGCAGAGGAAGGCACCCATCCCCTTTTCCGGGATCGTGGGGGAAGCAGCGATGGAGAGGGTGGCCGGCGATGCGGAACGGAAGTATGCTGGACGTCAGTGCTATAATGGAAAGGAGGCGCCGGCTGTTCAGTAACAGCGAACGGGTTGGTGATGCCGGGCGCAGCGAGGCTGAAGCTGAAGGGGAACGGCATGGTGAGAGAGCAGAGGTGGTCGTCGAGAGGTGAGCAGGCAAGGGCTTGAGGACGGCAACACCTTCGAGCTCGCTGCAGACAAAACATGGCTCGCGCATGGACAACCAACCTTGTCCCGCACGGACCGAGCGCGGCCGGCACCGGACGTCAGCCGGCCGTGGGGACCGCCGGCGAAGGCCGAGCGCTGGACGGAGCGGCGGGGCGGGGGGCGGGCAAATTTTGCAAGTTGAAGAGACCGCCGGGGCCGGAAAGTCGCGGAAGCAAATGAGGATTTTCCAGGAAGCGCGGGTGGCGCTCGAGCAACGCTGATTAGAACAAGCTCTTCCGGGATTGGGATTCGCCAGCATGATCTCGGTCGCGGCCTACCCCTTTTGTCGCCGCGCGAGACGACTGCGAGACGGCGCGCGAGCTGCCTGAGGCTGCCGCGGGAGTCGGGCGCAGGAGGGGACGCGACTAGCCCATGCCGGGGTTCACAACACAAGACGGCGCAGTCCCCCCAGTTTATATGTATGTCCTCCGCCGCCGCCGGGGCTCGGCCTACAGCTCGCTCACTGTCAGCGGCAGATACAAATATCATTATTGTGCATACCGTAGCTTAGCATCCCTGTCGTCCACCACCTAACCGAGCAACACACTTAAGCGACGGTCCACGCCCTGACCCTTGCCCGCATCTCCCGCTTGCCCGTCTTCTTCCTGATTGCCCCCCTTCTCAACTTCCCACCATCTCCTCTCCCTCTGTGCTGGTCTACCATCTGACCTAGACAGGCATGGCTCGTATGTATAACTCTTCTGTCGGCTATTCGACACTCACATCGTCTTCATTTCCTCCCAACCCCAGCTCTCGCATCTTCCTCGTCCTCGCCAGCAATGCCCCAGGTGGACCGCTTGGCCCCGCTCACGCTCGACTTTTTGGTGATCGGTGGAGGTCAGTCCGAGGATAACGCCACCAAGTCCCCCTGCCAAACCCGATCAACGCCCCCCATCATTATCCCTTAAACACGATCGTAGCCTGAACACTTACTGTGTGCCTCTGTGGGGGCGTCGGGCTCGGTGGGGAAGACCGTATCGCCGTTCGCTGCTGACCACCCTCTCTCTTCGCGCAGGAATTGGGGGCCTCGCCATCGCCTATGTGCTCTCCAAGGCAGGGCACCGCGTCAGGGTGCTCGAAAAACACGGTCGGGATGTCCCTGGAGGCGGACATCGAGTTCCTCCGAACATGAGCAAGATATTGCGACAGTGGATATCGGAAGAAGAGCTGCGCGCGGTCTCCACGCGATGTGTCGGGACGCCCTTTCACCATCGTGAGTCTCTCTACTAGTCTGCTCTAGCTCGACTCTTTCCCCACTCGACGCGAACGCGTTCATCTGTGACGCGCCCCTCCCGAGCTTCTCGCAGCGGTCCCGCTCTACTGGCACCTCTCGATTCTCCCGATGCACTTCCCTCCGCGACGTTGTCGACGACGACATCCCCATCCTCCGCGGACGCGAGCGCGGCGGCATGGCGTTCTATAGTCGTCCACTGTGTGTCAACGCGCGGACGCGGGGACCGAGGCCGAGCATGCGCCGATATGCACGGCGCTCCCGCGTCGCGTTTCACAGCGGCTGGGGGAAAGGGACTGCCGGAAGCAGTTGCCACGACAGCCCGCGTAAATCTGGACGTGCAGCCGATCGCGTGCGGCGCTGCGCTCTGATCGACTTCATTCACGTCCGGCGTCCTGCTTCTTCTTGCGTAATTGACCGGCGCCGGACATTAACCCGTCTTCCCTTCCTTCTTGCTTGCTTTGAACCCGGTACTAACCGCGCCATGCTCTACCAGTACGAACGGGCGAGCTCGTCGGCTACCTCCACTGGAAGCCGGCCGTTATGGCCGAAACCGGGGGTGACTTCCTCATGATGCATGTACGTGCACATCCGACCGCCATGCCCACGATGATCCACTGACATACACGCAACTCAGCACGACGACATCGTCGGCATCCTCTACAAACTCGCTACGGGCGCGGGCGCGACGGTCGACTACCACACCGAGGTCACATCAATACAACAAGGGTCGGATGAGATTCCGAACCCGAGCGTGACGCTCGCGAACGGTGATGTGCTCACGGCAGACATGCTTGTGGGCGCGGACGGCTACCAAAGTATCGTCCGTGAGGTTGTGCTCGAAGAGGAGGACAATGTGAAGCCGGGCGGCCTGACTCTGTACACCGGCGTCGTTGACGCGGAGGAGATGCTCAAGGACCCGGAGCTCCGGCCGTACGCGCTATCGGACGAGGTGAGCACCCTTGCTTTGTTCGCCCGCCGTTTTCCGGACGCAGTGCTCAGCGCGGGCGCCGTATATAGTGGGCCATCTGGATGGGATCACACCGAAGTATCTGTGGTACGTGCGTTTGCGTGATCCCCGTTCCGCACTTCTCTGATCCTATCTCGCTTCCCAGGACACCCCGTGGTACGTCCTCCCGCGTACCTTGTCCCGGGGACATGCGCTGACAGGAGGCGCCCTTGTGTGTGCAGCGCGCCAAGAAAGAGTATTTCTTCCACGTGTACTCGTGGTTCAACAAGGATGGTCAGGACCAGGAGGGCGAGGAGAACTGGGAGGACCTCATCCCCACCGAGAAGCTGAACATTGAGGGACATGGACCCCAGTGCGTCGCGCGCGTCTGTATCACATCGGCTACCACTGACGCGTGCTTCCGTGACCGCAGAGTACAGCGGCTCATAAAGTTCGCCCCGCATGTCATCCGCACGCGATTCATGACGCGCCCAGACGGGATCGACGACTGGGTTGACGCGACTGGGCGAATCGTTCTGCTAGGCGACGCTGCACACCCCTCCTTCGTGAGTCCAAAAGGCCGACGCGTGCTTCCATGCGCTAACCCCGCATGCAGCCCGGCGGCTCGCACCCAGCAGCGATGGCGATCGAAGACGCGGTCGTGCTCGGCTCGCTCTTCTCACACCTGCGCACGTTCGACCAGATCGGCTCGTTCACCTCGGCGTACCAAGAGCTGCGACAGCGGCGCTGTGAGCTGGTGAAGCTCGCGGACATCGCGAACGCGCAGATGGTCTCGATGCCAGATGGCCCGAATGCGGACGCGCGCGACGAAGACATGCGGCGGCGCAAGGACGAGTGGGACGAGGGTACCCTGAAGGCGCAGTTCGAGGAGATCGCCGAGATCTTCCTGTACGACGCGGGCGACGCGGCAGAAGAGTGGTGGGTGAACTGGGGCCGCTTCAGTGAGGTCGCGCGCGAGCAGCCGCACAATATCGTCAACTTCAGCAACTTCGCGACCGTCACGGTCTCGGAGGACTGAGCGGCCGGCGCGCGCCGCTAGCGTCCGCGCTGGCAGCCCTGTATATGGTGCGTGTTCCCTACCTGCGCACGCTGTCTTTCCCTGCCTGCCTTTTTGTGTTCACGGCGTGCTCATTCCTTATCCGCTTGGCGTATAGACCCTGGACCAGTCTCCCGCATTACGACCCACATGAACCCCACGCCATGATCGTCCATCTCCTCTGCTCGCTATCGCCCTGCTCTGCTCACGGATCGCCACGCACAGCAACACCATTTATTACGTCTCCCGTAGACATTATGTCAGATTTATGTTTACTCGTCCCTTTCCACTTCCCATGCTGCCATATACTTCCTTATTTCTGGATCCATATCTACGGCTCGACGCTGCCCTCCATCTACGCCGCCTAATACTGCAATTCAGTCGTTGCCATACCCGCCGTCCTAGTCGTACATGCTCCCGGACCCGGAATACTAACCGTTCACATACGTTATATTACCACTTATCGAAACGGCCGCCCCCGCGCGCGCTCCCTGTACACCCTCGGTGCCCCCCTGTCCAACAAAAATTTACACCGGGATGATGGAACGGCCGAGTCGTGCTCTTGATATGTGCGAGTCCAGTGCGACCCCATGATTCGTTCTCGCGCACGGATAGGAGATACCGCTTCGATCTGCTGTCAGCGCGTCATCCAGTCTAACGCGTCTGACATTGCCGAGCCCGCACGTACCTCGGTCCAGCTCGGTCTTCGGGGCTCGCAGTGGGCGCAGCGGTCGGCATGAACCTCTCATGCCATGGCCTGCTTTACGTGTGCTGATACAACAGATTTCTCGAGCTGACTTCTAAGAACGCGGTCGCCGCTTCCCATCGGAAACCCGCCCGTCAATATTTTGACCCCATGGGCCTCCCACCGCCGGTCTGAGTCCCTCCGCCCCCGTCCACAACTCTTTTGTTCTGGCGGCGCATCGGGCTAACGACCCATAGCAAATATTCGCCCTCCGGGGCCCGATCGCTCCCGCGGCCAGGGGACGGGCGAGGCCAGGGCCCGCTCAGTGGTGGAAGAGCCGCAGCGCGGTGTGCGCGAACACGATCTCGTGCTCGTCCGCCGCCTTGATGCACTCCGCGTCCATAACGCTCCCGCTCGGCGCAGCCAGGTAGCGCACGCCGCTCCGCCGCGCGCGGTGCACGTTGTCCGGGAACGGGAAGAACGCGTCGCTCGAGCACGCGACGCCGTCGAGCTGCGCCATGTGCGCCGCGCGCTCCTCCTCCGTGAGCAGCACGGGCGGCGCGTCGAAGAGCGCCTCCCACTGCGCGCGCTCGGAGCCCGCGAGCGGCTCGGCCGCGACGAAGAGGTCGATCGCGTTCGCCTTCTCCGCGCGCTTCACGCCCTTCTTAAACGGGAGCGCGAGCACGCGCGCGTGGTGTCGCAGCCACCAGAGGTCCGCCTTCGTGCCCGCGAGACGCGTGCAGTGGATGCGCGACTGCTGGCCCGCGCCGATGCCGACCGTCGCGCCGCGGTACGCGTACGCGACGCTGTTTGACTGCGTGTACTTGAGCGCGAGCGTCGCGACAATGAGATCTGTCACGGCCTGGCTGTTGAGCTGTGGGTGCGTGCTGCGGTCAGGCACGCAGGGTGCGGGTGTGTGGGGCCAAGCACCCACCTCTTGGTTTTTAGTCACGATGTTGGAGAAGAGGCTCGCGTCTATCTTCGCGTCGTTACGACGTTGCTGCAGGGACACGCCGTACACCTGGCGCGTTTCAATTTCCGAGGGCGTGTACGCGGGATCGATCTGCACGCGGAAGCGGGGATAACGGGTAAGAATAACGGGTAAGAACGTTCGGGGCCGGACATTCTGATACGCACCTGGAGAACGCAGTACTTGCCGCCCTTCTTTTTCTTGAGGACCTCGAAGGCTTCGGGCGAGTAGCCCGGTGCAATAATGCCGTCCGAGACCTCCCGTGAGATGATGCGCGCAGTTGCGAGGTCGCAAGGTGCGGACAGGGCAATGAAGTCGCCGAAGGAGGACATGCGGTCAGCACCTATATTTCTAGCGGTTAAATCGAGTCCATGTGGATAGAAGCGCTAGCATACCACGAGCACGAGCATATGCGCATGCAAGAGGAGTCAACGGCTCCTTTAGATCATCCACACCATACACCTGCTTCTCCACTTCGTTCAACTCAAGACCGACGGCAGCGCCCGCGGGCGAAACATGCTTGAACGATGCGGCCGCCGGAAGGTTCAGCGCCTCCGAAAGCTCCTTGACGAGCCCCCATGAATTGAGTGCATCGAGAAGGTTGATGTATCCAGGGGAACCGCACAACGCTATAAAGACAAATAACTTAGCGAGGAACGGTATGATGGGCGGGTGCCGGCGATGTACCCTTGAAAGGCAGTTCTCCCTCCGTTACGAAAGCCTGTGCGGGCTTCTGGTGCGGGTTCGCGCCATAGCGGAGGGCCGTGCGCTGAACGGGGCCCGCCAGCTGCTCAGCCGGTAGGTCTGAGGACGCGTACTGCTGCCTGAAGTACCCGCTGATCGCGTCGTCATATTTGGCCGTCTGCTCGAACGCCTTCAAGGCAAGCTTGCTGCGGATAGCCTGGCTGATGTCGCCTTTGCTCTCCTTCCAGGCGGCGAGGAACTCCGCGTAATCCGCCGGGTCGGAGAGGATGGAGACGCGGGCGTGGTTCTTCGCGGCGGCGCGGAGCAGAGTGACGCCGCCAATGTCGATCTCCTCGACGGCGTCAGCGAGCGTGCAGCTCGGCTTTGCAATGGTCTCTGTGAACGGGTACAGGTTGCAGACAACGATCGAGATGGGCGAGATGTCCTGCGCCTTGAGGTCCGCCTCGTCCGAGGGAATGGAACGCGCAAGGATACCTGATTATTTGTGCCGTGAGCAAATTGGAATGGATGTGTACTTCTGTGTGTCGCTTGCCTCCGTGAACTGCGGGGTGCAGGGTCTTTACCCGACCACCGAGCATCTCAGGGGCCTTCGTGATGTCCGAAACATCTCTGGAAACACAGTGAGCAGTCGGTGCGCGCAGCAGGAACGGTCTACGCACTCGATAGGAATGCCCGCCTCTCTGATCTTCTTCGCGGTACCGCCAGAGCCGAGGAGGCGCACGCCGGCGCTATGCAGCCCGCTTGCGAGATCGAGAAGGTTGGTCTTGTCGTAAACCGATAGTAATGCTTTGAAAGATCGAGCAGTCAGTAATCCTGAGGTCGCGCGCGGGGCTGCTGCGAAAGCCCACCGATGGGTGCAGACATGGTCGAGGTAAGTGGGGAAGGAATGTGGGGCTGCTATGGAACTCAAAAAATCGCCGCCACAGCTGCCGATCGCTATCTCGAGAATTGATTGCCCTGCGATAGGCTGCTGTTTACAGAGGACTTGCGACATCTTGTGCGGCTCAATTTCGAGCTATAGCATGCAAAGGGAAGACATGAATAGGTCTACGACTGGGTACCGCCGTATACTAACATGAATGTACAGAGCGTTGTGTGTGTCAACTCGGAGGAGGTCTCCGCGAAGTCGAGTACCTCGAGGCTCGCTTGATCGACCATTCAGATCTAATCTGCATCCCACGTGGGTTTGAGTATGACGGAGCAGGCGCTGTCCCGAACTTCTTTCTCTTGCTCTTCCTCGACGCTCTCTCCCACTTGAACATAGCATACACAATGGCCTCTATACGCCAGGCCACCGCTCTTCTTTGGCAACCAGTCACTGCTATCACCCGCGTAACACCCCGGCCACCTCTGCCATGGGCATTGCGAGCACTGCGATTCCCTGCAAGCACTCGCGCCCTGTCCTTATCTCCGCGTGCTGCGAAAGAAACACCCTCTACTCCTCCTACACCCCCACATCAGCATGCGAGTAGCGCAGAATCATCAGAAATGTCTTCGAATCCCCAAAAGCACCTCTCATTCCAAATGCCAGAACCAAAGCTGTCCATAACGTTCACCTGCACAGTAGAGGCGTGCGATACGCGTTCTACTCACCAGTTCACGAAGCGGAGTTATGAGAAAGGCATTGTCATTGTGCAATGTCCGGGGTGCAAAAACCGGTGCGCACTACATCTTGCTCTCGCCGTGCGTTATGCGTACTCACTTGACATGTCAGGCATCTCATCGCGGACCATTTGGGGTGGTTCAAGGAGAGCACAGAGGACGGCAAGCTTAAGACGGTGGAGGACCTGGTGCGCGCGAAGGGCGAGAAGGTGAAGAGAGGCACGGTAGGCGAGGGTGGTGTTGTGGAATACACGCCGGAATGATCGACATGGAGTACCCTCTCGCTACTATACATCATACATGCCCTCCTAATGCAACATTCACTACTTACTCAGGCTAGACGACAGATTTCGGTAGAGACCATGCAGAGATATCACCCAAACGACAGGTAGGCTGTTGTTCGCCGAGAATCGTTCACGCCGCCCCCTCTGTCGTATACATGGCAGGGTGGCGGAAGGGAGCCACTCAAATCGCACAGATGTTATGGTGCTGCAGAAGAGTGGCACGGAGGTGAGTGAGCACCCTACGGCAGTACTGTCTGTTATTCGAAGAGGTGTGGTTTAGCGTGCAGCATTACAGTAAAGAGGCGGGTGAATTACGTGTGCATATTGATACAGCATGATAATGGGCGGGCCCTCCAATACGAGTCATAAAAGGGGGAGGACACACGGACCCGGGGTCGAAGCAGCATGCTTGAGAACCCTTATGTACAGAGCAGGGGTTCCTATACACCGGACTTCCCATGCGACGTGGCCTGCCTCTAATTTTGGCTTTGGCTCTGAGTCTCTTGGGGCTCTTCCGGTGGTACAATGCCGGCCTTGACGAAGAGCTCAGCCAATTCGCCGGACTGGTGCACTGTAAAGATCGGTGAACACAGATGTGCCACGAACAAGCGCCGGACACGTACTGTTTAGCAGGATGTCGCAACCGCCAACAAACTCGCCGTTAACATAGAGCTGAGGGATGGTTGGCCAATCGCTGAGCGCGACAATGTCAGCACAGGGTACGGAACGCAGATGGAAAGGGAACATACGAGAACTCCTTAATGCTCTGCCGAAGCTCGCTGTCCTCCAAAACGTCAAACGTCTGCATCTTCTCCGGTGGTACGCCGTGGATGTCAAGAACTTGCACCGCGGCCCTCGAGAAACCGCACTGGGGAGCCTCGGGGTTTCCCTTCATGAACAGAACGACTGGCGTAGACGTCACCGCCTTCTGGATCTTACTGCGAGCCTCCTGGGTGATGTACCGCCGTGCGAAGGCTGCAGACGGAGATGCGAGGGCGAGAGCCGGTGCACGAGCCGGTGCACGGAGAGCGGTGAACTGCACAAGTGTCAGACATCACAGCGTGCGTTCGGGGGGTGCATGCAGACGTACCGAGGTGCGCAGAACGGAGCTGAACATGGTGGTGAGAGGGAAGGTGCGTGGCAGGATGAGGTCTGGTGCTGAGTGAGAGTCCCGGGCTCGGAAACTCGGGAGCGTCAGGGTGGGGTTAGGTGCCCGGGTGCTGGGGTTAGGTCTTAGGCACGTGCATGCCACGCTTTGCATCTCCGCCCGAAAGCGTGTCGCATGTCCAGCCAGGCGCGTCTCATTGCTGCACCGTCGCGTTCACCGATCCACACCTTTTCTGCTCCCACACCTGTGAAACTATGTCTGAAAGGGCGCGTCGGGAGAAACAGGCAAAACTATCCAAGCTTGCAGAGCTCAAGCGGGCGCGCGAAGGTGGCGGGAGATCATACAAGGTACGTCCTGGGCGCGCGTGGCTAACGCGAGGTGTTGATCGCGAACGGACGCGTTTTCAGGTCGAGGAGGATGATAGACTTTACGATGAAGTCACGGAGGACCAATACAAGAGCGTAGTGCGCGGTCGCCTTGCGCAGGACGACTTCGTGGTCGACGATGGCGTCGGCGGCTACATGGACACCGGCGTGGATGACTTCGAGGAACCGGAAGCAGACGAGGAGAGTGAAGAGGAACGTTCTAAGAGCAAGGGTACGCGTATCTCCGTTATATTCGCGACTTGTGTCTAATGTCAAGTCGCTGAGTAGCCAAGAAGAGCAAGGCGGACGCAAAGGGCAAGACGAAGGCAAAGGTGAAGCCCCCGCCTCCCGCCGTGACTCCTTCCATTGCTGCCTACCGTCCTGCCGTGTCCGCGGAGCAAGAGACAGACTTCATGGCGTCTCTTCTAGGAGACATGGACAACATTTCGGCGAAGCCCGCACCAGTGAAGTCCCGCAAGCGCAAGCCAGAGCCAGAACCCGGGTACGATGATGGCGGCTCCTCTCCCAACCCCTTTACCAGCAGCTATCGGACCAAAGCAAAGCCCACCGGGTATGCCGATGCCGACAATTCCTCAGACGGCCCCTACGACGATGGTGTCGGGGCGTCTAGCGGTGATGACTATTTCTTGAGCCCCAAGAAGAAGCCAAGGACGGAGGCTCCAGGAATCACGCCGGCTATCGAACGTATGGGCAAGTTGGGAGTAGAGAGCGGCGGTGAAGACGCCGATGCTTCGTTCGACGATATCGACATGGACGCGTTCATGGAGATCGACGAGGACGAACTGGAGGACCTCAAGCCAAAACCAAGGGCGAAGATAGAGGTCGATGCTGAAGCTAAACCGCTGAAGCCACTAAACACGAACGCCGGTGGCAAGAAGAAGCTAGACGACACACCATCCTGGCTGTCGATATACGACTCGCTAAAGGTCACAACCGACGACTCACTAGGTTCTGGGCCGACTACTCCTGCGCGTACCGCCGCGCCGACGAACCTCTCAGTCTTGGAGGAGGACGGTTCACTGCGCTTCTACTGGCTTGACTATCTTGAGCACGACGGGAAGCTGTACTTCATCGGTAAGACGCAGGACAAGAAGACCAAGACATGGGTCTCGATCAGCGTGACCGTCGAGAACCTCCAGCGCAACCTGTTCGTTCTTCCCCGTGAGCGCCGCATGGAGGAAGACGAGGACACGGGGGAGATGTACGAGACGGACCAAGTTCCCGAGCTGCCGGAAATCTACTCGGACTTCGACCGTCTGCGGAGGAAGGCTGGGATCAAGGCATTCAAGGGGAAGTTCGTCAAGCGCAAGTACGCGTTTGGTGAGAAAGACGTACCACGGGAGGAGAAGCAGTGGCTGAAGGTGGTGTATGGCTTCAACGGTAAGTGGCTATCGCAAGCGGCATAGAGCGCGCATTGACTTTGACGTTCAGAGCCACAACTGCCTAATACTGCGTCCAGTCCTAACTTTTCGCGCATATTCGGGACAAATACGAGCGCTTTTGAACTCCTCGTTCTCAAACGCAAGATCATGGGCCCGTGCTGGTTGCAGGTCAAGCACCCCGAAATCGATAACAAGGGCGTGAGTAATGGTATCTGCATCTGACTCGCAACCAGACCAACCTTGCCGCGCTAGGTATCATGGTGCAAAGTGGAGGCCACCGTGTCCGATCCGAAGGACATCAACCCGTTCCCCGAAACAGACTCGGATGCACCACGAGAGATGCCCCCACTTACCGTCGTGTCGCTAAGCATGCGCACGATTGTGAACCACAGGGAGAACATTCGTGAGATCGTCTGCGCAACGGCTCGGTTGTGGACAAACCGTAAGCTGTGACCTTAATTACGAGAGTTGTGCTTACACATGCCCCGTAGTGGACATTGATGGTACTACACCACCCGAATCCCTCCCGTGCACTGTTCGGACATTCGTCCGCCCTCTAGACCGATTCCCGCCCAACTTCGAGGCCCGTGCGGGCCACAATGGGAAGGGCGTCATTTCCGCGATGAAGAACGAGCGTATGCTGCTCAACAACTTGCTCGGTCAGCTTACCCCGACGAAGCTGCTTTTCGCGACGCTTATACATTATCCTTACCAGTGACCCTGCATAAGGCTGATCCAGACGTCATCGTCGGTCACGAATTCCTCGGGGATTCCCTGGACGTCTTGCTCCATCGCATGCGCGAACTGAAGGCCGACCACTGGTCACGTATCGGCCGGTTCCGACGATCTAAGTGGCCCAACATTGGGCGACAGGGCACGAACATGCGCTTCTTGAGCGGACGTTTGCTCTGCGACCTCGCCAGCGACGGTGCGAAGGTATATTCCCTCTGATGTCCATATGTAGAACGGTCCGCGCTGACATTGGTCGGCAGGGCATGATCACTTCGACAACATGGTCGCTCACTGAGATGTGCAAGACGCACCTGAAGAGTGAACGCCAAGAGATTGACCCTGATGATACCGCTAGTTACTTTGACGGGAGCGTCAGCACGCCCGACCGCCTTCTGACGTTCGTACGGCACTGCGAGCTGGATGCGCACTACCAGATGGCACTTGCGGCCAAGGTCCAGCTCTTGCCCTTGACCCGGCAGTTGACGAACCTTGCCGGGAACTCCTGGTATGTGTGCGAACTTATGGTTTTCGAACTAGACTCATGCGTCAATGTAGGAACAAGACCCTGAACGGAGGCCGTGCCGAGCGGAACGAGTACATTCTGTTGCACGAGTTCCACCGGCTCAAGTACCTCTGCCCGGACAAACTGTACGGCAAGAAGGCCGCGACGGCAGTCAAAGCCGAGAAGGAGGACGAGGACGCGGAAGGTGCGGGCACGAAGGCTACGAAGGGCAAGCGGGACAAGTACAAGGGTGGTCTCGTCTTCGAGCCCAAGCGCGGCCTGTGGGACAAGTACATTCTCGTCATGGACTTCAACTCGCTGTACCCGAGCATCATCCAAGAGTACAACATCGACTTCACGACTGTGGAGGCGGTCGAGGATGAGGTGCGTGTACTGCGGCTTACGATGACACACTAGAACTTATAGTTAACATTTGCACAGGATGGCGAAGAGAAGATCCCGGAACCTCCGAGCTCGGAGGTTGCGCTGGGTGTTCTCCCGCGTCTCATTGCAACACTCGTCAATCGTCGACGACAGGTGAAGAGTCTCATGAAGGACAAGAAGGCCACTGCTGGTCAATTGCTCCAGGCAAGTCGCCCCCGGGCTGTTCCACCCCAGCCGCAAGATCTGACTTGTCTTCGTTACAGTGGGACATCAAGCAGATGGCTCTGAAGCTCACTGCTAACAGTATGTATGGGTGTCTCGGATTTGAATACTCGCGGTTCTACGCCCGCCCGCTCGCCGCCCTCACGACGTTCAAGGGTCGTGAGATTCTGACGCATACTCGCGAACTCGCGGAGAGCATGCAGCTCGACGTACGTCGCGGACACCACCTTCACTTTATCATACTCTAACCCTTGCCTAGGTCGTATACGGTGACACTGACTCGGTCTTCGTGAACTCGAACGTCACGGATCTCGCCGAGGCGCTGAAGATCTCAGCAGAGTTCAAGAAGGCAGTCAATGACCGGTACAAGTTGCTCGAGATCGACCTCGATGGTATCTTCCAGCGGCTGCTTCTTCTGCAGAAGAAGAAGTACGCAGCCGTCAAGGTCGAGGACGGCACGCGTACGTCGACTGAGGTTAAGGGTTTGGACATGAAGCGCAGAGAGTATTGTGCTCTGTCTAAGACTGTATCACAGTGAGTTACCCCCTACTGCTGCTGTGTGTGCTCCGCGCTAATTATTCTTGTCAGATTCGTCCTCGAGCAGATCCTCTCCGGGGAGGCAACGGAGAACGTCGTCGAGAACATCCACGAATACTTGTCTACCGTCAGCGAGAACGTGCGTGCAGGCAAGATCAAGTTGGACGAGTTCATTGTCTTCAAGGTGCGTCCCGGCCCTAGCCTTTAGAATGCGCCGATGTTTACACGCAACACAGCGACTGGGCAAGAACCCCGAGGACTACCCTGACGCCAAGAGCCAACCGCATGTGCAAGTCGCGTTGCGGATGAAGGCAAGGGGTATCACCGCCCGTGCGGGCGACGTCATTCCCTACGTGTTCTGCCTCGGCGAGGGCGGCGAGTCTTCGAAGACCGCGCAAGCCGACAAGGCGAAGCACCCCGACGAAGTCCGCAGAGAAAGCGACAAGCTGAAAATCGGTAAGCCTAGCGCCGGTGACTTTGCGTCGCGTCGCTCACCTCCGTGCTAGACTACGAGCACTACCTGTCTCAGCAAATCCTGCCGCCCATCGAGCGTCTGTGCGAGCCCATCGAGGGTACCGACAAGTCGCGACTAGCGGAATGTCTCGGTGAGTCCCTCTCATTTCCCTTGATTCAGCGCACGCTAATCACGAGAATCTCAGGCCTCGATCCTAATCGTTACCGTACATCCGCCGGAGGCGATGCCGAGGAACGGTACTTCGGGACCCTCGACTCGCTCATGTCCGATGCGGAGCGGTTCCAAGACACCGACCCGTTCGTTGTCCGCTGCCGGTCATGCAATGGCGACGTCACCTTCGCTCCATTCGCCGACCGGGAGGTGCGTCCCCCAGTGTTCCCTGATCCGCCCACGTACTAACGGCCCACACAGAAATCGCCCATCAAATCTGCAGGCGTGATGTGCACCCAATGCCGTGGCGAACTCAGCGTCGCCAGCGTGCAGACACAACTTGAGGTGCAGATCCGCACGCACATCGCACGCTATTACGAGAGCTGGACGGTGTGCGACGACCCGACGTGCGGGAACCGCACGCGCATGATGGGCGTATATGGCCGTCGGTGCTTGCGGCCTGGCTGCCGGGGTGCGGTCTCGTTCGAGGTGACTTGCCCTTGCACTCGGCGTCCGTCCGGCGATGCTGACTGATATCTTCCAGTATTCGGACGCGCAACTGTATAACCAACTGCGATACTACTTCTCGTTGTTCGATGCGGAGAGGGCGAAGAACTCCGCCTCTCCAGCAACGATAGGTGCGTGCAGACAGTGGACCGCTGTAAACAGCGACTAACGTATGCGAGTGCAGCCGACATCAAGGTCGTCGAAGGACTCCGAAGCGAGTTCCTCGATATGATGAAGGGGACTGTGGACAAGTATATGGACCAGTGCGGGCGACGGTGGATCCAGATGAGCGCTCTTTTCTCTTTTATGAAGCTGTGAGCTGTCTTGGAATGCAGCGATGTAACATCTATCGGGGAGATGCAGTCAGTGGCATCTGTACTATTGTAGTTAATGTCGTCGCTTTGTATCGCTATCATGGCAACTGTTTGTGCAATCCAGGAATCTGAAACACATCGTTTGTTGTTTGACATGTACAGATCCTACGCAGCTACTAGATGGTGGTACGCGAAGTAGAGAAGCCGCGATGTGTGTTCCCAAGAGCGGATGAAAGGGCTAGGTAAAAAGATACTGATACAGAAGAAACGTAGATTTGGTAAGCAATTGGAGGGACTGAGTGCAGGCATCATATCCAAGAGGGGGGATTTCCTATCAGCAAGCGTTCACCATGTCTTTAGTGCGTATAGATCTCAAAATGGGCGGCAACAACGTACACGGCTGTGCGGGCATAGCTCCACATACTCAAAAGAGCGTAGGTTCAGTGTCTCCGGACGTGAAACGAAGACAGGAGAGTAGCACGGTGTCCCACGGTCCGCCGTATCTGCAGCTGGAGACCTTGAACGTCCGAAGAGGTTCTGTAGTCCGCCCGCTATCGTCCCAATTTGGTCCACCGACGGACGGTAGGGTTCGGTCGGTCGAAAATGAAAACTTGCCCCACGGCTCTTCCGCTTTCGCCGCAGAGAAAACGTTGAAATGCACCTGACCGGTCGGGTGTTTCTGGCTGACCAATAGGGCGTGCTCCTGCGCCTCGAGTGTCCCTATCACTGTGTTGTAGAGCATTCAGTTTTGGCGAAGAACAAGTGCAGAATACCTGGCAGCAGGAGCAAGTTATAGTACTCACCCAGGCACAGATCCTCTCTTGATATAGAATATTCAGCACCATAGATGGCGAGGACCTGTTCTGCATTCTCCTTGAACCACTGTCGCGGTACCTTCAAGTCCTCGATATAACGGTGGTGTGTCGTTTGCGTGAACAACATCGCAGCCCCGTTGGTCACGCCCAGTGACGATGAGTAACTTCGCCTGTCCCATCGCTGTTAGCTAGGATATCGACTGATCTTGTCAGGATTACAAGAACACTCACAAGCATTGCTCGCTGCGCCACGTCAGGCTCCACCAGGACCGCCACATGATGTCCAAACCGCGTTGAATGACAGTACGCCGATCCTGCCAACGGCTCACTTGGCTCACGGAATCGTGTCCCAGCGGCGTGACGTCCTTTGCGCGTCCTCTCGACGACCTTGCGGGATCGAATGAGTCGAACAATGTGACGAATGACCCGCCTTCGCTGTCAGTATAGTAACCGACTGCGCCGATTGGGATCGGAGATGGCGTCCAGAGCGGCAGCGTCACTGCATAAATAACGCGTTTAGTGCATTTCCCATGTCGACGAAGACATAAAAAGCGGCGGAGAGCTTACACGAGGGATGGAACTCGTGCTGTAGAAGCATTCTATACAGCTGTGCGATCTGCATGGACTGCGCTTGCTCGTTCGCTCCAGAAGGCCCAGACGCATTGTGGCCCAAGGATGCCACCTCAGCTCCGCCGGTCATCGCGTCGTGCGATATGGATTTTTCTTTTACTGCATTGTGGTAGGAGGAGTCTTCCGAGAGGTTCCCCGGATCGGATTGAGTGGCTACAGTGCGATATTCCACCTGGATAGCTATTTTCAGCATCTTCATCGCCTCGGGTGTCTGTGCTAGCCCGGCCTGGAGGACGCGGACCATGTCGGGGTCGCTGTCCATCTGTAGCGCATCGTTCATCACCTGCCGTAGGTCCGTCGCTTTGTGTACTGCATCGTATTTGATGTCCCGCGCCGGAGTGGAGGCAGGCTGCGTGTGCTCTGCATTCGCTCCAGATAAGGGGCTAGTATCGTTGGCCTGCTGAGGTATCTTCAATGGAGAGGAGGAGGGCAAGTGAGGCTCGAACAAAGTCCGTAACTTGTTGTATGTCTCATCATTTAGGTTGCCAGCTTTGATGACCTTGGTCAAAGTACGGATCTGAATGGTCAGCTACGAGGCCGATGGTCAGCATACACAGCGGAAAGACAAGTTGAGATGTACATTGAAGAGGATGACCGCGTCGTTTAGGCTGTTTTGGTGTTTACGAACAGCTCGCTCGATCTTTTCACGCTGGAAGTACTTCGTGAACGCCGTCTTAAGGGACTGTTTGTCGACGAAGTTCCGCACCGCGTCGAAGGATCTAGCCCAACATTGGAATGGCGAAAATTCGCAGAGGATGCAACATGGACGTACTTGGTTAATCGATCGAGGGGACCCCGAAGTTCCGAGGAAACCTCGTCTCCTGCCTGCGATATCTCCTCGTAGATGATTAGGAGTGTATCCGCACACTTTTCGGTGAGGCTCAAGCATGCCATCTGGTTGTTCTTCATCTCAGGGTCAGGCAAACACGCTTTTTATAATCACGAGGTTTGCACGTACTGTGACCTTCAGCGCGGCATCCCATATGTGCAGTAGTGTGCGTGCAGCACCTCCGAGGCCCGGAATGGGCGCGAAGCCGAGGAGATCACTGCCCAAGACCAGTAGCTCATGCGCGATATCGATGGTGATGCCGAGGACTTCGTGAAGAGCTTCGTCTACGCGCTGTGCTAATTGTAAGTGTATCATCTCTGATGAGCAGGGGTGCACTTGCGCACTTGTTTAGTAGTCTGAGTCAAGATTCCCTTCTCAGCATTTGCGGTACGACGCTTGCTAGCCTTCTGGGCTCGGTTAGGGGAGGTCACCTCCGTCACCTCCAAGCTGACGATTTTCTCATTGTAAGGTGTCGGTATCCCCGAGTCGCTGTACCAGCCTTGTGAGGAGACAGACTCTGCGGGGCTGGAAGCGCGTGTTTCGGCCGGAATTGGTTCGGTGGCAGTCCGAGTGAGGATGGCTAGGTTGTAAGGCGCTGCAGGTGTAAAACTTCGTGTGGTTGAACGGTAGGGTGGGGAGACACTTCGGCGCCAGGATGCCCGATCATTGGTTCTGCCGCTAGACTGGCGTTGCCGCCCCCTCGGACTACGGGACCGACTCCGGAAAGCGGCGTGTCCTGGGGGAGGGGATGTCATCCTCGGACTCCTCTCCCGAGGAAAGGAACTTGAACGAGGCGACATGGGGATCATACTTCCTGAAGAGGCGTTGTCATTACGAGGTAAAGATTAAAGTGCGAAACAAGCTGACCTCGATGATGCCAGTTTACCAACTTGAAATACGACGATATGCGAAGTTTTTGGGGATCCCAGTCAGCCCTGTGTTTCGTCACAGGCTAGCGGGGGAAGTCCCTTGAACGTCGACAAGGAGATCAGAGCCTAGCGGAAGAGAAGGCCAAAAGGGCGGATGAATCCCTCCCACCTTAATAAGAGGCGAATGTTAAGGTTTGGCCACATGCGACGGAAGTTTATGGCCTGATGGTTGGGAGGAATGGAACTTAATAAGAGTCCGATCCCATGAGAACGATACGGCATAGTAGACGTCTGTGGAGTGCCGCCCTCATTTGTTGCCGCGAGCTCGCAGCGGGCGGGCTGTACTATAGTGATCGCATAAGTAGTCATTCATCAATCTGTCACTGCCGGAGTACTTACTTGCTGAACCTCCGTCCCTACTGACTGTAGTACGTCTAGGTCGTCCGGCGTAACTCCGCCGACCCAAAGACACGGTCGTCTACCATTGCCAGTTCGAGGCACCGTGTCTAACTAGCGAGTCCTTTAGACGTGTACAGCGCCGCGCAGCCTCCGCAAGGGCGTCAAGAAGCACACTGTGTAGAAATTTATACACGCGATGAGGGCATACCGGCGTATGGACTAGTCGGAAGCCGTCGATTGCGATGGGGCGTGCAGTTCGACTGTTCACAGGGGGTCAACAATACAGCGAGGTGCTTATTCGTGTGCAGCAATGTGCTCACGAGGCTCCTACTTTCCGGTGCCCACTATGATAATCCAAGTTAGGGTGCGCACGCGATGCAATATAAAACGCAACGCCGAGCGAGAGGCGAGGCTGCAATCCATTTAGCACTACGTCTGTACCGCGGCGAACGCATACCCGTCCGCGTGATTACGATTCAACGTTCAACGTTCAATACTTGACATGACCATGGAGAATTCTTCCGGGCTCTTCGCAGATCTAGACAAGCATGACGTTAAGTTAGAGAAGTCGATGACGCATGTGGAGGTTCGACCAGTGCGACGACCCAGCCGCAAGACATAGGCAGGTATGCCTTCCAATACACGTGCATCGTAGACCTCTGGGAGGCGTCCGGGCGGGGTGCACAGCTGTCCCTGAGTCGAATGAGATCAGAGCATAGTAGGCGTGTACGTGGGTTAGAAAAGATGTAGATGTTCATTGTTGAGGGTGGCAAGGGCGTCTTGTAAGCTGTAACGGCGTAGTAGACCTCCAGTGCGATGAGTCGTCTGTGGTACCGGTCGTAGTGTGTACGCGTGTGGTAAGTGGAAGAGGTTCAACGTTCAAACTTTCGACTCGGATCTCGAGGAAACGTGCACGTGATAGGCGTAGTAGTAGGCGCTGAGCATCGTCGGTGTAGTATGTACGGAGTCCGATGCAGATGGTCTCAAGGTGTGATACTCATACAATCTGGATATCCGTCGACGGATACTCCCCAGCTCGTACACCTCCGTCCCCGGGTTGCGATCGTTCGAGGAGAGAGGCAGAGAGCCTACCAGCTGGAACCACCCGACTCTTCGATAGTACCTATTTGTCCCGCACTCAGGCCCTTCGCCTTCAGCGCCGCTCGTACCAGCTAGAGTAACCACAAGGCCCTCCAGCGAGCCCTCACCCCACTGCAGCAGCGGAACAGCCCATACTTGCATCTCGTTTTCCACCCCATCCCCGCCGCCGTCGATTACCGTGCGTCCGGATATTGGCAACCCATCCTCAAGTGTATCGTCACCACCCGCGCCGCCGACCCCCCTTTTCTTCCGCCATGCTTGAAGTTCGTCGGTGGCCTGCAGTAAAACTTCGTGTCTTCCAGCGACCATCGAAGGGCGGATCTGGCACCGAAACGCCGCCGCGCGCAGTGCGAGAGTCCCGCCTGTCACCCGCCCAAACGGAAGCGCATCATCCTCGAGGGTGACCTCGCACCGCACAATCTTCGCGAGCGCGTTTCTGGACATCAACGCCACCGAGCGACGCTCCTGGTCCCAGGAGATTGCGCCGTCGATTGCCGCCCGCGACCACGATGGCGCACGGTACCCGTCCGGACGCCGCAGATGTCCCTCCCATCCCTCGCGCCATAGCAGGCCAAAGAGGAGCGTGGCGCGCCAGAGCCCCGCGAGGTAGTCGGAGCGCAGGACGCGATTGAACTGCTCCGCGATTGCGGCGCACGCGGGAAGCTTGTCCGCCGGGAAGCTCGTCGTGCGGCGGCTGTAGTCGTCCACGATCCCGAGCCACGCGCCGTACACGCGCCGTACACGCGCTCCCACTCCTTGGAGTCGTGTAGCACGACCGGCGGGTTTGGGCGGAGGAGGATGAGGGGAAGCCGCCGCTCTATGGTCGTGTCGCAGAGCGAGCGGCCGACATTTTGCGTGGCGGTGAGGCACCTGAACTGCAGCGTCCTGGTGGTGAAGATGAGCGCGCGCGAGGACAGTAGGTCCTCTTGCATGCACCAGCCGCGGGTTCCGAGATGTCCAAAGCTGTTGCTGTATGGCCAGTGGTTTTCCTGAGTATATTCTGCCTATACGGTATGGCTTAGGTGTGATGCGTAGCGTGCCAACCTTGGGCAATGGTTCGCTTCGAGAGTCGTCCAGTTGGCGGGCCTCACCGGGGGCGAGAGGGTCTGGAGGACAGATGAAGGGTAAGAGGATGTCACCACCCGAGCTAATGTCACTCATCAGCATTGGTGGCGTGGGCAAACGATCATGGAGGAAACCCTCTGCGACTGTCTCGGCGCTGGCGGCGATGATTGTAAGGTGGGAATGGCGGTAGATATGATGCATGCGCCTAATCTCATGTCGCTTGTCCTCGTTCGAGTCTTGGATAATGCACAAGCTGTCAACCCAGAGAAACTGAAGGCCCAGCGCGTGGGTAACGTAGATCGCGTCGCGGATGGTCGCAGGGAGGAGGGAGAGGTCGATACCGCATTCGTACTGTGATACGTTGGATGTCGTGGTTTTGTGTATCTGGTCCAAGCCCCAAACGTAGCTGAGTGTGAGGTATTTGCCAGAGCGGCCATCGGTAGAGACTAGACGCGGATGGGCGAGGTTTGTGCAGTCGATAACGTGTGTGGGAAGGCGGCGGGAATCGGGGAGGTTCGAAGACATGCAAGATTTATGTCTCTGGACGCACTCGTCGATACACTCTTTGGCAAGGGCCAAGGCACGAGGAGAGCCGACTTCGAGCAGAGGACTTCGCAAAATGATATAAGGCGCGGCGTTGTCGTCTAAGCACTTCTTTTAGCGCCAGCACTATACCCATGGAACGAGATGCAAACATACCTGGAGCGGTGTGCACAACTCCTGCAAATATTGGATGATTGCTGTTAGTAGCCACCTCCAACGTTTGATACTTTTCGGGGGTCCGCTCAGAGTGATGGTCCAAAACACCCCGCACCGTGATATTCAATGGATCCTCCGGCTCTCCAGCAGAATTGCGGGTGCGCAGTTCCTCCAATATTGCGACTAGGAGTTGGCACCACGCGCAGCCTGCGAGAGCACGAGACTTCAGTTCCGGGAATGAGGTCAAGTACGAATGTGAATCATTCCATCGCCTGTAGTACTGCCCCTCATTGTCGAGTACCTGACAAGGTAATAGCCCAAAGTGTATCGCGAAGGGACCTTGCCAGCACGCGTGGCAAATTGAAGCGGGCCTTGGCGGAAGGGTACCCCCTTCGGGGGCTGAGCCCTCTGAGAGGAGGGGTATGTTCATGAGGGAAGGATCCACAGGCGAAATGAGGGGGGCATGAAGATGGTAACGGAGAGGTTGAGGAGAGCCATACAGCACTAATGATCTTCTGGGGTCTATGGGCCCGGACGATATGAGCATCATGAGAAATTCAGTAGGTATGACAAATACCTGTCCTATCAAAATGATATTTCTCCTTGAGGCCCAAAGTCTTGAGCAGGATGAACGGTGATGGGACCAAGAGTATGTAAGATTTAGAGAGCCTAGACGCAGTGGAGTTATAGTTCGTACCGGTTTGGAACACAAATGTGGCGGCAGAACTTACAGGAGCATCCGGCATTGTAAGGAGAACGAGCTTCTAAGCCACCGGTGGGCTGAGCCCCCGACGGCGTCGAGTCGGGGGACGTGAGTGAACTTCTGAGAGCGAACCACGCGCAACTCTGCCCAAGCGCCCCGCACACAAAGCAGTTCCGTGATATACTCGCATCTTGCTTCCCGGACGACTGCATAGCCCTTGACGGAGGAGAGAAGTTGCTGTGTTCGATGACTGCCCTGTGTATCTGGTGATCGGCTAGTCCACGTCAGAAATTCGCGCGAGTCGTTTAAAGAGCGGATGTTGGGGACTGTAAACGAATCAGACTATGAGTCTAGACAACTCGGTGATAATTGCACAGGATCCTTGAAGCCGCACAAGCCCAAAAGTACACAATAATACAACATGGCGCCAGAGCGCTCGAGAATTTGAAGGAAACCGAATGCGCGATACAAATCTTGAAAATCTTATGGGCCTCCGCGGTCCGCCCATAGTCGGATTGTGAGGTCCGTGTCGATAGAGCCCGAGGCTATCATGTTCTGCTGTGGATGCGTCTACATGCGGCCCCGTCAGTCGTTCCCCGCACGCAGACAAAAAACACACAGGACGTACCGCGACTGCGACCACAACATCCGTGTGCCCCTCGAGCGTCTGCACGATCTCGCGGCTCTGGAGGTCCCACAGGAACACCTTGTTGTCCTCGCTGCCGGAAATGATCCACTTTCCGCCCGTGACGCTGAAGCACGCGGCGATGCAGAACTTCTGGTTCGTGTGCCCGACGTACGTCTTTAGGCAGCGCGAGGTCTGGTAGTCCCAGAGGCGGATCGCGCTGTCGTGCGCGGTGGAGAGGATGTACTTAGAGTTGGGTGAGAACTGTACGTGTTGACTATATGCGATATCAGAGGTGGCGCGCGGAGTATTAATTGTGAGGCGAAGAGGGCGTACCAGATCGCGTCGTGGCTCTCTGCGAGGGTTTTCAAGCACTGCCCGGTGGTCGTGTTCCATATTCGGCTGCTTTGGAGTCAGAACTGTAGGACTCATATGTGCGGAGTGCTCACATTAGACCATCGAGAGCGCACGAGACGATCAGTGAGGCGTCCCGGTTGAAGTGAACCGCGGTAACATAGTCCAAATGTGCAAGGATCTTCTTAGTGCACTTCCCTGTGTCCCGCGCGATAAGTATGCAGATAATATGATGAGGCAGTCTGCGTACCCTTGTCGACATTCCATATCCGAATCTCCCCTTCACATCCACCGGAAACGAGAAGATTCGACGCGTTGTTGTAGTTCACACAGAAGACATAGCTTGTATGCCCCTTCAGCGTTTTCAAAGTCATTCCCTAAAGCGCGTCGTCTGTCACCAGCATTCGTGAAATGAGGATTGACCACTAGGCGTACTGTATCGACCTCCCATATCCGAATAGTGGTGTCGTCGGAGGCAGAAGCGAGATGCACGCTGTCTGACGTCCATGCAATGTCTGATAGGCCCTTCGTGTGGCCGTTCAGGTTCCGTATGAGCTCTCCAGTGAATGGAGACCAGATCTTCACGACGCGATCGTTCGCTACCCATCTGCATCTTCAGATATGGCCAGTCTGCTTCACGCGCAAGGACGTACCACAAGATGCAAGCAACGTCCCATCTGGACTAAATTTAACCGCAGATATGGATTCTGTATGACCTCGAAGGGTATGCCTCAGCTCGTAATGAGGTCGCTCGCGGCCGGTAGCAGTGGCTGGCGCAGGCACGGGAGGCACTGGCGGAAGAGGGGCGGCAGGAGGTGCCTGTCGCTCGGGCATGTCGTCTTCGGTCGTCTGAGAGCCTGCCTCATCGTCTGTGGTAGAGTCCCCGAGGTTGTCAAGATGATTCATGGCTGGAAGATGGAAATCAGAGCAGAGGACGAGAAAGACAGAAATGCCATGAATATTAATGAGCGCCCACTAGAGCTCTCGGAACTAGATAAGATTAGATTCGCACGTTGCATCGGTAGTACCGATCGAGCGGCGCTGCCCCTGCGTCCCTTTTCACCTTCCTCTTCATCCTTTGTCTTCATCGGAACTACTCCCTAGGAAACATCTTCTGCAGAAGTCGTTCTATGCTGCTGCGAAACACCACTGGAGAAAGTGAGGAGGTTTCAGTCCTGGGAATGGCCCCAGGGTGTCGAAACGTTCCCCAGTTACTCCCAGTACTTGTTTCCCAACCCTCTGCGAAGGGGTCTTGAGGCCTGATGGTCTCCTCATCACGGCGGTGAGTCTGCATTATTCACGGCTTGCAAGTGCTCCAATCGCACTTAGGGAATGGACTCTGGGGTCTGACAGAGTGAACTTGGTTCAAATTTGTGGTAGCAACCCACGAGCATGCGGTCTTAGACTCTTACCCAGGTCTGACCGTCTTTTACGCCGACATCTTTTATGCTGACATGAGCAGGTTTGACTTTCGTAACCACGTCATCATCATATCGTGGTGCACGACGACAGGGCGCGATAAATTCGCGAAGTTGCGTGTTACGCTTAAGGTCTCATCGCATTTTCATATAGCCTCCTAATGACACAGTGTCCACTAGCCGTACAACATACAGAGCATATCAGATGTCTACAAGATCATGAAGGAATCGTAAGGGGATCATAAGGGGGTTCGTCAAAGGGTATTCGAGCAGGCAATTCTGGCAAAGTCTATGTCCACGCCCTCGGGCAAACTGAGCGCGAACGCCGAGAAGCCGTTTTTGAGGTGGTCGCGGTGTATCGAGTCCTCCGGGAGCGTGCACCGGTACTCCCTCAGGAGCATGCTGATCAGCACGCGCTGCTCGTACAACGAGAAGTTGCGCGCGGGGCACCTGCGCGGGCCGACGCCGAACGACACCCAGTTGTTCGCGTCGTCCTTTGCAATGCGGAGGAATCGCTCGGGGTCGAATGCGCCCGGGCTACGCCAGACCTCCTCGTTGTGATGCGCCGCGGCCATGTTGAGCGCGATGGGCGTGTTGGGCGGGATGACGATATCTCCGACCGTCAGCGAATCGTCGGAGATGCGAGGGACGGTGACGTTCGTAGGGGTGTTGTACCGCATTGACTCGCGGATGACGGCGTTGAGGTATGGGGTGTTCGCGAAGTGCGCGATGCGAGGTTCCTCGTTGCCCAAAACGGCGAAGATCTCCTGCCTAACCTTCTCCTGGAGGTCGGGGTATCGAGCGAGGAAATAGACGGCGGAGGAGAGCGCGCCCGCCGTAGTGTCCTGCGTCGAAATCATCGTCAGAATATCACCCACGGCAGCTAGCGGGTACACTTACATGTCCTCCAATAAAGAGAACGATGGTGTTGTCTCGGAAGTCGTCCTGGGTCATCTCCGGTTCCTGGAACATGTACGTGATGACGTCGTTTCCCGGGTTTCTGCGCTTCTCGTCCAGGATCGTGCAGAAGTCTCCGATGAAGTCGTCCACCATCGCACGCACGGCCCGCCGGGGCAGCCACCTCTCCAATGACGGGAATGCAACATACGCCGGGCTCGCGATCGCCGCCATGACCTTGTGGTACTTCTGCACGAAAGACCCTTCTGGTTTCGCGAGCGCCTCGAAGTCGTAACCCATGACTGTGGTGGCGACCGCGTCGAGCGTGTAGCGGTGGCTGAGCTCGCTCCAGCAGACGCGCCCGCCGTCCCCGATGATGTCGAATGTCGTCTGCACGAGCGAGACGAAGCGTTCCATGGGGACCGTCTGTCGCAGCGCCTCGTGCATAATGCGGGAGTGCCGCTTCCACGTCTCGCCGTCGGACATGAAGATGTTGTTGCGTCCGATGAGCCTCCATAGGAGCATGTCGTCGGGCTGCTGCTGCTTTCGCATGGACGGGTCTTCTAGAAGCCGTTTGCCAACCTGTCGTAAAGTAAGTCATACTTCATATGATGACGATGTCTCGGGTTGCTTACCTTAGGCTCGACCACCTGGACCATCCAGTCCCCCAGACAGTACATCAACACAACGTCCGTCCCCTGCGCCTTCGCGAACGGCAGTACGAGCCGTTTGACGCGTTGTTCTTCGACCTCCCCCGACAAGTAGCTGTATAGCAGAGGCCATAGAGGCACAGTCGGGATGTGTCGCAAATGCGAAGGGACACGTAGGGCGCGGTAGATGACAAGAAGCAGCGCCAAGGAGAGGAATATCAAGACCTCGGGAATCGAGACCGACGGCCAGATGCGAGAAATCATTGCGGGGAGATCGACTCGGGGGAACGCGCTTGCTAGCTGGACTCGAAGGCACGTCTGAAGCCTCTTCTTAATTATCGCGAGCTTGCGCCACTAAACTAGTCCGGGCACAGCAGGGCGGGCATCGACCCCAAGATGCGCGCGAGATGGGAAGAAATCTGTGATTTCTATTCGCTGCCTCGTGTCGCGCGGGGGACACCATCGGGAGCCAGTGCACTGTTCGTGGCCCCGGATCACCTTTTAGGCGTGCATACGACTTTCCAGTTACAGGGCGTACCGGGTAGTATGTCGACTCCGAACCGATGCACCCGTGCCTGTCGGCTCCGTAGGTCGTCCTCGACTAAGGGGCTCGGGCCTCAGTATCGATGTGTAAGTGGGCTTCGAGCCGCTCATACGTCCAGTTGGAGTACAGTACTGCGTCGAACCAGACTGCTGAGCGAGGCCGAGGCTTATGAGCTGATCAGATGTGTAACGTGTAAGTCCCATCTCCGCGATTGGTTCCAGCCCTCCTCACCTCACTTGCGTTGAGTAAACCACCCAGTTCCTCGGCTCGGGGCCGCCGCCACATGTCCGAGAGGCCCGCGCCTGCCGAGCCGGGGTCATCCCTGGTCATGCTCAGTGACAACCTCCATACGATGAGTACGCCTCTATCGAACGTGTCAACACTCTACCGCTGTCTGTGGTCAGACTGGATCAGTATAAGCGACCTCCCCAAGCCTGCCCCCGTCTTCCAAAACAGAACTGACCTGCCTTTCGTAGCGCAGGCAAGCCACCAGGACGCCTCGATGGCGGTTTGATCAGACGCCGACGCGTGCTTGCACCGACTAGCGTCGATCGATGCACCGCTTTCAAGGCGCAGCGTTTCCGAGGCGCCGCGCCCCGCCGCAGGGTGCCGCGCGATCCGCCGTCATCGTCGGGGCACGCCAATCCTGATCTTGTAGATTGACCAGGGGGGGAAGAGATGGGCGAATCTCCGCCGTGCGTTGACTTGCGCAGGCCGAACGTCGGCGAATATGACTGAGTTGTGTGTACGCTGCGGTCCAGGCTCGAGAGAACGAACGGGCGTACAGTCGTGCTGGAGTGCCAGTACTTTTTGTACAGTACGGGGGTCAGCGTCAACAGCATTTAGGACGAGGCCACTAACGTATCAAAGTGGCAGATCTAACTTCGAAAGGTGACGAATTTGACGAGGCACAAACTGTACAAGGAACCGTTGCCATGTCACCATCCGGCATGCGTGCATAAATCCTCACTCACTTCCGGCGGCCGTGTCGAGCCAGGTCGAGCCGTGCAGTTGCAAACTGCGAAAACCCCTCGTCCCTCGGCTAACTCAGGCCACACGCATCGGGATCAAGGCCCTGGTCGGTCGTTCAGGAACGAGTTGAACCGCTATGTGCCTACATTCTGCGCCGGAAGACATGGCAACCAGGCAACGTCCGAGCTTAGAGTTACTTAGAGTTAGTATCGCGGCAGTGACCACACTTGGGGCGCACTTCATTGGGTACATGGGACCCTTACGATTCAGCCGCTCTTCGGAATGGGAGCAAGTACACTACACATGTGTAAGGTATCTGAAGTCCATAGTGAGTACGTGCAATGGAGGCTGCAGTATGTACATAGCTATGTACCGTGTTTCTGCGAGCTGGGGGAAGTGTATAACCATTGCATGCCGGTACCTTGAAACACGGGCTCTCGCGCGTCCGGGGTGCTATTTCTGCCGCCGACACGCCAGTGCGAAGCTTCAACCGGCGCCGGCGACCAGCCAATGCCAAAATTTGGATTGTCGGTATGCCACCGGCCTGGCAACGTTGCGGGTTTGGATAACACGGGGATAGCGTCGGTAGCTATACCTAGCCCGAGTAGGCCTGCGCGGGGGCTTGGGTCGGCGAGCGGGGCGCCCGCAGGTGTGAGAGTAGTGTGTACAAAAACACTCACTTCGGTCCCGAGCGGGCAAAACGGAGCTGTCGTCGGAGGCGAGGTCAGCTACAACCTTGTGCAGGCAGCTGTGGGCTTCTTTCAAACGATCATCACGGGTTCACGAACATTGCGCATGGCTTCTATCATGGAGAAGGTGCAATAGGGAAGCTGATGCTGCCCCGGGGCCCGCCACCAGGTGGTCGCCGTCGTGGCGCGCGCATCCCATGGGCTGCGCCGGAGGTATGCTCGCGCTAGAATGGCAGGCTCAGCCCTGGTATCTTCCATCATATCAGGCGGGAGGTTCGAGCGCTGACAGAACTCAAAACTCACCGGGATGTTGGGATGATATCAACTCGCAGCGCAGCTTCTTATAGCGCCCGCTGTCCTGAGCCTGGCAGCCTCCGACTGCGGTCGGGTGTATCCTAGGCGCGTGGAACCGGCGAAAGAACGCACAGGTGTGCATTCGCGGCAGCATAGCGCTTCGCGCTGGAATCGGGAACAGCGTCGCAGTCGATATTTGGCAGCTAGTCACAGATGAGTTATTATACTCTAGGACGGGTGTGCCAGAGCAAAACACACTCACTCCTGCTGCCATGTTGCAGAAAGTCATCGCCGCAGTACTTGCCTTCTTCGTAGTTGCCGTCTATCGATGGGTCCGCGTACCTGCGCACCTGCGGCACCTCCCCAAGGTGCCAGTTATGCCACTCCTGCTCAGCTACCTGTCCGGAGAAGTCGAGGAGCGGCGGGTCAAGCGTATCATTATCCCTTTCGCACAGAAGGCCGGCACTGACGTCGTGCTGGTGTTCTGCCTCGGCGAGTGGGTAGTCCATATCGTCGAAGCTAATGTGCGTATTTTCGCCTTGAGTGCTGTCGGAAGACGAGCTGACGTCGCGATGAGTCAGGCCGCAAAACGGATCATGGAGCAGCGCGGGCTCAGGAAGCAAGAGCTCCCCGCGGAGATGCTGCTGTGGCGGCTAACGGGGCGCCAGAACGTCTTCACAGCGGAGGGCGAGATGTGGAAGCGCCACGCGAAGATTATGCACGAGGCCCTGCACCGCACCATCCCGATCGAGCAGTTCGCAGCCCTCTCGCGCAAGACGTTCGCGCTCATAGGAGACGGCGGGCGAGTCCAATGGAACGACTACACGCACCGCTTCAGTCTTGACGCGGTCGGGACCACCGTCATCGGGTACGACTTCGAAGCGCTGGACAAGCCGCACGGAGCGTTCGTGGAGAGGTATCATGAGGTGATGGCCGCCATCTCGAGTCCCGCGTACATCTTCCTTCCCGCACTCGAGCGGTGGATGCCGCGCCCCGCGATTCGGGATATGGTCGATTCCTTGGTCGAAGAGTTCCGCGTCCTCCTGCAAAAGAAGAGAGATCATCCCGGACCCGATATGATCACGTACATGCTGGAGAATCCGGAGATGTCGGAGACAGAGCTGAGGGACAACATCATCGTGACTTTCATGGGCGGGCATGTAAGTGCTTCCATGTCCAAACATCTGCATAACAGAGACTGAATGCGGCTCAGGATACCACGGCAGGGTCGTTGTCGACTATCGTGTTCTTGTTGGGCCAGTATCAGGACGTCCAGGCCCGCCTCCGCGCAGAGGTCGCCAGCATCATGGGTTCCGATGAGCCACGCCTGGAACATTTCTCGAGGATGCCATATCTCAACGCTGTCATCCGAGAGTCGATGCGCTTCAACAACCCGTCGAACGTTCTCATCCCCCGTCTCTCGGACGACCCGTTGCAGGTCGGCGCGCACGTCATTCCACCCGATACCCCCTTTATCATCAACATGTGCGCCATCCTGCACAACAGCACGTCTTGGGCAGATCCCGACGCGTTCGACCCGGACCGCTTCTTGAATTCGGACAAGTCTACCGCGGACGCCAGTTGGATCCCCTTCGGGCTCGGGCCGCGGCAGTGCCCCGCTCGCGCGTTCTCTCTGTATGAGCAAAAGGTCCTAGTCAGCATGCTACTTCGGGAGTATAGGTGGTGGATCCCTAAGGACACTGTACATCACGACTATATCAAGAACGCGTTCTCTCCGTTCGCGCTCAGCCTACCCTACGACGTTGACATTGATATCGTGAAGCTTACCTAGCCCGCCATGTGGTTCATAGTCTTCGAATACGTCCGATACTTGTAGAAGTGATAGTTGTGTGTATATACCTGTATCCGAAGGTGCTTGGACCTGGTGGTATGATGTTGAGACCTTCGCTAGCCACTGGCAGACGAGTCGGACAGCGTCGCGGCCGCGATAAGTCCGGGGATCTTATCTAATCTAACCTCTTGCGCGACGACCCAGAATTCCCTCCAAGTTGCGCACAAGTTGCAACCAACTCACTCTGCAGGCTTCAAAAGTCGACAGCTCGGTCAGACGAGCACAATATTATCATGATCTCGGGCTTGCGAGAAATGCTAGCAACAATCCGACTGGTGAGGGAACTTCACCACCAGTTGCAGTCAACGCTAGTCACGGTAAGGCGGCACTACGCGCCAGGTTAGTAAACGATGTCTGCAGGGTGTGACAGGAAATGATGCTTACATTCGGACGCAGCGAGAGCGTCCAGCCGAGCGAGTACCGTCGCCATCTGCGAAGACAACACGGCATTTTGAGCGGAGAGGGCAGCCACTTTAGAAGACAGGTTGATGTTCTGGGTCAAGGCGATCGCGTTGTTCAACGTCAGCTCCGCGATCTGCGAGCTCATCGAGGAAGTCCGCGCGAGCAGTGCGTCGTTCTCGCGCCGCAACGCGTCAACGCTGTCATGACTCGCGTATTCGAGGGCGGCTGCATTTGGGTGGCGTCGGTGTACGCCCTCCGCGCCGACCATGTTTTGGGAGCGCTGTTTTAAAGGGAGGATTAGCTTTGGTGAAACAGAACCAGTTGAAAACCGCACGAGCTCCCATGGGGAGGCGTCTGCCTCTTTCGCGTTTCTGCCATCCTGCCTGCTACCGCCCACGTCCATAGCAACGAAATCCGCATCGGTTGTTCCAATGCATGCGTGCGTGACTAGCTCGGAGCGTTCGGGATTCGAGGACCGTTCTTGGGTGGGTGAATAACGCGCATGTCCCGGCGGCGCGCTAACGGGGCGAGGACTCTCCTCCATGCGGCTGCGGGCAGACAGTAGCTCCCCTTCCAAGCTTGTTTGAAGTGTGTGTGATTTTCTGCTGGCATCTGGCGCCGTGCCGGAAGCCTCAACCCGGAACGGTACTCGACCGGATGTGGGTTCGCAAGTCAGGTCTGCGGCGTACTGCGCCGAGTGCGCAGAGAGCATCTGTACGATTTACATTGGATTCAGAACATAGTGATGGAGAGAAAGCTGGACTCACTGCAGCAGTCAGGGGGCTACTAGCGCGTGGCACTGCCTTACCATCCTCGCATGAACTGTTCGAGGCAGCTGCCACTGTGGGCTCGCAGACGTCTCCAGCCTGGACTGAGTGAGCGCTGCTCGAGACCCTCTTAGTCAAGTGATTGTAGCGATACTTCTCCGAGGCTTCAATTGACAGCCAGATGGTCTTGGTGTTGGGAATAGCCAGATTCGAAAGCTCAAGGGAGCGTTCAAGGGTGAGCCGCACCAGCCAGACTTCGCGGGTATACTCTTGCCGATCTGGGAGAGAGGGTATTACGAACTCTACTTGGACGAATGTGCGTCCAGACGTAAAGCGCGAGTTGAATTTAGTCCTCCATCTTCCCATGGTACTCTCATCAATGGGCTGTTCCTGCGATATGTGAGGACTTGGGGTGCCCCAAGGAAAATGATGCAAAGAGCTCACGGTATGGGTTTCGCAAGAGGAGTCACCGCTTTGGATGTTCACAATAGAGAAGCAAGCCTTCGTATCCCTATCCTGCACCACAGAGGTCTTACGCCACGTCAGGGTGAGGCGTAGCTGCACGGTGGGTTGGAGGGCGCCGCCCGGAGGTGTTCCGCTGCCGACACTATGTGCAAGGTCCGTCACCAAGAGAATCTCCCGCTCAGAACGCACATCCCGTAAAGGTGAGGGGGAGAAGCCAAGCTTTTGCAGAGCTTCGATGCTCCGAGGAGTGAGGCGAAAGGCGACGCCGTCAGGGCGATCCCCAGGCCAGAGGGATATAGTGGACCTAAGGACAGGGTTCCCCGGTAGAAGCGACTTGGGCATCGGAGGGCGCGAGTGTTGGCGGAGAAGAGATACCTCCATGGCCACGGGTGCGACGTACTCCAGGGCTTCCTCCAACGCTTCCTTGGTCAAGCGAACCACGTGGAATGGTTTATGACGCCAGTTGGTGCATTGGATGTGTGTTCCGATCAGCGAGCCACCCCCGATATTCCGGGCTCCTCCTCGGAGTTGGTACAGAGGAAGAGCGACCAGGGAGCCGTCCGTGTCTTCGCACTGTAGGAGTGCGAGTACGTCGGTCTTGCGGAGTGGCTTACAATCGGGGCATATGTCCCGCCCCAGTCCTTTCCAAAATGCGTGCGACACCTGAGGGATCTTCGCCAGCGAGAGGCACAAAAGATGCACGCGGACACCCTGCGGAGTAAAGACGCAGTGGAGGGGTGGGATGTCCTCGCTCCCGTTCAAACGTAGGCGCGATGCGAGATCGGAGGGCATGACAGGGGTAGTAGTGCGGCAACATTGAAAGTCGGAGGGAGAACTCGCGAGAAGGCCAGGATCGTCTGGTAGTCCACCGAAGCGCTTGAAACCACGCGCTAGATGCAGAGACCGCAACAAACACTTGTTTCCCCAGGCGAAGATGCTTTGATCGGGAACCTTCCTGATGATTTCCTCCTGGAGACGGAGGAACGCGTTGTTGCCTTCGCCGTATATTGGTGACATGTGGACACCGAATAAGCCCATGAGCGAGTACGCCCTGTCCTCGATGCGCGTCGTCTCTCGCTCTGCGGCCCAGGACATCCTCCGCGCAACGCTCACCGAGTCCACAGGCGCACGGCCCGTCAGGATATCGAAATTGACCCCCGTGATATTCTCCAGAGTCGATGCAAGCCCAATCTTCGTGCCGAGAAAGTGCCATGTTCGCGTCAAGAACTCCACGCGCTCGGGCGCAATGAGCTCCTGCAACGTCCATCCACGGTCGTGCCATCGGCTGATACAGAAATAGGAAGTGGAGTCTGTTGGGACGTCGTCGTCGGGGACATCTTCGAGATAGACGTAGCACATGTCCGAGAGCCTATACCACTCGTACATTGAGTTGATGGCTTCGGAAAGCTCCGCACTGCTCGTCTTGTCGATGCAGCATGCGTCGCTCCAGATGAGGCGGAAACCGGCCTTGCGCGCGACTGTGCAGATGCCCTTGATCTTGTCCGAGAGCTTGGGATGAGTGATGATGGTGGAATGTGTAGACCCTTTCACTGAGTAGTTGGATGTGCGGGGAACCATCGAAGGTTGGTGGGACTGGAGACTCTGCAACTCCTGCAAGACGGCGACTTGCTGTTTCCGGACCCCCTCAGCCACGGTAGATTGAATATTTTGAACATCGCCAAAGGACTGTTCGCCACCATCTTCGGAGGACCGCCAAGTGTGAGACAGAATCGCGTAGATGACTTTTCGCGGGTCGTTATACCACTCGAACTCCCCCGTCAAGGTATTCAAGAAGCGCGGCATCCTATATGCAAAAAAATCTCAGTATAGATACATGTGAAAAGACATCTCCTGGAGGAATTTGAATACTATAGTAGTACTCACAGCGTTCCTCGACAAAGCTAAAAGTACAGCGATTCCGGAATGAGAGGAGGGGGCTGACAGTGTGGTGCGTCGGAGTGTTTTGCGAGGGCTCCCCCGAGCTGGGAAGCTTTGGTAGGCATTTCTCTGCATGCAGGACAACGTGCCATCGCCTCGTTGCGGGAGAAGTTCATAGTTCTGCTTCAAGCTTCGATACTGCTGGTCATGGACGGAGAGACGGTGAGGACGGTCGGCATCTTATCTTATCTTATCTTTCTCACGACGACCACCAGCACGGCTCACTCGGGTCGGCTCGACAGTGCGGTACTGTGCGTGGCTCGCCCTCTCTCTCTCTCTACAACCAAGTACACTGTCGAGCCTGTAGTGGTTGTCAATATGCCCTTTGCAACCTCAAGGTGTCTTATTTGTGGTCGGTGGTGACGCATGATGCATGCGCATCTGCAACCCGATCAAAAGCGGGAGAACTCAAGATTCGAATGGCTCCGGCATTAGCACTGGCCCCATGTGCTCCAGAACCGCCTCACGAAACCCGCGATTGTCCTCTACTAATTTTGGTTCTAATTACATAGACGTTGAGGCTGAACTTTCTTAGACGTGCGTCTCAGCCGGAGGAAACAAGCGCATAGTTTATTATCGGCGCCGCAGAGATACAGGTATGCTCCACAGTATGCTCCTAAGCCTCATGTAAATCTGGCTGAACTACCCTTAGCCGCATCGCTCAGTCTTACAATATCCTTTGTGGAGGTGAAAATATTTCTTTTCCGTCCAAGAACGCGGGTGGCAAAAGTGCTAGAGACCTACGTTCACTGCGGTGAAATGATGCAGCTCCCCGACGTACGCCATCCTTTGGTATGCGTGATTTCAACGCGGCACGAAGCCAAACCATTATCGCCTGCCGAATGGACGCCTCGGGTCACTGCACCGGACTAGGTCACGGGCCATGCCCTATCAGGCCTGTCGAGGAGGTGCGCCGGCAAAGAAGCAGAAGACGCGGAGCGACGTGCGACTGCCGAGCGCTGGAACCAGTTCATCAAGGAGGGTGACAGTTTTAAACTGCATTCGCTCGACGCTGGCAGACCACCCCGGAACGAACCTCAGGGAGCCTCGACATCCTGCACATCGATCACCATGAGCTCGTTCGCGCCCCAGCCCCAGCCCACCACCGAGCTAGGTCGTTACAGAGTGAGTCGCGATTGTCCGCGTATGCCCTGTACTTTAACTGAACGCCCGTGTGGCAGCTGCTCTCGCCTTCTGCAGGCGGCGAGTCCTTTCGCATTAGGCTCCTCTGATCTCTGATTCCCCGTGCTCATTTCAATGTCTCTTCGCCGATAGTACGCGTGTCCCCGATATGCCTCGGAACCATGTCGCTTGGCCAGTCGTGGACCCCTGAGATGGCGGGTGGTATGTCATATTTACCGAGCTCATGGGGCGCTGTTTGAATGTTCTCTCTATCAGGCACGACACAGGAAGAGGCTTTCAAGGTAAACGCGTGCTGTAGAATTTGTCACTTGTTCTGATGCCGAAGGCGAGCAGTTTCTTGACAAGTACTACGAGGGCGGAGGCAACTTCATCGACACAGCTAACAACTATCAGAACGGAGAGGTATGTGTTTCCTCGACGCGACCCTGCTTAACGCATCTTGAGCTGCGGCGCACAGAGCGAGACCCTCGTCGGAGCGTGGGTCGCGGCTAGGAAGAACCGTGATGAGCTAGTGATCGCTACCAAGTACACCTTTGGCTACCAGCACCACAGGCAGGATATCAAGCTCAAGGTCAGTTATGCAGAGATCGCATATCCGCACGCAACAGGCGCTGATGTACAACGCAGGTCAACTACCAGGGCAACCACCGAAAGAGTCTGATACTTTCTGTGGGTATAGCTCGGCCTGAGGGCATTTCATGACCGCACTATACGAGTGATCACGACCACAGGTGCAAGATAGTCTCGAAAAGCTCCAGACGAGCTACATCGACATCCTCTATGTGCACTGGTATGTGTGCTTGCGGAGTTCGATCGCTCGGTGCTCATGGAGTGCAGGTGGGACTACTCCACCTCCATCCCGGAGCTCATGCAAGCACTCGATTCTCTCGTGAAATCGAACAAGGTCCTCTACTTGGGCATCTCTGACACCCCTGGTAAGCCTTCCGTGTGCCAACCTCATGTGTAAATATTTACTGGAGCACGCTCCACATGAAAGCCTGGCTAGTCGTCAAAGCAAATGAGTACGCGCGGGCCCACGGCATGGCGCAATTCGTCGTCTGTATGTATCTGTCAAGCGCATACCTGTTGTGCTCGGCTGACAGACTCCATCATCCGCAGACCAGGGTCTCTGGTGCATCGGAACGCGCGACCTGGAGCGCGACATAGTGCCGATGTGCCGCGCGGAGGGCATGGGCATCGTCCCATATGGCGTCCTCGGCCAGGTACGTTTCAACCACCTTAAAACGCGCCCGGCGCTGCCACTACGGCAAACGTAAGTATGACTCACTGAAAATCTCGCAGGGCAAGTACAAGACGGAGGCCGAGATCAAGGCGCGCACCGCGGTGCGCTACGGCATGCCGCAGACCGAGGCCGAGAAGAAGATCAGCGCCGCACTTGAAGCCGTCGCGGGCGAGGTAGGCAACGGCGCGACGCTCGTCTCCGTCGCCGTCGCCTGGGCGCTCGCAAAGGCCCCGTACGTCTTCCCCGTCATTGGTGGTCGCAGCCCCGCGCAGCTCGACGACGTCATCAAGGCTAGTGCCGCCTCTTCTCCCGCCTGAGCGCGCGGCGCTGACATGTGTGAACAGGGCCTGGAAACCGCGCTCACGCCCGCGCAGGTGCAGGCGCTGGAGGCGGCCGTGCCGTTCGTGCCCGGTTTCCCGTACAACTTCTTCGGGGCCGATCCCGCGCTCAACGATGGTCGCCCCAACTACATGGTGAACGCCGCGGGCTGGGTCAAGTGGGTTAAGGCGGAGGCGCCGATCGCGCCGGGCTCGTAAATACTAAGCTACTAAGGGAACGTGTATACGATAGGCTGAGTGAGTGATATCCGTACGCATCGGCGGCGGAGATCCTTTACTATAGATAAGGGAGATGTGGTGTACGACAATTGAATCTTGGGCCCGGATATCAGATCGTAGCACGACGTCGGGCGGTGGCATCGCCAGATCAGCGTTCTGTTGCGGGGTTGTGGGCGACGGGCGCGGCCCGTGGGCTGATGTTCGCAAATCGAGTAAAGTCGAAGACACTCCACTGGGGAGGAACTGCGATCGCGGAGTACTCTTGGGCGCACTAGCCTTACCAAGCCCTGCCATACGGAATACCGACTCGGACAAAATAGGACTGGTAGGATGGTGGTGTAGAACGTGTACCGCACACGTTTTTTCACTCGTCCGCTCGTCGCGATTCATGCACCTGCAGTGCGCATTAGCGGAGACGCCTTGGATTACTCATGGCCTCGGATAATATTTACAATGCACGAACACGACACCTCCGCCCGTAGTCCACCGCACACAGTGCAATAATATATACATGATAGTTGACCCATCGGCCGTCGAAAAGAGAGGTATCAGCGGGAATCACACTACCGACGTCGACGAGCTGTTCAGCCTTTCCAGCGGGTCCTTCTCCGCGCTGTACTGCTTCGCGTGCGCCGCGCCGCCCTGCAACCCACTCGGCGCGAACACGGCGGTGGAGAGCGTCGTGCTCGTGTGCGCGGTTGGGTCCGAGTCCACGGGCGAGTTGAACATCAGCGTCGTCTTCTGGCCGCGGCTCGAGTACGCGCTGTCCTGCTGCGTGAAGCCCTTGTTGACCGCGTAGATGATGCACGTCGGCGCGAGCCCCGTGATCTGCGGCATGCACTCGTACACGATGTACATCGCGTTCAGGCCGTCGAGCCCGTTCACGGGCGCGAGCTCGTACAGCGTGAACTCGGTGAGCTTCGCGGCGGCGACGAGCGCGCCGGACTCGATGATCAGGAGCAGCACGCGGGTGTAGTTCCCGCCAGCGACGCCGAGGGCCTTGCGCGTGCGCCGCGATACGAACCTGTGATGCGCGCGTGTGAGCTGCTGTCCACTGCGAAAAGGCGGGAGGGCGGGGGCTCACCAGATGCGCCCAGCGATAATCATGGTGACGAGGATGTTGACGACGAGGGAGATGATGAATTGTGCGGAGCCCAGACGGCTCATGACAGTGAAGTTCTGCGTGGGCGCGAGCCACTGGGAGATGGAACTGTACCCGACCCCTGCATCAACCAGTGTGGATCAGAGACTGGGAGCGTAGGCAATGAGGATCGCGCTCACCGAGTTCGCCGATACACATAAGGAATGGAATGAAGGCAATGTAGAAATTGTTTCCCCATACTACATACAATCGCCACACAATGACGAGATCTCCCAAGAACAGCTATCGGGGCGGAGCGGTGAGCTCCAGACGCGGCAGGATCGTTCGCGAGAAAGACGCGCACGTTGGTAATGTACAGGTAGTCCTTCGCCATGTTGAGACGGACCGAAATGTTCGCGAAGTAGAGAATTGGGTCCAGGATGTCGCGGTATAGGATGAATCCCTGAATCAAGCGGACAAGTGCGAGCGATACGTGACCGGTGGCGAGAACATAACTGCGGATGCATGAGGTCAGCTTCACTTCGCTACATTCTACAACATTTGGGGTGTGACTGCACCCGAAACTCACAGCAAGAGGAGCGCGACGGTGGTGAACCTATTCACACCTTCTCGCCGCTTCTGGTAGATGGTGTACATGGTCATCGCGAACATGGTGGTGTACACCCCTGCCGACATCCGGATCAGTATGAGGATCGACTTCCCAGCTCCTTAGAAGCACTCACCCCACATGAAGGACTCCAGCCAGCCTCCGATCAGGTAGGCCTTGTCGATGGGGAACGATGCGACGGCCATGTTGGCAGTGGTGGCTGGATTGCGGGGAAGAGGAGAGCACGGCGCTATGCACAGCGGATCGTCCAGCAGATTAACGTATATGAGGACGGCGAGCGACGGGAGACATCCGGAGTACCGCTCCCATGGACTGAATGACGCTGATGGCGAGACAGCCTGGGAGACACGACAGCTGCTGAAAGCGTAAGTATTGGACAACCGCGCAACCCGAGGCTAGACACAGAAGCTACGTCAGCTGGATATCTTTTGATAGGGCCCCGTTTGCGCTGGGGGAGGGCTGGCCGATGATGTGATGTCAAGCTGACAATGCGCAGTTTGGGGCGATCTCCGTGCTGTCCGCTGTCGCTGCCATTGGTTAAGCTTGTGCCACAAAGCGTCAAGTGGACTTGAAAGCGATGTCGATGCACCACGTAGTTGGGCAAAGGGTGGCCATGTTCAGCGTCGAGTACTCATGTCAGTCGCCGGGGGCAGCCCTCGCCGTACGATGATGATACAAATCCCGAGAGCGGCGACGCTCATGTCGACCGATACCCAGTCAGGGCGCATGCATTGTTATCATGTCTTGCCACTTCTTTCTTGATGCGTGTGCTTCGTGTGTGCAATGTCGTAGCTTCTGTAGCTCACGAAGGCCAGGCAATCATGATGGGATTGTCGTGAGTCTGGTGGACGAGAGCAAGCAAGTGGTAGAAGTGCATGAGGGCAGAGGTGTGCCTCGGCGTCATCGGTAGAGTTCTGCCAGGGCGCTGATGGAGGACAAGAATATCAGAGTGCCGAAGAGAATCCGCAGAGCAGACCACAGTCAGTCACGATCGCCGGAGGATGCAACCCCGGAAGCGCCCAAAATTCTACGGCGGCCGCCGGCTCACATCATTTGCCCTCTTCTGCGTACCTTCATTTGCTTTCTCCAGGGCCTCTGGTACGTTGTATTGATTCTCGCACTGTGTCCACGAAGGTATAGGATTACCTGCGTAGATTCCTGAATAATTTGCTATAAACGGCGATCTTGCGCGGTTTGAAGGCTATCCGACTTGAAGGCTCTTCAAATCTAGAGGGCTCTCTCCGAGCGGAGGAACCACACCATCGTCTTCTCACATGAATGGACATCTGGGGTACTCCCGCGCGAACTGCCTCACGAATCGCCCTCACCCTCGACGCGTCCAGGCACCTATATGCAGGATAGAAACCAGGATGATCGATGCGCGCTCCGTAACGCAGTACGGCATCCCGCAGACCGAAGACGAGAAGAAGATGAGCCTGGGGAGGGTGGGATCTGGTGCGATACGCTGACGCGGCAGAACGACTTCGAAGCTGCGCGCACTGTGCAGGAGCCTTGTCATGCTATTGGCCATGAAATAGTTCGTGCATACTAGAGATGTCATCAAAGTGAGTATTTCATCACTGGTGTGCGTTCGCTCGACACTCACGGAAGCATTGGGCGCGGGCGGGCGGAAACCGTTCCGAAGCCGCTCTATGCTGGTTATATATACAGCGGCTTGGGATCGGCCTCACGCGCCGCGGGGTGCATGTGCCAGTCCTCGTCCAAACTGAGCCCCGACCGTGGTTAACATACCTTCGTTTTCCCAACCCCTCTTGTAGATCGGAGCAGGTTTGCCTTGCTTCGTTCTGAAAAAAATTCTAGCCCGCCGTTCGGTCGCTACTTAGCTCCGGAAGGAATATGATAATGGGATCAAGGAATGACAAAACGGCATATTGCAAACACAATCCAAGACGCAAATACAGAACACTTAGCCGCTAGATCCGGGCGCGAAGGCAGGCCAAATACCGTAGGGCAGCGAATCAAACGACCGACGTCGACAACGCACCGCCGCCCAATTTCTCGATGGTCGTTTCGGAATCGTTCCCGCCGCGCCGCGTCCCTTCCTTAGAGCTGTCAAGACCGCTAGATCCAAACGCGCTCGTGAACAGCGTGGTGCCTGTGCGTCCGGAGGGATTGGTGTTCTCCGGCGAGCCAAAAACGAGCGAGTCTTTCGGGCTGGACGAGTAGTAGCTGTCCGGCTGCGTGAAGCCCTTGTTGACCGCGTAGATGATACACGTCGGAGCCAGGCCCTGAAAGCACGGGCGCGGAATGCATGTCAAAAATGTAGGCCCGGGATAGGATGCGCCGGAGGGGCACTCACAGTAATTTGCGGCATGCACTCGTACACGACGTCGATGGCGTTGAGGCCGCTGATGCCGTCATCTGGCGCGAGTTCGAACAGCACGAATTCGGTCAGCTTCGCCGCCGCGACGAGCGCGCCGGACTCGATGAGCAGCAGCAGAACGCGGGTATAATTTCCGCCCGGAACCCCGAGGACCTTGCGTGATCGGTAGGTCATGTACCTGAGGCTCTATTGGTCAGCTCTAGCACAACTACTATAGCATATAACATAGCCGCTGTTTTAAAATACTCACCAGATACGGGCTACAATGACGAACGTCAAAATAATGTTCGCGGCCAGGGAGAGACTGAACATAGTGGAGCCCAGTTGGTCCATCACTACGAAATTCTGCGTAGGGGCCAGCCACTCGGAGATAGACGCGTATCCGACAGCTGTGGGGGAAAGCGTGAGGAACAATCAAACGGCGTTGTTAACTGTGAGGTGCTCACAAAGTTCTGCCAGACACATGAGCGTCGGGAAGAAAGCAATGTACAGATTCTTGCCGTAGACTACGTAAAGTCGCCATACGATGATCAGGTCTCCGAGGAAAAGCTGCACAGGTAGTGGACACGTAAGATATGCGGACGCAATGTACAGCGGGCCGGCCGCTCACGTTGGTGATGTACAAATAATCCTTCGCCATGTTGATGCGGAGGGAGATATTAGCGAAGTACTCAACCGGGTCGATGATGTTACGGAACAGGACGAATCCTTGCACCAAGCGAGCCAGGGCGAGCGACATGTGTCCGGTGGCCAGGACGTATCTGTCATTAAGCGATGTCAATGTGCTTGTTCTACCCGCAGCAAACCGGCCGCTGATAGATCGCGGACTTACAGCAGAACAAGAGTGACAGTCGTGAACTTGTTAACACCATCGCGACGCTTCTGGTAGATGGTGTACATGGTCATGGCGAACATTATGGTGTACACCCCTGGACGTACGTCAGTCAGCCCGTAGCCGATATCGGCAATCGTAGGAAGGATCAAGCTACGCACCCCACATGAAGGATTCGAGCCAGCCTCCGATGAGGTAGGCCTCGTCGATGGGGAATGTCGCAACAGCCATGTCTCAGACCGAGTCGTCGTAGTAGCAGCTACCAAGAGAGAAGGGACTGGATACGCAGAGCATATAGCTTCATAGTACGCCCAGTAGATGAGGCAGCCTCAGGTCTCCGCGATGTGACCGTGCCGCTGGTGCGTAGCTAAGATCGTACTCACGGCTGGAGCGAAACGCCAACGCTTCGGCTTCGCGAAGACATGGGCGATATGAGGCGGATGCGCGAGCTAGAGAGCAGAATCTGCATCAGCTGGATACGTTCTCTTGATGCTGCTCCCAGGCTGTCACAGATACGATCCGACAAGTCCACGAGATCCCAGCGCCGTGGTGGTTGTAATCAAGATACCAGCGGCAAGCCGGCTTGAGGATTTTCACACCAGATTCGCGTCGTCTAAGGAGTGCCGATAGTATATCCATCGCTAGCAAGATTAGGCTGTAACCTGCGGGCGGTCTTCGTAGGAGGTAGGAAATGAACGAACTAGTGCAAGGTGGTTCGAGAGAAAAGGACGCAGCGACAACTCCGGTCACTGCCGAAAACGTTTAGACCCAGTGGCAGTGCTTAAGCCACGTACTTACCGCGTCGGCGTCTAAGCGCCTACCTCGATATCTGCTTCAACCACTGAAACCTCCATCCGGCTTCCATCTAACAAATGGAGCCTCTAGCGGTCATTTCCATCTTGATATGCAAACATTAATGCAAACTCCCAGAGATTTGCAATGCTCATCATATCTCAGACGTGCAAATCAAAGCATCCAAGTAAGTAGGGTATATGATCACCGTTGAGATTTTTCTACTATTACGGACTGTGGCTTGTTACGGCATCCCGCAAGCTAACGACGGACGGACGAAGAGCACGTCGCCCTCGCGGAGGCTGAGTCCTGTCAATTCAGCTGGACGTCGCACACTAAAACTGCGAAAACCTGCCACGGCGAAAGTGTGCCTTTTCAATCCCATCATCTAGCCCCGGCTCGTCGCCAAAGTCCCTACCGCGCCTGCCGATAAACAAATGGGATGAAATTTAGGAAGACACCCTCTCATCATCGACACTGGTACCAACGCTCGCTCAATGATGATCGTGCGCGTTCCGAGGCTGAACAGGACCAGATTCGGAGCCACAATAGATCCCGGCGGTTCGGTCTCACTCGGTGACGTGCATGGGGCGCGCGCGAAATCCTCTCTTCTTTTCGGTCTCTTCTCAACGGCTTGCCGTACAGCTCTGCTATTCTCAAGAGCTGCACGCCCACCGGCGAACGTTGGGGGTGGATAAGGTTTATCATGACACCGTTCGAGACCGTTCGAACACTGATAGTTGCACGGCAGAGACGCTGCACACGTCCGATGCGGACACCATCCGTTAAACTGGCGCCCCTGTCGAAGGGTGCGATTCTAACGCCACGATGCTCTCGCCGCCGAATCAGGCCGTAAAGCGGACCGCCTAGTACCCTGTCATGGCTAGCGCCGGGTGAGCAAAAGCCACCGCGCGAGTTCGTGATTAGGACAGGTGGCCTTATACTAGGGTCTCTATCGTCGAGCTTAGGCACTCACGGGCGGAAGGGGTTTTGCTTATCATAATAGAAATTGCCACGATTGATGCCGACTGTAGTATGCAAGAACATAAGTTGATATATATATTTTACAATACACTCCTCGGGACAGAGAGGGTAGCTGACCATCGACGACCGCCTACCGACTACCGTCACGCCACACTGCATAATCTACTCCACTCATAAGCCACAAGTTGTCCTCAGAACAAAACCGTCTTTGGCAGACGTCCAGAGATATCAAACCATCGACGCCGTCGGCGACTCCTTGAGCTTCTCCTCGGAACCCTTCTCGCTGCCGTACTGCTTCACGAACGTCGTACTGCCCCCGGCACCGCCAGACATGAACACCGACGTCTCCGTGCCACGCGCCGCGGCTGTCCCATCGGGCGAGTAAAACACCATAGACGACTTCGGCTTCGCGGAGTAGTCGCTGTCCGGCTTCGTGTACCCCTTGTTGATCGCGAAGATGATACACGTCGGCGCGAGACCCTGTCAGGCCACACAGGACGCCGTCAGCAAAGCGTGTTGGGCGTAGTAGACAGCCAGCGCGGGGGCGGGGCAGATGGGATGGGGACGCACTGTGATCTGGGGCATGCACTCGAAGACGACCTCGATTGCGTTCATGCCCTCGAGGCCGTCGACGGGCGCAAGCTCGTACAGGATGAACTCTGTCAGCTTCGCGGCCGCAACGAACGCGCCTGACTCGATGAGCAGCAGCAGGACGCGCGTGTACTGCCCGCCAGACACGCCGAGAGCCTTCCGGGAACGCCTAGTCACAACCCTAAGACGACGGAGCGCCTCAGCGTTCGGTTCTAAACCTTCGGCTGCGGCTGCGTCGGATGGACTTACCAGATACGCGCGACAATGATGAGTGTCAGGAGGATGTTGACGACGAGCGACATGATGAACATGGCCGACCCGAGGCGACTCATCACGGTGAAATTCTGCTTGGGGGCTAGCCACGACGAGATGGACGCATAGCCAACCGCTGAGGCGTTAACGGTGAGTTTAATGAAGAAGGTCGCGGACAGCGGAGAGGAACACACCGAGCTCTCCGAGACACATGAGTACCGGGAGAGCGGCGATGTACACGTTCTTGCCGTACACCACGTAGAGCCGCCAGACAATGATGAGGTCTCCCAGGAACAGCTGCGAAACCGGGCGGTGAGTCAGTCTAGGGCCGACCTGACGTATGAGCGAGGCGCGTACGTTGGTGATGTACAGGTAGTCCTTGGCCATGTTCAACCGGATAAAGATGCTTGCGAAGTATTCCACCGGATCCATCACATTGCGGAGCTTGATGAAGCCTTGGATGAGGCGCGTCAAGGAGAGCGAAATGTGCCCAGTGGCGAGAACGTATCTGCGAGTGCAGCAAATTAACACATTAATTTACAAACACGAGCGGTGAACGAGGTATGGCCGACTTACAGGAGAATTAGTGTGGTCGTTGTAAACTTGTTGACGCCCTCTCGCCGTTTCTGGTAGATGGTGTACATGGTCATTGAAAACATTATCGTATACACCCCTGGTAATATCCAAGTCAGTTCACGATTGATAACAGATTTTAGGCTGAGCGGCAACAGAGTAACTCTGCTCACCCCACATGAACGACTCCAGCCAGTCTCCAACGAGGTAAGCCTCGTCAATAGCGAAGGTCGCGATAGCCATGTTGCTAGCTGGTAAGAGGATCGCGGGAGACGTCCGAAGGGGGCAGACTGTACTATAAGAGCTCATAATTAGCGTTCATGAGGTCAGCGAGGGGCAGGCAACAGCCGAGTGTATTGCCCTCATGGATAGAAACACGCTCGGAGGCGCTGCTTGAGCGGAAATTGTCTCTTCGAATTCGCGAAGGCCTCGTGGTCACCGGGGGTCAGCAGGTTATCTTTGAACACTGCGATACGGGCTGTGAGAGCTCCAAACGATGATGTTCGTCGCGCGCATATGGCGAGGAGCTCGGCGGTGAGTTCGTTGTTTCAGTGTAGGCTCGATCTTTCATTGGGTTCGTACCGCATACGAACAACGGAGACATCACGATCCGGCGAAGGAGACATGCAACCGGTGATATACGAGTCGGTACCTGTCTGAGCTCGCAGCGGCCCCAGACGCAGCAACGGTCCGATAGTTTCCATGTCTAAGTGCTAAAGCCCACGATGTCAACTTGACAAGCCGAGAATATTGCCGCATTATTCTTCTCATGTGCGCGTTGGCTATTCCGGTGAACAGCGGTGGTGGCGACATAGAATCCATCGATACAACAGGTAATAGCATATAGAAAAGGCCCCAAGTCTGGCAAAGCAGAGGAACAGATCTAACTGGTCGCGGGAGTGGGCGGACGGCAAGGAAGGGTATGGCGCCGCTTATGCCGCGCGATCAGTTCGGACTCCGAAGCCCCGACCGGTGGCGGCGAATTACCTGAGCGCAGCCAGGCGCAGCCCCGCCCGGCATCTATACAACTGCCAGTACCTGCATCCCTTCGTTCGCCCAAACGCCTTCGAACGTTCGTCGCCGCGTCCCAGACGCACCCCCAGTTACGCATGATCAGTTTCTGAACCTAATTACTCACTTATCGCGCCGTAACTTGACAGCGTGTGCCCGCAGTGGCTCCGACCATGCGCGCAGACCATGGATGCGCGAGCCTGTGTACTGCCGACAAAAATGGAGGCCGGAGGAGCGTCGGTCTCACGCGGGAGTATACATGGCGTACCGCCGTACCGCCCCTTTTTGGCTCTTTCATGACAAAGTGGCAAAAGGGTGCCATGCGAACCATTCTACCAGCGCTGATGGTACCAGAGCAGTGAAGCTGCGAACGCCTGCGGCCACCATCTTCCCAACAAGAACGCGATCTCGTAGACCCTAACGCCACGAAGCCCTCGGCGCCGAATACGGGTCCAAAGGCAACCCATCTGTGCCCCCAGGCCGCTCTGGCAACGATCATCGAGCGAGGGAGATTAGCATTTCGCTCAGAGCAAATTCCGAACAAATAAGAGACTGTAGAAGACCGTAACGCTTTCGCGACCGCTTACGGCTTGAGTGCCTTCATAGTATGCAAGCATGGTATACGGTGAATAATATGTAGAGATAATCTCTTTTGGCCAGTGAAGACCTGCTCTTATACAAACTATAAATAATTTATCAACAATCCTACGCAAGCGTCCCAAGTACCCAGATGCATCAAGCAGCGAGCCTGACCGGTGAGCTCCTGCACTTCTCTCCGACAGTTTGATCATCTTCATACTGTTTCACGAGCGGGGTGCCCCCCATTTCCTCATCAGACGCAAGCCTCTCCACAGACAGCGTGGAGTCCGTGCCACCCACAGCTCTCTCGGGTGTGGCGAACACCACCATGGACGACTTCGACTTCGCAGAATAATCACTGTCCTGATGTGTGTAGCCGTTAATGACCGCGTAGATGATGCAGGTCGGCACGAGGCCCTGCCAGGGTGTAATTACAGCGTAAGCGAAGCATGCGCGGGCAGAAGACGACCGTGGGCCGCGACGCACCGTGATCTGCGGCATGCACTCGAACACGATCTCGATTGCGTTCATGCCCGAGAGGCCGTCGTCGGGCTCGAGCTCGTATAGGACGAACTCGGAGATCTTCGCGACTGCGATGAACGCGCCGGACTCGATGAGCAGGAGCAGCACGCGCGTGTACTGCCCGCCGGACACGCTGAGGACTTCCCGGGTGCGCCTGGTTACGAACCTGCGGCCGGAGCATGCGTCAGCGTCGACTCGGAGACGTTCATTGGCTAGGTCACACAGACTTACCAGATGCGGGCGACGATGACGAGTGTGAGGAGGACATTTACGACGAGGGACATGATGTACATCGCCGCCCCGAGCCGGGCCATGATGGTGAAGTTCTGCGTGGGGGCAAGCCACGAGGAGATAGACGCATATCCGACCGCTAGAATTCCAGTGACAGCGTAATATTAGTCATTATCCTTGCACGGAGACGACGGAGATATACGCACACAACTCGGCGAAACACATAAGAACAGGGAGGGCAGCTATGTATGGGTTCTTGCCATACACAACGTATAGCCTCCAGACAATGACCATATCTCCCAAAAACAGCTGCGTGAGACGGCGGTGAAACGGCGGAAGTCGTAATCAGCGAGCGAGACACGAACATTTGTGATGTACAGGTAGTCCTTCGCCATGTTCAGTCGAATGAAGATGCTCGCGAAGTAGTCAACCGGGTCGATTACATCGCGTAACTTGATGAAGCCTTGGATGAGACGAGTCAAGGAGAGTGAGATGTGTGCAGTGGCAAGGATATATCTGCCCGCGTACGTAGTCAGCAGCTTTGTCGGCACAGAATGCATGTGCGAGGTATATGAGCGACTTACAAGAGGATTAACATGATTGTTGTGAACTTGTTAACGCCGCCCTCCTTGAGTCGTTTTTTGTAGATGGCGAACATGGTCATCACGAACATGATGGTGTATACACCTGGTAATAGTATGCATGTTAATGAGATCATAGTTCAGCATCCCGAAAATGTAGAAGAGTGCTTACCCCACATGAACGACTCTAGCCAGTCTCCGATGAGATAGGCCTCGTCGATGGGGAACGTCGCGATGGCCATGCCGCTAGCAAGTGGGAGTTCGAGTGTCGGGCATGGCTTGACGATATATGAGGGGGATAAATGCCATGATTGACTTTACAGTCTGGTCAGCAAGTGACGGCAAACGTGCGAGCCTTCTACCCTCGAAAGTACAATGATCAGTTGAGTGGCGAGGGTGATACCTTCGAAGTCGCGACGGTGTTGTCGCGACGGAGGGTCAGCTGCTCATCTCTGGAGTCTGCGATGAGGAATAGGTTAGCTCAAAAAGGATCTTCGCCGCGCATCGTTCGAGCTAAAAAGTAACTTCGATGAATCAACTTGACCGCTGACCCAGCCGGGCGATGTCCTGTCAAGCTCCATCCAACGAAGACGCTAACCATCAGAGATATGTGGCTCAGTATCTTCCTGTGCTCGTAGTAAAACCACTTGGAACAGCAAGGGTTGGTATCTTGGGTTCCAGAGGCTGAGGTGTACGGTGTTCAAAAATAAGAATGAGCGAATCGCAATGCGCTTTCCCTTGACCTGTCAAATCTTAGACCACAGCGACGGCTCGTCAGAGATGCAACATTGCAGGAAACGTCCTTCCCCAAAGCAGACTTAAACCAGAGTAAGCGTGAGGGAAGCTTGTTGAGGAACTCGAGGAGACCATCATGCATAGCAAGAAGAGAATGTGTGTGGTTGTGTACAGCCCCGCTTCGGACTCCGACACCCCGACCGGCTGCGGCGAATTACCCAAGCACAGATCGGCATTTGTACATCCCATCTTCCTCCCAAACGCCTTCCAAAGTTCGCGGGCGCGTCCTCCATGGTCAGTTCCTGGCCGTAATTATACACTTATCGCACCGCAAGTAGACAGCGTGTGCCCGCAGTGACCCCGGCCACGCGCAGAGCCCCCGCGAAGCGGGAATCAGGGGGCTATATTCTGTATACTCTCACCTTGACTGAGCATCTGGACCAACATGCCTGCTTGAGGCAAGCGATCAGCTTGAACGTACCCGCCCCGAAGCTTAAGTCGCCAGGTCTCCTCACGCCACCCCGGGCTCAGGCAGCAATAGCGCAATGGCGAGGGACAGCCCCATCCTCAACCGCCAACCGTTCAAGGGCCTCTACCTCGCCTACTTCACGCTCTCCTTCCTCGTCAAGATCCCCGCTTGGACCGTCTGGTACATCCCCCGCTCGAACAGGTCGCGCCGCTCATGGTCCATCAAGCGCGCCCTCATCGTGCGCGCCGCGCAGGAGGCGTTCTCCTGCAAGGTCGACCTCACGACCGAGAACAAGCCACCCAGTGAGGAGCCAGTGCCGGACAGCAAGCTCAAGGACGCGAAGTTCACCTGGGTCGAGGGCGTCTCCGACGACCTCTTCGTCGGCGAGGTGCGCCGCATCGCTGAGCTCACTGGGGTCAAGCCCGCCAGAGTTGGTGGGTTCTGGCTCCTCAAGGCGAACACGCCCTGGAAGGGCCTGAAGGCGCAGCCAGGCGAGAAGACCGTCCTGCACCTGCACGGCGGCGCCTTCCACGTACGTCCCGCCCCCGCCGCATCTCCCCGTCATCCTGCTTATCCTTCCCCCGCGCGCGCTCCCGCAGATCTCCAGCGCGAACCCGTCCGACATCACAGCGAACTTCACGCGCGGGCTGCTGAAGCACTCCACCGCGCTGCAGCGCACCTTCGCGGTCGAGTATCGCCTCTGCAACGCCGCGCCCTTCGCGCCCGCGAATCCGTTCCCCGCCGCGCTCCTCGACACGCTCGCCGCGTACCGCTTCCTCGTGCAGGACGCGGGCTTCGAGCCGCGGAACGTCATCGTCGTTGGGGACTCAGCTGGGGGCAGCCTCGTGCTCGCGCTCGCGCGCCATCTCATCGACAACCCGATCCCCGCGCTGCCGCCGCCTGGAGCGCTGCTCACCGCGTCGGCGTGGCTCGACTTGTGCATGTCGCGCCGCGGGCCGGGGACGTCGGAGACGCTCAACGGGCCGATCGATATCTTTGGGGTGAGCGACGAGGACCCGTTCGCGCTGTACGGCGTGCGTGGGTACCAGGGTCCGCTCGACTTCGAGGAGATCCGCACGAACAGGTACATCTCGCCGATGTCGCTGTATGTGAAGCCTGGGCCGGACGGGAGCGTGTTCAAGGGATTTCCGCAGACGTACATTGTGGCCGGTGGGGCGGAGCGGCTGCTGGACGACTCGGTCGCGATGGTGGAGAAGATGACGGAGGAGGGGGTGAAGGTCGTGTCGGATATCTCTCCGGACGCGATACACGACTTCGTGGTGTTCACCTGGCACGAGCCGGAGCATACGGACACCCTGAAGAGGATCGCGAAGTGGATCGACGAGATGTAAACGTTCTGCTGTCTTGCTATGGTCGCTTGAACTTTGTCCTGCTTGCTCTTCGTATGCCTCTCTTGGAACTTGTACTGTGATGGGCCTCCGCTGTGTTTGGAACTGTAGTCTGTAATCCCTGAATGATGATACCTGGCATAATGTACAACACTTCCAGCCCTTCATACATAAGTAAGAACGCGAGGCGCGCCCTCCCCGCCCGGCACCAAATCAGCCCAAATCTCCCCCAAAGCAGCCTCAAACGCAGCCTCCCGGCCCTTCCTCACATTGAACGCCACCTCGCACGCCCCAGCATCCGCGATCCACACGCCCTCCTCCGTCGGGACCGCGTTCGACGGGTACATGAGCACGTAGTTGTCCGTCGGCACCGTGTCCGGCTGCAGCCAGCACACCTGCCCGGGGTACCCGAAGTGCGCCCCACCCCAGTTGCTCCTGTAGCTTGAGTTGATGATGATCTGCCCGGGGGTGGGGGCGATGTAGTGCCCGCGCTTCGCGACGGCGGGCCCGTGCCACGCTTCCCCGGAGATGGCGAGGAAGTCGCGCACGTACAGCGGGTCGCGCGCCTCGCGTATGGACGTGCGGATTGCGCGCGCGTACGCGAGGAACGTCTCAGTGGGAGAGCGTGGGGAAGCTGGCACGACGGGGTCCGTCGTCGCGTATATCAGGCCATTTGCCCCGGAGTTGAGGGGGACGAGCTCGGGGACGATGCCCCTGCACTAGACACACGCAAGAGAAGGTTAGGAAGGATGTCGGCAGATGGCGCGCGGCGTACTCACGTTTACCACATTGTGGATTTGGGTTATCGGATGCTCCCCGCTCGCGCTGATAGCAGAGACGACGAACGCGGTAAGGGCATCCTGCGCAGTCAAGCGCGGCCCCGAGTCACCCGCGACGAGCCCCGTGAGCGCCGCATGCAGGGCAGCGACCTGGGCGCCGCTGAGACGCACGTCCACGCGCGTGATGGGGAATGGGCTGAATAGGGAGGGCGGGATGTCGTCCAGCGGGAAGGTGTCATACAGAAGCCCCGGGACCTTCGACCGGATGTACCGCGCGCGCTCAGCGTCCGCGGGCGGCTGCAGATCGTCGCAGTTGCGGTAGATGGGAGCGGGCTCGGGTGTGTCGCGCAGGAAGTTCTGCGACCACGTCCGCATGAACTGCATCGCGACAGAGAGGTCGGCTGCGGAGAAGGCGCGCCGACATCTCATCAGCACATCATCACTAACTTTGGCAGTCCGGGGTAGGGAGCGTGGGGGTACCGGAGAGAGAAGGAGAAGAGACGGGTGCAGTCGTACCTACGATGTGCGAGTGCGACATGCCGACGAGCGTCGAGTCCGCGCTCGTTTCCACAGTCGCCTTGAACAGCGCGGGGTCTTCGCCGCGGAGAAGCCGCAGCGGGTTAATTTTCTCGATGGGCGGCCCCGGCTGGATGCGGAGGACCGCATTGCCTTCGCGCTCGCGCCACCATGGTCCCGCACCTTCTCGGACGAAGAACGGGACCGGCTGCGGGTCCAGCGATATCTACGTAACAGGGCGAGAACGTCAGGGCAGGCGCGCGGAGATGTACAGACGACTGACCGCCCACTCTGGTTCGCGGACGAGGCGGCCAGAGAAGAGTGGGAAGGAGGCGAGGGTGCGCGATAGGGCGGAGGCGAGGCGAGAGACGTCTAGCTTTGCGGGAACCGCGAACGCAAAGTCACCCTGGCGAGACCGTGAGCTACGGGTAGCGTGGGACGTGGCTTCGATGGCACTCACGGTAAAGTTGATGAGCAGGTCGTTCTTGTTGAGCTTGTACAGCGGCTGCTTGGTGAGAACAACCCGTTTGTGAGGGAGGATAACCCTAGGCGGCCGCATGGTGTCGAAGCAAACACTTGGGTGTATGAGGGTTGTGGATTGCCTGCGTCAATTTATGGGGTTATCTCGGACCAACTTAGCTTCAGGTTGAGACTTCTGTGCTGGCACGGTGCCTTCAGGACGAGTTGTCTTTTAAAGTAGCACCGGCGTGTTGACCGTACCGTGGCGGAGGGTCCAAGCGAAGTGCAAGAAGCAGCTTTGAAGAAGCAACTAGTGAGAGGCCGCCGGAGGATATTATGGGCTCTCTCCTGATTACAAGGGTGAAAGACCTCTGGAAGATCAATATGGCCAGCGCTGACAGCGGTGTATTCGCGCCCGAAAAGACGCGCACCGCCGCTCTCGGTCAATCATTCGCATGTGAACACGGCAGCATTCGTTCTGCTTGATGCTGCGAACTCTCCGTTATCGGAGGAAGCTCCGTCGGTACCTCACTGGTAGGCCCCAGGCGGTTCAAGCAGAAGGAGCCCTCAGACTTCGGGGGTGCGGGAGAAGCATACGTAGTATACGTAGTGCTTTTTTCGATGTCAACATATGGGCTCGCGGGAGACGATCGATACATATGGAGATATTCACTGCGGGCAGATTTGAGAAGTCAGCTTGGCTGCATCGCCTAGGGCAGTCCCTTCGCACCATTGGACTCGGATAGCGGCGTTCCTGCGGCGCTGGCTCTTCCGCGGCGCTCACTTCGATCTGAGAATAGTCCGGACATGATGAGGTGGAGAGAAGCACTGCGCCGCTGGCCGGGTGCGCTCCACATGTAGACAAACATGGAAATTTTGAGCAAGCCGAACGATCTGCTGTCTGCCATGGTCGCCAGAAATAATACATACAACGAGCAAGAAGTCCAGTCGGCCGCATGATGTGTCGACTCATCGGAAGGCGTCGGTACTTGTGCTTGGTTGCGGGCGCACACGTGGCAGCTGCCCAATGGGGTGGTCTATCGGCCGCCACCGAGATGTGCGCTCGCCTCGAGCGTCCTACCACTCAGACTGCCTTTGTCACTCTCTGCCAAAGTTATGTCGCTGTCACTTATCCGGGAAGTTCTGTGGTGCGCGATGATCAGCCATTAGAATTCCGGTGCCCTCCACGCCAGCGGCCGGGCCTCAGGCTGGCACACCCCGGGGCCTAGGACGCCGAATCCAGCTCCTCCAGCTTTCTCGTCGTTTTATATAGGACAGCCCATCCATGACACGATATCCCAGCGACGATGGTCCCCGCCACGTATCGCTTTGACGTGATGTTTACTCACCTTCCAGTCTCCTGGCTATCTGCTGCCGCTGTCGCTGTGCTTTTGCTCCTTGTCCTTTGTCTGTTCCGGGGTGAACAGCGTGCTCTTCCTCCTGGCCCAAAAGGCCTTCCTGTTCTGGGGAACGCCCATCAGCTTCCTGTCTCGTTCTCCGAGCTTGAACGAACCTTGTTCAAATGGTCCAAGCAATACGGTTGGTGTTAGAATGTCATCCAGAGCTCCCTCGATAGCTAACACCGGAGACGTCCCATACAGGCGATGTGGTGTTCTACAGGGTGTTCGGAACCAGGATCATCATGCTGAACACCATAGAGGTCGCGGCGGAGCTTTTGGACAAGCGCAGCGCCAACTACTCCGACCGACCTCGGATGGTGATGCAGAATGAAATGCAAGTTATCCATCAGCTCGCACGTGGACATCTCACTTACTGTATTGTGACCGAAACAGGATTGAGGCGAGCACTTTAGGCAGCCTCCCGTATGGCGACCTGTACCGAAAGCACCGGCGGTGGATGGCGGATTTTATGGGCAAGAAGTCCACGCTCGAGGGCTACCGACACATCCAGCGCCGGGAGGTGCTGAACTTCATGCAGAATCTGTACCAGCAGCCAGAGAAGTTCACCGACCACGTCCACCTGTACGTGCGCGCTCCGTTGCCTGTCCGTGTCTTGATACTGACAAATTGGCTCTTGGATCGTGTTAGCTACCTCGCCTCCATACTACTGGAGATCGCGTACGGCATGCCCGTCAAGTCCCTCGATGACGAGCTGGTCCGCCTCGCCGATCGCGCTATAATCGGCGCGAACGAAGCGGGGAGGCCGGGCGCTGTCCCCGTCGACTTCCTGCCGTGGCGTGAGTCATGACCTGCTGAGTCCTATACTTCGAGAAGCTGAGCGCCCGAACATAGTACGGCACATACCCGCGTGGACTCCAGGCATACGCTTCAAGAAACACTCTCTGATCGTCCGCGGCCAAATTAGGGAATGGCTGAACAAGGGCTACGACGCGGTCGTGTCTGCAATGGTGCGCTCTCCGCCCCATGCCTTCGACTTACCCCGACAATGCTCACCATCGCGCACTAGGCGGCGGGAACAGTAGCTCCGTGCATCATGACCACGGTGCTGGAAGAACACGGCGAGGCGCCCACGCCTGCTGAGGCGCATGACATCAAGTACGTTGCGTTCAATGTCTATGGAGGTGAGTATTACATAGCCAGATGTCCCTTAGACCGGACGGCTCACCTAAGTGCTCTGCTTGCGCGTAGCTGGAGTCGAGACGAGCCGCGGAACCCTGGCCGTGTTCTTCCTCGCCATGGTAAGGAACACCGACGTGTACAAGAAAGCCCAAGAAGAGATAGATAGAGTCGTCGGCCGCGAGCGGCTTCCGGACTTCAGCGACCGCGAGTCGCTGCCATATCTCGATGCGCTGCTAGAAGAGGTTTTCCGGTAAGCGTGTGTTTCCTGGCGCAGAGGTGAGACACATCTCACACTATTCACTCCCGTCGCAGTTGGAAGCCCGCGTTGCCCTTGGGTGAGCACACGCGCGCGATCTAAACATGTTCCCGTGCTCAACGTCCCTACAGGTGTACCCCACCGCAACACGGAGGACGACCGCTACCGCGAGTACGACATCCCAGGAGGCTGCATGGTGATCCCCAACGTCTGGCAAGTCGTCGCGCATGTTCTCCCAGCGCAGCAGTGAACGTCGGCTGACCGCTCTTGCGCAGGGCCATGTCCCGCGATACGCGCTACTACCCGGAGCCTGAGGAGTTCCGCCCCGAGCGCCACCTCGGCGGCGAGGCCAGCGGGAAGCTCCTCCCCAGCAGCTTCATCTTCGGTTTCGGGCGCAGGTGAGCTCTCGCGCCCTCCGTAGCTGCGCCCTACCTGTATCTCATGTGACATTCATTTACCCTGCGCAGGGTCTGCCCAGGCCAAGCATTTGCGTCCGCGAGCGTTTGGCTCGCTATCGCGCACATCATTGCGCTCTTCGACGTCCGCAAGCCCGTGGACAGCGCGGGGCGCGAGGTCACGCCCCCTGCGGAGTTCGTTTCGGGTTATACGAGGTGCGCATCGCGCGAGCGTATCTGCAGCTAGAAGTGCGAAGTGCTCACCAATACCTCCGTTCCCTCCGTCCCGCCTTCCGTCCTCCGTGGGCCATGGACCGAGTAGCCGCCCAGCACCTTTCATGTGCACGATCGTGCCGCGCTCCAGGGAGGCCGTCGCGCTGCTGCAGGCACACATCAGCGTATGATTTTCCTGCTCGACATTGGATTTACAAGACAGATGTACATACGCACGGAACGTCGGTGACCTCTCCCCCGGCGGCGGCGGGGCGGGCTGAAGAGATGAGAACGCCGCGGGAGGGTACCGCATGTCGAGGATTGAATTGCCAAATTTTGCTCAATGAGCGTGCCGTGTTCGGGCCCGACTGTGTTAACTGCTGGAGGGCTTCTGGAACGCCGTGCCTGGGTTACCAGGCGAACGGAGGTCATCAATGCTCCCGGCCCCACCGACGAGTGCTTCTGCTTCCGCGGTTGCAATCGCCAGCGCGTTCGCCGTTTTCGAGATTTTCCACCGTGGACGTTCCACCAGAGCAAAGTCCACTGCGCGTTCGTAGCTCGTGTTTGGGTTCCCCGTCACGCCAGGCAGTATGGCGTCTTGGCGCCGGGTTGCTGCCAGCGCGGTCTCCGGTGCGCACATGCATTACATGCATTACATATGCAACTGTGGGCGCGAAGCTGAGCGGAGTGAAAGGATTAGGATGGTGCCACCCCTGGCCGTGGTATCTACTTACCCACCCTCTAAGGAGCCATCATCTGACGTGGACTCCTCCACCATCTATCATCAGAACCGCGTCTTCTACAACTGATCTATCTATAGCGCCATTGCATTGGAATGTGCACTGTCGAAGGGGTTTGCGCGCGTTCTGCCAACGAGTCCTGCGAATGCAGGAGTGTTCTCCGTGTGCCATACTCCGTATGCCGTGATCAGCGGTAGGATCAAAAGCCCCGGGGGGAGCTGAGAGAAGGAACGATACCTGACCCCGTCTCCTCCTACCCCGCCTTCCGCAGACAGGCAGACCTCCAGATCGACACCGAGCGATGACCAACATTCTCGAGTACCAGCCATTGAAGGCCATCTACCTCCTTCTCTTCACACTCATTCTTCTCCTCATCAAACTCCCCGTATGGACCCTCAACTACCTCCCGCGCTCGCGGAGGCCGCGCACCGCCTGGACGCTCGGACGCAGTCTCATCGTGCGCACGCTGCAGGAGCTCTGGACGCTCAAGGTCGACGTCCGTGGCCAACCTGCCCCAGTAGTCGAGGTGGCCGATAGCGAGCTGACAGACGCGAAGTTCACTTGGGTCGCACCGCTTCCCGACAAGCTGCTCTGCGGCGAGGTCCGCCGCGTCGCCGAGATCACTGGCGCAGAGCCCGCCCGCATAGCAGGCTACTGGCTGCTCAAGCAGGGCGCGCCCTGGACCGGGCCCAGGGCGAAGCCGGGCGAGAAGACGGTGCTGCACATGCACGGCGGCGGGTTCCGCGTAAGCTGCGCCGCTGCGCTCCCCTCGACGCGTCTGATCTGACGACGCCCTTTCTTTCTCTATAGATCGGCACTGCAAACCCGTCAGACGTCACGGCGAACTTCACGCGTGGAATCCTGAAGCACTCACACTCGCTCGACCGCACGTTCGCCATCGACTACCGACTGACCTCGTCTGCGCCCAACCCGGTCGCGAACCCCTTCCCCACCGCACTCCTTGACACGATCGCGGGATACCGCTACCTCGTCCAGGAGGCGGGCTTCGAGCCGCAGAACATCACTGTCGCCGGGGATTCCGCGGGTGGGAACCTCGCCATCGGACTTGCGCGGTACCTCATCGAAAACCCTATCCCGAGTCTTCCGCCGCCAGGGCACATTCTCGCGGTGTCCCCGTGGCTGGACCTGTCGATGTCCCGTCATGGCCCGACTTCGTCTGCCACGCTCAGCGCAACGACCGACATCTTCCAGCTGAAGCCCGGAGAGCTCTTCGAGGAGTACGCGGTCGTCTCCCTCCTTGGGCCGATGGACTTCGAGGTGGCGCGGACGAACCGTTACCTCTCGCCCGTGTCGCTGCACGTGAAATCGGAGGGGGGTCTGTTCCAAGGGTTCCCGGAGACGTACGTCGTCGCTGGTGCACCGGAACGCCTGATGGACGACTCGACGGCGCTCATCGAGATGATGCGAGCGGACGGGGTCAAGGTCATCGCCGACATCTCCCCCGATGCCGTACACGACTTCGTCGTGTTCACATGGCATGAGCCAGAGCGCACCGATACGCTGAAGCGGGTCAGCATGTGGATTGACATGATGTAGGCACTCCACCTCGGACTGTGTAAGTTATTCTGTTATTTCGAGCTCGCCCCAAAGACCTGTTGTTGTAAAAGCTTCGCCGTCTGGTCGATGTATACCCAAAATGTAGAGTAGCTCTATGAAGAGGACGTTTCGTCGTGTTTCGATTGCGAGTGCTGCCGTTCCGTTGCGAGGGCCTGTCCCCATCCCTGCACTTCTGGATGTCTGATAAGAGGAAGACTGCTATCGAAGAAGGGCTGCAAAGTCTGCATCCCATGGTTGCGCTCATACTCTGATGCTAGAAGACCAAGTGATGCTGATGAGTGTTACGCACCCCAAACGAGCTGTCATGACCTACCTTGACAGGCCATCTCGAACCTATCGAGGTCTTCGGCGTCCATCAGAACTGCGCACCACAAGTGAGATCAGAATTCAAGTGTGCGTACCCTTGACGAATTTAGCCTCTTTGCTTTCACCCACTTCGTACTCCTGAGAAAGTATCTTTCTGTTAGTGAAGATGGCAAGTTGGGCCGGACCGGGCATACCTGCCACAGCGCCTCAATTCGCTGAGCGGCAGGACTGTTGTGCAGCATCTCGTGTACGAAGTTATGCATAGCTTCCTAGAGCTCGCGTTCAGTATACAAGACCTCAAAAGCTCCTATACACTCACAGCTTCCAGACGTCGCTTCTCGGACTTAGGGATGCCTTCGCGTGGCGCGATGTCTCCCACTGGAGAAAGTGAGCATTCAAAATCAAACCCGAGCGGTTAAGTACTGTACCCTGGGCCTCCGCTAGGTCGTGAACTATCGCCATCATGACACACCTACATGTCGCGCTCATCAAAAAGGAACGCGATTCCCCTGATAGACGTATTTACTTAGGGACGTCGAGGTCGGAGTCGGATGTACACATCGCAAGGACAGCCATGCGGTACATGTGGTCGGAGATGCTAACGACGGCAAGTCGTCGCATTTAATTGGGAAAAATGCACTATCGCAGGAGTGGTCTGACCTTTCGGGTGAAGGAACCTACTGGACAACTGTCCGTCAGCGACTGCATGCCATGAAATGCGGTATCTTCGTACGTTGTGATCCACCCATCCCGTCCTCTTCTGTGTCTTTGACGTCGTTGAGTGTGAACGTGCACAAAGGATACTCACAGAGGGCATAGCATACCTTGAGCCTTTCCAAGATGTGGAAAAAAGCGAGTCTGTCCTCAGAGGCAACCCCGGAAGATTTGTAGAGCGGAGGAAAAGCCCGCGTAGCGCTAGGTGACGTATTGGTGGACATTTGCGCTGCTGTAATTTGTCTGTGGATTGTGACTTTTGCTTGAGGAATCCCGCGTGTCTGAAAGATGTTTGCGATTCGGAATGAGAGCCTGTGCATACGGTGGTGGTGGTTCGAGGAAGAGCGAATTGGGCGCTAATTGGCTCGGCCTCAGCTTATTGTCTTGTCGCGACCACCAACAACTCCGTCTCTCGCCACACCGAATTTGAATATTGGCCTCTTATCACCTTCAGCGAACCAATTTGAACTAATATCACTTCCTTGACTGTTCTGAATGCTACTTGTTCGTGCCGCATAACGTTTGGAACGCTGCTACTGGAAATCTGAATCTAGCTTGATGAACCTCAGCCGTCCATTACGGCGTTACCAAGCCTCGCGCGCGTACATTCAAGGACTATCGCCCGTCAGAAGACGTACGACCAACTCCCTTCTGTGCTAGTTCCTTAGACCAGGCCCGCAAAATGTGCTTCTGTATCTTCCCGCTCGCCGTCTTCGGGAATCCCTCCGGCACTCCGTCCTCCCCAATGAACCACACCCACGCCGGCGAGTTCTAATGCAGCAGATTGGGTAAGATCAGTAACTGCCATAGCAGCAATGGAGAGGTACTCCGTTTCCCGTCGACAACGCGTGTTCCCACACGGTCCCGAACACAGGAGATCCGAACTCCGAGCACGTACCTGGGGATTCATTCCTTCTGCCACGATACGGCGAACTGCGTCCTTGGAGATGGGATCCATGTGTGGCTCGCGCGAAATCCATGCCCCCACGACTTCGCCGTACTTCGGATCGGGGACGGAGACCACCACCGCTTCGCGAATATGGGGTTGGGCGGTCAAGAGATTCTCGATCTGTACGGGGAAGAGGTTCTGTGGAGAGCTCAGCATCGAGACGCAAAGGACAAGAGCCACCGGGCTCGCCCACCTCTCCGCCGCGGATAATGATATCCTTGATCCGTCCAACGACTGAGGGCGCGAGGGTCAGCGGATGTCGGAACTATAAAGTTGGAGCTTCGACTCACTCCTCAGGTACCCCTCTTCGTCCATAATGCCTTCGTCTCCTGACCGCATCCAAACAACTCCTTCCTCGTCCGCTTGCATCGCAAGGGCGGTCTGCTCGGGGTCGTTATAGTACCTTAAAGATCATTCAGTGCCTTTACGGTATGCATGTCACGCGAGAAACTGACCCTTTTTGCAAGAGATACCCAGCGACGAGGACTTCCCCAGGCGTACCGACCGGAACGGTCCGCCCTTCGGGATCTACTACCTTCGCCTTGGCGTGAGGAAATATTCTGCCCACCGTCTCTTCACGTTTGTCAACGGGATCGTCCGGCGTGGTCTGGAACGCGACGGGACTTCGCAAGATGCTGGGTTAATTACAGCTACTTGGTCGACGCGAGTATGGAAGCCTACCTGAATTCCGCTAGGGCGAAAAGTGTTAGGTCAGTTTGGAACAGCAATAAGATGAACGGACCGCACGTACTCATGCCGTAGGCCACTGTCAGCTCTGTCAAATGCAGTTTTTGCGAAAGCTGCTTCATCAGCTCAATTGGGACCGGAGATCCCGCAGCAACGCCCGTTCTGCAGCCCACAGTGATCAGAGCTTTGCAGCCTCTGTGCGATACACAAAAGTTGCACATACCGCAGGCAACTAGTGTCGACCACCTTGCCCTCCTCTCTGCGCTTCTGTGCTTCGCCGAGCACGCCGAGCAGATGCGTAGGCACGCCGTGGAGGGCGGTGCACCTCTCCTGAGTGATAGCATCCACAATCGCAGAGGGGTCGTATACCTCGGATGCGTAGACGATGCATGCTCCATGTGTCCAAGCGGCAAGGTTTCCTATAACGAGGCGTATGTTGCGCAACGAGGTTAGTCATGAGAGAAACACAGTGCGGGTCCAGATCGACTTATCCATGCAATGAAAAAGAGGTGGCACGTTGCCTGCGGCGCAAAGTCAGACTTGGAGGGATCGCCGAGTGCATACTGTCCTTACATAATATATCTGACGGGGTGAAGTGCATGCAACGACCGATTGACAGGGCGTTGTTGAGCAAGTTGTAGTGTGTAAGCTGCAAGCGTGATTCTGTTGGTTTGTATGCCTGCGAACTTAATGAAACGAACACGTACAGATGCGGCCTTCGGCAAGCCGGTGGTCCCACTACAGAGGAGAGTGTCGATACAAGGGCACTACGACCCTTGTTGAAATCACATACCTTGTGAACTGCAAGTTGATTATATCGTGCACATCGAGCCCAGCTGCAATGTCTTCCACTCGTCTACGCTCTTCTGTGTCCTCCCTCCATAACATGACTTCACGAAAGTCCACTGCAGGCTTTGCGCCCTCTATCTCACGCTCGAACTGGTCGCGCACTCCGACGTTGTCTACCACGACTAAATGTCGTAGGTGGGGCAGCGCGGGCTCCTGAATATCGCCCGGAGACGAGCTCGCGAGTGCCGGGAATGCATCGCATAGCATGCGAACATGTGCGGAGGCGCGAATACGCGGGGACACGAAGAGGTGGCTCACGCCAACGAGGTTTAGGGTCCCGAGCTACCCGCATATGCATCATGATCAGTTATTGCTCGCGGAGGTTCACGAAAATATACATACCAGTTCTGGCAGCCGATACGCGGGGTTCAGCGTCACGAGGATGGCACCTATACTGGCGCACGCCCACTGCAGGCACGCATATGCACTATTCGCAATGTAAGCTTACTTCCTCCGCAACTTACCTTCCCACTGGGTCTCCGCGCACCTATTATTGCCCATGATCACTCCCACCCTATCGCCCTTCTTGACGCCCAAGCCAAGAAGGCCGCGCGCAAGGGCCTGGATATGCCACACTCCGGGACTTCGAAAATTTTCGGTCCCCTAGAAATGGTTACAAAATGCGATAGTAGAAATACATATTCTGTATGCTTTTACAAGGGCCACAAAAATGAAACCTAGAAAGTTTACCAAAAGTTCGCTTTTCGGTACCCATTCTGGGGATAGGAGAATTTCCTTTTCAAGGTGGCATGGAAAAATGTCCCAAAGTTCGATTTTTCTGGGAACGGAAAAAACATATTATATCCGGCATTATCGGGACTCGCGAAAATCGAAGCCCGTGAACCTCGGAAATTCGCTTTTCAGGTTCTATTGAAAGTGTTGTCATAGAAAAGGATATTATAGTAGTCCAGTGCCCACTCGTCGCCCACTCGTCGCCCGCCCTCGGCGCACTGTTTCGCAACTCGGGCGCGCGCCGGTGAAGTTCCTACATGTACATCACTATGTAGCTACTCGGCGATTGGATGTATGACCTCCCAAAGACGAAAAACCGCGACGGCGGGCACGTTTGAACTAGAGGCCCATTGCCTGAAGTGCGCGGCGGTCGGGTTCTGCGCGCCTTGGATTTCTCCGTGGATGGCTGGGCTACAGCCGTTCAAGGCGAGCATGATGTCGGCGATTCCGGCAGCGTCGAGGGTACCGGCAACGGAAGGAGAGGATTCGGTGGTGGGGATCACAGTGGCGTGGTCGTCGTTGACCGCGGACATGGGCGGTACGTCCGAGTCGTTGCCCATACCGGAACCACCCACTTCGATAGTATGCCTGCCGGCGGGTTGATCGTCAATCGGCGCGGGCGTGGGCGATTCATTTAAGTCGCGTCCCATAGTCAAGGGAAGCGCGGGCGCGCGAGTATTGTTGCGCTGACGACTTCGAAAGTTGTGGTGGACCTTGCGCGTGTACCAGCGGCACCCGGCATTGTAAATCTTGTTGAACAGCGCCTCGTACTCCTCCTCAGACGGCCATTTGCCATTCTTGAATGCAGCTGTTCAAAACTCGTGAAGACGTACTTCTCGCGCACGGCAAAGTTCAACATACCGCGGCGTTCAGCCCTGAGATTCGGTGGGATGCATCGCCGAGTGACGGTTCGTGCCATGAGAGCTCGTGCAGAGAAGTGATGATGGCGCAGTGAGGATGTAAAGATGCGAGATGAGAGGGTAGGAGGATGTAGGATGGAGGATTGAGGATGGAAGATGGAGGGTGGAGGGTGGAGGTTGAGAGAGGGCTAAAGCAGCGCGAGAAAGCTGTAGGTAATTAATGTTGTCGAATTCGCTATACGATGGCTGGACGCCATCCGGCGATACGACTGTACTCAGTAATGAGCCGACATCCTCCTGAGGAACCCGTGAACGGCGCAAAAGAATCCCTCAGAGCGCCACGCCCCGCTCTTGATTCTCGCGAGCGGAAAGTAACTGCGAGAGCGAGAGCTTGTGGCATTGGCCATTGGAGGACGCCGCTGCCTTCTTTTCAAGGCGAACCTCATCACACCCCTTAGCACGACCGAGTGCTGACCGATACTCCACATAGGCATGGCCATCATAGTCCGAGATCGTCGCAGCGTACAGACGGAGGTATTGCGGTGGGACAGCGTTATTCGATTCAAAGAAAACACCGCAAGAGTTCCAGCCGCATACGATGTGATATGAGCGTTGTCGACGACTTATATGTACACTACTCACCTGCGCGAGTAACATATCACACGGTGTTTGGGATGAGTGACTGGGACTCTTGAAGAATACACCCGCTGCGGGAGGTGGAAAGACGGCCTGTTCGCCTCGAACGATGGTGTCCTACCCGAAGATGGGACGGGATGACAGTGATAGGAGGGCGATCGATGTCGTATTGCTCAGAGAAGATGTCGGAGAAGAGCTTGCGTGCATGGGTGCGGTCCTCCGGTGTCCCGAACCGCTGGAGGACGGTGGAAGATAGGTGCTGAGACGGATGCGCAGGCGAATGGGAATCGCATAACAGTGTGGTCCACCTGATGACGTCCCGAAGATTGAACTCTCAAGGCGCCCCTTGTCGGGTAAACGACCGCTTGACCACGATCTCCTCATTCAATACATTCATGTATGCGATCATCTCCTTCAGGAGAGCGGGAGGATAGTTCGGGAAGAGGTTCCGACAGATAAGGAGTAAGTCCGCGGATGACATCTCGTGGACGTGAACCTGGGTGAAACGATCGAGGAAAGACTTAGGCAAGCCTTTTCGACCTCCACCTTGATGAAGGGAATTCTGCGCCGCGAAAATGCGGAAGGACGGGCGACGAACGAAGGATCGACCGAGCTCCGGACCGCGCCGCAATGGTCGAGGACGACGTTCCGCCCCTTCAAACGGACTGTGGTGCCAAGTTCATCTCGTCCAAGAGAACCCAGTAACCCTCCTGCAGGGCGCGCCAGAACTCCGCATCCTTCCTTGCAAACTGTCCTGGTTCACCTCCCTCGACTGGCAGATCCGAGCCTAACGGATCAACAAGATCGGTCTGGTCGGAGAGGCTGGCACGGCACAGATGATGGTCACACATGTTGGCTAGAGCGGTGACGAGACTGGTCTTCCCAACGCCAGGACTGCCCTCTAGCATGATACGAACTTATCGATCTCCGCTGCGTTGATCGCGGGATCTCCTCGTCGTCGCCACCGCGTTCCGCAAGGACGATAGTGCAACCAGTCGCGAGAACGCTATAAAAAGGCTTGGCGATAGTCTGACCACGTCGTATTACAAACGTGGACGTATTGAAGGATGGGCGCCCCGAAGAATCGTCTCCACAGAGACGGTGCAGGCTGCATTCGGGAGGCATGGCACAACACACGTAGGTACGTTGTCGTGTTTGGCTTTCTGCCGAGGGACTCAACACCAACTACTACACATAGGTCACACGTCATAGATCTCAACGCGCCCGCTGCTATGCATCTTGTGGCGTAGACTTCACACTTTGTAGGCGACAGAGGCGAGCAATACATAGCATGGGCGCAGGGGTACATGACAGTATGGGAAGCTGTGGACGAGATATGGTAGGCAAGAGGAAGGTGGGCGAAGGCTCTCGACCGCCGACCGCGCGGTAGGGCCCTCCGGTGCGGAACCACTCGTCTCCGGCCTGCCGGGAAGGAAGGATAAGAAAAACCAAAGGAAGGGGGGGCGTAAGGTTGAGCGTGAGGACTGCCGCAACAGCCGGGGATGTGGATTGAATGCAGGCATCTAGTAGACGGCTCGCCCGGATGTGACTCCAGCGTGAGGGTATGCCCTGCGGAATGATCAGCACATGCACTATCTGTACCGAGGCAACAGCCTCGGTGAACGCCAAAACTCACCCACAAAGCGGTGTTACACTTGCCCTAATTGTCTGATACGCAGGCGTCGACACTAACCCGCACCTCGATCTTGGGCGAGTAGTCTTCGTCGCTGACCGGCGTGGGTAGCGGGAAGTGAACGACGTTCACTTCAAAGTTGTGCCATCGGGGGATGGGGTCGGTAAGTGAGAGCCGACCCCGCAGAAGGTCCCAGAGCGCGAACCGGCTGACGCGGGCGTGGTACGTAGGAGCCTGAACGTAGACGAGGTTAAGAGGGAGCTGGACGCATTCGCCTCGAAACTCTGTTACATCGGCTCCTCGAAGCCGGATTGCCGTCAAGGTCACGGTGATTTGGGAGAGGATGGAGTTGTCGTCGCGATTGAGGACCAGCATGCGCAGGCGATCCCCGACGCCGATCTTCTTGGTGTACACGGGGGTGATGCAGTACGTGTTCGGGAGGAGGTCGAGGCCGCGCCCTCGAGTGTAGCCTAACACAAGGACGGAAGGGGGGTTGAGAGGTGGAGCGGCGACGACGGGAGCTTTCATGGCAGGTGCGCGAATCTCTGGAGGACCAAGGACCTGCTGCTGACTATATAACCAGACGGGTCGCTAGGTCAGCGACCTGCCCGAGCCAAGCGCAGAAGGCCTAGGCGTGTGGGAGGGCGGGCAAGCGCAAGGAACAAGTCAGGAAAAGGTACAGTAACGCAATGTAAAAGCGCTGAGAAGATCGGCTACAACGCCAATGACGTGACAAACGTAAGATGGGAGCAAAGAACATGATGGCAAGAGGTCTTCAGCTGAGCGCAGCGCGAATAGCGAGGAACGAGGAGCGGAGGGCGACGGGCGCGGTCAGGAGAAGACACGGAGGCGCCCCGATCGTCGGCAGGTTCGTGTCCGTGGGGTGCCCCCGCGCATCACGAGCGTCGGTCCTGCGTTCGCTCGACCACTGAGCTTAGCGTGGATGATGTCGACTTCTTCGAGAGCGGCCAGAGGAGAAAGTGCTCGTGGACACCTGCGGTTAAGGCATCATCGAGAACTAGCGACTGGCGGTACATTCGCGCATATCATTCCGTCCACTCACCTCTAGAGTCGACAATACGCGTCGAGGTGGACATAGTCATGACTCAGACTCGTGAACCAAAAATCTATCATAACCAAAACATACTTAGTCCTGTAATCAATCATCCTGTGAGGCTGTTTCTGGCGCGAGGTGGACAACTTACATACCTTGTACAACGGCACTACAGCGACATCGCCGGACGGCATTGTCCAACGTGCAAAATGGCAAATGACATGCCCGAGCGGGATACATTCCAGGCGGGGAGAGAGTTCGGGGGATTTGACGGTGGCCGGGAAGTCCGCATAACGCTCAAATGGGTCTCCACCTTTCGCGGGCAGGTGCCGCTGCACGACTAGCTGGATGCGACCGTCGACGTTGTAAATGTACTTGATACAGCCGTACTGCGCAGTTCTGTCCTTCGCATAGTACCGAACAAGGCTGTTGCCAAGATGTGTAGTCGATCTGGCGAACACGAAGCCGTCATGTTTGCACCTGGCGAGAACAATAACCCTCTTGCACTCGGCATATGTCAAGAGACTCTTGAGATCCTCGGGAACTGGAGGGCGGTGCCGGGAAACCTCGACGTTCTCCTCAGCTTCAAGCGCCTCCTCTGAGTGAACAAAATTCCCGGTCCCAAACGCTTTGTCGAAAAAGCACTTGACTTGACGGAGGGCAGGCGGACAATCCGGACGCTGGAACCACCTTCGCAGCTTGGAAGCTCTCAGATAGGAAGTGAGCATGGTCGCCTCTGCTTCGCCTGTCCAACAAAGAGTGGCTGTCAGTGGGTGATAGATTACAGAGCACTTCATACTCACCGCACTTGTCATTATGCGGCAGCCGTTGTAGATGTCCGATCAGTCGCTCGAAAGGGAAGCACCACCAGGAATATACGGGGCCGAAGAGCTTGAGGAAGTCGAAGATGTGGAAGGCCATGTGGTTGTTGGTGCGATCAGAGTACCGCTCTGGATGAAGTTTTTGCACTCCATCTAGCCACCTGGCGAGGTATTCGCGGTACTTCCGAGCTCGGCGGCTGGACATCGTTCTTTTGCACAGAACGAGGACGGCGGAAACGAGCATCATAGTATTATCGAGGACCTTAAGGAGGAACTCGGCATCGCGTGACGCCGCATACGTTGCTCCTGATCCCCACAAGCTAACCAGTGCAAGAGGGAGATAGACTGTGCAGAGGATTCGCCATTCGTCGGCCTTGAGTGTACCCGCCCTGGCCTCACCGAAATTCTTGGGCACAGAACTCAACCAGGAAGGAGTTGCGGCATCCCGAATGACTTCTTGAATCCGCGCGATAACTTCGGGGGTGGATAGCTTCTCAGCTGGCGGACCGCTTGAAGAGAGAGGCTTGCGGCGTCGCTGAAACCAGTATCAACACCGGCCACAATGTACAATTGAGATCAGATGTATACTCACCCATTCCACTAAGCCGTCAGCCCAATCACTCCTGTACATCTTCGGCTTCGCATGCGGAACGTTGAGACTGGTGCCTACAAATTGCAGGGCCTTCAGGTTCTTCCCGCTGAGTGCTTTGTGGAGCTTCTTCAGGCCGGCCTCCGCATCGCCGTCAACAGGAAGACAGAGAGCGCGATGGATGGCTTGAACATCTTTGATCGCCTTGTCCGACAGCTTCCTCTCGTCCTTGATATCCAGCTGGCCGTTGGCCTCAACGTCGACGGCGACGAACGTCTGCGCAAAAGCTGGTTGTGACTCAACCCTCGCATTCGCGTTAGCAGCAGTAAGACCGAGAAGCTCGCGGAAATGATATGGGACGAGCCCTTCGAAGATGCAATGCATCGAGTCCACCACGAGCTGACGAGTGGGGTCCCAGTAGGGTAGTCGCCAGAGCTCCGACCATCGCACTCCGTGAAGCTGGAATAGCTTCTCTCGTTCGGCGTTGCTTGCAGCGTCCCTCCAACTCTCCGCCTGTTTGCGCATTTCAGCCGGATCTCGGCGTGTCCAATTCTGGTAGTCCGTACGACCCCGGGTGTTCAAAGTAGAACAAGTGCAGACAGTGCAATATATGTGAGCCGAATGAGACGCAAGCTGGGAGGTTTTGCGAGCAGCGACCAGGTCCATGACCGCAGCAGCAACCGCCGATCGAGAGACACACCCGCCGGCCTTCGTCGCAACGCGAGAGTGATAGACTCCTCGTTCCCAAGAGATCACAAGCGCATCCATTATGGGGCGAAGATAGTAGTTGAGCGCTTCAAGGGACGGTTCGCAGGGACCAGGGATGATGGCCGCAAGATACATGTTCTCTGCCTTGTAGCGGATCTCGACTGGAAGGAAGAGAGGGGCCATGGAGATGACAGTGGCGGAAGATGTCGCCCCACGCAGTCGTAATCCTTCGATGTTGAACGAGTCTACATGGAGTGCGAAGAGGAGATGGTACTCGTTCTTCCCGTCGATGAACAATACTCTGCGTTCCCCATCATGCATGAAAGTCCGAACGAACTCGGCCTGATAGATATCAGACACTTCGTCTACAGGGGCATTGTCCTTGATGGCGGCGAGGGCGCGCTTGCATGAGGCCTCCAGGTACCTCACGTTCATCTCCGAGGATAACACTCCGCTCACGTAGTCGTTGAAGTCGTGGACGACATACGGTCGTTTGGGCCTTGCCTCCGTGGGATCAAGTAGGAGCTCTCCGCATTGCGTCGCACCCGGTTTAGGGATATTCGTACATCGCTTCGGATATGTGTAAGCCCCAGTGCGGACATCGACGATCGGGTCGTATACGAAGTGGCATTCGGTGCAGGCGGCGTAGGTGGTCGTCTTAGCAGATAGATTGAATCGCTCTAGAGCTGCCTTGAGAGTACAAGGGATTTGGGCGAGGATACTCTCTTGCTCGGGAGTCAAATCGGATGAGGACGAGGAAGACGACTCGAACGATACTCCGACAAGGAGGGACATGCCGCAGAGAAGGAATTCGCTCCCGGCGCGGCTCAACTTCCCGAGGACATTCAAGGATATCCCTAGAAACATCGCAATCTGCGCCACAACGTGGTACTGGTCCGCGGGCACTTCGTAATGGTTACCTACAATATGTTCAGCATACGCAGAGGGATATGACGACGTGCGACTTACTGGCATCATGAAACATCGGCTCGGAGTCCATGTCCTTCGGGTACAGATTCCGAAGTTCAAAGATACGAGCCTGAACTCGCTCAAGATAGTCGCCGACGGACTTTTTGCGCTGCTCAAGGGAAGAGGTGGTGCGTCGTATTGAGCCGAAGACTTCGAGAAGCTCGCTGAAAGTACGCTCCGCATCGAGCAAAGTGTCCTTCGAAGGCGACGCGAGGGAGATGCGCAATGCCTGCAGCTGTTCCTCGATACGAGAGAGCTGCGCGGCCGCGACGGTGGTCTTGTGATTTGCTTCTCGCTTGTCGATGGCAGAGGGACGAGGAGGAAACGACGCCCGAATAGTAGAAACGCTGGCAAGGACGGCTTTCACATCGAGAGGCTCAGACGGCAACGCCGACGGCTCTGGCTGCATGTTTGATCGTGACGTTAACACAAGATGACGAGGATCTCGGGTGTCGTCGACAATGGTTGCGAAGAAGAGGTCATTCGACCGTTCATCCGCGGACGGAACAGAAGGGAGGCTCCCAAGTGAGGTGTGAGTTGAAGTAGGCTCTTCTGATGACCGTGCACGGCGCAGCGCAGCTACATGACCATTATACTCCATTCTATGTTCCCATCTCTTCCCTGCGGCGCTGCGAGATTCGCCAATGCAGGTTGCACAGGTGCAAAACTTGACGAACATCGCTGAGTAGACAGCTGGCAAAGGGATGGAAACAGGGATAAAGGACGGTGGACACCCTACAGCAACTACTGTTCTATAGGTCAAGTTCGCGTGAGCAAGTCTGACGGACATCGCAGTGTATACAAGGAAGGACTGACCTTCAAAGCCACGAGTGTGCTAGTAACTCTGTCGAATTATTGGCTGCAAGTTCAACGTCGGGAAGACCTGTAGTCCAAGTCAGGATTTAAACACACACGAGATATGCTAGACGTACCAATGCACAGGGATACACCGGAGTGTTGGAACCAAACTAGTCAGGCGTCGAGAGTGGGTTCAACCACACCCTAGTTTACGCAGTGTCGGAATGGGAGTCCTAGCGACGGAGAGCAAGAAGGGCGTCGAGAGCGGGTTCAACCACGCCCAAGTTTACGCAGCGAGGGAGTTCTTGCGGCGTCGTGGTAATGGAGGTAACCGATAGTGTCGAGAGCGGGTTTAACCACGCCCAAGAATATTGATCTGAAAAGAGGTGAGATTGCCAATGAGTTCACTGCGAGCGCAAGCAAATGGGTTAGATAAGTAAAAAGAGCTACGGCAGATAGAACTTACGCGTCTTGAGGAGGTAAAGGGGATGGTATGGCGAGGAAGAACCCATGACGGCGAATTTTAAGTGGAGGGAAGAACCAGGGCGAGGAGTCGAGGACAAGGCTGGCGAACGACCGAATTGGTGGACGATCAGCCGGGGTCGAAACGGGCGCTAAAGCATCGTTTCTTACTAACTGGCTTTGTTCTGGGTTTCCACCGGAGTTACAAATCTGCGCGCGCTCCGTTTCTCGTCATTGACGATTTTCGCTGCCCGCTGACCATGAAATCTCAGCCGTAGAGTCCGCCATGGGGCGCCCGCTCACTCACTTTGTCCCACATTCGTGCCCTCCCTTGTCCTCGCTCGCTCCCTTGTTCCTCTCCGCCATGCTCCTTTCCTCCCTCCCCGCCTCCGCCTCAGTTGTTCTTGTGACTAACTCAGTACGGATCAAATGTCTGTGCGTGGTTGAACCCGCACCATGACAACAACTGGACGACGAACCTCAAGACCAACATCACGATGTCTGTGCGTGGTTGAACCCGCACCGTGACGGAGTCTGCTTTCTCGACGGCGCCCACGAACAACATCATATCAGTATGAATCATATCTGTCGTTCTGAGGGACGTACGTTGGCAGAAGTCGATCCCTGGCTCTGACTCTACGCTCGACCTTCGGTCCATGTCAGTGCGTGGTTCAACCCGCACCACGACTGGAGTACTTCCCTACTTTGCTGGACCACCCTCCTGGGCAGTAACCTAGCATACTCCGTTTAGAATGAAAGTTAAATCTTGTGCGCTGTTGAGGTGAATCGAACGTTCTCACTTTATAGACCCTCGTGCTGACTTGGTTCTCTTTGCTCTATCACCGGTGAGGTCTCCGACACAGCGCGATCAGCATAATATTTCAACGCATGTTAGGTGACTACGAACCTGGATCCCGGTATATTCCTGCCGTCCCTCAGGACCTGCTCTTACTTTCCATGCCGACAGATTGCTTGCGCGCGAGCTACGCTCGCTCCTCATGCCAATGAACTTTCAATTATGCGAATATCCTACAACACGATGACGGCGCTGTCCAGAGTCGCCCGCGACTTCAAGGTCCCCCGCTCCTTACGCCCCTCCTGCGTGTTCTGCAGCCGCGATGCGTCGCTGGCGAATGTCTCCGCTGCTTCGTGAGGTTCCACGTAAGTCCGCCACTCTTTCCAGCGGGTTGCGCCACGGCCATTCCCGACGCTCGACGAGGACTGACTGGTGATAAGTTCGCTATTCACTGCATCGTCGTATGCGCCGCGGCGACTTGGCGCGACCTCGACCATCGGCATCGGGACTTTGGCGCCGCGAGCTGCAGCCTCTACAGATTGCACCCATGTCGAAACCTCTGGCTGAATGTCGATGTGGTAAGTTAGATTCCAATCCTGACAGGGCAGTCCCCTTACCCAATCTCCCAGATTTTGCCAGACGAAAGCAGCGGCGGCCGCTAGCATCAGCAACTGGATGCAAAACTGCGCGACGCTCCCCAGAGTGAGTGCCAGATGTGGCTTTGGTGGAGCCATAGCCGTTTTCTTCGCGCGCCACACCAGGATCAATCCTGTCCCGCAGGATGTTCCGCTCGCAATCACAGCGTAGCCATCTCGTTCGGTTGTCTGGCAAACGATGAACGTCCGACATCTCGCGTTGAAGTAGTAAGCACACGTACCGCTATCGTCTGCACTAGGCCTTGCTGAGCATGGCGCAACACGTCCAGAGGGGCTCCGGTCTTGCGATCGAAGACGTAGACGGCGCCGTGATCACTTCCGCCCACGATGGCCTTCGCATCATCGGCAAAGCCAACTTGTCTTGGTAGAAAGCGAGTCGGCTTTCCGGTGGGGAAGGTGCGCTGGTGCGTCCCTCCGTTCAGGTTCCAGACATCGAACCCGCTGCCGACGTTGTCGACCACCACGAGCTGCTGTTTGGCGTGGATGGCAGCATGCCCGCTAGGATGACGGTAAGCAATGCTCTCTTTTCCGTGCAGAGAAGTGACTCACATCTTATCGCTCAGATTTCTGGACGAAATCATCTTCCCATCTGTGCCAGAAAGTTTGTACCTGGACACCGTAAGCTGTGTGGCGAAACTGTGCTGGCAATAACCAAAACTCACATGGTACCGTCGTGCAGTCCGAAAACATAGACCTCTCGTCCCTTCGCATTCGCGAAGGAGATCGATATAGGGATGGAGTTGTTGATACGAGTGGTGAAGATGGGGAGTAACTCAGTCCGACCGTCGTAGGAGTACACCCCCACGAAACAACTTCGGTCCGAGACAGCGATACGCGTCTCCGTCGGACTCACAGTTTCGTACGCGAGCCCCAAGATCTCAGCTCCGCCGCCCAATCGTTTGGCGAAGACCTCCGTGAAAGCGCCCTACGTCCGGTTAGCTACGTTCTCATGCATGAGATGCGGCTACTGACGTTACCTGCATTCTGCGCCCACAGACACAAGTACCCCAGTCCGGTCCCACTGCACACTGTCGGAATCCCTGAGCGGATCGGAATCCATAGGACTTGCGAGACCGGACCGAAGGCACTGCGATACTCCGGGGTACGGATTGCAGCGTTCGTTTTCATATCCCAAAGCCTGACACCATCGCCCCCTTCCTTAGTGTTAGACCAGGTGCACACTTGGGATTGGATCAACACGTACCCCCGCTGGCCAAATATCTTCCGTCTGATGAGAAATCGAGCGAGAAGACGCCCTTCGTATGGCCGTGGAGAGTGCTGACCACACGGTATCGACCCCTGGTCGAAGAGAATAGCGTGAACCACATAGCACAGGTGTTACAGTGGACGGAAGAGGCAGTGGGTGTGGAGAACGGTGTTCGAGCACTCATGCGCTATCGTGGCTATATAATCCATCCTTGGTCGCGCTTCACCTCGTACAGCGGGCGCTCGTATTGTGGGCGCATGGGATTACCGGAGGTCAGCAGACACGTTTCTGCGCGATGCAATACAATACGCCTATTGTCTTTTAGATGTAGGGCGCCCGCCGTTCCTTCTGCTTGTAGCGACCGGCGGGCACTGTCCGTGCTTATTGTCTTTGAAGCTTCCCTTATCCCACCGGCCTGAGCCTTATTGTCACACTGGGATCCGGCGTCCGACCTCTACCTCACTGAAGTCGCCTAGCATATCAGTCAGACGGTGTGCTGTCCATCCCTGCAACTGCAAACGTCGCCCGCTGGTCGGTCCACAGTCGTTGCCCACTTTTTTATCGTCGCCCGCTCTTTTATCGTCGCCCGCTCTCTCATTCCTCATCCTCGTCTGTACCTCCTCACGTGCACTCATGGCGCCTATCGTTACTGTACCAGTGCCGCCTTTCTTCGAGCCCGGTGCTCCTCCCCGCCTCATCCCGCATCTCATAGTCGAAACCGACATAGATGACATCTCCCCCGACATGGTTCCTCTCCTCCTACAAGACATAGATATGGCCAAACCTCTCCGTCGAACTGTTCGCGTCGCGACTCCGCCTCCGCGTCGTCGTTCAGTGTCTGTCGGTCCTGCTCGATCGAGAGCTAGTTCCGTGGCTCCCGTAGAGAACAATCTGGGTTCTGACGATGACTCGTCGGCTCTGTCATCTGTCACAGACGAGGACGATTCCGGGTCCGACGACGAACAGCAACCCGCAGGCGAGGACGTCGTGAAGATTCCCAAACCAGCCGGCGAAGTCGGCCGTCCCAATCGAGGCGGATACAAGCTGGAGGACGCCTTACAATGGAACACTGCGCGAATGCGGGTGTTCAAGGTATGTCTTGTGTCTATCGCCTTACGCACTCTGCTGACGTTTGTTTCACAGAGTTTGATCCACCAGCTGGTTGACGAACATCTTGACCCTACGCTCTCGATGGCGGGCCAGTCGGAAAGGCGAATGCGCCTAGTACGCGATGAGGTATGCCCTCGTTTGCTTGCGTAGGATCCGACGACTCACGTTTTTGCGTAGGCCATCAAACGTCTCCCCGATCTGGCGATGTACGATCAGGAATGGCCCCTCATCGACGCAGTGAAGCAGCGCCTCAAGTACACATCCTCGAAGGCCCGCCAGCATGCCCACGAGGCGGTGTCTCTGACGGCGCAGAAGAAGGCACGCATGCAGCGTAGATAATGGCGTACGTTTCTCGACATTCGTTAACAAGCCTACGCGCTCAACACCTCTCAGAGTATCGGCATGAGGCTATGTAAAGCATTCACTTGTCTGAATTGTGTATGTAGGAACCAAGAATTGATCCTGTCCGAGTATCGCTTCGCCGGTGCTCGGTGTCTGCTCATCCCCTTCGCGTAAGAGGTATCGCTCGGTGCCCTCGGCGCCCGCTCATTCCACCCACCCTCCCACTCCGCCCACCTCTCTCCATTTGTCTATCTCTTCCCGTCATCCATGCTCGGTCATTCTCGCGACGAAGGACAGTCAAACGCTGACCACAAGATCCCGTCGTCACGATCTCCTCACGGTAACAAGAAGGATACATTCGCCGGAGCTGCTGCGCCTGCTACACTCGCTACAGACTTCATCGCCTACGAACCACCGCCGGTGTCTCCTCGCATCGCCTCCCTAACTCCGCCTCCCACTGGCGCCGCGACTTGGACACTCTCGTGACGATCAACAACTCTGTAGGGATCGTCCTCTTCTTGCGGTAGCGCGAGGAAACCATAGTTTCACCCAGTCTGTAAGCGTGAGTTAGAGGGGCGATACTTTGTTAAAGACGAGATACTCACCTCGTCACAATTTGATCAGCGACGACCGCGTCTCCGTGGCGCATACCGACGACACGACCGTCGACACCGGTGCGCATAACGACAACGTCTCCGCGAATAGAACGCGTGCGTGCGACGAGAGACACGGCGCGGTTGACAGGAAGACGACGGTGAACTTTAAAGAAGACGATGTACCGGGACCAGCGGTTCTTGTGGAGGACCGAGACGGAGCAGTTGTGCACGTAAGGTTGAATTGACATGTCGTCCAAGACGCCCTCTACCAACGGATAGCGATGGTGGCCATCGCAGCGCGCCATCAAGGTTAGGGGTCTTGATTTCTGCTGCCCTGCGCCGTAAAAGCGTGACAGGAGAGGTCTGTACGTGGTCTGTATTCCTCTCAGTCTCGGCCACGATAGAACAGAGGTAGAGCTGAAATCTTACGCGACATCCAGGTACGACGTAAGACCGGGAATTAACCATGTCGAGTAGACGTGTGCAGAAGTCGTACAGCAATAACGGTTACGTATCGAGCAGGAATTGACGCGACCGGCGCGCAGAGGTGTAGAGGATGCGAAGATAATGAAAGCGGGCGACGGCGGGCGACGTTTTAGTTATAACCTGGCCGAACTTCGAGAAGCGTCAACAATCCACGCTCTCCGCCCTCGAGACAATGCTGGCAATTGTTTATTGCCGATGCTACCTCGAGCAGACAAAAATGTGGGATCCCGTGCGGCCATGTCAAGCCTGGACGAGAGCATGTGCCCGTATCATCGCCTGGGGCTCAACCCCGAACAATTGTCAGTGGGTGCCCAGAATTGGTAGGCGCATGATTGCTGAGAGATCCAGAACATTGAGCGGCTTGCGCTCATCCAGACCTCTGACGACACGCTCGGAGTCGGGTATACTCATCCTCCCGACTTTAAAACACTCGCTTTGGAAGAGCGCGCGTCAATATCTCCACCCCCCTTGTCGACCTCCGCTCTTTCCTTCCGTGTCTCAGGTTTGGGCGTAGTTGAACTCGCCCTCGCCGTCCGAAGCTTGGCAGGCCAAGCAATCTATCTACACTTTCTCGTCGTCTGTCCATTCCGCTAGTCCATCCTCCTTCCTTCCCTCTCGCAGGCTTGGGTCTAGTTGTATTCGCCTTCGTTGTTCAACCCTTAGCAGGCCAGGCACCGACTGTGCGCCGTCTTGCAGTGCATGTCCGGCAGGCCCAAATCCTCTGAGAAAGACTTTGTAGTCACTGTAGGAGATTTTGTGATGGACGAAGACGACAGATCCGAAGAGGAGTACTTCTCTGCTGAGTCCACCCCTCCTCCACTCGCTACCCCCTATACAACCCCCTCTTTACTCCCCGACGGCATGCTAAGCCCACACGCACGCCTCTCCGCGGAAGGCACAATGCCTAGCCCAGCATCGTCGACGGCTTCCTTCCACTCCTGCGAAGCGTCTTCGTCAGGTCTCACCAACATCATGTCCTCCGTCGATCTGCTTCCGACTCCTGCCATGTCGACAGTGGTTTCTCAAGGCTCTGTGCATCTTCCGAGCCTCACCCCGGTGCCGCCGTACATCGACGTACCGGAGTCGAGCCCTGCACCATCGTACTCGTCTTCTTCGCCATCCATACGTCGCTCAAACGCAGGACCGCCGAACGTACATGCCCAAGCTGCTCGAACGCCTATGTTGTCTCCTCTCCCTCACCCATTCCACCATGGCAACACGCTTGGGTTGAATGTCACATCTACGACGAATACTTCCTCCAGCTACGTCCTCGGGGATAGTGATGCAACACCACGGGCTCAATACGCGGATAACTTCCGTCGGAGACGTAGGCACGACGTAAGTTTACTATCTTGTATTCATGGCGTGGACTCTGACTAATTTGCTTTATCTTTCCCATTTGGTATAGACCGAAGACGAACCCCTAACAAGCAACGGGGTTCGCTCGGTGTTGCGGATTGTCGAGGTGGATTCCTCTTCTGCCTTACGAGAACAAGCTACTGGACTCTGGGCGGTACGTTTCATGTTAACTTTCCGCTTGTCCTTCACTCATCCCGCATTAACTTAGAGGGTCGAAGCTCTGAATGCAGAGCTAGTGCAGAATCAGCAGGCACGCTTAGATCTGCAAGCGAATGTCATCCACCTGCAGCAAGAAGTCTCCGCTATGCGCCAGGGATTGGAGGAAGAAGTCGTTAAGCGGTGTTCCGAGAGGGAAAAGGTGTTCATCGATTCATTGGAGAAGCAGCGGAACATCGAGCTCGCGAATCTCGCTGATGCTTACGAGCAACGGTACCGGGATGCCGAACGACGCTTGCATGAAGAACGCGACGCTATCCACCGTGAGCAGGAGAAGGGGATGCTCGAGCTCAATGAGATGACGAGGCGGCATGAGGCAGCCCTTCAGGCTCGGTCCACGGAGTGCGACGACAAGTTGAAGGAACTAGAGGAGCGACGCGAACTGTTAGCCAAGGAACACGACGAGATGGAGAAGGCACGCACCGAGATGGAGAAGGCACGTAACGAGATCGAAGCGGACAGAGCAAAGCTGCACGCCCGCATTCGTCAGATGGAGTCGACCCAGAAGGCGTCGGTGTCATCAACACTGCGCTCGGTACCATCTGTCCACGGGAGTTCTAGTCCCGGTCCTTCCCTTAGTCCTTCCCCTGCTCCAGCTCCAGCTCCAGCTCCAGCTCCATCAGTTCCAGCTCCTGCTCGTCCTCCTACTCGTCCTCCTGCTCGTCCTCCTGCTCGTCCTCCTGCTCGTCCTCCTGCTCGTCTTCCTGCTCCTACTCCTGCTCCTGCTCCTGCTCCTGCTCCTGCTCCTGCTCCTGCTCCTGCTCCTGCTCCTGCTCCTGCTCCTGCTCCTGCTCCTGCTCCTGCTCCTGCTCCTGCTCCTGTTCCTGTTCCTGCCCCTGCTCGTCCTCCGACTCGTCCTCCTACTCGTCCTCCTACTCGTCCTCCTACTCGTCCTGCTGATCGAGACCCTGCTAGCCTTCCCAATTGCACTCCTGCTCGTTCTCATGCTTCAATCTCTTCTATGGAAGTGGACCATCCGCTGTATCCCCGTCTACCGCGTAAAGTGAGTTTGTAATACGACGCTTACCATGAACTCTCGTTGACTAAAATGCGTAGATTGCGTCTGAGCATGTACAGCCTGTACAGCCTGCAGTTTTCGGCTTTGGGGGGGCACGACAGTGCGATCCTGGAGTTTACCCCGCAATCATGTTCACTGACTACGCCGCCCTGATGCCGGGATCGTTCCTTTCGCCTCTCGAGCTGCGCGAAGCCCCGCGTCGTACCGTCTTCCGGTGGGAGCCGCCCACCGTGCAACAGGTAGGTCTCTCTTACAATGTTTGTTGCAGATGCTGACAAACTGTAGCGGGATGACAAGTCTAGAGAGCCTACGACGTCTCTGCTCGATAACGCGCCATATCGCATGGACTCTGCTGACGACTTAGACTCGGTAAGTTTCAATTACCTCTACATATCATCGCTAACGTTCGTGTGACGGTAGGGCAACGACGACTATGTCGTGAACGATATCCATGCCACACCGCATTACCGAGAGAACGAGGATGACGACGAGATAGAAGTTTCATCCATCCTACATGTCGGCGATACAGATGAATCCATGGATGACGAGTCAGCTCCGCTACCGCGGTCTTCCCAGGATCGGTACGCTCAGGTGTGTATCTTCACCATGTTGTAGAGATTACCGCCACCCTAACAGTAGTATTCACGACAGATATCTTTCGGAGGCGGCGGGCGCTCTGTGGGAGGGCATCCGGCGTCGTCTGTTGTATACGACAGCGAAGAAGATGTAGTCATGGAGCCAGCTGCTCCGTCCCGGTCGAGTAAGGCGAGGGGCACTCACGTATGTAACCATCCTATAGGGGAGGGCGGCGCCCTGACAGAGGCTGTGATTGCCAGGTATCCTTTGTAGGGGGGAAACGCCGCAAACGGAAAAATCTCCCCGAGCGGATTGACGTGGCTATTCCGACAGATCAGGAGAGAAAGGAATACTTGGTATGTGCAGATCTTACTGCTATCGCGCGTTAACTCAACCTTCTGCAGGCTATACTGCGGCATGTCTTCCGCGAGAACTATGGGCTCGACACGGACATCGACTGGTACAAATACGTTCCTGCGACGAAGGAAGAGATGGAGGCATACGAGAACGAACAGAATACTGGCCCAAGTTCCGTTACGTGTGCCTACATCGGGCCAGGTTGGAAGACATGCCGGTGGAACAATACCATCTTCGAAATCGCGTTACGGGACTTCATCGCCGAGTGCGAGATGCGAGGGAGGTCGGGGGACGATACAGACTATCTCCTTGGCCTCGTGGTAGACAAGTTCGACCGCGGCTTCCAGAGATGGAAGAAGCAGCAGCCAAAGCCGGGAGAGACACCTGAGGCTACCCATGCGCGCAATGTCCAGGAGTACGACGATTCATTAGAGAAGGCGCGGGTGCAGGTCAATCGCCGCAACGTGAGTCTAGGAGTTCATTGTAGAGGGACATCACCATCTAACATAGACATGTCCTAGAAATACTCCCGACGCGTTACTACCATCGACAGGTGCCAGAAGCAGAAGACTTCTCCTGGACGTCTCAAAGGTCGCTTGCGCCGAGCCGTTGCTGTATATCTGGACATTGGAGGAGACGCGTGCATGAGCTCCGACGATGACTGCGTCGACAACCTCGGAAGAACAGTTCGTCGCAAGAGAGTTCAACCTTGGCGTCCCAAGGAAGTCAACCACGCTATGGCGGTCACGGATTCGCTGCGAAGTATCCCTGGGTTGTACTCCGGCCGCGGCACACTACCCGCTACGAGCGTACCGGGCTTCAATGAAAGCAGACGAGACCCGCCGCGCGGGCTTCCTATCAGCTTCTACGACCGTGATTGGTACGATCACCTCACGCCCTACCGGAAGGCGGTTCTTGGCGCTCTCCCCGACGACCGGTACGACTGGATCTTTGAAGCGTTCCGGGGTATTACTCGTAGTACTCGGTGATCGCGTTTATAGCACATCTACATACATGTATTCTATATCGGACTGGCCCACTTGCAGGCGAGTGGCAGTCATCATATTACCAGTAGTTTGAGCTGACTAGCGTTGATTTTAATATACTATATTATGTGTGACCATGGCAATGAGATCGCCCACTGCTTCGAATGTCTAAGTTTAAGATCGCCCGCTGTGCGAGGGTCACTAAGCGCTTGCCACATGCCTAAGCGCCCACAACATCGGCGCCCGTCGTGGCCCAATTCCACGTCTCTCCACTGCCCTCACTACTGCGCTCTCACCACCTTCTTGGCCCTTGCGCTACTTTACGAAACATCTCTTGAGTTCTCAATCCGCCGCACCGACTGGAGTATCTGGCTTTGAGTGGCGTTCAACGCGCTCTCGCCGTTCCTTCTGGTCTCTAATCACCCTCTGGCACTTGAGTGGCGTTCAACGCGCTCTTGCTGTCCTCCTCAGATCTCGTACGCTTACGCGTAAGGCATTGACACATAGGTATTGTATGTGCGGCGCTCGCTGTCGCTTTCTGACACTTAATGTTCCCTCCTAGCTCCTTGTCGATCCCCACCCCTCCTACTGTAGGACTTGACTGGCGTTCAACGCGGTCTCATCCTCTCGTATACAAGTAGCCTATCTGCGTTCGCCCTCGTCAACGGCGCCTGCAATTCTATCCGCAAAATTTATCAGTTGGGCACCGCGTCGCGTACGTTTATAACTAATCATCCTAATAAAACGTATGCTAACTTGCCGCGTTAGACCTGTACATTCGGGCCACTATAACACCTCGGGATGTCGCAGCCCGCGTGAGTTCCATTCAAGAGGTTCTAGCTGTCAGGCTCGGGTTGCTGACATTCCATCCAGATCGCACCGTTGGTTCGCGTTCGAGGGGCGCATCTACACCGTCATCAACCCCTCTCCGGTTGAATGGCTACCTGGGATCCCCGTCGCCGATCCAGAAGCCAATCTCGACCTCCGCGATCTTCGCAAAGCCTTGTGGGCTGTGAACCGTGGCCCAGAGATGGCTTACATGCTGCGCAGCTCTCATCCCGATGGCCGTTTCTTCGCGCGACTCAATTTCGACCCACGCAAACTGCCCGTCGTCGAGAAAGATGGCGTATGGTCTGTAGAGCGCGGGATGCAGGACCAGTGGGCACGCTTAGAGAACAGTCTTACGTATATCTGCAACATTCTCTTCCGTTCAGTGGACACCCTCCCGGAAGCGAAATTTCCACTCGACGCGCACTGGCCTTTTCCTCGTGAGATAGGATACCTGCATTACCACAAGACCCATGGCGCTGCTGCGCGCGCCCTCTGGAAGGCCCGCGATGCGCTCTTCCTCCTTGCTGCGCGATGTAGCATGGCGATCGCCCTCACGAACCTGCTTCCGTCCCCTTCGCCCAATGCTCCTCCCCGCTGGCAGCAAATCCTCATCAATGCTGGCGTTACATACACCTGGATCGACGAGCTCGATCAATCCCTCATCCCGGACTTATCTCCAGGCTTGCGCGTCGGGGCGTTCTTCGATCCTGCCGATGGACCGCGTCAATCCCAATGGGTACAACACGTCCCGTGTATGATCAAAGCGAACCTTCCTGTGTATATTTACTGGCCGGTCCTGCCGAACGAGTATCCTCAGACGACCTGGGAGAAGATTGTCAAGGGTTTTCCTTTCCTTCTTCCATACCGCCCTCCTTCCACCGACGTCATTGAGGTGCATGTGTCGAATGACGAGTACCTCTCTCGTGATCGCCGTGGTCGCATTCAAGCCGTGAACCCCCAGAACAGCTTCCGCTGGGAAGATCTTCCTCCTTCTCCTCCCATGACCTCCGTGGCCTCGGATGCTTCCTGGTCCTTCGTAGTTCCGGATGAGTTCACGGCTCTTCCGCAGACCATCCCTCACGGCCCCGGCCAGCGACCTGGAGAGTCGTTCAGCGACTTCCAAGCCCGTCGTGCTGCTCAGGCCAAGATAATACTGGAGAAGGAGACTGAGGAGCGGAAGAAGCTGCGCTTGGCTCGGCAGGCGGAAGCGGCCACGTACAAGCGTCCTACGCGTCGTAGTGGCACGACGATATACCTCTGGACGACCGTCGGGGATACGGATCCCTACGTGCCCTACTCGCTCCTTTCCATGCCACTCCGGACGCTCGTCGGTCACGGGAAGGCCGGGGAGGTGTGGAACCAGTATCCAAATGAAGCCAAGCACTACGACCCCTGGCACAACGAATGGGATATCGTTGGCGAGATGACCGAGGACGCTTTTGAGGCGCTTGCGGCAGGATATCCTGATCCTATCCCGAAGGACGTGCGCTATTCGGAACCTGTGGCGATCTCGGCGCAAAAGGACAGCGTAGCTTCTGAGCTGAGTGCGCTCTATCAGGCAGAAGCTGAGCACTCGTTCTTTGAGCTGACCTTCGACGACAACGAAACGGTGTTCTACAAGCGGTACGGGGTTTACCCAGTCCAGCCGAGCGAACAGGAGCTTTTCTCGGCGAGTCCCTACACCATGCACCCGGTCAATGTCATCAGGAAACACTTCGCGCTCCCTCTTGCAAGTACATCTTCAGATGACGTGCCCGACTTTCCCGTCTACGCGGTGAGTGCATTCATTGCCCTCGTATTGGAGAAGGCCCCCAGCACCGCTGTGTCGGGACAGGTCTGGGATCTTGATCCCCGTTCGTCGTGCTACCTGGACCTTCCAATGTTCCGACATCCGTGCTTGAGGATCACCAGATGGGATGTGAACGACACACTCCGCTACGCTGTTCACTATATCGGGGAAGCTCCTTGTTGGTTCGACGTCCTCGTTGATGTTGCGACCGCTGTAGAGCTCTACCGCCGCCACTCCATCACGTCGCGGTGGACCGTCGTCGACTTTCTCTCCTCCAAAGGTATTCCTTTCCGTACGGCGTATGAACTTGATCCCCGTGATGTGCGTCCCCGAGGTGTCATGTCGCCGACGGAAAAGTGTTTGGGTTGGCGCCCGCCCTCATTCAGGCCAACTGAGTGGGATTATCGGGCATATGAGGCTCGCGCATATGAGATTCTCAGCTCGCCTCGGGGACGCGCAGCGGTTCTTCATGGTGGTATCGTCTGGCGTTTGGCCATGGAGATCCTCGGAGGGCATCCTCAACAGCTCGCCAACACGGGGCCCTCGACGGACGTCTTCGTTCACAGCCAGGCCATCCAACCCCGGCATGGGCCTCCGTATTATGACGACGGCCTGTCGCAAGAAGAGATCGACATTATCTGCGGCACGTACAAGATCATGGGTATGTAAGCTTCTGACTTCATGCTGCAACAATATCTAACACTGCTTGCAGATTCCGGGCACAAGGATGTGGTGTATTTCTCATGGTGGCCTCGACCGGCGCAGTGGAGCTACTCCGGGATGAACGTGGGCTACTGGACTCAATTCTGCGAGGACTGGTTCCAGCTCCGTCTGCAAGCGATTCGGGACTCAAACGCCGCACCGCACAGTGGCAAGGAATGGCGGAACAAGATCACTTTCCACCAAGGTGCGCGCAAGGTAAAGCGCGCCGTCGAAGTCGCCAGCGAGAGGTTCCTGTTGGACGTTCTGCGCATTCCCTCCGGTTAACCACCGCACCTTGCATGTATTACTGTACTATGTAATGACTACTGTACATTGTCGCAGCTCGAATGCATGCGCCCTTTCACGTGCTGTGGATGGGCGAGAAAAATGTTCGTAGCGGGCGATGAGCGTGCTTACGGCGGGCGACGGGTGGGCGATGAGCGGGCGCGCACATTCCTGTTCCGGTATACACGAAACAATAACTTTTAGGCCGTCCAAAAACAGTTACGAAAAAGGATGTCATAGACTTCCCAGAAAGGAAGCTAGTTGTACAATTTCTCTCGGTCCGGAAAAGGGGAAGAATTAAAAAAATTCTCGGGAGACCCAAAATGGTCATTAAATGGGTAAGAGAATGAATCGCGAAAAGCTAACTTTCGGTCAACTTTCTAGGCACGTTTTTCGATATCTTTCTATTGTCCCTAGAATCGCTCACAGAAATTGCATTTCTGCAATCATGTTTTGGAACCCTTTCTGGGGGACCGAAAATTTTGGAAGTCCCGGAGTGCCAGTCGAACTCGGCGAAATCCCATCTGAGGTATCGCGCATCACCCATCAGACGCGAGGGTGGGCCCCCGTGCGGGCGCGGGTGCTCTTGAGGTGAAATGAGCGCAGGGCGTTCGCCATAGACTTGCAGGATATCTTCGCGGAAGTAGGCGGGGAGTGTTTTTGAGATGAGTAGCGGCTCCGAGGGTCCTTCGACTATCGAGAGGGCGAGGCGGCGGGTTGAGGAGGCGGGTGGTGGCACGGCCGTCGACAACCGTCGTGGAGAGATTTGAGAGGCTGCCAACCGCAAACTGCGCATCGTTTGGTGGCGTTGTGGACGACGTCGGAGAGAGGGCGCAGTCAAAGCTGGCAGGGCCCACAGTACCCGAGCACTACTAATATTCGGAAGCCAACATCTCAGTCCCCAGATATGGCGCAGTCGACAGATGCAGAGTCTACGCGCGCGGCCGCCCACCGCCAACAGCTTCTCCCGGTGCGGACGTCGATGCGAACCCCATAGTCATGTTGAACTTTGACAGGCGTGTGTCTCCGGGAAGCGTGGGGTGCGTTCACCAGAGCGCTGATGCATACCGAGTGGACGCGCGCAGGAAGCCTGGAGAAGTTCCGACTCGGAGTTGGTAAATAATATCATGGCCGCCGCGACTGCGGTACCGGTGGTTCAGATTGTACGTGACATCTAGTGAGCTCTTATATCACCTTCGATATCATGCCCCTATTACCGCAGTCGAGAAAAAGTGTTCCCGGGAGTCCCGAATTACAGAGCATCATGATACAGAGAGAGGAGAGGATGAAATGGGCTGCCAGCACCCACCGAATCCGAAGCGCACGATACTGAACGCCTCGGCAAGCGCCGGCCAATAGACGCGCATCTCCCGACCTCACCTAGCCCTGCCTAGCCGGACCTGCTCTGCAACGCCTTCAAGTCCAACGAAGGACTACGTGGAAGGAATATGCGGAAAACAGTAAGTCACGCAGAATAATTTAATTCGGGTAGTGTCGACGTACATATTAATATTCCCACAGCCCCAGTCTTAGTCCAGGTTGACCACGTCTCTCGAAAGGCATCGGAGACTTGGACGACACCTGTCAAAATGGAAATGGGGCCAGGTGCTGTGATGCTCACGTCGTCAGCTTGATACATCCAGTTGTTTGTATGCTGAATTTCACAGGAATACGTGTCAATGGGAGATCTTCCCATTGGTGCGCCTCGCGAATTAATGGCATGCAGGATGGCCGTTTCAGTCGAGTGACCTGAAGACACGGCCCCTGAGCAGTACCAACCCGCCTACGGGATATGATATCCAAGCTATAATTTGGTGACGCACATATACGTAGGAGTTTTCAAGGAGCCTTGAAAGTATACAAATACACAACCGCCATTTGGCAGTGGGCGCTAGCGAACACTGTTGCATATTCTCTGAACTTGCAAGAGCACACCACTGCATGCAACCTAAGGCTACAAGGTGACCTATCACGGCAATTTAGTTAAACATCACAACGACAAACACGCAGGCGAGGTATTTCTACCCACCTTTGAGATCCTTCGATCCACTCGTCGAATCAACAGCTCCAGGAAGCGATCCACTTCGGCCTCCGCAGAGGATGCGCATTGGGTACAGCTTGTGGCCGCCCGTGCGATGCCTTCCGCGCGCAAATCCTTCTCGCGGAGCGCATCAGGATGAGGGGTGTTCTCCAGGACGGCTAGCACATAGTCGTAGTACTCGAGGAACCAGGATGCCTCGCGATCGCACCGGGCCTTGTGGAGACATTCCGAACAGGAAAGCCACGCCCAGTCGCGGCCGAAGGTCTCGTATATGTCGTGATAGGAAGAGGGGAGGCCGCTCAACGCAAGGACGCACGCCCGCCGATAGAGCAGCAGTCGTCGGTACGGCCGTGAGGCGACTTCGTCTAGCTCCGGGGCGTCGGCGAGCGCGTCCGTGTGGCGGAGACACGCGCGGGCGGCCTCCTGCATGGGCTCCACCTGGTCGTATTGCGCCGCTAACGCGTATACTCGCAGAGGCTCTCGCGCGAGGACGGGGCCTAGGGCCGCCTGCACGAATGACGGACAGCTCAAATTGTGGTGCCAGAACAAGCGTAGGACAGGCTTGAGGGAGCTGAAGGTGAGGCTGCGCCCTGAGACAGACGCGTCGGGGGAGGTTAGCTCGATCATCGTCTGGACCGTGTCGTTCAGCATCTCCCGCAAGTCCGATGGAGGGGCCGCGGGGGCAGACGACCGGGGACTGTACATGTCCTGGAGCGCATCCAGGACGAACTGTCGTGGCACAAAGAACTCGGCGCCGTCTGCGCTGCGGATCGCCACTTCTGCGGGTCTTTTGGAGCGAGGTGTACCACAAGGATAAGGTACTCCTTCGGATTCGCCAAGGAAGGAAGCGGGGGAGCCGGCCGTGCGTCCCGAGCAAACTGAACAATGGATTACACACTATTAAAAACCTATTTGATAGTGCAGACTAGTAACAATTACTTACCAGACGCCGTTGAGCTCATCTTAGCCGTGAGTTCTGTGTAACGGTGTGCAAGACAGAGGGGTCGGGGGAAGGTGCGTGATGCTTGAGGTACTACATCGCTTGACGATTATATAGCTGCTGCTACGGTAGAGCTGATATTGCTCCGTGCCTACGGCAGAACGCCTGCGATACTGCCCCAAGAAGCGTCAACGTGGTCACCAGTACCAGTAACTCACCAACTCTATGTCCACCTCTTAGCACTAATTTCCGCAGCATCTACACCGGATACGCAACTTCTCAGCCACTGGCAGTTTCTTGACGACATAATTGCGCTGCCGCAGCGCAAATGAGAAGCAGCGTCATGCCACTACCAATGCTATGCTCCGAAGATAAGTCACGCACGCATTCAGGTGAAGAGAGATTTGAGAAGGTGGATGAAGTCGGAGTGGTACGCGCACAAAACGATCGAACTCGGCGTCGTAGTCAAGTGCAGTAATTAGCGCTCATAGTACCGGCGCTGACCAGCCGATCTGCGGGCCGGGAATGCCGGCGATTCGGAGGAAGCGCGCGTGGCGCCTGCCGCTATGGGCGCCTATATCCATGCGTCAGGCCGCGGTCAACTTCCACAGCGTCCATCTCTTGGCCTCTTAACACACACACTCCAGACCTCTGGCGACGACTTGACTGTCTCACCGTCCAGGAAAGCGTCTGGGAATCAGCACAAGCTAACGGGCAGCAACATCATCAATGCTGGAAGAGCAAGGTCTGCCACAGCATGACAAATGACCCTACCAAAGCTCATCATATCCTCCAGACACATGCCGCATATGCAGTGCGCCAGCAGAGCCCGACCAGCCTCTATTTCACCCATGTAAATGCTCGGGTACGATCAGGTATATACACCAGGACTGGTGAGTTGCACAGAAACAGCCACCGCACGCCACACTCTGACGCCTACCCCATCAGTCTGCAGGAATGGCTGGCACACAGCAAGAAGAAGACCTGCGATGTCTGCAAATATCCATACTCCTTCACCAAGGGTGAGTCCGCATCTAGCGTGTGGAAAGTGTCTATTTGACCGTACGTTTGCAGTGTACTCGAAGGATATGCCAGAGCGGTTGCCCTTGTTCCTAATACTGCGCCAATTCTCGCGGCAGTTAGCATCCGCGGTCCTCTTCGGTCTCCGTGCCATTCTCGTCGCGTCAATATGGCTCGCCGCGTTGCCGTGGGTCACGATATGGACATGGAGGATGTACTTTGCGATGGGCAATCATGCGTACGTTCAGCTGTTCCTCATGCCTCGGCCTCTGCTAACTCGAAATGCAGCGCATGGTGGATCAGCGCTCTCAAAAGGCCAGAACACGAGCCCGACCTCTTTGATGACATCCCCGCGAATGCTACCGCCACCAACGCCACCTCCCCTAGCAGTCACACGCCCCACCCTCACGGAATATTGACGCATCCAGTAGTCTTGCAAGTCTCGTCGGACATCGTCGCGGGCCAGATAATTGCGTCCATGATTGTGATCGCGTTTGTTGCAATCTTCCTACTACGTGAGTGGATCACGCAGAACGCGCGGCCAGGTATCTTCGAGGATGGAGATATTCCCGCCGAAGAGGACGCGCCCGAGGCAGTACCACCCGCCCCAGAGGTGGCGCCTCCGGCCATTGTGGTCCAAGAAGCACCTCCGGTTCCTGTACGCCCAATGGTTGTGAACGAGGAGGCCCCACGGAATAGGATTCCGGTTGGTCGGGCGCGTTACGACGGGGTGCATAGGGAAGACGTTGCGCGCGCGAGGACAAAGAAGCAGCGGACCAGGAGCGACGCGACGGCCCCAACCGACACGCTCGAGGCGGGGCCCTCTCGGCATATACGACCGAGAAGCAGAGGGCACACCCCTGGGCGGGAGGCAGCCAAGGGAAAAGGCCGGCGATCGAGTCGCGCTGCGGAGAAGGCAAGACTGAGGGCCCCGCCACTTCCAGTCGATGAGGATAGCGAAGAAGATGGGTATGCACGCGCTCTAAAGACGAAAGAGTTCCGGAGACTTGAGATCATGCGGACCATGTACCCACTAGAGTCTGCGATACCTGGACCTAGTGATAGGGACGAAGGCGCGGACCATGAAGAGTGGTCCCCGGGGCGCAAGCACGACCGCGCAACACAAACGCTACCGACATTTGCGGAGTTCACCTTCACCGTGCCTCCGCCGTCTGTGTCGTCGCCACGCACCGACGTGCCTTCGTCGTCGGAGAACGGTACCGCCTCACAGCGGGGGAGCGGGTACGGCGAGCCCCCATCTCACAATCCATTCGCATCGCCCTCGCCGCCTCTCCACGAATCAAGTAGCACAGAGGAAGACGAGCGGGAGCTAACACCGAAATCTGTGAACGCCTCACTACCCGGCCCGTCAGACAAGGTGGCGTTACATCTTGATGCTGAATTCCCCGGAGATGTTGTGGGCATACAGCCTTTCCCTTCCCCTGGTCCGAGCACGCCCTCAGGTCTACGTCGTCCACCGTTACCCACCATGACGCTCCCGCCTTCCCCAGCCCTCGCGTCCGCCTCGGCGAGCGCAGCGCAAAGCCGCAAGCAGACTCCGCTCGCGTCGCCCAGTTTGGCAACATACCGTGCGCCAGAGGACCTCGACGCTGTTGTGCCGGACGGACAGGTCGACTACTTCGTGGAGCAATGGTATGCGGACCTCATGGACGCGAACGATCTCGAGGAGGCGCACCGTAAATACTTCCGCGATCCGGAGGAGCGTCAGCGCGAACTTGAGGAGGCCGAGGCGGAGCGCGCAGAGAGGGCAGAGATGGCGGATGTTGAGCTGGATGGGGAGATGGACGATGATGCGGACGATGTCCGGTGGACCGATGAGGAAGTTGTCGCCGAGGTCGAAGAGGAAGAGGAGGAAGAAGAGGAGGTTGCAGGCCCGGAGGATGATGTGCACGAAGACGACGCGGACCAGTTGGAGGAGGTCGAGGACGATGCTCCGCCTGAAGCCGGGGCAATCCAGAGGGTCGAGCCGCCTCCACCAATCCCGGAGGATTTCGAGAATGACATCAATATTGAGGATGACATGGACGGTGCCCTAGAAGGTAGGACTGATCCCAAAATTAGCGTTATGGGACACTGACATGGAATTCGTGCCCAGCCATCGGTCTACGAGGGCCACTGTATGGTGTGCTCCAGAACGTACGTTGAGTTTATCATATAACAGAACCACGCATACTCACATGTATCACAGGCCATTCTCATGACCTTCATCCTTGACACCACGATCGGTCTGGGTATATGGCTTCCGTTCACTATCGGCAAAACGACCGCATTGCTAAGTGTGAGTTCGCATGCATACTCAGAAAACACACACCGCATACTAAGCTACTCGTTTTAGCTAAATCCTCGGAGAGCCATGCAGATTCTGCATCTGCCGCTACGCGCCATCCGTATTGTGACCGACCCTATAGTCGACACCGTCCTACTGGTTGTCTCGCGGCTACTTATTACTCCTCTGGCTGTCCTGACCCAACTGGCTTTGACTTGGGCTCTGGGCGTACTGTCATCTTTCGCTGGCCCTGAGCGCGCCGAGAAGCTCGCAGACGTGGTTACGACAGTGGTTAGCATTTTTTGATCTCGTGCACAGGCAGTACGTGTCTAACAGTCTCTGCAGTATCACAGTGTCATGGACGTCGCTATGAAGGTCATGGATAGCGCCGCGACGTCCACTCCATCCGAAGCCGCGAAAGTCGAGCCGACTCCCTCTTACCTGTATCGGCTTCTAGAAGAGGACACGACCGTGATGCGTATGGCCGAGCCGTACTTTGCGCCTCTGGGCCAAAGTGTTCGCCAATGGAGTGAACAAGGCAAGGAGACCTGGGTTGAGATGGCCGTAGGCGACGACCGCCAGGACAGGGTCTTCGCCGTTTCCCTCGGTTATGCCGTCGTCGGGCTCTTGCTAGCTATCTACCTGAACATCCTGACGGTGGGTACTATGCGGAGCGCTGGCAGGGCTGTCCGGAGTGCCATCCGACAGCAGCTCCTTGTCGTGAAGGTAGATGAATTTTCTTCACGTCGACCCCCATGCTGACTTCGTGTAAAGGTCGCTGCATTCATTGTCATCGAGCTGATCATCTTTCCCCTCGGCTGCGGCATGATGCTGGACGTATGCTCGGTGTGGATGTTCCCTCATGGTACTTTCCGCTCACGAGCTGCCTTCTTGCTTTTCGCTCCCTTGCGGGCGACCTTTTACCACTGGGTATTAGGAACCATGTTTATGTACGTCTGTGCTCCTCCTTCTCTTACCAAGTTCACTCACAATCGTAATGCTGTAGGTACCAGTTCGCTGTGCTCCTTTCCGGATGCCGTGGGATTATGCGTCCTGGTGCGATGTGGTTCATCAAAGATCCTCAGGACCAGAACTTCCATCCTATCCGCGACATCCTCGAACGCCCGACATTCGTGCAGCTGCGCAAACTGCTGCTGAGCGCGGCCATGTATGGGGTCGTGGTTGCCAGTGGTGTTGCAACCGTTTCCGGGATTCTGCGGCTATTCCGCGGTACCATCATGCCTTTCAGGTGGAAAATTCGGTAAGCGATAAAGACTTAAACGACTGCCAGTGTTTGCTCTGATTGTTGTTTGTTCAGGGAACCGCTCTCCGAGGTGCCAATAGACCTGATCTTCATCCAATTGGTTCTACCCTACACTATGGAATACTTCCGCCCTCGTAAAGCTCTCCGAAAACTTGGAACATCTATCTGGAAATACTTGGCTCGGCAACTTCGTCTCTCATCCTACATGTTCGGCGGACGCTTCCCCTCAGAAGAGTACACATCAGAGCATTGGACTTGGCGGTCTCTCTTGAACGACGACGGCATGCAGATGGACGACGCCGAGGCCGTCCACGACGGCACCTTCCGCCGCGTCCCCAACAGCGACAACGTAGCTCTCGTCAAAGACGCCCCGGCGACCGTCGAAGTCGACGAGGAAGGCCACCCCATCGACGCAAACGGCTCCCGGCTGATCATCGCGCAGAACCTCGAGGCGGAGAAGGCGAAGCGTATCGTAAAGGAAGACTACACCGTCGTCTACTTCCCCCCGCAGTTCCGCTACCGCGTCATCACCTTCCTCGTCTGCATCTGGACCGTCGGCTCCGCGCTGCTCGCCGCCGTGCTCGCCGCGCCCATCCTGCTCGGCCGGGGCGTGTTTCGGCTCTTCCTCCCGTACGACGTGCACGACGGGTACGCATTCATCCTCGGGTTCTACCTCCTCTGGGGCTGCTGGCTCGTCGGCACCGCGCTCGATCGCATGGACAAGCGCCGCCAGCGCCGCTGGTCCGACGGCGCGCGGGCGGAGTGGTCGCTCTTCGTGCTCAAGCGCGGTCTGCTCTGGGTCGGGCAGGCGTCGTACATGCTTGGGGCGCTCGGCGTCGTGATCCCGACGCTCCTTGGGGTTGTCGTCGAGCTGTACATCATCCAGCCGATCAAGCACGCGGCGAACCCGCTTGGGGAGCCCCGTATACGCATGGTCGACATGTGGGCGCTCGGCCTGCTCTACTTGAAGATCATCGTGCGCTCGATGCGCGTGCACCAGCCTGGGCATGATCAGATGCGTGGTGTCGACCGGGTGCGTATGTTTCATGTGGGAGGCTAACCGTGCGCTGACCCTCATTCTTATAGCTGATTCGCAACGGACTAGCCCACCTCGATCCTATGCGCGCAACGACAGAGGTCATCGCCCCAGTCTGTGCAGGGCTGCTAGGCATGATCGTCTTCCCCGCGGCCATCCTGTGGTCCGCTTCCCGCCTCGTCACGCTGCCCATGGACGGCGACTTCCTCTGTAAGCACCCGTCTCTCCCCTCACCCCCGGATCGCGAGCAGATCGCTGACATACGGTGCATGGCAGTCGTGCACGTCTACCCCGGCATATTCACGCTCGCGGGGCTCGGACACGGCGCGTGGGTGCTGTCCAAGGTCACGCGCTCGTGGTCGCAGACGATCCGCGACAAGGAGTTCCTCGTCGAGATGCGCCTGCGCAACCTCGAGGAGCAGGAGGCGGCGGACAACGCGGCGAAGGCGGATGCGCGGCAGGTCGCCGCTGCGGCTGCGGCGGTCGCAGCAGCGGATGCTGAGGGCGACGGCGAAGTGGACGGCGAAGGAGAGGGGGAGGGGGAGGACTAGATATATATTAAGCGTAAGGCCGCAGGGTGGAGGGGAAGGCGGCCGCATCACATTCATTGACTTTGTCGCGCATTGCTATCGTTTCTGAACCGGTGTACTCTGTAGCATTATCCATAATATTCCACTCTGATCATACGCAATCCACATGAAGTGTGCGGCCTCTCAAGCTTGTCAACGCGATTCTGTTAGGAACGGAACGAAACTTTGCACTTATTCACGTCGGCAATTGCAACACTACAACGCAGTCCGACGATGCTATACAATCCATTGTCATCTAGTACGCTTCTACGATTGTCCTCGACACTCTCAGTCTTCATTTGGACGCTGCGCCGTTCGTCTGCACGTCGCTCTTGGACGTCTTCAGGACCTCCGCGATGCGGTGCGCGAGCGGCGTCGGCTCCGCCTCGAGCGCCATCTTGAGGAACCACGGCTTGCTCATGTAGTTCCGGATGCTATCGAAAAACATGACCATCAGCCATACGCACAACGCTCGAAATGGGCGAAAACATACCCGTCAGGGAGCAACACCACGACGTTCGCGCCCTCCGTCTGCGCGATAGCGCGGCCCTTATCGCTGTGCAGCCAGCGGAGCGCGCCGCTCAGCGCGCTGCCGCTGCTGCCACCGACCAGCAGGCCCTCGTGGCGCATGAGCTGGCGCACGGCGGCGAAGGCCTCGTCGTCCGAGGTCTTGATCCACTGGTCGACGTCGGCGGGATCGCGCGAGAGGACGTCCGGGACGAAGTCGTAGCCGATGCCCTCGACGACGTACTGCTCGCCGGAGCCGTCCTCGTTCAGGGTGTCCGGGAAGGCGAGGATGCTGCCTTTCTATAGGACGGGTCGTGATGTTAGCGTCGGTGCATGCAAATAGGCAGAGCAGAGTACGAACGGGATCCACACCGACGACGATGCAGTCCTTGTTGTGCTTCTTCTTGATCGCGCGCGAGATCCCGGTGATGGTCCCGCCCGTGCCTGCGCCAGCGACGAAGACGTCGACCTTGCCTGAGGAGGAGCGGTCGCCAGTGGGAGGTGTAGACACAACGGCTTCCACAATCTCCGGCCCAGTGGTGTACTCGTGCGCAAGCGGGTTGTTCACCTGCACGAACAATCGTTACTAGGTGAATGGATACCAATTCAATAGAGAACGTACGTTGCGATATTGGTCGAGGATGATGCCGCCCGGAATTTCACGTTGCAGTCTGTTCGCCACTCCTGCGATCGTTAAGGAATTCAGCCACGAGGCGTGCCAGACTGTGAATGGGGTGCTCTACCTATGTGGGACTCGGGGGAGTCAAATGCCGCCTCGGTGGGCGTGCGGACGACCTCCGCGCCTAGTGCGCGAAGTGCAGCTTCCTTCTCCTACAAGGCGCGAAAGTGGTGTCAGATTTGGCTTAGATGATAGGTGTGTAGATCATGGACTCACGAGAGACATCTTGTTAGGCAAGGTGATGATCACCGAATATCCCTTATCTGTAGTATTCAGCACATGTCCTGTAGTCGTAGGAGGACCGTTTGACCTTGATAGCACACGCCATTGCAAGACCGATACCTGAGGAGCCACTGCATGAGTATGAGAGAATTGCGTCCAAGGCAGCAGTGTTACTGACCGGTGTTTCCAGACGTCGGTTCAATGACAACACTGTATCCGGGGATGAGCTTGCCCTCCCGCTCGGCTTCCTCCACCATGCGCTTCGCTATCCTGTCTTTGACGGACCCACCGGCGGAGGTGTATTCAACCTTGCCCACTGCACGACAATTTTTAGCCACCGAAAACGCAACGGACTAGGCGCATATACTCACAAAGATTGCATTGCAGGCCCTCCTGTTTCGCTATCCGTTCCAACCTTACAATTGGGGTGTTGCCCACCGCTCCGAGTGCGCTGTCTATGATATGTGCTGCGTGTGCCATGGCGTCGTTCTGTGTTCGGGCACGGGAATGGGTCGAGGTGGTGGTCAGGAAGAAAGGCTGGGCTCTCCAATTTGAGCGAAGAGTTATATAGGCCGGGTGGGGGCTCGGACGCGTTCCATACGGCTTAGATCCGGGGTGCCATCACGCGAGCTGACGCGACTCCTCCGCCGCCACGTGCGTCGCGCCCAATCCGGCGCTTCGTGCAATCCAGCGTCCATCTGACGCAATGGTGACATGTACTTTGTGCAACATACACTGTACAGAGCCGTCTGGACTTGTAAAAATATTCGACCCGAATTCTGTGGCCCAGGAACATACCCGAGGGCGCCGTGCCAAGTGGTGGAGGTGCGTATCGCTCCGCGGGATAACGAGAGCAGCATCATGATGACCGGAATCTGTGCATATATAATACTGTCACTGCGTATCCCGTAACTAACTGGTAGCGTCCAGATGTCCGCAGGTGCTCAAACCAATGGCGATACAGGGAAATGCGATAGGATGTGTGCTTAGTCGGAGTGTCCTGGATATCGGAGTGTCAGGATCCTGCGTCCTGGGTATAAAATTAGACAGCAAAGCGACGAGGCCGATAAACAACATGTGAGGTGCGATGTACGAAACGAATGGGAGCGGAAGGATGGGGCGGTCATGACGGTCCGCCACGCGCGTCCTGCGCTGCAGCGGCACCCGCTTGTCGCATGAGCCTGCGTAGACGACCGAGCTCGGCGGCAAGATTTCTGCGCGAAACAGGTCAGACGGCGGAAAACAGACGGTTAGTGGGTATGGGACTCACTTTGCGGTCTGTGTCGCCTCCTCGCTCTCCGTCGTCGACCGGTCGACCTCCGCCCGCAGTTGCCGCATTTCCGTCCGCAGGCCGTCCTCGATCTCCTTGCCTATTCGTTCGTTCTCTCTTGTCAGGCGCCGCAGCTCGCCGATACCCTCTCCGCCGTCCTCTCGTTCCTTCTGGATCTCCTCCAGTAGCAAACGATACTTGCGGCCCATCTCCTCTGCTTCGCCCTTTAGCTTGTCTTCGCGTCGTTTCATCTCCTCTCGGAGGTTCACCGCGTCGGTCTGGAACGACTCCACGAGGCCCTTGATCGAGTCCCGTAGCACCGTGTACTCCCGTTCCGCCTTCTGCGTGCGCGCCGTGCACTCGGTGAGGGAGGCCTCCATGTCGCGGATAGTCTTCTTCGACGTCGATGTCTCGCTCTTCAGCGACGACCTCAGCGTGATTACCTCCGCCTCCGCTTTCCGTGCTCGGTCAAGCACCTAACCCGACAGGTTGAGCACACGACATTACGGCACAGTGGTAGAACACACCTCTTGCAGTAACCGCTCCTTCCTCGCCACAACGTTGTTCAGGCCCTCATTCTCCAGCCTCAACCGCTCCCGCACCTCCTTCAGGTCCTCCGTCTGCCGCGTGAGCTGGCTGACCTGCCGCTGGCTCACGCGCAGCTGCGCCTTCGTGTTCTCCAGCGCATTCTTGGCGTTTAGGACGCCCGCCTGCAGATCCGCGAGCACCTTCGTCGTGTTACCCGGTGCGAATGACTGTCGTCGCGGTGAGGATCCACCGCCCATAGACGACGTCGACACGGACAAGTGATTCGAATGGTGGGACGTGTTCCCGCTGTCCTCCTCGGCTAGTGCACGTGCGTTTCCTGCGGACGGCGCGTCAGCTAATTGGCAGTTTGCCCCGAGGACGAGGTAGATGTAGATCGACGGTACCAGTGCGGTACTACGTCATGCAATAGGGTCCAACATACCTACGGATGAGACAGGGATGCCTAGCGGGCCTCAGCACGATGGTCCGATAGGGGAGATGAAAGAACAGGACGTACGGCTAAGTGTCCGCGTAGGACTTGACGCTCGCTGCCCTGACCCGGATGACGTCGGGATACCCTCCCTAATGCTGTTCTCGCTCTCTCTCCGGGGCAGCGGAAGGCTGGAATCGGGCCCTGCGAGGCCCTGCAGCGCGTCGTAGCTGCTCCGGCGCGCGATCCGGGGCGTGTACGAGCTCGGGGGCGCTGCGGCGTCGAGCTCGGCGGGGGACATCGGAGGCGAGTTGAATATGCCTGGAGGGAGCGGGCGGGGGCCGCGGAGGACTTCCTTCTCGAGCGTCGCGAGCTGGGCTTGTTGGTGGCGGATGTTGTGCTTCAGCGTGGACATCTGCGTGCGGATGGCCACTGCGGGCGGGATGTCCGAAGGAGATACGTGCGTCCGAGTGATATCGGCCTGTCAACGGTCGTGAGCCTTCGAGAGAGGCGTACGGCACGCACCGTGGTCGTCGCCTAATGATACACTGGGGCTGCTCGAGCGTCCGGCGGAGCGGATCGAGCCGCGCGAGGACGGGCGAGATGTGGGGCGGGGTGGGGAGAGTGGTGAGGCGAGGTAGCCGTTGGACATTTACTTGGTGGAAACGAGCGATGAACGGAAGGAGTGGGCGTCGTCCCGGGGGTCTTCAAGCACGATGAGGGAGTGACGGCGATGGGGGTCGCATGTTTAGCGTCGGGAACGCTGTGCACGGCGAGCTCGATGGGCGGCACACGCTTTCCCACGATGCCAACAGTGACGAAGCCGTCCGCAAGGCAGGATGATGATGCTGAGACCTGCCCACTCATTCTCATTTCGACATTTCGCCAGCATGATGTTTGAGTGGTATCTATCTCGTATGGCGCAGTGTTTACGAGCTCTCGACGGAAGATACGGAATAAAAGCCATAGGAATACGTGCGGCTGGTGCTCAGCGCTCAGCGCGCCGTGAACGACTAGACCAACCTGTCCTCAAGAGGCCTTTTCGCCACAGAACGTAAACATGAAAACGTCGGTGAATGCGAGCTTGCACCGCCGCACGTCGAAATAGAATGGAATAGTGATGGTCCCTGCGTTCAGGCTGGGAAGCAGCACGCTGTCATGTCCAGGCAGCAACGTGTCCATGCTTCCACCGGGGCAACCGGGATCGTCGGACATACGATGGCATTGCAAGAAGGAAATCACAACCACAGGATAGGAGTGTACAGATAGAAGGCTGGAGGGTTTCGAGGCGAGTCCAGCTTAGCGTTCAGGAGATGCCTCGCATGCGCTTCCTCGACCCGACTTGCACCGGCTTCAAGGGTTTCCCGCTGCGGTCCAAGGCGATGGGATTTGCGGAGTTCGCAGACGTGGATGGTTGCAGCATACGCGGCGCCCCCTTCGCTTGGACTTGCCCGGTGGGTAGAGACCAGTCGGAGAAGAAGGATGGCGCTTTGGGCTTGACCGCCTTCAACACCTGCTTGCGCGCCGAAGGAGCTGCACGGGGAGGCGAGTCATCAGCGTCTGAAGCTTGCTCCGTGTTGTGCCACGCCAGGTCTTCTTCAGACCCCTTGCGTTTGCGCGTCGTTCCGGGAAGTCGCTCGAATGTAGCCTGCGATCCGGACAAATCGAACGCCGCCTATGCAGAACAGGAATCAATACATGTTCGTGACACCGGTGATGAAACGACCAACCTGGCTATCATCTGGTAGGACCACCAAGGACTGTTCACCAGCAGGTCCATAGTCTACTTCCAGGTCTACCAGTTGTGACTCAGCCGCTTCGCGAAGTCTGGTGGCCTCCTGTACTTTCCCTCGCAGCTCTTCAATCTCCGCCTTCTGCTTCGCTTCCTATACTTCGAGTGTGAGCGACGGTCTATGACAAAGCAAAGTGAATGTCCATGCCTTGGCCTTCAAGGCGTTGAGGCTGTCGAATAGCCGATCGATTCTCTCCTGTTTGACGGCTAGTTCCCCCTTGTATGCTTCTTTGGAGCGCTCTGTAGCCTGCTGCAAGGTTTCCACCTGCGTCTTCGCTGCCTGGAGCGCCCCGTGGACCTGTTCGGTCGTGCGAACTGCCTCAGTTGCAATCTGCTCTGCATGCGAAGTAGCTGCGACCGCCGTGTCTCTCTCTCGTTCTGTCCGTCGCTGTCGCTCTTGTAATGCTGACAGTTGGTTGCGCTGGTCAGCCATCGTAGAGAACATCGGAAGCATCCCTCGCCACCGTGCCGCGACAGCCGCCAGGAGACTCTGTAACAAGGATCGAACCACGTCAGTAAATGAGCACGAAAGCATATACGAAGGTTATACGCACCAACAAGCACTCCTGCTGACCATCACTCAGCTCAACAACCTTTTCCATCTCCTGTGCCGCCTTCTGTATGGTCTGGTGGCGCAGGTCGTGCTCGACGAGGTTGACCACCCGTGTGGCGGCTTGCATACGCTGATGAACCGCATCCGTATGACAGGTAGTCTTCTGAGACTGTGAGTCTCCATAGTCGAGGTAGATGGAATGCGGATCATTGCGCCTGAACACCACGCGACAACTGGGACACGTTAGAGGACGCCTCCCGCCGCCGATGGCGGGTCTCGCATTGACTTCAATGCAACGATCGATGCACTTGGCGCAGAAGGTGTGGCCTGTAGAGGTACGTGTGAGTTGACGACATATTAAACTCTTTGATATTGAGAAGCTGTAGATCATAAACTGTGTATGGTCGTCCAATTGGCATAACTCTTAGCGCCATTATACTGAATTTGAAGACGCGCAAAGGTACGTGTATGCGGTCAACTTGCAACCCGCCGGGGCAATTAGTCCGTCGGGATCATGACTCGTATTATCCCGGCCGTGTTACGGTCTATACACAGGCAAATTTCTGCAAAATAGCCACATACCACAAGGGAGACAGCGTAGTTTATCCAATCGGTGGAGTTCCTGGCAGATACTGCACAGAAACGGGCCCATGTACGCAGCGAGCGATAGGTGCAGCTAGTTGCTTGACTATGTCGTCTTATTTGTGCGGGTTGTAGGCTTTATAGAGTGATATTTTGCCTTTCAGTATGGGTGCGATGCAGAGTGGGGGTGAAGCAGGACGGCGGGCGGAGGAAGGAGGTGGTGGCGCGGAGTCAACAACGCGTCGCGTCTTCCGCGTGCGTCTAATCTGTTACACGTGATCGCGAAACGATGCCACATTAGACGCCTATTCCGGCTGGACGCCCTTGTCGACAGCGCCCACTGTGGCCAACACTCCTGGTCCCAATGCAGGTTCGTCACTTCTTCCCAAATCAGAAAAACATACGCTAGAGATATGCGTATCGAATTATGGGCTCGCAGTGGCTTGGATAACTCCTTTGAACTGAGAAGTAGGCCTGCAATCGTCCCGAGAATGTCGCACTGGCAAATAGCTGCACGATGCAAATACGCCGACACAGATGCGCAAGGTCAGCATATCCATCATGTTTCCTAGCTAAAAGCCTACGACGCTGATTTGCACGCCTGCTTCTCTAAAAGTATGGGAGGTGTTGCCGGGGCGGTCTACATTTTTCATGATGCGCAGCCCTACCGGCCGAGTCGCCGTCACGCGACACTCACGACTACAGGTCTACAGGATACACGTTAATGATAGACATACTCCCGCCGCAGAATCGTGGGCACAAAATCAAAGTACAACGCTCACGACCACAATGGCGGCCCAGGCGCTTCTGTCCTCATTGAGGAGTTCGCCGCATATACGTACGGCCATTCCCGCCCATCATCAAACAGTCGTGACGTTCAAGCGTGTTGCACACACACGCTCTAAGACGTGTGCTCTCGCAACACGTGTCGACTTGAGGGGTCTGAACGTACAGTCGTTCATAGCATGCTCACCAGGCATCTACGGCGCTGAGCGTAAACCTGGACGGACGGGAGTAGTACTCAGGAACGTCCATACAATCCGCAACCGGGCCGCTCACTGTCGCTGCTGCTCAGGAATAGATCGCTCAAAGTTACACCCGCTCTGATAAGGTATCCGTGAGTTCCCTGCATCAAATGTCCCCCTCCCCCCTCCCCCATTACCGAACGACTAAATCTCCAGAGCGACAGGTACAACGTGGCCAACAACCTTCCTGCGCGACACAGATGTAGACCAGACTAAGCAGCAGCCATTACTGTGACGTTACGGTAATATATATAACATATCACACAGGCGTGCGTTTCCACGCGTTTACATCACTTGTCCAAATATCTGACTTCTCAACGTGTTACAGCAGCCACACTCTAGGCCTCATTGCTCTAAACGCTCGGACGATCTGCGGTCATTGGTCCGTCGGCTCGTACAAGGAAACCTCAGATTTACCATGCATAGTTGCGCGCAAACCTTCCTTAGTCCGTGGGCCGGATTGAACCGCGATGCGCGCTGCCTCGTGCCGGTTATGGTATCGTTCTCAAGCACGTCACTCAGCGCCGCGCTGCAGCTGACTTGCTAATGAGAGTTTCCAGGGCAGGAAGGGGAGAACAAGTTCCGAAAACAACATCACAATCGCCCCGCTTCGACAAAATCGTGCAGTTCCCCGTCGCCGTCCGCATCGTCGCAGGCTCGTTCGGGAAGCCCCTAGCTATCTGGGTTCCGGCGGGGAGTGGCTTCTCGAACTCCCAGGAGCCTGTGCCGATCGTATGGGATTTCGACGGTTGCATGTATGGCAGGTAGGTTCTGTCGGCATGCACTCCCATCCCAACGCTCCCGTCGCGTACATTCCCTCTCCGGCGACACCTGGGCTCACCGCCGAGCATTCATCGTCTAGTGCACCCAGTGCCCAGGCTTTCGGCGTGCCCAGCGAGGCATGGCGATAGGCCTAAGCATACGCTTCCCAGTGATCGGCCAGTGGAGCAGTATTACAGGACGAAGCTTGGAACAAGGTATGTACCCTTTCTGCCTGCGACTGCTCAGGGCGCTCACGGCAGAAGCTGGCCGATGCAACCCTCTGCGACAGGAATGCCCCCGTGGTTCCGACTTGTACGTACCGCGGTCGCCGTCTCCATTTTCACGCATCTCCAGACACACGCTCTTCTTTGCCCCACGTCGGGCCTGGTCCTATGATCTTCCTTGCGCGGCGACATGTCGCCCCTCGCGTCTCGCGCCTCAAGGCCTCACTATTCCCCGTGCATGCATTGGACGCGGCCAATTAAATGGCGCACGATGCGCAGATGACCTGCTCGCGCTCCGTCCAGGCCCTTGGAGCGTGCCTCATCACTTCAAAGCAGTTCCCCGTCGATTGCGCTCACACAGCCTTGTGTCGCCGCCGATAGATGTCGGTGAAAGGAAGTGCGAGTACTTCTACGTCTGGAGTGGAGTACCGTCGTGTGGCCTGGGCCTCGCTCAGCTAGGCCGCACGCCGCGCAAAGCGCATCGTGAGAGTCCCGTGCAGGCAAAAGTACAACATTATATATCTGCGTATTTTTACGAAGCCTCCGCCGCCAAGGGGGCTCAGAAAATTCGTGCTGCTTCAGTACATCATACTGAAGCCTGCTGTGACAGCACCGACCCTAGAAAGGCGCCAATCTCACGGGCGAAGGAGCCCCGGGAGCTTGGCGCAGACTTCTGGTTCAAACCTTCGTCCCGGGAGAGGGCGGCGCGCGATCGCATCTAGACGGGAACGCCCCGGACGCCGGTGAGATCTGCGCCGTCCACTTGGGACATGCCGTCGAGCAGAAAGCATGCTGAACAGTCGAATAAACATCCCTTCTCGCAGCCCAGGCCAGCACAACGCAAAGAGGCTTTCTTCGAGTCGGCACTACAATGACTTACCGGCCCCGCTTCGCGCGGCAAAGTTGCGTTGTGAGGCGAGGTGGGGCAGTTTGCGTGTGCGGAGGTGGGCGCAAGTTCCCGCAGAAGAAGACGCTATCTTGGGCAGATGATCATTGGCTTGCTGTGGCCTCATACCTTGGGGACGCAGAAACGGAATAACTATAGCTGGAACGATACGAGAGCCTCGAATGCAGTGTGACGCGGCGCAAAGCTACTGCACACGAACGCGTAGCTCAGGGGGCTGGGAGTCGCGGCTGCGCTGGAACGGGGCCATGCACGGCCAGTTATAATGGGCGCACACAGATGGAGTGTTTGGGCACCCCTCGTCCTGACCGCATCTCCTCGCTTCCACCGACGCCCTCGCCTTCGCCTACACCGTCCTCAGATATCAATGGCAGGCACCTTTGGATTAGCAGTACGTGCCTGACCGTGCACTTCGCATTTCTTAAAGCCGACGCTCACTCTCGACTCAGCGACCGGACGCTATACTGTCTCTGCTTAGCCAGCTGGCGGTGTCGGCTGCAGGCGAGACATCGACTATCAGCACGGCCTGCCTTGAACTCGAAGAAATCCGGGAAGCCGATCTCGGTCGCAGCAAGTATGTCATAAGCCGTCCCCCCGCCGAGGTCGCATACTGACTGGCCGATGTACAGAACGCACGTCAAAGACGGCGCCTCTACGGTTTCCGGCCGTTTTATCAACGCCGTTCAAGTTAACAAAATCGGAAACTCCGACCCCTCCAGAAATGCCCATGCCCAATCCTTCGTGAGCAGTTCTGCGTGTTGATTTATCTCGTTCGGCCCACCGACCCCTCGCAGACTCTGCCAGCGCTGTGCCATGTAGATCTTTTCCGGGTCCCGGATGCGGGTGAGTGCAGTTACGGCTCAGACTCTTGAGCGGTCATCTCTGATGCAAACTTCCACGCTGCAATAAGATGGGCAACAAGACACGTTCGTATCACGTATGCCACCTCAAGCCCCAAACCTCGGTCCTCCTTCGGGTGTCGCCGGGGTCAATGTCCGCTCGACGTTCACCCCGGGACAAACCGAAGACGCCGTGCCGTCTTCCAACTCTCCCTCGCTGCGGGGCGGTGCCCAGATTGTCAACTCTACCCATGCTCTGCTCGACGACGACGTGATCGCATGGTTCGGGTCTTTCCCCATCCGTGAAAGCTCCAGATGCACCGACATGCTCTCCGGCGCGACCTTCACGCAAGCGGAGAGCGGGGAGCACCACGGCAGGCCGGCGACCATGTTCATCTTCTTCGTGAGTACCAGGGCCCCTCGTCTACCGCGTTGTCACCCCGTCTGACGCTGTCCCCTAGGACCTGGCCGTCCAGAGCGAGGGTACCTTCGTCCTCCGATACCGCGTCGCCGAAATGGACGTTCACCCCTCGCAGCCGCTTCTCTTCAGCACCGTCGCCGAGTGCTACGGCGAGCCCTTCAAGATTTCCTCTGCTGGGGAACACTCCGGCCGACGTGCTTCCGAGTCTAACCCAGTTGCGCAGGTACGTCCCTGCCCCTCGATGTATCATCCATCTGTGTTCGCCCATTGACTGGGTTCTTCTGGACCTGCAGCACCTCGCCCTGCACGGCATCAGCGTCAAGACGCTTCAGGACGAGCCTCACGGATACGAAAGGGTGTCCACGCCTAAGGGGCCGCTACACTCGAGCGGGGCACCGTCTGCTACAGCGCACATCTCCGCGCGGCTGTGAATGATGTCGGGCGGGTTCGAGTTCACACACCGGGGGTCCGTATCGGCCCTCGACGCCAGTAGCATCCGGGGCACCAGTTCAATGTTTGGCGTTTTTCACGTATGTTGGCGGAAGTGATACAATGAGGTTTCATAGGAGAATCTGGTGTATGTCTGCTTACGGTATGACAAAGGCTTGCAAAAAAGCAATGTGCGTGGCCCGACGATCTCGTACGTGACGGTCAAGGCGGTGCTACCGAGAGGCCAGACTCGGCTCACCGGCAGGGCCCGGTCCCCACTGCAAAGGATGGATGTCAAATGCAGGGGAGCACTTTCTACAAACAATGATTCAATACAGGTTTGCGGTCGCTCTTCCCCTCCCCGACCCCGCCAGAAGCTCCCCGCATAGCGCCTCAAGGTATGTGTCCCGGACCTGCCGCGGTAAGGATGTCCGACAGGCAGCTGTGCGGCGGTCGACCGACACGCTCGAGCGCAGTGCTACCACATATCTGTCTGCGCGATTAGGAAGGATCCGATGCCGAAGGCTCGGTGCGCCATCGGCGCATAACTACTTAGGCCTCGCGGCTGCTGCAAAGGATCGATGGGCGTGAATCAAAGGGAAGAGTTCATATGTACAAACAATATCTCGCGGCAGTTTCCCCCGTAGAAATTGTATAAGCCTTCCCCCATCGTCACCAGTGCGGGTCGACTTGTTCTGACAAGCTTCGTCTACGTCGCACCTGTGCGTTCGTCGCGAACGTCTGCATATTACAATCCTCACGCCTACAATGTTTATATCCAAGAGCTAGCCTGAGCAGCCTACACCGGTAGCGTAACTAGAAATGGCACCGCAGAAGTCATGCGATACAGATGTCAACGCCGCCCAAAGACAAAATGCTGCACCATCCCGATAGACCGCCCGAATGCGTCGACGTCAGAAAGTGACCTAGGGCGGAAACGACTCGCTCAACGCACCGACCCAGGGGCCGCCTGCATGAAGGCGGCTGGACGATAACACTCACCTCTGAAATCATCTCGTCCACCTTCTGCGCAAGGCCCTCGAGGTAACGCGGGAGATCGTGGGATGCATTTACTGAGCATCGTGGCGAAAAGTACTGGTGGGTGGACGGGCACCGCGCTGCCATCTGGAGTGCCATCTTCAGGGAATCCTCGAACCGGCCCCCTCTGATAGCGTCCGGGTGCGGGGTCGCCTGCAGCGTGCGCAGCACGCCCGCGTAGAACTTGTCGAACCACTCCGCCCGAGCAAGCGCCGCCTTGCACCCCGCGGCCGAGCTGCAGCGATCTTTGTACAGACAATGGCAACTTTGCCAGACCCACTTCTTCTCGTTCTTCGGCCCATGGCCCAGACGCTCGAGCAGCCGCATCTTGCCCACGCACGCCTCGCGGTAAGCAACGAGGCGGCGGTACACGCGAGTACTGATGGCGTCCAGCGCTTTACGGCGGGCCAGGTAGGACCAGTCCTCGAGGAGGCACGCCCGCGCCGCCTCCGCCAACAGCTCCGGCCGCTCGTCCTCAGGCTGCGCCGCAAACACATACACCACCACCGGGGCCTCCGCCAGCCAGTACTCGAGCACGCGCCTCGCGCGCGCCTGCGCCTCGCCCCGCAGCTCGTACTTCCAGCCGAGGAGCAGCGCGGGCTTCGACGCATCGAAGGACTCGGGGAAGGCTGGTTCGGGCGCGTGCGGGTGGCAGAGCACGAGCAGCGTCTCGACCGCGTCGCGCACCTCCGGGAGGTCCACGGCCAGCGCTGGGGCGGCCGCGGTGCACAGGGCCTCCAGCACGGGCGAGGCGTCCACGAGGAACTGGCGGGGCACGTAGAACTCGGTGCCGTCGGCGCTGCGAACCGCGACCTCTATGGTGGGACGGCTGAAGAGTGACGAGCGGGGGGTCTCGGGCGCATCCAGTTTCGATTGGTCGCCGTCTGACTCTGGCTCGTCAGATTGCGGGGTGGAGGGGCGGGACGTGGGGGCACACGAGGAAGCTGCAAGATATCTGGTTAGTGTCGCATCTAGTATAAGGCAACAGGGAATTACTTACGAGTTGTCATTGAGCTCCTCTTGGTCGCTAAGTGGATGTGAGCGAAGAGGAAGTCACACAGAGGGTTCGTCTCCTCCGCCTGGTATTTAAACGGCTACTGCGGCAGTAGAAATTGTGTCGTATCTGCTGCAGGGATTCCTCGACGTCAACACTGGACAGGGAATATTGACCGACATAGCTGCTGCGGTAATCTTGTGCCAAAAGTGGGTACAGAGAGGGCGTAGAATCGTTATCAGCACCCACGTCAACGCTTCTTGAAGTTACCGCAGATATTGCGAATCCAAAGCCGTGCACGAACGCCCGCACCCAAGAGTAAAAGTGGCGCCCTCCAAAAGTAATTCAGAGCACGCATTAGGGTACATTAATACAATAAAACAAAAACTCAGCACTGTGCACAGTACGCTGCAGCGCAGCGCCCCCACGCGCGCGCCCTGCCCTGCCGTCCCGCCCACGACGAACGCCTATGCGTCCTCGGGCGAGAGCAGCCACCCCGCGTTGAACGGCCGCGGCCGCCCCGCATACGACAGGCGCGCGGGCGCCTCCACGCCTCCCCCGCGCCGCCGCGGCGAGAAGATGTCGCCCATCGGCAGGCCCGAGCGCTGCGGGCCCCCGCCGCTGCTCATGCTCATGCTCGAGCCGACGCTCGAGCTGAGGTCCGACGCGCGCAGCATGCTGTGGTCGTCCTCGTCGTCGTCTTCGTCCTCTTCTTGCAGGCTGTAGTCGCTGCTGTTCGCAGTGCGGCGGATGCGGGGGGCGCCGGGGACGCGGCGCGACTCGATGCGCTTTGAGAGGTCGAACGGGGAGCCGAGGAGACGCGGGCGCTTCGGGATGCGGAGGATCGGCCGGGGCGCCGCGGCTGCGGCATCCGACGACGATCCCGCCGCAGGATCGCCGCCGGGGAGGGTGAGGGAGTCGGTGCTGGAGGATGCGCTGAAGGATACGTTGTCGAGTGCGGCCTGGCTGCTGGTGCGCTTCATGTGCAGGGCCGCGGACGACGACGGATTGTCATGGCTACGTCGCAACCATAGTTGTTAGCGCAGCGTCCTTTGGAGGGTGTATAGAGCTGCTCTGAGCAGCCCTTGATGAACTCACATCGCCCGCAAAGTCTTGTATTTGCCCTTGAGCCCATCGTACTTCTTGCGGAGGTCGCGCATGTCGCGGTCGAGGCGCTCCTTGGCGAGACGCTCGTCGCGCTCACCCTGGGCATGGGCCTGGCTCGCGCGGATGGCGGCCTCGCAGCGGTCCATGAGAAGGGCCTTGTCCTGGACGAGGGCGTCGATCTTGTCGGTGAGGCGGGCGACCTGGGCGCGGAGCTCCCGCTGGGACTCAGCGGCAACATCAGGGTCGGCATGGGCGTTGGGGGAGATGAAGACGCGGCGGATGCTGGGGAGGATGTAGGAGTGGTACTTTTTCGGTACGAAACGAAGGTCGGGTATTGCTGGTGCGGGGCTCAGGGACGACGTTAATGAAATCGATCAGGGAACGTACCTATGCTGAAGGAGGCTCTGCAGGTGGGGCAGGAGGCGTTGAGGGCGTCTGCGCTAGCCTCGATGTAGGAGGTGAGGCAGGCCTCGCAGCAGAGGTGGCCTGGGATGGGATCAGCACGAGGCAGGAGAGGTGTTTGAGGGGTGGGAACGGACCGCAGGGCGTGGCGACGGGGACCTTGAGTTGGTCGAGGCAGATGCCGCACGTGAGAGCGTCCATTTTGGCGGGGGATCGCGCCGGGGCGGGAGGAGGAAGAGGTATCCTGTCCGTCGCAGACGGACGCGGCGGAGAGAAGGAAGCAGTAAGGAGTGGACGACGCGAACGACGGGGGAGGGGGCGCAGGTGGTAAAAGAGAGTGAAGGCGTAAAGGTACGCAACAACTCAAACCCCCTCCTCCCAACGCGGTCACCTGACTGTGACCGTCACCCTCGCCAATCTATCTCGCTTCGTTTCCTTCCGCGGCGTGCCTTGACGATCGACCGCCTCGACACAACCTCCTTCTGATTTCTTTCTTCTCGTCCTCAGCTGTCCCGGTTTGTCCCGCTCCTCGCGAACGATCTTTCACCATACCGCTGTGACCGAGTTTGGCACCATTCTCGTCCACCCAATCGCAATTCTTCGGCTTGAAAGCTCTAGCTACTGTGTCATACAGCTGCCAGCATGCATCATGGGTTATATGCAGATCACGTACGAGTATACTAAACACTTGTAAGCCGCTCGCGTTCCACGAATTATAGGGTGATATTACTGCCGCAGAAGTCTGGCCTTCAGCCCGGATCCCCTCATGCTCTCCGGCCGGTGGACTCGTCCGTACTATGCGGGCCATGAGGGCGTAGCAATAGCTGCTATCTGCCGGTGCACCGTGTTGAGTTTTTTCAATCACTCAAAGGCGTGTGTATATTACATCACTTTCACTCCAGTTTTGTCTGCGCTGCGGCAGCTCGACCTCGCACCCGTAAGTTTTGCAAGTCACTGCCTGCGGTAGCAAAATCATTCGCGTGGTCGCGACAGGCCCGGTACAATCGTCAATACGTGCGTCAGGCCGCCTGACCTAGGCATATGGCTCCTGCCAGTGACCACTTTGACGCTTCTCGAAGCCCGCTGAAGACTCCCTGCAGCACGCACACGATGCAATATCCACTCTGCCGCAGCAGCAGCAGCTACAAAAGCACAAAAGCGCCAGGCCGCAAAGTTCAGGCCTACGAACCCCAGCTCTCGCCTTCGCTCACACTCCGCCAGCGATTAAGATGAGCTCGACGCTGTCGAGTGAGTGATGCCGAGTTGTTCTACAGCCTCGACACTGACGAGCTGTGGTGCATCTCGCAGCTCCCTCCGAGGGTCCCTGCACGACCCGCGCCTCTACTCCACCATTCCACTTCACTGGCTTCGAAATCAATAAAGCAGAGACCATCGAGCCGAAGCCGCCCCCTCCTCGGCCTTCCCGCTCCGCCCTCTTCAGCAAGCCCGCGGTAGAGGCCGTGGACTGGCCGTGGTGCGCAGCGCGGACGGCGCCGAATACTACATACCCCGCCAGTTCCTCGTAGACGCCTCGCCCGTGCTGGAGGCCATGTGCAACGCGGCCGCCCCAGCGGTGGGTATAGACCTTCCAGGGACGAGCGAGGTGGCCGAGACGCTGCTCGAGCTCTGCCACCCCCTCGCGTCCGACCCACACTTCCCCTCCTTCGACGCGTCGAAGCCCGCCATCCTGCTCGGCTGGAAGTACGAGCTGCGCGGCCGGGCGCACGAGCGCGTCAGGCACGTACTCGAGGCCTGGCTGCGGGAGGAGCCTGTGCGGGTGTACGTCTTTACGGTGCAGAACGACAGGCCGGAGCTCTTGGAGGAGGCTGCGTGTGCGTGCCTCCTCCGCGAGGACGTGCTGGCCGACCACGAAGAGCTGGACGCGATCAGCACGCGCACCTATCGCCGCCTCGTCGCGTACCGCGAGGCGTGCATGGTCAAGATGACGCTGCTCGCGTCTGACACCACGAAGGACGAACCGGACCGGCGCTCGAGCAGTGCGCCCTGGGTTTGGAAAAAGTGCAATTGTCTACGCAAGGTCGATGGCAAGGAGTTCCATATTGATTATCGGCGTGAGAGGGCAGAATGGTTCGACGCCTTCTATGTGCGGCTCGTTGAGACGCTGCGCACTACGCCCCATCCGGACGCTATCAGAGGGAACCGGTTCGAGCATCAGGTCCGGAACGCGCTCAAAAGCGCAGCACGATGCCCTTCCGACAACGTGTGCTATTCATCGCGATGCGGAGAAGATGCAGACGAAGACCTCCGCTCTTTTCTTGTAGAAATTGCGGACCGGGTGGAGCTGTGGATTTCGGAGGTGAGTTGTGTCTTCCTACTCTTTACAACAACGCTACACCTTCTAAGCGGTTGCGCAAACACGTATACCTAGGTCACCTTTTGACACAAGACGGCCCATCAGGTGGTGGTGCGACGCCGGGGGAAATGCAATGCACGACCTCAGTGGTGGTTATCGGTACGATTTTCTCGGGCTTGGTATAACGCTGCGTTTCTCCGGTATGGGCGTTGTAGGCGATTCTGGCTCCTCTCAAATGTAAGCATCATTGACATAGGAATCCAAGCACAACCAAAATATGCGCGCGAATGAGATGCAGCATAGCAAGGCGGCCGCAGCCCGGGGAAATATCTCGCCGCATGGCGAAGAATATGCTCGCTGAAACTCCTTAGTATGGGGACTCGTGGCTTGGGTAAAGCGTGTCCGATACGAGGTCGTACGTGCAGCTGGCCCATCATGTTTTCTAGGGCATCTAGGACGAGCCAGCTTCGCTGGGAAGAGCAGGAATGGATCGAGCTTCAAGGGTTGACGTCGAGCATCAGCAGGTCGCAGCGATCCGACTCGGCCGCGGGAGCCCCATTCACTTTCGTCCTAGGTGCGCTGCGGCAGCACAATCTTGTGTTCGTCCACAACTTTGGCTTGGAATGCCTATCTTTGGCGGGAGGTCTGATCAAGTGTGCTCCTGCTGCGGCATGCTCGTGCGAGAGGAATGCTCAAGGAGAGCAAAGAATCGGTACGGATGACACTGACGCTTCTGAGCATAGGTTGAAGCTCCCGCAGGCGTCGAAGAGCCCTGCAGCAGGAGCGGTCTAATGTTGACTCTACCGCAGCAGCAGCAGATTAATATAGGCATAATGAGCCTATCAACACTACGACTCAGTCTGATCCATACGCCGTCTCTGTCCCATTGTCCCACTCAGCAAGCGACCAAGATGAGCTCAACGACGTCTGGTGAGTGATCACAGCTCGCGCTATATCAGTCTTAACACTGACAACCTACGATTATCCTTGAAGCTTCCTCAGGTCCTGGCACGACCCGTGGATCGACCCCAGTCTCCGACGAGCCCGAACCCGAGCCAAAGACTATCGACTCACAGCAGCCGCCTCCCCAACCTCCTCGGTCCTCGCTCTTCAGCAGGCCCGCGGTGGAAGTGGCGGTCTGCAGCGCGGACGGAACTGAATTCTACGTGCCGCGTCAGTTCCTTGTGGACGCGTCGCCCGTGCTGGAGAGCATGTGCAACATCTGCCCGTCGGCGCCCTCGACGGTGTCCATCGACCTCCCGGAGACGAGCGACATGGTCGAGACGCTGCTCGAGCTGTGCTACCCCTTCGCGTTCGACCCGGTGCGGGTCAGCACCGACTTCGACGCGCTGAAGCCTCTCCTGCGCATGTGCTGGAAGTACAAGCTGCGCGGTGCAGCGCGTGCGTGCGTGCAGGCGGCGCTCACGCCGGCCCTCGCGCGGGAGCCCCTCCGGGTGTACGTGCTCGCGGCGCAGCATGGCGAGCCCGAGCTCATGCAGGAGGCGGCACGGGCGTATCTCCGCCATGAAGACGCGCTCGTGGACGCCCCGGAGCTGGACGCGATCAGTACGCGCACGTACCGGCGGCTGCTGCTCTACCGACAGGCGTGCGTGGATGCCATTGTGGGCAATCTTCCAGGATCTGTGGAGGAGGTCTACACCGCCTTCGGCCGGGCTTGTCTCCTACATGTGCGGCATGGTTTCAGAAGGGTACCCTGGTTTTACGGGTACTATGACCACGTGTGGGATACGCTGGGGAAGACCCCCCACCCGACAAGCTGCGGGAGGAGGCGATGCGCCTGGAGGGTGTTGCACAGGCGAGCGCAAACTGCAAGCCATGCGCTTCCTACGCGGTTAAGGAAGTGAGCCGCTTCTTGGAGCTGCTGGCCCCGGAGGTGGAACGCCTCATCTCAAAGGTGAAGTTGGATGGTCTTGAATGCTCTGCATTAGCCTCTCGATGCTTACCGCTGATGCTCCCATAGGTCTCATTGTAGCCTAATGCGGCGATGTGCGTCGGACGATTCGCGGTTAAGCACGTCGATGGAACGGTGACGGTGATCTCGTACATACGTATTGCCATGAATATTTCCCCCGCGAAGGTTCGAGTAGGGTGGAAGCTTTCGCGTAGATGGTTGAAGGCATTGGACTTCAACGCAGGGATATACATGAATGAATTGCGCCGACACCTTCGACAATGCCTATGACGGGATGAACAGCCTTCGTTTAAATAATTATGCCTCTATCTGTAGACATGCAAAGGGATATTCGCCCTCGCCTTCGGTCCTCATAACGGGAATTTCAGAACCTAGCAAAAAAGAGCATAAATATTGAGATCCGTAGATCTACCACTCCGGGAAAGCGTGTCATCCTTGTGCAGGGGCCATGCTAATCTTCTCTGTATCGTTCCAATTTTTTCGTATGTCACCCCGAAGGGGACATTAGCTGTGGCGGTCGCAAGCTTAGCGCGGGTCCATCTTGTGCATAACGCTCAAACCCCGGGTCGCGGACAGGCGTCTGTGCATGTCCGCATGGTTGCAGTAGCCTGAGTACGCCTCCACATATTCAGGTAAGGTCGTGATGAGACTTCTAGCATGACAGCGCAAAAGACTAGTACTAACAATGTCTACAGTCTGGTAACGGGTTTACGTCCCTTCGCACGAGCTATTAATACCGCAGCAGCTATGATGTAGGTCAATACTCCCTGTCCGATGTTGACGTCGAGGAATCCCTGCAGCAGGTACGGCACAATTTCGATTACTACAGCAGCCGTACAAATGATAGGCTTACTGCCCCGAGCCTTCAAGCTTCATCGCTCACATCCGGCCAGCGACCAAGATGAGTTCACACACGTCTGATGAGTGATCCCCGTGTATTGTACACCGGACTCGACACTGCTGAGTGACGTACGTTTCCTGCACAGCTTCCTCGGGCTCTTGCACGGCCCGCGCCTCCACGACGCTACATGAAGGTCTCCCGGGCATCAAGGATTCCATGCGGCGGACGCGGTGCAATATCGGCTCTACCGCAGCACCAGCTTCATAATGGCCTGGAAAGTCTCTGAATACCACGACACGGAGTCTCTCTTCGACCATTCTGTCTCAGCCTGCGACCAAGATGAGTTCAACGACGTCTTGTGAGTGATTCTCAGCTAGGCACAAACTGGACTCGACACTGACAAATGGTTCTTGTCGCAGCTTCCTCGGGCTCTTGCACCACCCGCGTCTCCACCCCGCCTTCCTCCGCGCCCGAGCTCGAAACCAACGACTCAAGGTCACTTCCACCCGAGCCACTACGCCTAGAGCTTTTCAGCAAATTCGCCGTGAGGCCCATCACGATCCGTAACTCACGCGGCGCCGAATTCCACGTACCGCGCCAGCTCCTCGCAGAAGCATCGCCGCTGATGGAGAATTGGACGGCCCCTTCGCCCGGGCGCAAAGACCCGGTGTCCATCATAGAATTGCCGACGGGCGAAATGGTCGAGACGTTGCTCCGCCTGTGTCACCCCCTCGCGCCCGCGCCGCACTTCCCCACCCTCGACGCGATGAAGGGTGCCCTCACTCTCGGCTGGGAGTACGAGCTGCGCGGGGGCGCGCGCGATCGTGTGGCACGGGCGCTTGAGCCGTGGCTCGAGACGGAGCCCGTGCGGCTGTACGTGTTTGCGGTGGAGGAGGACAAGCTGGAGTTGATGGCGGTGGCAGCGAGGGCGAGCCTGCGCCTCGCAGGCACACTGGCCGACCACGAGGAGCTCGACGCTATCAGCACGCGTGCCTACCGCCGTCTCCTCACCTACCGCGGGGCGTGCGCTGCCAAGATGGCCGATATTGCATCCTACGGGGCCGTGGACGACCGGAAATGGGTGTGGCGAACGTGCGGGTGCAGCGCTTGGAAACCCCGTTGTCTTGCGCCATGGTTCGCTAGGGTCTACGCGTCACTCGGCGTTGCAAATGACGCCACATCCGGACACTGTGAGATCGATGAAGGACAGTGGAATGGAGGATGCCCTCAAGGAAGCCGGGCGGTGCAGCTCAAAGGGTGACGAGCGATGCGGAACGCGCGCGTGGAAGGACCTGCCGGGTTTCCTGGAGGAGCTCGCAAGCGAGGTGGACCGGCGGATCTCGGAGGTGAGCCTCGGCAGTGTTCGGCCGCCTTCATGGTCAGACAGGTTGAGCGCGTCCTTTCTACTCTTTAGGTCATTTTCTGACGCGGGACGGTCCATCGGACGGTGCAGCGCTTCGTCGCCGCGACATTGGCGTTCGCGTCGCATGACTTCTGCGGTGGATACAACTCTGCTCGATGTATAGCTGCGCTTCCCTGGTATCGGTTTTGTGGGCTATCCTGACTGTTAGTTCGACTGTAGACCTCATAGGTATCGGGGAAGGAGACCATCCGCAACGGAACCGCTCGATGCGGATGGCTTGAAGGGCGCCCTCGGCAACCGGCGATAGATTATGCGTTCGCGATGGGACGTAGCTGTCTGCAGTTTCAATAGTGACCCTGAGACCGACAGGCCCGTCCGAAACATATTCACTTGCCACTGCTCGAGTGATAATCTTAACATGCGAAGTTGGCTCGTCCTGCTACTTGTGCCAGTGACTGCTGGCGCAACCGGTGCGGGTCAGTTCAAAACTTGAGCACTAAGAATAAGCTAGTACTTAGCGAGTAGTATATGTATTGTCGATCCTATCAATGAATTTCTAAGAGAGGCGAAGGCCATGCTAAGTCTTGTTGAGCAAAGAGCGAGCGGACATTAAACTGAGCTAGTAGAACATCAATGAACGTGATCAGATCGATATCAAATGCTTGATTCTTGCGATGATCAACGTCGAAGTTGCTTCACTTAGCTTGCACTTGCAGTCATGTTCTGGAGGTCGGGCAGCTGGTTGGCGAATTCGTGAAGAAAGCGCTGGCCTCGCCGACGCTGGAGATCTCGGGGGCCAACCTGCGAGGTGGTTCGCTCAGATGATGATCTGGACGCGGATCACTTATGATGAGCCTTCGCACAAAGGACAGCCACGGCTTCATCTCCCGCCTTCGAAGGACTTGGGCGACCCATGAATCGTAAGACGCGGCGGAGTTGATTTGGACTTCGTAGAACAGGTTTACTCTGCTTGCCGGCAACCAGTCGCGACAGACCAGTGCGCAGCTACAAAGCGTAGTCTTGTATGGCCATACAAAGCGGATGATACGGTCGGTAACCTCCCCCGGAAGCGATGGTGCCATAACGCTATGGACGTACACCGAACGGCGAGAACGGATCTAGCGTTATGAAAAGTCAGCGTTGCTTAGTACCCAGATGTGATAGCACCCGCGGCCGCAGCGGGAGACGTACAAGACACAGCAATCGAAAACCGGGCCAATGATGATTATTTTACAGGTTGGACGAAGGAGAAGAGAGGCCTCCCAGCTAGCGTGGCAAGTACTGGGTAGAACGTGGTGGATGGTCAACGGAAGGGCGCACGAACGCATCGCAAATATGGTGGGCGTCTATATACGGCCCGGCTCCTTCCGGCCGAATAGACCGAATGCGATTATGGACGTCGGGCGCTCGCGGGCGGTCCCAAGCTTGGTCCCGTTCCTCGACCTCCTCGGCCACCGCCTCCACGCTCAGCCTGGCTTTGCTTGCCAGTTGCAGGTGTCCATCTTCCACGAGTCTTGTATTCTGGTTCTAGAGCTATGGTCCAACGTCTTGCTTTGACCTCCGGTCTCATCTTGCTCCTCGCTTACTCCGTCGCGGCCCATAAACATCACGATGAACTTACGGAAGAACAGGCGAACGCACCGGTAGATACCATTCTATGGTTACACATATTCCTCCAAGCGGCCGTCTGGGGTGTGCTCTTCCCCACTGGGATGGTCTTGGGACTCTCCCGAAGTCGATGGCACGTTCCACTGCAGGTATGCAGAATCCCTGTCGTCTTGAGTTGTACCTGCTCATGCTTGCGCAGAGTGCCGGCTTTGTTTTGACTGTTGCTGGATATGTGCTCGGTCACAAGCATAAAGGAAGAGCTTTCCTTGCCGGCCCGCATGGCAAAACAGCCAACATCCTTTTCATCCCTATGGCTCTGCAACTCTTCCTCGGGATATATCTCAAGCTACACATACACGAACAAACTCTCAGGCCATGGGCAGTACGCTTCCATGGCGTAGTAGGCAAGTCGTATCCGATTCTTGCCTGGGTGCAGATGTTGTTCGGCGCGATCGTCTTCGGGGGTTACTGCCGGGGCGACAATTTGGGGCAATGCCTTGCTCATTATATCATGGTACGTCAGGAGCTTCCAGTACCTCTTCGTAATTCGAACATATCTATCCCAGGGGAGTGGATTTATCGCATACGGCACCATTATGGCCATCCTGTTGCTCGTCGGCGAGGCATGGGTACGGCGGAGTGGACGCAGTCCCGACTGGTGGGATTCATGGATAATCATGCTTTGGGTGAGTTGCCCAAACCGAGCACCTCTGCTTTCTGTTTCTGAGTACAAATGATATTACGCGTAGGGAATCGGTAAGCATCGTCGACGAACCGATGACTTTCTTCTGATCCGTATACGTACACAGTCAACACGTTCACGGAGCATCACGGCTCTGGGTGGTCAGTGAAGGATATGCAACATACGTACGTCTGCTCTACACTCGTTTATTCACGTCATCCATATTGAGATGGAACACAGTATCCTTGGCGTTCTCTGTATGTTCGTTTTCATAGCGATGATTGACCAGAGCTCATACTCCATCAGGGTGGGCTGGAGGAATTCTTGGGATATTTCTCTCCAGGAATAACCAGGTCAGTATCAATCCTCCCAACAAGTAGACATGACTCCTAACCTCGGTGATCTGCGTTCCTCTATAGCGAACCGTGGTTCCTGCGCTCATGTAAGCGACAATGTCTCCTCCGTCGATTGTTTTCTAAATGCAGTTTAACAGCATCATTCTCACCGGGTGGGCAATGTCTGATCACGCGCAGGCACTCATGCTTTCTACTAAGGTTGAACACAGCTACATTCGTTATATATGCGGTACGCTGACGAGCGACCAGGTCCACGCCCTCTTCGGGTACACGCTGATGGCTGCGGGTTTGGCACGCCTCATCGAAGTCTGCTTTGTTGCGCCGAAGTATACGCCAGATATCGTCGAGGGTGATAGTCATAGCGAGCATACTCTCGACGGTAGTCGCGAGGATCATGCGGTGGCCTCCTCCAGCCCGGCGCGTGCATTCAGGCATTTACCGCCTTTCGTATGTATGATTCATTATTGACCATCGAGACTTGGCTAACACTAGCTCGTAGCTCCTCGTCTCGTCAGGGTAAGCTCAGTGCGATCCCTCGATGTTCCGCCGCTCACCAGTTGCTTTTCAGGCTGCTCTTCATGTCCGCCACGGACGAAGAGCTGCACTTCGTCAACGACAACAAGATGGACCACGTCACGTACATCCTGATCATGTTCAGGTGCGCTACCTCTCCCTCATTCAAGCGCCACATCACTCACGCTGTACTCACAGTACGGCGTTCATCCTCTACGCCCTCATCGTCTCCCTCATCAGTCTCTACGCCACGAGCGGGCGGAACGCGGTCCCAGCGTCACCCGGCGACGGTGCAATCGAGCTCACCCCGAGCAATAAATGGTACGCGCGCGTGCCCGCGGCGGACGTCGAGCCCGGAACACACGTCATCGGCGACGATGACGACTGAGGCCGCGCGCCTGTAAATATGACCCTGATATGTGTTGTTTGAGTAGAACCGGATGTTGTTGTGCAAGATACACTGTTCTAAGGGGGCCTCCCCTCGATATATAATTTACTAATGTCGCTTCGCTGAATACGCGGTCACCGCGCATGGAGCACCCGCCGCTGATTTCGGGCGGATGTTGCCTGGAGGCTTCCTGCAGGTGGGCGATGCGCTTCTCATAACATACTGGATGAGCCTAACCGCTCCCGTCCTAGGAAGCTATGCGGTCGGAAGCTCTCTCCGACATTCAGCCTCCACGATGGCGATAATGTGCGGCAGAAACAGGGTGCCGAGTGCAAAAAGCGCGCGGCGAAGCGGCTCCTCCCTTCTGCACCCGAAAAGCTCCTCTGAGCGCTTGCATCCCCGAGAACGACGAGCTCCCCAGCGGTCCGTGTGTGATCGTACTGGGCGCACTTAATCGGGCTCAGGCCGAAGGGGCTCCTCGGTCTGCAAGTATGCGCGTTTCTCTGTTGCAATCAAGATCCCTCGAATTCGCCGAGGGTACGAACACAGGTGAGCGCAAGCTGCGCTTTTCTCATTGCCAGTCCAGCTGATTGTGCCCGGGACAAAAGGTCTATGTTGTATCTGTCATGGCGCCGCCACCGTGACGAAATTTGCACCGTAATCACCATGCTGCAGATACGCCCAGGAGCAGGTGCCGACGTTTTCGCACATACTGGGCTATCGGCGGCCGATGCAGCATATGTTCAGTGCGCCCCAAGGATCTGCCGCTGTTGCGATGAAACCGGTCTGGACTGTTCAACGACGCGTACACAATCGACGGGTCCCGCTCAAAACTTCATCGGAAGACCTGGGCGGGCGAATTCCCGACAAGTACGATCACTTACGGAAGCCATACTGGTACCGGGAAGCGTTTTAGCAGTCGCTGACATTTGCAGGACGGATATGAGACGCAGAAGGGCGTACCTTGGATGGAAGCGTTCCTGGACAGTTTTACCACCGCGCGCTTCCTAGGGCGTTTACTGCAGCTTCCTCCGCTGTGGCCACGACGTTCGAAGCCCGAGGTGAGCAGCTCCTTCTACCTGCTCGGGATGCACGGGCGCAGATGACTCTATGTAGGCCGTGGCTCATCCCGGGCCACGTCTTGGCGACTGATGCAGGTCCCACACGGGGATCTCGTCTTCCTTACAGGTCGGGCTTCAGGCGCCCTTATGGTTCTCTTCAGGTTCCTGCACGGTAGCAGATAGGTGCATACCGTCTTCTAATGCGCGGGGAACGCGGAGCGTGAGCTGTTCAGGCGGAAAGGCTCGGAGCATGACTTCATCTGCAGGTGGGTAAGGTGCGCGACGATCGCGATGCGCGGTCTTATGCCGTGATATGGCTCCTCTGCAGGAAACTGGTCGATGCGCGCGGGAATCAAGCGCCATCCGCAACCGGAAATGCATGTCAATTCAGCCGCTTCCAACGCATACGGCCTCGGAGGTTTCGTCGAGGCTGTTCGACGTGTCGCCACGCCGGCTTTCTCCACAACGTGACTACCTCACCATTCGTTCCTGCGCCAGGAGTCTAACGACGTTTGTGTCATACGGCAATAGGTTTCCAATGCCACTAGCACTTCTTACGGTATGTTCTCTCATCCGCTGCGCACTGACTAGGTTTCATCAAACTGCAGTCAGTAATCCCCTGGACTAGCTTGTGCGCCCTGCTGTCAAACAAAGCGCCCTGGCTCTCCTGCTCGTACCTATAAAGCGAGGGCCATCCAACGTACATGAATGCACAAACCACCTCTTTCGGCACCCTCGCACTGAAGAACGATGGCAACTGCTGGCGGCCTCTACGTGCACTCGGACTCCGGGGCTCCGGCCGGCTGCGATGACTATACGACCCTCATCATAGTACACGGATATGTCTGGCACGCAGGTCAGTGTATCATGGCGAGTTGCTCGGCCATATTATACTTATTTCTGGGTTTATAAATTGCAGGCACCTTCGCTAAGCTGCAGCCGCTTGCAGCTACGCACGGAGTCCGTATCATCGCGCTCAACCGCCGAGAATATCCAGGATCGGTCCCATACACCGCCGAGGAGCGCGCTCTCCTACCGCCCGTGCCCGACGAGCCGCTCACCGACGTGGCGCAGATCCGCTCCAACCAGCAGATGCTGCAGATGTTTATGCGCGATCGCGGGTACGAGTTGTACCAGTCCATCGAGGGCCTCGTCGTCGAACACAACCTCCCCGCTGCGTCCCAGACTGGCGGCATAGTACTCGTGGGGTGGTCCCTCGGCGCAACGTGGATGATGTCGCTTCTCAAGCACATCGCAGAGTTCCCTATTGGCGCTGTCAACCTGCGCGACTATGTTCGGCGGGTCATCTTATCCGGTATGTATATAACGTTTATCCAAAATGTCCGCGCCTCTTCATTGGCTGAACGCTGCCACTTAGACCCTCCTTCCTGTCTTCTCGGGTACCCTTATCCGGCCCAGGATCCTTGGAACCCATTCTTCGATACTTCGCTCACGTACGAGGAACGCGGTCAGGTCTTCACTAACTGGATCACTTCCTACTTCGCGCACGGACCCACGCTGGACACATATGAGCGGCGCCACGCGCTGCAGACGCCCCCCTCCACCATCGCAGCCCAGACTAAGGAGGACTTCGAGGCGACCGTGCACGTCCCGCCCGGTGTCCCGGGCGGCTCGGACTGGACGCTTCTCCACGGCTGCGCTGCATACGGTGTCTACGGCACGCTCCGCGAAGGCGCGCTCTTCCTCTCGCAGCCGGATGATAGCGGGGAAAAGACAATTGGCGACGAATGGCGCGATGTCGAATTGCGCTATGTGTGGGGCGATCAATCGGTCTGGGAGGTCCCGTATGCGGCCCAGCTGTTGCGCCAGGAGGTGGCGGACGGGGCGAGGGAGGGGAAGCCGATCAGGAAATTCACCTCGTTGTGCGTCAAGGGGACGAACCATTTCGTACGTTCGAGCGTGCTGTTCTCGGCCCGCCGTATACTGATCGGGTTACTATCCACAGGCACAGTGGGACGCTCCCGAGCGCACGCTCCAGGCGTTCCTAGCCGAGCCACAGGGATGTGATGCTTGAAGTTTTGACAACGTTCCCAACTTATGTATGTCCCTTGGTAAAGTGTAGATATCGTTAGTATCAGTCTGCTGCGCCGTCAGACGATATCAACCGGCCTCAGCCAGAACGGGCTTCTTGGTCTTCGAACATGTGCGTCACTGCGTTGCTTTTACCGCTCAAATCTGGGGGTTCGACGAGGGTACGAACAAAGGTAAGCGCAAGCTGCGCCTTTTCCGATTGCCAGTCCAGCTGATCATGCCTAGGACGAACGCCCTATGTCGTAACTGTCATGCGCCGCCACCGTGACGGAATAAAGTCCTTGCCATCTCTTGCATAGGCCCGACGTTATCGCACATACTGGGTTTGCGGCGGCCGCTGCAGCATGTGTGGATGGATCACTACTATTCTCGGTTGCCAGTGTCGAACAACGTGTCTACACTCAAAGTGATCCGTTGAACACGTCACCAGAAATGTTTGTCCGGCTGCTGAGATTTGTAGGATGGAGACGAGACGCGGCGTACCTTGGCTTGGATGTTCCTGAGTAGGTTTCGGACTCTACTACGGCGTTCGCTCCCGTTCCATTCACTGTGGCGCCGGTATTAAAACCTCATACGGTGAGCAACGTCTTCTTTTCCCCCGGGATGCACGGAGATAACTTCATCTGGTAGTTAAGTTCGAGGCACGCCTTAGCGGCTACTACAACCTCCTGCATAGGATCATGTCCGATTCTTCGCAGATCACGCTTCAGGCGCCCCAGTGGTTGCTTTGACGCTCTGCATAAGAATGCGCAGGCACCTATCGCTATCTATTGAACGTGAGCGTTAGCGGTTTGAGCGGACAAGCAGGGAGCATGATCTCATCCGCATGCGGGCAAGGTGCGCGCCGATCGCGATGCGCACACTCATGCCGTGATTTTGCTCCTCTACAGGAAGCTGGTGCATACGCACAAGATTCAAGGGTCACCAGCAACCGAGAGCCTGTGCCTCTTCGACCGCTTGCAGTACATGAGGCCTCGGTGCTTTCGTAGAGTTTGTTGGACGTGTCGCCGCATCGGTTTTCTCCACATCACTATGCTCAGCTTACCGCTTCTTCTCGTGCCAGGAGCTCAATGACACGCATGTCATACGGCAAGCAAGTCTCCACGCCGTTGGCACTTCTTATGGCACCGTCTCTCTCATCTGCTGCGCCGGAACTAGGTTTCATCAACCTGTAGTTGGGAACCCCGCGGTCCAGCTCATACGCCTTCCCTGCCAGAAAGAGCGCCGTTGTTCTCCTCCGAGTGCCTATAAATCACGGACATCCTGCATGTCACGATTGCACAAACCCCCTCCTTCGCCACCCTTACACTGAAGAACGATGGCGACCGCCGGCGGCCTCTACGTACACTCGGACTCCGGAGCCCCAGCGGGCCGCGACGATTATACCACCCTCATTATCGTGCACGGATATGTCTGGCACGCAGGTCGGTGTATCAAGTCGTACCTCTGTGGTACATCATGTTCATACCGACATACAACTCTCAGGAACCTTCGTGAAGCTGCAGCCCCTCGCGGCTACATATGGGGTCCGCATCATTGCGCTCAACCGGCGAGAATACCCCGGATCGGTTCCATACACTGCGGAAGAGCGCGCCCTTCTCCCACCCGTGCCCGACAAGCCTCTCACCGACGCCGATCAGATCCGCTCCGGTCAGCAGATGCTCGAGACGTTCATGCGGGACCGCGCGCGCGAGCTGTACCAGACCGTCGAGGGCCTGGTTGTTGAGCGCAACCTCCCTCCGGCAAGCACCGGGTCCCAGACCAGCGGGGTTGTGCTTGTAGGGTGGTCCTTGGGCGCAACATGGATGACGTCGCTCCTCGCGCACATCGCGGAATTTCCCGTCGGAGCCGTCAACCTGCGCGACTACGTGCGACGGGTCGTCTTGTCTGGTACACATTTGACTTGCCATTCAACGTCCTCTTCATCGGTTGACTTCTCTCACTCAGACCCTCCGTCCTTCCTCCTCGGGTATCCCTATCCCGCCCACAACCGGTGGAACCCACTCTTCGACACCTCGCTCACGTACGAGGAGCGGGGCAAAGTCTTCACCAATTGGATTACCTCCTACTTCGCGCATGGCGACACCGTAGAGACCTTCGAGCGGCGCCACGCGCTGGAGACGCCCCCGTCGACCCTCGCGACGCAGACGAAGGAGGACTTCGAGGCGACCGTGCACGTCCCGCCCGGCGTCCCCCGGAGCGGCGCCGACTGGAGGCTGATGTATGGCTGCACTGCATTTGGCGTATACGAACCGTTGCGCAAGGGAACACTCTTCCTCCCGCCGGAAGGAGAGAAGGAGACGTCCGGTGAGGAGTGGCGCGATGTTGAAGTGCGCTATGTCTGGGGCGACCGGTCGGTGTGGGACGTCCCATACGCAGCGTTGCTGCTGCGCCAGGAGGTTGCCGACGGAGTGAGGGAGGGGAGACCGATGAGGAAATTCACTTCGCTGTGCGTGAAGGGGACGAACCACTTCGTACGTGTTTTCGCCTCGTCTTGGGTTCGTCGTAGGCTCATCAGGCCACTCTACGCAGGCTCAATGGGATGATCCCGAGCGCGTCCTCCAGGCGTTCCTGGCCGAGCCACAGGAATGTGATGCGTGAAGCTCTGACATCGTTCCCATGCTATGTCTGTTCCTTTGTAAGAAGTGTACACTGTTAGTACTAGTCCGCTGCGCTGTCGTGCCATAATTTCTGTCTGAATATGTGATGGCGTACTTGAGGCTGCGACCATGTGGATATCCACAGACGCCTGTCCGCTACCCGGGATTTGAGCGTTATGCACAAGATGGGCTCCCACTACGCTTGTCACCGCCACCACTAATGTCACCTTCGGGGTGACATACGAAAAAATTGGAACGATACAGAGAAGATTAGCATGGCCCCTGCACAAGGATGACACGCTTTCCCGGAGTGGTAGATCTACGGATCTCAATATTTATGCTCCATTTTGCAAGGCTTCAAAATCTCATGGACTCGCGCTCAGGAGACCTTCTTAAGGCGAACGTGAACACCCGTTGTATGTCCACAGATCAAGGTATAATTATTCAAATAGGCCCTGTCCAACTCGTCACAGACTTTGTTGAAGGGTCGATGCAATCCATCACGAATATCCATGCCAAGTCCAGTGCTTCCAACCTTCTACCCAGCCTTGTCCGAGCGCAGAGCAAATGTTCACAGCGGAACGTACGACATCACCGTCACCGTCCCATCAACATGCCCCACCGCCACCCGCCCGCCCTCCTCGTCCACCGCCACCCTATTCCACCTCGCCTCCCCCTCATGCGCCTGAAACACCGACACCGTGGTCCCCCCACGCATCGTCGGCCCGGGCGCCTCCCTCACCCCGTCCGCCCCCGTCTCGTGTGCCTCCTCGCCCTCGCCCTCCACCTCCGCCGCCAGCCCCGGGCTCACTGCGTCGTCTCCCGGACGCACCCGCGCGCGGAGCCCCGGCAGCGGCGCGCGCGTGAGCACCTTGCCCGCGACGCGCTGGCCGTGGTCGCCTGCCTGTGCCGCCGCGCCGCCATCCGTGGCCGCATCGATCCAGAGCGCAGTGCCGTGCGCACCGAGCGCGACGTCCGAGGGGGTGAAGATGCGCAGCGGGGACGGGAGCGCGTGCACCATGAACGGGCCGTCCTGAGCGAGCAGGTATGGGATCGCTGTAGGGTCGGCGGGATAGGCAGCGGAGTGGTAGGCGGGGTTGGGGGCGAGCACGAAGTGGTGCAGGATGTTGACGGGCCAGGGGAACCAGGTGTCGAAGCGGATGAGGATGTCGATGAGTGGGGGCGGCGCGGGGGCAGAGGGAGTCCCGTGGCCGAGACTTCGGGAGAGATGGAGGCGCGGCTGGGCGACGAGCGTGTCTATGCGCCAGCGCCATTTGTACGCTGCGATAGCGTCTAGCTGTGGGGGTTCCTGAGAGTTCGAGTTATCGTGCGAGCGAGGAGGGAGATGGTAGAGGTATATGAATTGCTTGCAGAAGCTGAGCAAAAAGTCGTCTACGATGACGGCGTCCATGCATTGACGTTCCTGCATCGTGCGAGTGTGAGCGTCCGAATGGGTGTAAGCTTCGAGAGATTGCATACTGCGAAACGTAAGGTCGGGTCGTCAAGCATGACGGGTGGCTTGAGCGTAAACTCCAGACGGCCCGCATCGACATCGAGCACACGAACGTCTTGGTCGGCGTCCGTGGCTATTAATCGCGAGCCATGCAGGCCGATGGTGTTCTTGTACCCCGGGAAATGGTTAACTCGCTGAAAGCATGAGGAGCCTTCGGTGCGAGGCAGATCGATCCTGTAAAGCTCCGTTATGCACCTATGATGACTGTAGTGAATCTCATAGGCAAGCAGGGAGCTAAGGGAAAAACGGCTGACTGTTGCGAAGTCGGATCCCGACGTGTGACAATCATGGCGTTAGAGCTGCCACGGACGCGATTTACAGCATACCCAAGCAAGGCCTCTACTTGGATATCGTCCACAAACACGGCACTCGATGTGCAGGAGATGTCCCAAAGCTCGAAGCAATACCGCCTGTTGTGCGAAACGTCATCGTACAACGTCAAAACGAGGATGTAGCCAGGACTGTCAGGTAGGAAGTTGAAAGCGAGGTTGCGGGCGCCACGGGTGGGCGTAGTCGGCCTGTATGGCCGTATGCTGATTTGCTGGCATTCCTTTGGCTGGGGAGCCTGCCAGTTCGACCAGAAGCGTAAAGTCCGCAGAGTGAGTCTCTCCAGTTCGTTGGCCGACAAGGCAGACTGCTCCGCTCCTTGAAGACGAGGTATGGGCAGTCCACTTTGCCGGGCGTGTCTTGACAAGGCTTCGTGCCATACGGCACGCTCGCGTGTCGCTAACTCGAGGGTTCGACATGTCTAGTGCGGCGTCGCTGTGAGCTTGGGCTTATAGCTATGATCATTGTATCATAAAGCACGCAGAGCTTCACTTACTTGTCGCAAAGATAAGATGTCGTACACGTGTAGTCGTTCGAAGATGTCGAGGAGGATATCCTCCGGGAGACCTTGTAGCGGCATGGTCTGATCGCGGTCAGTCTGAACGTGAGATGAGCGAGGGGGTGGTCGGGCAAAGTTCCAGGATGCCTACAGTACTAGGTCCCGGGCTATGTGCGCACTCGCTGAAGGGAAGCCTTCGTGTATTGGTGCGTCCGCGTTCCCACCTTCTATGCTACTTCACCTCTTCATTCACCGGGAAGCTGCCACCGCTGCGAGATGTACAGGGAGGTGATTGAAGTAGTGCACCGTCGCTGTACAGAGACAAGCCTCTCAAACATATCATCATCAAGTTGGGCCACCGCGGCAGTGCTATCGAATAGCGACAGCAAGTCATACAGACTTTGGTGCCGTGTTGGAGGAAATGCAGCAAGGCGATATGGCCGAGCGGTCTAAGGCGCCAGAATCAGGACACTGTTCTATCTGGTCTTCACGGGCGTGGGTTCGAATCCCACTGTCGTCATTTTGCTGCGATGGCCGACCCTGCTTTAGGGCCGGCTATTTCGCGTTGAGGGCATGAAGGATGCGCTCCTGTGGCTGGAGAACACCTAAGCGTTTCCTCCCTCCCAGTGCCCACTTGACCATCATGGCCTCCTCCGCGTCCCCGCTCAAGATTGCTGCCTCTGAACGCCCTTTGCCTCAGACGACGCCCCACCTCATGCCATTCCACATCGCGTACTCCGGCCCAGCACCCATCTCCACCTACTTCCTCGTTCGCGATGCCCCAGAACCTACCTTTGGACGCGAAACAAAATCCACTATACCCGACCGAGATCTTGCGCAGTCTCAAGATATTTCTGACTCCCAGACCACCCTTGTGGCCAGCTCGTCTACCTTCTCTGGATCGCTAGGCCCCTCGAGCTCGTCCGCCACTATCACGGATGTAAATATGCAAGAGCTCGGGAGCGACAAACCCCGCCCACGCCACTTTGCCTCTGCGTTCCGAGGACGGACGATGCACGGCCTCGAGGTCGCCCTGCCCGAAGGGTATGCCGGCGTCGTCCTGCGCGCGCCAGACGACCGCAAGCGCAAGAGCACAGCCCCGCCCTCCAGGGTCGCGGAGGAGCAGGATTCTAAGGCGCGCGCGAAGGCGAAATCAAAAGGGGCTGGGCGCACGACGCGGCAGGCGAAACGCGCTGCAGAGCCGGTGGAGGATGAGGCGGAAGAGGAGGGCGCCGCTGGAGGTCAGGACGCAGGACCGGCGCGCGTGCTCACCCCTGCGGCGATGTTCTCGTCCTTCGTGCTGTGGCACCCCGACATACCCGTGGACGAATCGCGCGACGAGTATATGCGCTCGCTCACAGAGTGGACGCGGCTGTCTGCAGAGGTGCGCCTGCATACGCCCTATGACCTCGTAACTTACAGCTGACTGCGTGCGTTACCGCTCACAGATCCATCGAGTGGACGATTGCTAAATCCATGTCCCGACTGTACGTTTAGACTCTTTATATTATAGCACGTTGTGATGACCACACTACAGCATGAGCGCGACGCTTGCTGTCGAGACACGCGCCGGCTTTGAATCTGTTCGACGGGCGTTGCAGGTGTCTGTCCAGCGTCGACGCCTCCAAAGCGCCCCAAACACTTGCGATCCGACGGCCGGCGGCAGTGTTTTCACACCGCATCGTGCACGAGGACACTCCTAAATCCCTCCCCGCACGGTGAAGCAACGCCTTCGAATCGGTGACCAGTGCTACCGCACTAGTGTCTAGTACTGCGACGCGTATTGCAAAGTACACCGTGGGGCGGTGCACAAGTTCGCAGGTCGGAACCGCGCGGACACATGCCATCAATTCGGAAGTAGCAACGAATATACAGTCCCCGCGCACGTCGTTGATGAATTATGCGCATTGCGATGATCTCGGGGGCGGTGCTTCACAAGGTGGACGCCATGGCCGCCCCTGGCGGGGTACATAGGCCTGCGATCTGTCGCGCGGGGCGGGTCTTCCCTCCCTCCCATCTCCCTTCTTCGCGCTCTCTTTTCCTCTCAGTTTCCTGTTCCATTACGCTCCCTCCGCCCGCGCACTTGCTCGTTCTCAAAACCCTAACTTACCTGCTAGTCTGTGAGTCTCGCGCCTCCTCTGCCCCACCCGCCAATACTGACAACGCCTCCGCGCCATGCAGAGCCCCCTCATACCCTTTCAACTACCATCATGCGCGGGCTCCACGCCATCTTCACCAACATGTTCGCCGGCCAGGGCCTCGTTCGCGCGGCCGCCGCCACGACGCCCGGCATGGTCATCCCCACCGCGCCCGGCCCGGGCGACGTCTTCAAGCAGGGCGGCGACTGCACGCTCTCGTGGACGCCCGACCCGTCCGGCACCTGGAAGCAGACGGACGTCGAGCTCATGACGGGCGACAACTTCAACATGGTGTTCATCACGAGTATGTCTCTGCGCAACGCGCGCGCTCGGTGCGAGATGGATAGCAAGTGTAGGCGATGCTGACGGCGCTCTATAGCGATCACGTCGTTTGACGGCACGGACGCGTCGAAGACGACGTTCAGTTACCCCTGTCCCGAAGTGAGCCCCTCTCCTCTCAAATTTTTGCTCCCTTTGCCCCCGCTCTTCCGCCACGCATCCGATCGCTCACCCGTGCGCGCGCCCCTCTAGGTCACGCCGAACTCCGCGATCTACTTCTACCAGTTCAGCTCCCCCGCGGTGCCCGACCGCCAGTGGACGACGCGCTTCACGATCGCGGACGCCTCGGGCGCCACGACCCCGCCCACGAACGCGACGCAGCCGGGCGGCGCGGCGATCCCGTGGGGCACTGGGGCACTCGCGGACCCGTCCAAGGTGGTCGCCGCGCCCAGCTACCTCGGCATCCCCAGCGCCCCCGGGGCGAGCGGGAGCGGGACTGTGAGTGTCACCGCGAGCGTTACCGCGAACTCGACCGCGAGCGCGAGTGCGAGCGCGTCGGCCTCTTCGGGGAGCGGCGCGGCGTCTATGACGGCATCGGTGGGCAGCTCCAGCGTGGTGACGACGACGCAAGGATCGACGACCACGGCTGCGATCACGCAGACGAGCACGGTGTCGACTGTGCCTGCGGCGCCGACGAGCAGCAGCGCAGGGAACGGCACCAGCGGCAGTGGGCAGAACGGCGCGGTCGGTGTGCGCGCGAGGCTTGGGCCTGCTGTGCTCGCGTTGGTTCTGGCGGCGGTCGGGTTCGCCGTGGCGTTCTGAGCGGATCGGTGGGTCGTGGTATCGTTATTGGGGTGCGAGCCGGACTTTTTGTTGTGGTTGAGCGCGCTCGTAATGTATATTTGCGTAATGGGATGGGGGATCCGCCTTGTGTTTCCAAGTGGAAGTCGACGTTGCGGGTGTGCGTGCGTTATTCCCCATCCACCCCGTTCATCGCGAAAATGTCCGCAGGATCGAGTGCCCACGCGCCCTCTTCCCCGACGAGACGTTCCTCCCAGTCCAATTTCACTCCCATGTAGTATTCGATGTCCCCATCATAGCTCGTGAACGCCGCCGCGTCCCACAGCGCCGGATGCAGCATGACGATGCGTTGGCGGGTGTCACGCAGCGCGACATCGCGCAGCTCGTACGCTATCGGCGACGTCAGAACCTGCACATGCCTGGATGAGCGCACGCCGGGAGACAACCGAGACGGGTGAACATACCTGCAGGGCACCATCAGCGTCGTACAGCGCTTGCTGGCCCATCTCCACGATGGCCCGTTCGAGCGACGGCGGGAAGGCTGGCGGCGCGGCGGCAGCGTCGGCCTGTTCCTCGAGCATCCTCTCCAGGCCCGCGAGGAGGTCGCCCATCGCGAGGCGCGAAGTCGTGAGGCGCGAGATGCGCAGGTGCGTGAGGCGCGGCCCGAGCGCGGCGATCGTCTTCACCGCCGCGCGGGGGAACGAGAAGTCCTGGATGACGTGCAACCGGCGCAAAGCATCGCACGGGTCCATGCTGGGCGCGCCGCGCCATGTGAGTGAGGACGCATGGAGAGTGAACTCGCGCAGCACCGGGAAGGAGGTGGGGAGCGTGCGCTCGTCGTAGAGGTCGAAGAGGAGGAAGGCGAGCGTGCGCAGATGCGGGGCGGCGGCGGACATGATCTGCGCGATGGGCTGCGCGTCTGCGCGGCGCATTGGGTCCTTGAGATGCAACTCCTCCTTCATGCGCTTGGTGACCCAAGCGGCCTTGTCCTGCCCGGTCCCGCGCTCCATCCACACGCGCCGGCGGTCGGTGAGGAAGAGGTGGCGGATGAGGGTGTGCTCCGGGGCTCGCTGGGCGAGGAACGCGGCGAAGGCGGCGAGTTGGTAGGACCCGTAAAGGGCGATGGAGTGCAGGACGTAGGGGGCGGATACGGCGCGGATGCTCTTGGATACGAGCGAGAGCGAGCGGCCGGTGTAGCCGCCGTCGTTGCAGGCCTCGGAGAAGATCAGGTCATGGAGTTCTGCTGGGAGGCGGTCCATTCCAATATCTGGTCTGCTTGTGTTCCCGAGCTCGAGACAGGTTTGCCTCTGGATCCTCGCTAAGTAGTCGTGGTATCGCGCTGAGATTTGCAGGCACAACTTATCCGATATAACGTGTCGGGGGCGGTGCTGATATTTCCACGTGGCTTTGCAAGTTCAAACTTTCCATACCCAGGATCCTAGGATCCTAAGGCCTAAGGATTCGTGAGGCTGAGCGGAACTAGCACAGTGGACTCTGGTACCTTTCCCTTCTGGCGACATCGGATTTTTCCAGCGTGGGATACCTGATGGAATGCAATGACTTGAACACGTTGTAGCAATCTTAACGAGAACAAACAGTAGTGCGTACACGGGCCAACACGTCCAAACATAAGAATGAACAGCAGACTTGACCCGGATCGGATACAGGGACTGACATAGCGCCAGTACTCATCCATATCCGGGGAGCAGCAGAGAAGTTCGATAATCGCATCCTCATCGCGATTGTTTCTTGTTCTAAACCATGAACTCCCAGGCCCGGGCCGGGTCTTCGACCACTATCCCTTCCCGCAACACCCCATGTTGCACCCACTGCGGCAAGGAGGAGTCGCCATCGGTGAAGCTGAAGCGATGTAAAGGTTGTTCAATCGCGATGTATTGTGGTAAGGACTGTCAAAAGAACGGGTGGTCCGCGCACAGGTACGCTCCTTATGATAGCACCGTCTTGCCGCGTAATGTTAACGCGTACCACCGGTTCTGACTTGGTGATGATTTACCAAGGCGGCAGTGTCGTCCTAACAGCAACTCCACCAAGCCGGAAGATGTCTTCGACACCAACCGCCTAGCAGGATATCCGGCCCTCATCGCCCTCAATGCCGCCGTCGCGGAGTGGTCAGGGGTGCACCAGATGGCGCGCACAGTTATAGGCAGTGTCGCCATACACCTGGAGGGCAGCTTCGGCTTCAGCAATCCCGTTGTCTCCGAGAAAGTCCTCATCTTCCATCTGGTGCCGATGAAGAATCGTGGGGAAGATAACCCCGCCCGCGCGTTCCAAATATCGTTTTCGTCCCTTGTACCCCAGTCCGAGCTCGGCCCCTTTGCACAGAAGTACAAGGCCAGCATGGTCGAATCGGCCAAACAAGAGCAAGCGCACATGCGCACGCTGCTGCCATCCACTATGGATCCCTCGTTCTCCGGCGTACTCCCCAGCGTGTCCCTCATGGTGAATACCGGGCTGTTCTATACCAGCAACTGCCATATCAACAGGACGTACCACTGCAGGATCGTCGGAGAACGCTGGCGCGCGGTCATCCAGGATGTATCCGCCATGTGCATGGACGCTATGAATGCAGGATACGTCCTCAGGCCGGGACCTACGGACGACGTACCGGATGTCGGCACCCTTGTCCGGTGGAAGAAAAAGTGGGAGTGGGTGCGGGAAGAGGGCTGGCGGTGGGAGTGGGACTATTTGGCGTCCAGAATGCCGCCGAGGCAGCGGCCTTTGACGGACCTCGACCCTCACCAGCTCTGGAGGCTGTACTACGAAGCGGACCTCTGAGTCTTCTCTTATTTTTTCCTTGAGGATCTGCCCTTTGCACGAGGTGAGTGATGGGACACCACGGCAGGTTTGAATACTCACGCATCTGGAGATTTACCAGTGCCAGATGGCCACCGGAGTCGCTTTCGGCCGCGCTGTGTTGCAGGTGTGCAGTATGTACGCACTATATTCGCGAAGAGTCTTTTCTGTTGTATTGCTATTGGGCTGTATTAGTAGGAGACGATATGGAGGTTGTATCAAGTAGCGGATTCTCAAGCTGAGTCTGGCTCTGTCTGTTGGATCTCCGACCAGACTCGCGATCGCATGCACAAAGGTCGTCTTGGCTCCAAGCATTAGCGATATCTCCCTTAGCAGGTCGAAATAGAGCTTGCGGCAAACCCAACCTGAATACGCACAAGGGAGGTGGCAAAGGAGATGGTGGTAGAGGCTTGCGCTAAAGATAGCCTCCGCGTCGATCAGAGCGGTGGGGATAGACGCTGAGACTGACAGAACAGACGCTGGTACAAGGGCTAGATGGCCGTGTGCCTTGTTGCTTGCTCTTTCTCCATCCCGTCGTCCTCGGTGCGCTCTTTGGCCCCCTCTCAGCCTCCCGGTCGTCGTACAGTCTCTCTTTACCCCCGTCGCTCTTTTGCTCTGCTCAGTCGGTAGACTTCAAGGTACGCTATTCGCGTGGAAGTATGCTCGCACCCCGGTCTAACAATATGCCAGCTCAAACAACTTACCCCTACGCACCCACACCTCCAAAATACCCCTCACGATGTTCCCATACGCTACCCTTGTTGCCCTCATTGCAGGTGCTGCCTTTGTGCACGCCGATCCCACCCCTTCCGCCCCCGGGCCGGGTGACGTCTTCAGGGAAGGCGGTCAGTGCACCTTTGCCTGGGATGTGGACACCACCGGCACCTGGAAAGAGATGAATGTCGAGCTTATGACCGGTGACAACTGGAACATGGTCCATCTCACCAGTATGTTCATCAGCGATTATGCTGGTACCGCCACTGAGTAGGCACTCCAGCCGTAGCGACCCTTGACGGTACCGATGCTACCACGACCACTTTTAGCTATGACTGCCCTCAGGTAAGCACTTCCTACGATTCAATATCACTAAGACCGTCTCGCAGAAAGTCCTCAATCTGCTCAAGTCTGATCACCGCTCTTAAACAGGTCACCCCGAACGCCGCCATTTACTTCTACCAGTTCACGGCCAATGGTGCCGCTAACCGCACCTGGACCACTCGGTTCGCCATCGGCAACACCGACGGAAACGTCGTCGCTGCGCCCAACACTACGCAGCCCGACGGTCAGGCCATCCCCTGGGGTGTCGGCGCGCTCGTCGACCCCTCTACGGCCGTCGCGGCCCCCTCATACCTCACCAGTGGTGCCTCGACCGCGGCTGCCAGCGCGACTGGCGCACTCGCCGCGACCTCCAGCGCCGCTGCGGCCTCTACTGCGGCTGGCACCGCGTCCTTGACCACCTCCAAGGTGTCCTCCACCGCCTCCGCCGCGAAGAGCAGCGGCACGCCGTCGACTGCCGGCGCGACCGTCAACGGCACCTCGACCAACTCCACCGGCACCAACGCGGCCGTTAGCGCGCTCGCGGTCGACGGCCAGTTCTTCCGCGCTGCCGTCGCGCTCGGTGCTGCCGCGTTCACGTTCGCGGCCGTGCTCTGAACGCGCGTCGCGGGTCCACGGACATCACGGGTTGTAACGTTGACTCCCGGCCATGCGGCTTGCCGGCTTTATGCTGCTGGATATGGATGCTGCGCGACGGCGATAGCGTACGCAAGGACACTGTCTCGCACCTCCGTTCGTCGGTCGCTGGACGTTTTCGTTTCGCGGGCCATTGCTTGTATTCTCACTGGGCATCTACGCATCTATTCAATATATCCGGAATTGAATCAGTATCTGACAGGTTCGAACTAATGGAATGTGGACACACTCAAACCCCCCTTGTCAGGATCTCACAACGTTTGCTGTTTATGAAAAATCAAACTCGACGGCGTCCTATGCAAGGTCTATGACCACGATCTGCGGCCTGGCAGTGCAAGACGCTGCGCATGCTTTGCAGCATGGATGTAGGTCTGCTGCGCACCGACATCACTTCCTCGTCGAAGGTCGACTATGTTGCGGGGTACGCATCGCAGGTTACCGGTCGCCCCTGGGGCAGTGTATTGATACCCGTGAGCTCGCAGGAGGTTCAGCATGGGGCTGTATGCATGTCGGCTGCTTCCGCATGACGGTGAATAATCATTGGCGGTGCAGTCGCTATGCGCATGCGTATTGTGATGTGTAGAGCCTGCCCTGACCCCTTGGGACTCAGTACTCAGTATCCGTCCATCGACCTGATGACATGCACGATGCACTATGAGGTGGGATGTGATATCGGACACCACATATTATTCTGCAAGCTGGGGCCACTTTCAAAGATTCAATACTACTGTTGTGCTCGAAGCTATGTACACGTACTGTGACGATGTCGCGACGACTCCGAAACTTCGAACATTGAAGTGCGTATGTCAAACAAGGTTACACAGACGCCGAAACACATCTCCGCTGGATGACAGCAGGCGCCCATCCCCACGACTCAGACGTATACCACCATGACCCCAGCATCTACATTTGATTTTTACCGACCACTACGGTCCGCAGCGGGCTCATTCACCGCCTCGCTGCGGATCCGCGAAGGACGGGCAGCTAGAACTAATACCGCGTTGCAATAGACGGCCTCCAAAAGACCGAGTCTCTCGTGCGCAGTCGTCGATCCGAGATTCGTCGATCGATTCTCTGGAGAACAGGTCAGTCCCGTCTTGAATTCCCCCAGAGTGCAGGCAGACGAATGACCAAACCGCAGCGCCGCCGGCGATTTAGGAATGGCTGGTTAAGTCTGATCGTATCAACATATCCGCGTCTCGGTCATTCCGAACCTGCACTGAGGCAATGAGCGCAGTAAGGCACTCGTTCCATGTCCCGCGCCCGTTGCTGAATGTTGAACGCCCACAGCGGATGCGATTATTCCTGCAGCAGAGGATACCGCATTCTAGGCCAGATTGTTGTTCCGTTAAACATCTGACTGCGGGAGTACCCTAAATGGAGTCAGATGGGTGACGCTGCGTGGAGAAGAACCCTGACGGAACGACCGATAGACGGTGTCAAGCACAGCTACATACCTGACGGGCGTGAAGGGCAACTCCGGGCCCTCCCATGCCACATTTGTGCGGCAATCCATGACCGGACATACCTTGAGGCAGTCTAACAAATAAGCGATCGGTCGCCTCGCCTCGCCCCACCACTCCCCTCCTTCATACTTCTCGTCCACACACTATGCGACTGCTATCCTGGCGATTTTCCTTTCCCTCTCGTCCCCCGCTGTACCAGCGCCTCGACTTGGAGGACGGCACCGAACCCGCAAAGACTCCGGCCTTGCACAAACGCAGCTGTTCAATCATCTCCCTTCTTGGCTCCCTGCTAGCCTCCGTCGTGCTTCTTATTCTTATTCTCCTCCGCATCGACACACGATGGACCTACAGGTTATCGCCATCGTCGTCGTCTGAAACCACATCGCAGTTAGCGGCCAGCCAGCGTCTCGCAGACGCCCTACCCTCCTTCCTTACCAGCAGCCCGAACTTTGCCTCGCGACAATGGGCGCCCGCATCGCTGAACACTTGCCCTCCTGGAACACCATCCTACCTCGCCCCCTGTCTGGCACAGCGGCGAGAGGGCGCGGTATACGGCGAGGAACTCATCTACCCCGATTTCCGCTTGCACGAGCCGCTCTTCGCGCCCAGCCGCGCCGATGGCGATCGGCCAGAATGGCGCCGCAAGCTCGATGGTATCATGGAGCGCGCGTCGTTCTGCAAGGACAAGCGCTGGGTGTGCTACCGGGGGCAGACCGGACAGAACGTCGTCAGTGCATTTAAATCTCTGGTATGCAGGCATGCGGTGAGACAGTACGCTGAGACTCTACATAATTCAGGTCCTCGCCAATGCGACGTTCAAGGGCAACCCTCCCGCCGACCTCTGGGTCGACGACGCGTGCATGAGCGACGGCGTGACGACTGCGGGCCTTGCGACTGCGCCCGCCGACGCCGCCATCAACACGCTCGCGACCCAGGCGGAGTACGACGCCGCGTTTCCTGTGGACACATTGCTGATCGCGACCACTCCGGACTCGTGGTCCTTCCAGCATTTCCTAGACCGAATCACGTAGGTCTCAGCGACGCTAGCCTCCTTAGTACTCATTTGCCGAGGCTCACACCGCTGGGCACAGGCATATTGTGGCACAGGGCCACCACTTTACGTTCGGTGAATCTGCGCCTGAGGTCGTCGCTGGCCGGCCACCCGGCGGCGCCGTTTCTGAGATGTACGATATGCTTGGTCTCGGTGGCGGGAAGGTGCACTTCCGCTCGCCGCGCGTCGCAGCGAAGAAAGTCGTCTTCTCATGCCGCTCCCCGCTCGTCCACCCATGGCTGTCCCTCCGCTCGCTCGAGATGTTCGGGCTGGACCCAGCCGGTATCCCGATCGACCGGAGAAAAAAGGTGCGTGATGTGTCCTCTCCTGCATATCCGTCGGCATCTCACCTGTGGCCGGATATGTTATCTGCTAGGTCGTGTATATCAGCCGCTCCCATGGGTCGACGTCCAACAGCGGCCGGCGTGTGCGCAACGAGGACCAGATGCTCGAGGGCGTGCGGGCTTTGCTGGCCATGCGCGACCAGGGCGAGGAGCTCGTGCTGTTCCACGAGCTTGGCATCTCGTCGCAGCCGCAGATCATGGCCTGGTTCCACGAAAACGTCCGTGCCGTAATCGGGCCGCATGGCGGTGGACTGTACCACCATCGATGGTGAGTGATGTTCCCTCTCAACTCCCCTGCCGCTAGTTTTGTTGGGAATAGTGCTTGGGTCCCGCCGCAATTCTGTACATGAACTGACGATATATCCTCGACAGGACCGGCCGCGACACCCTCTTGCTCGAGCTCATGCCGCGCTCATGGACATCGCACATGTTCTGGGAGGAGGCCGGGATGCTCGGTCAGACATATGCGAATATCCTCCTCGAGCCCGTCAGAGAAAAATCGACGGACATGGAGGCCGATATTCCTGCCGTGCTCGAAATCCTCTCCGCACAACTCGGGAAGCCGGATGCTCGGGGCGTCGGGCTCGAGCGGCTGTACCGTTGGCATGCCCCGGAGTTGCTCGCGGATGAGCAGTGATATATTGTGGGGGTTGTTAGGCCTTGGACGCTAATTTCCGGTGCGGTTTAATCTAGATAGAAAATGGACACTGGCTTGAGGCACAGTACTGTAGTGTATCATAATGTAACCATTATCATCTAACCTTTCAAAGCCGGGATCGAACATAGGCAACGCGTGGCCGTTATGAAACGTCCTAGGAGAACAACTGAGTCCCTGTTGAGTTCCATGGTGCCATGTAGACAGTAGTAGTGAACCCCATATTATATATCATGGGTACTTCAAGACAGATCGCAGCGACATGTCAATACTCATCGTCACTCTGAAACTTGAGCCCATTTGTGGCGTAACATGACCGCAGATTGGGAGAGCGTCTGAGTGCCTACTTTGTGGTGATGTTCATAGCTTTCGTATGAACAACTTGAACGATCCGCTAGGGAGGTCCCTAGGTATCGCTCCGCTCTTCGCGCTGTTGCAACTTGGACCAACTCCGAAGTATACTGTGCGGCTCCGACTGTGTAGATCATTCACTGCTGCACTGCACGCTTCTCGTGCCGGCCGGCTTCGATCAAAGCAGTGCGCTCAGCGAACACTTTGTGTCAACAAGGATGCTATAAAAGTCATCCTAGTGCTCCCGCGTGATTTCCTGTGATTTGTTGTGCGCATGTCCACTGTTCGAATGTTCCCCGGAGTCCTTCTGCCAAGCCCCGCGGAAGCGGATGGTTGGATTTGCTTGGAGGCCCCACGAAAACATTGCGTGCGCGGGCCGAGCGATGGCTTGGATCGGGCGATGACATTTTCCAGTGACAGCGGATGTTTACGAAACATTTCTGTGTTTTGCCGGACTTGGTAAGGCTCGCGGGGAAAGCGGCCGCGCTGTATTCCTTTCGTAGGTAGTAGCAGGCAAAAGGGGATGCTTGCTGTACCTGCCGCCACAACCCAGCCGCAGGAACACTATTTGCAGCTGTGCCTGGCATTCCGACATGCGTTTGAAGCTGTGAGCTCGACGGACGGGGTTGCAACGGACGGTGGCGGGAAGAGCAGGACGGGGCGGAGCGCGAAGCTGCCGACGGCTCCGATGCAGGGGACCGCACCGGCAGGGGCCGAAATGGCCGAGAGAACGCTCAGATGGAACCGCGTGTGGCCGCCGGCCGGCCGTGCGCCTTACATGTCTGTCACGCAGTAAGGATGGTCAACGGCAGGAGTTAGCAGAAAATGTTAACACCACTTCAACCCATCGGCACAAACTGTTGACCCAGACAAGGAAAGAGTGGGTCACACTTTACTGCCGGTGTGAGTCACACCCGCGCAAGGCGACATTTGGATCGGCCGGCCGGAGGTTCTGTAACGCAGCCGCTACGAGCCTTCGCCTCGCCTCGTCCTCCATCTCATCCTCGTCTCCGCTGTCCGCCCTACCCTCTACACCGTCCGCCACGACGTCTATCGCGGGTATGTGCCCTGGTGCCCTGCGCGTACCCCTTCTCGGCACCTCTGATCAAATGCGCACAGCACACAATGCAGCCCTCCCAGCTTGAGATTGAACGGGAGGTCGAAGCCCTCCGCGACATCAGGCGGAGGTCCACCGCCCAAGGCGGCCCCGGCTCTCTTATCCTCGACCCCGATCTTCCCAGCGAGGCTGCACAGGCGCAGGCAGCATACTGGACACCCCCGGACGACTCGAGCAGCAGCTCGCACGACAGCCACTCTGAGCACAGTTCTGTCGCGGCGCAAGACGATCCCTTCCATCTATTTTGGGTCCCTGCTCGCGTGCATCCAGAGCTTGCCCCGAAGGAGTTCAAGGAGTTTCTCAAGGAACATGCACGCACCGACAGCACCGTTCCCCCGCCGGGACGCTCCAACTCGATAACCTCTGTGGGAGGGGGAGGGCTCGGCCGCAAGAAGTCCATGCTCAGCCGGCAATACGACCCGAATGCGCACCCTGGCACGTTGGACGGAGAGGAACATGTGCTACCCTTACGGCGGAACCGGACGAGTATCTACGCCAACGTGCCGCAGCTAACTATCGGCGATCTGCAAAAGCTCGAGGAACTGGCGGAGGAGGCGTCCAACAGCGATGATCCCTCGAGGTTGCGGAGTGTCCTCCGGCGAAGCCTCAGTCTGAACATTGCGCCTTCAGGTACGTCCTGCTTACTCTCTGTTGCGCACATGGCGTCAACTGTGTTCCAGTCATCGACCAGATGGATGATCTCCGGGATCCTGGAGATGACATGGACTCCCCGATCGTCGTGCCAATAGGCAACCAGATCTTGAAGCGTACCGCGCGCACCAAGATTCGCAAGGCTGGGACGGGCGAAGGTGCGCATCGCTTCACTACGACCCGAAGTCGGAGGAAGTCGCTTGTTGGGCGAGCCGCCACCCTGGAGCCCCGCTCCTCCAGTGATCTTTCCTCAAGCGATCATGGCGACGTAGACACCATCCGGCGCGTCGGTCGGTCAACAGATGACATTCCCGAGGTGCCGCCACTGCCTCGGCCGGAGTCGTACAGCGTCGAGACGGCCATTTACGACGCATATGCCCAAGAAGAAGCTGACCATGAGTCCATCGAGGCGCCACCCATGTCCAGAAGCCCTGAGATTGTCACAGAGCTGGTCGACGATGATACCCCTGTCCCCCGAGAAGCCGAGCTCGATACCGACGCCGCCTCTGCCATTCCCGTTCTCCACCATCCCCAGCCGCAGCGCGCCCTTGCGCCTCCCACTCCCGACTCGCCGATGCCGCAACGAACGCCTTCCCCTTCCACACCTGACCTCACCACATCGCCATCTACATCCGAAAGTGTACACCAGTCGCGTCCTTCCCTGCAGGGTGGGTCCGCATACCTCCCACCCTCACCAAGCCCGTCTGAGCGGTCAGAGCACCATCGGCGCGAAAAGGAGAAGAAAGGTCTCTTCGGCAAGTGGGGCGGCGACAAGGGCGGCAAGAAGCAAAAGGAGAAGGAGAAGGAGCAGCGCGAGCGCGAAAAGGAGAAGGAGAAGGAGAGTGGCTTTTTCGGGTCTCTCTTCGGTTCGAAGAAGAAGCAGGAGGAGCCGCAGTCCGTATCTAACAGTGCTGCTGGCCGGGAGACAGCCGCTGCCTTGCTCGGAGCCTCCAAGTCGTCCAAGGGCTACATCCCCCCACCGTCACCTCAGCTCGGCATGTATGCGCGGTACCCGATCCACGTCGAGCGCGCAATTTACCGGCTCAGTCACATCAAGCTCGCAAATCCCAGGCGGCCCCTTTACGAACAGGTACTCATCAGCAACCTCATGTTCTGGTACCTGGGCGTCATCAACAAGACCCAGGCCCAGGGGCAAGCCCCTGGCCAGAACGGCGCCGCTACTGGCGCAGCGGAGCAGCAACCCAGTCCGCCTGGTATGCCCTCCCCTGCGGAGAAAGAGCGGGCAGACCGGGAGAGGAAGGAGCAGGAGGAGAGGGAGCGTGCCGAGCGTGAGCGCGAGAAGGCGGAAAAGAAGGAGAGCCAAAAGCGAGGGAGTCTCACGAAACCGGCGGCGGGCGGGGCACGAAGAGCAGAGACGCCGGTAAGAGGCCCGCAGTACGAGATGCAGCATCGTGCGATGGAGCAGGGCTACGGTGGGTATAACCAGCCGCCGGGTGGTGGTGGACCGCCGCCCCCGCGGACATCATCGGCACCGCCGCCACCAATGGCCAACGCGCCTCGCTCACCAAAGCAAGCGTCACAGTACTCGGTGCAGCTCGTCCAACCTCAGCCTCGACCTGCGGATTCGCCAGGCTCAGCGAACAACCAGTTTTACGAGATCGGGGAGCCGTCAACGCTGAACGCGCAACAATACCCACTCATTGTCACTGGTGCGCCCCAATTACCCCCAGGCGCTATGCCGCCGGTCGCCGTTGAGCAGACTTGGATAGCGAATTCGGGGTCACCGGCGTTGCGCAACCACTCCACGTCGCCCCCGCCGCGATCAGGTTCGCCACCAACATCTCCCTCATCGCCAGGATCGCGGCGACCACGGTCACCACCGTCGGCTAACCGCTATACGCCTGCACAGGAGAAGCAGCCGTACAGCGGTGTGGGTGCGGGCGGCGGCGCTCGGATTGCGGGGCGGTCGCTCTCTGCGACTGCCGCGCCGTCGCAGCCAATGGCCCCGATGAACGGGAAGGTGAAGAAGGTGATGAGCGCACATGCCATGCCCGCACGACAGTCGAGCGAGGACGAGGACGTCCCGCTAGCCGTGTATCAGCAGCAACAGCGGAGAAAGGAGTATTGAGCGGCCGGCCACCCTCATTTAGTCTTCGCTGTACATCACTCTTCTGCGTCCGCCCCTCCGCGCTTTCGTTTCCTTCCGAGTCGTCCCCCATCTAGACGTTCATGCACTACGTAGTAATCGCTCCCGGTTCGCTCCCTTCTTACCTTCGCACCATGCACTCTCCCATCTACACATCCGTCCATCACGCCATCCACCCACTCACTCCGTTCGTCCCATCCATCATAGCATTTGTCCCGCTCGCATGCATCAGTCCTGTTTTGCCTTTCTCCGGACGCTCACCCTATTCGCGAATGACTCAATGACACACCACATACATCCCGACGCCCGATCACAGTCGCTCCTCCCCGTCTCCCTCCCCGAACCTTCCTTCCATGTACATCGCGCATGTCGTTTTGCCTCGAGGACCCTTCGGATGTTGCTACCGGTACCACGAGCCGCCCGTTCTACATTACATTCTGCTGGCACACCCGGGATTCTTAGATCCGCCGAGTGCACTACTGCGGCTGTCGCCGTAGCTGCGACTTTCTTTTCTTAGGGCGCGGGCTCGCGGTCTGGCACGTAAGAATCGTGCCTTGTTTTTGTGCATCTGTATGACCATATAATCGCGAGCAGACTCCTGCTAGCTCGCCCACAATACTACACGACTCTACAGACAGGGCTTCTCGGTGGTGTTCCCGTCATCGTCTTCGTTGAGGGCGTACTAGTACTTCATACTCGATGGCGACTGGTAGTACCGGTAAGCCTCCAATTTTGTCATACTGTCTGTCTCATCGTTGCTCATGTGCTTTGCCTACCGGTCACCGCAGATAGCTGCGCAATGTGAGAACGCGCGCGGCGAAGCCCTCCAAGAAGCTTACCACACAATTGAACATGGTTCCGCTATGATTAGCCTGTCCGTTAATCATTGAGATATTCGCCACATCTTCTATGGGGACGTAAATAGAGACGAGCCCATCACCAGCTTGACATGAGCCTGAAGTATCGTGAGTCCACCGGTCCACTTGCCTACCTACTCGGCTCATTTCCATCGTAGAAGAGTGACTTGAGTGGCCACCACTAGATACCATCACCTATGTGGGGACGTCCCAATACGCCGTACTCAAAAGGGCCGCTTGGGCGTACGTTGACGGGTTCGCAAGGACCCGTCTCGAAGCGCTATACGCGACCGCTAGTATGGCAGAAGCTTAGGGACCCGGAGCTCAGTCACTTGGACTTGATCTTACGGCGGCAGATAAGGACGGAAATCTATACTCACCGAGATAAGCAGACTCTAGGCAGCAGCAGCAGCACGAATAGGACCTTGGCGCACTGAAAAAGGGCGCTGCGCGTCCCGTGCAAGTCTCACGGGGGCTTCTCTCCGCAGACGGAGCATTCGCGGCAGGGGCCGTGGAGAAGACGATGGATGTGCTCGCTACTCGATACAAAGGACGATGCCAACTCCTTCAGTCCACCAGTTGCGATGGCATACGACCCCGTCGAACAAGCTGCACCCCTCGCTCCGCCGTTCGCTTCTAAGCACGCACATACGGCAACAGTCTCTCTCGTTGCCTCTTCCAAGCAAAGTCCCACGACGGGCCTTCCGGAGGATAGTGCGGCACTTATGAAGTCGGACGAAAAGAAGACGTATGGGAATCCGGAAGCTCCAAGCTGGCGCGACCGGCTGGTTAGTGTCGACCACTTGGTTTCCGTGCGAGACGTCAAGGTATCCTCTCCAAAGTGAGTACTGGGTCATGTGCATATGGCGCGGACCTTAATCACTCCGTTAATCTCATAGCTACAAAGCCAAGTATCCGAGAGTCAGTGTTCTCTGTACGCTGTCCGTTCTAGTCATTCCTCATGCGCTCATAGCATCACGACTACGCCCGCTATGTTCTGCCTGTCAGCGAGGCAGATATCAAAGAACAAGATTGGAGAGGAAAACATGCACCCGACTCTCCCTCTGATAGTGAATCTTCCGTTTCTTCGGGGACCACTTTGGCCCCTCCTGTTGCCTCACCCAAGGAGGGCGGCGACAACGTCGAAGCCGTACAACCTGATGAGCAGCAACAATTCCTCAGTAAGCTCCTGGAGGAGTTCCGCACGATCAAATCCTTCGCGCATAATCCCGGCGTGCCGAAGGGTGAGCTCAAGCTTCTGGATGGCGATGCCCTCGATCAGCTTGAGAGTCGTCTCAGCGTCGATGATCAGTGCGTATTTGTAATACTTCAGCAGTCTGCCACTTAAAGGACGCCGCACAACAGGGACACGCCAGACTCTTGGATTCCGCGATCTGCATACCTGCGCCGTCTGACAGGAAAACATCCTCTCAATGCCGAGCCCGATCTTTTGAAGCTGTATGAAGGGGGTATGATTACCCCGACCAAGTACGTCCTTCGCCAACGCCCGCCACTACTTACTGTACTAATGTACTTATCAAGACTCCACTTTGTCCGCAACCATGCCGCGGTGCCGCAACTTCACTGGGAGACGCATACGGTCTCCGTATACTCTGACCCTCCTAACCTATTGGTGAAGCCGAAGGAGTGGTCAATGGACGAGCTCACGTCCGGCGAGTTCGAGGTCTTCGAAATTCCCGTCACTCTGGGCTGCGACGGCAGTAAGTTCCTAGTCTCTTGTCAACATCGATCGACGTACTGACTGTGGTGTCAGATCGTCGCAGGGAAGTCAACATGGTCAAGCGAACCGTTGGGTTCAACTGGACCGCATCAGGAGTGTCTACCGCGGTGTGGCGCGGTGTTCCGGTGCGCGACGTTCTGCAGGCTTGCCGTCTTCGAGAGCCTCCCGTAGAGGAACGTTGGTATGTTCAGTCAAAAGTGCCAATCCTGGAACTGTGACTTGTCTTACAATTCAAACAGGTACTTGCATTTTGAGGGCGCCGATCTGCCATCCTCGGGACGTTATGCGACCTCGATACCGCTCAGCCATGCTATGGACCCTACCAACGACGTCATGCTCGCGTTCGGCATGAATGGCCGCGTTCTGCATCCTGATCACGGCTATGTGCGTTTCACTGAGTGGATATAGGTTACAAGTCGCTGATGCTACTTCTCGCGTAGCCATTGCGTGTTATTATCCCTGTACGTATGACGAACACTCACCTGGTCACAGTCTTCAACGTTGACTTTGCGTATCAGGGATATGTGGGCGGCCGCCAGATCAAGTGGCTTAGCAAGGTGTGTATGAGTCCTATGGCTACCTATAGTTTATAGCCATATCTGACATACGTATATAGATCTGGGTCTCAAAGGAGCCCAATAAATCCCATTACCGTCAGTAATGTCGGAAGCTTGCCACGTTCCACGCCTAACATTGTGACAGACATCTGGGACAACAAGGTGGTGCCATCGTTCATTGACTCGAAGTCTCATCCTCTTGCGAAGACCTTTTTCGGAGACGAGAGCACGGCCTGCTGGGAGCAGGTACTGCGATACTTCAAGTTTTGAAGCTCAGGTGCCGAGCTCATGGGATTCTACTCAATTGTCACAGATTCTGCAGTCGATTATCTGCAAGCCGGCACATGAAGAGGTCATCGAAATTCAGAATCAAAGTGCCATGGAGGGTATGTATACTGTTCAAGGATTCGCGTTCAATGGTGGCGGTGATCGCATCGAACGTGTCGAGCTCAGCCTCGATGGCGGAAAGACTTGGCGATGGTGCTTCCGACATTTCTTGGATGCGCCTCTAAGGTATGCGTTTGTACGTTTGCGCTTTCGGGTTTGGAGGACTGATTATCGTCGTGATTTGACAGACATGGCACGAAGTACTGGGCTTGGTTATTCTGGTATACATGTCTCGATTTAAAGACATCACTCTCCCTCACACGGCTGACGTAAAATCAAACAGGTCATGCGACGTGAAACTGAAGGAGCTAGTGAATGCGTTGGAGATCATCGTGCGGGCTCAGGACAACAAGAAGATGTACCAGCCGGAGCATATCACCTGGTGCGAGATTTTGTTGAGACCGTGACCAAATACTCCGGGTCTAATTCTTGACTCAGGACATTGACAGTACGTTACCATCGTACGCTCGCGTGTGCTTCTCTGTGCTAAGGATGAGTATATACAGGGCATGATGAAGTCGGTAAACTGAATATAAAGTAGCCATGTTTGATGCTGCTGACTACTGTCACTACTAGTAACTCGTGGTATCGAGTCCGCCCCAACGTCACTAACCGCGACCCTAAAACGTCTAGCTGCACCGTTCGCTTCCAACATCCCGTCGCTCCTTTGGATGAGGATGGCGGCTGGATGGTGCCTTCGGAGGCTCCACGACTTGATAGCCATGACAGTCCTGCCCATACGCTGCCGACGTTCTCGCTCGATGAAATAGCGAAACACGACAAGATTGTAAGAGACAGTGTTGCCTGTACCTCTCCTTCGCTCATTCGTGTCATCCAGAACGATGCTTGGATCATCTTAGACAACAAAGTCTACGACGTTACCCCTGTCCTGTCGTGGCATCCTGGTCAGACTCATCGGTGTTTCATAAGCCTGCTATCTTTAACGCGTCCCGCGTTTCTCCATAGGCGGCCCGCGATCCATCCTCATGTATGCAGGCAAGGCTTCTATCGCACCTTCAATCGAGGTTCGTCGCTTGTACAGCATTCGTAGACGCACGCTGACTCGATGGACATTGCCAGTACAAGAACATCCACGACAACTGTAAGTGTCCAAAGGTTGACGTTCTCGACTAGTGCTCAGATTCTTGATTAAACCGACAGTCGCCCACGGCAAGCGAGATGAATGCCTTCTCGGGGTACTATCGGCCGAAGCCGTCAAGGTCATGGAGCAAGATGCTGCACGAGCGGCGAAGGAACTTCAGGAGCTCAAGGAGGCACGCAAGGGACTCGCGCTGCAACCTGATGCTTTCACCGCCGCAAAGCTTGTGAAACGCGCCGACATATCGCATGACTCAAGGTACGAACCAGGAACGCCCACGTCCTCAAATCGTTCTCATCGTGTGGGTGTCTGCAATCAGGCTATATACGTTCGAGCTTCCTCGACAGCGCGACGGCAGTCCGGGCAGACTTGGCCTTCCCGTGGGGCAGCATGTTCAGATTTCGCTGCACTTCAAGGATCAAGCTGTCCAGCGCAGCTACACCCCCGTTCGGCCTGTTCTCCCTACCGAGGACGATGGCACGTTCGACCTGCTCGTCAAGACATACCTTCCGGTGGAGGGCGAGGCGTTTTCGCCCGGGGGTACTATCTCAAACTACCTAGATTGCATGGAAGAAGGTATGGTGTTTGTGATTTCTCGAGGATTGGTGATAAGACTGCGCCTAGGCGAGGAGATCGATATCCGAGGACCGTCGGGCGGCATCTGCTACCTCGGGCGCGGCAAGTTCAAGATCCAGGGCACGACCTTCCACTTCGACAAGGTAAGGTCGCCCTCCCGACGGTATCATCTTTGCTCACACCACCACCCACAGATCAACCTCATCGCCGGCGGGAGTGGCTTGACCCCGCACTGGCAGCTCATTCACGCCATCTTGTCAGACCCCGAGGACAAGACTCTGATCTCCCTACTCGACAGGTAAGATGCTCCGTCAGCGCGCTCGGCATCATCGTAGTGCTCTGACATGTCCATCTCTTAGTAACAAGACGTACGACGACATCTGGATGCGCGATACCTTGCAGCAGTACTCCCAGAAGCACTCGACGCAGTTCAAGCTATGGCACGTCCTCACAAGCCCGCCCAAGGGGTGGCAGGTGAGTGCCGCACTCTCTTCTAAGGGAATCTCGCACTAAGAAGTGTCTACAGTATTCGACAGGGAGGGTCAGCAAGACTATGCTGTACGTTGCGACTTAGTTCCTCACAGTTGGAGGTATGACTTACAGTCTCGTGCTAGGGAGGAGCATATCTACCCGTGCGGGAAGAGGGTTGCGACATTTGTCTGTGGGCCCGAGGGTATGATTGACGAAGTGGTACTGCCAGCTTTGAAGGAGATGGGATTCGAGGAGGGTCAATCGGCCTTTGTTTTCTGAGTTCTGAACTTCTAGTTCAATTTGTTGTATGTGTTGTTGTACCCCCGAGGAACGAATGCCACGGGTGCTGTGTTGTACAAAATATAGAATTCGTTGTGAGGCAGGAGAACGTACACATTTCGGACCTGCCCTACGCGTTTCGATGCGTTACAAATGACCTCCACTCGAACTCACTCCAACAGCGGAGATTCGTCCGCGTTCAAGATGACCCAGGTAAAGAAACGAATCGCCTCAATGAACCCTTCAGCACGAAGAGCTGTCAATGCAAACACGTTGTCAATAAGCCTCGACTTTCATACACGAAGAACCGTGACGCACCTTCGTTGACGGTGTGCGCTCCGTTGAACGAGTCTCCAGCGTTGATGTGGCCGTAACGGAAAATGTGCTTCGTCAACTTCCAGTAATGCTTCGTGTCTGAAGCGAGACAGGCGGCTTTAATAGGGAATACTGCTATGAAAGAAGATGGCGCACCTGTGTTTCCAGTCGACATCCCCGGCGCAATGAAAGTCTTTTTGTCGTAGCCCGTCCGGTTGGACGATCCGAGCACGCCAATAATCGTCCCCGACAGCAGCTGGAACGGTCCGCTATCCCCTAGCGGCGTGACAGGCGCAGGCTCCAACGCCGTCCCAAATGCGTCAGAGATCCGTAGCAGCCCCGCGCTCGCGCTCGCCGCGGTCGTCTTCGCGCCAAACGCGTCCACATCCAGCCCAAAGCGCTCCGCAACGGGCGACACGACACGGGTGATGCGCTCCTTGAGGAACCCGACGGAGCTATGAACATCGATGCGGTGGTTCACGATCACGGACGCGAGCTCCGGGAGCGCGTTCGTCTTCACGCCGCCGCGCACGACGTCCGCGGCCTGTGTCGTGCCCGCGAGCGCGCGGAACTTTCTGTCCGTGCGTGCGAGCTCCGCCTCGAGCGCGCTCAGGGCCTTGTCGGATTTGCGCGAGTGCGTGATGAGCTTGCGGAGATGAGAGGGGAGGGCGGGGTCGTGCTCGGCCTGGCACTGGAGGAGCGAGTAGTAGATGCCAGAGCGGTTGAGGTGCGCGACGTGCGGGTTCGCTTCAAGCTGCTTGATCACGGCGGCGATCATGCCAATACTCTGAAAGATCCGGCGTTAGCGAGAGGTACAGGGTTCAGTTGAGGGCGCTAAACTGACGGTGTGTTCAGGCGGAACACTAGAATGGCCTCCCGGTGCGGAGATCTCGAAACGAACGTCGAACTTGCCCTTCTCCGCTACAGCGGGGGAGGACGTGATCGCGTCTTCACCGACTTCATAGCCGCCTGTCATGCCGCGCTAAGCAAAATGGATGACACAAGGAAATGGCGAGGCATCATTACCTCCTTCGTCGATGAGGATCGAGAATGCATTTTCGCCGTACGCACCCAGCAGGTAGTCACGAATAGCAGTAGCGCCCTGTGGACACAGTTAACATTAACTTGACCAGCGAGTGAGAAGATAAGTCCTACCGAAATGCCACCGCGTTCTTCGTCAATGCCATATGCAAGCACGATCGAACGCGTAGGCTTGAAACCTATGCGCAACAACTCCTCGACGGCCGTCCTGCGTAGAGAGTTAGTACGGCCTTTGACGAGTAAATTAGTGATAGTGTGTAAACTCACAAGGTACCGATCAAGCCGGGTTTGTCGTCGCAACTGCCTCGACCCCAGATATATTCACCTGATAACGATTCAACATTAGGTCCGATGAATGATGCAGGAGCGTGGCGTTTACCATCATAAAACCCGGAGAAGGGTGGGTGCTGCCACACGTCGATCGTCAGAGGTTCAACAGGCACAACATCTGCGATAACCAATTCAGCGAGCTAGCAAGGCTTGTGTGCGCACCCACAAACCTTGGTGCGCCGTCAGGAGTGCAGGCTTGAGCGAGTCATCGCTTCCCTGCCAGTGGTACACTAGGGCGTATTTGTTCACATGTGTCTTCTTGAGGTTCTGGTGCCTGTGCCCGGAATTATGAGGTTGCTCAGAAGCTTTACGGATTCGTACTCACAATAACGGGAAGTGCTGCTCAAGGTAGGCGTGCAAGTCACCAAATATCTCCCAGCGCTCGTCCTGGCCTGGAGGCTTTAGGTCGTCATACGCGACAGTCCTTCAAAACATGGCGTGAGCACTGCGTATCGACGCGTTTGATATACGATATACGCGACGTACGGAACTCTGATCGCTCCTCCGAGGGATTCGTATGCCTTCAGTTTGAACGCGTCCGTAGCGAACTCAGCCTCCAAGGCATCCAGGAACGGGCTATTCTTCTGCGGGGCGATTGCCGTGGTTTGCGGGCACACAGCGCTAGCCTCGGCGTGGCCGCCCCATGAGAGAGACGACAGGTGCTCTTGCACTCCCGCGCGTGCAGCGGTGCCGCACGCGCGGAGATGGGGGCTTTGCGCTCCGAGGTAGAAGACAGACAGCCCGAGTGCAGAGCAAAGCGCGACGGCGAAGAATCTCTTCGTCTTGAGGCCGCGCTTGTGCTGGTCTGCGGAGTCATGGAAGGGATGGGTGTCGTACGGGTTGACCTTCTCATCCACCTGCAGGCCTTCCACGGTCCTGCCCTCGTACAAATGGCCGGCTTTCTCGGTTTGCCGCATATTGACGCAAGTACCGGGGATGCTTGCGGGGCGGACGAGACGAGGAGAGCTGGGGGATCCTTTCGTGGTGGTTTGGATGAAAGGTTGTTCACAACGTTCGGAAGAGAAGACAAACGTGAGATGCCGTCCATACGGCCGTCTTATCAGGGTGAATGCGATTCCAGGCGGATATTGCAAAGGCCAGACATACACACATGCAGCGCATACAACTCCCCGTGCCTCACATATTCCCGTTGAGCGTCCACTCTATCACCTTCTCGCGCGTAACTGCAGTGGAACTCGATAGAATTGCCGTCGTTGTCGCGGTTGTGCTTCAGAGTAAGGGTCGCGTTCAAGCGGGAGCGGGGTAATTGGCGCCCCGCCTCGCACCGCGCGGAACTCGCGGTCCGACCAAATAGTCACGTACCTGTCACAGAAGTCACATGCAGTCACAACCTCGCAAATTCGTCCAGCGGTGGCAGACGCCCACGCCGTTACACCCGGCCCACTCGCGCTCACTCACTCGGTCGTGTAGGCTTCACGGCAGCCTCTGGTTTCTCGTACTCTCGGCGTTAATCCCCTATATCTTGGCTAATTTGACGCGCTCTGGGAGCCTGACGTGAGGATGTCTTTGGTTGCTGCTCTCCGGACCGGGCGTGCTGTCCACTCTACCCCTGCTACGCTTGCTTCTTCTGCCGGTGTCCTTGTCCATTCGAGGGGTTATGCTGCCGCCGTGAAGCCCGCGAAGAAGGTCTCATGTGCGTAGCCTTTACTGCGCTGAAGCGCGAGACTCTGGTCGTGTTGACGAGGCTACCGTACTCTAGCAAAGTTCAAGGCGAATGCGGGCAGAGATGACAAGGAGAAGCAGGGGCCCCGGGATGCTGGTGTACGTCTTCACGGTGTTATTGGAGGCCAATATAACGCCGCTGAACATGGTTTGCTGGGTCCTGTCAGGCCTACCATCCCATGCCCGTGAACAGCCTCGCGAATCCTGTCTTCCAAACCGAGAACATAACCTCGCTGCAATTGCCCACCTTCCGTCCTGTGAGTAATTATTGTTGGCAAAGGCTACTGAACGTGTGCACTGATACTGGGGGTATGTCTACAGGAAGCCATCACTCCCTCAGCGGTGGCGAAGCCTATGGCTTTTCCGCAAGGCGAGTCCAAAGCGCTCAAGGCCTACGGTTTGCCGAGGAATATCTTGGTCGATGTATGTCACTGCTCTCAACAAGCTTGTCGCACGGCATCCCCTAACACTGGTACTTGCCTTGTAGCACCTGCTGTTGACGAAACCATGCTCGGTCATTCGGGAAGCGACCGTAGACCTGCTGGATCAACTCGACAAGGCGTCTGGGTCGTCTAGCAAGGATACGAGGCTTGTGTTGAGTGAGTTTACAGGTTCGATACTCTTTCCCGCGTATTGATGTCATGACTTTAGCTGGCAAGACTGGGTGCGGGAAGAGCTACCTTCTACTGCAAGCAGTGCAGTACTCCATTCAGAAGGACTGGATTAGCCTGTACATTCCCAGAGGTAAGCAGCATTGTAGCGCAAATCTACAGTTGTGTCACCACTGAGCTGGTGTCCTCAGCCATTAGCTTGGTCAACTCCTCATCATCGTACGCGTACGACGCTCGCACCCAGACTTACGGCCAGCCTGCATTTGCACAGCAGTTGCTGAAGCGATTTGTCGACGTGAACGAGGCTCTTGTCCGGTCGTTGGCAACGCAGGCAGCATACACGTTCGACGAGCGGGAATTTAGCAGCGGCGCGCAGTTGATGGACCTCATCAACTTGGGGCTTGAGAACCAGAACCACGCACCCGCCGTGCTCACCGCGCTTCTGGACGAGCTAGCGAAGCAGACAAAGTGAGCAACATCTATGCATCATTGCACTCGCGGAGGCTCACACATATGCGAAGGTACCCGGTATTGCTCGCTATCGACGACTTCCAGGCGCTGTTCTGCATGTCGCAGTACCGCGACCCGTTATTCAAGTCAATCAAGGCGTACCACCTTACGTTCCCTCGGACGCTGCTTGAGTTCGCGAGCGGGAAGAAGTCCTTTGTATGCCTTCGTGGCTTTTCAATCGCTGGACTCGACTAACATGCTGTTTTAAGGCGCGAGGTGCGGTCCTGGGAGCACTTTCGACACAAAACACGACCTTCCGCGCACCGCTCGAGCTGGTCGAGTCTCTAAACTTAGTGCCGTCGGTCCCGACAAACGCCTATGTCCGCCGGGAAGCGGAGCTGATCGAGTACGCGAAGGGCCTGAAGACATTCCCTGTGCCTGAGCGGTTGAGCATTGACGAGGCGGCGTCTCTCTTCGACCTGTGGCACCAGACCAAGGCCTTGCACATACGTGAGCACCTCAGTAGCCTGTAAGTAACACGTCCAACTGACGCGAATGTGCAGCTCGCGGCGACGAGATCTTCCTTGCGAAGTACACGGAGTCGGGAGGGAATGCGCGGGAGTTTGTGAAGAAGGGCATCCTGCAGACCGCGACGCTATAGACCCATCTGTCGCGCATATATCTACCCTAGTACCTATACTAGACCGTAATTACTTCCCTGCTCGCAGCTGGGGGTGCTCAAAAGTCCTGCATCTGTGGCTAAACGGTCACCTGACAGACGCGTCGCGGCGGGCGCCTGCGTGTGGTTTGAAACCTCCAAGGGACGCGTTTGGGCGTCTGCACCGCCTACTAGCCGACAGCCATGTCCCGTCTCCCACGGTTGCGCTCTTCCTCCCCCGACAGGCCACACCACCCTCCGATATTCACCAGCACCATGGCCGGACCCAACATCGCGTCGTCGTCCACCGGGACGACGACGTCGCTCAAGCGCAAGGCCCCGACACAAGAGAACGAACACCCGCGCAAGCTCGCGGCTATCGCGGAGGCGGACACGAACCAGCCCTTGAGGCCGTCGAAGTTCGCGCCGAATACGGCGGCGAGTAGGCTGGGGAAGGGGCCGCCACCGCTGACGAAGCCGCGTGCGCCGACGCTGAGCACTTCCACCGCGGCGAATGGGACGAGGAGGACGATGCGCGCAACGAGTGCGCCACCGAAGACGGCGCCAGTGAGACCTCCCGCTAGGCCTACGTCGAGGGCTACCACTACGTGAGTGCTTGTTCTGCTTGATATGGCGTTGCCGTTTCCGGCACGTATGTGAAGACACAAGATTTGTGAAAGTTGCCTGTGGAGACGGCTATGGGTGCCAGTCCTACCTCAACACTATGAACACTATGTGATAATCAAATACCGGTTCCGTCTGATACACTTCCCAATTATGCGGTGTGTAGTTCGCTTGAGATTCTTACCCAATGCATCATATCCAGGGCTCGACCGACAACAGCATCTGCTGCCAACGACGAACGGTTCGACTCCATACAGCAGCAAATATCCAAGATCGAAGAAGCACGCGCCGCCGACGCCGCCCGCCTCGATGCCGAACTCGCGCAAGAACGCGCCAAACGATCCGACCTCCAAGCCTCGCACGAAGCCCTCTCCCGCGAGCTCACCAACGCCAAGACGCAAGAACTTGCACAGCGACAGGAGCTCTTCATCGCCTCCGACGAACTCAACAGCCTCCGACAGCGACATGAGCGCGAGATCTCCGAGCTGCAGGCGGACCTGCGAAGGAAAGACCGCGAACTGCGCGAGCTCAACGAGGACCTTCGCATGTACCAGTCCGACCTCGAACGCGAGCGCGAGACCGTTCGGGGTCTCAAGGCGACTATCACCCAGCAGGCGACCGCACAAGTCAGCCTCACCGCGCAGCTGGGCGCACTCCAGGCCGAGAAAGCTGCAGTGCAGGTGGAGTTCGACCGTACTTGCGGATCGAAAGCGGACCTGGCGTTGCAATTCGAGCGTGCGCAGAAACGGATCGCCGAGCTGGAGTGTGAGACGCGCGAGGGCGAGATGGTGCGGCGCAAGCTGCACAACATGGTGCAGGAGCTGAAGGGTAACATCCGCGTGTTTGTGCGCGTGCGGCCGGTGCTGCGCTCCGATATAGTCTCGTCGACACTGCACTCGTCGGGCAGCTCAGTGGGCGCCATCACGGACGGGACGGACAGCCCCGATCTGCAAGAAGAGGCCAAGCGGCGCGAGGAGGCGATGGCGCAGCTGGTCTACCCCGACAAGATGGACCACCGGGAGATCGTGCTGAAATCTTCCAGCGAGAGCGCGACTGGGCAGGAGCGCAAGGACGAGTGGCAGTTTGCGTTTGACAGGGTCAGTATCCAGATCGATGTAGTGCGACAGAATTCTCACGTTGTATACAGGTCTTTGAGCCCCATTCCTCCCAGGCTGAAGTCTTCGAGGAGATCTCACAACTCGCGCAGAGCTGCACGGATGGTTACAACGTCTGCGTGTTCGCCTATGGTCAGACCGGCTCTGGCAAGTCGTTCACGATGGAAGGCGGTGCTGTACGTGCTCTCACTATACTTGCTTATCGGATGCAAAACTCTGACGACCTATGTCTAGTCTGAGACTAGTGCTGGTATGATCCCTCGAGCGGTCGAGCAGGTCTTCAGGGTCGCGGACGAGCTCAAGAGCAAAGGCTGGCAGTACAAGATGGACGGTCAATTCCTCGAGATCGTGCGCCCACACCCCTGTTTTATCTCTCCACACCGCCGCTAACCAAACTCCTCACAGTATAACGAGACAATCAACGACCTCCTCGGCAAGGGCGAGTTCGATAAGAAGAAGCACGAGATCAAGCACGACCCCAAGACCGGGCGCACGACTGTCACCGACGTGAACGTCGTCCCACTCGCGTCCGCCACGCAGGTCCGCACGCTGCTCGCGCTCGCACAGGGCCGGCGCACCGTCGCCGCGACGCTCATGAACGAGCGCTCCTCGCGCTCGCACTCCGTGTTCACGCTCCGCATCCGCGGCGAGAACACGCTCACGGGTGAGACGTGCGAGGGCTCGCTGAACCTCGTCGACCTTGCCGGCAGCGAGCGGCTCGAGAAGAGCGGCGCGGGCGGAGACCGGGAGCGACTGAAGGAGACGCAGAACATCAACAAGAGCTTGAGTGCGCTGGGCGACGTGATCGCAGCCCTTGGGGAGAAGGGCGAGGGGAAGGGCGATAAGCACATCCCGTACCGGAATTCGAAGGTGCGTGTGCTGGGATGTGCGGTATTTGTGGACCAGGTACTGATTAAATGGCCGCATATAGTTGACTTTCCTGCTCCAAAACTCGTTGAGCGGGAACTCGAAGACACTTATGTTCCTCAACTTGTCCCCCCTTGCCACCCATCTCAACGAGAGTCTCTGCTCTCTGCGTTTCGCGACCAAGGTGAGCTCTGCACGACCATCCTTGTGGCTCTCATTACTTATATGTGCCTTCCAGGTCAACAACACGACGATCGGCACTGCCAAGAAGCAGGCCAAGCAGATCGCATAGTTTCGGTATACATTCCTCTTAGCTTACTTCACGCACTGTTTTTCAATTCTTCTGCTGCTGCGTGCCTTGCTGTCGTATGTATCGGACTTTAGTCTATCCATCTGTACGTTCCAGTGTATACAAGCAGATTACGCTCCACTCCCGAGAGCTGGCTATAGTGCAACAAGACGTGGCATGGTATGGTACAAATGAATCCTAAACGTATGTACGGGTGCGACAACAACGAAAACATGGCGTGGAAGGGATCCAGTGAAGTGAGGTTGCGGGAGAAGGGGTTTCAAGGGCCCTGCGACAATGTGCGTGTCCGCTCTCGCTCCCGGAGAGACGCTTTCTTGACATCGCTGGTCCACTTGAAGTAGTTGCAACGGTAGCGGTGGTCGACCTCTTCCCTCAACCGCTCGCTCTTGCCCTTGTCATACCCAGGCCCAACGGGTCTACATATCCATGCGAGATCGTTAGCCACAGCCGACGCATATATCCAACAAAACAACGCACCTCGAGCAGATGAAGAACGTCTTGCCCTTATTCGGGCCCGGCTTGTTCACGGTGTACATCTTCGTCGGCTCGCCGTGCACGGTGCAGTGCGGCGGCTGTATAGGCGCGAAAAGCTCCGACCACGCCGCCTTCTTCTGTGTGGGATCCTGGGAGGACGATGGCGTGGGCGAAGGTTCTGCGTCCTCCTGCGCGAGCTCGCAAGCGAGGCGGTAGTCCGCGTCGAGCTGGTCCTGTTCTGCTTGGCTGAGGGGTGGGGTGTCGGGGGCAAGTGCGGAGGTGGAGGCTGTGGGGGCGTCGTCCTCAATCTCGATGACTTCGCGCGATTTGGAGGGGGAGGCTGCGGCCGGCTTGGAAAAGAAGGACGCGAGGCTCGCCTGCCCTTTGACTTGTTTCCGCTTCTTGGACGAGCTAGCGGTGGGTTCGAGAGGCTTCCGCTTGTTTGTGGCTGATGTAGGTGCAAGTTTCGACGGTTGTGGAGGCTTAATCTTCTTCGAGACTTCAGGGGATGGTGCGGGTGTGGAGGCGATAGGCTGAGAGGCGGATTGGGTCGCCGAAAGTTGAACGTCCACGTCCATCACAGCACTGCTGTTGCCGGGCGGGTCAGCTCGCTGAGAACCGGATAGTATTGGAGGGGTCTGCTGTTCGTTGTTGGACGCATCCTTCGACACTGCGCGCTTGCCAAAAAATGCCGACAGGACGGTTTGCTTCCCAGAGAACTCGTCCCAGAACTTGGCAGCGAGCCGGGGAGGGTCCCGAGCAACGTCTGTCTGCTGCATCGCGTCGCGGAGTGTGACGGTCTCCCCAGATTCGAGCACAATCTCGTCGCGTAGATCGATGTAGATTGGACAGTGGTCTGAGCCTTTCAGTGAAGGCTGAATGTCGCCATGGCTAATCCATGGGAGCAGGCCTTTGGTGACGAGGATGTAGTCGATGCGACCGCCATAGTTCGTCTCGCGAGCTTGCAGCTTCGTGTTCCAACCTATGATGTGGTTGTCAGCAAAATATGCATGTTTTAGCGTCGATGCGGCTTACATGTGTATAGGCCTTTCCGCTCCGGCCAAAACGTCCTGATGACGTCAATCATAGGGCCGTTGGGACTTCGCCACTTGTGAAACCATGCGCGCGCAGGGTGGTCGTAGAAGGTGTCTTGGCTGCTCGCGAAGTGTCCCTCAGCGTGATCGAGGGGCGTCGCGCAGACGTTAATGTCGCCGAGGACGATGACCTCACGATGCTCCTCTTCAATAAGTTTTCGCACGCGCTCCTGTAGCATGAGATGGTAGTTCATCTTGAACGACAGCCTCGCATCCGAAGTCTCGTTCGGACAGTAGACGTTGATGAGGACGAAGAGCCCGAAGTCGACGACGAGGCCGCGTCCCTCAGCGTCTAGGCCCTCGAATGTTGCCGGAACCTCGCCCTGCTCATCAGGATATGCAGTGATATCGTGTGGATAGGGATACGAAGGCGAGACGCGTTCCTCGGGGGAGAGTGGGGGCTGAAGCTGTAGCCTGCCCGACAGTCCTTCCTCGGCTTTGAGAGGGGCTGCAGTGCGCGAATTCGCGTAGACAGCAACACCGCTATATCCGCCTTTGCTGACTGGAAAAGAAAAGAAGGAGTGATAATGCCCTGGGAGCGCGACGTCGCGTGGTAGGCTCTCACGGGATGACTTCATCTCTAACATCTATGTCAGCTTCATATGGATGAGTTCATGTTGTATATTACCTTGGAAGCAGATGATATCTGCCTTCAGTTCATCTAGAATACCTTCGCATGATTCGAATGTGTTCCATCTACAGAGGTTTATTGAGGACCGCGTCTATATCTTGAACGGCGTTGCTCACGGATGGTATTTGGGCAGCGTCCTGATGCCATTCTGGTTCAATCATCGTCAGCAACAGATATAAATGCATCATGCTGAGGCATTCTCACGATATTCCATGAGAGTATCCTCATGCTTCATCAACTGAGTGCGACTGATCGAGAAGCCTGCAAACGTTTGTGGGATATGCACGAATGCCAGTGCACCCCGCGACGCGTGTCAATACTTACTGAGACTCTTACGAGCAATGTATGAGCTCCTTATACGCTATATTCTCGCAGGTTATGTGTGCAGAGGACTCTATGGAGTGACTGAAAGAATTTGGTGGAGGATGGTGGCGGAAGCGCGTCAAGACGCGTCTGCGAATGATCGACGCGTGTAGAGCGCAAGCGCCCGTCTGACCCCGCATACACTGCTTATGTCAGCAAATATTTCGGAGCACATTTTGCTAAAGCAGTCTCCGCCGTTCTGCACCCTTTGCACTCGACGCCTCGCTCTCCTCATCTCCATTCCATCATCTGGCAGCTCTAGCTTGCCAACATGGGTCGTCTTCGTCGTTCTCGCACACATCACGCCCAAAGAGACGTACACAGAGCAGCGCGGACAAGGGTACGCTCATTTCAAAACCTGCACGACCTTACCCCTGATGCGGGAACGCTGTATAGGCCCGGACGCGCGATTTGGACCAGATACAGTTGATAGATCTCGACCCCAAGGTGTGCCAAACCCTCGTGTCCCTGCGTGCGCTGTTCCTCATGTCTTCCAGAACCGCGCTGCGCTTGAAGCACAACCGCTCGACTACGAAAAGCCCGGTCTTGCACAGCATTACTGCGTGGAGTGCGCGAAGTGAGCGTCGTGCTACCCTTTTGTCTTCAGGGTCCATCTAACAGTCCGCAGGTACTTCGAGTCAGACCACGCTTTGCGAGCACATTGGAAGGGCAAAGTACACAAGCGCCAATGCAAGCTTCTCAAGGACCCTGCGTACACAATCGAGGAAGCCGAGCGGGCTGCGGGTCTTGGAAAAGAAGGAAAACGTCCGACACCGACGAATACTGCTCCCGAGCAGGAGATGACCGTATGATATCCCCGGATTAGACTTCGTGTATCACTTTGGTGCGATTAAGTTATTGATTTTGCTGTACTGCTACATTCACCTCTCGAATAGAAGACCGCTGCTAGGCGTCTTCCTATGTATCCGAACCTTGCCAACGTGGACGCATTGCATTGCGCCTCATACACGAAAGTCCCTGTGTTCTGCAGACACCGTAAGAGCACCTTTTCCGCCGTCCACAGAACCCAAAAGTCGCGTTGCTACTCCTCGCGCTGTGGACTATATAGCCGAAGAGGGTATGTAAGTAGATCGCTACACTGTACGGATATTGCGCCACTGCTAGCTAACGTTCTGTAGCAACATGGCGCCGCATATTACACTAGAAGACACATAATCTACAAGCCAACCACAGTACACTGTACCCTCGAGGTCGGTCCCTTTTGAAGTCGGGAGTCATATCATCCCTACGGTTGGCGACCAGTCCTGCCCGTCACCGCTGGTATCTCTCCCCTGTTCCTGCCGACTCGTGTTGCTGATGCCGTCCTCCGCTCCATCGATCCCTGCCCGAACGAACCCCGCCGATCCGGATACCTCAGCTTCGGACGCCCGGCGCCTTGCCCGTGTATCTCTCTAGTCATCGCCCCTCTCCCAAGCGCGCTCCCCCCGCTGCAGCTGGTCCCAAATAAATTCCAACGCGCACAACTCCCCCATCAAGCCGTGCGCCGACAGCTTGCGCGCCGCTGCATACGCCCAACTCTGCGTCGCACGCTCGCTCCCGTCCGCCGTCCTGACCTCCTCCATGAGAGCTACCGCGTCCAGGTACCGCCTAGAGCTGATCATCCCGATGCAGACCGACCCACGATATTGTTCGAGCTTCTTGTAGCGTACGCGCTCGCGCCACTCGTACCGGAAGCCACCTGCGGACGAGCCTCGGATGTAGAACGTGGTGGCCTCGACGAACCCGTGGCGGTCGTGCCCTGTCTCGATGCAGAGGTGCCACTGGTATGGGCGGACGCCGTATGGTCCGATGCCGCTGTGGAAGTGTGCGATGACTACTCTCAATGGCATCGTTGGGCGTTTTAGTGGCTAGAGCCAGAGCCAGAGGTGAGCAGGAGTGGCTAACTCAACATGGCGCGCGGTCACGGGACTCACTGGACGGACGTGAATGGAGGTAGGAGAGTCAAGGGACTGGTGAGTGGACCTCGGCGCGCCCCCCGCTTTTGTACCCCCAGGACAAAAGGCTGATGTTGCGCACAGACACCCCGCACGCGTACGGACAGCTGCGGATGGCAGGAGTACGCGTAGAAGAAGCCTCTAGATCCTCGTGTAGCCGAAGACCCTCTGGCCATGCAGCATCCCATCAAATGCGATTTAATCTCCCGTCGGAGGTGCTTCGATTTGTGCGGTGGCTAAACGCGAATTATCAATAGCACCCCTGCTCAGCAGAAGCCCGTTGTCAATTGCTCTCCTACTCGCATTAGGATTCGCACTGTACGGTCCACTCGCTTCACTTCATAGGTGCGCTTTCTGCCCCTTAGCTGAACGCCTTTTTCACCGTTGGTTTTAGCCACCCGACGCATGGCGACCGAACGCACTAAGCGAGGTCCGCCTCCGCCAGAGGACGCCGCATTACAAAGCATCCGAACTTCAACTCCAGCGGCCTCAGCCAGGTACTGGTCTCATTCGAACCTCGCGTATCGCATCTTCCGCTTTCCGAGGAAGGTCATCGAGTCCTACCTACGAGGTACATCTCACGGTACCCTGAACTGGCATCCTCCGCGTTCGTGCCCCCCGGAGGATGCCTCTGTTCATCCCCGCTGAATATTCGCTGCAAACAAGCGGTCTCGGGGACCGCTTCCATGCCCTAGCCCATCCCGCTTCCTTGTCCACTCGCCGCCGTGCCATTTGACATGCTCCCGGTACGTTTCGCATTCTCGTGGAGGCGGCGTGCCAGCAGTAATGACACTCCCAAGAATACAACCTATGAATCTTCTCCCGTGCTTCCTAGCCAGCGCGGCACGGCAGCGACGGCCTCCGACTCAGCGCGCAGCGGGATGTGATCTTCTTGGGGTTGCTGCCTCGTGCTACGAGTGCGGCCGCCCCACTACTCGACCACATGCTCCCGGTCGCTTCGGCAGGAGCTGCCGACAGGGCTCTGGGTGCAGCCTTTCATCTGTCGCTCGCTTGGCGGCCCACCCGCCGGCGAGGCATGTGCGGACACAGCGCGGAAGGGACAGATCAGCACAGTTCACGGCATGGGCATTGTACGCTATCTGCATCGACCCCGGGACAATAGCCTTCGTACTCGAGGTGTATTTTCATTGTCCTCCGAGCTGAATCAATAGGGGCTTCTTGCAGAGAGTGTGGGAAGCCGCTCCTGCGCGTATTTGGAGGGCCGGCCTCCAAAACGGGCATTCGTGAAAATTCAACGGTGAAAGTGGTCGGCAATTTGAAGTGGAGGAAGCCCATCGACCAACCGTCTTCCCTCTAGGGTAGCTGCCCGTGAAACCGCGCGCGGGTGAATTCGGGTCGTAGGAAAGGTTGACGCAGGTCCCAAAACGGGCGTGAGCGAGGGCAGGTTGGACGAGCACGATCGCGTGTCTGATCCGCGGCCCTTCGCTAATCGGTCCGAACACGTTCATGGGAACGCCAAATGGGCTGAGCACAACAAGTGCGGAGCAGGAACACACGGCTCTTGGTGTGTCGGTATACGCCTGTAATGTCCACTGCTCAGAGTCAGCCGTCCGAGATGACTTGGACCTCCCCGCGGAATGTGAGAGATACAAGAAGCCAAGGGTCGGAGTGCCGCGGGCTCGAATTGTCGATCTTTCGAACAGCCACTCGCAGAACGGTCGAGGCACATAGAGGCACATCCGCGTACTCGGGGCCTGGGACAACCCTGACCTCGGTCTCCACAGCGCGATCCATTAAATGCCGGCGGGTGCAATATAATCGGAGCCCACCGTATCTCAGCGCACAAAAATAAGTAATTGGTTTCCAGGCGAACTGGCGGTGAACATCGAGAAGTTGAGACTCAAAGTTACTATAGCCTGAGGTTCAGAGCCTAGATGAAGTTAGTGATACGGCCTGATCTTTGAAGAACATCGCACATCTTCTCAAAGAACTATATACAAGGTGACACTTTTTAGGCAGCGTCTCTCAAGCGATTTCATGCGTATAGTAGTGAGGTATAACAGGCAGCGAGTTAACGAGAGAGAATTTATGAGGAGTGGCGAAACGGGGTTCCCGGGGGTCAGTCAGCGCCCTTCACGTGCACGGCGCGTCGCGCATCGGCGTCAATGTCGGGCAGTGGCGCGCGCCCGCCACAACGCCGTTGTGGCGTCGTCCACCGTCACGTCCACCGACTTCGTAGCTAGTTCGCTGTCAGCAAGTGATAGCACAAAGACTAAAAGGAAGCGAACAACGCCGGGTCCGGCGTGCGCCACATCGCTCCGGAGGGGCCATGTCGGCGGAGGGCGGCTTCGGGTCCGGCGCGAGCTGTCAGCCCCATGTCTTCGACGGAGACATTTGTGAAGCTGGTGGTGTCCACGATCGAGGCTAGAAGCAAGGTACAAGAGGCTGGCATAAGGTCTAGATCGAATCACAATAGCTGCCTACCGGAAAGTCGCGGCGGAGTGCGAACCCGCGCACAGGTATAAATCCCCGGACGCACGTCCCATGTTCCAGTCGCCCCTTGTCCTCTCCCACGTTGTTACCCCCTGCGACCCTCCCCCTGCACCCTCCCGCACTTGAGTGGCCTCCGCGCCGCTACTTATCCCAGACATCCTCATTCAAAGGGCACGTTGCCACCCTCCTACAGTGGCACGAACCTGCCACCTTGTCCGACAGAGTAGAAGACCAGGCCTTGACGGCGTCGCCACCGCACAAGAACATAGGACATATTCAAGACGTTAAATGTGCGATGCACGTCGATGGCCCACGCTGAACCGTGAGCTATCTTCTTTTCTCGGGCCAAGTTGTCGAACAACAGGCCTAACAAGAGGCGAATCAAGCTGAAGGTTTGGAACGCACCTGAACGCCGAAGGCCAACCTCATGGAAGAGCAATGCATATTGGCAGATGCGGGCGACCCGAAGGCGACCGTGACCGAGTTATTGCACCAGTACCGTCAGCGGACGAGGCATTCGAAGTCACGGAAAGGTCGCTCACGAACATGTGCGTCAAGTTGAACACAGAGCAGATCGCAATATTTCTGTGCATAAATCCCTCAAGGACAATCTGGACGACGACCACATGCGAGGCCACCGACTGGCGACTATTTGCTATGGCCCGGAAAACCCAATCAATAAGGATGATCAAAGCAGGATCAAGGGGATATTGGACGACATATCTCGAGACCGGTGGCCAATATGCGATCGAAATGGAAGCACCGCGCTTTGGTATAACACTGCATATCCTGGAGAAGAAGGATCAGTTCATGGCCGAAAAACACACACAAAGGCGATTGATAGAAGAAAACAACCTGGCAGTTATGGCAAGGTCCAGTCAAAAGACCTGTGTAGACGACTGAGCCGGCGACAACCTGAAGCACGTCTAACAGCTGGAGGCCTACAGGTGAAGATCCGGCACCAAACCAAATACGAGGGCCGAAAATTGGGAGCCATCAATAACCTAGGTACACGACAAACATCAATAGCGGATAATGTGGTCAACTTACTGGCGGCATGGGTGTATTCAAACCTACCAGGGCCCGCTCTTGAGCTTAAGGGTCGAACTACTACGCAAACCGAGCGTGAATGTTCCGTTCAGTTGCAATATAAAAGGCAACAAAAGAATGACGCACCTTCCTATGAAATGCGCCTATATCCGAGTCATACCTTACTCGAAAATGTCAACACGGCTACGAAAGGCGGTGAGTAAAACGGGGTACAGAAACTCGTAAGCGTGCCGATGTCCCTCTCATAGATACTAAATGGTGTTTATTGCAAGGACTGCATGTGCGGAAAACATGAGACGACGACGGTAGAGAAAATTGCAGTAGGAATCAAGCGCGTGCGTGCGTGCGGGCGTGCGTATGTACGGTGCGTCTGGGTATCTATGAGCGAAGCAGGAGGCTACTGGAGAGGGTGACAACTGACCGGCAATATTACGGCGCTGCCGGGGCCAGCGCAGGCGCACACAGCGCGGCCGAACGCTATTAGGGGAGTGGTAGGAGGGAGGACGTACATACAGACCGAGACTTTATCCAAGACCATAGCATCGTCAACGTCAATCTTCGCCCTCGTGCATGTCACAGATCGTCGAACGTAAGTACAGACGCGCCCTCGACGTCAGGGTGCTCGGAGAGCAGCCCCGGCTCGCCGATGTGCAGCGTTCCGCCTGCCTGCGCGCTGCGCTCGAGGAGGTCCTCCCACTTTGCGGCCTTCTCGCGCTCGGACAGCCTCTGCCGCGGGCTTTCGAGCTCGCGGAACGTGAGCGGAGAGCGCCGGGATGACACCGCAGATGCGGGTGACGTCGGATGCGACGCGCCAGATGAGGGTGACGTTGACGAGGTCGCGGATACCTGGCGTGCGGTTGACGCATAGCTCAGTGCGCCGGTCGACGGGCTTCGAGCGAGGCTCACGTCGACGCGGACTACGGGCGGCTGCCCGCGGGGCGTCGCGGGTGAGCGTGGCATCGTCGCAGACATAGACTGCGAGCGCGGAGGAACATTGACGTTGGGCGGCGGCATCCGGCGCGAGCTGCGCTTTGGACGAGGAGGTGGTTCTGCCATGCCGAACTCTGCCAGGGGAGGCGGATGCGCGCAAGGAGGTGAAATGGGGGCATCGGCGTGGAAGGAGGGGCTCATAGGTGAAGCGCCTTCGTGCGTCGCGCGGCGGGGAGGGAGAGGTAATGAAGGCATGCCGTCGGAAGGGGAGGCGCGCTGAGCACGCTCTTCCACGGGGGCAGACTGCGACCGGCTGGATTTCCGCGAACGCGTGCTCGGCGTAGGTGTGCTCTGTTCCGACGCCTTCGCCATGCGAGAAAGCTCCCCAGGAGGCACGATGTATCGTCCCAAGTTCTTGGGCATAGGCGGGAGCTCCTCGCCGAGGGAGGAAAAGGACGATCGGGTGGAGGGCGTGCGATTATGGTTGAAGAAGCCGGACGAGGCGACCTCGCTTGAGACCGGCGACGACGAGCGTGTCCTGGTACTAGGCCGCTGGCCTAGGCTGCCACGGCTCTTCGTAGTATTTCCGGTGGACGGGCGGCCAGCCGTACCCGTGCTCGGGCGCGACGACGACGACGAGGCCGCTTTCGTAGAAGCGGCCGAAGGCCGGACCCCAGATAATGACGAGCGCGACTGCATGAAACGTTTCAGCAACACTCCGTTCTCGCTGACCTCTCCCGGGGCGGCATGGGATATGTCCATCGTAGTGCGCGCCGCGGCAGTCTTGACAAGGTTTTGCGGGAGCGCGGGCACCGGGGGTGGCGGCTCGTCGCTCTGGGTGTACTTGTCGCGGAGCCCGCCCGTGCTGATCCGCTTCATGAGCTTCGACCACATGCCGCCAGGCGACAGCTCTTCCTTAGTCTTCGGCTTCGGTGAGCGCGATCCACGCCCATCTTCTTGCGGGGAAGGGCTCCCTGCGGGCGGGCTGCCCCGCGAGGGTACGGGCGACGCGCGTGGGCTGCTCCGCTCTTCCAGGCGCGTGTCCAAAGTAGGCGGCTTCCGCCCTACTTTATGTCGCGTGGGGCTCTCGCGGCCGCCGACACTCCGCGAGCCGTCGTATGGTGTCCAGTCGTCCACACCTCTTGCCCGTGCTAACGGATCTCGTACCTCCCGCTCCCTCTTCATCGACCCTGCTACGCGCTTGAAAGACCCTGACACTTTCCGGGAGAGACTCCGCGAACTCGTTGACACAGATTTGGGTGCCGCCACACTTCCACGTGTTTCCCAGCCGGCGGTGACATGCCAGTCGTCGTCCACAGGACTCCCCACGGCTACCAGCTTGCCAGAGGGACTGCCGAAAACCGTGTAATACGGTTCCCCACCTTCCTCGTCGGTCTCGCCCATATCGGGTCGGCGCATAGATAGGACCGATGGGTTGGCCGAGGCCGGCCTGTATGCGTCGTTGAATGACGCGGTTTCTGCTAGCTCCTCTCGGCGCTGCTCCTGCTGCTTGTATGCCAAGGCGACTGCGCCCGCAGGGGTTAAACCCAATGGAGAATATTGCTGACTCCTGGTAGCCGCTGTCAGCGACATTTTACGGGGCAGAGTAGCGGCGCGGTTGGTGGCAGGAGACGTAGTCGGCCTGGCAGAGAATGAGGAAGTGAGGCGCTCCGAACGAGAGACACGTTTCGACGGCGTAGACCGGGGCGGTGGGTAGCTCTCATCGGTAGGGATTTGGAAGTGACTGGCAGTCGGCGTACTGGGATTTGAACGGGAGCTCGGTCTTCGCTTGAGAACATTGCGCGACGACTTTGAAGTTTGACCGTCGCTCGTCCCTGGTCTGCGTTCTGGCGTCGAGCCTTGCACTGCGCGTGTCGTTGCGGAACTCGGCCGTAGCCCCGAAGTATTGACGTGAAGTGACAGCTTCTCACGTGAGGGGCTGGCACTTTTTAGTGCGGGTGGACGAACGAGCGGCTCGCTTGGGCGACGCCCTGCCGTTGGGAATCGAGTAGACAGCGCTGATGCGGACCGTTCAGAGTCGGAGGGCAGGGAGACCATCGAAGAGGCGGAAGCACTTTGCTTGGCAGGTTTGCTCATGAGCCGTTTGAAGTCGAGGTGCCCGCTTGCATCGCGGTCATTGAAAGCAGACGGTTTCAAGGGGCTAGTGGCAGAAAAAGAGCGGGAGTTGTGGAGCGTGCGTGCTGGCGGAATGGGACTATGACGCGACGGGGAGCGAGAGCCCGACGCTTGCGGAGAAATGTTGGAGGGAGGGAAAGGATCTCGCGACCGTGCGCGGGGTGACGAACGTAAAGGCGAGCCTGAGTCCGACAACGAACCGGTGCTCAGAAACGACCCCGCCGATGGAATGGACACGCTGAGGTAGTCCGGGACGAGGGAGGACGAGGAGAAGTCCCCCACGTCGGAGAGCCACGAGCTCTGGGGCATAGAGGCGGAGGGCACTGGCACGCGACGCGACGACGGGGGCTGGGTCGTGTGGGTCGTGTGCGCAGGCCGGGAGGAGGGTGTGCTGCTCATTTTCAGGTGGGTGGAGTCCATGGTGCGGGGGTGGTTTGCTGTTGGATAGTCGTACTGCGTCGACATGCTGGGGGTTTGAAAACTGCACGGGGAAATAAGCAAAGGTTGCGCCACCGCAGCGCCCGAACTCACTGGGTCTCACTCACGTTCAGATACAGAGCAAAGCAAAGCGGAGGTCGTCGAGACAATCCAGCACGGCTAATGAATCCTAGTGGAGGCAGCGTGAGAGGGACAGACGTGGCCGAGACAGACGAGGGTGCATACATAATTACAACAAAATGAAAGACGTCTCACTGAGGCCGAGAACGGGGCGCGTAATGCAGCGAGGCGTGCACGGAGTCGTGCAGAATCACCACGTGCAGGTAGGTATGGCAATCCGTGTGGCGAAGTGATGCGTTTTTCTTTCTTGGACCAGCGACAGCAAGAAAGGGAGAGGACAGAGAGCGACGCGCGGCGACGGCGATGAGGTTAAGGACGGTTGGGCGGACGAAAAGAGCGTTGAGTGGAGTGAGCGAACGTGCAAAGGAGTGTGTGCGACCGCGCGGCGCGCTGGCGTCGTCGTCGTCGATGAGCAAGAGGAGTTTTCCCGGCCCGCGTGCCTGTAAATAATATATTATACGCCGGTTTCCGGCCCCGCGCCCCAAAAGGCAATTCCCGACGTCATTTCTGGTCATTTACTGGTCATCACTGCAGCCCAAGTCCCCGACGGTCGCTCCTCCGCTGCTCGTCGTGCAACACGTCGAAGTACTCTGGGCAAGGTAGGCCTACAGTAGCTACTAGCTAGTACATATCATGGTTGGTAATACTCCAGCAAATCACGACCCGACCACACACATCACCCCTCACGTAAATAGCACCTGTTCCTCACGGAAAAGCGTCCACCCCATGTACCCCCTTACTCGCCAGGTCCCACGGCCGCCTTTCTCCACTCGCACACGTCAAAACAGGGCGGCCCACCGCGTACCTACGCTTCCTTCGTCCCGCGCGTCAGCTCATCCAATCCCTCGTCTTGACTCCAGAATGCCGATAATTTGCCCTCCTGACCGCCGTCTGTGGCCGCGACCGCGCCGCTATCCTCCGCATTAACGACGTCCGCGACTCCGAGGCTCCGAAGATATTGCTCCTTCACGACAGTCTCCGTCCGTTCCGCCTCCAGTTCCTCGGTGCTTCCGCGCCACAGCACACGCTCGAGCGTGTGGCGCACGACCATGCGCAGGAGAATGTACCCATGCGACGCTCCGAGGGCAACGAGCAGCGCCGACATCAGATATTCTTGCGCGGGCGCGCGCGGGCTGCTGAGGTGGTGGTGCGCGTGGGACAGCGACGTGCCGACCGGCTTGCAGTGGTCGCGCGGCCGGAAAAGGTAGACGAGCGCAGAGTTCGTGAGCGCTCCGAGCCACGTCAGGAACGTAAGGGTGTCGAGCCACGGGCCAATGGTATCGGTGCGCGTAGGAATTGGTCGCCGGACGTGCACGGTGATCTTGAACGCGTCTGACCGCAGCTCAAGCCAATTGTTTACGAGTGACATGACTGCAACCGGTCCACTATGAGCGGCGTGAAGAACATTGCAACTGTATGGGCTTACCAGGCGCGAGTGGCCAGATCGTGGACCACAAGGCAACGTAGCCGAACTGCGTGACCATTTCACTGTAGTCGGCGAACAGGTCGTAGTCTGGAAGGGCAACCTCCCTGTTGATCCGGTCCAAGAACTCCCGCTCTTCCTCCAACTCGGCCAGACGCTCCCCGTCTGCCTCTGCGGTCTGGTCCTCGAACATCACACGCTTCTTCTTGCCGTTGCCGTTACCTCCGTTTGCACCGGCCGCAGGTGCTGCAAGCGAAAGCCCTCGGCCGCTCCGCACTGACGCCACCGCGCGCAAGACGAACGGTAGGCCAATCTCGAGGAACGTGTTGATGACCTGGTTCGTCACGGTGAACGCGAACATCTGGTCCTGAAGACGCGTGGAGCTGAGCTTGCCTCGAGCGCTGCCGCTGTCTCGCTCCCAGAACGTGCGGGTAGAGTTTCCGGCGGCGCCCTTCGCATCCGACGTCGCGTTGAATGAGCCTGTGATGTTTGCAGGCAAGGCGGTGAAGACGGATGAGAGCCATGTCTTGGCGGTTGTGCGAAGGGGCGTATCGCCGTGGAAGAGGTAGTACTGGACAGAGGCCATCACCTCCTCCCCGAAAGGCACATAGACGAAAGCAGACAGCGCAATGCCAAGGTAGGCCACAATGGCCGACAGGCTGAACGTCTTCACCGTTAGCGACCCATCGTGAGTCGACTGATGGCCGTGATTCTCCCAGTTGGTGAGGCGCACAGCATACGAGTGGTAGACGGCAAGAAGCCTAGGTACGAGCGCAACAAAGAGGACAGTAGGACTGAAGCCCTGGGTGAATCAATGTCAGCTATGTGCTTTCAAATCAACCGATCAAACTCACGATGAATCTGTGCCCTGGTCCCGTGTAGAGCTGAGTTACAAAGGCCTCGAAGATGAAGATGCCGGTGAGGGTTACGGCAAGCACCGAAGCGAATAGCAGGATTACAGGCAGGCTTGCGAGCATCCTCAGGTCTTTCCGCCACCATGACACATGGACATATTGGGCGCGCCGCTTCTCCACACGGAACGAGCCCTTTGTGCCCCATCGCACAGACAAAATCCTTTGCTTGATTCGCCACCATTCTACGAAGGTGATCGACCAGAGGAGCAGGATGGAGGAGTACCAAGTCGAATAGGGCATTGACAAGAAGTAGCAGAGAACGCCGACGCCGGAGATGAACAGGAGGTGCTTGGTGTAGAAAGAGAGGAAATGGAAGTACAACGCCACAGCTTCCCCAAACTATGATAGCATGTCAGAATGCGAGAAGCAACGCCACTACATGCAATGTAACGTACCTGCTCGCGAATCTTGTGAAATTTGACGAACCCGAGCTGACGAGTCGTCCACGCTCGGATCCAGGACTCGTTAAAAGTATGGTCGTGCAGCACCAACACAGACTCGACGCGATCCCAGTTGGAAGAGCCAGGAACCACGCCGAGCCCGCCGTCGGTCGGAGTAGAGGTGACATATGTATGCACCAGACGAAGTCGGTCCGCCGGGGTGAGCGGTTCTTCGGCTAGATCTCTGGTGCCCGTAGGATTTGTCGTTGGCAAGCCGCAGAGGAAGTCAGAGTATCTATGGGTACAGTTGTGAGAGGCTGAAACGGGTGGCCGCAATGTAAACCGCCGCAACAAGTCTGCTCATTAATCATTCCGAGATGGGAACGCGCTGGGGTTGGTGGTGCATATGATGCAAGCCAACAGAGTGCTCTCCTTCTAACACATCCCCGCGGAAAATTCGGAGAGCGAGCTATCTGTAGCCCAGAGTAATTAAACCCTGCCGGCCGTGGGTGGTTGGCCCTATCCACTTTCAAGGAGCACCATATAGCTGCGGTCTATCGACCTGAATTACGCCGCAGGCGTTTCGCACCTCTCCGCGCAATGACCCAGACCCCAAGTCGAACCTTTCCGGGTACGACTTGGGGTCAGGTGGGGTATGACTGAAGCAAGTGCACCTCTGGATGGACGTATGACATACCGTTCTCGCTGCACAAGACGGGTGAGCGTGCTCTGTGGGCACTGGACGAGTACCAGCAACTGCCCCTCCTTCTCGCCACGCTTCCCCACAACATGCAGCCTCCCGTTCTTCAGCACCTCGAGGAGGCGCGTGTATTGCTGGGTAGCCTGTCGTGCGTTCTCGCGCGCTTGCGGCTTAGAGAGCACCTTCCCGGGAGACGAGCGGAATATTAGGACGAGGTCGACTTGTGGCGCCATTGGGTATGATGAGCGGAGGTCCAGAGATGCGATAGGAGGACGTAGGGACCGCTTGTTGTCCACACCGGCTGGCGGAGCTGCGTATGACTTCACAGGTACGCCGGACTACACGAGGCTCCGATATGTCGACAGACGACCAAGTGGCGTATAGTTATCTAGACAGATTAAGCAAAGGGAGTACGCGTTCGTCACAATCTCGCAGCGTGTTATGTCAAACCTAGGTCGAGAAGGGGGTGCCGGGAGGAGAAAGGGGAAGAAGGGGAGTGAGTGTATGCGGCAGTCTTGCCGGCTAGAGGCACAACGGCTGCTGCCTGCATCCGTGACGCCATCATTCAATTCAAAGTCTATCCTTTTGCAATAGCTATAAATGTTATGATTTGTCAATTTGTCAAGCTTGGATGGCTCAGTTGGTTAGAGCGCAGGTCTCATATTTCCACATATGACCACCACCTGATGGGTAATCCTGAGGTCATGAGTTCGATCCTCATTCCGAGCAGCTTTTTGGTTAGTTTAGGCTCGATTGGCCCGGCGGCCAGCCACCAACGTCGATGGGCTGCGCTGAGGTGTTCGTGATAGTAAAACACTCGACGGCACCAAGGACATTGACAAGAGTACAAGACGCATAGATAATCGACCACATGACATACATTCCTGTCCGCCAGTCCTACAATACTCCTCCCAGTGAATGCACCCCGGTTCATCACGCAGGCGCACCCACTCCCTGAGGCCCAGCTGGTGCACTATGCTCGCCGTTCGCACTGATGTCCATCCCCGCAAACTGGGTCGGCAATCCGTAGAATTGTTGACCGGGAGCGGGCTGACCAGCCCCAGCGCCTGGAGAGCCCAGGCCTTCAGGCGCGTAGGGCGACGCGCCGTATACCCCAGGCTGCCCGACAGCGACGTGAGGCTGCTGTGCTACCTGGCCGTCCGGAGCGGACTGCTTCTGGATGTGCAGCGGGGCAACCTGGACGAGCTGCGTTTGCTCGACGGGGGTCGCAGCCTGTCCGATGGAGTCGCTAGACTGCGTGCGCGCGACCGCAGGATGGTGGGCGACGGGAGCGGGTGGGCCTTCCTTCACGCCCGGGACGGAGATGAAGTAGACCGCCCCGGTGGGGTCCGTACCGCCATGCGCGTAGTATTGTGCCCATGCTTGCGCGTTGGGGTCCGCGTATGTCCCGTTCGGGTCGTACACGTACGGCGGGCCGCTCTGTTGCTGGGTGGGGGTAGGCGCGGACTCTTGAGGCTGCTCCTGAGGCTGACTTTGCTGTTGCGGCTCGGGCTGAGCTTGTGCCTGAGGCTGACTCTGCGGCTCTGCCTGGACTTGTGGCTGCACCTGCGGCTGAGCATGAGGCTGGATTTGCGGCTGAGCCTGCGGCTGGTACTGAGGCTGGGGTGCAGGCTCCGCCTGAGGCTGAGGTGCAGGCTGAGCTTGTTGCTGGGGCGAATATGCCTGCTGCACCTGCTGGGGCTGGAACGGTTGCTGAGGCTGATGGGGCTGTTGAGGCTGCTGGGGTTGGAGCGGCTGCTGGGGCTGATGATGCTGGAGCGGCTGCTGCGACTGTGGCTGCATAGCCGGGCCTCCGGGATAGCCTTGCGGCTCCTGGGTAGGGGCGTACGGCGTCGCGCCAGGGTACCCTTGGGCTGGAGGCTGACCGTACACAGACTGCTGGCGGGCACCATACGCATTCGGATCGCCATACTGTTGGGGCTGCGCGGGCGGGTGAGGCTGAACAGGGGGCGGGTACTGGTTCTCAGGGGGGTATGCGGCAGGAGAGGCGGGGTAGGCGTTGTATCCCGGCTGCTCGTACACGTTGGGATTCCACCCGTACGCTTGGGGCGCGCCTGGCGCCACTTGAGGACCTCCAGGGGGGAGGTATTCCTGGCGGGCGCGCGAATCTGGACGGGCGATGTAGGACTGACTGGGTGCCTGAACGTATGGTGGACGACCATCGTATACTGCAGATTGTGTCAATACCACTTTCTTTATGTGCAAGAAAATGGAAGTGAGCATACCTCCTGTGTGACGAGCAAGACTGTCTTCCATCATTCTGTCGAAGATGGTCCTAGCCTTCACGAACGTCTCGTTCATCGACACGAGGTCAGCTGGAGACGAATGTTCAGGAACGGGGTTGCTTTGGAACATGACAGCAAACAAACCTCGCTTCTGGCTGTACTTATCAATCAACTTCACGATCTTAGGCCGGAGCGACATGCAGGACCGGTACAGTTCCTGCGAGTGGATATTTAGCGCCGCGTAGGTCCACGAGAGAGCGACGACATACCTGGATCTCTTCGTTGTCAGCCAGGTTGTCACGCGCGGGGTCCATCGTGCGCAACATCGTCAACAGCTTGTCCACATTCGCTGCCTGGGAGAAGACAGCCGCTTCCTGTTCAGCCTCCCGTGCGATCTCTGCCGCCGTGGGTTCTGGAAGGGGTTCCTACATGATGGCCCCTTAGTGTGCAACTGACCTGCGCAGTGGGTGCAACGTACCACATAATTGACCGGAAAGATACCAGTCCGACCTTTCAGCTGACCACGCCACCAATCCTTGTAGTTGCGGTCTACGACCTTGATGATGTCGCCTTTTTCGAAGGCAAGTTCTCCAGGTTCGGATGGCTCGAAGGTGTGGAGTGCACGAACGCGGGTCACGATGGGTATGTTGTCCTGGGTAGAGTGCACGGACACTGGTGAACTGCTCGCGGGCGGGGCATTGGTAGCTGCAGAGGGAATCGACGTTGGTTGAGTGACGGCTGACACAGCCGGCGTAGCCTGTGAAGGCACATATCCACCATACGTCGGCACTTGCGTAGAGCTCTGAGCAGGACGGGATGAGGAACCGGAAGGGCCGGGCGTGGCGGACGCCCCTTGTCTAGAACCGCCAGCCCCAGATCCACTGGCGCCACTCGAAGAGGCAAGGGAGTACGCCTCCCATTGCGACCTACCACCCTTATCCTGCATGGATATCTCCAACGCCCGCTGGAGCTCCTCTTCTTCCCGCCGACGCACATCATCGTCGACATCTGGCGGCGGTGGCTCATCCGGTGTCACAAACTTGTAGCCTAAGAAAGGTCGGGGAATGAGCTGCGACGAACAACAGATGTTACACACCTTTGCCCTTGAGGGTCTCGTAGCACTCTTCCATAAGACCGAGCGTGGGGTCTTTCTCAAACTCGGCCGTCCATGTTGCGACTGAGCTTAGCACACGCTTGCGCACTTTATCGTGTGTTGTCTGAGAGTGACCAAAGTAGTTAGTAAGAGATGCAAGGAAACATGCAAGAAGTATGTATGCACCCTATCGGTTACTAGCTTCTCCAAGCCCTGCGTGAACGCTCGCGAAGCTATCTCCCGATGCACTTCAATGCCGCAGTTCTTGGATAGTGCTTCGACTAAAGCGAGGGTATAGAGCTGGACGTTGGGGTTGCGATGCGCTAACCGCTTCAGCGAGGCTGCGATCACATTCCGAGCACTGCGATGGAGGGGTTGGTCTCTGCGAGATCCATACGAGCGTGTCGGGTGCGTACCCTTGTTCACCCTCCTCCTGCACTTTATCGCAAAGATTCAGGATGAGCTCCCAGTTCTCGCCTGTCAAGTTCTCATCTGTGGTCTTTGCTGAAGGAGCGGAGTACGTCAGGATCTGTAAGCGCGCAATCTGCGGTAATTATCACTCACCAACAATCTCGTCGTATGCGTTGGGTTGTCCGCCTCGAAACATGTCTGATCAAGGTGGGAGTGTAGTGGTTGTGGGGGAAAGAAAGGCTGACGATGGTGGGAGCTGCGTAGGCAACTGCGCAGTTATGGCGAGCAGCGATGACCGACGCCGAGAGCGACGCGAAGGCAATAGGCGAGGCGGTGACGGCGCGGCCCGGGGAACGCCGGCCTCGCTGTATTCGGAAGCGACGCCACTGCGCCTGCAACGCTGCCTCAGTGCACCGCTCTCTCGCACCTTTCACCCTTTCCACGACCCTCGCCATGGCCAAGAGTGCGTAAAGTATCTCGGCACGCGCTGCGAAGTAAACTCATGCTTTCCCTCCAGTCCCACGCAATTTTCGCCTGCTTGAAGAGCTCGAGAAGGGCGAGAAGGGCATCGGCGATGGCTCATGTTCGTACGGTCTCGAGGACTCGGACGATATCATGATGAGCCACTGGAACGGCACCATTATTGGCCCTGGACATGTCAGTAACGCATCCTGTGCCTTCATGAGCTGATCGGGGCTATCGCAACGCGTCGCGGAACTGACGCCTCCGCTCGTTAGACCGTGCACGAGAACCGCATCTACAGCCTGAAGATCACTTGTGGCGAGAACTACCCCGACCACCCACCCTCTGTCCAGTTCATCTCTCGCGTCAACCTTCCCTTCGTCAACCAAGTAGATGGCAAAGTCGACCCCAGCAAGCTCTCCGTACTCGCGCACTGGAACAGGAACCATAGTATTGAAACAGTTCTGGTAGAAATCAGGAGGTGATGTTGCTCTTTGACCATCATCCACATATGAGATTCTCATGTGCTTACATAGGGAGATGGCATCGTTCAACAACCGCAAGCTCCCTCAGCCACCCGAGGGCAGCACTTTCTGATCAATCAACGGACGCTATAATCGCATGACTCAGAACCAGCTGTGTACATCTCGTTACGATGAGTACTGTGTTTTTAGGATCAACCAAGCATATTTCCTTGTGGTATACGTTTACCGGCGCGATTCCATGCTCCGGGAAAGCTGGCATCCAATCTCGACAGGCGCTAAAGTTGATCGCGGCGTACTCGGCTGGACGCATGCTGCTTTTCGCGTTCTTTTCGTTCGCTTTCTCTATCTTGTCATCGCGCGTGGTGTTCTACAACAAGACTCATCTCATTTCCTTTTTTCAGGGCGTAAGTCTTAGTCTTGAAGAGAAAACTCTGCTTCTTCGTCATGCACGCCTGATCTAACCATTTTCTGTTTACGAGACCTTAGGATTCCACCCTCGGAGGTCATTTAGGGAACATCTCCTCTGCGGAAAGTTACAATACTAGCGATCGTCAGTGACGAGGTTGCTCGCTACGCACGTGAGCACACAGGCTGCATCCGAGTTGAGCGCGCAGGCTTCATCCGAGTTGAGCATGCCGGATGCATCTGAGTGTAGCCTACTTCAACGTCGGCAAGATATGTCGAGGTGAATTTTGAAGTACGCTAGCACAGTTTAAATACTGACACATTGTTCTATTGTGGATTGAGCCACAGGGCGAGCCACAGCGGTCAATGCTCGACCGTAACGGCGACCGCGCGCTGTGGCTTGAAGTCGGCGCGTCGGCGCCTAATTCCTGTTCGCCTTCTGAAGGGCGTACGGCGGAGATCTCGACAACGACCGGTACTACTGGCACGAAACTTTCCGTGTATCAATGTGTATAGAACTCGAATATTGCTTTATAATCTCAATAAACGATGTACATGCATCGAAATTGCTGTCTCGATGTCCGGCACGCAGCCACAGTTTGCGAAACGTGAGTTTGGTTTTGTTTGGCCGGATCGTCTTTACCAGGTAATGCTCGCTACGCTCGCAATCATCGTCCCGGGATCGTATATGTCACATTACGACTGCTACCATCGAAGACTGCTCGCTACCCGCCATACCCGTGGGTGGGCGAACCTCGCCGCATCAGGTGGCTCCCCTCTATCCTGGACAATACAATGTCCTATCAGGTCAACACGAACGCCCTTACCACTCGTGGGGGCAGAACAAGGCATCTCAGGCCTACGGCAACTTGCTCGCTGCGTTCAGGACAGGTATGCTTCAAGCCAGAATTAACTGTCGGGACGCGGCCCTACATCCGGCGATCCAATGTTGGCATGATGAAGCGAGGCTTATTTTATTCGGTGCGGATATCAATAAACAAACAGCCGTGTCGTTTTTGCTCAAGCATTCGTTTACAGAGGCATCAGCTAACCCGCGATGCCGGTATACAGTATCGAGGTATGTCGTCAGAGATGCCTCCGTTGACATATTCCTAATACTTTTTCTTCTGCTCTAGGGATAAGTTGTGTTACAATCATTGTGAACGCAGGTCACCATAGACTCCATGCATAGCAGTGACGTTCTTCGCCGGCCTTCGAGATTGCCTGTTTGTTCGCCCCTTTGTGCCGGCGTCTTGACGATGCTGGAGCAAGAGCCCCCTGACGGTTGCCGGCACCTGTTAAGATGGGCTGCATTTCTATGATGCCGGTGCCCGGCGTGCAGGTACGTCCCCAGTCATCGAGTTGCCTCGGTTCTCGCTACACTTATTTGTCAAATGGCGCGCTAAGGTCGAAGGGACAACTACCCGACGGCGTAGAGTTGCTGCCTTGTCATCGGCCAGCCTTGACCCCGGTACAGATCTTCGCGCCCACAAGCCGCGCACTTTGCGCCGATGGGGATGCCAACTGAGCGGCCTTTGGTATGATGTGACGGAATGTTCGTGTTCGGGTCGAATGGCGATGTATGACAGTGTTGGTCTTTCCCAGGACTCGTTCAAAGGCGAAGCTCTTCCAAACCTATTCATCGGATTCAACTCTGATGGGGCTCATATTTTACCAGCCGGGATCGACAACAGCATTGTGAAATGCACTGCTCCTCGCTGCGAGAACGAGGATGTAGATGAGCAGTCCAGCTAGGTGCATACAACATGCATTTGATGAAATTTTAGAGCGGTGGCGACATCGATTAGGCTTGTCTTCACTTCGTAGGATATGCTACTGGAAAACGACGGTGCGCCGGCCGAATGAGGGCGTCTGAGACAAGGGAGATGGAAGCCTGCGGCGATATTGGGGAAGACAAGCCGGGGTGACTGGGACAAGGGACGTGCGTCCAGGGGTCTGTACCTATGTGAAGCAGTTCGCACTGCGCGGTTAGTCTCCGGTGAGCCACCGTTACGAATGTTTCCGTCGAAGACATGGACCCGGCTGACCACTCGCGCCGGGCCCGCAGGCACCTCCGCCGACAATATAGCCCTTCTGGAGTAATGTGGTCATCGCCGCCGCCACCGCCTCGCGCTTCTTCTCCTTTCACGATCGCTCTTGCCTCTTCGGCTGACGGAGATCGAGCCGCATAGTTGGCTGAAGTCAGGACGATGGACGCCACAACGGGCGTGCGCCACAGCGCGACATTGACGTCTGACGCCGACACGCGACGCGTCATGCACGTGAAGGGGGCTGACCGTCCCCCGGGAACCCCGCCCGCCTCAAGCCGAGGCGGCGAGCCTCATATAAAGTCAGCTTCAGCTTCCTGCCATGACCTCCGTCTCGATCGCGACAGCCTAGTAACGGTTGTACGCCTCCGGGTCCTCCAGCAATGTTCGCATAGCCAACCCACGAACACAGGCGCTTTGGGTTTTCAGGTTGCGACTCGGCGTACCAAGTCGCTGTTCGAACAGGTGTGCTCCGCAGCTTTACATGTCGGTTTTAACATAACTTTCTTCAGTACCTGCAACCCGAGCCGAAGGGGATCCTAGGAGAACCGCGCCCACATACCTCGAGGCTCGCCGTATCTTCTGTCCGCATGCTTTCACCTGCCATGTTGGTGTAACTAATTGCGGTAATGCACAGACTTTGCACTGCCGGTACCTTCGCGGCCCAAGTCCTCACAAACGGAAGGGATCGCACTGTCCTTCGCCAGTGAAAAGGCGTGAAGAGCGGGCGTAGAGAGTTTCTCGAATTCTTGTCTGCCCCAGATCCGTAGCGCTTCCTCTCAGACGGATGCGGAGCATGGGCCATTGACGCTGCAGGGCTTATTCACATGCGTTCCAGCATGGGATATGGCAGTGCCTCGCCTTCCGGTTTAAAAGGATGGTCTTGAGGTCCTCGCAACGTTCGGCGAGTAGTTTTGCCACTTTATCGGACCATCGTTCTGTACAGCTCCCCGTTGCCTGCCATGCCCCGATCTTTGCCAACGGAGTTGCACCACATGTCCCACATGGTATGAATTATGCTTGCTTCCATGTCCGGCCTGTCCCCTCACATGTTTTTCTAGATCCCATACTGGGGTTCTTCCTTGGAGGACTTCACCAATGGTCCTGGGCGACTTGCACCAGTCGCACATAGCTCAGCGCTGGAGTCAGCGACACTACCACTCCCACAGGACAGTGCCTACAACGCGGGGCCCTCTACAAGCGGTGTGGCGGCGGTATGACCACATGCCCATTGACATACTGTCTTGGTGCTCATGGCTGGGATACTGCTGTAGATTCCCCGCTCAGAATTGCCTCCAAATGACCAAGACGCCCTCCCCGGAACATTCGCCACAAACGCCACAATGGACTCCGCTTCCTACATCCCTGGGTATCCCGTCTTCTCTAACGCATGGTACTCTGAACCTTACACCCATCGCGCTGCTGGAGGCCCACACGATTTTCAACGAGTTTCTGGTGCCTCTCATGTGGACCCGTCGGCAGCGCCACCGTTCCACCTCAGCAACACTTCTCAGTGAGTTCGACCTCCCAACGAGAGCACTCGATCTCGGGACTCATTTGTCGAAAGTGCTGTTTCGGGCCCTTCGAACCTCTATTGGAGCACCGCGACGACAGACTTCGATCCCTGGGTGGAACCTAGAAACCTGGACGTGTCAGTCGATCCGAGGGTTTCGCTGGACTTCCGGGCCTCTGCATATCCGAATGCCCAGCCTCTCCCGCAGACCTGGCCTGACTACGCACAGCGCTTCGCATCTGCGCCTACGAGCGACCCTCCAACATGGCTGCGAACCATAGACACGCCAGAGACGCAGCCGCGCTTCAGAACCGACAGTATGCCTGAGCATCTCGAATCGCCACCGCGGCATAGGGGCAACCCCGCTTCCTCGTCCGCCACCGCCTCAGGCTCCTCGCTCGCTGGCGCACTCGGCTCCGAGGCCCTCCCCGACAGTCATGGTGCACCCCATATGAGCTCTTCGTCCACCTTCACCTTCACTGCAGAGCCGGTTGCCGCGCACCTAGAGTGTACCCCGACTCGCCGCACGTCATCTGGTCCGCTGCGTATCAGTGCCCGCACTGGACGTCGTGCACCGTCGCCGACCTCCCCTCCACACAAAAAAACATAAAAGAAAGACAGCACGGAAGCGCACTCGCTGAGGCGACTCCTGAGGCTCTGTATCCTGCACGAATACCATGCGCGGCATGCGGCGGCGAGGAGTAGGAATTGGTTGGACGCGGTCAGAGGAAGCCTGCTTGGCGCGGTCATAGAACGGGAGCACATAGTTTCACGGACATGTCGAAAGTCTGCGGTTGTGCGCGGCAATGTGCCACTTGTAAACTGGTCTCTCGTTTGGCGCGGCACTGCTACCAGACACATGTGGGAATCGAGAGCTTCGGCACGCATGCGCATGTATGTGTATACGAGCGCACACATACCGGATATCTATACGTGACGTGAATCGTGACATCAGTGTGTCCTGTGAATATATCTTCGCTTTCGCAGCAATTGTAACTTGCTAGCAACGGAGACCATCAACACACAGGTGAGCAGTACGAGTGAGAAATGGCATGTGCATATTTGCATATCTTCTGTCTACCAATAACGTTACACAGAATTACACCGAACGCCAAGGCGATAGCGGCTACGACAGCGACGACGGTCCATGAGAATAGAGCACCCTCCACCCTCCATCGCCGCGGTCAACGGATTAGCCCGGCCCAGCTGGATAGCCCCGGTGCGCGAGCGTGGTATACATGTACGGACAAGACGCAGCGAGATGAAACGACAAATGAGAGGCGACAGACACTGGTCAAAAAAAGCAGAAAGCGCGGACACAGCCGGAATGGGATCGAGGGGGAAACGTAGACGTAGATGGGTGAGAGAACCGACGCGCGCAGGCAGGCGAGGATATCGAAACAATAGATCGGGGTCCAGGGGTGGATATAAAAACAGACGGTATTTCCTGTCGTGGCTGCTCGGGATATCGCGGGATCCGGGGTAGCGCATGATGAGAGGCAAGACGTGAAGCGGAAAAATGGCGAAGAAGGGAATTGGGCGGTAGATGGGGAAGTAAAGGAAGCAACGGCACGATTACTCGCGGGCGACCCAGTCGTTACTTCGTGAGACTAGCTCAATCGAGCTGTCGATCGTCCAGAAGAGGCGTTCGATTGCACTGCGCCCACTCCAGCTCTTCTGGTCACGAAGTACTTTAGCCTGTGAATGAAGTGGTTAGTCCTTGCGCAGGTAACAAATCAGCCGTCGCACGTACCTGTTGCGCGCCAAAGTTACGCTGGTCCAAGGCAAACGTATCCGCATGCTCGTCCAGCGCCTCCGACAGGATCTGCATGTCCTGCATGATCGCCTGGATCGCGCGTACCGCGGAGAGCGTGAGCACCTCCTTGCGGTTCCGCGTCGCCGTGCTCCCGTCTCTATTCGGCGGCGGGAGCGTCTGCGTGATATTCTGCAGCACCGTGTGCAGAATGCGGCGCGTTTCGCCCATCAGCTTTTGCGCCTGCGGGATGTTGCGGCGCGAGACGAGCACGAGCATGCGCGTCATCATGTCTGACGCGAGCAGCTCCATTCGCCTCCGCACGATAACCGGGTCCGAGGTGTTCGACGCGGGCGTGCGCGGCCGGCTGCCTGTGTTCGGCAGGAGCGTGACGGTAAGCAGGACGGGGTGCGCTAGGCGCGAGACGTGCTTGACGGCGTTCGGATCGAAGAACGAGCCGTCGACCTCGAACACGGGCACTTCGTCAATCATGCGATCCATCATGCCCTCCGCGAGGTCGGCGTAGTCTCCAATGGAAAGCGCATCGAGACCCATGCGTTGGTTGAAGGCGTCGGTCGCACTCAGCGCACGGGGTGAGTGCGTGTGATGTGGCGAAGGGGCCGGGCTGTGCATCACGTCCGAGTTGTCGAGCTCCAGCTCGACGAGCATCTCCTTGCGCTCGCCGTAGCGCAGCTCGCCGACCTCGACGTCCACGTCCCGGCCGTCCGAGGAGAGGATCGCGAGCGGCCCGCCGGAGATCTTCCGGATGCGGAAGCGGTTGCCGTCCACGATCTTCAGGTGCAGCTTCATGTTCATGAGCGCGATGGACATCATGCCGCCAATGCAGCCGGCGAGGCAGTCCCGGAGGTCGTACCAGTCTTTCACGAACGTGTACGTCCCGCTCGTGTGGTTCGACATGAGCCAGAGTGACGCCGGGTCGTGCGAGCGGCCGTAGCCGAACGAGTGGATCGGAACGTTCGCCGCCTCGGCACGCGCGAGGACGAGGTCCATCTGCGCGCGCCGAGTGGTGTCGGACGCGTCGCTGACAAGCACGAACCCGGTCACCGGGTTCCGCTGCTTGCGCTGCAGCACCACGTCGAGGCCTACACGAAACAAATGTCAGCGAAGCTCTGACAGGTCGTGCATGCAGAACGCCACGCACCATTGTTGACGGCTGTCACGACGTCCGTTTTGTCCTCCTGCGAGCCACGCACCAGGAACTCGTCGTCGAAGTCATCCCGGCGCGCGATGTCCTCAATGAACCTGCTCAGGCGACCCCGGCTCTGCGGCTTCCCGACGTTGAGGAACGGCGTCCGCCGCACCTTGCCGCCGACACCGACCTCGAACGTGACCAGACTCAAGCGGTCCTTGGGCGCCATAGAGCCCAGGATGAAGTCCAGCGAGGTTTTGATGACGCGCATCTTGAGCGCAGCAGTGCTCGGGGTCGCGTTGGGCCCCGGCACGGAGATCACCAGGATGAGGTCCAGCGGGGCATGCGGGAGAGGAGTGAGGGAGTTGGAGGGGCCGGCGGACATGTGCGGCGCCACGAGGGGTGCGGGCGACCCATAGCGGCTCAGCTCGTCATCCTCGTCCAGCGTAGAGAGTTTCTGGTGGAGACCCGCACGCGGACCGAGCGAGGCCGAGCCGTACGACGTGTTAGAAGACACGGTCGAGCGCGACGACTCATTCAACAAGCTATCGGCGGTACTAACCGTGGTGCCGGTCGTGCTCCCGCTGAGCATGCGCATCGCCTTCTGGCTCCCGCCGAACTCCTCCAGGTCGGGCGAGCGGATGTAGTCGGACTGGTGGTGTTGATGCCCGTTGCGCTCCTGGTTGTTGGCGACCAGCGCCTGGACGTGCGACTTCCAGGTTTCCAACGACGATCGGTCCTTGAAGATCAGGATGAACGAGTCCAGGCGCTCGTCTTCCATGTCAATCGTTAGGCTGAGCTCGCCAGCCACCGAGGTGTCGGTGACTTGGCGGATGTGGCGGATGTAAATCCTGCCTTTCAGACGGAGCACCCCGCGTTGCGCACCGCCATTGAGGGATCCAGACCCAGTGCCGTCACCAAATGCCGACGCTGCGCCAGCAGAAGAGAGAAGGCGCGTAAGGCTGCGCTTCTTTTCTTCCACGACACAAATGATCGCCTCCTTGAAGAGATACACGAAGAACTCGCGTACCAGGGCGTCTCGTCGCACTGACAAGAGGTCGTACATCTGGAGCGGGCCGAGTCCAGAAAGCGGGTGTCCTTTCCAGTCGATGATGCGGTTCCGAAGATCCTCTGTGATCGCAGCGAACGGCGAGTCTGCATCCTCTTCATGGATGATCTCGCGTTCGAGTGGCGATGACACCAGTGGATCTCGTGAGTTGGACGGGGATAGGTTGTGTGATCTGCCGGAGTGTGATTGCTGGTCGGATGGCATGTGTTGCGACTGCGGGGACATCATCGCGTAGTCGCGCGACGCAGAGTGTACAGAGTGGTTGCTGCTGTCTCGATACGCGTGTGTTGTATTTGGCGCGTAGTTGTCTGTCCTCGGCATCACTGCACCTGGAACGTGCGTGTTCGTCCTCTTTCCAGGGAGCTCCACTACCACCAGGCACGTCAGTGGCTGGCTGGGCTCGGATGTCCGCGTGATGGATGCGAATTCAGATTGGACCTGAATGGAGGGCGCGACGACGTAGTGCGACTGATCCGAGGACGATGCTGCCCTGTGCTCGACGGGATCGTCTTCCGTTGGGTCGAAGGGCTTTGGAGGTGGTGGCGGGCGGCTGCCGTAGGATCGCATAGATGAGGGAGTGTCGCGTCCGGGAAACAACTGTGCGCCTCCAGGATCACCCATCCCCGTAAGAGCGGCAAGCTCTGCGAATCGATCAGTTGTTGTGCATGGCCCCAGTGCTCATGAGTGTACGCACTATTCGATTTCCCGCCATCTCCGTCACCCACTTTCATCGGACGCCTGCATACACCGCATACACCGAGATTGGATTTGCGGATAACACCGCCAGCGCGTGAAGGGCCAGGTGGGGGACCATATACAGCGGTAAAGCATGCCTAGTCAAATTACTTGGTCAACATCGGTTTGTAGATGACATCCGTCAAAAAGATCAGCCAGAACGAAAGACCACTTTCCAATCCTTGACTCGTCGCGTTCGAGCGCGTCGTTAGGTACGTCACCTACAGCCATAGTACGGTTACGCGACTGCAGAAAAGTACAGGCAATACCACACGACGCAGTTAGGTCGCCGTGCGATGGTCGCACCAACTAAGGCCTTCGATGCCCGAACGCGAGAGTCCAATTTTGCAGAGTGCGAAACATAGACTGCGCCACGATATAGAGACCGACCTAGCATGCCCATATATGGTATACAGCCTTCTAGCGCGAATGTTCACGCTGGACGCTCGAAATGACATATACTCGCACGACAAGTATCGTGCAATGCAACACTGAGACAAATGAGACCCGGACAGGGAGCGCAGGCACCATTCCAGGGTCCACATAGGCTGTACAGCAAGGTGGCGCCAGGTACAGCGGCGAGTGGGGGAGGCAGTCTACGTGGGAATGGCACGGCGGTGCCAGATACAAGGGCATTCCCGCCCAAGGAAAACGCGCCAGATAGCGCGAGGATGCGCAAGTGCATGTATAGGGCGGAGGGGGACAGGAAAACTATGGCGGGAAAGATAACTCACCTCGTGAAGGGCGTGACCGCACTCGGGGACGATGTGGGGCTTCTCTCCAGGCAGCCTGAAGCTGGAGCTCAGCGGCTCTAAGCAGACGGGGCACTCGTCCTCATCGTCTGAGGTGTCGTGGCTTGACACTACGGGTAGTGGTGCGGCGACCATGGCGGCGTAGGGGTGTAGGCTTGCGTTGTCGGAAGTCGTATACGAAGGTGGCTTCGCGGAGGAGTTCCCAGAGTAGGCTGAGTGGAGAGACGAGGCGGATGTCGCGCGCTGCGGTGTGCGCTGGAAGACTGAGCGAAAGGAGGCGGCGAAGGAGTTCGCTCTGTGGCCTGCGGCGGTGCGGGGGGTGAGGAGAGGAGAGGAAGGAGGGAGCTGATGGGAGTTGGACTGATGAAGTTCAGTCTGATGTCTGGCCGTCGAACTCTTCTGAATCGGAACCCAACTTGTCGAGAATTCCGACTTCATACAGGTCCGAGACGCACGCGCGGGGGCGTCGGGAGAAATATAAGGGAGAGGAAAAGAGCGGGCGGACGGCGTCCAGTCGGTCGTCGATGGGCGGGGTGGTCGAGAGTGAGTTAGGCTGCCCCGCCCAACCCTCCGTCGTTAATTACCCCCCAGCGACCGATCCAGATCTCCCTTGTTTTCACCCCTTCTCCGCATAATCCTCCCTCCCCTGCGCCCCCGCGACCACCAGACGCGTCCATTGTCTCTCCTGGCCGTGCATGCGCGTCCGAGCGATGTCTGTCAAGCCTCTGTGCCCCCGTCTAGCCCACAATTGCACGCTGTCGGCCGTCCTCACCGTGTACAAACAGCGCACAACACGGGCGGGGAAACTACACTGCTGCCGGCCGTCCGGGGCCTGGCGGCCCAGGCTCGGCGGCGAGGCACCCGTATATGGGAATATCCACACACTCCGCCGGACGCAGTGTTCCCACGGTGCATCTGCCCATCACCCGTCGGCGTTCCATCAAAGTTGGCTCTGCGCGCCTGCACACGCCCGTGGCCTGGAGCGTGCAGCCGTATTCCAGCCACCGCATCCATGTACAGCCCAATATTGACAGCGAGCCAGCACTGCGGCCATCCAGCAATGCAATGTGGCACGTCGTGATCGACGTCGAGACACCCTGATCTACCCACCTGAGTCGCCGCCGTGCACGGAGGCCACACGGACGCACGGAATGCCAGCAGACTTCGCCGGTGAGCTGAGCCACAATCTCCCGCACTCCCACCTGGGCGATGTTCGCATACGCATCAGAGAACGGCTGACGAACTTTGAATACACTCGCTTGCAGGCCCAGCAGAGGAAGCGCTCCGTTCTGATAATCCGCCGCCGGCTTCTAGCGTTCGGGCAGCACATTCCTATTCGCAGGCGGGTGCGCGCGCGATGATGTTGCCCAAAAGCAGCTTGCATCTTCCTGCCACCTGCATTCAGGGGTACGCCGTCCAAATTCTTTGATAGCTCAATCATAATGCATAACCTACCACCTTGGCGGGGATCAAAATCCCATTCCCGAGCGATCGTCGCGGATGACGAGGGAGGGCATGACGCTGCAGCCGAATCTGCTACCATCCGCTCATATCTTTACAAAGTAATGCCAGGTTCAATGCTCGCGGCTCCGCACCCACATGCGCGCATTCCTCGGGCTCTGTCCTTTCGAAGCAGCGTCAGTATACGCCCCGTCACTTCTGCCTTCCCACTCGCACGCTGATAAGCAGCCCAGCACGAACCCAGACATCTCGAACAGAAGTGATGTGTACTGTGCAGAGCTGATGAAGCATCATGTCATCTGAGAATGGCTGCGGGAGGGCACCGTGGCACCGCCATAACCCCCTCGTCGCGAAAACCCGTGAACATGCTACAGGTCAGCACCCGACGAATCTCAGCCGAGGTTCGCAGAGCTAGTCCTGCTGCGCGCGAACTAACCGCGGCGCGTGCTCGGAGGCGTCGGTCAACGTGTGCAAGGGAGCTACGTACAGGGGTGTGTACTATAAACGTCTGCCTCCGAGCTAATTTCTACTATAGGTACTAGACCTCGTCATCGCTCGAGATGTTCCCAGAGGTGTGAGCCCGGCGGCGCGCTTGCTGTCGAACCATAAATCATCTGTCAGACATAGGACGCCCACACTCAGCAGGTATGTCATCACTTCTCAAGTTCTGCATACAGCTGTCGCTCAAAAGCATTCGGCCAGAGAGATATGCATTGACAGGGCTAATTGCATAGGACCTGCATCCCGTCTTGTGGGAGCGCATGCATCTTGGCATCAACTCATTCCGCCATCTTCCCGTGTTGCATAAGGTGAAGTCGGGCATATCGGCGCGTTGCTTGCAACCTCTACCTCGCCGCTGCCCAGTAGCCGTGTTATAGACAACCCAGGGTGTATAAAAGGAGTGTCCGAAGGTTAAAAGGAGAACTCGGTGTCTCGCAGAGGGAAATAGCCTCAAAGCCACTGAAGGACTCGCACGCCGCCGGGACAAGCGTGCGAGGTCCTGAGAACGCGGCGGCTCCGTCGCGTAAACAAACCGCCTCCTTGGATATCGGCCACCCAACGATGCGAGCCCGCCACCCTCTTGTATGCAGCGTGGAGGTGAGTCGCGCATGCGGATCCCAGTTCTTCTCAGGAAACGCGCATGCTGACGGGTGCCGGATAGATATCATCTGCTGGTCGCCTCGGGGGTGTATAGCCCCCGGCCCACTCGGCGCAATATGTTACCAGAATACGGCGTGCTGGGACAGACCGTGCGGTGGTGATCAGTACGTTCCCCTGTACGATGTCATCAGTGGTGGTATGATGCAGTGGCATGTTCCTGGCTCGTGCTTGTTGTGGGGTTGCGCGCGGACGTCGGCGGACCCCGGGCTCTCATCCGTTCGTTCTACTGCACCTCGAGTTTGCTCAACGTGTCTCTGGGCGCCCGCCAATAAGTTGAGTCTGTATTGCCTTACATCGGTCACTCGCCCTCACCAACCTGCTGTGATCAGCGCAATCGAGGCATAGTATAAGATGTGCAAAGGCAGGCCCTGCATACATGAGGTGCTATCGGAGCAGAACGTCTATAGATCGAGATCATGTAGATGTAAGTGCGCACCCTCCACCCGATGACCTGAGGCACAGGCACATCGCTCTCGAAAGTCAGGCTCTCCCGTGGCGCGTCATCCGAGTCTGTGGATCGAACCTTCCGAGGTCTCAGGCAAGACCTCCGCCGACGTCCGAACAGGCATCGGTGGCGCAGGATGCATGCATAGACGAGTCAGGGCGCGCGGTCGTCGGTGTGCATATATGATACAGCTGTGCATTCATGTGCATTCAACTGGTACCCTGTTTTCCGGCATCGATAGACGCCGGTGGCGCCCTTGAGCCTAGACCGCGTCGGCGACTCAGTCACATCCTACCAACCTTCGTGACTGCATCTCTCTTTCACTCCACTATCAACTCGCGCGAGCATTCATTCATCCAATCCCTTCATCCGCCACCATAAGTGTCTGACTGTTCTATCTGATCCATGATGTGTTTTCAACGTGCTTGCCCGGTGACGTGTATGCGACTCCAAGTCCGCAATCTTCCTGATCACAATATTGGTCTGCCAGTTCGACTGCGTCAAACACATCCATACGAGTGTCCGAGATGATGCGTGGAGTTGTACGGAAAACATTGATTGGTGAGCGCAGGACCGAGTTCAAATCCCTCCGCATGTTGTTGACACCTTTCCAGTTAGTCCGGCTGAAGTGAAATCGTAGCTCACAGACGACAGCAGATATCACCGGAGGCCTGACGCTTTGGATGCTGACGAAGACAGCCGAATAAGATTGAGGTGAGGCCCAAGACCTACCACCGAACCAACCCGCCATGATTGGGGGAGGCTGACCGATCGTCAGCCTCTTTCCAACCAGGTCTATATCTTCGCACCGCTCTCTGCTAGTCCTCCTGATTCTCTACTGTCACTTCCTCCACCGAGCGGCCCTCTCTTGCTGTCTGCTATACATTCATGCTTGTGCTCTTCTCTGCTTCCATGTTTTCACCAGGCTCGTGGCTCGGGCTCGGCTACCTTCTGGCGACTCTTGTTCATCTGGTACCTTATGACTTTCGCTAACTCGCTATCAATTCTCTCACTGCGATCTTTCCTTGGCTGTAACTTCATCTGAGCTTTCGCAAAGCTTTCTGGACCTCCTTGTGGCTCGTCTCCTGGGTTCATTGGAGCTCTCTGGGCAACCTCTATGCTTCGTCATTCTATGCTCATTTCGGAATGCTTGGTAGACGCTGGCATCTTCGGCTCTCTGTGCGTTCTCTCTCCTCTGTACGTCGCGTCTGGCCTCTCTCTTTAAGCAGCCTGCCGCTTGGTGCTGACCTCGGTTGCGCTCTCTACTATGCTTTCCTGGTTTTCGCTGCGCGACTTTGGGTCTCTTTCAGGTGCTCTGTGGGTTTTGTGTATGGGTCTCTCTAAACTGCCAGTAACAAAGGTACGTCCCGGGGAAGGGTGGACACTGGCCTGCGCGGTGTCTGTCCTGGCGCAGACCTCTTCGTTGGTCTCCGGGATGAGTACCTACCATCGCGCGCGATCTCGCACGCTGGCAGGGAAACCAACTTGCGCCTTAATTTATCTTCGACCCCATTGAGCTCCTCCGCTGATCTTCATAGATGCCGTACATCACGCGCGTGTCGAGAAGCACATACACTCGACCACCGCGCCCTTATCACGATACAGGGAGCATTGAGGTATGTGTCACTATCTCCCAGGAAGCACTCGAGCGCTGATGATGTATCATGCAGGACGTCCAGGACCTGGTGGATCAGTATTCCGTATCGCGTCGCATCTCTGGCTACGGCGCAATTGACAAGCACCGAGTGCGGGCGACACTGTAAACAGACGTTTACGAGAGCCACACAGTCGACGAACACCGCCCATCTAAGTATAAACAAGACCTCGAACCTCGTGCAGCCGTCGTTGTGGGCGTATGTGTATACTTCGTGAGAGTGATCAGAGGGAGTACGATATAATAGAGCACCCCTCCGCCGCTTGACAACCCGTTTCCTCGCTCATCCCCACCACTACCACTTCCACCATCCACTCACTATGGAGCAGAAATTGGCCCAACTCGGCGACGTCGCCGACAAAACCTTTGACTTTGTTATAGTCGGTGAGCTACACTACGGTCCCTGTACCCAGACATTTGGCTCATGCGAGGTTTCCTTAGGTGGTGGCGTAGGTGTATACCGACTCTTCAGCAGAACATGGCTGAATAGTCTTGTTGCAGTTGTCAGGTTGTGTCCTTGCTTCGCGGTTGAGTGAAAATCCCGATGTCTCCGTAGCCCTCCTCGAGGCCGGGAAAGCCTACTTCGACGATCCTCTCGTTGGTAAGTATCTCGTGAGATGAACTTGCATCGCGCTAATCCTACATTGATTTGTAAGACCAAGTAGATGGGTGGATGCAAGTCATGCTCAACCCGGAGTACGATTGGCTCTTCCGTACGACGCCACAGGATGGTATCGCCAACAGTGTCACCACTCCAGACGGAAAGCCTACCCACAGCTTCTACTGGTCCAGGTGAATGTCTATCGACCTCGGCACCGTGACATGAATGCAATTAATAGCGAATCTCTAGGGGCAAGGGCCTAGGCGGGAGTACCCTGATTAACTTCTTGCTGTGGACCAGGCCTCAGCGTGAGGAAATTGATGGTAAGGTGGCGTCACTGCGGATTGCCTGGTTGTTCACGGTGACCCATCTAGCTGTTGAGAAGCTGGGGAATCAAGGGTGGAACTGGGAGCGGTTCTTCGAAGCATCCAAGAGAGCCGAGAGGTAAGATCTCGTTCGGAGCGGGACGCATCAAGTGACCTTGAGATCATTCTAGGTTCTGCGCTCCTTCTGGGAGTGCTATAGAGGAATATCGCGCGCTGTACAAAGCTGAATCTGTAGGTCACGACGGTGAGATAATTGTTGGCCATCTTCGGCTTTGTGCATCGGCTGACCTCTCCACCCTGTAGGCCCGATCCCCGTCTCGTTTGCAAGGACTAGCTCCGGAATCGAGCTGGTTTTTCAACAGGTGTGTAACCATCCCCGAGTGACGTTGCGCACATCCAATTTGTTCGCGTGCTAGGCTCTGGCAGCTCAGGGCATCAATACGATTACGGACGCCGTAAGTGGTTCTTTCACTGTGACTGATGGGCCAACACTGATCATAGGTTACGATTTTAGCTGGGCGGCGAGGTAGTAAAAGTTACCCAAACCCGCACATTGAAGTACTTACGGCTATCAGATCTCAGGGACGTGGAGGGCCGCTTCTATAATCGATCCTAAGGTTCAGACGCGCAGTCATGCGGCGAAGGCGAGTTCAAGCCCTTAATGACAGTCGGTTTCGGCTCACATGTCTTAGGGCTACATTTACCCAGCTCTTGGTCGCCCGAATTTCGAAGTTCTAACGGAAGCGTTTGTCCGGCGTGTGCTGACGAAGCAAGAGGGGGAGGAGCTGGTCGCCACCGGTGTAGAGTTCCAGCACGGAGGCCACTTTCACATTGTGAACGCAGGCAAGGAAGTCATCCTCAACGCCGGGTACGGCATTCCCGTATGCCACAGCGCACAGTGCTCACGGTCGCTATTAACAGCACTGTCAAGTCGCCGCATATCTTGGAGCTCAGTGGCATCGGCGACCGCGCCATTCTCGCACCTCTTGGCATTCCGGTGCAACTCGACCTCCCGTCAGTCGGCACGAACTTGCAGGATCATCTTATCCTTTCCGCCTATGCATTTGGTGCGTCTTTTTGTGATGGGTTGTCCAACACGTCGCCTCATACTGCTGCATAGAAATGCGTGTTGGCTACGACTTCATGACCAGTGATACGATCAAATTGCCCGAATTTCAAAGCAAGCTGCGTCAAGCTTAGTATGGCTCGTTTGCCTTCTTTCATTTGACAGAGGCTAATTTCGAGGTCCAAGCGGCGACGCGAGCGGGCCTTTCTCCCTCGCGCTGAGCGGAGCGACTTTCCTTCCCCTTCACACGTTTTCCGACCGCGCCGACGCGCTGATTCAGGCTCAGGAGCATCGACTCGCCGAGAATGCATCAAAGCTCCTTCCCGGCCTCAAAGAGCAGTACGAGATGCAATTGGAGCTCTTGCGGAAGTCGAATGTGCCCGATATCGAGATCCTTGTATTTCCCTTCTCTATCCCGCCCAACGGTCAGCTATTATAAAGGCGCTCTCCTCTTCACTCACGCTCAGCCATTATATGTGTAGACTCCGGGAAACCCTACGTGGGGATCTTGCCCTCGATCGGACATCCGTTCTCTCGCGGGACCATCGTGCGTTCATGCATTCACTGATCCTGTCTTGTCCTGCTCGATCTCATACTGGCCACAGCATGCCTCTTCTGTGGACCCGGCCATCCAGCCGACTATCGAACCGAACTACTTTTCCGAGGAAATCGACCTTGAGATTCTCGTCGACGCGCTCCAGTTCCTGCGGAAGGTTACGGCGGCTGGTCCGTGGAAGGACGCCGCTGAACAGGAGGTGCTCCCGGGTCCAAGTGTTGCATCTGATGAGCAGATTCGAGGTATAGATTCCAGATGGGTCGTGCTCAGCGTGAACTAACTTCCGAAACGTGGGTTCTCTGTGACAGAATATGTGAAGCATAACCTATCCACGACCTGGCGTACGTCCGTCTCATTATAGTGGCTTGTCGTGCGCGCTAGCTAACGCGGTCCGTTCAGACTCGGTCGGGACCTGTACGATGATGCCCAAAGACAAGGGCGGTGTGGTCGACACGAAGTTGAAGGTGCCATACGCTGTGACGTCTAATCAAGGGAGTTGCTCATTTGATCCGCTTAAGGTCTATGGAACAAAGAACTTGCGCGTCGCGGACTTGTCCATTCTCCCGATTATCCCGTCTGTGCATACCCAAGGTATGTAACTTCCGGTCGCCTTCACATCTTGCCACCGGTGATAACACAGGATGACTAGCCACTACATACGGAATCGCCGAGCAGGGTAAGTTTCCTTTCCGCACGCTATAATCCTCTAGAACTGACCGCTTCGCGTTGTTACAGCCGCCGATATCATCAAGGCCGACTACGGATTGTAAACAATCGAGTAAGCAGCAACCCTCGTCGTTGGAGAGTGTTTAAGAGGGAATCTTGTGTACGATAGCAGCGCACCTGATTGTCAGATGTACATAGTGCAGCAACGGAGGGTATTCACGCTGGGATTTTGTGCTCGAACGTATTCAGGCGGTGAAGAAAATGCATTAAGATCGTCAGTATCGTCTAGTATTCGGGTCTATAGCAAGAATCAGATGAGGATGGAGACACGGTGTTGGGCTAGCAGGACATGGTATAGAAAACATCGGTGTATGCGTGAGAGTCGAAGTCATTACGACGGTACTACGGCGATAGCGAAGAGCTTATATGTACTTTGGGAGCAAGATCTAGTTAGAGGCGTATGATGGGGGACCTATTCACAGAGTCAGCGAATTTGTAGCACGGAGGAAACATGAGACTCACCGGAAGAGCGAGTAGAGTTCTGGAGAGCGCTGATCAGTGCGAGCTTCTCGTCGTCGGCGAGGTGGTCGATGAGCCGGACAAGACCGTCGACGGTGGCCTTCCTGTCCTCTTGCGCGAGCGCAAGCATCTGGTGGGTCAAGTGGTCCGCCTTGAGCTGCGCCAGCGTATTGGTAAGGTCGAGGTCCTCGAGCGCTTGTGCAGTTTCGCGGGGTTCGCTCGTGGACTCGATCTCCGCGAGGTCTTCGAGGAGGCGCGTGCGGTACTCGAAGCTCGAATCAGGGCTGGCTTCGGCGAGTTGGGCCATGGCGGAAGAGCGAGCCACCTTCGCGCGGACAGCCCAGTAGAAGCGCCTGCGCGCATCTTTCCAGACCATCGACTTCGCGCATCCCTTCGCCTCCATGCGACCGGTACGGCTATGGCAGAACATGTCAGTCTACACAACAGCGATAGAGAAGCTAACGACGCTTACTCGTGAAGATCCGCGTACAGCAAGGCGATCTGCTTGTACGTCGGTTGCAAGAGGGTCTCCCTCTGGGTCAGGGCCTCCGTGGCAGCGGCGCGCTCCTCAGCAGTCTTGGACTCATCCGTGCTGTCCTTCTTGAGGGCCGCGTAGGGGGCGTCGAGGCGCTCCATCAGCTTGAGGATCTTGTCCCGGCGCATCTTGATCTCGACGATACCCTCAGGCTCGAGGACACCGGCGCGGGCCTCCACGTCGGCGTACATCTCCATCTGCGCTGAGTTGATGGACGGGTCGAGGACGACCCACGCGCCACCGCGGAGCTCGCCGTGAGGGACGATGTAGACGAAGACGGGCTGCTTGTACGTTGACAAGCCGTCGACGATCTTGGAGCCCTGCTTGAGGATCTCGTCGTACATGTCTTGCTGTCCGCCCGAGAAACCACGCCAGTTGGCGAAGATGATCAAGGGCAGACCCTCCCGGTTGAAGTCGAAGATCGCCTGCGCGGTCTTGTACGCGGAGTTGGGGTACCAGACCTGGCCAGCTTCCATGATGCGCTGCTCGAACGACGTCGGGTTGGCAGGATCGGCAGGTACCACGCGCTCGATAGTGCGCGTCTCGACAGCGATAACACCCATGGGGATACCGCCGAGACGAGCGCGCCCAACGACGACCGTCTGAGCCCAGCCACTCAACGTCTCCTGGAATGAACCACGGTCGAAGAAGCCGGAAAGCCAGTCGTGCGTGGCCTCATCCTGCTTGCCCTCGATGAACCAACGCGGGTCGTAAGGGCCCTTCGGCGGCACATAGCTAATGTCGCGGTCCCAAGGGTCGGCGAGGTCAAGGACCGGGAGGGGAGCACCCTTGTGCTCGGGAACATAGGCAAGCCAGTCGAGGATGTGCGTGGCGCCCTCGAGATCACTGCTGGCGGTAAGATGCGAAACGCCGTTCTTGTGCATGATTTGGGTGCCACCGAGCTGCAGGTTGGAGGTGTAGACCTCACGGCCAAGCACCTTGTTGAGAGCACCCGCGCCAGTGAGGATGATGGGCTGGCCCTCGACCTGGACGGCCCGTTCGCCGAGGCGCACGAGGTACGCGCCGATACCAACGGAACGAGCGGTGACGAGAGTGATCGTGAAGATGTCGTCGTAGGCGCGAGACGTCTCGCCAGCGATGAGACCAGATCCCTTCAAGCACTCCACGCCAATACCGTCCTGCAGACCGATGATGTCGGTGATCTTGTGACGAACTTCGCCGTTGTCCTCGATCTCTACGGTGTGGACGGCGGCGGCGGCCTTCTCCTGGAGCTTGAGGTAGTTCTCGTGCGTGAGGTAGAGGTACTCAATGCCCTTCTCGGGGTGCGCGGCATCGTTCCACGCGACAGAGAACAGGTTCATGGCCTCCTCGGCGACACCGATGCGGGCGCCAGAGTTGGCAGACAGGTAGATGCGAGGGAGACCTTGCTGGCGGGCGTACTGAGAGGCGAGGAAGAAGAACTGGTCCTCGGCGGGGCCGAAAGACCCAATCTTGTACGTGATGTCGTTGGCGATGACCACAGCGCGACGGCCTTCAGGGTACTCGGGGGTCCTCATGGTGAAGACCCAGCCGATCATGCCGACAGTGTTGTTGCCCTGAGCGCGGTCCACCTCCTGGAGCTGGTCGTGCTCGTCGAGAACGAGCTCGCGGGACTCGAAGACCTTCTTCGGGACGGTCAAGCTGGAGTTGATCGTCCGGGCCTTCAACCAGACGTTGCTGAGGGCCTTCGAGAACAGGTCCGGGAAGTCGTAGGCGTAGGTGGTACCAATCAGGTGCGCCTGGTACCGCTTCGGCTGCAGGGACTCCTTAGTAGGGTACGGCTGGTGAACGGGCAGCAGGTGGAGGGGTCCCTTCTCGCCGATCGACTTCAGGATGGTCGTCCCCTTGTCGGTCGTGATCTCCTGGTAGCCGTGGTAATTGACGATGAAGCCGGAGACGTTCTCGATGATGCAACGAATGGGAGTGACGTTGCCGTCCTTATCCTCGAGCACCATGCGAATCTCAGAACCAGTGACGTGGAGACGCCAGAGACGCTTGCCGTGACGCTCAATGAAGCCTGAGATAGCAGCGAGGACGTCGTCGTAGGTGACGGGAAGGTTGTAGATGAAGTTCATGAAGATGTGGTTGCAGTCCGCGTTCCGGTGTTGAGCAGAAACGACCTCGAGAGCGTCCAGGATCGTGGTAACGAGTCGGTCGGTCTCCGAGATGAGGTAGTTCGCCATGTCCATAGTGCCGCGCAGACGGCCAGGACGAACAAGGGCGCGAATGAAGAAACGGTTGTCGAGCTGGTTCTCCCGCGCGACCGCGTGGTAGATGTGAAGCTGCTTGCTCTCCGTGAAGCAGGGCGTCAGGTTGTAGCTCGAGAGACGGCTCAGCTCGAGCTGGAAGGCCAGGGCGGGCTCGATGTGACGAATAGACTGCTCCTCTTTCCACGAGCCGTTCATCTCGCGAAGAGTGTAGTAGATCGGGTACTGGCCAGGACGGCAGATGAGGACCGAGATACGGCGGACGCCACGACGCGTCACGACATCGCGGTGAGCGTTGACAAGCTCCTCGATCTTCTCGTACCAGGCATCCTCAGACATGTCGTCAGCTTCGTTGAAGATACGAAGGGCCATGTTGAGAACGTTTGGCGGCTCGTTGTTGGCGCCGTAACGCTGCTGGTATTCCAGAGGCTCGAAGACGGGGAGCGAGGACGCAACCTTGTCGAAGCCGCGCTCCAGGGCCCCGAGGGTGGGGAACGACGCGATGGCACCAGTACGCAGAGGCTGCTTGTGGTGCGTGTTGATCATGTAGGTCAAGTCGCTCACGGAGGCTTGTCTGCGAGGAGTCTCCCTACCGATATTATGTTGTCAGAAACCGGGCCGCCACATCATTCTACTGGGACTCACCCCTGCGAAATACGAGGCGTAGACGGGGGAGAGTGCGATTGGCCAAGGTTGAATCGCCAAAGGAGGACGTTCGGCGCTTCACCATCATCCATGCCGTCACCTTCTTCGTAATCGACAGACAGCAGTGTGTACGCCTTGTATGCGCGCCTCACATAGACGTCGAGAGCAGCTAGATAGGCATTTAGTGAGACGAATTGCTGGTACATCAAGTCGCGAGACTTACCGTGCGTGATCTCCTGGTCGGCGTAGTTCCAGAACGTAGGAAGCACGTCGTAGACGGTGTACCTCGAGTCGATCAGCTCCCTCAGGACGTCGATCGACGGAGTGCTATGTAGGCAAGTCAGAGTATGCTCGCACAGAAACTAGTCAAGACAAACCGAGCAAGGGAGCCGGGCTCGCCGTAGTAGCTGTTGGTCACGGAAGCCTTGAGGATACCCTCCATCTGCGCGCGACGCTCCTCGTACGAGGGCATCTGGCACGCGATGAGGACTTCACGGGCCTTTAAAGCGACTTGAGTGGATGACCTGTGGTAACCTTTCAGTTTTGAGTTGGCGTGAACGATGAGACTCTGACATACCTAGCCTCGAGAGCAGCGAGCCCCTGCAGCACTTGGTACAGGCGCGAGTTGGGATCGGTGACCGTGAGACCGCTGTTCTTGACGTGCTCCAGGATCGCCATCACAAGACGTCCCTTGCGCTGGGCCATGACGTGGCTGAGCACGAGCGAGACGACCTTGTCCAGGTCGTCCTTGTGCTGCTCACGAAGAGTCAACACGCGCGCCTCCATGCTTCCACCGAACAGCATCTCGGTCTCCTCGTAACGCGCGAGCAGACCGGCGATGACGTTGGTCTCGTGCGCCTTCAGACCACCCTGGTAACGCTCGACGGCGTCCAGAAGCGGCCCGAGCTGAGTACGGAACATGGTGCGGTCCTGTGCGCGGATGTTGTCCTCCATGAAGTGGTCGATGAGCTTCCGGATGCGGACGGCGGGGAACTCGGCGCCCTCGCCCTTGCTCTTCGCCATATCGATGGCTGAGCGGATGCTCTCCTCGAGCTTCGCCGGCAGGCGACCAGAAAGCGTAGAGAGAATGGCAGTGGCTTCAGAGAAGGGGAGCTCCGGGTTCTGGAGGACGTCGAGGAGGTCCTTGAGGGTAGAAGCCATGACGGCCTGGTTGTCGTAGCCATCGAGGATGTTGTTGAGAACGTCAAGGTAGAAGTGCATGCGCTGGTGGGACTTGTTGCCGACCACAGCGGGGGTACCCATCGGGGGAAGGAGACCCTCGAAAGGCTTCGCGTGCTTGACGCGAGCGGGGTCATCGAGAGTAAGGATACCCAGAATGTCTCCGGGCTCAAGGCTGACGCCGGGCTGCTTGACGAACTGCACGATGCCGTCCTCGGAGGCAACCAGGGGCATGTACATCTTCATGACCTACATAGACGTACGCATTGTCAATTGAGCACCGTGAAACCAGAACTATACGGGACATACCTCGATCTCGGCGTACTGCTCCCCGGCGTTGATGTGATCGCCGCTCTCGACCAGGAAGCGAACGAGCTTGCCAGGACTAGGGCTCCTAAGCTGCGTGGGGTCGTTCTCCTGCTCGATCAAGCACGTCTTCGAATCGACTAACACACGTAACGCGCCGACTTCCTCTCTCCAGTAGACAGAATGGCTCTTGCCGTCGAGCAGAACCAACAGGCCGCCATCAGCCAAGCCTCGCGCGCCCACCATCGTCCGGCCGCCGTTGAGATACAGCGTCCAGAGCATCGGGGAGGAACGCGTGGCAGTGAAGGAGTACCGGACGTTGTCGTAGATGAAGTCGATCCCGAAGACGGTCTTGAGCACATCGCGGGAGGGCACCTGACCCTTGTCGAGGATACGCTTGTACTCGGTCCAGCATGCCTCCGACGCGAGGTACGCCTTCGTGACGGCACCACAGATCACCGCGAGACTCTGCTCAGGGCGCTCGGCGGTGAGCTTGTCGCTGATGAGTGAGTCAAGCCAGCCGGTAGTGATGGTGTTCTCCTCGAACGCCTGCAACTCCAAGAGCTTGATCAAGTACTCGACGGTGGTGCGGAAGTCACCACGAATGCTCAGCTCCTTCAACGCTACAACCATGTTCTTCCTGGACTCGCCACGATCCTCGCCGTACGCGAAAATGTGACCGAACTGCGAGTCCGCGAACTCGTGGAGACCACCAGCAGTGCCGACTGAGAAGTAGCCCCAGACGTTGGTGCTAGACCGGAAGTTGAGCTCCTGCAGCGATCCAGAAGATGGCTTAAAGCCGGCATCCGGGTTCTCCGCTGTGATACGGACAGCAACAACGTGCCCCTTGGGACGGGGCTTGCGCTGCAGCTTGCTCACGTCGGGGTTGACCATATCAAAGTCGATCTCGGACGAGCCGTTGGGAGCGACGCCGTAGAGCTGGCGGATATGACGAATGCGGTGGAGGGGAATGCCCATCGCAACCTGAAGCTGGGCAGCAGGCAGGTTGACACCGGACACCATCTCGGTCGTTGGATGCTCGACCTGCAGACGAGGGTTCAGCTCTAGGAAGTGGAAGACATCCTCCGCGTGGCTGTAGAGGTCTGCGAAACTATGAGCGTTGTGAACCTTTTCTCTCATAAAGACACGTACATTCCACCGTTCCTGCGCTCACGTATCCGACAAGCTTGGCTAACCGCACTGCGGCACGTTCCATCTTCTCGAACGTCTCTTGCTTCGCGATCGTCACAGGCGCCTCCTCGATGATCTTCTGGTGACGCCGCTGTACGGAACAGTCACGACCGAAGAGGGAGATAGCATTGCCGTACTGGTCGGCGAGGAGCTGGACCTCCAAATGACGCGCCTGACCAGCAAGCTTCATAATGAAGATGGGGGAACCTGCAGCGGGGTGAGCTAGCTGTTCACTGGAATGGGGACATGTCAAATGTCACTAACCAGGGATTTCTCCAGCGACTGCGTGGAACGCGTTCTTGAATTGATCTGGAGCCTCAACCTTTCGGATACCCTTGCCTCCGCCTCCCTCAGAAGCCTTGATCATGACAGGGAAGCCAATCTCTGCCGTCCTCCTCAGACCCTCCTCTACGGTGGTCACGCAAGCCGCCTGGTACACGTCGTCGGGGACCGTGACGAAGCCCGCAGGAGATAGCTCCGTCTTCGTAATACCAGTGCCTGACCAAGGCATGGTGGGGACGTCCGCGCTCTGCGCAACGATCGTACTCGAGATCTTGTCGCCGAGACTGCGCATGGCGCTCCCGGGAGGGCCAATGAAGACGATCTTGTTCTGTGCGAGCGTTTCAGGGAGTCGAGGGTTCTCCGAAGCGTGACCCCAACCAGCCCAGACCGCGTGCACACCAGCGCGTTCCGCGACATCGACGATGAGGTCGACGTTGGCGTAGTTGTTGTTGTTAGAGCCTCCGGGGACCTCGACATACCGGTCGGCCATCCGAATGTACTCCGCGTTGACCTTCATGTCTTCTGGCGTGGCCATGACAGTGAACTCGATGGCACGCTCCGTGCCGAACGTCTCGTAGCTCCATTGCCGAATGGAACGGATTTCCTTAACAGCAGCGATACCTAGACATTGGTGAGTTGGTGCACGTGGGGCAAATAACAGGCTTCACAGACCGTTGTTCGCGATCAGGACCTGGAGGGGTGTGCGTCAGCAAAGTTACGCGCGACGAGAGACGCGCTTGGGGAGGAAGGGGCGCGATCGGGGCAGGAGCCGAGCCACGCGCTTTCCGCGTTTGAAACCGCCATTTCCGTACGTGACGCCGCTTGCGTGCATTTCGTTGGGGAGACAGCAAAGGCCACACCCCACGAATAAGCAAAGGCTCGGAGCGCAGAGGTGCTCTGAAGCCTTGGAAAATACGCAGCGATGGCCGTACGCGCACCTCGATCGCGAGCGCGTATAGCGTGACCCGCGCGACGCGCCGAAAGCATTTAGTGACCATCCCGCCCCCCGTCCAGCGCGCTCATCCGCAGACACAGCGCCAGCACCGCGCCCGCTCCCTACCGCGCAGGCATACGCAGCGTACTCACCTTCGTGATAACCGTGTGCCCCCCATTTTGCTTCACGAAGTCGCTGACCGGGCCCGTCGGGGCCTTGTCGAGGGTGTTACCGCCTGTTACAGCCGTGTCACGTTCTATTGGCTGCACCGCGCTGTGTGCTGCGACTCACCGATAAACTGGGCGACTTTTGAGTGATCGTAAGTGGTCATGGCTGAACAAGAAGCGTCGCAGGCCGCACGGAGGGGAGTAAGAAAGGAGAAGGTAGAGGAAGGAGTCTAAGGGCCAAACTGAAGGATCCCGACCGCTTTCACCCCAACATATTGGGCTTACGTAAGAGCGCCGCCTGGGGATTCGCGTTGGATGTCAAAACCATCTGGGGAGCACGACGCCCACCATAGTGAGCCCATCGAGCTCAGGAGACGTTACTGATGCCCGCCTGGCCGTAGGTTTGGCAAGCAATGTGTGGGAGCTGCTATGAACGCCAGAGGAAACGGGCGGTGATGGCGGCAGTACACCTTGTAGCAGATTGTGGTACGAGCGATAACCAGGTACCAAGCACAGGTTCTTTCGTACGTTTCACCAAGGCTGTATTACCGTTCTCGAGCTATGAGGATGGTTATACTTTCGCGGTGAGTTGAGCACAATGAACACCGTGAATAAGCCTGCAATCGAAAGCTTCGGGCTTGGGCGCTGCAATATACAGTCGGGCAGGATAGACGCAGCACACCACATCTATGTGTAGAATCGTACAACCAGAGGATGCATGCAATCATGGGGGCATGTCATAGTATTTGCAATACATGAGCGTGTAACAGCGATGCCAGCGACTAAAATGGACGGAGGGAAATGGCTCAGATGTTGGAGGGGAACAGCATCTGTGCCACATGAAACGCATCAGCTCCAGCGAGATACTCCGTTGAAATCGTGCAGCACGTACCACCCGGACGCTCGCGCCGAACGCGTGTGGGGGCAAGTTCGAGCGGAACTTGCCTTTTACGACACCGTTGTTGCCGTGAGGGCGAGTAACACGGCTAAGACGCGCAGAGCGACGTTAAACAGAGGTGCGCGACAGGAAAGAGAGGAAGACGTACCCCCAGATCACACGGACCTTCGAGCCCTGGATCTCCCGCTTCGCACGGTAGATGTACGCAACCCGCTGAAAAACGAATGTTTGGTCGTCTGCCAGGTCAAGAAAAGACAAGCACGTACCTTGCCCAGGTAGAACTGCGCATCCTCCTTCGTCGCTACACCCTCAATCTGGACGAGCGAAGTGTTGGGGCGGGTGTTGCGCTTAGCGCGCTTGTGGCCGAGGACACGACCCTTGGAGTAAAGTCTAGGAAATCATGGAGCCCAGTAAGCCGACTATTCCAGAGGTTTCACGAGAGCAAATTGCAAGGGAGAAACACGCCAGAGGAGCAGGGCAGTCGAGAGGAGGGGGGTCGAGGGGCGAATGAATCCACGAGAGAGCGCCGTCATCCAAACGGTCGAAGTAGCATCCATCCTGTCCCTCTCGCCCTGTGCCGTCCAAATTCCTCCAACAACTCCCAGAGCACCATCTTGCACCGTAGAAGCGTAATCTCACCTTGTGGAGCCCATTGTGTCGTCGGTCGGCCGGTGTCGAGGTCTTGAAGGCTAGCTGCTACGGTCCGTTATGCTGAAGTTTTGCCACACTCGTTCGCAGAGCGCTCCTCGGCAACACCCGGGCGCGGTCCATTTCGGGCAATCAGGCGCCCGTCGTGGGAACACGACCTTCGTCAAAATCGTCTTTCGTCCTCGTCCCCTCTTTTCTTCACCACCGACGCAGCGACCAGCGTTGCACTCAGTCGTCGCAACACTCGACGAACGCGAGTAACGGAGCGGTGGGAGAGCGAGGTCATCCTCGGGGCGACTGTCTATTCTTGTAGGTAGCCAGTCGCGTTTTGCTCGTACCAAGCCTACTTCTGGTCCGAGCTCGATCCGCAGGAAATATACCGTCCTTTTTGGCTAAACTTTGTCGATATCCTTCCACCGCCTGCCTCTGACTCGTACTGCTTTCCACCAGTTGTGAGTGCCCATCATGTCCTGGACCGTGAACCGCCTGCCAGCGGTGTGGAAGCGTTTCTCGTCGACCACGACCATCGTCACCAAAACCACCCCTTCCAAAAGCCACCTCCACAAGGCCCTCCCTGACTCCGTCTTCCCCCAAGGGTATGCTTTGACTGGTCTGCACTCTGGGGTCAAGAAGAAAGCCGACGTCTTGGACCTCGCCGTCATCCTGTCTACATCTCCTCGCCCCACCAGCGCCGCAGCATGCTTCACGCGTAATGCATTCAAGGCCGCCCCCGTCATCGTGTCCCAAGAGGTGATCAAGAACACAAATGGTCGTGCTCGCGCTATCGTCGTGAACAGCGGATGCGCCAACGCTGTGACGGGGAAGCAGGGCATGGAGGATGCGTGGGCGATGGCTCGCGAAACGGACTCGCTCCTCTCCAACCCCAGCGCCACCAGCGAAACACTCGTCATGTCCACCGGCGTCATCGGGCAGACCCTACCCATCGCCAAGATTCTTGCCGGCATCCGCGCTCAGAGCAGCGGGGAGAAGAGGTCGCTGGGGTCCACATTCGATGCATGGGAACGTGCTGCTCGTGCGTTCATGACCACGGACACTTTCCCCAAGCTGCGCGCGCGTACTTTCACGATCAACGGCAAGGAATACCGGATGGCGGGCATGGACAAGGGTGCGGGTATGATCCATCCCGACATGGGCCCCCCGACCTCCTCCAGTGGACAGCTGCACGCAACGCTTCTCGGATGTATCCTCACGGACGCAGCAGTATCACCCCCGAGTCTCCAGTCCGCGTTGACCTACGCGGTGGACAGGAGCTTCAACTCGATCAGCGTGGATGGCGACATGTCCACGAACGATACGATCGTCGTGCTTGCCAATGGCGCCGCGGTAGCAACCGAGGAGGCTGAGATCGACGAGGAACACCATCCCGAAGCATACGAGGCGTTCAAGCAGGAGCTCACATCGTTCGCAGCTGACCTCGCTCAACTTGTTGTACGCGATGGCGAGGGCGCGACCAAGTTCGTGACCGTTACGGTCGAGGTAAGTCCCGCCCTGTATAGCACAGTGCAAGTCTAACGCACTGTACAGGGTGCTCCCACCTACGCGGACGCTCATCGCGTGGCGTCGCGGATATCTACTTCCGCGCTCGTGAAAACCGCGCTATTCGGCGAAGATGCTAAGTGAGTGACGTTCGCGCTGATTCACTTGTATGTACTAAACATGTCACCGCGATAGCTGGGGCCGCATTCTCGCTGCGACGGGCTCTATCCCACTCTCGGCGCCTCTCGACCCTACGCGGGTGAACGTGTCCTTCATTCCCGCCGACGGGACCGCCTCTCTTCCGCTTCTTGTGAATGGCGAGCCTGAGAAAGTAAATGAAGCGCGTGCAACGGAAATCATCACCCAGGAAGATCTGGAGATCAAGGTTGAGCTCGGCATCGGGTCCGAGAGCGCGAAGTACTGGACGTGCGACTTCAGTTATGTGAGTGCTTTCTCCCACCCCAGTCCCACTTCGCGGTATCTCATTGGCTTCCAGGAATACGTCAGGATCAACGGCGATTACAGAACGTAATGCTGGGGAGGGCGCTGCTGTAGCGGACCTGCTCATTGTATAGGCATGTGAACCTTCACAGATCATGCGGCAGATAAAAGCACAGTGCGCGAGCGGAGCGCCTGTTATTCGGCCGGTACTGTTAGATCGCAATCGTCGTCGACGCATCGTGGCATACAAAAGGGTGCAATGCATTAACCAGCCTTCGGAGTACCTGCCGATGTCGCGCCGATAACGCATCTACTTCCAGAGAATAGCTCAATTGTGTCGGCGGATCTTGGGAGCGCGACGGCTTCGTGATCCCCACAACGACATCAGTGCTCTCGCCGCTCGCTGCTTGCATATAAAGCCTGCATGGCCACATGCAGCCGATACACCAATCCCCTCGAGCTTGCGGCCAACCGCTCGCAGCTCAGCGCTCAGAGTACCAGCTCCCCTCTTTCACACCTCTGTCTAGCTATGCTGGAAGTCGTTCGAGGCCTCCAAACTCTGCAGGCTTTCTAGGATACCGACCGTTCAAGGTGAGCCTTGATTAATATAGGAGGATCCGCATAAGCTGAGTGGCATATGATTTGATGGCACACCTTGCGCCATATAGGAGAGAGCGTCGTACATGCTAGTTCCTCGGGCTCCACAGTGTATCCCTGTGCGCGATTTCCTCACGGCTATAGGTCGAGTACCCCTGCGGGTTCGACGTCGTGGCTCGCCTGTGCCACGCGGATTCACCTCATACGAGCCAAACGCAATAAACTGTGAGTGTTATCTCAGCAGGCGGGATTCTGAGACGGTCCTACCGACGCACGCGTTGCGCTGTGGGCAAAGCAAAAGCGACAAATGCATCGCGATTTTGTTGCACACTGCCAAACGGGAGGACTTCGCGACTCGCTCCCTTCCTCCCGGGGAGGGTTCTCGCTGCCCTTTGAGCAGGACCATGTACCATAACGTGGTTGTTGCACATAGCCTAACGGTTTGAAGGACCTCGCGGACCGTGGCTACTTCACATGCGGAGCAGAGACCCGCGAGGTATCAACATGTGCCAGGGCTACGGTTCTGCAGGCCCGGGGAGGATCAAAACATGCGAAGATCTCCGCTACGCTATGAGCATCTAATCACGGATGTACTGCGTCATTGTTGCTCATAGCCTAACGGAAGGACTTTGGGGCTCGCTCCTCCTATAGAGCTGAGCTTTTTGACAGGGGTCCACATACGGAGCGACAGAGATCGGGAGGTCTTGAAAATGTTTAAAGATTGCGTTGCGCCTCAGAAATCCAATCACACAAGTTGAGAATGCACCAGTACCAATGCGAGTGATAGTGATTCATCAAAGCAGCCATACCAGTATGCGACGACAAGGACAACGGAGAGTCCGAATAGAACGGGAAATGTACGGGAACAACGTAAGAGCAAGATAAATGAGCAACACTTGGAAAACAATAGCATAGATGAGCGGGACGTGACGAACTAAAGCAATGGACTGGGTATCGAGTAGTACCAATATGAGCACCTGATCATAGACTACAATCCCGCATGACGCTGCCTGTGCAGCAATCGTAGATCGCCAACCCTCTATACAGAGGATCCCTCGCCCGACCGCCAACGCCCTGCGTAGGAGACTGGCCGAGATAATACCTAAACACCGGCGGCGAGCATGGGCACGTCCTTCGTAGCGAGACGGTGACCGCTCTCGGACAGGGACAGGGTGTTGAATTTGGAGAACAATGAGTTCTCGGCGCCGCCCTCCGACGTAGAAAAAGATGTCGAGATATTGGTTGCAGGATAAGTGAAGGTGGGGTAGTGCCACTTTTCCGTGGCCGGGTGCGAGGATGGAGTAAAGGCCATGAGAGGGACTGGGGGCGCGTCGAAGGGCAGGCTAGCCAGATGGAAAGACCCACCACCGATTTCGCTCAATCGAGGCGAGGAGAAGGGCGGGATCATGACCTGAGGGCTCGAGTAGGATGAGGGGTGATAGAAGAGCCCCAGCGCGTTCTCCATCCTCAGCGTAGGCACCTCCGGCAAGGAGAATGACGGGCCCGGTGACAGGCAGCTGCGAGGGACCTGATCGTTGTAGTGATGTTGAGAGGAGGGCCGGGGAGACGAATGGCCGACGGTGTAGTGAGAGCCGTCTTCGAAAGATGCAGGACGATCGTGCACGTTGGAAGAGCCGGTATGGACGATCGGGTTTGCCGCGTCGATGTCGAAGAAACCGGACGAAGACGAGGATTCTGAGTGTAGGGGAGGGGGGCCACGCGGGGAAATCGAGGGCCGGGACAAAGAGCTAACGGGTGGCGATGCCCACTCACGAAGCTCTCGGTCGACGGATTCCGGCGAGACGTTCAGGTCCTTTGCGCGATGCACCTTGCTGATTAAGTCTTCCGTCAAGGAGCGAGATTGAGTGTTCTGAGACGATGTTGTGAGTGGATAGATCTACAGTAGCAGTGGGAGAGTATGAACCTCTACGTGACCGCAACAGCCACATGCGGGCAGCGGAATTGAAGAGACGCGAGGGGTCGGAGGCGGCAACATGTTAGAGTTGGTGGACAAGCGATCAAGAGTGTTGTCGGCACTGGGTTGGAATGTTTGCCTCGACCGGATCGACAAAGGCCACCAGGTCGCGGGGGTGGAAGAACAAGACTGCCTTTCTGGGGGCGCGACGCGACTCTCTTATATTCTTTGTCGTGCGCGTTGAAAGGGCGTGGCGCGCCTTTCCCACAAAGACCCGTGCCGCGCCGGTCCCAACAATGGGATTGGAGCTCAGGCCTATGCCGCATGTCGGAAATCCAGCGACACAAGTCATGTGCACCGAATTCCGAGTCCGCGCCATTCTTCAGAGGCGTACGGCCACACTCGTCGGAGCTGAACGTGTGTTGATGTGTCTGGAAATTGCCTCAGGATGGCAAGTCTCCATCGTTCATCTTGGAAGCATCCAGGTCTGAGGATGGCGAGGCCACCCGTAGCGCATCGACGGCCCGCGATATGGGGATGTATCGGAAGTTCGACATGGAATTTGACCATACCGGGGATAGCGCTGGGCATGAACACGCACCGCAAATACGGATTATATGTCAGTCACCCAGATCCTGGTGACGACGAAGACGTCAACCAGTATGACTTACCCTAGAGAGACTGAAGAAGACCACACTATATACCTAGAAATATGGAATTGTGGCGTAAGTGGGATGTGGCACGTTCCATTTTGTATGCCTGTGGCAACACCCGAGGTTGTACAGATTTGCGACTGCTAATACCGCGCTACGGTGAAGGCAGCGTTGGTCGGGCTTCTGGTGATTGTTTATGGTATATGTGCATTATTTCCGTTTTAGCGTAGTACATGGCCAACACGGAGTGATACGGAGGAAGCATGTTACCTTCGTTATATGTATCGCGCTGGACCATGCATGATTATCTCAAGCACCGACGCCAGCCGGCTGCAGCTGTCGAAATCTCGACGCCACCATACCGCCCCTAATATTTTCGTTGCTACGTGCCGTAGCGGTCGCAGCTGGCTGGCACGAAATGTACGATACACATATAAAGCACACAGCAATATATGCACTCTTGAGCCGCTTCCACTGGAGAGATAACCATCGGAGACGAGTCCCCGTTGGCCCTCGGAGGATTCCAGGTGAGCCACCAGTGAGAAACCACAGCCTAGGACGCCAACATGGAGTTTTTTGAGAGACAAAGCTAGGTCTCGAGGCCAACAAAAGATACGCTAGGGGTGAATGAGGTCGGAGGATCCATGATGTCGAGACAACCCTTGGCGGCGGTGGTCGTCGCGCAGAATGATGGAGGAGCGGGCCGGGCGGGCGCTTCGCTAAGTATGGACGCGGTGTTTGTGAGTGTTGACGCGTCTCGGCTACGGGAAGGCGTTCCTGAGGGAACGATCTCAGGCTCTCATAATTACACCACGTCAGTTCCTCTTGCTGCGTACGCCCTCCTCCTTCCTCCTTTCGTCCTACGCTCCTTGTTCTTCATCCACCTCATCCTCATCGACCATGGGTTCTGCGCAAAGTGTCGTCTCCGCTGCCGCCGCGCTCGCCATTGCGGGCGCCATCGCGTACGGCTTCGTCCAGCCAGGGGACCCCTCAGCGTCCGTCACGTCCTCAGGCACACAACCCGCTGCCTCGTCCGCGCCCGCTACCAAGAAGAAGCAGAAGAAGAAGGCCAGCGCCGTCGCGAGCGCGGCAGAGGACGCATACGTGGAGCCCCACGTCGTGTCATTCCCGTCCGTCGTCCCCGGGGGCTTTGACGCGCCCTCTGCGCCCTCCGCGCCTGAGCCCGAGGGGCAGTCTGGCGCGGCACCCAAGTCGAAGAAGAAGAAGAAGGCCAAGAAGGCGAGCTCACCTGTGCCCCAGGACGCGCAGTCCGAGTCATCTGCTACCGCCCCCGAGTCCTCGGCTGCCCGTAAGCCGCGAAAGAGCGCGAGCGCGACGCCGAAGCCCGCTGGCGACGACCAGGGCTGGACGCGGGTCGAGACGAAGAAGAAGGCGGTCCAGCCTGCACCAGCGGGGACGAGCACGTCGGAGCGGCCACCAGACATCTCGACCAGTGACGCAGGGATCACGACCTCCGTCACCGGCACCTCCTCGCCCGTGACGGAGCGCACGGAGGACGAGGCACACGTACAGCCCGCAGACCCGAGCACCTCCGGCAACAGGCGCACGCTGGCGGAGAAGCTGCTGCCGAAACCACGGAAGACTGGGGTGGAAGAGTACGTGTCACTATCTCGCGAGTGGGCTGCGGTATGCTCACGCCAGCGCGCTTGTCCTCAGTCTCTTGGAGGAGCCAGACTACCCCCAGGTGGCGCGCGTCATGAGGATCCAGCCTCGGGCCGACGAGCAGCCCGCCGCCGGGTTCTCGTGGGGCGACTACGAAGACGTGGAGGGGGCACGGGGGACCGCCGACGATGCCGACGGCGAGGACGACGGGTGGGGCGTCGTAAGAACGCGCCGTTCACGTACGTCTGCCGTTGCATCTGCATAGCGCCACATCTCACATGCGTGCATTGCTCCGCAGGACCCAAGCAGCCTGCAACCTCGTCGGGGTCCGCGCCGGCGCCTGCATCGCAGAGCGGATCGGAGACGCTCACGAAGAAGCAGCGCCAACACGCGGCGAAGCGCGAAGCAGAGAAGGCCGCGAAGGCGGAGGGCGAAGCGGCGCGGCTAGCCCTGCTCGCGCAGCACAAGCGCGAGCTCGAGCGCACGCGTATGGCGGAGCAGGCGAAGGCGTCCAAGAAGCAGCCGAGCGGCGGCATGTCCGCGTACGTGGACGAGAACGGCAAGCTCGTCTGGCAATGAGCGATGAGGGGGTGCGCGTGGGGTTGTTGCTTGTGGGGAGGAACGCGCGCTCTCGCTGCGCTGCGCGTGGCACGCCAAAATGCGCTGATATACATATACCGTGCCGTTCGTTGATCGGTGGACTTCTTCCGCGTCGCGTTATTCTTATGGGACTTGCTGGTGTTCGTGCTTCTCGCGGAAGAAGTGGTTTGGCCATGGCTGTATCTAGTACGCCGAGTTTGCTGGGCGCCGACGTATGTGGCCCGACGCCTGTACATAGCTAGTATTTCTACGGTCCTCATTAATGTTCAAGCACCCAGCTAGTAAGGGCTATGCCATATTGCATATCATTACGTCGCAGTGCGAGCGGATCGTTGGTGCCAGCTGTGCTGTCTTCCTGCTACAGCGTACACAAGCAGAATGTCCGAGCCGCGTGATCAAATTCCACATCATATATTCAACCTCTTCAGGCCCTGATATTATTGCAAACTATACGTAGTAGTGCTGGGACCATCACGCCCGAAAACGCACGGTAATAGTGAGTGTATGCTCAACGACGCTGGGAATTGATCACGCTCTGCAGAAGCCGCTGCACGCCCGCGCCCGCGATGTTCGCAACGCCCTCCGTGAGCGTCCGCACGCGGCTGATGCCCCGCGCCAGATTCTCCAGGCCAGTCGCAGCGATATTGGCCCCGAGCTGTGCGCCAGAGGGCCTGGTACTCGATGGGCGACTGCCGGCCGAGAGCATCATGGCGGCCTTCACCGAGTCGAGCTCGTTGAGCACCTCCACGCCGACGGAACGCGCCCAGACGATCGGCTCGGCGGTGGCGGAGTAGAGCTTGTGCAGCTTGTCGCACGCGGCCATGATCTTGTGGTTCTCGAAGTAGCGAGCGCGGGAGTAGGGCAGGAGCGCCGTGCGCGAGCCTGCGGCGGAGAACGTCAGTCTGGAGATGCACCCCGCTAAAGGGAACACGACTCACCGATGTCACTGCCGGTGAGTACGGCCTGGTTGACACACCGGAAGAGCGCCTCAACGTCTCCGAGACCCATATTCAGGCCCTGGCCCGCCAGCGGATGGATCGTGTGCGCGGCGTCACCCACGAGCACGGTGCGGTCTCCGATATACTCGTCCGCGTGATTGAAGCGCAGCGGGAAGGACGCAGCGGTGCCCGGTTGGATTGAGGTGACCAGCGGCGGGAGCGAGTCCGCATCTGCAGGGGGCACACCCGTAGCGTCCGCTGCGAGGGAGTACGCCGAGCGTGCGTCGATTCCGTGCGAGCGCTCTCGCCAGGCAATCTCTTGCTGGAGCTGCTGTGCATCCAGCGATGCGCCGGAGTTAGCTGCTTCCAGTATGGCGTTGTGCAGGTACCGCAGGGACACGTCCGGCAGCCGGAACGCTGCGTTGATCATACTCGTCAAGACAGCCGGGTCCGAGGACAGGAGGGTCTTGGCCAAATGCGGCTTGGTCGACCAGACCATGGAGGAGGTGGTCGGGGAGAGAGGGAGGAACGCGATTGGTCCGGTAGGGAGAAAGCGCTGATAGGCAATCGTATTCGGCGCCTGGTAGGGTGTTCGCGGGTGGTGGGAGAGCGTCGCGACAATGGCCGTGGTGTCGTACGCCCAGCCGTAGGATTCTATTCCCGCATACGCTCGCACAGGCGAGTTGAAGCCGTCGGCGCCGACCTGCTCGACTGTTAGAGCCGCGTAGGAGTGCATATCAGGCAGCACCACTTGCCAGTAATCTTGCGCGAAGGACTCTGCCGTCAGAGAGGTGGACAAGCGGCCATCCGCCGCCTTCGCGGTCCTCTCGCTGGATAGATTCCACTTTCACCTTGTCGACCACCTCAACCGCGGAAGTGCCGCGGAGTTGCCGGAGCAGTGCTCGCTGGAGGTTTAGGTTTTCCGTGAGCCGCGCCATTTGGGAGAGCGGTTCCGCTCTGGACGTTTCCCATGAGCTGTCATCATGTGTTGAGAACGTTATGCGTGCATCCGACAGGCCGTCCCAGATCTACAAGGAGTTCGCATCAGTCCGGCGTGCGCGCAGGTGCGGAGAGGAGACTGACCTGCATCTCCTCTATCGGGCATGTACGAGCTTCTTCGACGTGCGCCCAAGCACCAATCTCTTACACCTCCTGAGTTGAGGAGCCCATGCGGAGGTGTACATAGGACGCCGCTCACCTTGTAGGAAACTCTGGGACGCGTTCGTGATGGAGCTGACCCGGTTGGAGTAGGTGCCGGTCGGCGGTGCCCAGTTGCCCACCTTGTCCAAGTCACTTGCTTCGACTAGCACGACGCGCAACGCGTGCCGAGCAGAGGAAGTAGAGCCTGCACAGCGTGAACAATTGAAGAACAGCAACTCAGCGGCGAAAACACGTACTCAGCGCGCCCGCAAGAGCTAGACCGGCAGGGCCACCGCCCACGATGACTACGTCGCTCTCCTGGGGCACAGCTGTAGAAGCTGCGCGGCGTCGTGCGAGATGGATCTGATTCACATTCCGGCGCAGTGTGCGGGCAGGACCGCGGAGCATGATGTGGGATGGGAAGAGGAGCGAATGTGCAGCGGTCGAGACGCGCTCCGCGTCCCGACAGATGGGCGTCTATTTGCAGTCTACTCGGCCAATCCCGAAGAGGCATGTGTTGTGTTCGTACCGCCGCCATCCTCCGACCTCAGGCTGCTGCAGCTCGGCGCTCAGGTCCTCCGGTCTCCTACCCACTCCAGGATGCTGTCGCTCGGCCTACTAGACTTCTCAATGTCTCACTTTGCCGCTCGAGAAGCCCCAGCCGAAACTCCATTGACGTGCCAGGCAGTGACCTCTTGCTAGCGCGGCTGTACTTCTCGAAAAACCGACAGCGATCCTCGACGATGTATCTCCCGTAGAAGCGGCCCAAAAAAGCTCATATTGCTCTCCATTCCTCGCTGTCTGCGTGCACAGCATATCGAAAGCTCCAGGTGTGATCGCTGCAGCACCCAGCTAGCGGAAAAACACGGATGGCGATGTGGCGTTGGGCGATGCACGGTAACAACGTAATGGGCTTCATATGGCTGTCGCTACCTCACATGTTTTTCTCAAGAATAATGCGATAAACTGACCGTGCGAACGTACAGAAGACCTTTGGGAGACCGCGGATATCCACCCCGTCGACCGCATTTGGAATGTGTTGTCTGATAGCGCCCAGGAGTAGAAGGGTGATATGTGCAGAGGTAAGCCTTATTCTTATGTTATGGTGCGGTGGTGATACTTCACCCAGGATATCTTCCGCCTATAACACAAGGTTTCACATAGCTGCGACAAGGTAGGATACCTTGACAATTTTATGTGACGACCTTGAGCTCAGCCGACGTAGTCAAGCCAACGATTTACCACAGTCTCCAGCAAGGGACAATGTATCCTTGTTCTTGTTTAAACGCGCGTAGACAGACGTTCGCGGTGGGTGTCCATCGGTTGATTCAAATCCCTTGCGCGATAACTGTATTTACAACAGTTCAAGGACAATACCCACGCTGCCCCGACGGCGGCCGCAACCTGGTACTTGTCTTCTAGACAATGGTTATAATAACCGCTGCACAGGCGTATTTTCCTCCGGTTTTCAATATACAACGAGCCTCGGCACGGTGGAATATTCGGTCAGTCCATTCGTTTCTTGCATCCGCAAGGGCCCGAGACTCTGACCCCTAAACTTCAGGTCGTTCGTCACACCAGGGTGCCACCGGCAGTGTCCTGTTGAACAACTATCCCCAATCAAGTCATTATTCCTTCCGAAATTCCGATGCAGCCCTGATCACGGTCTGTCAACGTGCTGCGGGAAGCCATCTTCTCGCTCGCTTCCCACTGCTCACCAGAAGAGCGATTGCAACCTGCTATCTCGAGACAGGCACTGGTGCGCATCAACACGAGGCCAGCTTCGATGGGCTGTGGCCGTATGCAATACGAGGATGACACGGCCGCGGCAGCTGTGCGCATGACTTGTGTCGGCGCCGCTGGATTCCCAGCACGAGGTGTGAGCTCGATGGCATCTCAACGAGGACCCGGCCGTCGGGGGAGGGCGGATGCGCCGCGCTCCTACACCGCACAGGCAAGCGAACATATATAAGGGTTCGGGTTGGCCCAGGATGGGCATCCTTGTTCTCGTCCCTCCCCCCACTTCAGGCTCCCTCGCTACTCCTTGTCTTCTTTGTTGGCCCAATATGGCCAAGAAGCCCAACAAGAAGAACCCAAAACAGAACGAGAAGGGTAAGGCGCCGGACGACAAGAGCGAGGAACAGAGCGAGAAGAGCAAGGAACCGGTCAAGAAGGACAAAAAGCCCAACGTAGGGCATAAATCCCGTATACCGGACAAACTTGCTGAAGCGAAGGACAAGGGCTTTGTGAGTTGTATCTGCTTGCATAATATGGTAACTTCTCATGGTCTGACAATACTAGATATCACATTGGGGTGATGACACCCGAGGAACTAGTTGGAACATTCGTACACAACACGATGTTCGGGCAACAGAAGAACAACGCGCGCCGGCTATTCGTGCGGATCATGTAGGCTTTGGAGCAGGCTCAACTTCGAACATCGACGCGCCACCTCCCGCCCCACGCATTTCGGTATCCCCGCTGCCCCCAGACGACTCCGGCGACGATGTGCAGGTGCGTGGCTTGTCTTCGCTGTTGTAGAGCGATCCACTTATATGCACGCCTCAGATGACTGGTTCCAGCTCTTCGATCACAGCACCATCAGAGCAGCAATTCGTGGCGGAACCTCGCACAGCCGTCTCTGGTGCATCCCTGGAGCCCTTCGACCCCGAGCAACGTGAGCGGGCGGCTGGATCGACTCCTGTGCATCAACATCCGTTCTTTCCGCCTGAGAACCCTCCCCCGTCTTCCTCATTCGACGCGCCTGGCGCTCAAGAGTACGCAACGAGATCCGATCTCTACGCGAACTCCCCCAACACGTACTTCCCCTCGCCGTCCGACCACGGTTCTATCGCCCCCGGCCCTGGCCCCCTCCAGCGCTCCCCTGATGACGCCTTGTCAGATACGCCTCCTTACACGACCGACATGCCGTCCTTCGCTGCCGAGAACGCTACCACCAACATCTCTGCCCGCTACGATGATCCTCCTCCGTCTTCGCCGCGCATGTATGGCATGACGGGCGGATACGGCATGGTAGGCGGATCGGGCGAGGGGCGTCCGTTGACGACCGCGCAGCGCACGACTCGTCGCATTTCCAATCGCGCGCGCCAGGCTCCCTACCCCACTCCTAGGACTGTCAACAACGCCACGGACCCCTACTTCTCTCCTCCCGGGCCGAGTGGTTCTAATGCGTCGTACGTCACCCCGGCCGAAGCGTCTCCCCCGAGCTCTAGCTTGCTCTTCGCGCCGACCTATTCGACGCTCGCGCACGCGCTCGACGAACCACCCGTCGCCCCGAGCTATGCCCCGGCCCCATCCGCTGCCCCGGCCTCAGGAGCGGAGGACTGGTACGACCCTGCTGTGTACTATCAGGATCAAGCTGGTAGTTCGTCGTCGCGCGAAGGGACTGCCGAGCAGGTCTCTTCCGACGAAGATGACCTCACTCTGGAAGAGTGGCTCTGCATGATGCAAGAGCTCTCCGGCGAGCATTGGGCGCTGGACGGCGCGCCCCCGGCTTGAAAGGGAGCCACAAGACTACAATCACATACCCGCAAGCAACCACACTCATATCAACCACCGCAAGCAGTACACACGTTTACGCTGCACGTTCCACATAGTATCTCGTCACGCTCTTCAGATCGCCCAAATTTTCTCATCTCGTCTAGCTGATCGTCTAGTGTTGTTTTGCCCCCATCTCCTGTGCTATCTTCATTCCTGCATTTTTGTCTCTTTGTATCGTCTGTTCCCCTCGAGTTTTCCTATGGACGATCCCAGGTTCATACTGATTTGTTGTTTTGACTACGTCTTTCTCAGTACTCGCTTTCGCCTCCTCTCGTACACTGCTGCCGTGTAGCTATCCCTCCCGTCCTTGTTATGACCGCACTGTCGACACGCTGTTGTTGTTCACGTCACTATGTACAAAATTTTATGCATTCGTAAAGGCTACAAATTTCTGGAACGGCATACCGATAAGTGATATGGGGCACCTGTTATACGCTGCACGACTGGCTATGGCCATCGAAAAGCTCATTCACGATCACTGGACTTCGGAAGGCGGCGTGTCTGCTACGAAGTTACAGTTCAGTCCTGATCATTATACGACGGAGTAATCGACTGAGGAGAGCTTTCCGCTAAGCTATGCGCGTTAATACTTTTACTCGCAATCAAAGTACTAACACTCATAGCACAGCGAGAATTCTCGTACCTTACCTCGTAGAGTTACAAATTGAATCAGGGTCTAGGCGAGTAGGGTTGTAAACTAAGTCTAGCATTCAAAGGACGTCACCTTAACACAAGCTTGCAGTCTCCGTCTCATATCAAGCTTGCATGGAGTAACGGGCACCTTCGCGCTTATGCACGTTCAGCGGTAGCGGTGAGCGGCCGCACTTACCCGCGGCTATGAATGATTGAGAGTTTTTCGCCATGCTATGAGCACAATCATTTCTGCTTACAAAATAATAGTACTCATAGCGTAGCCAGAAGTCTGACACACTTTGCAAGTGCAGGTGAAGCGACACAAGGAGTGAGCGAGCGATAGCAACTTTCACCTCGTATGTGGTCAGGGACCCGGACTCGGATGCGCAAATATAAGCCCCGGCCTTCGAAGAGAGACAGGCTCCTACTCTGACAGCTAGTGAAGACGTTTGTCAGGCGCCTGCATGCTGCGGGAATTGCGACGGCGAAGTGATGTGCGGGGCGTAATTTATGCTTGAGGTTAGTGTGCGAGAATTGGTTATTGCAAGTTATGAACATGAGATTATTATGTACATCGCTGATACGAACAGGAAGGGAGACGTACTGGCGATATCCCGAGACAGGGAGCGGGGGTTGACTCATACGTCGTCCAGACATATATGTTTTCCGTGGGTAGGGCGTGCTGGCCTGAGGCCGAAAGTCGAAGGTAGCACCTGATACGCGCTAAACGTGGCCTGCTGAACGCCCAAAGACCAGAAGCTAGAGAAGCATAACGGCGCAGGGAGAGCAAGTTAATCGCGCAGATGGAGTGACTAGGGGCGAGCTTCAGTCTCTTTCAGACCTACAAGCTTTATACCCGGGCGGCGAAGGCGGCCGACGCACGGCTGTGTGTAGGCAATGAGGACATGGAGCGCTGCTGCCACATCCATAACACCGGCCTACACAATTGAACTGCCCGCAGGGCGGTACGCGCGTAACCAGGTCGGTATTTACAGGAACTTGATGTCTTGTCTGTAACACAGCACTCTTTTGTGTGCTACGAGTGATCGGCGTTAAATGCAATTGTATCTGCTGTGCGGGCGCCAGGTAACTCGGTGAACTTATTGTTATTGGTGATGGCCTGCGAGCCCTGGCGACGCTCACTGGAGTCGTCAGACTGTGCGTATTATTGTTAGCTTCAAGCGGTGACAAGATGAGGGCAGTGGGCTCAACTGTTTGGCTGTTCGGAAATTGTCCGACCTGTGGTCGTTCGAGACAATTGCCTACTATCTAGGTTACGACACTGGGTGTCGGATATCCCGAGCCCACAACGAATCCAAAAATGCACCTCATGAAGGCTGGTGCATGGAGGATTTCAATATCGGGCACTTTCCAGGAAAACAGCGACTCGGAGAGGCCATGGCTCGCTCGGAGGTCAAAAGAAAGCATGGCGTCGGAAGCGCTCGCGGCGGAGTGTCAAATTGTCAATACTTACGCGCCCGGCCCCGGGCCGCCCGCCTGTAATGGGCATCCGATGCTGTGCTCGCGATCGTCCTGCTCTTTCCATGCCGGCCATCCTCCAAGTTGCACTGCTGGTCGCTCGGCTTCCTTCCTCCCTTAGTCTTGCGACCCACTGATTCTCTCACCCAAGTGATGGGGAAGATGACAGCCAAACCTCCAGCCACACAACACCCGTTTGGCCTCTTACCGTCGCATCGGGTGTCAGACACCTCGGAAGACGGACAGGAAATCGAGGACATACGATATCTATGACAGAAGCGGCTCTGTTTTCTCTCTATATTGCTCTTTCTGCGTACTAGTACTTAACATACTGAAGTTCCAATACGACCGCTTTGGCAGCAGAAAACACAGGCAAGGCTGAGTCCGATAGTGCTGAACATCTACCACCAGGTCTGTATTGGCATCCACTGACACATGTCATGTGCGACCATGGGAATCAGTGGATGCAGCTACGCCGAAGATTACCAGAATCGCCAACGCATCCTTCTCTTCCCATCTTGAATCGCAAATATAATATAAAGGTGCGTGTGCACGCCTTCGCTTATGATATTCTCATGACAGCTTCTTCACCAGCGCAGTTTAGGAAAACGCCGTAGCTGCAGCGCAGTATATACAACTGTAACCTCGTACTACTTGGCTGCCATTGTTGGCACGCTCCTACAAGCCGAAACATGCTGTATCCTATCCATACGCCACAATTCTAGGAATATCGCAACCTTGACAACGTCTCTGGTCGACCTTCCGGTGTTCTCCGCCCTCTCCGTATGAGCGAGACTGCCGGTGACATCCGAGTTTTACACGGGCAGTGCGGTACGTGCCAGGCCTATCTGCTATCCCTGATATGGACAAATTCCGTGTCGAACTTCCGATGCACCCTCATATCGCATGCTGTCGCAACTCCGCCGCGCCGTGGGTGACCGGGCCAGATGCACGATGCCAGCTACTTGCCATCCCGAGGTGGATACCAGTGCTCATCAACACGAGGGCAGCTTCTATGAGCTGTGGCCGGACGCGTTCTGAGGATGACGCGGCTCCGGGGAGAGTGCGCATGACTCTGGCCGCTGAATTCAGTACGCGCGGCAGGGGCTGCGGGCTAGACGGCATTGCCCCAAGTGCACGAAATTTTGGAGGAAGGCGAAGGCACCACGCCCCTTCGACGCTTAGGCGAGGTAATATATAAGGGGGCGCGCCACTCCCAGGGAGGGCTCCCTTGTTCTCCCGTCTCCGCCACCTTGTCCTCCTTTGCGGGCCCAGTATGGCGAAAGCTCAGAACAAGCCACGTAGCGACAAGAAACGCGCGCCGAGACGCACCGACATTATCCTCTCCATACTGAACATCTCTCGGGGACCAGTACGTTGCACTCTCTTATACAATATTTCCACTCATGACTTGACCCTGGTAGGCGGCCAGTCAGGTTCGCCGAGTACGTGGGCGACAGCTCGATGCTACGGGGCCGCAAGGTAACGCACCGGAATTCTCCTAAGCGGAAATACAAGGCGATCTGATGTACGGTGAATTTGTACTCGCCGCCACAGGATCGTCCGCCTACCTCGACCTGGACTTCGCACCCCCCGCAACCCCCCGCATCCAGGCCGCTCCGCTTCCTCCTCATGCCTACCGCGTTCGCATGGTCCGCGTACGTGCTCTGTGTGTGCTACTGTCAACCCGTCCGCTCATCTTCACGCTTTGCGACTCGAACTGGCTTCGCGCCTCGATGGTGGCGTTGCATGGGCAGTTCGTAATGGCGCGTCGTAGGAATCGCTTTGATTCGTGGATGGATACCTTCGACCTGGGGGGAGTCGAGTCGACGAGTCCAGATGCTGTGATCATCGTGCCCTCACCCGACCTCTCGTCTACCACCTCTCTCCCGGCGCTCGCGCCGTCGTTTCCTTCGATCGACCAGCCAGGTGCCCGTGAGGATGCGTCATCCTCGGGTATGTATGCGTACATCGAGGTGTACGATCGCCCTTCGCCGAATTCTGCCCGCACCGCCCTCGACCAATATCTCTCCTCACTCCTCCGCTCGCCAACTCCCCGCAGCTGGTCGGAGTCCTATGCTCCCTCTGCGTATTACGTGGACAGTGCACCGCCAGTAGAAAACACTCTAGGCTTCTCTCCTCCCCTCGCACACCTGGTCCCCTCCGTCACAAACACCCGCGAATCCACCGTTGTCGACGACTACAGCTCGGACGACGCCTCCACCTCTCCTCGCTTGATTGGCGACATGCTCACATTCCCCGACCATCCCGACCTCATCGGCCAGAACCCCGCAAGTTCTCCCCGCCTCAGTCCTCTCGACATCAACAGCGGCCCCTCGTCGTCCACAGGATACTCGGCCAATGAGTATCCTTTGATTGGCTTATCCTTAGACATCCCGGCGACTTCAATGCCGTCAACGCCGACGATCCTTGCCACGGACTCTACTACATGGGACCAGACCACCACGTACTCCCCGTCTTCGCTCTCGGATGATTCAGTGGACGACTCGGAGTCTCTGTCTAGCTTAGAGGCCGATCAATGGCTCTCATTCAGCGACCTCTGTCGAGAGGCTACAGAGGACAGCTCTACGTACGCTCCCTCACGAAGCAAGTGGGAGTGTTTTGCGCAAGACGTCCCGGACGACAGTCACTCATCGTCTACATGACGAAGCTTTGTACCCTCTGACTCATACTGTCTACCTGCGAGCCAACCACCTCTATGGAGCCTGCAAAGGTGCTCTCATGACGCCTTGTCAGGCTGTTTCCTTCAAACCCGACTATAGGCTACTGCGTCGTGCAATTCCCTCGGACCTATTAATTTGTATATATATCGCTCACACATCTATATCCTCGCTCAGATCTCACAACATCACCATGCTTGGATTCAGACACCTCAGGCTGTTTGGTCCTCCTTCTCTGCTATCTTGTTCTACTCTTCCCACTGCTACTCCAATGTTACTCGCCTTAGCTTTCCGCCCGCCTTTCAGTCCTTGCTGCACGCTACCAAAGTTTTTATACCAGACATGTTGCTCGATTCTTTGTTTTGCTTTCAACTCAATGTTTCCGCACACCGTTCTTCAGACACAGAATTGCATGCCAAGGTAGTTAGGAAGTGATTCAACTACGTATGTACGTTTTCATCCAGAGAACAGACATCATATTGAGACATACCGCTCCGCATGAACATGTCAACGAACCACGACAGTTCACCGTCCGACTATGAGTCAATTTGTTCGAGTCAATAAAAACTTGAACACTTTGACTCATAGCACAACGGAGATCCTCGTACACCAGTCCGTGGACAACTTCAGGCCGCCCCCTTTGAATGTATCATGAGATGAACCCGGTCCTGGGACGGACATTACCTCTAAGTGCCCCCCGGCACGCGATACTCCCACCTACGCTCACCCTCCACTCGCGGCCGCAAGACCCAAGCATCGGTCCGATAACGCACGCGGCGCCGGTCCCGTCTTCCAAAAGCCTGTATAGTCCAAGTGCAAGTTCGCGCAATTAGCTCTTGTTGACCGCGAGGCGCGACGCACCTTTCATGGCTGGCTCGCGACACTGAAAAGATCAGGAGGGGGTGACGTGCCGTTATCTTCCCGACAGTGCGCAAGCCTTGACGCACAGTACGCGATTAAGCCATGCGTGCATTGGTCCCTCGCCGGTGCGAACGAGGAACCATGTGCTGGTAGTTCCTAGACGCTGAGCGCATTGAAACACCTTCACATAGCGAACAGGCAGAATAGTCAGATATACTATCTCGCCATCGCATCAATAGGAAGCGCGAGAGTTCAACGTCAGGCCATGAGTCGATCAAACACATCCGTTGGATTAATCGACTCATAGCGCAACGGCGATCCTCACACCCTCGTGTGTGGACAACTTCAAGGTCGCCCCCTCCGTATGTATCGTCAGATCAACATGGCCTTTAGATGAACATAGTACTCCCCGGCACACCATACTTCCGCCCTTGCGCCCACTTCAAGTTGCGGCCGAAGATCCCAGCATCGGTCCGAGAACGCACGCGACGGTCCAGCCTTTTAAAGACATCTGCAGTCCAAAAAGTAGCGCCACCTCACGCGGTTAGCTTCTTGCTGACCGCGAGGAGCGACTCACCTTTCATAGATGGCCTTCGATGCTGCCAAGATCAGGAGGGGTGACGTACTGGTATTTTCCCGATATTGAGCGCAAGCCTTGAGGTACAACACGTCGTTGGGCCGGGCGCGCGCCCCGCAATCGCTGACTTGACTTGGGGCTGGAGGTCCATAACCTAAAGCTGAGAAAGATCGATGACTACGCGCAAGAGGGCATTGAACTTGACGAGGGGGAATACAGTGGGAGCGTGCAGGCCAGCAGTGGTTCCTCAGGGTCGAAGGGCGGGTGTATGTTGGGGTTCCCTTGGACCGTGCAAGCTTTATGGAGATAAATGGCACGCGGCGAGGGCAGGTGATGCCGAGGTGCAGAGCGATCGTCCCACTGACACAATTGAGTCGTTCGCCGCGCCGAGGCGTGACTGGGAGGGTGTCATCGATGGAAGACCACGTTCGTATATGGCAATGTATCCTTCTATGCACTGCGATGAATCAGCGCTATATGCGCCAAAGAATACGTTACCAGATATCGTGATCTCCGCGCGCGTGCCAGGAGCGGCGAGCTTATTGTTCTCCGCAGGGGTCGGCGAGCGCTGACGGCTCTCATCGATGTGCAAAACTGTGGGAATGAAAGCCGGCACCGGCTTTAGCAAAGACATAATATCGGCTCAATTATGTAGTAAGAATACCGCAGTCATCTGAGAAGAAGAGGGCCCACTCGGAGTACTAACCTAGGTCTGCCGTGTTCATGAGAACACTTTGAGCCAGTCGCCGAAAGAGGTTTTGGCAAACATCATGAGCTCATAACGGTCCCAGAAGCGCTTGGATATGAGAAATTTTGTACGTAAAGATGGATAACTCTTCGTGATGCAAGTTCGCCATGGAGGTTCGCAAAGGAGAGAAAGGTGACGGAAGCGCCCGCGATCCCGCGCGCGTGAACGGAACAATACCACGGGCCCGGCGCGTCATATATATTATTATGATCCAGCACATACAACTCGATGAGCGTCATGCCCGGATATGAGAACAGCATTGCAGCACACATCGACATCTTCCACTTCGCGAACACGCCGTCCGTTAAGGACAAGGAGTCGACACCCGACCTGCGATCGTGGCGGCGCACGTGCACTAAGCCCGTGGACCGATACACTGAACATGCCGACAAACTACGACGGCTCACCGTTAGGCTATGAGTCGAGATAAACTCTGTTTACAACGACTCATAGCGCACCGGAGATCCTCGTACACCAACCCGTGGACAACTCCAGACCGCTCCCTATGGAGGTATCGCGAGACCGATCCGAGCTGCAATGCACAGGTCACTGCCCAAGATATTTCCGTCTTTACACCTACTCGCATAACGCCCTCGCACCGGCCCGAAGACATGGCACGACGATCTCGTCTTGTTGACACCCCTACACTCTTGTGTAATACTTCTTGGCCCGGTTAGCTCCCACCGATCACGAGGGGCCGGGGGAGGGGGGACAAACCTTTGGACGTGGATTTCGGCGCCGGCGGGAACGGGAGGATGTAATTTGTTGGTTATTTCCACATGCCTTGCGCAGGATTCGACGCCCAATAGTTAGTCCGCTGTTTGGACGTGCGCATGTTCTGAAGCTGATATTAGCTTGTGACAGGTGATTGTGAACTCGGAGCTGAAAATGAGTGAGACTTACTAGGTGCAGAGCTACAGAAGCAGCGTATGGCCGCGAGTGGTTCCTCGGGGTCGGGGAGTGAGGGTGCGTGATGAGGTCCCCATCGATCATGCCAGATTTTTGGACAACGACAAGCGGCGAGGGCAGCTAACGCCGTATACACAATTACTGACCGCCCGCCGCGCAGCAGACGTAACCAATCCGGCACTATCGGAAGGTCTGGATGTCTACGACATTGCACTCTCTCATATGCTGCATTTGATCGGCGCGACGATGTGCGATATAACATTTCCAGACGCAATCGCCGTGCGCGCGCGCGCGCCAGCCAAGGGCAGCGAGCCTACTATTGTTTTCGGCAGGGGTCTGCAAGTGCTGACACACTCACTGAGTACCTCTGCCAGCCATCATCAATGTTATAGGCCTGCTTGAATAATCGTTGACTAGAAAGCACCGGTGAAAGCATGAAGTAGGCGGAACTGTTTGGCAAGGGTATCGTGGTCATCTGAGTGCCGATGAGCACATGGATAACGCGGTGAAAAACTTGAACTCACGCTGATGCACACCGGTCAAAAACTGGAACGCGTATACCGCGGCGGGGGGGAGATCGCTGACTCTCTAAGCAGTCGTGGAGGTCAAATGTAAAGAAGAACGAGAGCGCCCGCTAGTAAGCGCGGATAATCGGAAGCGCCCGTAGTAGGCTGCGGCACGAGGCTGTGCTCGTCCCGAGCCCGAGGGCCCCCGCCACTCTCTTAGTACTCTCTTGCACTGTGACTTCACTGACCTATCCTGGATCTTCTACTCTCTCTTGGTCTGGAAGCCTACAAAATCCTATGAATCTTTCTCAACTAGGCGAAGAAGTAACTCACGATCATTGTCGACGCGCTATATGGTTAGCTACTATGTACTCATTAATCTCGGACTCGACGTCCAGAAGCTGATAGAGAGTGTGATTTATCGGCGTTCACAGATATGTTCTGTGGTGGGCTTGGCCAGAATGCCCGGACCGTCTACTAAGCAGGGCACTGAATATGGTTGAGATCACTGCAGCATGCCGCATCACGTGGGGGTAATAGATGGCAAGGTGCGTGTGTACTACCCTCTTCTTGTGATCTTCTACGCCAAATCTTACCGATGCAAATCAGGAAAACGTTGCAGCCATAGCGCAGCATGTACTACCCTTGTGCAATACTTTACAGAAGGTGATTGGTGTATCCTACACATACGACACAATTTTGGGCATCTCACATCCTCAAAAGCGTCTCTCATGTCCGAGTCAACTAGTCTCCGGGGCCTTCTCCATAACTCTAGATGAGCGAGAAGAGCCGGTATCCGCATTTTACGCCGGCGATGTGGCGCGTGCCATGTCTAGCGGTCATCTCTAGTACGGACAAGTTCCTCATCGAACTTCCGATGCACCCTCACAGTGCGTGTTTCTGCGACGCCGTGTCGTGGGTGGCCGGAGTATCGATGCATGATGGTCACTTTCCATCTCGAGGCTGAGATACCAGTGCTCATCAACACGAGGCCAGCTTCGATGAGCTGTGCCAGCCGGACGCGTTCTAGGATGACGCGTCTCCGGTAACGGTGCGCATGACTCTTGTTGCTAAATTCCGAACGCACGGCATGGGCCGCGGAGCTCGATGGCATTGCTACCAGGGCACGAACGCTCGGGGGAATGCGGACGCACCACGCCCCTTCGACGCGTAGGCGAGGGAACATATAAGAGTGCGCCCCACTCCCAGAGAGGGCCCCCTTGTTTTCCTGCCTCCGCCACCTTGTCCTCCCTTGTTGGCCCAGTATGGCCAAAACTCAGAACAAACCACAAACTGATAAGAAATGCGCGCCGAGACGTACCGATATTATCCTCTACATATTGAACAATTCCCGGGCGCCGGTCAGTTGCACTCTCTTGTGCGATATTTCCACTCATGACTTGACCCTGGTAGGCGACCATCCACGGCAGTCAACCCCGCGCGCAACGAGTCAATGCTACGGAAACACAAGGTAACGCACTGGAAACCTCATAAGCGGAAATACAAGGCGATCTGACCATGTACGGTGAATCTTTACTCGCCGCCACAGGATCGCCCGCGCACGTCAACCTCAATTCCGAACCCCCCGCAGCCCCTCGCATCCAGCTCGCTCCACTCTCCACTCGCCCCTTCCGCAGCCTGCGCGTACGTGCTCTGTGTGCTACTGTAAAGTCATTCACTCATCTTCACGCCTTGCGACTCAAACCTGGCTTCGCGTCTTGATGGTGGCGTCGGTGAGCAGTTCATCACAAGGAGTCGCCGTAGGAATATCTTCGACGCAAGAATAGATCGCTTCGAGCTGGGGGGAGATAAGCCGGAAACTCTAGGTACCTCCGACTTCTGGCCTTCACCCGATTCTCCGTCCGCGACACCTCTCCCGGCACTCTCAGCGTCGTTTCCATCGTCCAACCAGCCAGGTGCCAATGAATATGTGCCACCCTCGATTGTGCATGCGTACGCCGACGTGTACGATCGCCCTTCGCCGCTGATCGACTATGACTTATCCGCCCTCGACCAAGAATACTCCTCGCCCCTTCACTTGCCTTTTCGCTCGCAAACTCCCCGCAGCTTTTCTGAGTGGTACGTGCTCTTAGTGGAAGCTTGCATGGTCAGGACAGTGCCGGCCGAAAACACCCTAGGTTTCTCTCCTCCCCTCGCGCATCTGCCCCTTTCCTCCACAAATACCCGTGACGCCACCGCCGCTGACGAGGACAAATCGGACGACGCCTCTTTGTTTCCTCGCTTGATCGACGGCATGCTCGCGTTCTCCGACCATCCCAGCCTTGTCAGCCAGAACCACGCAACTTCTCCCCGCCTCAGTCCTCTCGACATCAACAGTGGCTCCTCGTCGCCGTCAGGATACTCGGCCTATGAGTATTCTTCGAACGATTCATCCCTCGACGTCCCCGCAACCTGGATGCCGTCAACGCCGACGACCCTAGCCACGAACTCTACATGGGACCCATCCACCATGAACTCCGCCGGGTCTGCGTCCGATGCCTTCATGGACGGTCTGGATGGTTCTCCCAGTCTGTATAACTTAGAAGTCGCCCAGTGGTTGTCGTTCGCCGAAATCGGTCGAGAAGTTGCACAGCCCGACCCCCCTTACGTCCCTTCAGAGAAGAAGTGGGAGCTCTCCATGCAAGACATTCCTGGAGGGGATAGCAGCCACTCGCGTCCACGCGATGAGGCTACCTGATCAGGAAGCAACCGCTTTCCATACTAGCAAGACTCATATCGCCTGCCTACAGACCACCCACTACAAAGCCGTTGGGCCCAAGTGCGCCCATGAAGCCCTGCTCTGTTGGCTATATACCCTGACTACTGGTACTTCGTTCTCTTCGAGTTCCGATCCCCTTGTTTTGCACTCAGTTCGCTTTCACGTTATGCCATTCACATACCTTGCTCTATCCCCTCGTCGCCAGTAACTCGCACAAGTCTTGGCATTGTTGCTTTGATATCATGCTTTCCTTAGCATCCTTCTCGCTTCCAGATGATTTTTGTTTATGTCTTACCTCTCCCGGTCCTTGCGGCTCGTCACCATCGTTGTTATCACAAGCATACCACTCAACCATTATGTGGGGTCATGATTCGAAGTGTCCGAATATCGCTGTCTTAAGACCAATATCAAAAAGGCTAGAGTACGCGAGACGGAAAGTAAACCAATTGCAAGAGACCTAGGCTTCGAAGAGACGATACATCCCAATATACTACTCCGACATCAACGTCTCCAGTGAACGAGCCACGAGAATTGCATCACCGTGAGGCTATGAGTCAAATGAACACATTTCCAGCATTAACAAGACTCATAGCGCAACGGTGAGCTTCGTGTACTAGTTCATGAGCGACTACAGGTCGCCCTCTAGAAGGTATCATGAGATGGCCATGAGATCCCGCTCACATGACGGACTACTCTCGTCAACACACTTGCAGACCTAAGTGTAGCGCATCCCGGTGCAGTTAGCTTCCTGATCATGAGAGGTTGTCATACCTTCACGAGCTGGTATCCGCCGGGGCGGGCGGCAGCTGAAAGGTGCCGGCGGTTTTGTGACAACTCGCAACTTTATGTGGGGTACGCCCAAGGTACACCAATGCGAGTGGGCGGGCGGGCGCAGCGGAAGCCAGAGCCGCTAACCCGCAACTAGTGATCAAAAGTGAGTTGAGGCAGGTTGAGACTTCCTACTGAGACGCAGGACTCCGAGGGCGGTAAGCTAGACGGCTGGGAGTGCAGCAACGGCGTGGGTGCGCAGACGACTCCTCGGGGTCAGCGGTTGTGGGGCGCGCGCTGAGGTCTCCTGTGATTGTGCAAGCTTTATAGGCAAAGACAAGCGGGGAGAGCAGCTGACGCCGTCTTGCGGATCGGATGAGCAATCGTCGCATCCATACAATGAAGAGGTTCGGCGCACCGTAGATGTAACGTAACGATTCGGCATCGTCGGAAAGTCTGGACGTTCGCCTATGACGTGGAGTTGGCACTTTTTTGTACCACAATTGATCAGGCGGCGTTGTGCAATGTAGGATTCTCGGAAATCACCACGCTCGGCGCGTGCGAGGATCCAGAGCGACGAGCTTATTGTTCTCAGCAGCGATCTGCGAGCGCTGACCAGATTACATATCATCGATAGCGATGTTGAGTGCCTGTAGGCATAGTCGTTAATTCCTAAACATTGGTAATAGCATGAAGTAGTTGGCAAGCGTACCTCGGTCATCTGAGAGGGGTGTCATGAAGACAATGTGTTGGTGAAGTTGCCGATAAGTAGTACATGGGTAGCGTTGTGAGAACCATGAACTCACGCACCGTCCAAGTTATGCACATATGCCAAAGGAGATAGACATATACTGCGGCAGGGGGAGATCGCTGGCTCTAACTACCATGGAGGTCAATGAGGGGAGGAGGAACAGAAGCGCCCGCAAGTGCGAGTGGAACAGGTGCGGCGCGTGTCATGTTGGGCCCGTGCCGGCAATTTGCGGAAGAGCAGCAGTCGCGACTACGCCAGCAGCCACGAAGCTGCAGTATATATTAGTCCGTTGACCATATCCATCTACAACACTTGAAATGGGAAGATCTATCCGGGTCGTCACTGTAACCGTAGTCCGTGCATCATAGCTGCCTACTCCCAAGGTCTCATGCATAGGCCTCATGCCTTGCTGCCCAGAGGCGGGCGGCCCGCCGCCTTCAGGTCCGCGTTGACCTCGTCGAGGTGGTTGATGAACTGGCCCTTCAGGTTGTCCCACATCTTCGGCTCGTGCTCTAAAGGAAGACGCGCATGTCAGCTCCGACGGGACATCTCCAGGCCTGGTGTGAGATGCGAAACGCGTACCGTGCAGCTTCCCGCTCCTCTTCATCGCGTAGTCTGTCAGCAGGATCTGCATGCTCGACTCGAACATAAATGCTAATAGTATGGTCAGCGTATGGTTTGAGGCGAATGTAGCAGAGCGGACTTACCGAGGGTGCCGACGTGGATCTTCTGGGGCACCAGCTCCGCTTCGGTCGCCTTCTTGAACTCGTCGTAGGAGACTGAGGTGGACGTCAGCCTTCAGCACAGAAAGTAGAACAAGCCGGGATCCACTGACCGCCATGTGGGCAGAACCCGTTCTCGTAGCTGAACGCGCCGGGCGTGAACCCATCGCTGCGCCCGCTGTACCCACCGTAGATGAGACCCATCATCTCGCTCGCGCAGTTCCTGTGATAGTACTGCACAATCCGGCCCGGAGTCAGCATCCCCCTGCGCATCATGGAGCGGAAGAAAGATACGCACGGGCGGGCGGAAGGTGTTCGAGGCGACGTCCCAGCGCTCGCTGAAGATAGCGAAGTCCGCGAGCGGCGCCCCGGGCGTCTTCGACGGCGCGGTGAGAACGGTGAAGATAGAGGGGTCGATGTGGTCCTTGTTGATGCTGCCGACATGCGAGAACTTCTCCATAGCGTACTTGTAAGGCACGTAGCTTCGGAAAAATCAGTATCGCGGATACGGGGACAATGTGAGACTAAGAGTACTTACTTGCCCGCCCATGCCACGACGTCGAACGGAGTGTGCTCCTGGTGACACGCGAAGAACTTCCCGCCGACCTTGTAGGTGACTGCAGCACGTTAGCTTGTGCATCCCCGGCGTAGATCAGGAGCTACTCACTGTCCCAGGGCGACTGGTCGAGGTCGAAACTCGCGACAGGACTCTCGAAGTCACGCGTGTTGGCAAGACCGTGACTGCCGAGCGGGCCCAGGTCCGGAAGCTCGAAGTGGGAGCCGAAGATCTCGAGAATGTCTAGACTGCGGGTCAGCCGGTATACCCACGGAACAGGTTGCCGCTCACTCACAACCGCGGGAAGGACCGTCAGGAAGGCCGATCTGTGTGAGACAACGGCTCAGCTTGAGCACGAACACCCCTCAAACGCCGCATTACCTTGTACTTGATACCGCGCTGGATAACGACGAGCTCCCCGGGCCGCACCATCAACCTAGCACATTGTGAGCAGCGCACCGATTTACAAGGCACCGTCGCGACTCACTTTCCGAACTCGGTCTGGATATCCAGACGCCCCTGCTGCGCGAGGATGAGGAAGTCGCCGTCGTTGTTGCAGAACGCGCTGTTGCCCATCGACTGGTTCGCGGCGTAGATATGCACGGCGAGACCCTCGCGCAGAGTGGGGTCGCCGTTCCCAGCAAGTGTCTTCAACCCAGAAACGAAGTCCACCTTCGTGTTGTCTGAGGGAATGTCGAACGGGTGCCATGCCAGCTGGGTCGGGCTGAAGTGGACCTTGGGGTTGAGCGGAAAGAAGCACGACTCGGTCTGCGCGATATCGTCAGGACGGCATCGTATCCTTGAATCTGTATGTTACTTACGTCCGGGTTGTCGGGTAGAGGAGAGAAGCCTTGGTGCGCGACCGAAGGGCGGATGCGGTAAATCCATCTATATATGGAAGGAACGACGTTAAATGGGAGTATTCATGAGGCCGCGGCCATACTTACGTAGATTGGTTGTCCCTCCGCGGAGTGACGAAAGGGGTGCCGTTAATCTATGACCGCCGGTTAGCGAGCGTTCGCGGTGCGCATGGGTGACACTCACCCCTTCAGTGTAGAGGTCGTACTTCATCTTCTGCGGCATGTTCTGCCCATAGGGGAGCACGCCGGGACTGAACGCTGATGAGCCTCGCTACATCCCACGGTCAATGAGAGAACCACTTACATCGCCTCGGAGGCAAAACGGTTCCCGAAGCCGGCCTGGTACTCGTAGGGGTCGCGTTCTTTGGGCGAGATGGAGAAGGCGCCTGATGCGCTTGCGCCGAAGGTGGAGGCAGTCTATGGAGTGTTAGATAGCATTCTCGAAGAGATGGTGTGGAGACGCACCATGTTACTTGGAGTGAGAGGTGTGCGAGATTCCTAAGTGAAGAGGATGGGGGAGGCGTACGATAGAGCATGATCGTCCCGATGGCCATCTTTTATACAACTCTCAAGCATGCGCGGCTGCGGTCTCATGGCCTACCTCCGGTGATTACGATGAGCCAACACTAACCGACAGTACCTAATGGTACTGCAGTGGCCGCTGTTTCTGGCCGCTGAAGAAGGTCACCTCGGCGCTTGAACCTACATCGGCCCCCGCACGCCTGCTCCTCCGGGTGATAGTTTCTCATCAGGGATGCGTCGCATAGGCGTTTCGCGCTGTTGCGTTTTGCGGCGGCCGTTCACAACGCTTCGTATCAGGATAAGATCCACATCGGAGTGTTTCGTTGAGGCCGCCGCCAGGTCATTAGACATCACAGGCCGCCGAAAGCTGTGGGAGACCCGCGCGCCCAGGAAGCCGGGAGACACCGTCTAACGGAAGCTCGCACGCCTCACTGATGGGCCATAGGCGAAGTTGCATGGCATATATGCCCGAAGGAGCAATTCTAGATTGCACTAGTTCCTGGTCTCTTGCAGAGACCTCGCGGTCTAATTATCGGTCATGGGAGAAGTCGTCAGTACAAGCGTCAGATAGTGAGGAAGAAGCGGAGAGATGGCCCAGTGATGCTGCGGACGGGGACGGTGTGTGTGATGGCTGTGCAGAGTACCGGCACCCGCGAGGAGCCACGTTGAGTGAGCGGGCTCCGCTGCTGGCGACATGAACCATGTGCAAGCGTTAGCCGTGGCACGAGACGGTACTTCTGTCGGAATTGAGCTCCGAGAGGCTGCCGTCTTCCTAAAAGGCGGTATTGGGACTTGCCTCATGTCTTTACAGGTCAGGAACCGGCGGACAGGGATCCTGTAAGCCTGAGCCGATGCGTGAGCTTGAGCATAGATCGTTGCAGGTATGGGAGCCCGTACCACTCTGTGTCCTGCCCGCGGACGTCCTCTTTGTTTTAAAACATATGAATGCGTATGTTTTTCACCAATGAAGGTCGCTACACACAGTCGCCACAGCAGTTGCGATTGTTAGACATGACGGGCGGAAGAGAGAGTGCAGCCTCCACAGGCGCCCGTCGCCTCGGCGCTTCTGCTATGACGCCACCTCTTCGAATCGCAGGATTAGAATATTCCGGGAGGCCGGAGTCGCCCTGACTTGGAATCCCGAAGGTACACAACTCACCTCGACCACAACATCCTCCACAGGTCTCCTTGGAGAAACTCAGGGGAATCAGGCCTTGGACCGCAGATATGGGCCATCTCATCACAGTCTCAACGTGAGTCTCCACGTCCATCGCAATATCATGATTCGCGCAGATGGCCTAATGCGTCGGGTCCTAGATGGTACGCCCGTTGTTCTAGCGTACATATGATTGGACACCTACATAATTTTGACTACACCCAGCTCTCTGAACCAATGGGCATTGGACTTTGAGGCACGCACGACATCTCTCGCCGCACGAAATCACGGGCTGATGGGAATCTAGGGGAACCTCCAACGCATCCTGGAGAGTATCCGGATTGCCAAGGAGAAGGGTGCGACCCTTCGCGTTGGCCCGGAGCTCGAGATCACGTAGGTCATTGTACATGTACAATATGAGAGGTTCATACTCATGCGCTCCTCCAGCGGCTATGGCTGCATGGACCATTTTCTAGAGGGTACTCAACCTTCAAAACCATCGGCTATCGACCGTGCTAATCCTCTAGACCAGGGGATACTGGACTGCATGCGTGGGAGGTCCTAGCTGAAATACTCAAGTCAGATGAGGCCAAGGGGATCGTGTGCGATATCGGAATGTGAGTATCAGTCTACGTCTTACTGGCACATCTATGAGCGCAGTTGTCTCCTGCGTTCGCGCGTACTACATGATCAGCCCGACGGGTTACAGGCACACCGACCCTCGCCGCCTCGCTTTCGGATCCTCGTCATGGGGCATCGCGGCGCCCGCCGCTTTATTTGAGCTGCCTCAGGTTGGGTCGGTCACACCGTTCCCGCGGGGGCCGTCCTGACGCTTCCCGGCCGCCAGTCACCTCTCCCGGCGGCCACATCGTCATGGGTGGGGAAGGCGCTCTGCGTTCCTTGGTCACGCCTTGACTACTTCACCCTAACCTTCCCGCTCAGACCGAGAACTAACTCCACTTTAGGCCAATCACTCACAAGAACGTCATCTATAACTGTCGCGTAGTCATACACGATGGCAAAATCCTTCTCATCCGACCCAAGATGTGGATGGCAAATGATGGCAACTACCGCGAACTGCGTTGGTTCACGCCCTGGGCAAAACATAGACAGGTGGAAGACCATTACCTGCCGCGTTTAGTTCACGCGGTTACTGGCCAGGTATGAGTGCGCTGAGCCATATGATGGCACGCTCGCTGACCTGTGTAGACCAAAGTACCTTTCGGAGATGCAGTCATCAGCACCATCGACACTTGTATCGGAATTGAACTGTGCGAAGAGCTGTTTACACCTGCGAGGTTTGCCTAGATTTTCATTCTTACGAGACATGTTTTGCTAACAGTGCCCCAGTCCGCACATCTTGATGGGTCTCGATGGCGTGGAAATATTCACGAACTCGAGCGGAAGTCACCACGAATTGCGCAAGCTGTACCGGCGTGTCGAGCTCATGAAGGAGGCGACAATGAAGGCGAGTAGCTATCCAAGCCATGACACGCATTCTCTGACAACAAGCACATGCAGGCTGGGGGCATCTACCTGTACGCGAACCAGCAAGGCTGCGACGGCGACCGCCTGTACTACGACGGATGCGCGATGATTGTGGTCAACGGGCGCGTCGTCGCGCAAGGTTCGCAGTTTTCTCTGCAAGACGTCGAAGTGGTCACAGCGACCATCGATATCGAAGACATACGTGCCCACCGTGCAACGAGCAGCCGGAGCAATCAGGCTGCGGCGGCAGAGCGTTACCAGCGCATCGAGGTCGACTTCGCGCTCTCCGACGGTCTTCAGGATGAGATCAAGGACTTCAGCGAGCTCGTCGTTGGGAAGCTGCAGGAAGTGCGCTATCACAGGCCCGAAGAGGAGATCGCGTGAGTGGTGCCGTTCTCAGTGCGGACGCAGAAATTCAGTGCTGACGGGTACTGTTACAGATTGGGCCCTGCGTGCTGGCTCTGGGACTACCTGCGCAGATCGCGCACGCAAGGGTATTTTATTCCTCTCAGTGGGGGCATCGACAGTTGCGCCACGTCTGTGATAGTCTTTTCCATGTGCCGTCTAGTTGCCGAGGCAGCGCGGAACGGAGGCAAGTGGGCTTCGCCTTCTCAACACACAAACCCGCTCTGACTATGTAACTTACAGATGGACAGGTCATTGAGGACGCGCGACGCATCGCGGGCGAAGAGCCGGGGTCCACATACGTGCCAGACGATCCCCGCGAGTTCGCGAACCGCATCTTCCACACCTGCTATATGGGTACGGAAAACTCGAGTCCAGACACGCGCAAGCGCGCCAAAGATCTCGCCAACGCGATCGGCAGGTGCGTTGCCCCCTCCCCTCCCCTTCGTGGTGGTTCACTGAGCGGCAGTGGGGCTCAGCTACCACATCGACCTGAACATGGACACGCTCGTCACTGCGATCCGCGACCTCTTCGCGTACGTGACGGGTGTTAAGCCGCGCTTCCGGGTGCACGGCGGGACGGGCGCGGAGAACCTTGCACTACAGAACATCCAGGCGCGCCTAAGGATGGTCGTCGCGTACCTGTTCGCGCAGCTGATGCCGTGGGTGCGCGGCAGGCAGGGTGGGCTGCTCGTGCTCGGGAGTGCGAACGTGGATGAGAGGTGAGTGAGCCGTGCGCAACTATGCGCGGCAGTCGTGATGTTGACTATGGTGGGTGGGCAGCTTGCGTGGCTATTTTACCAAGTACGACTGCTCGTCTGCCGACGTCAACCCCATCGGCGCGATCAGCAAGACCGACCTGAAGAAGTTCATCGCATACGCACGCGACGCCTTCGATCTCCCAATCTTGACCGAGTGCGTTTTACATTTCTGTGTGAATGCTGGACAGCCACACTGACGGTAAAACAAGCTTCCTCGACGCCGTGCCCACCGCCGAGCTCGAGCCGATCACTGAGACTTACGTCCAGGCTGATGAGGTACGTACATCCGCATCCTGCTGGAACTGCGCTCACGGGACCTAGGCGGACATGGGCATGACCTACGACGAGCTCTCTGTTTTCGGGCGGCTGCGCAAGGTTGAGAAGTGCGGTCCCTGGAGCATGTTCACGAAGCTCTGCCACGAATGGGGTTCCTTCCTCTCCCCACCACAGGTTCGTCCCGACAACTGCCTTCTGCCCGAGTTCGCCGCATGATACTAACGCTCCTTCCTGTTTAGGTCGCGGAGAAAGTAAAGCTCTTCTTCTTCGAGTACGCGCGCAACCGGCACAAGATGACCACTCTAACCCCGTCCTACCACGCGGTACGTCTTCTCAACACAAAAGCTAAAAGGCACCGAGGCAGAGGCGCTGACCCTCGTTACAGGAGCAATACAGTCCTGACGATAACCGTGCGTCCTTACCGTTTCTGTCGCCCCGCGTGTGTGGATGTTCACAAATTGTACCCAGGGTTCGACTTGCGTCCCTTCCTGTACCCGTCCCGCTTCCCGTGGCAGTTCAAGAAGATCGACGCTGCGGCGGCACGGTGGGCGGACAGGACTACTGTGCATGCGCAGGCGGCGCGCGACCAGGAGGCCATCAAGGCGCACGAGGTGGACTGATCAGCCCGTCACAACGTAGCGCGGTTTGAGTGTGAGGGAGAAGAGATAGAAATACAGTAGGCGGGGGCGCCCGTATACGTTACAGAAGAGCAGAAGACAACGAGAACCTGTATGCAGTAGAGGGGGGTATGGTAGAGCGATAAATAGCAAGCGAGCGAGCAGTGGTCGGGTTCTACGTCCGTACGAGGAAGCGGGACAGCGCGCCTTGGATCACGATCTTCTTCATGATGGTAGGTTCCGGTGCTGCGAGGCTTGTTAGTGAACTTTACGAGACTTCCGGTAAGCGACGACGTACGATCTGTGAGGTTCTCGTCCTTGACCTTGCGCTTGATGCTGTCCATGACCTCGCTGACGCCCGAGCGGTCGAGGTCGCTGCGCGCCTTCATGAGCGCCTCTACAAACTGGATGCACGGCCCGTGGACTTTCGCGAACGACCAGTACGAGAGGAAGACGAGGCTCTTCGACGCCTCGAGCATCGAGAGCACCTGGTCGAGCACCTCCATCTGCGGCTCGAGCTCCTTCATCTTCTTGTACGTCCCGAAGAACTTGTACACCTCGTCGATGTCCGCCCGGATGCGCTCCGCCGCGGCAGGCATGTTCAACTTCCCGCTGTTCGCAAGTGCGGTGAGGTACGTGACGAGGTACATGTCGATGAGGTCCTCGAGGAGCACCTCGAACAACGACTCGTTCAGGTACGACTGGTAGTCGGACAGATAGTCGCGCATCGTCTCGACGATCGCCGCGTGCGTCCCGTCGTACCACGCCGGCTGGAAGAGCTGCTTGATCGCGGGCTTCAGGTCGTTGAAGATGATGTTGATCAGCGTCTGCGTGTACTTCTTCGCGACGTCGAGGTACCCGTCCAGCGCGTCGTTGAACCGGTCGTGGATCGTCACCTGGTACTTCTCCGACACCAGCGGCTCGATGCGCGCGGACAGACCCTCCGTGAAGTCCGCCGACTTGATCTGGTCGTTCGCGAGCGCGATGCAGTACTCGACGAGTCCCCCGGGCACCTCCTCCGGCTTCTCCGTGTGCTTCTTGAACTCGGTATCGACGAGCTTCACCCAGCGGTCCTGGATGCTGCGCATCACACGGTTCACCTCCTCGACTGCGCGCGCGAGCACCAGGCCCTGCCCGCTGTCGAGCGCGAGGTCGATCTGCTGGTTCACCATCTCCAGGAAGATGACCGTGCCCGAGGTCGTGTAGAGCCCGTCGCTGCTGATCTCGGGCGGCTCCTCGCGCGCGGTGAACGCTGCGACTTCGGTCTTCATCAGGTTCTCCGACCACTCGTCCAGCTTCTTGATGATGAGTTGCAGGTAGTCCTCGATGAGGTTCTGCTCCTTGCCCTCCAGAAGCGGAGGCTCGAGCCATTCGGGCGCGATCCCGAGTTCGCGCATGCTCTTCTTGTACTCCTTGATCCACGCGTGCAGGGTGAGCAGGGCGCTCGCTTCGGGTTCCGACTTGACCAGCCTGTTGATGGTGCTGTTGAGCGCTTTGTGGTACTCGCGCACATATGTCTGCCAGATGTCGTAGGAAGGGGGGAAGCACGGAACGACATCGCTCTCAATTCGGATGAGGTCCTTGTAGATGAAGACGAGATCGTCCAGGAACCCGGCAGGATCGCGCTCGTTCGCCACGTACACCTCGTTGAACTTGTCCATAATAGACGCGGTGATGCATTTCATGACCTTCGAACGGTAGTGCTTGATCACGCGCGCATTGGCTTGCATCGACCGGAACTTGGAGGCGGCGTCCATCTTCCCAGCCTTCTTGACCAGCTTGATGGCTATAGCCTAGAGACAACCGTTGGCAAACTGTTACACATTACCACCGAGGAGTACGTACCTTCTCATCCTCCCTGGCCTCCATCTCAACGACCTTCATCAACCGAACGATGACATCCGGGTTCCCGGCCCGCACGATGGGTAATATGTTGCCGGCGAGTTCAAGCACATATTGGTCGAATGCTTCGATGAGATTGGTGAGCCGTTCAAACCAGCGCGTGAGCGTGTTCCGAGTATCCGCGGAAGACTTCTTCGCCTGATGCATAGTCTGATTCCGGAACGCCTCGAGTCGGTTGAGCTGGAAATGTATACGGAGGAGGCTGGGGGCGGGGCCGAGGATGTCATCGCTATCCTCAACGAGCATGCGCTCCAGCATCTCCAGCTTCGAGTTCATCTCGAGAAGGTTATTGACCATCTCCTCCGTTTGCTCGAAGTTGCGATGGACCATCGACACCTGAGCAGGCGTGTTTGTGAGTACTTTGTGCCAATTCCACGGAGTATGGCCGTGCGACGCACTCTGCTAATCTGGTCGAAGGTCGTGACGACGTACGTGGGGTCGTTGCACATCCTGTCCACCGTCTCCATTTCGTCCTTGATGGTCTGCACATTGCCACGCGTGCCAAACAGCTTTCGCAGGCCCTCTCGTGTTGCGTCCAGCTGCTCTTTAACGCCTCCCCTGAGTCTCGCGTCGATTGAGGCCTTCTCCTTCTCGAGCTTCTTCCGGAAGGCAGCGACCTTTGCAAGATCGTCGGGAGACTGCAGATACTCGCCAACAGCCTGGGCAGCAGAGATGGTCGGCGCAGCCATTGAGAGATAGAGGGTAGTCGTCTCTTGGGATCGTCGTCGTAGTGGTAGTAAAGGTTCAAGCGTATGAGGCCAATGTAGACGGTTGCATGTTTGAGGGGAAAGAACAATAAATGAGTATTGCCGCCTTCACAGCCGAAATACAGTGCCGTAGTCGCGATCAGAGGATGGTGTTGTGACTGCGTGCTGCTGACAGATACATTTAGTCGACCAACTCAACACTGAGTGCATATTCCAGCTACCTCGTGTCGAGATATCGTGCTGGTGCTAAGCGGAGGAAGGGGAGGGATGAAGCCGTGAGACGCCCAATATAATTCCCAATCAGGGAGTTAAGCGCTCATGAAGCTCATTGCACCGTTGCCGAGCCGCCAGACTTGGACAACCTCTCTTTTGCTCTCTGTTGTGGACCACGTTTACGATGTCGCGCCGACCAACACCGGGCGAAGAGATGGGGGGACCGAACGCATGAATAATGATGATAAGTATATAACAGTCTAGGCCGCGGATACTGCATCGTGCGGCCTGTGATATCAATAATTGCAGCGACTTTCAACACTCTCGCAGCCCGTACGTCTGTCTCACTCGCCCCGATTCATTCGCGTTGGAGGTGAGTGAAAGTGCAATGCATGAAGGCCTGGCTCACAAGCTCATCTATGTGACAGCTATCAGTGATCACCGGACGCACTTGGCTTCCGACTGCCAGACGCGCGAAGAAATTCAGCCAGCAACATGGGCATAGCATACACCTTAGTGCTACCGGCAAATCGTAGTAATGACTTGCGGGAGGTTAACCGATGGCAAACGCAAGGGATTGGCTTTGAGTGGGAAGCAGCATCTTCATGTTCCGTGGCGCAGTCGCAAAATGAACTGCCGACAAGTACTGCCAATGGTACGCGATGCTAGGGGCGTACTCTTCGCGCAGTACTTCGCTAGAATAATGACTTACTGAACGTTTGCTTACAGGCAGCAGTGAGCAATACGCAGCATATGATTTATTTCTCACCTGAACGTGCAACCCTCGGAACTCTCGACGATGATGATTTACTTGACGACGATGCGGCCGCCCCGACTACGTCCATGCCTGTCCACCATTTCAATGGCTCGGACGTACTTGCGGCGATAATATCCGCGAGGTTGCGCTATACGTCGTCTCTGACGACGAAGTCTTCCGACTAGTGCGATACAATCTCAACCTCAATCCAAAATGATGACTTACGGTTTCGTCTAGCCTTTGTCATATTTTCCCTGTTGAAGCGTCGTTCGGTCGATTGGAAGCTCCGCGAACGGGTGATGCTGGTCAAGCGCATGCAAGAGCTGTGGCCGGCAGCGTCGAGTGGCGTCGAGTAGGAAGATAGAGCCGGGTGGGCCCTCGGCGCTGTCCCAAACGTCTACTCCGTTCCACGTGCACGTCACGCTATAATTCTCACCTCGGAGCCCGTCTACACGGCGTATTCTGTCGTCCCACTTTGCGTGGAGCTGCTCACGCTCACCCCGGCGGACACGTACCCCGCTCGCGGCAGCCCCGACGGGTGGTCTCGCCTGTCATGGCGTCAGCACCTTGAAGCCGGCTGCCCCTTCAGTTATCCAATGTTGGTCGTGAGCGTACTAGCGCGGGAACGAGCAACATCGAAGACAACATCATCGTCCGCTCTCCCCACTTAGTGGCGGCTCTCCCGCCGCTCATAGCCGTGTCTAACGCTGACGTTTCGCTATCGCGGTCGCAGAGGACCAGCGCGGTCTCGCCTACGAGTTGTTCGACTAACACCGGTACACATCATGTTCGTCCCCGCAAGAAGACGGTCGATTTGATCTGAGGTAGCACAATCTCTGACGAACAGCCGTCCCTGCGTCTGCGATGCTTGCAACATTGGCACGGTCGGAGGAGGAAGAGGGCGCGGGAGCTAGGAGTTCATAGGTTGACAGGCTGGTGAGTCCTCCAACCCTGTGTTCCCGGCGCTCCGGATGAGCTCATCCGCGGTTTCGTCCCACCCCTAGTTTGTTTTTTGCTGCTGGGATGCTTCGTCCGCCTTCGCGCCGCTGGAAACGTGTATGTTGTCATTGTCCTCTCCCGCCGTGCCCGATTACCGTGTCATGCGCCACCGCAAGGAACCGCCGCCGTGTGTAGCAGGTGGCAGCGCAGCGTCTCTCCGCAAATTCTGCCGCGTCGAAGCGCGCCGCCCCCATGCTCCCCATGGGCGGACAAGCTTCTGCGCCCCGCACCCCAGATGTGCGCGGCTTCCGATCGTCGTCGCGGATTTTTCTGACCACCCGTACAGCCGCGCGCTGGCGAGCCGTCATTCGTCGAGGATGCGGTCGCGGGACGAACAAATTTCAACGGTGAGAAGTTGCACTATCAATGACACTTGGCGATGCCGATGTTGAACGCAAAGTTTCTGCATAGGGAATACACCCCTCAAAAACTCGAGAGCGCCGTATCGATATTTCGTGCCGACGTGGAGCGGTATTCCCACCGGTTAGGATTGTCTCACTGGTCACATAGATCAGGGTCGTAAAGATGCTAACCTGTGTTTCGTAAACACATGCGTTCGAGCACTTCGCACTTCTGCCAGTTCTGATTTCACCCACGCTCAAGCCTCGAGATACAGCTACGTATGGTGCGATGGAGTGCAAGCGAGCACGCGCAGTGCCTCACTCCCTCGCCGCCGTTTATCAAGTTGTGAGTGGTCCAAGTTCACCGTCGCCAAGTGGTCCGCCACTGATATCCGACAATTCCGTAGTACAACGTGCGCGATCGGACGCAGTTGGCGGCGGACCTGTCATAACTGCGCACTCCGAACACAACAGAAGGATCGTCGACTCCGGCCAGGTCCCCGCGTTCGCCTCCCTCATGCTTCAGCTAGCCCTCGTGAGCGATCCCCTGCGACATCGGCAGGATATGGCGAGCCCAGCGCACCCATGACCGAAGGAGACCCTGCACGTTCGGCAGCCCCGCGCACGTCGGGCTTCGAATATGTTGGCGTGAGCCGCAACACTGAGAAGCACGAGGGGTCAGCAGGAGCGCGCTGCCGACGTCAGGACCCGACGCGCTAGAAGCACTCCGAGCAAGAAAGCGTCCTGAGCAGGGGAAACTCGTCGCCATCACGCGCCGTATCCGGCTACTCAGGGCACAAAAGGGCTCTCGATGGCCTCGATGGGCGATCGGCTTCGAATCTGAGGTGCAGGCGCGATCTGTTAGGAAGCCGGCGGGGGAGAGAGCGGTACCGCCGGTGGCTGCGAGACCCCCACGGGGCTCGGGACGATCAGACGGCAACGCGCATGATCAGAAGCACGGGCGCAACTTTCGCTGCGCAATTCCGGATCCGCTCTGCGCTCTCCCGCCGTCCGAGTCCGACCAGGGGCGGCTTCGGATTGGTCGGGGGCGCACAATGCGGTCTCTTCGCGCTCCTCTCGACCCGCGATTGGACAATGCACGCGCCCCCAGAGCCGCGCAACGAAGACTACAGACATGGCGGGACGCCTACTTGGACGCTCGAGGCGTCTTTCTTTACCTGGTACGAAGTATTCAATAATCAACGGGCGGCTTCGTCAACTTCGCTGAGCCCGCTCGGTTTCTCAAGCGGGTCGCGTCACCGCTCATTTTTCGACTGTGTTGCCCAACGAGGAAACCACGCGCGCACGCCGGAGCCAATGATCAATCTCACAAGCCAACTCAGCTCGGCCGCCTTCCATATGCAACATGTCCGCCTGACCTTGCGGGCCTGGCGCATCATGTGCAACGGACTTCGTCATCGTAGATGCTGCAAGCATCCTCTCGGTAGCTTTCACAGAGTGCAAGTAGTATAAATACAGTGCAGGACGTACTCTGGTCTGCAGCGTCCTGTTCGACATCGTGAGCCTCCGTCTCTCACACCCTTCCACCCCGGTCATACCACTGCAGGCATCATGCGCTTCACCTTCCTCGCCACCGTCGTCGGCCTTGCGGTCGGCGCGTTCGCGCAGTCTAGTGTCGCGGACGCGTACGTCGCTTCCGAATCCTCCATCGCCAAAGCCGGTGTGCTCGCCAACATTGGCCCCAGCGGCTCCAAGTCGCAGGGCGCGAAGGCGAGTGTCTCGTCTCACGCTTTTCCCTTTGTGAAAGTCCTAACATGAAAGTATATTTGACAGGCCGGTATCGTAGTCGCTAGCCCGAGCACCACGAACCCGGACTACCTCTTCACCTGGACTCGTGACACGTCCCTCGTCTTCAAGGCACTCATCGACCAGCTCACCTCTGGCGAGGACCCTTCGCTGCGCGGCCTCGTCGACATGTTCACCAGCTCGCAGGCTGCTCTTCAGCAGGTCTCGAACCCGAGTGGAACCGTCAGCACTGGTGGCCTCGGCGAACCGAAGTTCAACATCGACGAGTCCGCGTTCACTGGCGCCTGGGGTCGCCCCCAGCGCGGTAAGCATCTCGACGCTCTAATTACTGTGTAACTCCAGCTGATATATTTACTTTGTAGACGGCCCCGCTCTCCGGTCCACCGCCTTCATCTCTTACGCTAACTGGCTCCTCGACAACGGCAACACCACCTACGTAACTCAAACTCTCTGGCCTGTCATCAAGCTTGACCTCGACTACGTAGAGGCCAACTGGAACCAAACTGGGTATGTTTCGCTCTATCTGTGATCACTGCGAGGGGAAACCATAGGCTAATGCGCACTTGACAGCTTTGACCTCTGGGAGGAGGTCAACTCTTCCTCTTTCTTCACCACTGCCGTCCAGCACCGCGCTCTCCGCGAAGGTGCCGCCTTTGCTACGCGCATCGGCCAAACTTCGGTAGTCAGCGGCTACACCACGCAGGCGGCCAACGTTCTGTGCTTCCTCCAGGTCAGCTGATTACAGTTGTTTGTGTACGTTCACACAGCATGCTGATCCTGTACCGGGCCCTTTAGTCGTACTGGAACCCCTCCGGCGGCTTTGTCACCGCCAACACTGGCGGTGGACGCTCCGGCAGGGACGCGAACACTGTTCTAACGTCCATCCACACCTTCGACCCCGCCGCGGGATGTGACGCTACGACCTTCCAGCCCTGCTCGGACAAGGCGCTTTCCAACTTGAAGGTCTACGTCGACGCGTTCCGCTCCATCTACACCATCAACTCGGGAATTGCCGCCAACGCTGCAGTCGCCACCGGCCGTTACCCCGAAGACAGCTACCAGGGCGGTAACGTAAGTGTACCTACATTGACCAGTATCACAACATACTAACTTGTTGCCGTCCACTCAAAGCCCTGGTACCTCGCCACCATTGCCGTCGCTGAGCAGCTCTACGACGCGCTCATCGTTTGGGACCAGCTCGGCAGCATCAACGTCACGACCACCTCCCTCCCCTTCTTCCAGCAGTTCTCCTCTACCGTCACCACCGGCACCTTCGCCTCGACCTCCGCAACGTACACCACTCTCACTACCGCCGTCAGGAACTTCGCCGACGGCTTCATCGCGGTGAACGCTCAGTTCACTCCCTCGAACGGTGGCCTTGCCGAACAGTTCAGCCGTAGCAACGGTCAGCCCGTCAGCGCCGTCGACCTCACTTGGAGCTACGCTGCCACCCTCACCGCGTTCCACGCCCGCGCTGGCCTGACCTACCCTGGCTGGGGTGCTGCTGGTCTCACCGTCCCCGCAGTCTGCTCGACCAGCGGCAGCGGCAGCGGTGGTGGAGGCGCCGGCACCGTCGCGGTCACCTTCAACGTGCAGGCGACAACCTTCTTCGGGGGTGAGTATTCAGTACATACATGGTCTCAGAATAACGGCACTGACGACGATCCATCCTCCCAGAGAACATCTACATCACTGGCTCCGTCGACGCGCTCCAGAACTGGTCCCCCGACAACGCTCTCCTTCTCTCCTCCGCTAACTACCCCATCTGGAGCAGTACGTCGCGCTCCGTCGTCTGCCATGCCACGCATGTCTAACATTTCCCCCCGCAGTCACCGTGAACCTGCCCGCGAGCACCAGCGTCCAGTACAAGTTCATCCGCAAAGCCCCCGGCGAGCTCATCTGGGAGTCCGACCCCAACAACCAGATCACTACGCCCGCCAGCGGCACCTTCACGCAGTCGGACACCTTCCGGTAGATGACCGGCGAAAACTCGGAGCCCCGGGGGAATGTGAGGTTGTAGGATGTTGTGTGCTCCCCGGGGCGTGTGTGTCCCAGGAACGCACGGATCTTGGATCGGAATCGTCGCGAATCGGAGGAGCGTTGCTACAGAAAACCAAATCGTGGAAGGGATCGAGGAGGATCGAGTCTTGTATTGTTCCGAACAGCTGCCTCGCCCAATGTGATACACTCGCTGTTCCAAGTGACCCCTCGCGGGCCGGTTGTGTGTCCTGGTGGTTGCGCTTTTTGGCAGGAGGTTGTGTGCGGGGATGCGATTGCCGGTGTTGGGGCATGCGGTGCTGGGGTTTTGAATTGCGGACCTCCTTGGTCCGCGGGTGTCCCGAGGTGTTCCGGCCGCCGCGACGATGTGGGTCCCACTCCTATACATTGATCCACCTCGGAAGGCCTCTCGGGTCAACAGCTACGGACGGATCAGGGGTTCCGTGCGGGAGACTTATCAGTTGCACCCGGGGACGGTGTAAACGTGACCTCGGGTGCATATGTCCGACGTCCCGCGAAAACTCAGCGCACGCACACAAGGAGATGATACAACAGACCGGCGATCATATTGCACTCACGAGCGGATATACTTTCATACCTATAGCTAAGGGCTGGCGACACGAACGAAGACGGGACCGCCTTGCCCTGAATGGCACGGCACAATCCCGGCATCCTTGAAGATCAAGTTGATCCTATCCAGTCTTCACGGCTATAGCCTTAGCCTGACGGCCCTACGCCTCCGAGTCCTTGGAAAGCACCCATTTGATCCCCTGTACGAGGTCTTCGCGGACCTTGATAGCTGTCTTGATCGCCGGGTAGTTGTAGTGGAATCCGTGCGAGACTCCAGGGTACCTATAGACAAACAAATCACCAGAGCAAACGTCCCAATGGCCTCGTCAGCGGCATTGCTTTCTGCGCGTGTGATGAACGACGCACTCAATGTGGCGACACTCAATCCCAGCTTCGCGTAGCGCCTTGGCGTACACGCGCGCATCGTCGCGAAGTATGTCGAGCGCCATGCCCTGCACGAACGCACGCGGCAGGCCGCGGTGCGAAGCGTACAGGAGCGGCGAGAACCGCGGGTCGCTTCGGATGGGGTTGTAAACGCCTGAGATTGATACACGTAAGAGACGAAGAGGGAGGGGGAAGATAGAGGAACGAACCAACGACAAAATCGGCGGTGGCGCGCGTGAGTGGAGGCATGTGCTTGTTCTCCTCCATTGAACGCATCTCAGACTTCAATCTAGTTACAGCGTCAGTTCCGTACAGCTGAACCAGAAGTAGCAGCAGATGACCTAGCATTACGGTGAAAGTAGACTTACTTCTCGGGATACGCATCGGGATGGATCACAAGCGGCTCGCGAATGATTTGGCCTGTGAGTTGACGTCCGGGCCCTTGAAAGAAAGGGTCGTCTCGTGCTTCGTGTGCGAGCACCACAGCAAGGTTAGCGCCAGCGGAATGTCCGCAGACAAGAAAGCCCTTGCTGAGATCCCCTTTGAGGAGAGCGGTGTTCGAGGCCGTCTAATCAGGAAGGGGTGCGGGGATGAGTTCAGTTCTGGGAGGCGAAGACGCAGAGAAGGCATACCCATTTGAGTGCTGCCAAGCAGTCAATCACAGCAGTTGGGAAGGGACATTCAGGTGCAAGACTTGAACATGAACCGCGGAGGATTAGCGCTGACGGCAGGGACTGAATGATATGGCAGGACGCAATTCACCGATAATCGACGTTTACGATGGACAATTTCAGATCGACGGCCACCTTGCGAAGGAAGTAATCGTCGAGCTCTACGCTGCCAACACTCCACCCTAGCAGATAAGATCATATGTGAGCAACCCGGAACCCACGAACTCGCAGGGTACTAACCTCCTCCATGCATATTCACGAGCACAGGGAACGTCTCACGCTCATCTGCGACCACAGGAACGATGCACCTGACGGTAATTTCCCCATCATCGACAGGAACCTTCCTGTCCTGCACATCATACGCGTTCTCTGCAGAAAGCCAAAGAATCTAAACAGACTAGTGGCGCTCGCTCCGGGCGAAGAAACTTACCTGACGGAAGAAGGGGCTCGTGGTAAGCTTTGGACGGTGCGACTTCAAATGCCTCGCAGTAGGCGCGAGCTTCCGCAATCGTAGGCACATGTGTGGGCTCTTCAGCTTGGATACGCGGGTCGATGGGGCCGAGGAGGGCAGCAAGCTCGGGGTCGATGGGTAACATCGTGTTGGTAGAACTTTGGGGAGTGATATGGATTTCTGGCGTCTCCTTATTATGGCTTGGAAATCCGGCCAACCGACGGCCAGGGGCAACGTTCATGATGGCCGATCGCCTTCATTGGAATGGAGCAGGCGGGCTTACGACACCCGACCCCCCGCCACTGTGAGCTTAAGTGTAGTCGGCATTACGACCACTACGTATAGTTATGTCTGTCTCGTGATCGGGCTGCTGACGTACAGAGGGTGCATTCGTTGCAGGTATAGCGATTTGCGTCGAAAACCTCGAGCACGTACTGCAGCATTCGAGAGTAATAGGAGGTGAGAATAAAGCTGCTAGGCAAAATCACCAGGAGCACATCAGCACATGTTTGGTTTGAAGAACGGGGGCCGGGAAGTTTGAGTACTTACCTGAGGTCTGCTGTGTTTCTGCAACATTTGTCAGCAAGCCCTCAGGCTCGCCGCTGATACACCGAAGCTAAACAGTTCAGTGTAAAGGGCATGCCATTCGGCTCCGACTAGCTGGAAGAAAGGAGAGACGATATCTCATAAAAACACCTACAGCTAATCGATAGATGGCGGTTGTACAGACGAGAGGGGCACAGGTCACAACGGGCACTGTTATCACAACGTTCTTCTGGCGAGTTATGGGCGCATGTATGCTTTCGAGTATACATAAACCCAATAAGTAGCCATTTATTCACTGAAAGGAGCACAGTGTGTCGTTTACAGCGTGCCGCCAAGACGACACAAACCAGTCAAGAGACTTAAACGTAACTTATGAGTCAAATTTCAATTGATCTGCTGGCAATCTATGGGCGTACCTGTGAGTTCGTGATCTCATGAGAACACCCATAGCTTAGTGGGTTTCAACCAGAGTGTATACCACTCAGAGCCGCCCGAGTTAGTACGAGTAGTCGAGTGAGAGAAGAGAGAGCAGTACTACTTACCGCGTCGATCGTTCGCCTAGAGTAACGTGTGTTCGGCAACTTCCGAGACGCAATTCATCGACCGTCTGTGGAGCTGTTTACATCCATACGGCCTCAGAAAGCAGTAGAGAGAATTCGGACAGGATAAATTCTCGTAGTCGTAGAGTAGTTACCCAGTATCTTCAGGCTTAGCAAGTACTTGCTCATGTGTTAGGTTGCAGCTAAACTCAAAGTCAATATGTCAAGATACACAACAGCCTAGAACACCCATTGTCTGGTGGAAGACTCGGGACACTGCAGAACCAACCCGAGGCCGCAAAAGAAACTGCCTATGGTATAAAGACACCGGGTTGATAGATAGGAAATAGAAGTCGGCACACGTACCCATAAGTCTGAGCAAACCGAGTACATCGTTACCTCAAGGCGTCCCTCAACACGGCTTCCCAGATCTGACGTCGCCTTGTATCCGCAGATGCGATAATTTCGTATCGAATGGTATCGTAGTACACTGTTGCTGATCTATCGATTTCCGTTGAAACGCATCTTGCCTGAGAAACAAGCTCGTCGGATAGAGGAACTGGCCATCCTCGGCAGGCGCTGTAACGCCTTCGAATAGACACTGCTTCTCAGAAGTCCCTGTCTATCTGCTGAGAACGTTGAATACGGGAGGCCGACCTGCAGATCAGGTGCCCCTTACCACTTTCTACTGGTACCGGTTCAGGTGACCAGCCAGACGATAGCAGCCTAGGCAGGTCGCCTGACTTCGATATAGGGCGACCATACTCCAGCAGGCCCGTGCATGCCGCTCATGAGTGGCGATACGGGGTCCCAGGCATTCCGTCCGAGTTATATATACAGCATCGGCCCAGTCAGCGCGTGCACGTCGATGAACGTCATGCCTAGCTCCAAGGACAGCATTTCAGCGCACATCGACAACGTCGAATTCGTGAGCACCCCGTCCGATGAGGACAAGGAGTCAACACCCGAAGTGCGTCCGTGGCGGGCAGCGGAGACACAAGTCCATCCCTTGCGAAAGAGTTTCCTGAAGCTGTACGGCTGTCTGTTCGTCGCGTACCTATGTTCAGCCACCAACGGCTTCGACGCAAACACCTTCGGTAAGTCCCAACTCCCGCGCAAGAGCAGCGAGCCGTACTCACCAAGCCGCCCTCCGCCCAGGCGGACTGACCGCCATCGACACCTTCGTCTCCTACTTCGGCATCACGCCCGAGAACCAGGGTCTCGTCGCCGCGCTCTACGTCATCGGCAACGTCGCCGGCTGCCTCTTCGCAGGCCCGTGCGCCGACCGCTACGGCCGCCGCTTCGGGATGGCCGTCGGGTCGACGGTGTGCATCGCCGGGGCGGTCATGCAGGCCACCGCGCGCAACCTCGGCACGCTCATGGGCGGGCGCTTCATCCTGGGGCTGGGCGCGGTGCTCGTGCAGACGGCGGGGCCGGCGTATGTGGTGGAGATGGCGTACCCGCGGTACCGGGGGGTGCTCACTGGGGCGTACCAGGCGTGTTTCTTCCTGGGGACGATCGTGTCGACGTGGTTGGAGTATGGGCTGAACTTCATCGTCGGCACGCCGCAGTGGACTTGGCGGCTTCCGCTCGCGGTACAGGCGCTTCCGTCCGTTCTCGTCCTCGCGTTCGTGTGGTTCATACCGGAGACGCCGCGATGGTGGGTCGTCACACTTCGGCTCGCTCAGCAGACGTAGCTCAGAATATCACCTGTAGGTATATGGGTCAAGGCAGGGTAGACATGGCGAAAGAGATACTGGTGAAGTACCACGGAGACGGAGACGCAAACTCGCCCATCGTCGCTCTCGAGCTTGAGGAGATGCAGCAAGCGATCTCCCCGGACGGGTCGGACAAGCGGTGGTGGGACTTCCGCGAGCTCTTCAACTCGCGGTCCGCCCGCTATCGCACCTTCCTGGTCGCTTGCATCGCGTTCTTTGGACAGTGGGACCTGCCGCCGACCAGCTACTACTTTCCACTGATGGGTAAGCGTCAGTCATCCGAGCTTGACAAGAACTGACCAAGATTGATGTGGCAGCCAAAACGGCGGGGATCACGAGCGAGCGCACGCAACTGCTGCTGAACGCCCTCCAGACGCCGATCATGATGGCGGCGGCGCTGTCCGGGCTGCGTTGGCAGGACCGAATCGGTCGCCGTAAGCTCCTCATCGCGTCCAGCACGGGCATGGCGATCTCGGTGGCCGTCATAACGGCGTGCACCGCGCAGCAGGCGGGCAGGCCAGTGGTCGGAGGCGTCGGCATCGCATTTGTGTACGTCTTCCTCGTCGTCTTCGCCTTCGCTTGGACGCCTGCACAGTCGCTGTACCCGACCGAGGTCCTGGCGTACAACACGCGCGCAAAAGGCCTGGCGTTCATGAACCTGCTGGTCAACGTCGCTAACGTGTTCAACACCTACGTTCCTCCGGTGGCGATCGCCCGGGCCAGCTGGCGGTTCTACATCTTCTACATCCTGTGGGACGCGTTGGGTGCGCTGGTGATATACCTCACCTTCGTGGAGACCAAGGGAAGAAACCTGGAGGAGATCGACCACATCTTCGAGGCGAAAACTCCAAAGAAAGCCAGTTTACAGGCGCAAGCGGAACTGAGACGTTCAGATGGAATGCTGAAGTCGGGAGAAGCGGGGCCGTGATACTAGACCAGGTTGACCTAGCCAAGATACTTCGGTTGCTTCTTGCACCTGTATGCAATATACACCTGGGTCCAGCGGCTACAGTCAGTAATATTGAACTCAGCGTCGGAGACATTTGACAGACGACTCACATATAGTCGCAGTCTTGCGCTCGGTATCCAAGGGTCTCTCATATGTGTCGGCCCTCAAGCCACAGCTATTGCGCTGCCTGATTAGATCTTCTACACGCAGCTGCTGTTCTGTCGCGCGGTGCTTCAAGTCTGCGTCCTCACCTGCGGTCTCTGGATGATGACGCGCGGTCGTACGGAGATATCACTTGAACGCACGCGGGCGTCGGTCATCTGTGAGATTTATACATCACGGTAAACCGGGGCTAGTGTACATTGAGCTCGAGGTTCCCGGTTTGCTATCATTGTTGAATAGCGCTGTTGACATTGCATTGTCAGCACTTATGGTGGACCACATACCGAGACCGTGTTCCAATATTATGTGCGCTGGTCGGTGGCGGCCGTTGGAACGGATCCCGCAGCCAGTTCGCGCAGTTGGCACAACCTAGGCACAACCGTATAGTCAGCTTGACGACGTTAGAGTATGTCGCGGAGGCATATAACAGGCCACGTCTGCTGCGGTGGGTCGGCTGTGTCCAGTGCATAATGATGAAGCGTGAGAAGATATGCCCGGATTGGGACGCGCAGAAGTGCCTCAGCCCCTGGAGCCGAATACCGCGCGAGACGGAAAGAGGGAGTCGCTGCGTAAGCTCGGCCTGACTTCGCTCTCTCACCTCCAGGTGCCGCCGCCGACATCCTCCGGTACCAGCGCAGGCGCTCTTCATCACCCTACCTTTCCTATTTATCTCTTCGACTAGGCCCAGCCATGCCACCCAGGACACCCATCACCCCCATCATGGCGGGCCTTTCTGCCGCATTCAACAGCCTCCTTGGGACTCCTCGCACGCCCACGTCTGGCAAACTGGAGCTCCCTGTGGGCGAACATGAACCTTTGGTTGCTGCAGGCGGGCCTGCGTCAGAGAAATGCGAGCTGAGAATCGAAGGCATGACTTGCGGAGCATGCGTCGAGGTGTGTGTTTCCCCGCGTTGGTATTCAGCATCCGTCTGAGCGTATGACAGTCTATAGAGGGTATGCTGCGCACACAACCCGGCATACAGTCGGTCAAGGTCGCACTACTCGCGGAACGGGGCGTAGTGGAATACGATCCAGCCGTTTGGGATGCGGACAAGATCATCGGGGTGAGTCCTACCCTCCATTTCCCCCTTGACGACATTGGTGTACGCCCCGCAACGCGCTACAAATCGCGTTCGGCAGCCGCACATAATAGAGTCTGCATATACGTGCTGTACGTACGGCGGAGCGTTGCTCTGCGGGTCGGAGTGCCGCCCCCCCCTCAGCTGGACATGTCGGACGAGTTATTAATAGCAAACGACGTCCGTCGCTGCGTGCCAGCGGGACTGGTGCATATATAATGACTCTAGCGACCCGGAATAGAATTCAGGAATTCGATTGCTGACTCGTACGTAGGAAATATCTGACATAGGTTTCGATGCTACTCTCATACCCCCAACACGCGCGGATGCCATCACCCTTCGCATATACGGGATGACATGTTCATCATGCACATCAACGGTAGAGACGCAATTGGGAGCAATGCCCGGAGTCACCAGCGTCGCCGTCTCGCTCGCTACGGAGACCTGCAAAGTAGAGTTCGACAGGACAATGGTCGGGCCTCGGGAGCTGGTAGAGCGGATAGAAGAGATGGGCTTCGACGCCATGGTCTCCGATCAAGAAGACGCGACTCAGCTGCGGTCGCTCACCCGGACGAAGGAGATCCAGGAGTGGCGGTCGCGCTTCCAGTGGAGTCTTGCCTTCGCGATTCCAGTCTTCTTCGTCACTATGATCGCGCCGAAGATCCCCTTCCTCGCGCCAATTGTCGAGTACCAGCTGTGCCGCGGCATCTACGTCAGTGACGTCGTGGCGTTCATCCTTACGACCCCGGCTCTGTTCTGGCTCGGACAGAAGTTCTACCGGAACGCGTACAAGTCGCTGAAGCACGGGAGCGCCACCATGGACGTGCTCATCGCCATTGGGACGTCGTCCGCGTACATCTACTCCATCGGCGCCATGTGCTTCGCGGCGTACAACCGGGAGCTGGACTATCACCCCATGGTCTTCTTCGACACCAGCACGATGCTGATCATGTTCGTGTCGCTGGGCCGGTACCTCGAAAACCGGGCGAAGGGCAAGACGAGCGCCGCGCTGACTGATCTCATGGCGCTTGCGCCGTCTATGGCGACAATCTACACCGACGCTCCGGCGTGCACGCAGGAGAAGAAGATCCCCACGGAGCTGGTCTCAGTCGGCGACACGGTGAAACTCGTGCCTGGCGACAAGGTCCCCGCGGACGGAACAGTCTTGCGTGGGACCTCTACCGTGGACGAGAGCGCGGTCACGGGCGAGCCGGTCCCCGTGCTCAAGCAGATCGGAGACAGCGTCATTGGAGGCACCGTCAACGGGCTCGGGACGTTCGACATGGTCGTCACGCGCGCGGGCAAGGACACCGCGCTCGCGCAGATCGTGAAGCTGGTCGAGGACGCGCAGACGTCGAAGGCGCCGATCCAGGAGTTCGCGGACAAGGTCGCGGGGTACTTCGTGCCGATGGTCATCTCGCTCTCGCTCATCACCTTCGCGGTGTGGATGGTGATCTCGCACGTCGTGGACGAGAACGCGCTCCCCGCGCTGTTCCACAAGCACGGCGCGTCGAAGCTCGCGATCTGCCTGCAGCTGTGCATCTCCGTCGTCGTGGTCGCGTGCCCGTGTGCGCTCGGACTGAGCACGCCGACCGCGATTATGGTCGGGACCGGGATGGGCGCGAAGAACGGGATCCTGATTAAGGGCGGACGTGCACTCGAGGCGAGCCGATTCATCAAGCGGATTGCTCTAGACAAGACGGGCACGGTCACCGAGGGCAAGCTTACTGTCGCGGCGCTCGCGTGGGCGCCCTCGAGCGATCACAGCGACCTGCACGGCTATACCGCCGACGGCGACGTCCCGCTGACCACGAAGTGCGTCGGGAACGCGACGCGCGCGGACGTGATTGCGATGGTTGCGGCGACGGAGGCGCGCTCGGAGCACCCGCTCGCGAAGGCGGTCGCAGTGCACGGCAAGGAGCTGCTGAACAAGTCGATGGTGCCCATCCCGGAGGTCGTGATCCACACGTTCGAGAGCGTCACCGGTGCAGGTGTGAAGGCCGAGATCGGGCTCCCGGGCGGAAAGGGCCAGTGCACGCTGTTTGTCGGAAATGCGCGGTTCATCCTGCAGACCGGCGACGCGCAGCTCCCGTCCACGCTCGCGGCGTTCGACTCGGAGGAGTCGCACCGCGGCCGCACGTCCATCTTCGTCTCGATCTCGACGTCTGGCAAGCCGCCGGTGCCCATTCTGGCGATCGCGCTCGCGGATGCGCCGAGGCCGTCGTCGATACACGCGATCAGGGCGCTGCAGAACATGGGCATCGAGGTGAACATGCTCACGGGCGACGCAAAGGCGACGGCGCTCGCTGTTGCGAAGCAGGTCGGGATCAAGCCGGAGAACGTGTGGGCGAGCATGAGCCCGAAGGGCAAGGCGTCGGTCGTGACTGAGCTCATGGAGAAGTACGGCGGTGGCGTGGCTATGGTGCGTACTACTCTTTCGACCTCTATGTGCGTCTACTGACTGAAAGCGCAGGTCGGTGACGGCATCAACGACTCCCCATCCCTCGTCGCCGCGTCTGTCGGCATCGCTCTGTCTTCCGGAACGTCCGTCGCGATCGAGGCGGCGGACATCGTGCTCATGCGCTCCGACCTGCTCGACGTCGTCGCGGCGCTGCACCTCTCGCGTGCGATCTTCGCGACGATCCGGCGCAACCTCGTCTGGGCGTGCCTGTACAACGTGCTCGGCATCCCGCTCGCGATGGGCTTCTTCCTCCCGCTCGGCGTGAGCCTGCCGCCGATGGGCGCGGCCGCGGCGATGGCGTTCTCATCCGTGAGCGTCGTGACGAGCTCGCTCGCGCTGAAGTGGTGGGTGCGCCCGGCGGAGAGCCTGATGCCCGGGGAGAGCGTGCAGCACGAGACGATGTTCGACAGCGCGCGGGAGGCGGTGCGCGACGCGTGGGAGTCGGTGCGCGGCCTGGTGGGCTCGCGGCGGGATGTGTCGGGGTACAGCCAGCTGCCGGTGGAGATGAGCGAGGCTGTATGATAGATTCAGACTGGGGTTCCGGCGTCGGACGGTCCGTGTGCTCGCTCGTTTTGCGTCTCGATCTAACTTACTTAGTATGTGGTGTCCGTTCGACCTTCTTGGTTTGCATGATGTAATTTTACCTGCTGCAGTTGGAATATTGGAAGTATCGATAATTGTGAACCGAGTTAATCGTGACCGTGTACCCCGTTCAAACCCGCGGGGGTGTGAGGTGTTGTGGTGGACCGTGGGCGACCATATTGCGCTCGCGAGCCTTGAGGTGCAGGCGCTAAAGCGCCTGACACGACCCACGTGAGCCGGCGTACCGCGCCTCTGCACCGCGCGAGTTTGAGCTGCACCTTCGTCTTCTACCACGACGGCGTTGAAGGTGAGTACGAATATTCCTGCTCAAAGTCACACGGGATGTTCAACTTCGCACTAACATCACCGCAAGTAGCTCGACATGGCGATACCGGCAGTATTCTATCACGATGACTGAGTGACATCGACACCGTCATAATATTATCATACAGTCCCAACGATAGCGGTCAGTAGCACAGTGCATTTTTCTCTCCCGCAATGGTAATTCTTGGGGCTAAAATTTCTCTGTTACTACTTCCAACAAGGCTCAGTCCGTTAATTTTGGTTCCCAGCCCGCGTATCGAAGTGAACCCCCCTCGGAAGGCAGGGCACGCAGCGACTACCGGAAAAGCGTTTGCAACCCAGAACGGCAACATCGGACACCTCCCACCGTTACCACTCGGTTCTTCCGGAATGGCGCGTCACTGGAGTAGTATGCCTGTTAAGGGCTTCTTCGATATTATCGTTCGAGGCCACGCCCTTCCGGACAGCATGAAACATCATCTCATGTTTGAGCCGGAAGTGGATGCCCCGGCGAATAAGTCTGAGCTATGCTCGAACCTGGTAAGGGTTAGATCGCTTCGCTATTGCATTGCATCTGACGCATGTGAATATAGTGCACGACGATCGAGTCGGTTTTCCGGCTTGTTGCCGTCCTGAAAACGTTCGGCGACAATCCGGAGGGCGCGGTGACACGATATCTCGAACACGTAACGCCTCAGCAAGACCTAGAGGAGGCTTATGCGGCCTTGGATGATGGCTCGAAAGGTGATATGGCCCTTCGAGACACCTCGCGCTGGAAAGAACAAGGTGGTGACTCCCAAGACATCATCCCCCATTGCGGGGTGTATCCTACGCGTGGCCCGCTCTATTCCGAAGACCTCTCCAACATCGAGACCATTGTCGAGACCACTATCACAACCGAGGGTCGCCGCAAATGGCTTCGCCGTGTTTCCTGCGCGAACATCCTCATCCCCATCTTCCAACCCTCACAAGCAATCCGCCTTAAGGGCTCTATGACGCAGACCTCAAGCACCTCTGCCGACGACCTGACAAGCGTTCCAACCTCCGCGTCGCGGCCGTCTGTCGACTCCGCATCCGCTCAAATAACGGTGTTGTCTGCTCATGCGCCGGTCGCTTCCAGTTCCCAAGCAAACGATGTTTGCACGTCCGGTTTGATGGATGTCGCTCTACCCACGCCGCAAGAGGTCTTTGCTGAAGGCCAAATCGACGAATATATCGGCCAGGTCTTCGCTCGTCAACAACGCACCCATCTCTTCTCCCTCTGCGTCTTCAAGAGCTATGCTTGTTTGCTCTACTCCGATCGCGTCGGGACGATCGTCTCCAAGTGGTTTCCGTACGGGACGAGCAATGACACGACACTCCAGGACTTCTTCTACAGGTTCACTTGGATGACTCCGGAGGAGCAGGGTCTGGACCCTACTGCTCGCCGTGCCTCGCCCGAAGAAGCCAAGAAGATGCTTGCCTGCGCAGAGTCCGCCTCGCTCGGAGTACAGAAGCAGGTTCACGACGCCATCGGCTGGGATGGGACGACGAGTTCCTTCCAGAAGGACAGCCAGTGGCCGCTCTGCGAGATCACCATCGCCGAGCGCACGTTCCTCGTTGGCCGACCGCTGTATGTCGATACCTCCCCCGTCGGTCGGTGCACCCGCACGTATGTCGCACACGATGTCCAGCAGGATCGTCTTTGCGTCTTGAAGGACTCCTGGCGGCACGACAGCGCGACCTACCATCCGGAACATTTGACATACAAGAGGCTACGCGAGAGTGACGTCCAGTTCGTTCTCTCTTGCGAGGTTGGTGGGGACGTTCGTACCGGGTCAGGGTCGGATGCCGCTACCCAAGCCACTCAAGTGCAGTCGTTTCTCGACAGCAAACCGGCGAAACGCATCCACTATCGCATCGTTCTGAAAGAAGTCTGCCTTCCGGTGACTGAGTTCGGCAATTTTCGTGACCTCGCATATATCATGTGCACGGCTCTGCTAGGTACATAATCCGGCTTCTTCGGCCAACATCGTACTAACTGAAGTATTACACTCTGTAGCGCACCAGCAGGCATGGGAGAAGGCAGGTGTTCTGCATCGCGACATCAGTGTGGGAAACATCCTCATTTACGAGGACTCCGCTGGTCAATGCGCAGCTCTTCTCAGTGATTGGGACCTTTGCAAGTATAAGGACGAGCTGGCTACGGGAAAAGGTCCTCCGGATCCCACCGTACGTATGCTTGCTTCTGCGCTCCCTTCGCATAAACACTGAAGTACCCTCCTCAGGGCACCTGGCAATTTCGGTCCGCCCTATCTTTGCGCTACCCAATCAAGCCCTACGATCTCCCCGATGACATCGAATCGTTCATCCACGTCCTCCACTACCTTGTCCTACGATTCGCCATCACCGATCAAACAATCCACCTCAGGGACTTTGTGAGAATTACATACGACGAGTGCACCCTACGCAAACTCGACGGTGCACACGTCGGCGGCGCCGCAAAGCTGAAGCACATGAACGACAGGCTGTCTCCTATCGTTCCGCTCGGCAACCCCACGCTCGGACGCCTCCTGGCAGACCTGGCCGGGCTATGCAACGACCATCGTCGCCAAATCGCTCTCTCGACGTTCGACCAACTCTACGGATTCCCTGATCCTCTCTCTGTCCAGATGCTCCAGGCATCTACGCCTGCCCCGACGATGAATAAGACCCCCGCGGGCAATGCAGCCATAGCAGCAATCCTAGCACAGCACCCCCGCGCCCTTCCCTCCAGCCTGCCCGCACCCAATGTTCCTGCTTTGGCATCGCCCCCGAGCAACCCCGACGACCTGTACGGGGCGTCGCCCTTCAGGACACATCAGGCGCTCTTGCGGGCATTCGCGGTATGTTACGGCACCGTACCCTGGGAAGGCGACGTCAAGAGCGTGGACCTCTTCGCCACTCACATGCAGTCGTCCAGATACGCCAGAAGTGCCGCGTACGTTGACTTTGGAAGTGCGGGCTCGCAGGCGTCGTCAAAGTCGGAGGCCTCAGCCAGTGTGGAATCCTCCGCGCAGCGTGAATGAATCCGCGAAGGTCACCGCCCACAGGAGCATTGCGGTCTCCCAGACAGCCTGTGGGTGTCTCTTCTTTCACTCTATGCGTCTGAAAGTCCCTGACCGTGGACGCTCCTAGCTTTCCGTCTCTGTCTGCCCTGTCAAATGGCCATTAGTGGCTTTGACTGAGGCTGTCATAGGAGGTAGTAACTACTACCTCGGTGCCAGCGATGTACTTATCATGGCGCCGCGTATCTCATATCTCTTTTTTCGTTGGCCTTACTATCATGTAAAGCCCCCGTTTTTCGCGTAGTCATTGTTTCTAAACATCAAGAGGCTGAGTGCCGCGGTCGTGTTAGTCTGGATAGTACGTCCACACTAACTCCAGTTCCATGTACTTACGTCGCTACCATGGCGGGTACGTCGAAACGAAACATACCCTTGGGCCTACGGTCTCGTTTCCTTAGAAGAGCTGCCAGATGCGTTATGCTACGCTTCCCACCCTGGATATGTAGCCTTGGCCACATGTTGCAAGTTGTGCAATGACGCTAGAATAACTTCGAAAGCAGACTACATAACCACACTACATAACCACACGGTAAACATACACACATCCCCTAGATCACACAGAGGCCAGGTGAGACCCGCCCACGCGCACTTACTCCTCCCCAAACACATCGACGGCATCGACGATCTCATGCCGCGCGCCATTTGCCGCGCCGTTCAGGCCGTGCGCAGCGGCGACGGCCGCATCGTCGAGCTCGCCCTCTGCGTCCGCATCCGCGTCCCCACGTGCGAGCGGGAACATGGGGTCGACGACCTCCGCGAGTGCGTCCTCGCGCTCCTGCGCCTCCTCCGCGCTCATCGGCGTGTGCGTGAGCTTCACGACGTCCCACTTGTCGCCGTACGCCTCGTACGTCTGCACCACACCAGGTCAGCAGGGGTACGCCTTCCGAGAGGGAAAGCACAGGGGAAACACGTACGTTCACGCGCTTCTTCTTGAGCAGCATCTTGCGCTCGATGTTCTTGTAGTACGCGCCCTTTGCGCGCGGCGGATCGGCAGACATGCCGTCGTCGAGCACGAGCAGGAACTCGTTCGGGACCTCCTGCTCGACCTTGACAGTCTCGTAGTCGCGCACAAAGTGGAAGTGGGTAGGCTGTGCGTATGCGTGCGATATCGTCAGAAAGGAAACAACGGCGCGGTGTAGTGGACGTACCTCGTCTTCGGGAGGGTCGTCCGGCGAGCGCGCGAGTCGATTGCGCTTGAACTCGAGCGCGTCTTCGTCGTCCTTCGTGAGGTAATACGCGAGGAAATGATCCCCGTCTGCCTCCATGGGGCGCAATACAGCACAGTCCAGACGCGGGTCATCAACCTATCGTACAGGGTGTCAGCGTCGTGACATTCCGCATACAGACAGGGTTAGTGCTGACATCAACTGGCCTGTCTCCCGGCCGCTCGGAGAAGCGGAAGAGGTCGTACGCGTTCGCCCAGATCTCTGCGTCTGGGAAGATCTCAAACTCCTCGACAGCGGTGAGCTCGGGCTTGGTGGGATGCCGCAGGGACGCGAGGTCCGAGTTCGCGACCGCGGCAAAGGACGCGTCGATGTCGCGCACTTGGGCATCGCGCGAGATATCGATTGTATGGTCTTGATTTTGTTTGCTGGAACATGCGCGTGAGCACCCGTGCGCAAAATGAAGATGTTCGGAGATGTAGAGGAGACAGGAAGTACGTACATGTCTTGCGAGAGCGAGGCGCGCGAAGCGTTTTCTCGACTGAGGTACTCCGTCTTCCGTAGCCACGCCACATGTGGCATAGAAGTAGAGGGTGTGGGTATACCTGGGGTAGACGGGCCAAGGAAGGGGGTCGATGTAGACGCGGGGTCTCCGAGGAGGAACTGGTCCAGAGGGTCGAGTTTCGACACACAACTTGGGTCTGGGTTTAGTTCTGTGGGAGTAGCCGCACGCGGAGTTGAACATATGCCGCGGCAGAAAAGACGTATACAGGACGTACCAGAATCATCCCCGTTCTCCTCCCACAGACAGTCCCACTGCGACAAGTCGAGCGGCATGCCCAGCTCGCCGTCTACGACCATTGGTAGAGGTGTGCTCGCCGCAATCTCATCCAGAAACTCGGGGCGCGCATAGCGCATGGGGTCGGTGGGTATGTTGAGTAGTTTGGGTGGACATGGTGGGGCGGGGAGTGGGTTTGAGTAACGAACCCGAATGAGCAAGTCGAGTTTGCTGCCACGACGGTGAGCATCTGCATTGCATGGGAAAAGTGAGCAATACTGACCTTTTCTTGAAACTCATTGCGGACGGTGGCTGGACCGAGTTTGTGGAGGAGGAGGTAGTGGTGGTATGGTACAACTCGCGTGGTCGCGGTCAGTGACGCCAACTCTCAACAAGCGCCCGTACGAATTCGGAGTCTCGGTTAGCGGAGTCGCGCCTACGAGCTTTCGCCCACACCCTCAAGTTCACCGTTCGCCGTGTAGCTGGTACCAGGATCGCGAACAAGGAGGGAAAATACAGCGCAGCTCAAGCCGACGTGAAGAATTGTGCGGACCACTATGACAGACACGGCAGGTCAAGGAGAGCCCATCATCGCGTCCACTCCGGAGACGGAGTCCGTGACCACCATACCCTGCGCAATGTCAGTCCTTTTCCTGCCCGGACCTCGGCCGGACTTCCTGAGACCGCTCACAGTTGTCGGAGACAGTTCTCTCGCTACACCTGCCCGCGCTGCAACATCCCGTACTGCTCCCTAGTCTGCTTCCGTTCCGAGGTGCGTGCGCGCAGGTTCTTCTGGGACGCGTTGACTGACAAGTACGTCAGAAACATGGGGACTGCTCAGAGTCGTTTTACAAGAAGGAGGTCGAGCTCGATGTGAAGAGCGCGCCGTCCGCAGGAACAGAGGAGAAGCGGCGCATGATGGACCTCCTCAAGCGGTTCGAGGAGGACGCCCTCGACGACAGCCCACTCTTGGGCGACCCGGACAATGGCGCGGATGAGGATGCGGACGACCTCGAGGGGCGCCTTCAGAACGTTAACCTCGGTGCGCGCTGCCCCAAGGGTGTTATTCTGCTCGTAAGCTGACCGCGAATGAGACAGATTCGGCATCCTACGAAGAGCTGTGGGCGGCTCTAACTCCGGCGGAACGCGACAAATTTCTGAAAGCACTGGAAGATCCTAACAGCGAGCTTGCGCAGCAGCTCCTGGCGAGCGAAGAGCTAGAGCGGGAACGCGTCAATCCGTGGTGGGAGGCCCCCACCGCGTCCGGATCAGAGGACCTATCGGGCGGAGAGGCAGAACGAAAAGACCGCACGCGGCCATCACCCATTATGCCCATCCCCGCGCCCCTGGTCAAGCAGGCAGCGAATAACGCACTCAGTGGACCGCTCCTCCTGTACAATATATGCGCCGTATGGTGAGCGACTTCCAGCGCTCGGTTATCGTTCACTTCTGTCATTAACACAAACGTACCGCAGCATTACATATGCATACATCGTCCGCCATTTCGCGATCTCCTCGCTGTCCTCACTCGCGCAGACCGACCCGGACCGCACAGAAGTTGCGCAGTCGATATCACGGCTCGTGCCCTTTCTCACAGACCGCAAGTCGACACTTGCGCACTCCTCCCTCTCTGGGGTCGTAACAGATCTATGGTCGCGGTTTCCGCCAGTACGTCGACATATCCCCGAAGCCCTGCTGGCCAGCTGCTAATCGTCTCACCTCAAATAGGGCCACATGAACCCGCAGTTCTTCTCACTCCTCCTGAAAGATACCGCGTTGCTATTACGGCCCGCGACCGTGACGGTCATCCCCGAGCCCAAGTCCGCGCTCTCTTCTGCGGACCTCGAAGCGGACCCCAGCGCGAACGCGCTGCGCGTCCTTTCCGACTTCGCCGAGTTCTTCACCGAATCGCTAGCGCCAGACCGTGCGTCCGAGAGGATGGCGTCTTCCGCGCAACCGAAGCCGCGCCCAAGACCAAACCATGTCGTTCACAAGCTTACGTTCTACGCGGCATATCTTCTGGGCACCCCTGCGCCTATGTTGCGGGTTCTGGCGGACGAAGCCACCATGCGCGCGAACGCGCTGGAGAAGGAGGCGAAGCAGGCGGCACAGAGTGGTGGTCAGAGCATCAACAGGGTCGGGCAGCGGCCCAGCCAGGGAGGGGCCAGAATTGAGGAGTTGACGTAGGACTGTGAAAGTACTCGTAGAATGTCTGTTGTTGTAGTTCTAGTGCGAATATCGCGAGTGAGTGGTGTGCGTAGTCTAGTATAACATGTGGGGAGTTCATGATCTGTTGCAGTCCAATCAGTAGCACACTCGTATAGCCGCGTGAGGACGTTATAAAGCTCACTAGAGGTACTATGATACAGTTGCTGAGCGGAGGTGTGACGGTGTGTCCGACCGCTGTGGGCACGGCGGCATGCAGAATATGTCTACAGGTTAAACACAACTCGAACTCAGCCCCCCAAACGAAACCCCCAAACCAGACGCACCTCCTCCTAGTCGCAGCTCCCGTCCTTAGGCCCGTCCTTCCACCGCTCGTCCAGCTTCTCCACCATGCACTCAAAGCGCTCCTTCCCCAGGCGCGTATTCACCGCATTGTGCTGCTCGCACAACCACCGGCTCAGTGCCCCACGGCTGCTCACGTCCGGGGGCCGCGTCTTCATCTCCTCCCCGAGGTGCGTCGCACACGTCGAGCACGGATAGAGCACGGGCAGCGCGCGCAGCAGCGAGAGCATGTTCACGCGGTGCGCCATGGTCGGCGCGTCCGGGTAGTACGCGGCCGTCGTGTGCAGGAACGTCCACGTCGCGCTCCCGAGCTGCTCGACATCTGGTGGGCAGTTCGCCGGACGCGTGTATTCCTGTTCCTGTTCTTGGACGGGCGCGGGCGTGGGGGCGGGGGTGGTCGTCTGCTGCGAGGTGGACGCGAAGCCCGTGCCGGTCGCGAACGCTGCCATCATAGCGGCGGTCTTCTGGCCAGGTGTTGTTGTGCCCTGCGATGAGCTCTGTGTTTGCTGCTTGGGCTTTTCGGTGCGCGGTTTCCAGTTGCGGAACGCGGTGCAGATCTTGCAGGGTTTCCCGTCCGGGCCTATGACCATGCCTGGGGGAAGAGAGGACTTGGAGGGCGAGCCAGAAGGGCTTGAGGCATTGCCAGTTGCAGACATTGCGGCCGGTCCTGTGTAACAGGTAGCTTGGGGCAGAGGAGGTGCAAAAAGGCAAGGTGTAGTTATAAATCAAGTTGGTACGGCGAGAGTCCGCGGTACTCGCGTAATGCCCGACTCCGGAGTCGGCACGCGGGCGCCTGCAAGTACTCTATACTCACCGCCGCCGCTTAGCGCTCCGACTCGGATGTACGTTTCAGAACCGTTCAGCACTCTGTCTCTCAATCGTCCTCTTTGAACATCCATTCTGCAGCTGACTCAAGGTAAGGGGAACAAAAATGACGAGAGTGGGATTCGAACCCACGCCCTTTCGGACCAGATATCAGTGCTTTCCTTGCGGAGAACGACCTTAGTCTGGCGCCTTAGACCGCTCGGCCATCTCGCCATACGTCTGCTCATTAAAAGTACATCCAGATTCCGTCCCACATGATAGACTTTTGATGACCACACGTTAGCTCCCAGTACGGGGAATTCGCCGAGATGTTCTCCCTTTTCAACCCCTTTGACCTCAGGCTAAAATCCCCCAAACTAATGTCTCAATATTTGCAGGTAGAACGCTGATTTGTGCGACTTGAAGCAGCGGGGACATATCGGAAGCTTCGGCAAAGCCTATGTGGCAGGTGGTTCGTGCTAAGAAGGCGGCTTGGCAGAGATCATCGCCGCACGATACATATCATAGGTTTGCCCTCAATCAACGATCATGGGTTGGCACCTCCCATACAGCATCCTCACGCCCAGGAGACAATCGCTAGGTACTCCCGAAGTAGAGTGCAGAGGTCGCCCGTGGGAACGTTTGAGAGAAACGTGCCCGCATTAGGACGAGTCGCGTCGCGGGAGTTCGCGTTTCAGCACGCGTCTACATCTTTCGGGTCTCTCCCTCCCTCCACCCGGCAGTTGATCACAAATTTACCAAGCCCATACATAACCGGAGGTGCCAAAGGTTTTTTTATGCCTCAGAATAAGGCTGCGCCGCGCACGGCCTAGTGAACGGCAGAGAACACTCACAGATGACTCAGCCCGTTGGTCCTCTCCAGATGATGAAATTATGCAGGGCGCAGACGAGGTGATGCTTCCTGATATTATCAACCCCCAAATCTGCTGATGGATACCTACATCCTAGCCAGCCGTTCAACATGAGGAAAGTGAGCCTCGCCAACCACTCAGATATGAGATATATGCATCATGAAATCGTTCAAGCTCAGATTTCCCACGCACGCTTCCTCCGTGCACGAGGTTCTGGGCCCGCTCTCAATGTCAACGTTCACCAGTACGAATATCCTCAGAGGACGATTGTACTACACGAATACACAAATGCACGATGGACGCGCTCGTTCTTGAACAGTTGCCAAATCGGAAGGCCGAGGACAGATCTGCCAGCCGAGGCGGCGAAGAATGATCAGGGGGGGAGCGGTGGCTGTTCCGGCAGAGTGATCTCTTGGCAGCGACGGAGTGCCAGCATGGCCCCGGCTTGGCTCCGGCACTGGCACTGGCGACCACTCTCCCCATGCAGTTCCCACCCGGCCGCTGCTGTTCCTTGCTCTCGTGCTCTCATATACCCCGCTTACCCTTGTCTGAGACGGCGTCCTCGCTCCTTTCCTCCTGCCCTCAGACGTCGGCCTCTCTGACGGGCCACCCAACCTGGTCTTGCTTGTATTCCATGGTCTTTGGGTGAACTACTTTGTTCTGTCTACTCTCGGGTCCTGCTCGGAATGGATATCTTCAGGACGAAGCGAGCATATCGCTTTATACCCCTCGGCGCTGCTGCCACACTCTTGCTATGGGGCTTCGCCCGGTTTGGCGCAACCGATCACTCAATATACCGCCCCGGACCTGACCAAATCGATGAGTTATACCCTCCGCCACCTCCGCCTCACCACTTCCCTCCACCGTTTGGCGGCGGGCGCCCCCCGTCCGGAGGTCCTCCGCCCCACGTGCGGCCAGCCACAGTATGGTCAGAGCGCGCTGACGCTGTGAAGGGCGCGTTTATCCACGCATACCGAGGCTACCAGGAGTATGCAGGGTCACACGATGAGCTCCTGCCCGTTTCGGATGCGTATGTGGACAAGTATGTACCCCCTCTGCGTTGATCGCGGAGTCCGCAGTACTTATCTGTAAATAGCTTTAACGGCTGGCGTCTGACGCTCGTGGACTCTTTGGATACCATGCTCATCATGGGTTTCCATGACGAGTTCCGCGAAACAATACCTATCCTCGCGAACATGACCTTCGCTCTGCCCAAGGTGCGCTGAAGGGAAGTGTAGCGCACACCCAGTGTTGATATGAAGTCAATCAGGGGAAATATGCACCATTCTTTGAAACCGTCATTCGTTACCTTGGTGGTCTCTTGTCCGCCTATGCCATATCCGGAGAGCCCATCTTGCTTACTCGTGCAGATGATCTGGGCACCATGCTATTGCCTGCATTCAATACTACGCACGGGCTTCCGATGTATGCGGTCAATACTGTGTCGTGAGTTTACTCCATTTCCTTTCGACTTGCGCCTCTCATGATCGGGGCAATAGTGGGGATACTAGGAATGGCTGGACAGGACCGCAGATTCTTTGGGCAGAGGCCCTCAGCTGCCAGATGGAGTACAAATATCTCGCCCATCTCACTGGTCGCCAGGAATACTTCGACAGGGTGTGTTGCGGTACTACCTATCGATACAAGACTTGACCGGGCAGTGCAGGTTGAGCGCATCATGGATCTCATGAACGAAGCCAAGGTCGAGGACAACCAGTTCGCAACGAAGTGGTCTGTGACCACCGGGCACCCGTCCAACGGTACGTCCATAACCTGGGCTGTCTGCATGTAAACGATTGGTCTCATTCCCGCGCCGGCTTTAGACCACTTCTCAGTGGGCGCGTTCGCTGATAGCGCACACGAGTACTTGCTGAAGCAATGGCTGCTGACAGCGAAGTCTGAGACCAAAGCTCGCGACCTATGTAGGCAATCCCCCCTCTCCTTCATACCACGCGCTAACATATCCGACAGACCTCCGCGACGTCGAAGCCATCCTCGCAAACCTCCTCTACGTCACCCCCAACCGGAACCTCCTCTACGTAACCGACACGACCTCCTCCAGCCCCAGCCACACCTTCGAGCACCTCTCGTGCTTCCTCCCAGGCCTGCTCGCGCTCGGCGCGCACACGCTCCCCCTCGCCGCACGCGACCGCGAGCGGCACCAGTGGGCCGCGCAGGGCCTCGCGTACACGTGCTGGATCACGTACGCGGACCACGAGACCGGGCTCGGGCCCGACGAGATGGCCATGGCGCACACGCCCGCGGATGCGGCGCACCCGTACCCGGGGCGCTGGGCGGAGCTCGTCGACGCGTGGGAGGCGAAGGGGCGGCCGGGGCGTGTGCCCCCCGGGTTGGCGGAGGCCCCGCCAAGGCTGGAGGGGGACCGCGACTATCGCGCGACAAAGATCGATTATATGCTGAGGCCGGAGGTGCGTGTTTGTTTGGATGGTGTGGGGTACAAAGCTGATGTGGGGTGTAGACCGTCGAGAGCTTCTATATCATGTGGCGTACGACGGGCGACGAGGTGTGGCGGGAGCGCGGATGGGCGGTCTTCCGCGCCATCGAGAAGGAGGCGAAGACGAAGAGCGGGTACGCGAGCGTTGCGTCGGTGGAGAAGTCGCCTGCGCGGCTCAAGGACGAGATGCCGAGGTGCGTGCTCTTGATATATGCGCGATTTACCGAGCTCATGCTTCAACGGGATCGCAGTTTCTTCACCGCAGAGACGTGCGTACCATCCTGTTTGCACGATCCCCCATGGGCTCGAACGCTGATGTTTCCCATTTTAGCCTCAAGTATCTGTATCTCCTGTTCTCGGACGAGGAGCTCATCCCGCTGGATCGTTGGGTGTTCAACACCGAGGCGCACCCGCTCCCCGTGTTTGAGTGGGCAGACTGGGAGAAGAAGAAATACGGCATTTCATAAGCCGGGCATACGTCCACGCTGCGCTCTCTCACACGCACACGAGTTACTACTAATGTGTAAACTAACGCGTACATACTACAGCATGCTCCTCGAATATAGCTTGGATACTGAGGACGTCAACCTCCCGCTACAGGGACGTGTTCATACGTGGGGTTCTGGGAAGGTATTGCGGGAAGGCGGCCCGGCATGTGGACGCAGTCTTGCCGCCGCTCCGTTATTGCAGCATGAGAAGTCGCGAAGTGCGATCATGCTACCTGGCTTATCTCCTTCTCCACTGGTTTGCAGCGCGTCTGCTATCAAGAAGACCTTCGCCCGCATGCATCATTCCTGCGTATATAACGCGTACACAGGAGTGGGGCACGTCGGCAGTCCAACCTCCGCAAGCGCGCTATGTCGTTCTGCTTAGGCTATATGCGTGTTGTTTTGCTGCTTTGCGCGTTGTGGTCTGTGGGCGCGCGGATGGCACCGTCTATGCGCTTCAAAGAGCATCTTTTACCAGTGCCCAGGAATGATGAAACAGCGACGAATAACGCCCACTTCTTCGAGGTAAGCCCGTCGAGCTTCACATAGTCGTGTCGACGTACTACATAACATCTGCTTTTTGCCACGATCAGATGCCACTAGATCACTTCGGGAACACGACGGGCACCTTCAAAAACAGATTTTGGGTCAACGACACGTACTATAAACCGGGGGGTCCAGTGTTTTGTAAGCACACTTCATCTAGCCTTTGCAGTGTCGCTAACTTCCAGGTCGGAAGTGTTCGATTCGGGAGAGCAGAACGCGGAACCGCTCCTGCCGTATTACTTGCAAGAATACCATGGGCTTTCTGCGACGATGCGTCTCGCCAAGCGCTACAGCGGTGTCGCCATCTTATGGGAGCATCGCTTCTATGGCGACTCGTTGCCCTTCCCGGTCAATGTACGTTTCCGTTCGTTCAGAGAATATGTTCTTAGCACCTCACGACTTCGTAGGGAAATACTACAGCCGAGCAGTGGCAGTTCCTGAATACCGAGCAAGCCCTCGAGGACGTCGTTTACTTCGCCAACCGATTCTCCCTCACAGGCGGACACGCGCTCAGCACTTCGGCGACGGACAACCCTCTCCACCCCTCCAAGACGCCTTGGGTCTGGCTCGGGGGCTCATACCCCGGCGTCCGCGGCGCGCTGCTCCGCGTGCGCAACCCAGAGACCATCTTCGCGGTCTGGGCGTCCTCGGCCCCCGTCCACGCCCAAGTCGACATGGCCGCGTACTACAAGGCCGCGGAGCGCAGCCTCACGCGCAACTGCTCCGCTGACTGGGTTGCCGTCACGCGCTTCGTGGATGACACGCTCGCTAACGGTACGGCCGAGGAGACGGCGGAGCTCAAGTTCAGGCTGTTGAGCGCACGGTCGGACGGGGTCACGAAGGAACGCGCTGCGAACACGAGTGCGGTGAGCGCTGCCGGCGTGCTTATGGATCCGCTCAACTTCTACCAGGTACGGGGATGCTGCTTTTTTGACCACGACGATGGGGGATTGACGGTGTGCTTGCTTGCAGTACTACGGGTTCGAGGCTTCCCTGCTGCCTTTTTGCAATGTCCTCGAGAGCCGGAACTCGACTATAACTCCGTTCGAGACAGGCTTGGCCGCGAACCTAGGAACCGACGTTGCTCTGGACGCGTTCTTGTCTGCGATTCGCGAAGTGAATTACGATGCGATACCCGGAGACGCAGATGATCCCGTCCAGGACCGGTCGTGGATGTGGCAGTACTGCTCTGAGTACGGTACGGGCTTGTCATTGTAGATCCAGTCCCGCGGATCGCTGATATATCGATGCAGGTTTCTACCAGCGCGGAGATCCAAACAATACGCTCTCTATCGAAACGTCCTTCCTGTCGCTAGAGCTCTTCCAGGATGAGTGCAACACAACATTCCCGCGTGGACTTCCGCCTTCGCCAGCCGTGCAGAAGGTGAACAAGTACGGAGGATGGGACATGACACCCTCCAACGTCCTATTCACAAACGGAGAATGTAAGTTATTCCTTATACTTTCTTCAGACGATACTCACTCAGACGATACTCACAACTGTCGATAGTCGACCCCTGGAGAACGATGGGGCTCGCCTCCATCGAGACCAACTCGCCCGGCCGGACACCTACTGTTGCGGTGCCGCGGTATGTTGCTAATCCTCCTCTAAATGCTGGCTATCTTGAGCAGCATTGACGGTTATGTGTGCTGTGTCCCACAGGTGCAACGTCGCGCCTCAATATCCATCCTTCTTCGGACTGACGCATGCTAACATGGTCCATGTGTCGGACCTCCGCGTTCTCTTGACGCCGGATGCGAACCACACCGACTTCAAAACGGTCGGTTTCTACAGCCCCGTCTCCCAAGAGCCATTCTACGCGGGGTTGGGTCTTTTTGAGCTGGCTCTAGATGAGTGGCTGCCATGTTTCGGGAAAGGCGATCATTCTACGGGGGACAATGCTGAACAGGTGTTTTCTCCATGATGTGAGAGTTGTCAATGTAGCGATAAGAATCGAATATCATTGAATAGGATCGGGTGCCCGCGATTGTACCGCGAGCCTCGGCGTATCGAGGAACCTCCGTAAATCTCCACATACAGCAGCGTTGCTGTGCAAAAAGAGCTCTCTGTCCGGGAGTCGAACCCGGCTTTCGCGCGATCAGTTATACATGACAAGCGCGTGTACTAACCGATATACTAACAAAGAGATGTCAGTGCTCTTATTACCATGTTTATATCGCGGCATTGGCGAGCTTCAGTTTCTGATGTCTTCAGGTTAATTTCTACGATGCGCGCTCCTGCTTCTGTGCCTTTGCTTGATACAACATGGCGCATTTCCCCTATACGCGCCTCCTCATTGGAGAGAACAACGCCATTGCAACAGTAGGACACCACTTCCATGTCCTGAACGTCTAGTACGTATTTTCTTGGTCAGATGCATGATCTTGTCGGCTAAGTCTGTCCGAGTCAGCACTGGCGAGATCATCCATTCAACAACCAAACTTGACGAGGATGCTCAGGAGAAGTTGTTGAAGTCAGGACCGATCCGCTGCGTTGCGGTGGACTCGGGATTTGCGCATCTCATCACTACTGGGGACGACAAGCGCTTGAAAGTCTGGCACATAGGGGGTTCTCTTGAGCTGTTGAGCGAGCGGTGCGTCCGTACACGTTTTCTGCCGCATCCACTGCTTAATTTCTCGACATAAATCGCAGAGAACTACCAAAAAAGCCCACGGAGATAGGGTTCACTCCTGACGGCCAGACGGTCGTTATAAGCGATAAATTCGGCGATGTATTCAGGTGTGTCCTAGCGAAACACTCGTCTCGCCGCGTCGCTAAACGGGAGCTCAGCTATCCACTACAACCGGACCCTTCTCCCGCCCCTTCAACAAGTCAAGCCGGCGCGTCAAAACGCGGTTCCCTGACCGCTCACGAGAACCCTTCAAACGGAACGCTGATCCTGGGTCATGCGTCGATGCTCACCACATACCTGCTCACGCCGGATGGGAAATACATCTTGACTGCCGATCGGGACGAACACATCCGCGTCAGCTGGTTCCCCAAAGGCTATGTCATCGAGCGATATTGCCTAGGCCAGGAAAAGTGCGTTCTACATGTTACAATGTTTCCCGTCCGGCATTCACGAGTTAGTGGACAGATTCGTGTCGGCATTGCACATACCGTCTTTTGACCCGTCATTGCTGGTGTCCGGAGGCGGAGACCCGACTTTGAAGTTCTGGGACTGGATGTCTGGCAAGCTCACCGGCGAGGTATCTATCTTCGATGCCGTTAAACCCCACATCAAGGTCAAGGCACCGAAATGGCGTCACGGCTGGAATGACGGCGAGGGCGAGGACGGCCCGTCTGAAAGCAAGGCGAAGGGCAAGGGAAAAGGAAAGCGGCGGGGAAAGGGCAAGAAAGGGACTGCGGATACTCCAGAGGAGACGGCGGAGGCAGACCAACAAGCAGAGGGCGGGTCGGGCGACCATACTGAGGCGCCACCCGCAATATCAACGGAGGACGTACATATGACGGAGGCGAGCGCGCCTACACCCGTGTCCAGCGCCCCACAAGCCACGCCGGGTGTGTCAGAAGACTCGCAACTTGTCTTTGCTGTCCACAGGATCCAATCCGTCGATCGTGGCGAGCACGGCCGTTTCGTCGTTCTGAGCGTTATCGGGTGAGGCGGTATGCTCCCATCTGGTGTCGACGCTTCTCATCATATCTATAGTGCTACTGCCGTATTCTACGCCCCCATCCCTGCCGAGGGCGAGACACTACCCGCTTCTGCGGTCCGGTCCGTGGTCTTCGGAAAGCCCGTAATCGACTTCACCGTGGCTCGGGATGGAAACGTCTGGGCACTACTCGACGCGGAGTGGGAGACCACTCCGGAGGCACCGCCAACGGAACAGACGTCTCCCATCCGTCTGCTAGCATGGCAAGACGCCACGGTACGACACCCCGCAGCTACTCTCACGTCTGCCACGAGCTGACAACCCCTCCCAGCTGACCGAGTCCCCTGGCGTCCAAACGCCGCTTCTCACCGCGCTCAACTCAAAATCTCTCCCTCCCGGTAAATCCTCCCACAGCCGCCCCCTGTGGCTGCCCGCTGATCCCATACTCACTTAACTCCAACAGCGACCGCGGCGCAGCTCAAGGCGCTCGACCTCTACGCGGGGCTCTCGGCGCTGCCCAAGAACGTCGACCCGGAGCACGACCCGCTCATCCGCGACACGCTGTCCGAGGTGGCGGCCGCCCCCGTAGAAGGCGCGGACGGCAAGCAGCTCACGCAGCGCGAGCTCGGGAGGCTAAGGAAGAAGAAGGCTCTGTTGGCGAAGATCCAGGAGCAGGAACAGAAGGCACCGGCGAGTCGAGAGGGGACGGCGGAGGCGGAGCGGGAGGTCAAAAGGGCGCGGTCGGAGAGCGCCGCCGAGGAGCCTGCGACTGCGGTTGCGGAGACGGAGGCGCGGGATGTTGAGATGAACGCCTCTTGAGTAGATGAAGTAGAGGAACATTGCGAGACGAAAGATGTAGGAGTAGCGGCCCTGGGGAGGTCTTAAAAATGTACCGTGTGCGAAAACATACCGATAGCACGCACTGCGTATCGACACGGCCCCTCTTTTCCTGAGAGCGTCCCGTGGCCCTGGCAGTCCTCCGGTCGTTCCATATGCTTGGCGGCTCATATTGACTGGCGATGGAGCCTGGGCACAGGCAAGGGGGGTTGGGACAATTTTATATAGATACGTTACACTCCGAGGTCAGGCCGCCGCAAACGCCGGGAGGCTACTGGGAAGACGGTTACGCTCTATGATATGCAGAGTTCTGTGAAGTCCTGACGAAGACCGGTCATCCACTGCATGTAGCCACGCGTATACGCTGTCAGGCAAGAGAGCAGACGTTTCCGCGTTCCGGAAACAACAAAGGAGGAGGGGTAGCAGTAGCGTCATACCGGGGGACCGAACGGTAAAGCAATCCGGGTGACACTGGCACAGCGTTCTTGACACGCACCATGCCCAATCCTGCGATAGATCCTTTAGAGCGGCTGGCTCCGGCGGCGTCATCCACGTCGCAACCCGAGGGCTCCTTGGGAGAGAGGAGGGAGGAGAGGAGACGGTGCCGCCACTGGCGAAGGCGATGGCTCGACTCTTTACGGTGGAGCCCAATTTCACTTCTCCAGCGTCCAAGGCGCGTAAGTAGGCTCCTGGGTCAGGACGTAATATCATGATGATAGCCGTCCGGACGGCGCTGGGCCTGACCGCAGTTGATGTGCGTCGGATCGAGCTCCTGTACGACGACGGGTGTACTTCATCTCTGCTTCGAAGCTCTGGTACAGGGCGTAGGAGTCAGCTCCCGCGAGCGGCGGAGCAAATGCTAAACAATGGAAGTGTAGGACGTAATTGCGTCGGACACGGCATGATACGGGGCTGCATCCTTGGTTTGCGGGTCGTGTGACCGGGATAGCGGAGGGAAGATCGATGTATGACTCGGACCCGCTTCAACGGGAAGGCAGGAAGGTGGGAGCTATATGTGGTGCGCGGTACCTGAAAGCCTCTAGGGAACGAACCTTGTAGCCGCTGCTCAAGCACAAGAACTTCTCAGAAGCGCAGCCATGGGGCCGCTGCCAGAAAACCCATGGGGTGTCCTCATATGAACGCACCAGGCTCCCCTTCCCACTATTCAGCCGAGCAGTAGACTTGGGGACTCCGAGGTCGCCGGCCGTTCAGCATAACCTGCCCAGTCCGGCCAATACGGCAAACGACCGCAACCGACGACCCCTCAGTCCGGCAACTCAGGCGAAACGAACAGGCGGCCGAAAAGCTATTATATGCGTACCTGAGTGCGGTGCAGCTGCATGTGCCTCGCTGGGTCTGTGGAGCGGCTGGTGTTCGCGGGCGACGCGGGTGAACCTGGCAGGCGTGGAGGGCGCTGTCAACTGAGGGCGAGACGCACACCGGGAGGGTACTCGTCCCCACTCGTTGGATGAGCGGTTCCTGGTGGTGGTGGTGATGCACCGACGGCGGGGGCGCTTTGACGTTCCGGCACGGTCGGGCGGCGGGAGAATGTACGCGACGGTCGCACAGCGGAGTGGGTTGCGGAGGCTCGGGATTCCATAATTAAGGGCGAGCGAACAACGGCGTCATCTTCGAGGTAAGAAGCAAGGGGGGTCGCATGTACGCCTGTCAAACCCTGTATACGTGCGAGTACGTGTGTTGGGGCACTGAATGAAAGTTCGCGAGTCGGAGCGAACTCACGGGCATGCATCCAGGTCTAGGCCGGCGAAGCAAAAGCAGTGCGGAAGCAGATTACACAAGTCGGGTAATCGCATCGCCATAATTGGACGCTGCCTGAGCGTAAATACGAGGATGTCAGTCGCGTATTTGCGTAGGGTGCAGAGCCAGAGGAGGGGGATGTGCGTCTGGGAGACTGAGGAGGTACTCGCCGGCGCCTGCCGCTGTGTGTCGAGTGGATGGCAAATAATAGACATCAGATAGCAGCTGTCATCTTGTGCGACCGGGCTGTTCAAACCCGTAATACGGAATCGAGGCAGCCTTGCGATATCGGCATGCTTTCGGCGTGATACTACTGAGTCATCGCTAGAATGGCGGCTCCTGGAGCGAGGGGATCGCCCTAGCGGACGGTGTTCAGAACGTAGACGATACTGTACAGCTCTGCTCGACCCAAGTAGGAAAAGACATCCAGCAGCAGCGGGAGCGGGAGGAGGAAGGTAGAGGCGCGGAAGCGAAAGAGAGACGAACTTGGCAGGATGAAAGAGACGCCGACCTGGAGGGTACTCCTGTGGGTGCAGGCACGTGGCGGTGGGAGGAAAATGATGGGCCAATCGGAGAAGGGGCGTTGGGGCGAGTACCCTCCCGGTCGCGAAAACGTCAAAGATACCGTTTGTGCGAGACGCCCTCTCACATTCCTCGCGCCGTCTGCCACTCTCACCCGTCCCCCTCCCTCGGCCCTCCCCCGGCTCCAGGCACCCCTTCTGGCCGTATAAAGTCATCTCGGACGCCCTCCTCCCCTTCCGAGCACGCCACCCACTTCCCACCTCTCCGGTCACCAAGATGCACCGTGCACACATCCTCGCTCGCGACGACGACGATGTCAACTGCGGCTCGGGCGGCGGCGACACCAGGTTCACAGGCCTCCGCATTGCCTCCATCTTCGTCATCCTCGCGACCTCCCTCTTCGGTGCCCTCTTCCCCGTGCTCGCCCGGCGGACAAAATGGCTGAGTGCCCACATTCCCACTCGCGTCTTCGACACGGCGAAGTACTTTGGTAGCGGTGTCATCGTGCGTCTCCGTCTTTCTCAGCTCTCGGCCTCCGTCTGACTCGAGCCCACGAAGATCGCAACCGCCCTCATCCACCTGCTCGATCCTGCCATCGACGAGCTCTCTTCCCCGTGCTTGGATCCGGCATGGCAGAACTACGTGAGTGCTCTTTGTGCGCCATTCTTCTCGCAGCTTCTGAGCCCGCTATGTCTAGCCCTACGCACTCGGCATCTGCCTGCTCAGCATCTTCATGATCTTCATCGTCGAGCTCGTCGCCTTCCGCTGGGGCACCGCCGTGCTCGCCCGCCACGGCTTCGCGCACGACGCGCACGGGCACGGGCTCGCCTCGCACGCCGCCCACGGCCCGGAGACCGACCGCATGACCCAGGCCGCGATCGCGAAGCAGCAGGGCTCCGACGGCTCGCTCACGCGCGAGAAGAGCGCGGATATTGAGAGCCAGCACTCTGCCGAGCACACGCACGACAACCCGACGTACCCACAGGCACACTCGGACGTGCAGAAGCACAGCGGGCACCACACTCACGGGTCCCCAGACGCGCTCGGTGACTCGCCGTCGGCGCAGATCATCGGCATCGCGGTGCTCGAGTTCGGTGTGCTCCTGCACAGCGTGCTCATCGGCCTCACGCTCGCGGTCAACGACGAGTTCAAAATCCTCTTCATCGTCCTCGTCTTCCACCGTGAGTCGTATCTCCTATTGGCATACTGTCCTAGCGCTGACCTGGCGGTCTCCAGAAATGTTCGAGGGGCTCGGTGTGGGCTCGCGGTTGGCGTACATCCGTCTGCCACCAAAGTACAACTACGTCGCCATCCTCGGCGGCCTGCTGTTCGGGATCACCACGCCCATCGGGATCGCCGTCGGGCTCGGCGTGCGCGCGACGTATAACCCGGACAGCACGACGGCGAGCATCGTCAGCGGCATCCTCGACGCGTTCAGCAGCGGCATCCTGCTTTACACGGGACTTGTCGAGGTGCGCAGGTTTTCGTTTGACGTCGCAAGGAGGGTGTGCTGACGACCGTCGTGTGTAGCTGATGGCGCACGAGTTCCTGTTCAACAAGGACATGCTGAACGGCTCGAACGCGAAGCTGGCGTACGCGCTGTGCTGCATGATCGCCGGCGCGGGCCTGATGGCGCTGCTCGGGCGCTGGGCGTGAGCCTTGCGCTGATCAGCCCTGCGATCGGTCTTCGATCCGAGCGGCCGCCGATCTTTGTCGTTTCGTCGTTTCGGATACCCACTGCTACCCCATTGCCACATCTTGCGCATGCTAGGACTCCGTCGTTGTTCATCCAACATCTTGTGACCACGTCTTGCTTTTACGACGCTTACGCACATGCTATCATTATTCCCACCGCCGATCTCGCCCAGTGACTCACAGTGCAGTATCTCTCCGCTGGGACGCTTCGCACCACCATAGTACATAGACTCCGCGTGTAATGTCGTGTTGTCCGGGGGCGTGTACGATTCCCACCCTAGGTACGAATAGAGAAGAAGCCCGAATCTTGCGAAGCCTCAGGCGTGCGGAGGGTGTCTGGATGGGGGGAGGTGTGTGCGAGTGCTGCTTGTGCTATGAATAAGTCAGTTGCGCTGAGGGTGGGCTGCGTCTGGGTGTCCATCCCCGGGAGGGCGTCTTGAGCGCGAGAAGCAGCGGGAGGTATTTTTGTACGCTGGCGGCTATGGAAATCTGTATGGGTTACATTCGAGCTACGCTGAGCAAGAAGACTCGCAGGCGGACCTCATTGACACCCCTCAGACGCTGTGTGTTGGCCAGATGCTCTCCGTCCGCAAACTATCAAACCGTGGCTCTCAGCCATCGAGTTGACATACAGAACACTACCGCAGCTCACATCACCTGAGCGTCACCATCAAATCGAAGAATAAGCTACACCGCTGGGAAGGCTATAGCCGTCATACGCCGGCGAGTCCAGCGTGCAAAACCCGCGATCTGCGCGATCGTGAAGCTGGTGTCGCTGCTTACCTGGGCGCGCGAACGTAGCTCGTCGACGTAGTAGCCCTAGGGCAGCACACACTGATGTCGGGGGCAAGGGTGTCGACGTGGTGCGACAGGCCCGGCGGACCGCTGGCGGCGGGCAAAGGTCACGGTATGCGCAATGATATCCAAGTTGAAAGTATGCAAACGTAAGTAGGTAGAGCATGGCGACGTCGACGGGTGCGGGATATGGAGTTCGGAAAACAAGACAACGAGAAAGCAGGGGGGATCAGGGGAAACATGGCGACCAAGTGAACGCAGCTTGTTTGAACATGAGTCGTGTCGGGGGCAAAGGGAACGAGGAGAAGCAGCACTGGGATATACACGACGACGAGCAACGGCGTACCGACTTCAACATAGCACAGGATGCGACGGAGATGGGAAATAGACGTTGGGGCATAGATGCAGTGTGTCGACGACCCGGAGGAACACATTGTGTAGCGGGTAGCAGCAGCTTGAGGTCTAAGCGGGGGGAGAATGTCGATCAGAGATGGCGGTGAGGTACAGCAAGAACGAATGCATACCACAGGAAGAGGGCCGAATGGGCGGAGCACCGTCTCACCGAGCGTGAGGCGGGGCCCCACACCTTTCAGTCTAAGCCGCCTTGAGACGAGCGATTTCGTCACGCATCCGTGCGATCTCGAGCATCGCCTGTGTAGCCTCCTCGCGCGCTGCCCGCGTAGCTTCCTCCACCTGGCGTGTAGCCTCCTCGCGCGCTGCCCGCGTAGCTTCCTCCACCTGGCGTGCGGTCTCCTCACGCACCGCCCGCTTAGCTTCCTCCACCTGGCGTGCGGTGTCCTCGCGCGCCGCCCGCGCAGCTTCCTGCAACTGGCGTGCGGGGCGCTCGTGTGCGGCCCTCAGCTGCTCGTCGACTTCCGCTCGCTTCGACTGGTAGAATTGCTTGATTTCGCGGTTGTACAATGAGTCGATTTCTTTCTTCGTGACGATCGTGAACAGCTTCTTGAACGTCCCCGCCGCTCCCGCGAGGACTGGTTCGGCAGGCTCGACAGGCTGGGCAGGTTCGACGGGTTCGGCAGGATTCGAAACCGTCGTGGGCGGTACGTATGCAGGAGAGAAGGGTGTGTCCGCCGCCTCGGGCAGTACTATAGGGTCGGCGTCGATGTCGCCAAGAAGTATGCGGAGGATCATCCCTGCGAACCAATAACATTGGCGTTGAAAGAGTATGTAGTGCGGCGAATGGACGTTGAGGGTGTTGGCGGCGACAAGGAGGTCCAAGACGGAAGGCGCAGACGCCTCGTCGAACGTGTGTAAAAACACGGTTGTATCGGCGCGGGTGTTTTGGGGCTGGAAGGTGGCCGAGTCCCTCGCCGGAATAGGTTCCTTGATGGAGGAGTCGGTGCCTGAAGGAGTAGAAATGGAGGAGGAGGCGGAGGAGTCCGCGAGACAGTTCATGAGTGCATTGCCATTGACCCGGTCGTATGAGCGTTCGACCTTGAGCTCGCCGATGACAACGTCGCTCGCCAACGGTCCGTTGCCGCTGACGAGCTCGACGAGGATATACTCGTGTTCTGCGGTTGAAAGGCACTTCTTGAGCCGTATGGTGCGGATGCGCGGAGAAGAGTCCGGGTAAGAGAGGGTGCCGTCCACTATGAGGGACACGGTGATTATGTACGAGTTCAAGGCGCGATGGACAGACAGTGTCTCGAAGCGGCCTCCTTGACCACCAAACACAGCATCGAGGATGGAAGGCATGTGGAGTCCCAGTACGCGGCGGATGAACGACTTGAGCTTGGTGAACCAGGGGACAGACATGGCGATGCGAGGTCTATGTACAGTTCACTCGCGGGCGTCGACGTGATGGTTATCGATGGGGCAGTGATTGGTCTGGCAGCGCGAACAAGTCCCGCCGAGCGACCTCGGAGCGTCCAGTGAATGTGCGAAGCTGCGAACCGTGTCCAGCGAGCAAGAGGCGCCCATAACCCGTTCCTACTCCGCCCACCGGCAGCCGGTCCGCCGAGCGTCCGGGCTGCCTCGCCTCTCTCGACCCACCACGGTGGTGCTCTCCTTCCTCGGTGTATACCCATCTCATGACAGGCCGCATGGACAGAAGCGTCGCAGATCACACCATGAACGCCGCGAGGCGAACGCACATTGGGCCCCGGAAGGCTGCGCATGACGCGAAGCATTTCGCGCTGCACAGTCCAAGGCGGACCTGCAAGTGCCAGTGCGTACACGCGGACGGCGTTATAGAAGTTGAACGATACCGATACCCCGGGCCATTCCCCGACGTATTCGAGCGCGATGCACCGCACCAGTACTCTCGGTTCTACGTAGTACGGGCACCCCATTAACTCATTCTTCTCCCAGTAGGCCCTGGGGCTTACGATGCATGTTATGTCAACGTATATGTACGTTGAACGCGGCCACAGTCACGGTCCCCGCTTGGCTACCCGTGTTAGCTGTCTGCTCCGGCGCGCCCATCTGTTTACGATAAGGACACGCTCCTATGTATCGCGGCACCAGGAGGAGTGCTACCGGTAGGATCCGCTTCGCCGAGGCCGCTTGTCCAAAAAAACTACCCTCGACAGTGATGGAGAGAGCGCTCGATCGATCAATTCACAGTGCACACTGCTGCAGAGTTCGACGCCGCAGTCGCCCTCCCCGTGTAGCGCAGCGGCCAGTGAGCAGGAGCAGGAACGATCATCGCAAAAGAACCCGCACATACGAGGCTAGGGCAAATCACGAATCGCGGACGCGGACGCGCCGGCTGTCCGGACTCCGAGGGTCGCTGAAGCTCACAAGACACGCACGACCGGTGTGGGTTGGCGTCAACGCACCCCAAAAATGACGGGGGACGTAGGCTAGGGACGATAATCAATAATGAAGCCGAACCCGGATCCGATAGCGGTGGGACGACTGGGTGGAAAAGCGGGCGGACTTCAACCGGCCGTAAGGTAATAGCCTCCAGGGTAGAGCTGGGTGGCTTTGCGAATGACCATCGTACCTCCAGGCGGTCTTCTGACGTCCACATGCAGGGCTCATGGCCTCCGAGTCGCTAGAAGAGTGGGGTTGGACGGAGATAGTGGGAAGATCTCATGGGAGGTACGGGATGTACCCGAAGGCAGGCGGAAGGCCCAACGCAAAGCGGAGTGCCAGATATCGAGATTTCCCGAGGCGGAGGTTTGTATATTGAAGGGACCGCAAACGACGGGATCATAATACTATAAGCTGAGGTCGTGTCTTCAGCAATCGGTGATTGGAAAGAACGAACTACAAATCAGATACAGCGGCTGCAAATAAACAGACAAGTGAGCGATGCATGGATGTGATGGCTCGCAGTCACCTCAAGATCTCTGCGCAGTGAAGACGCGGGATCACCCCCCCCCCGGTACATATGAATCTTTTAGGCATCAAATTTACGCCTAGTCGCCTAACTCGATCTTCGTTGCACGCTCCAGCCTTCGGAGGGCCGATCGCGCTTCCATCGTGCCGGAATGCATCCCGACACGCTTCGACTGCTCCAAGCTCTCCTGGAACGACTGCTTTGCTGCATCATACCTGCCGTCCATCTGCTCGCCCTAATGTGCGTTCATGGACCACCGCTCTTGATTGAACTCTCCAGGAGCGCACCCAAGTCGTAGAGTACAGCAGGGAGGGTCTGCTCGCAGAGTGTCATGAAGTTCTCCACGTCTTGCTGTACACCAGGAAGCGTACACGTCTTCTCGATAACGCCTTGCGCCTGGCGTGCCCATGACTCGGCGAACTTGAGGTTGGTAGGCGGAGGGCCCCGGACCACGAGATCCGACATATTGTTCATCAGTTGCGCTCCTGTGAATATCGTCAGCGGACCAAGCTACGAATACGCCGGGGGAGAAAACCGGAAATTACCTCGGTGACGGTCCTAAACTGAAGCATTCTTTTCACCTGCTGCGGGCTGCATGAGCATCCCGATGGCCTGGAGTGTAGAGCGTAGCAGCATATCCACGGCAAAACTGAGCCGCTATCCTGGTACCAAGCGGGAGAAGACTCACTCGGTTTTGCCCTCGCGCGCATAGAACCGGCCGAGCACCTCCAGCGGCACAACAGCATCGATCTTCTGCACCCACTGCGGCAGATCAAGCTCCACCAGCATGGAATCGACTTCGCCCGCGGACTCTCCCGGGCCCTTCCACTTCTTCGCGTTGGACTCATCCTTGACGACCCACAGTGTCTCCTCGACGGCGAAGGCGAGCCATGGCTCAGCCTCTTCCGGGCCCTGCTGGTACTCCTCTGCCATCTCACCGAGCTTGTGTGCGATCGCGACAGCGCGCATGCGCTCCCGGCTGGTGAGGTCTTTGGTCGCGCGAAGCTGGAGGAGCGCGGCGCTGTATGTGTCATACGCCTCTTGCGGGTGGCCTCGAGTGCTTCCGCTAGGACCACAGCGACACCCGAGAGCTTCAGGTGGGGTTCGGTCGCAAACGCGGAAATTGGCAGACTTTGCACGGTCTGCCATGCACTCTAGCATTCTGAGAGGATGACAGCATGGCGAGCATCTCTGTAAGACCCACCGATGGAGATACCGGACGCTCAAGTCAAGGTCGCCCTGGTGCTTCGCCTTAATGCCTGCAAGCAGATTGTCGCGCACCTCTGGCGGCTACATGGTGAATGTGGTGTAAAACTGGTACCTTGAAACGGCACATACTTTAGCGTCGCTCGCGGACCCGCGCTCGAGGCACCCACACGCCATATGCTGTTGACGCGACTCCGACGGCCATGAGCGCTCCGAAGAGCGTGGAGACGCGCGGGTTTGCCTAGGTCCATCCTCGTGGGCTTGTGGATATCGACCAGCGAGAAGTATGAGTGAGTGTGTGAGGTGGTACCCGATGCTGCAATGCTGCTGCTGGCCGTCTGCTTGCGGCACGAGAGAGCATGATGTCAAAAGAGGTTCCAAGCTCAGCCGTCAACTCTGGGGTGATATTGAAGATTCGTCCAGTATCAGAGCGAACGGCTGGCGGAGTAGGGAGAGGCGAGTCACGAAGCACTGGCGTAGGGGCGAACAAGCCGCGGTTGTATGCGCGGTATCCGGCGGCCGACCCGTACTCGCGCTCGTTCGAGGAGACATAGGAGCTGCCGTCAGGGAAAAATATCAGCGCGCGGCGCGCAGGGAGCAACACTCAAGGCCGACAAACTGAGCAGGACGCTCGTCCTAAAAGTTGGTGTGGCCAGAGCAACCACGTTGCCCATAAAAGGCACCGGGGATTGATTGTGACATAAGCAGATCAGATCTGTGTATGGGCGCCTGTGCAGTGGCCTTCGCGTCCCAGGGCGCAGCCGACGCCAGCCTTCCCGACTCCCCTCATCCTCTTCTCACTCCTACCGCCCCGACCGCCAGCCCGCCGCTCTCGACGACGGCCATACTTTGTGCGGCAGGTCCTCCAGTGTATACGCCCCCGCAACGACGCCGCCAGCGCCAGCGCGCCCTGCACAACACCGCGGACGTGTACCGAACAGGAAATACCCACAACCCCAGTAACCACCCCGGGCCCGGGCCACACCGCCCCCAGGGCTTGCACAGTTCACTTTACACACCCCGATGAGCGAAGTCGAGGACAACTACCAGCACGGCCGCCCGTCCTGGGACCACGCCGCGAACGGCGACGGGGGCTCCGACCTCGGGCACCCCGCCCGCGCCCCGGGCCACTACCCGCGCATCCCGCAGACGCACCACTACGTGACCTCCGCGGAGTCGCTCGACCAGCAGTCGCACCAATCACACCAATCCGCCCAGTCCCAGAACCAAACACAGAGTCAGACGGGGCACGGGTACGCGTATAACGGCGGCGCCCCGCCGACCCCGACGAAATCGACGTCCCCGCCGCGCTCGAGCGCGGAGTCGGCGCAGCGCCCTGGGGGGCCGCGCTATCGGGACAGCGTGCAGGCTGGGCCGACGAGCGACCTGGGGCATGGGGGACCCGGGACGGCGCTGCCACGGGTGAGCGTGGAGGAGAGCGTGGGGAGCGGCGGGGGCGGCGATCTGGACTCGGCGGCGAGTGCGGCGGAGATGGCGACGCTGGTCGAGCCGAGCTTTGACGAGAATATCCTGCGCGCGCTGTGCGAGACCGATGTGAGTGGCTTGCGTTTGTGGCTAAGGAGGCGGGGGCCGCTGCTGCTGCTTGGCGGTTGGCTTGGGACTGACGGATGGTGTTGCAGTGCGGCGTTCCGCTTCTTATGGACAGAATCAAGCAGAGCATGGTATCGTGTAGGGTGCGTAAGTTATGCGAGCGTGCGCGGGGATATGGTTGACGTCCACTCAGGAAGCGGCGGCGTTCTTGAAGCGACGCGCGGGCGTGGAGGACGAGTACGGCAAGTCGATGCAGAAGCTCGCGCGCCAGGCGGCGAACGAATACGCGACGAGCGAGGCCAAGGCAGGGTGAGCACCTGTTTCCCGCTATTTATATCTCAGGCGCGGGTCGCGAACGTCGCGTTGGTGCCCACAGGTCGTATGTGAACGCGTGGCAGTCGTCGATGCGCACCCACGAGGTTATGGCGGAGAACAGGATCAAGTTTGCGCTGCGGCTGAACGAGATGAGCGAGGAGCTCGCGAACCTCGCGAAGGAGGTCGACAAGAACCGGAAGGCGGTGGGTGCCCTTGATTCTGTTAATGATTGCTGATCTCACACGTGGGGTGCGCGCGCGACATTGCAGACGAAGGATTTGGCGACTCGGTACGAGCGTGCTCTGCAGGAATCAGAGTCGATCACGGAGAAGGCGAAGTCGCGCTTTGACATGACCGCCGAAGAGCTCGAGCGGTTGCTTTTGCAGAAGGAGGGCGAAAGTTTGAAGGACAACGCGATGCAAGGCCGGTCACCGGTAAATGGGAAGCGGGTACTGGGGAAGGCGGTGGCGAAGGGAGGCATGTTGCTGAAAGGCAAGAACCCTCAAAATGTACGTTGCGACTTTCATCATACACGGTAAGACAGCTGATTGTGCGCGGAAATACAGCTTCAACGACAAGAAGACGATGTCCGGGCGCGGATGTCAACCGCGTCGGATGCATACAGGAAGGCTGTCACTGAGACACAGACCATCAGACAGGAATACTTCAACTTCCAATTACCCCGGATCCTACGAGTGGGTATCCATTTGGCCGTGCCACCTTCCAACGGACTGACAAAGTTACCCCATAGGCATTCAAAGAATGCGTGGACGAGATTGATCTCGGCACGCAGTACCACCTCGCTCGATACGCATTCCTCTGCGAGAGTATTGTACATAGTGATGCGACCACCATCACACCACCCGACGACAACAGTAAGTCGATTATGGCGTCTATATGTTTACCGAAACTGAACTTCCTCTAGGTCCAAGTTTGAAGGCGACAATGGAGTCGATCGACAACCGCACCGACTTCAAGACCTACATGCAAGCGTACGTCTACGCACATGGGGGCACCAATACTCGCGGACCGCGCCGCACAGGTCCTGCGGACGAGGGCTTTGTAAGTTCACCCTTCCCTAGCCCAGTCCTCTCAACCTAACGCGAGCTCACGCACAAAATCCAGCTGCCACCCATGCCCGCCGCTCACCACCACCCGGGCACTTCTCCCAGTCCCTCACACGTGCCATTGTCCGACAAGGGCCGGCCAACATTCGGCGTCAACCTGTCAGAGCAGATGTCGCGCGACGACGCCGACGTGCCGCCGATCCTTGTCAAGTGCTGCGAGGCGATCGAGAAGTACGGGCTCACGACGCAGGGCGTCTACCGTATCGGCGGCACGCACAGCAAAGTGCTAAAGTTGAAGGAGCGGCTCGACCGAGGTGTGTATTGCTCCGTTCATCGTGGGATGTGCTCGGTACCGCTTGGTCTGATGACGCTGGACGTTGGACGCTGACCGCATGCATGATCCTGACAGACCTCGACTCGGTGAATCTCGACGCGGATGAGTGGTCGTCGGACATCAGCAACGTCACGAGTGTGCTCAAGTTGTGGCTACGCGAGCTCCCTGACCCACTATTCACCTCGAGTCAGCACGCGGACTTCCTCGATGCCGCACGTACGTTGTCCTTCCGATTCGCTACATATCCTGCGGTACTGACGGGCCTCCGTTTCTTCGCGCCACAGGGAATGAGAATGAGCGTGCCAGGCACATCCGGCTGCACGAACGCGTGAACGCGCTGCCTGACCCGAACTACTCGACGCTCAAGTACCTCATGGGCCACCTGCACAAGTACGTCACGTAGCTATTGATCCGTAGTTGGCTTGTGTCGTACGATAAGTGATTGCTAACGCTTTCTCCTTCCTGCGTCAAACAGAGTGGTCCAGCACGAGGCACAGAATGCTATGTCCGTGCAGAACCTCGCGATCGTGTTCGGCCCGACACTGTTCGGGCAGGGCCAGCCGGGCCTCAACGGCCAGCTGAACGGCATGGCGGACGCGTCGCTCCAGAACAAGGTACGCAGCGATTATTCCGAGGTTTAGAGACCGATTGGCTGACTGACGACATCCTTCATCGCGCCTGCAGGCTGTTGAGACCATTCTGGAGCACTACACCGACATCTTCGTCGACGAGGCCGATGATTAGAACTCGAAGCCTCTCCCCCCGTCGTTTGTGCCGTAGTTTTGTTTCGTCTGTGCAATATCGGCTGTGTCTGTCTCTTGCATCGGTTTACGTGTATACCCGCATCCCCCGCATGTATCCCTTACAGCCTACCCCCGTATGTTCTCCCCCGTTCGTCCCTCCGCTTAAGGTTATTCCCCCACCGTCCCCCTCCCCCCTCTCCTGTCCTCGATAGTTACCCAACGTCCCCGCCGTTAATATCCCCCTTCCTTTACCCTCTGCGGCGCCAAACTTGAAGGACCCGGAGCTGGCTCCGCGCCGGCCGAGACGGACATTTACCCAGGCAGCACGCAGCACTACGTAGTTGTATGTATGTCGACCCAGCCTTCGTGTAGTAGTTCACCGCCCCCGCCCGCCTACTTATCTTATTGACCGTGTTTTGGGCATCTGGCGATCTTCGTGGCGTGCGATGCTCCGCAACTACTACCGCCACAACGCATACCATGGGTATGGGTCGGCCCACGGGGCGGGGTATACTGCCGGACGCAGTTGCGCTATCCAGTGGCGGCCGCGGGCCCGGTTCTCAGGCTATGGGCGTGGCGTGCGACGTGTGTGTGGGCCGGCGAGCAAACAGAGAGCTACATACGACGCCAATATGCTTGTGAGAGCGGGCGCAGGTTTGTGAATCTGACACCGCGGCTTGATAAGCTGCACGCCTTGGCATGGCACCAACGAGAGCCAACGAGGTGGGTGTACCAGAATAGATGGTGATAGCGGCCATAAATACAGCGTGCGTGTAGGACTACAGGCTTGTTGCGTGGTTCCGGACGTGGTGTTCGTATGACAGGTCCTGGTGTGCGTGGTATAGCCACCTGCACGACGTCGACGTCGATGCGGTCAGTGTGCGACGCGGGGAGTGAGTGGAAGACGGGGCATGACGCACCTCGTGTAGATCAGCATTGTGCAGATTCCTCCCCTCCCCCCGCCCCATTCCAATTCAACACCCAGCGTGCCCCTTCCACAGCGGCCCCCTCCCCGGCGCGCCGTCCAGTGGCAGCAGCCCCTGCGCTCCAGTCAGCGCGCCACACACGACACACGCTAGTAGCGCGTCCATACCGTCGCCGCCCCCGGCGCCGCGACCCACACGTCCTCCGCGCCCTCGCGGCGCCACTCGGTGCGGGAGGGGAAGACGACGGAGCGCAGGGCGGGGCAGGCGCGCGCCCAGGTCGTGCAGAGCGAGCTCTCCTCGAGCGCGTTGCCGCGCGCGACGCCGTCGACGGACGTTGGGGAGAGGTCGAGCTGGTGCAGCCCGGGGAAGGCGCCGAGCACGGGGGAGAGGCCTGCGAGCAGGCTCTGTGGGGGTGTACGTCAGATTGAGATCGAGATATGGATGTACAGCCGTGGAGAAACGCCAGGAGACTCACGATACCAGAAAGCGCATGATGCAGCGTATGCCTCAACGCCAGCTTCACCTTCAACACCTCCACCTCCGTCAAATGCCGCGAAATATCCCTCAACAAAATCGGCGTCACGCTCATCATGCTCAAATCCAAATACCGCACCGGCGCGCTCGCCTGCGCGATGCGCGCCAAGTCGCGCTCCGTGATGAACTCGTGCCCCACGAGCCCGAGCAGCTGCACCGGCCGCCCGGGCAGCACCGACGCCGCCGCGACCGCGCTCCCGCGGAACGCCGCGAGCGCCGGCAGCGCGCCCGGCGGCAGCGCGAGCCCCTCGTAGCAGTCGGGCAGCCGCAGCTGCTCGAGCGCCGCGCACCCCGCGAGGAACCACCCAATTGGGGCTGGGGGCGAAGCCGGGGGCGGGTAGAGCTTCGGCGACAGGCTCCCGCGGCCGACCCCGGAGAGCGCGAACACGCGCAGGAAGGGGAAGGCGCACCCGTCGAGCACCGCGCGCGCGTCGAGCGTGCCGCCCGCGAGGCCGAGCGCGAGGTCGAGGTGCTCGAGGTGGCCGAGCGTGCGCAGCGCGGCGTGCAGGAGCGCGAGCACGGGCGCGGCGGCCGTAACATAGTCATCTCGGGGGCCCGCGTCGGTCTGCCAGCGCACGGCGAGGCGGCGGACGCCCTCGGCGAGGTGCGGGCGCGCGAGGAGCGTGCGCGCGCAGCACGCGGTGTACTGGGCGGTGGGGGCCGAGCGCGGGAGCGCCTCGACGATGCTGATGTGCGCGTAGAGGACGCGCTCGGCGACGAGGCGGAAGCGGTGCGAGGCGCGGAGGACGGCGGTGAGCGCGCCCGGGGCGAGCTTGTCGAAGATGGCGTGGAGCGTCTCGTTCGGCAGCTGGCTGACGCTGCTGGACATCGGGGGTGGGCGTGGCTTGTTCGGCGGGCGTACGATGGTATATTTGCGAGGGGGGCGGGGGCAGGGCTGGATGCGAGGTGGGAGAAGACGAGAGGTGAGCGTCGCGGGCGGAGGGAGGGTGCAGGGAGGCGGACGGGAGGGCAGGAGAAAGAAGGTACGCTGGGGCGAAGGAAGGCCGAGTCTAAAGTGGGCGCGGAGGAACGCACTCACGCGTGCACGGGCAGCGCGGATCGGCTCAGTGTGAGACTCTGGAAAGAGACGTGTCGCCCGGGGCCGCGCGGTGCACCTGTCGCGTCCGGGGAAGCGTGGTTGGCTGCTGGGAGTCGCAACGGGGAGGAGGGGGAGCAGACAGCGAGTGTATGGGAGGCGGGAGAATGCCGGGGCGAGGGCAGAGGGGGATTCCCAAGGCCGGGCGAGGATGTATATAACAAAGTGGCTGCACAGGCGAGGCGTTGAATCGCAGAGGAATCACCGTCCCCCTCCCAATCGCCTCGTTCCGCGCACGCTATCGCCCGTCCGCGCCCACACCCACAGCCGTGAGTCGTAGCTGGCTATCAATCAGCGACAGTTGCAGCATCGTGTCATCCAGCGGCGGCTCAGCGACATCGCACGTCCAGAGCACAAGCAGAGGTGAGAGAACAAGTTGAAAGGAGAAGCACCCACCTGCGAGACGCGCACGAGCACGCCTCCGAAGATGTTCGCACCGCCATCACGCGCTGCCCACAGAAGGCACCAGTCTGCGTCAGGAGAGTCGATTACGAGACTGCTGTTGTACACTACATAATGATACACCGAGAATAGTCCGAGCCATATAGTCAACCGCAAGCCTATGCGCCGAAACCGTAGAGCGTGCGGCCAGAACGCTTGAGCGCGTACACGACGTCGAGCGCCGTCACCGTTTTCCGCTTAGCGTGCTCGGTGTAGGTCACGGAGTCCCGGATGACCTGAGGCGAAACGTCAGTCGAGCGCGGGGAGCGGGAGTGAGAGTGGACGCACGTTCTCGAGGAAGATCTTGAGCACGCCGCGCGTCTCCTCGTAGATGAGGCCGGAGATACGCTTGACACCCCCACGACGGGCGAGACGACGGATAGCGGGCTTCGTGATACCTGCAGACAAAGGAAGGACGTCAGTTGACGTCTCGGAGAAGGGTAGGAAGGCGGGTCGGCGACGGCAGAAGTCGAGCGCATCCCTGCATATCAAGCTCTGCAAGCTACCGACGGGGCCTCGCCCCACTCCATGTCCCCACCACCGCCGACGCCCACTGCGCAGAAACCGAAGACTCACCCTGAATGTTGTCGCGGAGAATCTTGCGGTGGCGCTTAGCACCACCCTTGCCGAGTCCCTTTCCACCCTTTCCGCGGCCAGACATGTGTGCTGAGGAGTGTTTGCTGGGGAGAAGTGCTTAAAAAGCGGAGTGTTTGCTTGCGGGCGGAGGCGGAGGAGTGAAGGGTTGGAGGGAGTGAGTGAGGGCAGCAGCAGAAGGCCCGCGCCACCTATATACGACGCGCCTGTGGCGCCATCACGTGTGCGAACCTTAATTCTTGTTGAACGCCGATCAACGCGTGGCGCACGTGACCCTGGCGCGTCGCGCGGGCGTGTATAAGGAGCCGCCGGGCGGCAGCCACTCTCTCCCTCATCCATCCGCTCGAACTCTCGTGCCCTCCGCCACCAACTACACACTTCTCACCAACACCAAACACATCACCAGCAATGGCTCGCACTAAGCAAACCGCCCGCAAGTCCACCGGTGGCAAGGCGCCCCGCAAGCAGCTCGCTGCCAAGTCCCAGGCCCGCAAGACCGCTGCTGTAAGCCACACTTCACTTTCGAACTTTCGAACTTCATGCTCACACACAACTCGAACATAGGCGGCAACTGGTGGTGTGAAGAAGCCCCATCGCTTCCGCCCGGGAACCGTCGCGCTCCGCGAGATCCGGCGGTACCAGAAGTCGACGGAGCTCCTCATCCGCAAGCTGCCCTTCCAGCGGCTCGTCCGTGAAATCGCGCAGGACTTCAAGGTTTGTCTTCTTCACTCACCTCCTACTTTCATGAATACGACGCTTACCACCGCGACGCACAGACCGACCTGCGTTTCCAGTCCTCCGCCGTGATGGCGCTGCAGGAGGCGTCCGAGGCGTACCTCGTCTCGCTCTTCGAGGACACGAACCTCGCGGCCATCCACGCGAAGCGCGTCACCATCCAGCCCAAAGACCTCGCCCTCGCCCGGCGGTTGCGCGGCGAGCGCACGTAGGGGGTGTAGTGGTCTCGGACTCGTCTTTGTCTATATGTACTGGGTGTATTTGTACTGTTCACTAGTAATTTCTTCCTTCATCTCACTGCACTGTGTGATCCGTCTGAGTCTTCGGGATGGGTAGTAAGTGAGCAGGTGAAGGAGATGTTATTGAACGTGAACGAGCGTAGAGTCGCGCAGGTGGTAACGAGTAGTGGTGTGGCTAAGTGTATACTGAGCGGGGCGGGGTATCGTAGAACTATGAGTACACCATTAATCAAAAACGAGACTCAGCATCAAACAAAAGTGTAACAGTGATGAAGAGGCTCAAGCGAAGTCCTCCGCCTTGCCGCCATACCGCTTCGGCAGCTCGTCCACGGGGATGACCTGCGAGAGCTCCGCGCCGATCGTCTTCGCGCCCGAGCCGACCACGCTCATCTTCGCCAGCGTCGCTGCCGAGATGAGGGGCTTGAACAGCCAGAACACCCATGTGAGGAGCGTCGGCACGTTGATGAAGAATTTGCGCGACTGTGCCAGTAGTGAGCGGTCGTGCTGCGGGAGTAAAGGCAGTAAGGACATACCAGGAACTCGGGGTAGTGGTTCTGGAAGATGTTCGTCGCCTCCTTCGCGGCGGCCTTCTGGCTCGCGTCGCGCTGGGTCATGCTCACGCCCTCGTAGTCTGATAGTCGGGCACGTCAGTTTCATCAACGCCCAATCGCACTGAGCATAGAATACGTACCGTGAATCTGGACCATCTGGTCAACAGTCTCAAAGTCCAGCAGCTCAATGCTCTGCTCCATGAACTGCACGCGCCACCTAATAAACCGCTGCACGTCCCCAAACACGGCCTTCATGTCCTGCACCGCGCCATAAAGGTTGTACGTGACCGGGCGGCCCTCCTTGTCCTTCCCGAACACCCTCCCGAGCCGCCCGAACACGTCCGCGTCGAACTCCTCCTGCATGATCTCGCCGATCTTGAACTCGTCGCGCCACCGCAGCGTCGCGACGAGCATCTCCTGCGCCGCGCCCACGTTCAGCTCGCGCGCGCGCACGAACTTCGCGAGGAGCACGGACGCCTTCGCGTCTGGGGTCGGGCCCAGCGTCACGCCCCACAGCGTGATCGACGTCGGGGTGGGCGTCGTCTCCGTGTACGCCTTGGCGAACACCTCGGGCAGCTTCGACTGCGGACCAGGCACCAGTAGGGATTAGTAACGCACAGGGGGATGAGGGTGGGACGACGTACGCGCAGCTCCTTGACGGCGGCCCACTCTGCGTCGGTGAACTTGCGCGTGAGCGCATTCTGCGGCTCCTCGGCCGGCGCGTCCTTCTTCTCTACTTTCTCCGCCACGACGCTCGATTCGGGCGCTGGGGCGGCCGCGGTGGCGGGCTCTTCCGTCTTCGCCTCCTTGGGCTCCTCGGTCACCGCCGCTGTTGTGGGCGGCGCTACAGCAACCGCCTCGGGGGCGGACGTGGCTTCGGGAGTGGGTTCCGCTACGGGTGCAGCCACGGGCGCGGGCGCAGGCTCAGAAGCAGGAGCGGGCTCGGACGGTGGCGCAACTGTAGCTGCAGGCGCGTCGGTGTGTTCTTGTGCGGGCGCTGCGTCGGCGGCGGGCGCGGGCGCGGGGACGGTGTTGACGGCCTCTGACGACATGGCGGGGAGGCTGGGTGTAGACGTGGAAGGTGGTGAAGAGGAGGGAAACGTGGGCGGGCGAGGCGAGGGTGTGAGACGACGGGGGGAAGGTTCTCAGCTCGGCCCCGCTTGTGAAGAGCTTGGGTATTGGGCGGCTTATCTGATAAGATTACTCAGCTTCGACCGCGGATCGTCACCGCCGCAGCGAAGTTCCTACTCAACGCCACCCACTTAACAACCTAGTGCTGTATTCTATTTACTGACATGCTCACCAAATTGCAAATTCAAACCCCTGCTATTGAACTTTGGCCGGTGCCGGCGAAGCGCTTGGCTGCGTAACCTAGGCATGACGATCTACCTCGAACTAGACCCGCTTGTAGCATCGTCATGAGAACTTCGAGAACATGGTAACCTGGCAAAGGACGCTCTCAAGCGTCGTACATTTCAAACCTAGTTACTTCACAACCGGAGCTACATTTGTAATGCAACCCGGACAACGCCCCTCGAAATCGGAAGTCAACTTGAAACGTTACCGTCAGCGCGGTGCTGCGGCAAATTACGCCCTCGTAAGGACTCAGTACTCAGTTCGTGGTCGCCCTCGTGAACGGCGTGTTCGCGATGCCGACCCGGCTGTTGTCCGTGTCGAACACGGTGTAGAAGCGCTCGATGAACGCCATGCCGTTGATCACGTCCAGGCCCGAGCCCGACGGCGACCCGATGTCGCCCACGATGAGGTACACGAAGTCGGCGGTGCCTCCGATGACACCGTTGAGTGCGCGCTAGAAGTTGAACAATCCGAGCTAAGAGTTAGCGGCGTTTTTGTGCGAAGACGGGCCCGGGTCGGACGTACGGGCCAGATCTGCGCGTTCGCGGTGAACTCGAATACCACCTGCGGCGCATGGGTCAGTACGTCTGGGTGGGATGTCACGTCCGTGTATTACGCACTCCGTGGATGGTAAAGAAGAGGCTCTTCAGGTTCGCGAACTGCGCGGGGGTGAGGCGGTAAAGTCCGACGTCGTCGTCGAAGACCGCACCGTTGGCAGCCGTGTACTTCTGCACCGCATCTAAACGGATATGAGCAATTGAAAAAGGGATATTCTTCAAGGTGTGGGTCCTTACCAGATGCAATCAAAAGGAGCGTAGTGCCGGTGTCGACGATGCCCGCGGAGTTGCTCAAGAGGAACGTGGAAGGACCGTATCTGAGCGACTGGTCGATTCCGAAGAATGCGGCCGAAGGGAACGTTGACGTGATAGGACTGTGATACGTCAGGTGGGCGAGTGAGCGCTGTGCGTGACATTCGCAAGGAGGCGGCGTACGCAAAGTTAATCGCGCCGACGAATTTGGAGTGGTCCGTGGCCCCAAAGGTCAGCTCGCCGTTTGGGTTACCGTCGGTCTGCGTGGGCTCGAAGGATATCGCGACGAGGTTTTGATTGATCCCACCCTGCGAGAACAGGTTGTCTGTAACTGTATACCGAGCACGATCAGCTGTATTCCTGCAACCGGTGCACCTTAAGCGAGGGGAGTCAGGACTCACTGGTTGGGATCGTGTCCGATGCGTCGGGAGAAAGGGTGCCTTGTGTGAGGCCTACCGGGCCAATTCTGTATTTGGGATTGGGATGAATACCGGAGCTATAAGCTGGATCAACTACATACCCCAGAATACCGTCGACGCCATCGAAGCCAAAACTATCCGTCGCGCCGCCGATAGATTGTCCAAAGATCGTGAGCCCACTGTCTAAACTCACGAGGTCATTGAACTCGGTGCCTAGAAAATACGGTCGGTAGTCAGCATGCTTCCCAGACAACGAAGGCGGATGTCTGGGAAAGGGATCACCAATGAACCCCCCTGAACCATAGATGACCTCCTACAGCGCGATGGTTGCGAATCGTTAGAAATGAATACATATCAGAAGAGATAGAGGGGTTCATACCACACTGTTGTGGGTCTCTCGCGTAGATTCAGTCTGCTCATAGGGCTGTCCCGCCCCAACCCACGTGTTGGAGCTCCCTGTATCGACAAGGAGCGAGTCTATAGGCACATCAGAATGTCAGTTCTCCCGCGAGAGTCATACAGCGCCGAAGAGAGCCGCACATGTCGTAGGCGGCGTGCCAATGTTCACCTGTGGAACCGAAAAATCCCGTCACCAATCGGTCTAGTAGAGCCCACACCTGATAGCTACGAGTCCGGAAGTACTCACGTCCACCACGTAGTCGACGACCTGGTTAGTCGCGGGAACATTCCCAGAATCCCCGCCGGGAGTGGGCAGTTTGTGACCACTCGCGCGCGCCGCCGCACGGGCGCGCAGGCCCCGCACCCGCGCCTGGTCGTGCTCGAGGATCTTGGCGGACCCCGTCGCGTTGATGCGCTTCGCCATCGGCAGGCGCACGCTGTTGGTCTGCGCGCGCACCACGGGTGTGGCGTCTGTGCAGACGGCGAGGGGTAGGAGAACCCATAGCGCGGCGACGAGCGAGGAGAGGGCCGGGGAGATCTGCATTGCGTCGGGTTCCAGGTGGGTAGAGGAGAGCGGGGTGAGCGATGAGGCCTGGGGTAGAGCGAACCGTTCGTTGCCCACATTTATACCCGCCCGCTAGAGGCGGATCCTGCATGTGAGGCGTCGATGTAGTCGACCTATCTGGGAAATTGTGTTTCTTCCGTTGCGTCTGCGTTGTACCGTCGAAGAGACATGGGGCTGATGGTCGGTGTCCGCAAAGGTGGACGAAGCCGCCGGAAGCAGAGTGTGCGTGCTGCATCAGAATGGATGTGGATTGACGTCCAGCCGGCCTGTATACCGAACGGGTGGCGGTGGCGTGTGCGGGTTCGGTATCGGAACGTGTCCAACAGGAGCGGGAAGTCGATGAGCACTTCGGCTACGACAGCCAGGGCGAGCGGTCACGCCTGCAAGGAGGACGAAGTCGTGATCTCAGGATCAAGCCACGACTCTGCCTCATGCGCTGCAGGTGGCTTCTTCTGTCGAGTGCGCACATTGTGCTGAACGTCAACAGGCCTTCTGTTGACGATAGCTCCGTGGTGCTCGCTGCCTGAATATATGTCTGCGGTATGCCCTGCAATGACGAGGTCAGCTGTTCGTCGGCAGAGAGGTAGCTAGTACGGGAGACGCCCGGCCTGTGCTGGGACATGCATGCTGGGCTGATAGTCGAGTTTCTCGGGATACAGGGGCGGGCAGAGCAGAGCGGCAATTTCGGGCGCGTCGAGATGCAAGGCCAGAAGCGTGCCCGCTACGGTGCTGATGCAAATAGCCAAGTAGCCTGGAACGCGGCTATTGTGCTAATAGCATCTGGTTTGTCGTCCATATGCCATCAATTTCGTTGCATATTTGTTGAAGATTTACACACCTGAATATTGCTTATAATTTGCGCGGGTCGTGGGTTAGTAGTAGCGGTACAACAAGCACTATGAGGTCGACGTTCAAACCGTAATCGCGCCATCAAATACACTTTACACCTCCGATTTCATCCCTAGACACTGCATGATGAGAACACCTTCTCGAGCCAAGAAACCTACTTACTAGACGGTTTTCTTCGATCCCAGCCTACATGCCAGTCGTCCCAAGTGCTGAAGATGAGCGCGCCCTGGCAGATGACCGTCACCGCGCCTCGTTCAATTCGTTGTCGCTCGTGTAAATTCCGTGTTCGCGACCCCGACACGATTGTTCTCGGTGTCGAAGAAGGTATAGAAGCGCTCGATGAACGCCACGCCGTTGATGAAGTCGAGGCCCGAGCCCGAGTGGGTACCAGAGTCGCCGACAATAAGGTAAATGGAGTCCTCATCACCGCCAATCGAGAGGTTGAAGGGACGCTGTTTCGGCGCAGGGGTAAATCCTTTAAGTTAGTGACTGGCGGGATAACGCATTTGTGGAAGCACAAAGACGTACAGGCCAAATCTGCGCATTGACGGTGAACTCGAAGACAACCTGGGAGGTACGCGTGCTTAGCACGAGGGTATGGGATAATGGTCGGAATATACACACTCCATTGATAGTGAAGAATAGGCTGTTCAGATTCGCGTATTGCGCAGGTGTGATGCGGTACATACAATTGGGTTGTCGTGTCGAAGACCGCGCCAACAGCATTTACGTACGTTGCCAGCACGTCTGGATACACCATATCAGGCGTCAAAAACCCAAGATTAGCGAAGAGGGCCGGTGAGTGGGTACCTGCGGCGAGCAGAACAAGTGTGGTGCCGGTATCAAATATTCCGGGAGCGTTGGTTAAGAGCTTCGTGGATGCGCCGTATCTGACCGATTGGAAAATTCCGAAGAATTGTGACGCGGGACTTGTAGACGTAATGGGCCTGCGATGCAAGAGATGGAGATGAGGCTCTTGTTATAGCTGCCACCCTATCATGCCAGAGAGGCATCAATCTCAAGGTCCGCAGCGACGAGCAGGTACAGGGTCAGAGGAGCAGCGAGTACGCACAGGTGACAGCACAATATAAACAGCGCTTGTGTCAAGCGGACTTGATATTTGGTCAGGAGAGCACCAGGTCAGTGGGTCGATAATCGGTTGGTGAACCACGGTGAGAGACGCTGCGTCCTGAGCCGTCAATTCGCCTCAACCTGGACGAACATTCGGGCTTCATCACGGTAAGAAAAACGTTGACTTCTCGAGAATAGGAGAGAACGGCAACCTGGATGGGAAAACCAATGCGCGTACGATGGCGGGCTGAACTTCATGTTAACGTTGGACGACAGAGTGGTGAAACAGCTAATAAGTCGGAAGCCGGGTGCATCTACGGCAAACGCACAAGAGAACTCGATATAGCGGTCGCTAATTTTCACACATCTTGTCCAGTGCTGTCACTGGAAGCGGCCTGCGTCGGACTCCGAGTCGGAGGATGTCTTCAGGAGCCGGTACCTGGCAAACGCTCGAGGACGCAGTAAGTATGCCATGGCCCATCACGTTTCAATTACTCGAGTCTGCAGTCGCTGTTAAAGATGGTCCTGGTTGATTCCGTCTCGGAAGGCACGGCACGGAGTAGAAGGAATTCAGAGAGTGGATTGGGAGAGAGAGAGAGACTTGAGAGCCGCCCGCGCGTTTGTAGTGTGGCTCGAGTGGTACTATCAGATAAGATTAGATTACACAAGCCGCAGTGAATGCATTCGGCGGATGAACGACTCGGACTCGAGCTCCGACTCGTCGGATGATGTCCTCGGACTCGTATTCCCCCAAGTACTCCTGCCAAGTTGATGCCAATGGGCCTCAGCTGCAGACGATGTTCTATACATGTCACTTTCTGCGCTTACAGGATTTGAACGCACCACCCGAGCAATGGTGGATTCGTGTCTTGCTCGTGGGTGCGCGTCTCAGCAGCCAGAAGCTCGTCGCTTACGTCCCTATATGCAGCATGTCGATCGAGGACACGATATTTGATAACAAACGTACTACTTTACAATCCCCCAAACGCCAAAACATACGTGTGCCCATCGTCCCAAACACTGAATCCGAGCAGCCTAGCAGGTCACCGACCGGCACCGCGCCTGCCTCAGTTGGTCGTAGCCCGCGTAAACGGTGTGTTCGCGACACCGACGCGGCGATTCTCCGTGTCGAAGACGGTATAGAAGCGCTCCATGAATGTTTGACCGTTGACGAAGTCCAAACCCGAGCCCGAGTAGGAGCCGATGTCGCCGATGATGAGGTAGATGCTGTCCGTGTTGCCTCCAATCAAAGCGTTGAGAGCACGCTATCACGATGCAGGGGCACATTTTAAAGTTAGTGACCAGCAGAAATTGCACTCGGGTGGGCGCGGTAACGTACGGGCCAGATCTGTGCATTGGCGGTGAACTCGAAGACGACCTGTGAGACACGTTCAGTACGCGGGCGGGCAGTGTTGACCCATATACACGCACCCCATTGATGGTGAAGAACAGGCTCTGCAGGTTCGAGAATTGCGTGTTTGTAATGCGGTAGAGCTGCGTAGTGTTATCGAAGACCGCGCCGACAGCTTGCGTATAGGTCTTCAACGCGTCTAGAGGCAAATTAGGAATCAGAGATGTGCCAACAAGTGACGAGGTAGATAGTTACCTGTGGCGAGCAGGACAAGCGTAGTGCCGCTGTCAAAGATCCCGGGGGCGTTGTTCAAGAGCCTTGTGGATGTTCCGTATCTGACAGTTTGGGAGATCCCAAAGAACAGTGACGAGGGGCTCGTGGACGTGATAGGCCTATAATACGAGAGACAGAGGTGAGCGCTGCACAACATACTATATGGCGGACGAGAACACCACGTACGCAAATGTGATCGTTCCGGTGATTTTACTCGTGTCCGTGCCCCCAAAAGTAAGCTCGCCGTTAACGATCATCGGCGTGTCTGTGGGCTGAAAGGATATCGCCACCATATCCTGGGGTATCACACCCTGGGAAAAGAGGTTGTCGGTAACTGCGTAATCACTACAGTCAGCACCAAGGACAGCTCATGCGAGGCATAATTAGAGCTTACTGACCCGTCGCGAGCGCCAAGTTGGAGTCTGGGCTGAGCGTCCCGACGGTGAGGGCTGCTGGACCTAGCCTGTGTGTATGGTAAGTGTGGCGACCGCAATTGCGCGCTGTGTGGGGATGCTCGCCCAAGAATTCCGTCCACGCCCTGAACAACGTTTTGCTCTGAGGCAACGCCAAAAGACTGCCCCGAAAATGGCAGAGAGGACGACAACTGGAAAGAGTCGGTGAAAATGACACCTACAGGGATCGTGCAGTTAGTGTACTTTGCGCATATCGAGGGCGAGGTGACAGTTACCTATCATCCTAGTTCCATCATTGAAGTCGATTGTCTATGCCCGGGTGACGCTAGAGCATCAGATGGGTGGCAAACGCGGAGACAAGACGAATACTGACCACATGGTCTCGGGTTTGACGCGTACTCGACGTCTGTCTGAAGACTTGTCCCGCCCCGACCCATGTGTTCCCACTCCCGGTGTCGACGACAAGCTCATCTGATGTTCAGCGTATCAGGTCAATAGTAGTACGTATAGGTCATGCTCTAAGAGCAGGACACGTACACGTTGTGGGTGGCGTGCCTATGGCTGCCTGTAGAGAGCGAGTGGAACATTAACGGCGATTATAACACAAGTTTACAAGACGTTACTCACAGTCACAACGTACTGAGTAGCCTGGTTTAGCGCCAGCACGCTCGCCGCTCCGACGTCGGGTGACAGCGTTTCGCCACTGAGACGAGCAGCCGCTCGAGCGCGCAATTTCCGCACCCTCGCCTGGTCCCGTTCAAGGATTTTCGCAGCTCCGGTGAAGTTGAAGCGTTTCGCGACCGGCAGGTGTACGCCATTGCTCCGGACTGGCACGACAGGAGTACTACGCGCATCGGCAGCTAGAGACAAGAGCACCAGTAGAGCGGTGATGAGTGAGGATGGGGTAAAGAATGTCTTCATGGCGAGCGTCTTGGACAAGTCGAGCTAACCTGGGGATGGAGTCTGATCATGCAAGTAGTGTATACCTAATTTTATATATCCAGACAGTCGATTTCTCATGGAAGTCTTCGACGAAGATGTTCAGCTTCATGGGAAGTGGTGCCTTCCGAGGCTGCCACCCTGTCATGCCAGAGACATCAGTCTCAAGGTCCGCAGCGATGAGAAGGCACAGAAAAGCAGCGAGGACGTACAGATGACAGCAGGATATATATGGCGCTTGTGTAGAAGGAGGGAGTGGATGAGACTTTGGTTGGGAACAGCTCTGAAGATCATAACATTTCCTTCAGTGCTTACCTCTTGTGCTAGGATACTTATCGTTTACAACATCCTGTCGATGAGCAACTAGCCTTCACTGAAGTGGAGCAATTATATATCTTTGAGGGCGGGAAAGGGTGGTGGCGAATATGCGTGAGACCATGGGGTCGTTCGAGAGTCACGATGAAACAGCCGAGCAGTGCGAGAAGGAAGCCCGATGTACCTGCGGCGGGAACGTGCCCGAAAGCTGCTTCAAACATTCACACACCCTGTCTAATGGTGTCAGACCCAGCAACGAGCGTTATGTTCGACTCCCGGTGCGCCGGAAACGCACGTGTACGCAAACTGAGCAGAATAATTAGCGTTCAAGTCTCAAGTGTAAGTGAGTCGCAGATCCGCGTCCGAAATAACTCACCTGGGGTACGTATTCCACGCTTGGCTCTTTGCCTCGTGAGATGAATAAAGTAGCCATGACATAGAAGGCTAGTCACCAGACATCCGGCCTTCGGAGATCGGAATCAGCGTTGAGTAGGTAGCGGAGGAGTACGTACTTCTCGCCCGTCGCCCTGAAGACCTGTATAGAGTCACCCTACTGAAGGGCCCGTTCTAGTTGATTCTATCCCCGAGGACACGACTTGGTCCGGACCACAAGTGAAAGCCTACAACGTGAGCATATGTCGGATATGGTCCGTTTTGATTGATGGCTCTGGTCAAGGAGGAGGGAACTCGATCCCGTGGTGGTGAAGCGCGGGAGAGACTGATTTGGCGACGGGCGCCTAACGCCACGTCGTGTACTTTCGAGTTCGTCCGGGTTCGTCCTCTACCAGGAGCTACGATGTCGCCCGGCCAAACGACCGACAGTGCATGTATGACAATATCTACCCTCGCTCGTTAGACCCTACCCTCTCCCGTTAGACTCACCTGAGCCTAAGTTGGTCGAGAAGTGAAGACGGCGCGAAATCGCTAGCTCGCGAGGTGAGTATATGCCAGAAATTTAAATCGATTACCCATGGCTGCTGACAAGGTGCACATGTAGAAGTTCTAGAGAACCCGCCTGACAAGGACAACTCTTTTGCCCTGGATGGTCCTCCTATACCCAACGCGTCACCTCTGGCCATCGCCGGGGACGGCCAGCTTCTCGATAACTATGACGCAGAGCAACACCCATTCCATGGCGAAATGATTCCTTCGCTCCCGCCTCCACAGCTCCCAAAGGAGGAGATCTTGAAGAGTGGCGGGCACGAGAAAACAGGGGAGCTCAAGCCACCTTTTTACCAGAATGGAGGACCTTCGCGCAATCGTACTCTGATGTAAGTTCTCTAGCGGCGATACCAACACAAGGCGTACGTTTGACCACTCGACTTACATATACTTTCGGACTCATCTAGGACCTCTAGTACGGAATTCCCAGTCGTCGTGCGCACGGATCAACGACGACGCCCTCTTCACTCTCTTCCTGCCTTGACGAACCTCCTGACGATATCGGATTCTCATGCCGCCTCCTGCGCCCTCAGAATACGATAGCATCACCCGAGAGATGCCTGGTTCAAATCTGGCTGATAGGTGCTCGTCTCAATAGCTAAGCCTGCCAGTGAAGCTCGAGCATCAAGGCTTGAGTACTTGCAGACCTGGACTGTGCGCCTTGATCGACGCACTTTCGCAGCTAGTATCTCCTCCGACTAATCCTTCTCTGGCAGATACCTTTCCGAGGACGACTCGGATCCGCCTTGTGCTAGGTTTCGCATCCTTGGCTCCGACGCGGTATCATTATGGCCTGGGTCGCTTCCGCGGCTCCGCCGGACACGTGGGAGACATATATAATGATATTCCGAAATGGGTGAGTACCGTGTTGTCCCACCTCTCCTTCGCAAGGGGCACACGTTGCAGGGAACACTCGGCGCAGTCGCCGCGCCGCACAGGTGGCGCACCGCCCGAGCTTCTTCGAGTAAACCACTAATGGGTACATGCGCCCTCAGATCTGATAATGAGGTGGGCCCCTCCCTGACTCAGACGAAGGCTTCTCCATATACGAGGCGAGCCCTTGTTCTCGCGCACAGCCCGCCGCACCTCGTGATAGTTGGGTTCTCACGCGAACCACCAGCTGCTCCGGCGCGTGGCAGTAGCCGCTGGCTCGCCTTTCTCCAGACTCCCTCTTTTGGCAAGTCTTCAAATCATCCTCGCCCAGATAGGTAGGTGGGCCCGTGCTGCACCCAAAACTGCGGGAGACGAGCGTGCTTCGGCTGATGCCTCAAGGCAGGACGCAGTATGGTTTTGCGCCCACAATGGGCCAGGTGGCGCATAGGCTCTCCGATAAAGAGTCCTACGCACGACCCAAATAACACCGATCTTTCGGCCTTTCTACGACGACCCTCCTGCTCCCGTTCCCCTGTACCATCTTCCGACCTTCACTATGCGCCAGGAGACCACCAAGGCAGCCACGCGCACCCATGATCGCTCTGCCTATTGGCAAGGGAGGAAATCAAAGGTTCTCCAAGCTTTGGGCGATGATGCTGAGGGTCGCGTATGTCCTACGCCACCGCGTTCACACAACATGCACTCACATAACTTGTAGTTCAATGTGTTCGATAGCCGTGCTCCTCCGACCCCCAAGAATGCAGGCATGCCAAACCCCGATCCGCCTGCTCAAGTAGTACACGTCTTCCCAACGACTCGGCGTTCGGAGGGAGTTCTCAAACGTGCAATCAGTGCGCATACGCGCGGACTCCCGTCCAAGAAGCCCGGGCATTTCGCAAAGCATCCTTTCGTTTCTATTCGCCCCTCTACTGTAGATCGCGTATCGTTGCCATCGATGCGCGATCTAATAACTCATATGCCAGTGGTTTTGTCCAGACCCTCTTCTGCGCCACCGTGTGCGGCCAAGGAAGAGCCCCGCGACAGAGATCGTCTCCATCCTCACGAGCGCCCGACCCTTCCTCCCTTGTCTTCTGTCATAGGCGAGAAGTACTGGAAGGGGTTACCGCCCCTCTGCGGTGTCCCGATGCGGCGCAAGCGCTGGTACTTGAGGAAGCTGGACAGCTCTGGCAGGCGACCTCGTCATTCCGGCTTTCCGGGTATCTCTACTTCGTCGGTTTTTGTTACAAGAAACTGCGCGCAGCCCAACACGAATCCACACGTTCAAAGTAACTCGATGTACAAATATCCCTGTTTTCCGGCCCCTCCGCCCGCCCCGCCCTGCTCTCTGTCCGCTGTCACCAAACATTCCGAATCGCGCACTCTTTTGTTCTCCGTTGCTTCAGAGAGCGAGAATCGACGCGACGAGAACGACCCGCGCGGGATACACATGCCGCAAGCTATCGTGGCTCGTGCGCCGCATCCCGAGAGGGTAGTTGTCGCCAGCCGCTCCGCGCCACCGGAGCTCAAATACCCGGCGAAACCCCATCCTGCCCCCATGAATCAGCCACCTCTCATCGTCATGCTCCCCGAGCGCAAGCTGGACGTGCCGGTGCAATACATGTTTTACGACCAGGATACCGAGAGCTTCACAAAGGAACACAAGGGCTTTTCCCAGCGCGGACCCGATATCCAGTACAGCCGTCCCAAATACTGCGCGCACCCGTTGGAGCGCTCTCTTACAGACAAACCTCCCACGCCCACCACATATTCCGCTGCCCACGATTCAGTGGGGCTACAGCGTCTCCACGACGCCCTCGTGAACGGGGCGGCGGTCAAGAAGGAAGAACCCGCGCTCGACGACGATGTTCGCATGGACGTTGAGTGGGCCAAGCCGTCTCGACCCCCGCCTCCGCCTCCGGCGCCGCGGCCAGGCCCCCACGTGCATCGCTGCGTGCAGGCTTGCTCGCGCCCGCGCCCGCGTCCGGCTGCCTGCACCATAATCTCCCACAGGCAGCCGTGAGGCGGACGTCGCGGCTGCCTCCCGCGCCACTCCATCGAAAGGTGTAGTGCTCCGCCGACGCAAATGTAATTCCTACTCATATGGTGCCTTGCGCCCAGTTTTCGAATGACCTTGTGAGTTCTGAGTTCTGCTAGATCGTTGCGAGTTCGAGTATGCTGTCGTGAATTGTAGTATGTACGTGATATGTAGTATGCCATCATCTATGCCCTTCCTATGCAATATATGCCCTATGCTATGCGAATGAGCCGAAATTCCCGATGTCCTTGAAGCGACAGTTTCGACTCAGAAGTCCGAGCGAGCCTTCCTTGACTCGGGCAGTGTACATGCGGCAATATATTGTATTGCAAGCTCACACGTCCTATAGACACACACATACAATTGGTAATGCGACTGGTGCTGTACCGCATCCGCGCGATTACAAGTGCGCGGTATCTGCCATGAGAAAGTCCTCCGAATCCCAACATAGCTCCCGGGCCACGCTGTCTTCTTCTCGAAGTATCTAGCTCTCTGATACACGTTCCTCCCATCCTTCGACGCTAGTGCGGCTTCCGATGGGGCCAAAGTAACTACAACAAGCCGGCCGACGATCCAGGAGTCTCGTCCTCGTCCGGAGCCCGCGGCACTGGTACACTGGCAGCTGCCCACGCCTTCAGAAGCTTTATGTCTGTATCCGGATGCGCACCTCCGCACAGGGTTTCCGATGTGTCTTGACTTCATCGCCACTGGGTCGCTGGCACGGAGCCGGGGGCAGCGCAGCGCCCAGTGTGGAGTGTACTGCAGCTGGATCCCGACTTACCTTTTCGAATGGCGGTCATAAACGAGCCCTCTGAAGGGCCTTTTCGTCTTTGATCCTCGCGGCACCTATGGAGGCGTTCATGGAGCCCTCGATACTGGAAGCTCCCTCATGCAGTATTAGGAACACTATAAGTCGTTATTCGAATAAGAGCACTCACTGCCAGGAACCGCGCGATTTCCGAGTCCGTGACAGCTGGTACGTTCATTAGACACAATGTCAAGATCGATACCAGTATCTTTGGCTATGGCTAGTAGTCGCGCATAGTCGACAGTCCGACCGCAGTAGTAGCAAAATGAACCAAAGTTGAACAAGTTGGACTCGGACTTTGTCGGACCAGCGCGCGGTAACAGTACTTATCCCGGGATTTGCCGGGTATAAATGCGGGCAACTTTGGCATCAACACATTGATCTGCCTTTGCTTTTTCTCCTATCTCCTCAGCGTATACATCCGCTCCATGTCTCTCCGGTCACTCGCTACGCTGGCTCACTCTAGTATCGATGTGGCTACTGTTTCGGATGTCCAATCGTGCCCATAGCCGATTGCACTGGTAGCGCCGATATCGTCCCAAGTTGATACGTACCATCAGCAAGTCCAATGACCATACATCCTCGGTGGAAAACTTTCGAAATCAAAAACGTGGTGCGAGATCATATCCTGTTACTACAGTGTACTCCCGCCGGTTCTTGGCCTGTGGATCAAGGAGATCGAATCGATCTATTCTCGGAGCTCATTACTAGGCTATGGGTTGTCACTGTTTGAATCGAGCATACAGATTCAACTCATAGCTCGGCAGTGCAGCACTATATGAGAAATAACGTGTTCATTGCGGTATCCATTAGCGCATCCCCATCATAGGGGACGAAAACATTGGCGCACAATGCTCGCATTGCAATAGGTACATCAGATTCCAAGCTCGTTTCAGATCTGCGGAACAGGAGGCGGGGAGGAACAGCTAGTGGAAATATGGGTTATCGCTGTTTGTACAAGAGGCTAAGACCGCGGTTGGTTGCCTGCGGGTATGAGGCGACGTTTGCAAGGATTCGTAATTGGAGAGTGACTGAGGTTCAGCGTCGGATACGCCGTGATCGAGTCGTCGTGGGCGATCATCGAGCGAGGGCGACCCGGAGGGACGACCTCCCGGTGGTGGGCCAGCTGTGCCAACTCCAGCGCTGACATGGCGAGCGGGTCGCCAGCTTCACGTGGGGTCCACAGGGAGAACTCGTGAGCCGGCAGTGTCTGTACAGGGCCGGCGTCGTACAGGAACCGATGGTGGGCTCCTCGATGATGGTAAGGCGGCAAGCCCTCCGACCCAAAAGCATGTTCCTGTTGGCGTCGAGAGGGCGAGACCGAACACTCGCGCGGGTCTAGATTATCATTCTCAAAACTGGGGTCGTATGCCACTTGAGCGTGCGCCGCAGTTGAGTGACAGATGCTCGCGCGCTGCGAATAGAGCCACTGGTCCGTGCCTGTGTAGTCGAGTCCGAGTGGCGCCTGCGGTCCAGACACTCCAAAGCCAGTGTCGTAGACTTGTTCCTGCTGCGAGAAACTGCCGTACAAGTTGTGGTTGGATGATCGACCGTAGATGGTGGCTTGCGAAGCGTCGAAGTTGAAGGGCGTCCGCTGAGGATGTTGCAAACTCAGCAGGCGGTCTGCGGAGGGGAAAAACACGTCCTGATACTGATTTGCCGAGTACTGCATGGGCGCGGGCGCGGGCGCGGCAAACGAGTGCCCAAAATTGGTGGTGACCACCTTATTAAGCTCGTAGGGCGCATCGATGGCCCCGACGGACGTGGACGTGGACGACGCCGTAGAGGCAGGGTTCGGGCGGTGCGGCAAAGTGTTTCCGCGCGCCATCATATTGCCATACGTCTGATAGCCCGTGAGAGGTCGACCGCCGTAGCCGCGCGGCTCGAAGGTGTGCGTTTGGAGCATATCACCTCCCACTTGTCCATGTCCACGCCCAGTTCAAGAGGCTATCCGAATGATATCTCGGCGGCCAGTATCCGGCCGGTGTACCCGACATCTGCCGCGCCGTTGTCAGTCGACCATTGCCCGGACATCTGAGCGCAGATGTCCGGCGGCTCTCTGCCCTGCAAATCTCAGGATATCCAGCGCTAGAGACCAGCCCAGTGCTGGCGCTATATTCGGTGGTCATACGGCTGAGCTCGTCGAGACATCCCGTCAGCGCCAAAGCCCCTTTGGATGTGAAGGTCGAAATCTCCAAGTGCTAAGCGCCACCCGTCGGCGCCGCGCAATGGAGGGAGCTGTCGGGCGGCACTTGGGCGGCACTGTACTCTGCCTCTGACCGTCACTTCCCTCCGCACGTCCAGTGTCCACCTGTCACTGTGCCCTCCCTTACTCCTCCAACGTCTTTCTTCTTGCTCACCCTCTGAGGCCGACTTCAGAGGCTGTTCTCGCATTCGAGTGAGTTATCAGCTCATTAATGGCAGCTCATGCCAACAGCCTCGTGCATTCGTCATTACAGTGCTCGTACCTCCAGAACACCAAGGTAAGTTCACCCATATATACGAGCTCGTCCCTGCACCACTTCCAGGCTATCGTCCTCTGCCCACGCCGCTGTCACGTATACTGCCAGTGCATCCCCGCCTCCGTCCAAGCTCGTCCCTCTCCTACTGTATGTGCCCATGTAAGACAGTACCTACTGGATGTCAATTGTATAACACACCGTTTATCCCTACTATGCAATGCCTGCAGCCCCCGCAATCCAGCAATGAATATTCTGGATTTTCGGCTACTGACTTTCGGTGGGCGCCTGTTGTATGGCAGATATCTTGCGTGTCTCGACGAGAGAGCGGGATGGTATCCACGCCACGATCTCACGCGTTAACCGCTGGTCGACATCCGAGAGATATCAAGGCCGGGATATACGACCGTCGTTTCGGCGCAAATACCCGTAGCGAATCTGCCCAATGTCATCAAATATCGCCGCCGCGAGATATCTTGGGATAACTTGTTCCTCCGGGCGTGTCGAGTGTTTTCGTCCGGAGCGGCAGCATAGCCATAGCGATCGTGCTCGTTGTATTCGAGGACGTGCGCTGCATGTGGACGATAATATGGGTGACCGCGGGTGCCGTCATGGTGGCGAACGTCGGCGTGGTGGCGAGTAGGTGTCTGCCTTTCGTCAACGCGCACCGACGGCGGCGTCGTCTGGGGCCCATTCGTGACAGGAGTGGGTTCATTCGAGCGTGGCGGCTGATAGTTGTTCATGGGATGGACGTGTGGCGGGGCTCCGGGGCGGACGCCAGTGGTGGCGAGAGGATGGAAGGCGACAGGAACGGGAGGGCGGATCTCCGCTGGAGCTGCAGCCGGAATCATGGACGATAGAGAGCTCGGCCGCTGTTTGACTGGACGTCTGGATGGCGCCAGGGGGCGATGTTTTGACGACGTTTCGCGCTGAACGCCACCTTTCTACAGGTGGCAAGGTCAGCGGATGAACGGCCCACCGTTCAAGATGCTCGCCTTCGCTCGCACGGGTCCCATAGCCTTAGGTACGGGCAGGCCCTTCAAGTTGATACCGCGGCCGTCCAACAAGCCTCGACGCACATACCTTGCTAGTTGAGCAGTTTTTTTGTTGATGCGCTTTATGTTTGAATCGAACACTCCGCATTGCTTCCAAACGGTGGCGGAAATACGATCATTAGTGAGGATCCCCGAACAAGCGGAAGATGGTCGCATACCTTGGTCGCGTCGTCACCAATATTCTGCATCACCACTTGAGGCTTTCCCCAAGTTTCAGACATTGGAGTTGTGAACATGTCGGTATTGATTATTTCGGGAGGCGGCGGAGTCGAGTCGTCGAGCATTATGAGGCGAAGTTCTGGCATGATAGCCTGGTAGGAGTGTGTTATCGAAGCTGCGCTCAAGTGAGGGATGAGAGAGGCAGAAACACAGCGCTCTTGTACTTTCACCACTAGGCGGAGTTTTGTTTGTTATGAAAACACGCGTCTGGGGAGTTTCGCACACCGCACTGCTTCCGTGCACGCATCAGAACGAGGAGACTCTTCGGTCCGCGCGAGTGTCAGGACGTGAATAGCCACGGAGAGCGAGGCAGGGTTACTGAATGGGTTGATGGACACGCCCCGAGTACACAAAACGGGGTTACTTGGGACCTCTGCTGAGATGTGCTCTAGTCGCGTTTTATTGAACGGTTTTTGGAATAGCCTCCGTACGCCTCAAGGCGTAGCTCGGGCTGGGGCGTGCGATGGTGGGAGATCCGAGGAAGCTAGCACCGCCCGAGAGTGATGAGGTGGATATACTGGAGAGCTCACTAGTGAGACGTTTCGTCGGCTCTATTTCGAGCGTATGCATGCGACTTGCAGTATCTCCACCGTGTTGGCCCCTGGATATCCTGACGGTCTGATGACTCTTCGAAACCTAGTACGAATCGAATCAGTGAGGCTCTTCACCTGTACTTCTGCCGACCCATAAAAGCTATGGATAATCTCAGCCCATCATCCTCAAGAGTAAGTCCTCTGGCGCGTCCATAAGTGCTTAATTATGCGAAGCCCATGCCATACAAGCTCCAGACTTCGCACAGGCTGCAAGTGGTGTTTGAACGTCGAGGATTTAATGCCAGTCCGGGTCTTTCCAAGGGCGCCGCAAGATCCCAAAGTAAGATAAACACAATTCTGCATTTTCTGTGGGTGGACACAAGGTTAGACTCGTGGCCAGTGGTTGGCAGCGCGGTCGGGTCACCGTCGACAACAAGGCCTGCCAAACTCAATTCCGAACGGTTGTGCGCGTGGGCGGCAATTGTGGTGATCGAGCGCAGGCGCCCAAGATTGGCACAGATCGCCACTAGATCGCCGGGCGATCGAGCGATCGCTACGGTAAGTTTGTCTTTTCCTTTCCTCTCTTCCACTCCTTCGCTCTCGAAATCACCCTGCGCTGGGACTGCTTCAGCGATACCACATCTATGCTACACGCAGTCATGCAGTGTACACATTCTCTCGCCCTACCGCTGGTGATGCTTCGCTCGCATCCGTCCATGGTCGCACCAAAGGCTCGAAGCCATCACACTCACGCGCCCTCAAGCAGTACGAAGGATCTATGTTTCAATTGAAAGGATATCATCAGTACAAAATACGGTACGAATCAATCCTGTGATTGCATCAAGTGGTCCAAGTTCGACGTTCAATCACCTGGGGCCCTATTGCAAAGCTATGGGTTGTTTTGAAATGGTTGCTATTTCAGAGCGTATCCATAGCTCGGCGACAGAACCCCCATGCATAGGCGTTACTTCTTATGACGCTGCCGTCTTGTCTGACAGAATGTACTGCATCAAATGTAGCTTCGACGACGATACTACGTCTAGGATATGGTGTCAAAGAGTGTCACTCTCACTTTTCAATCATCTCACTTCTACTCGTCCTCGAAACTCTATAGCTCTATCGATGTGCTATGGGCTTTCAATCATATCTTTTGCATTTGATTGTGGATTCATAGCTCAGCAATAGAACAGCTGCGTACGTGCTCATACACCAAGCACCCAGTGATCAGTGCTCAGGGGACACCTTGTATTGCGTACTATCATTCATCCGAAGCGACGTGACAGTGCCAAATATTTGATTTACGCTACAAAGGGTCATTTAAATACATTCGTCGAATGTGCCTAGAGTACGGACGAAAGGGGAAAGGTGTACAAAAGATATGGGCTGTCAACCATACAGGTCTCGTCATGGACTGCCCAACGAAGACCGGTTTGCCAGAGATCCCTGGGGACCGCAAGGGGGTACCCGGGGCAACAGATCGGGCACCAGCGCGTGGTAGATGTCAAGCCTCTGGAGACCACCGTACGTGTCTCGCTCCAGTAGACGACTTGCGGTAAAGTCCTAACTAGTAAGCTCGAGCCATTAGAACTAGCAGCTCTGCGCGTGCAGCTGTTGTTATGCAAAACGAGGCTCGCGTGTGGCGAGGAGCACAGGGTCATGTTCCTAGGAAACCCGTGAGCATTCCGGGTATACCGTAGAGGGCAGCTCGGTGCTTGTAAGTATAGGACATGCGACACCCTCCTGCCCCGCATTATTCCAACACTCACAAATAACGTGAGGAATCCAAAATCACTTGAGGACCGCCACGGAAGGCGAGGCAAAGGCGATTCAGTACCCGGTCTGTCGTGGGAGAGACAGACTGCGTCCGAGTCGCTTGAGGGGCGAACTCGGTGATGGTGCAGTCGCCACAGCAGGCATTGCCGGCGGCGAGAGGGAGGACAGCAACGAGCGTACTTCGCGCAGCGATGCGCTGTCCGGTCTTCGAGCGAGGCGGTGCGATGCAAATACTGATTGGGTGTGCCGGAGGGATGTTGAAGGAAGCATCGGCGAGGTAAAGGTCTCTAGGGGCCTCAACTGACGACTCGTGCTCTACTATGACCTGGTCGGTCTCCTTGGGTCGCTCGGGCCGTGCTTTGCGCGCGTATGAAATGACGCTGGATGCATGTAGTCTCCAGCGAGCCGCCGCGATCGAGCCGCCGCTGACGCAAAACCCTGCTAGTCAAGTCACGGACTCGTTCATCGTTCGCCAAAGACTCATTTGGGCAGGCACTGATGCACACCTACAGGCTAGGACATGGCGTGTCGGGGGATGGGCGTGTGTATCGCGACTAGGTCTGGAGGGAAAGGAGGGCTGTTGCGACTGCCACCATCCTCGACATAGTAGTCTCGGGTTGATCTCAGGCCCCTCATGCTCGCTACGTCGCTGTTCAGCCGTCGTCGTCGCTGGTATGCAGGAGTCGCACGGGAACTAGCGCGCAGGCCTGCCAGAAGTACTTAGTACTGACATGATACACCGGGACTTACCGAGACGCGCAACTAGCCCGCATCTACTAATGGCATACATTGATCGTGATCGATCTCTTTGACCTTGCCTCTTCTCATACTACTATGCGCTCGCATACCTCAGTTCCTCCCTATCGCTCTTTGGAAAACCGCTGCTCCACCATGCTTACTCCAGTGACGCTTGTGCAGCTCTGTCAGATGCCAAGCTATGCCCTTACTTGCTCTCGGCGCCCATACACCTGCTAGTCCGGAGTTTAGTACCATGAGCGAGTCCAACGACCCTCTATCCTCCGCAGGATAACGGTTGAAAATTGCAACCATGGTGCGAGATCATGTTTTGTTGCCATAGTACATCTCCGCGACATCTGCTTCGCGTGCCCCTCCGATTCTTGGAGCTCGAAGTTGCTACGCTATGGATTAATATCAGTATCTTGATACTTCGAGATTAATACATAGCTGAACATCGGCGTGTTCGTATATAGGTTTCACACGACGGCGTGTCGCATCAACCATAAGATCGCGGTGAATACATAGCTCCAGGCATTCGTATCAGCTCTGGGTTATAGGCAGGGGCGGAGCAGAGCTGGAGGGGGGATTATGGATTAAGTATCTTGCGAGTGGGTGGGTCGGTTTGTGAAACGTCAATGTCGAGGTCGGCCGTCTGCAAGCTTGAAACCCTCGAAAACCGATTGACGCTGCCATAGACGACGAGAAACGCGTACGGCGGCGAGTTAACACGTGGACGCCCGAGTTCGCTCTGACACTTGAGGCTTTATTGCTACGCTATGGGTTGTTTTGTTTTAGATGCCAAAACAGAACAGACTCATAGCTTGGCAACAATGGCCCCATACACAGGAACATCCGTCATGGGGCTGACATGGTGCGTTTTGTAATCAATATCATATATATTAGCAAAACCGCAGATACTAGTACTTCCACTGAAGGCTACATCGTGGTGGACAGCCGTTTACCCTCGTACGTGCTCTGGAATATTGCAGGAGAACTTGGAATACGAATACAGCTTTGGAGGAGATATGGGTTGGTGTTATAGATGAGCTGTGCTAGCTGGCGTCCTGTTATCGTAGGACGCCGCACGCTCATTTGACCCGGGCGAGAGGATGTATGACGGTTGGCTCTCGGTAGGTGACGAACCAGGTTCGTCAGTCAGGGCGCCGCAGAAGTCAGACTCGGAACTGTGGGTGCTCGCGGTGGATGTATAGCCGAGATGGGATGCGTCCGGATGTTCCATGACTACATCGCTATGGGTGCCCCACGGTCCGAGGCGAGAAACCGTCATCTCCGGATAATGGCTCATCTTTGCTAGGAGCGGCATTATATTGGTCGTTCGATCGTTGGCTGGTGCGACGTGCTGCGAAGGCGATCCCTGTGCGTCCAAAGGAGCATACTGGTGTTGGTCATATGCCACGTCTGGGAGGACGTCGAACGAAGCAGTGGATGGAGTGGGGAACGGGAACGGGAACTGAAGCGGCCCTGACTCGCCCCAAAAATGAGCGGGCGGCGGATCCAGGGATGGCGAGAGCGCGGAATGAGGGTGTATCGCCGGCGCACTCAGAGAATGCTGGGGATAGGATGTCGGATGCTGCGATGCGGAAGTATTCGCATCCTTGCCACCGAGAACGTCTTCGACTTGCTGTAAGATGTTCTGAATCAAAAGCGCGATTTCCCCCTCGTCGACAGGTTGGTAAAATTCATTGTTGAGGAAAGACGGAGAGTACGAGACGTCGTTCTCAGCGGACGTAGACGCAGGCGGTCCGACAAAGTCGCCACCTAGTAACCCTATATTGTAAGAAGCGTCGGCCTGGATGGCCGCTGGCTCAGACACCACCTGAGAGTGGTCATGGAAGCCAATCTGAGGGCGGACAAAGACCTGATGTGCGGTGGTCAACGTCCTTTGATTGTACTCCTCAGCTATCCCGTCAGAGGCGGGCTGATCGGCGTGGTACGGATCGGTGTGGCGGTAGTCGCGGTTGGTGTCGTTGGCGTTCGCGCCGAAGGACGCAAAAGTTGGAGCGCCGCCGCGCACCGCGTGTTCGCCCATGTTGATGGGGTGCATGTACTCCGCCCTAGGGACATCGTGGAGTCCGCCGACGCGGTGCAGAGGATAGCTATTCTCGAGTTCGACAGCGTGGCGGGGTCGCGCGTTCTTGTACGGATGGCCAAGGTCAGGGTCACGGTGGCGTTTGAGCGAGGGATATGTCGCCGTGGATGTTGCAGTCGCCACAGCGGGTATGACAGGTGGCGATCAGTGGGACGGACAACGACGAGCGAGAACCGCTCGGCGACGTTCTGTCCAGGGGTTGAGCGAGGTGATGCGATACGAGACGGGTGTGCGTCGCGGCACTGTTGGCAGTGGTGTCGGCGATATATGAGGCTATAGGTTCTCTAGCAGCGAGTTTGCCTCCGATGGTCCTCTTGTGTTGTGGAACGCGCACATAGTCGACGAGATTGGATTCAGTTGGTTCCGAGCGGCGGACATCCTGAGACTGGCGCGCAGTCGCAGTCAGGACATGCATAAGGTGCCTACAGCTCGTATAAGACTTACTAGTGCAGTAGTTGGCGCAACAGATCCCGGAGCGTGGCGTGTCCGAGTCGCGGCCGACGAGGCACGTGTACTAGGATAGGGCCTGGAAGGAGGGTACGCCGATGCCTTTGTTGCGATGCGGGTGTCCTGGAGTGAAAGTGAGGCGGGGGTGGTACTCTTCGTCGTTGTACGCTGGCTAGTGGTGGTGGTCGGTGTTGTGGCGTATCCTCTGCCACCTGGGACGCCGCCCGCAATTCGTTGCTCGTGGAGCCTGGCCAAGAACTGTCTTTCTTGCTTCGCCGCTTCTTTCACGACATCTCGGAGATTCAAGGTGATACAACGGCCCGGAATCTGGATGGAGCCAAGGGTGCACCCATAGGTCAGCGACGGGGACAATCGCCACCCGCTCAGAAATAACTCGAACGCACCAATTTATCATACTCTTTGCACCTACCCGGGGCTCCGTCATAGCTCGGCATTGGGGACAAACAGATGGACTGGGTAGTCTGGGATGGTGAATGGTGGCCGAAAGACACTTAAGGTGGATGTTCAACTAGGGGCCGGAGAGACGCAAGCACGCCGGCCAAGCCTTGTGCTTTTGAACCGCCTGGCGGAGTTAGGCTCTCAATCGCGGGAACACACACAGCACCGCATACACAAGCATACTCCACGGACAACTTGCGCGCCGCGCCCCCACGAACATGGCTTCTGTGCGTGCAGCTGCGAGTGTGTGAATTGAGACTTCCATGTGGCGGGCAGCACAGGTTTAGGCTTGAATGTATTCCTAGGACACTGGTGAGCACGGGCCGTCTATACCCTAGAAGGCAGCTCGGTGGTTGTGTAGAACATGTTGCAGCCTCATGCTCCCGCATTATTCCAATGCTCTCAGGGAACATGAGGGATCTCAAGATGATCTTCGGTAGTCTGCGGCGTTCGCCGTTTGGAGGGGCGCAGCCTGATGCATGCGCCGTAGCGGAACACTTCATCGCCTCCCATGAAGCCGTTTTGCAAGCGCACAACATACCCCCTCAATTGTATCCTACCGATGCTGTGGTTGGAGAAGAGCGCTCTGAGAGAGGAGAAAAAACATTTTGGAGTCTCGGAGCGAGGACAAGCGAAGACGCCGCGATGCTTTCATGTAGCGCCCATGAACCACGTGGGACTGGTTTCCTTACGCGGAAATTTCAGCAGGGCGGCTTCGTTCTGCTCTTCATCCTCCTCTCCGTCTCTCTGTTCCTATCCTCGAGCTGTGCTTCCTGTCTCTCTGCGCTCTTTGATCTTCTGGTCTGGGAACACAATTATATCAAACGACCCACCCAGCAGTCTCAGCTATGCCTGAGGCACGCCTAGTTGACTCCAAGGCGACCTTCGCCTCATTCAACCATCTACTCGATGGACGCATCCTCAGAGCTCTGGCCGATATGGGCTTCGCTCGCCCTACCCTCGTTCAAACAAAAGCGATACCTCTAGCGCTTGAAAACCGTGACATACTGGCGCGGGCGCGAACAGGAAGTGGAAAGACCGCGGCGTACTGCATCCCCGTTGTGCAGAAGGTCTTGAACACCAAAGGGGTGAGTTTGATTCGTTATTGCTTCTGCGAGCTTGGCATGGCATGGTACACATTACCACGGAGCGCTTTGGCTCAGATTTTGCTCCGGAATGGGCTTGAAAGGTCGTCTGGTTCTCAGGATATCTAGCCTTCCAGAGCAAGTGTCCAGCAAAACATGTCCCACGGCACGAACGGAGGCTGGCTCGCCAAACGGCAAAGCACACGACGTTCTTTCCCAGGCGCGTGCTGCGTCTCCCTTTGCTAGTCCTACTCGCTTTGCCTTCGGTGACCGCTTTGCATACGCCCACGGCGTGCGCCGAATTAATACGCTCTAAATGACGTCGTTCGCCGCTGTGAAATCTGTGCTAATATCGTATTGCAGAACATTGCAATTGACGACCCGAAACGACAAGCCACTCGTGCACTCATACTGGTACCGACCCGCGAATTGGCGGAACAGGTGTCTGCGCATCTTCGCAGCCTGTTAACGTACTGCGAAGACGAAGTTTCGGTCGCCAACGTCTCTTCGGGTACAACCACTCACCTCCAGAAGTGAGTAAGTCGTCCGTGATTATCAGCATCCACTAGTATTGACCTTCTCATCAGAACATTACTGTCGGACAATCCTGATGTCGTCATTGCTACTCCTTCGCGCGCACTAGCACTTCTGCAGGCGAAGGTGAGGTGGTTCCACGCTAAAACTAGAGCGCAACTGATCTCTGTATGCACCAGACTATGTCCCTGGACGCCCTGGAGTCTTTGGTTATCGACGAGGCAGATTTGATTCTGTCGTACGGGCACGACGAAGACGTCCGTCAAATTTTCAGCGGAGGCTTTCTCCCCAAGGTTTTCCAGTCGTTCCTCATGAGCGCTACGATGACCGAGGATGTCGAGGCACTCAAAGGTCTTGCGCTGCGTAGCCCGGTAAGCTTGTATGCCGATTCAAGCCACACACGGCATTGACGCAGTTTCAACAGGTCATTCTGAAGCTCGAGGAAGACGAGGACGAGGCGGCAAATTTGACGCAGTACTCCGTTCGGTGCGTGAAGCGGCCCATATCGTGATTCAACTAACTAATCCAACGTAGCTGTTCGGAAGTGGACAAATTCCTTCTGACGTATGTCATTCTGAAGCTCAGGCTCATCAAGGGAAAGTGCATCCTGTTCGTGAACGATGTCGACCGGTGCTACCGCCTCAAGCTGTTCTTGGAACAGTTCTCTATCAAGAGTTGTGTGTTGAACTCTGAGTTGCCTCTCAACTCCAGGTACGGTGTTTACTTGGCTTCCCATGGACTACTATTCACACCTGCCGTAGGTACCATACGGTACAGGAGTTCAACAAAGGCGTGTATGACTACATCATCGCTTCCGACGAGAGCACGGGCCGAGGAGAGCAGGACTCGGACGATGAGCAGGAGGAAGATGCTGCAGAGGAGAACGAAGACGACTGTATGGCCTTTCATCGTACATTGCCGCCGATTTGCTGACAGAAATATACTAGTCATGGACACCCAACGCGAGGCTGAAGATGCCGCTGTTGCTGCTCCCGCCGACCCTGCGCCCGAAGACGCCCCCAAATCCCTGAAACGCAAAAAGGCCACGAGCGAGCCCACACCAGAGCCGTCGTCATCAAAAAGCAAGGCGAACAAGCGCAAACGGCGTAAAGGCGCGTCCGACGCAGAGTACGGCGTCTCGCGCGGCGTGGACTTTGTAGACGTCTCCTGCGTGATCAACTTCGACCTCCCCACGTCCTCGCGTGCGTACACGCACCGCGTCGGGCGTACCGCACGCGCGGGGCGGACAGGCATGGCGCTCTCGTTCGTCGTGCCCAAGGAGCAGTGGGGGCGGAATAAGGTCGTCGGCGGCGTGGAGAGCGCTCTGCGCGATGAGGAGATTTTCGCGCGCATCGAGCGCGAGCAGGCTGCGCGCGGGAGCCAGCTGAAGGAGTATCAGTTCGACATGAAGCAGGTCGAGGCGTTCCGGTACCGCATGGAGGATGCGCTGCGAGCGGTTACGCGGAGCGCGATCAAGGAGGCGCGCATCAAGGAGCTCAAGACGGAGATCCTGAACTCGGATAAGCTGAAGGTAAGTATCTTGTTCGTGAACGCTACCGTCCGGTTGCTTATTGTCGTGTTCACAGGCGCATTTCGAGGACAATCCGCTCGACCTTGAGTACTTGCGGCACGACAAGCCGCTGCATCCCACACGGGTGCAGTCGCACATGAAGCACATCCCGAAGTACCTCTTGCCGCGTCTTGCGGCTGTGCCGGGTGCAGAGGGCGGGGGCGAAGGCGATGCGAAGCCTGTTCCTGTCGCGGGAGAGGTCGGGTTCGTGCCGTTCAACAAAAATGGCGCTAGGGGGCGCGGGCGGGGACGCGGGAGGGGGCGTGGCGGCAGAGGCGGCGCGGGCGGCAGAGGAGGCAAGAAAAAGTCGGATCCCCTGAAGAAATTCGGGTGAGGAGTTCGCGGTCGGTGTGTATCTTGTTTGGCTGTACGTCACATTCCACATCTACTATCTGTTCGGCAGCGGTCAATAGCGCAAGGTGACTGTTCTAAGGCATCGGCGCTTTGAAGACATCGCAAAACCACCATGTTGCTGTTCTTGTGGCGACCAGATGCTTGACAGTACATGTTTTCACTGTAGAGAGCGGGCTCGGCAATGAGTTCATGTCGGCCCTCCAAAGACGCTTGAAGAAGGTGTCATCGTGGGAGAATATGATCCACCATGAGGCAAACGGTTGATGTATGTATGATGTGAGCTTCCCAACATTGACACCCCTCCCATCCAACGTCAACCATTCCATTCTAGCTGTGTTGTATAGGAGATGCCGCCACCCGCTGAGAAAGACCGGAGAGTTCCAAGATAGCGTTTCCCCTGTGATGCGTCTGAAGACCCCAATCGCTGGCCGAGGCGCGCAGCCCATCAAGCTTAAGACCCACTACATGAAGGTTGATCGTGTGGGAACGACACAGGGACGATTCCTATGTGCTAGGATCCGCAAGGTCTTTCCACCAACGCATGGAATTTGCAAAGGTGCGTTTTCGGACAGTCTGCCCCGACAAACCCTCGCATAGCGAAGGCACTAACTTTTGATCAAGCCACAGAAGCGTGAACTCAGGGCGTCCCCTGCCCAATTACATACGGCATACCTGCGGCAATCTTCCTGCCAGCGTGAGGATAAAAGGCGCGGCTGATGCAGTGGCTAGGGCCTTTCCCCCCACCTACACGTCACGGCCTAGCGCTTTCACCCCCAGCTTCTTCACCTCGACGATCGCTACTTGAGCGTGTAGTCTCGTTCGAAGCTGCAACAGGTACGACGTCCTAGGCGATACTGCACATAGCTATTGAACACGCGTTGTGCTTCTGATAGGAGCGATGTGGCTGCTACGCGTCGACGATGCTACACTGCACCAATATCAAGAAGGGAAAGCCCTGCCGCCTTATGCCATTCTTTCGCATGTCTGGCGAGGAGAAGAGCAATCCTTTCAAGATGTCAAAACCCTCAGCTCCGCGACCACGCACAATATGGGTAGCACATTTCCCCAGGGTCTGTCTCCCAAGATCCTCGACTTTTGCGTTTATGCGCGGAAACGTGGGTACAAGTGGGTGTGGATCGACACTTGCTGTATCGACAAAACCAGTAGCGCCGAGCTATCTGAGGCGCTGAACTCCATGTACTCTTACTACGCCAAGGCCGACATCTGCTTTGCGCTGCTTGACGACATTCGCGGCGACGAGGATCCTCGCGAAGTTACGTCCACGTTCCGGAAGAGCTCCTGGTTCAAGAGAGGGTGGACGCTACAAGAGCTCCTTGCACCACACGCAGTCATCTTCCTGTCCCCGCTCTGGCAGCCGATAGGCACGAACCATGCGCTCGCCGATGTGATCGAGCAGATCACGAACATTGACCAAGCGGTTTTGACCCACCAGCTCCCCTTACGCGAAGTCAGTGTGGCCCGTCGAATGTCCTGGGCATCCCAAAGAGAGACAACTCGAATCGAAGACCGCGCGTATTCCCTCATGGGTATCTTCAACGTCTTCATGCCAACCGTCTACGGCGAGGGCGTCCGCGCGTTCATTCGACTCCAAGAAGAGATCCTCAAGCAGCTCTCTGATCAGAGCATCTTCGCGTGGGGTCCCCAGATTCAACTCGATCACGACACCACTATGCGGGACGTGCGTCAGCGGCCACTCTCTGCCCGGACCTACAAATCGCGACTCGCTTTCGAACGTCATCGCGGGCTACAAGGCCTTCTCGCACAATCTCCCAAAGACTTCGAGAACTCAGGTGACATCCGCCCTATGTCCTTTCGGAAGCTCTCTGAGGCGCTGGGCTTGCAAGTGCCAGTTCCGGTCTATCACCCCACTAGCGGCGGCTTGCGCATACAAATGCCGGTCATTCTGGACGAACCGAGGTCATCGCCTCTCATTCCTGGTACTGCCGTAACGGTGTCCTCCGCCGTTCTTGCTTGCGAGGATGAACGTCACAACATGGTGGTTCTCTACCTGCGTCGAGAGTCGGAGAACTCGGACGGATACTCTGTCGGCCTACCCACCGAAGATCAGTACCTCCGCGCTGCGCTGTGGAATCGACCTTCCTATCATCTACAGGAAGTGCAGATCATTGATTTCTACGTGATGCACCGCCACCCGTCGACCGCCGCGTTGCCCTACTTTCCTTTAAGCCAAGCCTCCGTCCCGGAGAACCTTCAAGTCTCTGGCCCCATATCGATATTCTTCTTCTTTCCCATATGGGTTCTGGCTCGCCTACATCTCTCTGGCTTCATCCCGGCTGTCAGTACGGGTGCGCGGTGGGGAATCCAGCCACTCCCCGTCCATGAGGGCATCTCTGCTGAGGTGCGCCGTGACGGGAGCGAGCAACCTACAGCAGGCCCCCGTATGATGACCTCCCAACTGTTCTGGAACACAGGGGCAGCTGGAACTTCGGGGTCAGCAGCCGGTTGGACAACTTCGACTGCGATGCGAATATCGTTCTGGATTGGGTGCAGCTGCGCGCGCAGGGGCACTGTGGAGGACATCTGGATCGATATCGAACTACTGGTCGAAACGCCTCAACGGAGAGTAGCCCGCCTCACAAAAGGTGGATGCAATCGGGCTCATCTATTGCGCGACACTTCTGAGCTACGTTTCAAGCGGGGCCACTATGACTTTGAATGCCGCGTTTCGCCCTGGTGCGGATATCCCGTGCGGTCGGAAGGCGTGGCAAGCTGCGAATATCTCATGGATGTTCGCGTCCTTGAACCGCAAGCATCACACCAAGCATCTCCGTTTCCCTATCCCACCGAGCTGCATCGACCTCCCGAGCCCACAGCTGGAGCGTACATCGAAACCGATTCGGTGCGAGTAGCCTCTACGCCCAACACACTTGCAAGTCCTCCGCTGGTGCCGTTCCCGTCGCCGCCACTTGGCTCACCTGCACGTCTACCACCCCCACCTCCCCACTCTGTTCGCTTCTCTGATGCGCCTCAGACCTTTCCGTCGCCCAGCAACGACCATAATTCAGTGCCTCCGGTGCTTCTGCCACAGTCTGCCACACCTGCCGTGCCCACAAGTAGCCATTCCCCTGCGATGTTTTTTACGCCCTCTAATCCCTCTGTTTTGTTTTACTATCCGGGCGTGGCCCACCACCTGGTGCCGCTCACCGGCTACCCACAGTCAGCTCACCTTCCTGTGCCACCGTATCCTTCCTTGTACGGACCCGGTGCTCACCAGTCGGATGCTAGTGGCGTACAAACTTCCAATATGTCGGACGTTGCTCCACCTACGGGCGCACTTCCACCTGACGAGAGCGTTCCAGGAAGTCCCCCTCGTACCAGTCCTATATCCCAAGTCACTCCCCTTTCCCCGCCCCCGCCTTCCCCCCCACCATCCCCCCAACTACATCGTTCACTATACTCCGGCCATCCCCGGCCGCGTGCGCCTTCACCTAGTCCGCCTCCTCCCAGTCCGCCTCCACCCAGCTCGCCCCCTCTCCCCGCTCCGGCTTCGCAAAACGGCGAACACGAGTCTTTGTTACCGGCCAGTGATCCTCACACCTCCCCTCCGCTGTCCAGTCATCCAAAGCAGCTCGTGCCTTCCGTTGGTAACGATCCAATTCCGGAGCAGGGAGCAACCGCCCAAGGCCTCCTGTGGCACCTGGCCACATGGTGGCAGAACCATTCGGGCTGATGACTGGTCGTTTCGGTGCGCAATAAGTACTTCTCGAGTACGATGTAAGCTGCATATTTAGGTGGTCTTGCGTACGCTCAATGTCCATCGCTTACTGCTACCTACACAGATGTCGCCAGTGGGGGTTAATTGACACCTATATATCATCGTGTTCTACCGCAATCGCGTGGCTCATACATGACCTCGCAATATACTCGATACCTCGTCTAAACGTCCTTCTACAACGGCGAGGTCTCCCATCAGCCGCCTATGCCGCCTCTCCAGCTGGTCCATGTACTCGTACGAGAAGTCGGCGGACCCGCCCACCGCGAACGAGCTCTTATCCTCATACGCAGCCGCGCGCGCGAACTCCGAGCCAGTGACGGAGGGCGACACCGACCGCTTGCCCTCGCGCGAACTCTGGCCCGTGCGCAGAAAGTACGAGCCCGTCGGGGTCTGGCTCCGCCGCGACAGCATGGACATCGCCGAGCCCGGGCGCGGGGTGGGGCTCGGGCTGGGCGGCGCATCCGAGTCAAGGTCCGACGAGAAGCTCAGGTCGCCGACCGTGATCTCCTGTGTCAGGCCCTGTGCCGCCCCACCCGGCGCCGCGACGGACACCCTGGACGACGCCGAGAGCAGCGACGCGCCGCCGAGGATGCTGTCGCCGTGCGACTGGGAGCCGGACTGCGAGGGCGCGTCGACGCGGAAGGACACGCCGCCGTCGCCGACGACCGCGACGGAGCGGTCGAAGCGCAGCTCCTTGAGCGTGCCCGACGAGCGCGTGAGCGAGAGTAACACGCGCGGCTTGCGGCCGCTCTCGAGCACCTTCTTGCGCGCGCTCATGCCCACGCAGTCGACGAGCTGCTTCATCGCTTCGCGATCGGACACCGCGCGTCGCTGAGCCGTGCGCCGGACGGTGCTTGCGCGGGGTAGAGTCTGGAAGGGCGTCAGTGCGCTCGGGCGGATGGGCGTCGCGAAGGGATAGCGTGGGGCTGCGATGGGTGTGCTGTGGATGTTGCTGGACGGAGTCAGGCCAAGGGGTGTGGGCGGGACGAAGAGATGTTGAAGGAGGCGAGGGGTACTGCGGTCCGCTTTCGCTTGTGGACTAGAGGGTTTCTTGTCGAACGCGTCCTTGGGTGGGCCCCATGAAAAGCCTATAAACGCGGCGGTGGATTGATCACGAAGTATCGAGCGACTCGAGCCTTGTGAGGGCGTCGCCTGCACGACGGAGACGCCGCTAGGTGCCGTCATCGGGGATGACTCGAACAGCGCGGAGAACGCGAAGCCGCGCGAGTGAGACTCTCCTGTGGAATCTGCGACTGCGGGCGCGGTGGGCACCACGGGGGCAGCGTAGGCAAACTCGGGGACGTGTAAATCCACGGGTTTCTCCTCTGAGGGTTAGGGATGTCAGACGACGTCGCACGGTAGGAGGGTCCGCGTACTGAGGTGAAGGTCGTCGAAGTTTACGGGTGTAAAGAACGGGTGCTCCATGATCTCCTTGACATCATCGCGACCTAGGCGCAACTCTGCGGACGTTAGTAGACTACATGGAAAGTGTCAGGGGCGTTAACGGGCAGAGTAGGAAAGACATACCGGCGTAGCAAGTCCTGCAGGTTCGCCGATAGTGGTGCAGAAGAATCGAACTTAAGGTACCTCTGGAGACCGTTAGAGCCCATTGTAAACTGCCATCCGTCAGTGGACTTACATGGTGCTCCATGATTCTCGCGTATGTATGCCGGATCTCCCTCGAGAAGAACGGTGCGACGCCGTATGCCATCTCGTAAAGCATAGCGCCGACGCTCCACCAGTCGGTTTCGCGGCCGTATCCTGACGGCTTGTGCTCCTTCGCCCAATGTTCGTCATCTTCCATCTCAAGCGCTACGAGAGCTTCTTCATGCGCCTGCAGAATCTCAGGGGAGATGTAGTCGCACGTGCCACAGGGGACAAGGCAGTGCTCCAAAGGTATTCGTTGGCTCCCATCGGGGTTGGGTGGCAGCAGAGGGGCAGCAGAGCCGAAGTCGATCAGACGAAGGTGGGCATCGCTAGTTAACACGAAGTTATGCGGCTTGATGTCGCTATATGCTCGATCAGTCAATGCGACCCGTCAATCTTAAGTGCAAATACCGGACCGATGTGCGAAGCCCTGCAAGTGGCACCAGTGCACCGCGCTGACAATCTGCGGCGCCCACCACTGCAAGTCAGAGTCCAGTATCTTCCCATCGTGTGGACTAGATTCAAGGACGTCCCACAGGGTCCCGCCCTCGACATAGTCCATAACGAGATTCAAGTGCGTGGGTGTTTGGAAGGCACATAGGAGGTGCGGTGCCCAAGGCGAGTCGGACTTCCGCGCTTGCAGCAAGATGTCTCGCTCTGTCTGGGGAGAACATTGCTAGAGGCAGCGAGCACGGATGATCAGTGTGTGTCAGCTTGTATGATCCGCTGAACACTCACGTCCCGTGTCTTCAAAGCAAAGTGTTTGTCTGTCGACTTACGAACATAAAGACCTCCGTCTAGCTTGCAGGTCACGACGTCGATCTGGTCGTATGTGTGAATTCTAGACTATGATACTGGGAGAAGAAATCACATACCACACCAAACTGGCCGTACTCTAGTGTGCCTACAAGGTCTAAGTCCTTCTCGGTGAACCGCAAAGAGTCGATCTCCGTGGTCTTGGCTGAGTATTTGAAGTCAGTTATGCTCACGATAACCCCTTGCGGCAGGCGAACATGTAAGCCATATCCTCAAGAGTGCAGTGGGTTTAATTCGGCCGCCTTCGAACGAACGTGGCGGGAGCTCACGCGAGAGCTGTGACGTCGAAGAATGCCCTCTCGCAAATTCCCATCGCCTCCGTCTGAGACTCCTCCGCATTGGTCCACGCGACTCTAAGACAACGACGTCTCTACATTGATTTAAAATGTCAATAGCTGGGTTCACACACAAGTGCGTGGACTCGCCATCGCCAACAGGCTGACTGACCATCCCATTTTCGCCATGGAAATGTATGGATTCCGCTCATACGAGGCTAAGCGCCCGTTAGCGCCGACGAAGCCATACATTCCCTCAGCACCTTCACGCAAGCAATATGTACTTCATCCCCCATTTAAAGATGCACTCACATGTTTTCCCAATCACAGTCTGCCCATGCATGAGCTGATCCAGCACTTGGGCTTCAGCATCTTCTCCACCATTGGCGCCGATCAAGGTGCTCAGGCGAGTCTTCCGTTTCCGCCACGACAAAGACATCCAATATCATGAGGAAAGTAGAGTCACTTCTCGGAAGTCAGGATGACAATAAAGATAGCAAAAGCAAGAGGATATACAAGAGGTCGGAAACGAGATGGTCGTGGTCGAGAGGTGCGCGCCGCCCAACTTTGGCGCCCGGTCGTACGCGACAGAACGCGACGATCACGTGGTAGCGCGCCCCACCGCCCGCCCGCCGGATGCCGGCGGGCGCAGCTGGAGTGAGCCGCTGCTCTGTTCACGCCAAGTTTTGAGAAGAGACGCAAACCACGAAGATTGACGCAGGATCAATTTCGCTTGGTGAACGGTTCAGGAATCGTTCCAACTTACAGCGTACTTATGGTGAGTGCCAGATTTCAAGAGCTTCAAGTTCCCCGAGCCTCCGCCCGCCCGGCCTCCTGACCAACCTGCCACAGCACCAGCGACGACAACAGCATCCGCTATGCAAACAGTGTACCATATTGCATGTAAGCCTTTTTTGTGTCTTTCGGCGACTCAAACGGTCGAGTCTTCGTTGCCAAACTGTCAGGTCATGAGCGCTCGAGCATTCACTGACCATTTGCAAGTAGTATGCCGCGATCCCGCATTTACGGTGAAGACGTACTGACATATTGACGGAATTGTGCACTAGTATCGCCTCTTCTCTTTTGCCCGGATTACTGTCCCCGAAGCCCCCTTCGCGGTATTTGGGGGCGCGTACTATCTCGCAGGGTCCTAGCTGAGCCCCACGCAGCGGCGAACACCGAGCATCATATTGCATGTCACAATATACCCTGGGAGCGTTGAATAATTACGAGTACACGCGGCCGCCACATTTCTCGCACAGCCGAGGCCGACCTTCCCTCTGGAACAAAATCGGAACGTGTTCAGCAGTGTCCTAGGAATCCGAACAAGCCAGGGCCTGTGCACCTCGTCACATTGGGTCTGGATTCACACGCTAGTGGGGTATGTGCTCAGAGCTTCTGGCTGTGATAGCGCGGCCCGCTGATTCTCCGCGGAGTATGCTGGTGATGCCGTGTCTTCTCGCGATCAGGAGTCGAACTCCGCCAGGTGGTTGGAAAGTACAAGGCCGGCCTCCTCAGGCTGCGTCTTTGACCCCACGTCGGATATCCCCTTTGTATCTTGTCTCCCTCATACCTATCCCCAGCCGATGACTCTGCCCAGGCGCAAGCCAGATGCCTTCAAGACTGGCCGATGCGACCGTCCAATCCCAAAGAGCCTCATGTCGTACGATAAAAAGGTGAGTTTGGATTATTTCTGAGCGGATGGTGGCGGTCAATGTCACTCACCGAAAATTGCACCTATTCATCCGTCCAGATTCCAGGTCGTATCCTTGTGCTCGATTGCAACGGCGTTGAAGCACGGAAGGCGGCGATAGACAGACAAGAACGGCTCGAACAGCACGCGTTGGCGGCCAGCGATGCGAATGGTGGCGCAGACGCCACATCACCGATACCTATGACCAGCCTGAGCGAGAGAACAACGACGGACGATACAACCCCCACCTATCTTCCAGACCATGACGCCCGCGCCGCAACAGTCGCAACGGCGCGTCCTTCCCCTTCCTTTGAGCCTCTCCACAATATGCATGCCGTGCCTGCAACACGCGACGCCCTAAGTCGGGGCGCACCGACGCCTGCCCAAGTGAGTCTTTGCCGAGCGATGGGCGAGTCTGTAGCCTGATTAGGGTTGTGCATCAGCAGAGACAGGATCGCCGCGACTCGCTCGCGATTCCCAGCGTCGTTTCATACGCGCGCAAACAACGGCCAAAGCGACCCAAGAAGACCGCCCAGGTCGTTGTAGACCACAAGTCGTCAGTTGAGGCCCCTAGAGACTCTTACATCGTCGACGCTTCCGCCAACATCGCTTCGGCACACACCCATCCCGTATCGCACCGCACCACTCAAACGCTGGACCGCGCGTTGCTGAGTGGTGCTCGCTCATCAATGTCCTTCCTCTCGCCATCTGGCATGCCCGCTGTGTCGACTGTGTCATCACCGACGTATTCGCCCCTTAAGCGCCGCCACGACTCGGACGTCAACTATCCGTATAAAAACGCACGCCTCCGCCATTTTGTCGAGCCCGAGAATGCCCCCTCTCCGCCCCTCGCGGACAAGCACTATGATCTCTTAGCGGCGGAGCATATGCGCTGGGCTCACGCCGGTGGCGTCTCGTCCTCCGCTGTCACCAACAGCACTATTGACCACCATCCAACCCTATACTTCCTCAACCTGCCCGTCCTCGCAGAGGAGACCAGGCAGTATACTCAAGGGCCGCCGCTCACCGGATATGAGGTGTTCGAACGCCCTATTGGCTTAGCTGCCGATGGTTTGGCCCAGACGAGCATCTTGGAGCAACGCGATGCCGAGCGATGCGGCTACGACGGTCAACATTTCGCATTGCCGCTTGCCATCCCTAGTGTGGCCTTTCAGGAAATGGTCCCCCATGACGAAGAGCCCGTCTTCACGCTGCAAACCACAAGCTCGCAATCGTCCAACTTCATCATGGACGATCCGACACAATTCAGTGCGCCTTCCCATCCTCTGGAACTTCAGTTTCAACACGTGGACGCTCGCGTCGAGCGCGACGCTTCCTACGGTCCGCCGCACATCGCCACCATGCATCATCGAACATATAGCGATACGACGCGCCCGGATGCTACGCTGCACCGCCCAAGCTCCGCCTCCGAGTCTACGGCGTCGTCCGAGTTTATTGAAGCCATCGATTCTACCTATGGGCTTGGGCGAGGTGAGCCTGAGGTGGTCGACATTGGTTTGGGGCGCGCGTTCACTGGCCCCGGACTCGCACCCGCACCGATTCAACTTTCAGTATATCAGCAGGATGGGGTTTTCCCGATCGCAGGTCGCACGCCGAGTCTGCAGCAGCCTGAGTGGACGTCCGCCGAACTCAATACCTCGCACACCCCCGCCTGCATTCGGCCATTCAACGGCAACTCGCACGAGGTCACCTTCTTGCAGCAGGAACAGCCGCCCCTGGACGACGGTAGCATCTTTGCGCCGGAGCATGTAGCAGAACTCGGGCTCTGCCACTCCTTGGACGTACACTCTTGCTATGTGCCGGATGCGAGCGTCTCTCACTCGACTGCATCGCACGCTCAAGTTTACAACATTTGCCGGGGGGACAATCTAGGCCCTGGTGGGTTCCTGAACCTACCCATTGGCCCCCGATACGAACTTGCTTTCGCGTCAGAGAGCTCGTCGTCTCATGATCGTTTAGGAGTCCACACCCATTTCCTTTACGACGTCGCCCCCGGTCAGACACTGGCACCGGTTCGCGATGATCTACTCCCCAATTCGGCGCCGCACCTGGACCAGACGCGCCATTCTCCGGGAACGACCGTTCACAATGGTTTGGTCATGGCATGTGCGGTCTCACCTCAGGTTGAACCTCCTTCAGCCATGGGTCCGTTTTACGAACAGACCTACGACGGTCCTGAGGGCCTCGATCACTACTCCCTCTTGCAACACGATCCGCCGACAGCTTACGAGCCGCAGTACGCATTTCCGCAGGGCACCTCTGTGCATTGGCCGGACGTCTCACACTTCCAGGCGGATAGCCTCGGCTGTGGTGTTTCGCACGTTACGTCGCGTTCACCTACATATCGACTTTAACCCATATCCTCTCTCAAGATCCGTTTCTTCCTTCCCTTTATACCAAACCCAAATTGGATCCATTGATATTTTTGCTTCAATCAGAGCTGTATCGTGTATCCGTACCAGCGGAGAATCGATTCCCGGTTGAACGCGGTCCGCCAATATCTACAGGTGCTCCATCGCCGAGCTATGGACAAATGCTAAAATGTCATACATTTCGGCATTAACCCATAGCTTAGCGATCGTTCAGCAACGAGACACTTCACGTCTACAAGCGGCCGCTTCAGCTAAGTAGGTAGGCCTCTTTGTCACGCAGTACACCACAGCACCGGTGAACGTGAGCAAGTCCCTGGCAGCACGGATAGAAGACCCAAAGCCTGCTTCCGAGGAAGCGGTATCAGCGTAAGTGGACCATGCCACCCCATGATGGATAGCCTATATTGAGCGCCTCTAGAGCAAGTTTGATCCAGCGACCCTTATTTCCAGAGAGCGTAAACCAGATGGAGGCCAGCAGGACGGTGAGACGCAGTCAGAAGAGATCGATGATGATAGAGACATGCATTTTTGGCCCGATCGGGACCTTCTGCGTCTCGGCACCTTCCGGTGTAATTCTGGGCTCGCAGGGCGGCCACGCCGGTCGTCTCAGTTCAACACGTAGTACTTCAGAATGTGTGCGCGTGCGCCCCAAAATCCTCATACATTCCAAACGAGTAGAGTGGTTGGATCTAGGATACGACTACTCAGTACTTGAGCAGCCTTGTGTCAAGCGGAAGCCTGCAGGTTTAGCGCCTAAAACGCTGCTGATCCGGTTCCTAAAGCGGGAGCCCTTGTTGTTCGCCTACTCCCACGACGCCAACAAATCCGAACTCTGTCTGGGACGCCCGCCGCCCACCGTTGCGCCTTGGAAACGACTTCTTCGTATTTGTGCGATCTGCGACTGCTCCCTGCCAGCTGCGGAATCACATGAACGACCGTCAGACGTGTGCCCTACGGCCCTGGCGCGTCGTGTGAATCCAAATCGCCTGTTCCAGCCTCCGAAGAGCATCGCCACGTCCTTCGGCAGTGCGCAATGCCTCTCGGTGCAGGCGTGTTCATGCAGCGATACATCTTCGAAACTGGGCCGGAATCTTTGCGTCTCCTAAAATACTATAGATGCTCTCATCAGTTCCCCTTCGACGGCCCGGATAGTGGAGGGGCGAGGCCTCGCCACATCGAGAGCTGGTGCATACACAGGCTGTTAGCGGTGAGCCTATTCTCTTCAATCATTAGCGAGATGTTCCTGGAAGAATGAACTGAACCGTCCCAGGAGCACAGGTTCTCCTCCGAAAAACACTGAGAACACAGATCTAGCCATAATTGCGCCTCGAGGTCTCCGAACGTTCTGCGCGCGCGTTCCGTGATGGGCCTCGGGTATCCGCGTCCTGAGATGGCGGCGAGAGTCATCAGCTCCCGCTAAGTTCTGCGCTTCTTCGGCGGCCAGGTGGCGCATCTGCGTGCTCCCGTGCACCATCTGAGCTGCCCCGTTGCGTATATTCGGAACGAGCTCGCGCAGACATCATAGCCCCCACCCTGCACATATATATGTGGCTCTCACGCCCGTACCCACTCGCTCGGAGCGAGCTTCTAGCCTGGCACTCCTGATGCATGTGCGGGGAGCACTGTGTGCGAATATTCGGGGTGTGCCCCTGATGCTGTGGCTTCTCGACTTCGAAGCTCAACTCCGACGGGTAGTTGAAAAGCACAAGAGCGAGCCCCTTGTGTGTCTCTGCCCCCCCCTCCCCCCATCTGCGCGAGGCTCTCATATCTGTCCACAGCACTCCAGCCGTCCAATAGTTCGCCCCTGCAACCTGATTTATCCTGTTACCTCCCGAAACTGTCTGATAGAATGAGAGGATTCAGGGTGAACCCCGGTGATAGGAAGAGGATCGTGTACATCAAGGGGAACCAAGACATGTTGTTGCGACACATTAAGGAGCCTAAGGTTCGTTTCAAGTTCGTTGTTATACTGTCTTAGCTAACTGGGGTTTTTTCTGGGTGATCTGTAGGATGGAGACTCGGATGGTCCCACGTTCGACGTTTGGGACTCGGGAGTCGACCTTCGCATCACCCCGACCATACCCCAGACGACGACGAAACCCCCGCCCCCCACCGCCCCATCTGGCCCATCGCACGCAACAGGCCCGACGGGGACAGCGGGTTACTCTCTTGAACATCGCCCTGGTACGCTTGGAGGCCCCCATTGGAGGGACCAAACCCCATTCTCAATCATCGATCCCGCCACACAACATGTAAGTGTATGAGATTCGTTCCTGATGGCATCTAGTGGCTGTTTCTTACCTCCCGCATTTATTAGCAACAGCCTCGTACTATAGGAAGACAGCAAGGTTGGCAGACCGAGTCGACTCTCTTCAACGCCACCGTTCCTACCTTGAACGAACGGCCTCACCTAGTCGCCCATCCGGGCCCGCCTCCGATGTATAACGATGGTTCGTCCTGGCACCCCATTACTCCGACGCCTGCGGCCCCGCACTCTGCCCTGGGTGTGCCGCCGTACGCACAGGTGGCGCAACACCCACCGATGGCGCCTCACGTCGCCCCGGCCCCGAGCAGGTCATCCGTCTCCGGCGACCACCAGAACCCTACCCGCCGTCCGCCTTCTCACGCGCGCTTTCAACCATATACCCGCACGCCGCACCAGTCCTCGCGCAAGCGGTCTTCGTCGCAGCCCTATGCCGATATCCTCCAACGGGACTGGGGCTATACGTCTATATACCCAGAGCACGCTGATGACTGGGCATCGCAGCATCCCGCGCCCTGGGGACCGCCCACAACAGGAACTCATGTGCAATGCGGCGGCTGCGCAGCATACCGCGCCCCGGAATCGGACGACTATTCCGGCCTTCGCCTGACCATGGGCGACGCTTCTGATTTCCGGGCGCACACCAAGCTCCAGGTACGCTCCGCATTACGCACTGCCACCTATGAGCGTCGAGGAGTGCATGAAGATCCCGCGCAAATGCCCAACCGCCAAGACGTTTGGGATCCGAATATCCTCTTTCGCCGCGGGTCGCGTCCTGAACCCCACTCCACGTTCAGCTCGGCGCACCCGGGCGCGGACGCCACACCGCCCATGTCTTTGGACTACGGTTCGAGCCGATTAGCGCCCTTGCCAGATTCCACGTCCTACAGGCCGGAAGGGGTGCGTCGTGGTCGAGCAGAATCTCGTCAGCGTGTCCGAGGATGCGCTATAGGCTCTAAAATACTGCTGGAGGACCAAAACCGTGCCAATGCCGATCATGGTCGATCATTTGCCGCTTCGTGAGTGCCTCCTGCGATATTCTCGATACAACGTAAATCTGAGCACATAATTTTGGACTTCAGTGCGATGTTGACGTACGTCCACGATGTGCGGGATGCGCCGGCAACGACTCCGAGCCTCGTAGGCGTCTCTTCCCAACTGAGGGATATCCTCCCGCCCTTCGGCAAGAGCAACATCGCGAGACAACCTCCGCAGGCTCCCCTTATACATCCTTACTCGCAGAGCCCCGCTCACACGGGTGGCTGGGCTGAAGAAGTCCAACATCCCGTAGCCGCGTTAGCTCCGCCCGCATATGCGCAGACGTCCGCAGCCGACGGTGTCGCACGCGCCGACAAGGTCCAACTTCTCGCCGGCACTACCTTCACGGCGCAGATGTACGAACCTACCCCAGCCTACATCGCGCGCCCAGAAGAGTTATACGCCACTTCGCCATCATGGTCCCGACAGTCGGCTTCGACATTGAGCTCACCAGACGCGAGACGCAAGACGGTCACCCACGCCCCCCAATCCCCCGGATCCTGGAACAGCACGTACTCTGCACTTGAGGACGCGGTGTCTTTTCCTGGATCTAGTGTAATCAACCCATAACAGACACTTTCTCCCAACAGTGTACACTTCAGTAGCACACTAAACATCGGACAATCAAATTGCATTTACGAATCGCCGCACATTTATTGATGCATGATAGTCCTTGAGACATGCTCCCTGTGTGCTATGGGCCGAAATAAACATCTAGTGTTTATATCAACCCATAGCTCGCCGGTGCATCCCCGAAGTGTGAGTCCATGGAGCCTGGAAGGCAGTACAAGCCCCACACATGCATCTGAGCCTGACAGCGATCTTTCCAAGAGTAGCTCGTGGCATAGGACCCCGGACAAGCATCAAATGGTATCCTTTGTAAGTGTACAGCTTGTCTTCCAACTCTCGATTGTTCCGATTGAGTACAGTGGGGACGGTTACAATGCTCCCCGGACGAGTCCACTATGTCATCAAGAGAATGTTGGTATCGCACCTGATTGTCCTTTCCCGCTACCTCGTCTAGAGATCCATGCAGTGGGGCCCATGTTAAGATTTGCTTCATAAGAGAATAGACATGCGCAAGGGATATCCTAGGAACAGGAGCCAAGAGTCGGAAGGGAGTGAGGGAAGCCCCTAGATCAATTGCCAGTGCAAGATTTGCGAATCGATCTTCCTGGGACAATCTGGACTTTTATTGGCGCTCGCGCAAACTGCCGAGCCTCTCCCAAACGACCCGAAGCGTATCAGAGCGTAAGTAGCATCTTGTTCGCCCAAGTACTGATGTCATCATTACCGTTGCTAAGTACACCTGAGCTGCAGGGGACATGTATGTCCGCATTCATACTGCAAACATATCAGCGGTGAGCTGTTGGAACTTTAGGCTCGCTCGCTCTTGCCTCATGCTCAGCGCTCTAGAGCTCGTCGCCTTTGCCTCCCCTGCACGATCCAAATCCTTGCTTCGTCTAAATGCGTGCGCTCTATGATGATTCATGTGTCGCTCTCCTTGCGAACATAAGCCCATCAACCTGGAGCCCCTTGCGCAATGACAGGCGCCTGCTCCGGTTCGTTGCTCGATCGTGATATCGAAGTCTGCCGCTGACTCGTTATCATGAAAGAGCACATGCTCGGTGCAGTGTCAAACTGCTCCGCATTCCGCAAAGACATGGCGCGGACAACGCAGGCCCGAGCGCCACAGCGCCCATGTCTTCGGACTACAGGGTGGACGAATTGCCGCCTCTGCCAGACCCTACGTCCTACAATCCCGACAGGGCGCGTCGTGACTCGGTGGTCGGCCAGCGTCTCCCCGACGCTCCCCAGGAGGTGATGTTCTGACGACGTTGCCGGAGAGCGGGTGCCAATGAGGATCACGGTCGACTATATGCCGCTTCGTGAGTGTTTCTTGCGATGCTTATACTGGGCCCGGGGTACAACGTAAATCTTAACAGGACCTTTTTAGCTGCAGCATAGTCGCAATATCGTACGGCCGCGCTGTGCGGGGGAAATTCTGCTCAAAAAGACTCCCCAGAGCGTCAACGACGTTTCTCTTCAGTCGAGGGCCGTCTCACCATCGCGCGCGACGTCGCGAGACATTCTTCGCGGGCGCCCCTTGTTAACCCGTACTCGCAAAGTGCTCCTCGCACGGGCGCGCTAGCCGAAGACGTCGACTATTGCATAGCACCGTGAGCTCCCTCCGCATATGCTCAGACGTCCGGAGTCGATCATGTCGCACACATCGACGAGCTCCCGCACGCGCAAGAACTCGCCAATGCCTCCGCTATCTAGCCGGAGTATCACCATCAAGGCTATTCCCCTCGTTGGCAAATAAAATACCCTGGGCCCTCGCAGTCTCCGCCGTCTGCTCCGACGTCTAGCATTTCAAGGGCGAGGCATCAGCAACTAGTGGCTAACGCTGTCATCCCCTTCCATATCTCGACTAGCAGGTACTCTGCACTTCAAGACGCAGTGTCGTTCCCAGTCAAAACTAGCAAACCCATACAACGTAGACACTCCCCTACTGGCGAGTTCCGTTGAACTACGATCAGAGAATCACCTAAACAGACATTATATAAACTCGAATAGCACAACGTGTACGCACCATCCAATCAGACTGCTCTCACGAAGAACACATACACTGTTTCACTGCATACAGTACCGCCTTTGCTCGAAGCATGCTTCCAGCGTGCTATGAGCCCCACTGAATAGTCAAAACTATTTAGTCAAACCCATAGCTCGGCGGTGCAGCCCTGCGGTATAGCCACCTCTCCAAGCTGGAAAGAGCATGGATACTCCGGAGCGTTCGTTCCATGAACAGAGCCGCTAAAGAGACACAAGCACGAGTAAAGGAGCTCACGTACTCTGTGCTTTGCGGCGCTGTGTTGAGTCCGGCGTACTTCACATCTATGACATCAATATTTGCGTATACGTAATCCCAAAAAGGGTGTGAGATCGAGTCAATGACAAGGTTCGTTTACTCGAGGGTCAGCACAACACCCATTTCCAAGGACATTGTATACATCCATGTCGAGACGCGGTGCCTGTGGGCTACAGGTTTGGCTGATAACCTGTGCTTTCAACATGACCCATAGCTCAGCAGTGCCGCTCACACAAGAGTGGAGACGTTATGGGAACGTATCTGTGTCTGCCGCCTTCGCCCGAAGCATGGTCTCCGCGTGCTATGAGCTGGGCTGCACATTATCAATGCTCAGTGCAACCCATAGCGCGCCAGTTCTATTCCCGGTGCATGGTTATATCTCCTCGCGAGACTTCCGTATATACATCAAGTGCCGCACTCCGCCGGTGTAATTCCAACGCGTTAGTCGAAGGAAATGTCTGCGCGCGCGCGTGTTCCCAGCCATCTATGTGCCGAATTCAGCAGCTTTTCCGTTTAAGATAACCCATAGTTGCTGATGCATTCCCGTCTTATGGTGATCTTGGAATCCCCGCTGTACAGGTGCAGACGTACTGTGCTGCACAGGTATTCCCCGGAAGTTTGCACGCTAAACGTCATAGTTGCCCTCGAAAAAGCACGATTGCAGCGAGCATACCCGTGGCTGGATGCCAGTTATCTTGCATCAGGATTGCGAACGCAAAGCCGCTCACTACTTCATGATAACATCGCGATGTATGGAAATCCTCCCTTAGAATTTAGCACTAGCGTCCACGCATTTGGCCTGCGCGACAGCCTCTCGTCATACGCGTTTGCGAGCCGTAATCTGTTGGGCTATGGATTCACGCTCAGATCGCTCTTGATCTAATCATGAACCCATAGCTCATAAGTAGTACCACAGGATGTTCGAAGGCGGCGCCAGCTCGCGAGCTCCGATGTGGCCAACAGGAGCTGGCGGCGATCTGGTCATCAGAGCCGCACCTGGCGCAGATGGGCCATCCTCAGGGCGATCGTCTGGCATGGTGACTCGCTAATGGTACGTATGTCCGGCCTTACTCCGGCTTGAACGTACGACAGCCGTGAGCCTAGTTTTTGCGGCTGTCGCGAGGGCCTCGACGGCTACCCCGTCTCCCGACACTGATAGCTCGTCGACGTCGTTGTGCGCGTCCGGAAGAGCACCTTCTTTCGGTGGCCGAACCTCACGACAAGACGGCGGAAGAGCCATCAGCATACGGGGCTCCTATATATGGGGCACCATTTTCCGGCTATGTCAAATGAACCCATAGCTCAGCGATGCAGTCCCGAGGGCTCAGATCAAGAGGTGGGGACGTGTAGTGACTAGTCAAGGAACACTACTTCATACCGTGCTTGCTGCTAAAAATTTTCCCTTCGAGGGAGGTCCGGACCCCCTTGAGTGCTTGAATGTGGTGGATAAGGGCGTCGACGGATGTGAGCGAGCCAAGTGAGGCCATAGCCGCGATCTGCATCGAAGAAGCCCCTGCCATAGGGCAAGAGTCAGGAAAATATGCGTAAGCAAGTGGCAGTATATACGTAGCCTAGACATAGTGCCGTGATTTTCATGCTTAAGGTAGCCATCGTCCAGAGAGCAGAGCAGAGGAGGAAGCAAAGCTGGGGACGGAGAGTGAAATGATGGCTGCAATCGATGCGTGAACACGCATACCCAATCAGGAACTGCTGCTTCCCGGCTTATTCCGGCGCACGCAGCCAACAGGTTTCCGAGTTCCTGCAACGAAAACACAACTTGGGAGTAGTCACGGGCGAAAGCCCGCAACGCCGATTCCACTTGCAGCAGTGAAGATTCACAATCCCGGGTAGGACAGGTCGTCGGTGTCAGCGCCGTTGAGATCCTTATAAAATGGGAGTGTGGGGTATCATTTAAGTCAGGCCGTCAGGGATGATCAGCGTCGGAGAAATCGAAAGGGACACGGTATCTGTATTCAAATCCAATACAACTCAGAGGCGATTCACGACGGTCGTGTGACGACATCGGCATGGATAGCACGGGAATGAGAGAGTATGAATTGAAAGCGGCGGTGTCATTTGTTGCGAAAGCGGGTGATGCATGATTCATGAAGTGCACAAACTTTGAGGGGAAGATCATGTGTCTCACGACGACGTTGGATTCGAGATACAAAAACGCAGACAACTAGTAGAATAGTTCAAAAAACATGCGAACCATTTCCCACCTTCTCTGAGCCCTCCTCCACGCGCACGTACTGCCTGTCGCATCCAAGTTCTTCTACACAGCTGTCTGTTGTCCTCCCGCATGCCGAACGCGCACGAAGCTCGTCGTTTGGCGTCATCGTCACTGGTCGAAGGTGGCCGTGGTGCCAGTGCTGGCGTCGTCGGAGTAGACGGATTGGGACGGGAGACTGATGGAGTGGGATGGGAGACTGAAGGATACGCCGCCAACAAGCTCGGTAGGCTCGGGGTTGAATGAGTCAACGCTGCCGCGGTAGCGCTCACGGAATTTCTTGATATTGCAGGTGGAAGGAGGGAGAGGGTGACTGGGTTGGATGGTGTTCATGGTGGGGAGGCGACAGACACGAAGGATGAGCGCGGTGAACCATTTGATGCGGACCCAGCTGCGCGGGCATTGGAAAAGCATGTACGTCGGCAAGGCGCCGTCGATTGGGCCGTGAAGGTAGCCGGCAAGCTCAACCATCTCCTTCTCCAGAACGCGCACGCATATGATACGAACGGACCAGGTGCGGTAACGGTATCCGTCGATGATGTCGATATCGATGATGTCCCCGACGCTGATGAGGGAACGTGGTTGGTCGCAGATGATGAACGTGTCTGGGGCGCCCTTCCGCATGGACTTTGAGGCATATGCCACCTCGAGGATATCAGTGAGATCGGATGAGGCTGTGGATGGGGGCATGGTGAACAAGGGCGATGTCGAGAAGGCAGACGAGCTGGCGACCAAGTGCGGGGACAAAAAAGTACGGTGGGAGGCTGGGCTGTGGGGTGGCGGGCTGTGGGTGGTCGGTGGGAAGGCAGATGCCGTTTACAAAGAATACTGATGTGATATGGAATCAGCGGGGAGCGACAAAACACGTTAAGCCGCAGCACCTCTTGGGAACCACTTGGCGACGGCTCAACTGTTAGCGTTAGCGTACGAAGTCTTAGGATTCAGAAGCACGGAGTGATGACAGTGACGGGCTGAGCACGCTAGGCACGATAATCCTGCTGTACGATCGCGGTCACGGAGACAGGGAGAGCGTGAGGAGTGAGTGACAATCAAGTTGGACATCAGTATTGCGTACAGGTGATCACCTATGCGTGTTGAGGGTGTTTGCACGCGTACACGTTACGAATCTAGCCAGATTCGAAGTTGTGAAGATTCGAATTGTGCATGTTCGGTGCGAAGTCGTCTGTCGGGGAAGGACTGGGGCAGGCAGCCGATAGCGCTGTTCTCACGCAGTGGCGGTGTTCCTGTTCCAAATTAGGAATGCGATAAGAATAATGCTAGCATGTCGACGGAGTGACGAAGAGCAATTACGATAATGTGCAGCACTTCAGCAGCTGCAACAAGGTATTTACTTTGAGCGATCAGGCGGCCGGTATCGGGACCTGCTCACGGGACAGACATGTATGCTTCAGATGCGCGGATCGGTTCCAGACCTCAGGGGGAGGTGGCCGATCGTGGGATACGCGGCGCAGTTGCGGGAAATGGGGTAGCCCATCAACGAAGTGTGCAGGCGTATAGCGGCGGTGGCAATACCAAAGTATGCGCGAATCTCGGGGAAGCTTTGCGGTGTGTAATAGAAGCCAGGAGTATGACGTAGTGAATACTGCTAACGGCGCTGACATCTGAACATTCCTCCTCAGTGTGTGGATCCTTCGTGTGTCCATTTCACTGGACCATACATATAGCGAGCAGGTCGGGGACCGAGTCCAAGATAAACGGGTCAGCCTGAGACACCGCCGCTTCACCTGATGGCTCAGTTCTACTACACGACTGTCGGTCGCCCTAAATTCGGATACAGGTCCGGGAATATGGTACGCAACTAAAAAGTTATCCGCTGTTACGTCCGTGTCTGCATGCTGACAGTAGCTATGATGCGTAACTCGCAGGTGCATATGCGTGCTGCGATCATCGACTTTTGTATCATGCGATCATCGACTTTTGTATTGGGTGAGTTCACCGTGGTGCGGCATGTCGTAAAATATGAGATCTGATCTTGCATTGACTATCGCATAGCTTGAAAGAAGGTACTGCAGACCCTAGCATGATGGAGAAGTCCGCTTACGCGGTTTGGCAATTGCCTATCAGCAGGTTTTGGGGTGCACACATGGGCGCGATAACAGAGCGCTTGCATTGGACAGATTAGCCGAAGTCGTCATAGATTAATTGGCAAAGCGGAGATTGGAGCAGGGCGATAGTTTTTACGTAGTTGAGGGGACGTGTGCTTGGGAAAGGAGCATTGTTTGAATTTTAAATCTGTTTATAACCATTGACCATCCACCAGATTTTCCTATACGGTAACCTCACCGAATCAGCTCTATACATGCCTGGATCTGCTCGCCGGTTTCAGGTGGGTCTGTCCTAAAACACTAATTTTATGGCTTGACTGCAAACCAACAATAACAGTCAGGCGACCGTGTTCTTTATTTGGAGGGTTCGAAGACGCGTACCGCAACTGTAGTGTCAACAGAGACGATTGAAGTGAGTGGTGGTTGGAATGCGGTGTCTGTTGGATCTAACAGGCATTAGGGCCAGGAGTTCGTGTGGGTTGTGGAAGATGGAAGTACACGGAGAACCAACGGGACTGTTGGCGGTGCGGACATAAAACTTCCGTAAGTGGTGTGTACGGCGCCCTTCACTGTAGTCTGACTAGTTTTAGGTGCTATGTGTTATACCCGATGTGATATCATTACGACATTTCCAAGCAGACAGCTGTCGGAGAGGTGGTATCATGCTGGAGAACGTTGGCTCGATGTGGATGCCGTGACGTCGGCACCGTATGGAAAATATGTAGATATACGTCAGCGCTTGGTAGGCATCTTCACGCGAATGAGAGGAAAATATTCCCTGTGAGGTTAATTCCGACAAAGCGCCAGCATATCGCAAAGTGTGGGAGGGAGCCGATGACGACACCCATTCCGATATTGAGCGTTCAAGATCTAGATGAGTACGGAAATGATCGAGGCGGCTGGCATCGGTACCGCATGTTTTATTGTGATTTCAGTGAGCAGAGCCATGATGGAAGCGCTTGGTGAGCACGTATATAAAGGCTGCGAGTGGACGGCCGTACAGATAATTGCGACGTACCGCTCGTTCTCATCATGGCTCGACACCTGCCTCTCTGCGTTGTATGCGGAACCTCTTGCATGTTACGATGCTGTTTATGCGTTGATGGGCCCGCTTTTTGCTCTGTCGCGCATTTCCGGGAGGTACGCTACATATTTTTTCAACATACGACAATTATATGGTTTTTTTACGCTCGGCTCACATTTAGTACTGGCCCATTCACCGAGGAGAGTGCGAAGAGACAAGTACGGGTCGCTACATCCAGGAAGAGGTGCCGCAAGTGATCGAGTCGTTCTCTGCGACATCGTCATTGGTGGAGGTCCACCGACACGGCGTGGTGGGCTACATAATGGAGGCACAGCATGGTGAGTGTCGGTTATGGCTTGGTAATATATCTCTAACGCTCACCTTTTAGATCAATGCGTGTTCAAGATTGTCGAATGCTCCACCGCGGTGGTCGACGGACACCTGTCCTATACCGCCCCCCACCTCGGGCGATACTTCGCTTACGGCCGCGGGGCGCATATCTTGCACTACGACGAGAGAAATCAGTATCTCACCAAACCGTACCATATCTTCTACTGCACTCGTTCGTTCATCCTGAACGGGAGCGGAAACCGTGCTATCGCGTCGCTGTTGGAGACCACGAACCACGAACTCACCTTGTTGTGGCCTGGTACGGTAGTCGTGTTCAAGTATTCCAGCAACCTGTGTACCGCATACGAGGACATGGAACAGGCGGACGTGGGCAACATCGCGGCACATTTTGCGAGGTTTGGACAGTGGCAACGCGCACGGCTAATGTAGATTAGCATTTTGTACTCGCTTGTGCATCGTGTTAACGTATGAGAAGAGTTCTATGTCTTCGTAGAGAATGCGCTGATAGTATGTGCCTCATGGCTATATAGGGTGTCAGTCGAAGCGCATATGTGGTACGCACATTAGAAATTATGCTTATATGGCCCTCCGCTCAGCTTGCATACGTTGACGTCGTCTTTGTGGCTGTTTTAGACTTAGTATAGGATACGGAAACGTTCCTGGTATTCGCGCAGAGATAGGGTCCAGTACGCGAGAGTGACAGCAGCGGAGTAAGGCGAGCGAGGTATTTTAGTCGTGTAGGGACGTTTGAGAGTGGTATCGCGGATATGAGTCTTGTATTCGCTGCACGAGAATATTCGTGGACAGAGGCGTTCTAAGATGAAGCGGAGAAGGAGTTAGCGCTCGTGCGCGCGCGGCGACACGTGTGACTGAAGTGAGTCGCGTGGTCGTGACTAGTCGTGTGTCTCTGGCGCCAAAAAAGTGCACATGCCCCAGCTGCAGGCTACGCGTGCTTCAACTCCTCCGCCCAGTCATTCAACGCCCTTTCATCTACTCTGCGAGGTTTATGGCGAGCACTCATCTCCGCACCCGCTCAGGTGACCCATCTTAACTCCGAGAACAGAGGCTGCGACGCGACGTCAGGGATAAAATCGAGGTAGATTCGCCATCAAGGTACGGGTGCTCCAACTGTACGTCTCACGCGATCCGGTCATTGAGAATCGTGTATACAATGTTGTATTATAGGGGCCAAAACCCAGCGAGGCGGCCTAGGCGTGCTAGCTCAGAACAACTCGCGGTCGTCCTCAACGCGTCTTGTACGTGTTTGCCGAGATACGGTGTCTTTGGGGCAGTTGGCGGCGACGTCTTGAGCTGAGTTCAGCGAGTGGGCTTGCTGACTGCGCGTCGTGCCAGCACCTGCAGTGAACGCTAGCGAAGAAGTATAGGCCGAAGACGTTCCCGCACGTCGCTGTCTGAGGTCTATGTTGTAGCTGTAATTGTCGGAGGGTATGCAGACCGTGACAGCGTCCGTCGTATATGCTGTCAAACGTGTCAGTCATCGCTGTGTGCTGGATATGTTACGACACCCACCTCGTCCCGTCTTACGCTGAAGCACCCAACGTCTTCGCACGCTTACAAAGAAAACGGCGGGAATAGCTGGTGTTAAAAATAAAACGCGAGAGCACTATTGCACTGCAGCGCACATCGAGGGGACTGCAGTAAGGAGAAGGGATTCACGGAGGACGATATCGTGGATGTCTTTCAGTATGAAGGCCTAGCTTCTGCTTTCGAGCGCTGGTGGGCAGATGTAGAACAAAGTTACTGAAGTCAGCGCCGAGGACGTAAAGCAGGCATCAGCGACAAAGACTGGAAACGCGCATGGCATTGCTGTGGTTGGCGCTGTTGGGAGAGATGGCTGGGAGTCCGTCGAGACCCTGAGATCTGAACGCAGTTGAAGTGAGCACTGTATGTCTCGCGGGCTGAGCGACGACTGACCGTGCGGGAGAGCGCTGCACGCGTGAGCGCGGCGTGATGGTCAGACTGGGCCGTAGCTTGTACCGGCCACGCAGAGCAGCGAAAGCGTTCTTGTGTTTCTCATCCAAGCTCACGACCTCGTTGTCGAGGTACGCCCTCTAATCGTGCCTAGCCTTCAGCGGACGGGCAGCTCGATCGCTTTGGTACACCCCTGCCGCACCCCCGCGAAGCTGATTTCGTGCGCGATCTCGTTTTGCAGCCTGTGGATCTGCTCCTCTTGTAAGCATGTGGTTCGTTCGCGACTCGGACTGTAGCGGTTGATAATCCGCGTCCTTGTTGTGCTATGCCATGTACGGCGCTGTGAGTACGATATCAGGTCTAATGCAGCCTATTCTCACCTCCAGCTCGAGTGCCAGATCACGGATGAAGTCGCGCGACACGTACACCTCGATCACATTCTTTATAAGAGAAGCGACCTGATGCAGAACGGAATAACAGGATGTAGGAGAGAGAGAGAGTACGCGGGAGAAACCGCGAGTGGTCAGCCGTGTGAATATCAGGGCGCTTGAATTGCTACACGTGCTAGAATAGGCTCTCGCACTCGAAGCGGGGTCTAGGTCGTCTACTCTGCTCTACTCTGTCAAAGCGCTGCGACGCGTTCTCCTCGCGACACTCCGCTCACCATCTCAATATGCATATACCTGCTTAAGCTTCTACATGCTACAGATAGCTCGCTTTGCGCACCTCTTGACCGTACCATGACCTTCTTGTATACGTCTCGTATCAACCTCGGCTTCCTCAAGACCCGGCCTCCAGTCGCAGCGCGGTTCGCCTATTTCAGCAGACTCGCCAGACAGTGTGTAGAGTACGGCGGGGCTGCTGCGGTGCGAGCAAAGTGTTACATTCGGGCCTAGAGTAAACCCGCGGTCGTGTTCGGTACTCAGCGCAGTTGGTGAGTCCTGTGTTCTCTCCTAATAGAGTGTGACGGCCCCTGCTGCCATAGCGCCGCGCTCCTCGTAACATGCTATCATAGCAAGAGGGCGTTGCGAAATGGAGGCACGAGGTAGCGGGTGATGTATGTGTACAACAAACGAGAGAGGGCGCGACGTTGGGTACCGCATGAGAAGCGGTCAAGCATCTTGCATCCGTTCTGCTACTTTGCGGTCGGCGCCGACGTTGAGAAGCAAGACTTATGCGTAGATAATCTGCGCCCATACGCCGATACGTTGAGAACTCAGACTGGTTGCCCTTTGGAGAGCAGCGTTGAAAGTCATGCGCATCATATTGTTGACGCGAACACGAGGCACCGCGAAACTACGCCAACTTCATACACGCAAGCCCATATCGACCATCAGGTTGTGAAGGAGGACTTCGCGGATGACAAGAGTCAAGCGCTGCGCGAGTCGAGCCTCCAACTCGCGCGTGTACGCCATCCAAGACGCGTGTAGAGCCTGCTCGCTGTCGAGGTATTCCCTGTCATGGAAAACTCGGACCGAGACGAGAGGGAGCGGTTGCTCGCCGATGCCGATGCATATGGTTATAGAGAGCTGAAGTAGGGATGTGAGCCACAGACAGTTTGGACACAGTGTGCAAACGTACCGGTCTATCCCGGTACGTGAAGATGTCCCCGAACTGATCGGGTTCATATGAGTAGTCAGCGTCGGCAGGTTCCAAGGGAGGGGGAGAGTCCGAGCGATCAGACATGGTAGCGATGCGCTTGTGCTTTCGTATATGGTGAGTGGAATGCATAGAAGGCGAGCGAGTAAACGAACGTACCGTCTGCTGCGAGAGATTCGAAAGCGGCGAAGCGGACGGAGAACACGCAAACAACCCTTCATTTTATAGCACGAACTATAAATGCTACAACCTGTCCGTAGGACAAAGCTGTCTTCGCTGTCGAAGCGTCACTATACGGTCGGTCGTCCACTTGACGCACTTGCTTCACAGGGGCACACAGGCGACGATCCTTTCCAGGATCGGTAGGACACGAGGCGAGTATTTGGATATCTCTGAGGTATGCTGATAGCATCGAGATCCACATCGTACGGCGTATCTGCCGATACAAGGAGATACAGGATGCTATCTTGTTATCGTAAGGCGTACAACTGATAGGACCATGTCATCGTTGGTTAGTAACCGGCCGCTCATCCGCGAGATCTGTGAGAACAGGAACGATCGCCGTCGGGCGGAGGATGCGATGAACGACAATCGCGTAAGGACGCGATAGAGTCGCTTCTTCTTTTAGACAGCCCGCACACAAGCAGCGTTACTCGGCGACTGAAGGCGGGACCACCTTAGATGACATTAGGAAACGGGCGGCATACCCGTTACACGCTCATGCAGCAGTAGCGTTCCGCGTGTCGGAACTGATATAAAATGCGACAGATACCCTCTCGTGGCACCCTGTATCAAACCGACAGCCGCATGCCCATGGACGCGTAAGTAGTCACTCGTACAGACGGCCCGTCGTGCTCACCGTATGATTTGCAGCATACCCATATCCGATATCGTTTCCGGGCCAGACGCCGGTTCAATAGACCAAGAGCCTACAGAACGGGCTGTAGACGCCTTGCCTTCCACGCCGCCGTCGACTCCCGTGGTCGTCGACATGCCGGAAGAGGTTTTGCGCGTACCGGTCTATTTAGAACTCGCCAGGCACAACTCCGTGCAAGTCAACATGCTCGTCGAAGTTGTACTGGCTATGTCGGCGGACGGCAAATTCGTTCAAGCGACGGCGACGTGCGACGAAGTCAACCCTCCCTTTCCACGCGTCGGAGTGTCACGCCACCTCTCGCTGACGACCGACGCTTCTATCTACGTGCCCAGCAACATCATGTACGCGCCCGTATATGTGGTAGTGCGCAGAATTCGCGGGCTTATCCTGCAGGTGAGAGAGATTGGTCTATCGAGGGAGGTTACACTTACATTTGCTTTTTTGCAGACACGGATTGCTATTCAGCTCACGTTCATCGAGTGGTTGCCTGGCGATAGGTCGACCTTCGAGGTCATAGCTGATATCAAGCTGCTGACCGAGGGCGTGATGGCTGCGACTCGGTGCTTGTATGTTGGTGACGCTTACGCTCTGTGACGCGATATAAGAAGGCACGGAAAGTTGGGGAGGTCGAGCCAGCGGATGTTACGTGACGGTATATCAGAGGGTTCAAATGTATGCTTTTTTACCGCGGTTATTTGAAGCGGATGCTGTACGACATTTGTTAGCGTCGCGCCCAGGTAGAGCGGGAAATGGCAAGTGTTTACATCCACAAATCTCACATCGCGGACGGCTGAGACTGGGTATTATGCTGCGCGACAGCCGACATACACGCAGGATTAACGCAGGTTGACGCAGGAGCGTCCTCAATTTCGCACTCGCCGACTGAAGAGAAAGAGTACTCTGGTGTGTCACTTTGACAAGGAGGAAGACGACGAGCTTACTACTGCGACCGTCTGCTGAGCGCGCACGCCGAAGACACCGAAGTGTGTACAAACACGATGACGTCATTCATTATCGGCCGCACATATCATTTGACCGTTCTGGGTGTCTATAGCAGAACACTGCTACACGTATGTTTGAACACAATACTTGAAAATAATATAATCTCGACGAACTCGATCGCGCGCGAATGCAGGCACTATATAAGACTGTCTCGTTGCACGCGATTACCCGGCGCACTCTTATATTTCAGCCTGCGAGCTCCACGTCTATTGACGCTTTCGCCGCCGGTCGCGCTCACGTCTTACGCCCCCGCTCTGGTCTCAAATATGAGTGCCTACAGCGGTCGCTCTCCCCTGCACCCTGACAAGTAAGGTCATCCACGAGCTTGCACAGCGACAGAGGCTCACATCGTTCACAGTTTCCCATCTGAACTCCTGCGTCACATCGTGCAATCTTGCGGCATTGTCGCCTTACTAGCACTGCGGAAGACCAACCGCGATCTATACGCGCACGTGCACGACGTCCTCCGCCTTGATCGCCGCAAGCTGCTCCTTCACTACGTGCCCAACCCCGAGCTGCTGTGGGAAAGTATGGACGAGACGAACGCGGTCGTCGGAGGGAGAAGCGCTCTGCTGTTTCTTCTACGAACTCAAGACGGGTTACCGGCTACGCTGGACATCTATGTCTCTTCTCTCCATGGGGACAGACTGGTGCAGCTGCTGGAAGAAGACCTCGACCTTCACTTGACTTCGGTCGAGGAGACGTGGGACAGGCTGCAACGCAACGTCGCGAAGGCGTCTACATTTACCGTATCCGCCGACCGTTTTATCACCGTGCACACATCAAAATCCATATCCCCCTTTGACCCCATAGCCATGTCACCTCTCACCGCGCTCATCAACTGGGTCTCGCCCCACGCCTTCGCATGCGGGTATCCAACGCTCACATTGAGACGGCGCACGCTCGCTCCCCCCCTTCGTCGTCGCGACTGGGCCCTCCGCGCGTATTATCGACAGCTGGACAACCTTCAGTTCGACATAGCATCGGAGCCTACGTCATGGGATGACTACGCCGCAAAGGTACCTCAACCCCCGAACCCAGCCTGGCGTGCGTGCCTACGACAGTGGTTCGTCTGCCCATCTCAAGGTCGCTTTTTCGGAGACGCGGGATCTGTCCTTACGATGTTCGATCTTGTCAACGCGAACCACTCGTATATGAAGCAGCGACACCAAGCTCCTTACGGTGTCACAGTAGCCTGGCGTATCCTAACATCCCACCGACCCTGTGATGGACCATGCAGCATGCTCGACCCCATCGTTCCGGAATCTCTACTCACTGTCCCAGTAGTGATAGTCGGCGATGCCTTCCAGTTACGCTCTATGCACGATCCTACCGCAATGTATGTATGATACGCTCGCCACGATACACTTAGACACGTATGCTTTTGTTTAGATAGACCTTACGAGTTTCCTGCGCGTTAACACAATACCAAGCTCATGTGCATGTAAATGAAGTCCCAATTTCCGCAGTGATACCGCGGCCGTGCGCGCACTACGATTCAAGTCACGCTGGCGAAGTACGGGCAGTACTGTGCCTAGGACGATAAGGCGAAATAGTGTAAACGCTTACGAGATGCACGCACCAACCACGCAAGGTACGCGATGAATCGATGAGGCTTGGCTACCCTGATCCGATGGTAACGCGTGCTCGGGCGGACACGACAAGACAATAGGAATTGATTCAGCGGCGTACACGCGAGAAGTACAAATCTGACATAACAGCCACTAGTTGGACAGGTGCACGAGCTGGGACTGGCCATGGGTAGAGGGAGGGCGATCCTGGTCTTCGTTGTTCGCTTGAGAAGACTCCGGGGGGAGGATAAGTTGAAGGGGTTCGGTGGTGCGGCGGTTTCGCGTAAAGACTTGCTGGATGTCGGCGTCGACGACAATACTGCCCTGCCATTCGAATAGGTATATGGCCATGCATATGACGAACTGAACAGCGTGACGCTATGTAAGGAGAGATGTAAACACGAGCTGGGACTGAGCGTGTACGCACCGGTGCCCCGCTGAGGGTGCGATGAGATACGAAAAGGAACATCGGACGATCAAACGGATCGCTCGGCCCATAGAACTCCATGTTTTGACGCCGCGGCGCGTCGATGACTACGTGCTGCAAGTACGGCAGTCGAGCGACAGACGACTTCACTTGGTGCCAGGTAAACACGGAGGATACAGAATCGGTGTCGGAAACTTTCACGACGACGTTGACGAGTAAGTGGCGCTGTAACGAGGTAAGGCGTGAGCGGTACCCAACCTAGAAGTGCACGCAATACATGCCATGAACAGCGGATCGGAAGGTTCGGCCAGTCGCTGGATGTATATGGGGAGCTCGAGGACAACACCGTGTCTTGGCGGAAGCGACATGGCGGAGGTACGTGGGGCGACGAGGTGGTAGTGCTGCGATAACGCTAAGCCTTAGAGGCATCCTCAACTTATAGGTCCCTGCGCGGTCACACACAAAGGAGAGTCATTAACAGCGAACGAGGTATCGCAATAAAACTGACCATTATGGGAACGGTTGATACACAGGAGCGCGAGTCGCATTATTAGCAGCGGACGAATGTTAATCCCGCTGAATGTGCGGCATCGGAGGATAGGCATGCATGCCGAAGTTCGATGAGAGCCTAACCAAAACGGAGGAATGAATGCTTTGCGCGCGTTCTAGAGTTTTACAAGACGACGGTAACGCGGTACGATCTGCCAAGACCTCCTACTCGTTCAAGGGGCCTAGCTAGTTCCTAGAGCGGCACACTTTGTTGCTGCGGCGGATCTGGTTGAGGATGCTAACGGAACGGCGTCAGCTCCGCGTATAATATCTCACCAAATCGGATACAAACATACTGGGAGACGATATACGGAACGAGCCGCTTGTCATGCTTCGTCAGGTTCACATAACCCTGTTTGAACATCGCGCGGCGTAATACGAGCATATCCCCTTCCCAGGGAACGTTCCGGTCATGGCGTCGTTGTAAGCGCCCCCGTCGATCCAGCGTCTTGGTGCACACAAAGACGATGTAGGTGGCCGCGGACGAGGACAGTTTCATGAGATGCCGGTGAACGAGTTGAGATCCGCGCATTATGCCGTCAAGAAGCGGCACTTCGAAGCCTTCATCGAAGTTGAAGTGTTGTAGGGTGACGAAGACAGCGCGGGGCCGGCTGCCGCTGACGCAGTATGCGCCCGTTATTTTTCTAGTCTGCACATGATCAGTTGCATCGGCTATACCATAAGAGTGTTGCTGACAAGACGTACTGTAGTGATCATGATGTCCGAGTCCGAGTCGAAAGAGCCGAGGAGAGGGTTTAACGAAATCGTAACACTCGAGCTGCTGTAAGAAGAATATGCTGCTCACTCGGGTGACTACTTATACTGACTCAATAGTATCCATGCCCACGGGAAAGGACATAATTTGGGACGAGAACGCTGGGCCTGGTTTGCAAATGAGACGGCATAGAGGGTAGAGGGGAAGACGACGAATGCATTCAAGCGCTAAAGTGCATCGCTCAAGCCGGCCCGATAATTTGCAACTATTTGGCCATATGGTTGCGCAGATAACCAAACATAGACACGATACGGGGCGCTCGCGTCCGTACGCGTCGTCGTCTCGCCACGACTGCTACGAACACGGGGTCCATCTGCTTATCGTCTCGTCAACCCTCCGATGGCCGTCTGTGTTATCAGATATGTTGCGCGTTGCCAGATATACCCCAAGATCAGCCAAATCGCCAGACCGTAAAATGCGAAAATAGGGAGTCTGCATTTGGAACCATACAACTCCTACGCTAATAGAAAACACGCAGACGGCAGGTTACAACGAGCCAGTGAACTTATCCTCCGAGGAGTGTAGAACAGCACGAGGAGATTTGAAAAGAAGAGAAACAGAGGTGAGACGGAAACTGCAGTACCAATTGTCTCCGATACGGGGTACCGCCCTTTCGTTCCTGGGCATGCGCACGCAATAGCTCTCCGCTAACACAACATCCCCGATGGCTAGACCAGACAGTCCTATCTGGCGCATGCCCTGCTTTGAGCCGAAGCTCTCGGTCGCGTCGTAGACGTCTTTGAAGAAGCACTGATCCGCCAAAATCAAGCATTGTCAGCAGACGACTCACAAGAACACAGCAGTTACGCATACCGGCTCGTGCAACCCGCTCGTCTCGTTGCGCGATGCTTCGAAGACGCCACTATCAAACCCTTCATGCACGTAAGCGACGCATCTCCGAATTAGTGAAACACTTACAAGGTCTAGGCCTCCCCATCTGTATTAGCTTAACCATGAAGGAGCTATCGATAGCACGCAAGAAACTGATCCTCAGGATCGTCTCCGCCGAGGGTGCTCGACCAGATATGCTGCACGACATATCCGCGACAGTCCCGACGACCCAAATCTTGATCGGGCGCATCGTAACCGGCTGGCAGAGGACGTGAGCGTTCGGCGGTGTTCCCCAAGTAGATGCGCGTGGTATCTGAGATACGGAGTATATGGCTAGCTCGTTATGGGTGAACTCGAGAAAGCGTCGGACTCGTCTGCAAACCTCGTTATCAACTACTCAGAGATAGGTTCACAGTCCGTAGCTTACCGCTGCATGTCCTCGGAAGTCCACGCGGGCATGCTGATGGCGTACGGGTCCAACAGCCATCCGACCGCACGGCTGGTGCGCGGTACCACTTGTCCACTGTCGGTACGCGTACGTGTTTGAGACCTATGATACAGAGAGTCAACCTCTCACGTCGGAACGGGAAGGCACAACAATACTGACTGCGTAACGACAGCACCTGGCCGAACCGGCAAACGCGTGTCGTATATGATGTTGGAGGACATAGTAGGAGACGGCGAAAGGGCGTACGACAATAGGTTGCAGAGTAAGTCGAGCATCCGCCCTCAATTTATATGATCACTTTATCCTCACCGTCTTATTAGCACCTTAAACCGCGAACATGATCCATACCGCATGCTGTAATCTCGCGTCACAGCATGTGAGGGTCGGCTTCGCAGTCCCTCTGTACATCAGGTGAGTCGCCTGGCGGCCTACATGGTCGGCGAGCGTTCCCACTATTTCGGTTATCGAAGTAGCGTATGTTGACGGTCCTCTTACAGTCGGCGTTGCGATCTCCATATCCGCATATGGGAAAGGGCGGATGGCAGTGAAAACATTTCTCCCGGCGCGCACACAACATCTAGATCTGACTACGATCCCGATCCGCGTTCTAAAGATGCAACGTGTAATAAGAATTTCATCCTGCTCAGCCACAGATTGACAACCTGTACCCTGGAACTTTGTAGTAGGTCGTGTGAAGCCATGATGCATGGCGCAATACTGACGATAGCCTTATCATAGGTCACTCGCCCTGCCTTCTTTGCGGGCGCGGTGGTCGTACGCACGGCCCAGCCTTCACTTGCCGCAGCAAAAACACAGTCGTAACTAAAGATGAACTAGGTGAAGATAAGCCGTTCACGTAACCTATACATTCTGACGCCACGACCCGATAAGACTATGGGTCCTGATATCAAGCGTTGTCCCTGCCTGATACGCTGCTATCGGCGCCCTCGTTCGTGCTCGTCGAAGTCGAGATGATCCGCGTGGTGCGTCTCACGGTTCTGAGATACCATCTGCCATACGCTTCGCGGACGTATACGACCAGAATGACAGCATACTAGAAGGTAATCGTCAACTCAATCAACACTCCGATACGACGTGGATAAAATCTCACCCCTCTGCCTTCTTCATCGATCCTCTTCATCCTAATCTTGATCGGACAGCGGGGGATGTTCCACGGGATGCGCACCTCGTACCCGTAGTCCACGCGGATGACGAGGTCGGCCACGGTCTCCGAAAAGGCCAGCGCGTTCGTGTGAAGGCGCCCGATGTACGACATCCCATACCGAGGCGAATTGTATAGCCTCCATGTTACGTCTTCGAATCCGCTGCCAGTGCTCTGATCATACCACATATCAGGGCCGCTCTTTCCGGGACGCGAGGCTCGAACCAACATACCTGACCGCTCATATCTGTAAGCGCAGTCGTTGCGGATACCTAGCCGGTGACTTATGTCAGCCACAGTCTACGTTCAAACACAGCCCAGACGGCGACCTTTGTGCAACGCAGTGTCGATACCGGCAAGAAAATGTGGGACGAAGAAGACGTAGAGGTGAGGTGCGAAGTGCAGGAATTGTCACTGGCTAACAGAATGCAGGAATCTGTGGATGCTCTCGTCATACCCGCCATCGGGGAGCCTTATATCCACAACTTGAAGGCCCAACTGTCAGATGGACGTCGCGAAGCACAGACGCTGGGCGCATCAGCATGTTCGGCGGCCCGCACCATATCAGTACAGCGGCCAGGTGCCTACGGGCGTGTAGCAACGTTCGCGATATGGCCAGTATCAGCAGGCCAGGGAGGCCCACTTAACCGCTGGGTATACAGTCTTATCGGCTCCCCAATCTACCATGGGAAGCTGATCGTAGCCGGGGTCGACTCTAACTTCGACCTGGTGTCTGTAGAGAACGGGGACGTTCCGGCAATTAAAAGAGCCGTACAAAGGTGAGCTTCATTGCGGTACGTTTACAGCAGTAGCGTACTCATCCTAACTGACCGGTAGACTGTTCGCAGATGATTAAACATGTTAGTTATACAACATGTACGTAGTAGTGATGCATACCGAGCGTGGCAGTATCGTAGCCTTCCACATCCTTCGTTGAGACGCGGTCGGACCAGAGATGGGCTACAGACGCCTTGCCGCTTGCGACACGCAAGCATGCGCTGACCGCGTCATAATCCGCGATCGTAACGGGCGTTCTGTGAACAGCAATGGCATGGGGCGATATGCCGTCTTATCAAGGCTCGTTGCAGGCGCTCGTTTCAGGGCAGCGCGCTATAGGACAACGTCCATAACAAGATCAGCGGAAAAGTAACCAATCAGTCCACACACACCTGCAGCACGCATGGGTACCAAGATAAACGGTGTATGACATCTATTTGTTTTGGCGCAGGTAGGGCCGGATACAGAAGCTCTATGACATGCTAAGGAAAAGAGGTAGAAACAATTTATGACAATCACGAGACATGTTCGGAGCGCGAAGCTTTCTACACAACGGGCGCGTCCCCACCATCAGACGATGACTCGCTCTCGACGTCGTCGCCGCTCTCGTGCAGACGACAAACGCTCACGATGTCAAAGCGAACCCTCCAGCTACCCCATTCCGTGAGGAAGTATTGCGCCTTACCTGTCTCGGAGTCAGCGCGGAACCGCACGATCTTGCACTCGACGAGAACGAGGTCGCGGTAACCGATGTCTTTGGCTGACAGCTTGCGCATGATGCTCTTCGGCCCGTAACGCTCTGAAGCGTCGTAAACACGGGCGAACTCGTACGGCTGCGCAAACCCGAGTGAGGAACGGTGCGTGTATCGCGCAGAAGATGCGACTCACAACAGTGTTCCGAGAGCTCTTAACTCGGCGCGTCTGACGCCTGCCGGCCTCGATGATGCCGACTTGCAGCTCCTCGGCTGAGAGCAAATACAAATCAGAACAATATAGCAAGACAAAACAGCGGCGCATGAAATTCACCTTTCTTGACATTGGCCGCTAGGCTTCTGATAATCCTGTGTCCAGTCGCGACGTCTGCGTGAAACATCGGCTTCACGGCGACCCTTACGAACTTCTGAGGCTGTTCGAGCTCGTTGAAAAAGGACGCGTTCTCAACCTCTCCGAGGATGAAGGTCACGATGGGCTTCCCGTCGTTACACAAGACGTCGTCTAGTTTGTCGTCCCTCGGACCCCACTTCGCCGAGCGAGGCAGTCGAGTAAGACCGTATCGGTTGCTTGCAGCGTCCGCCATCGTGGACAGATTCCGCACACGGCTATAAACAGATGTCAGCTTAGAACGCGAATACAACACGTGCGCACTTACTCGAGCAACTCGTCAGGGTAATCCAATCCAAACGGACTGGTTGGCCACTCTGGAGAAGGAGCTCGCTTGGTCTTCGAGCCGACTTGACGGACCGGCTTCGGATTCACCGACTGAGGGTCTTGGGTGTTGCGGGTCTCAGGGAGAGTGGTAGAAGACGCAACGCTCCCAGAATCGGGTGTAGATGATCTTTGCGTAGGGGGTGGTTGAGACGGCGAGCTGTCGTTGGAAGAGGAGCTCGTCGTCTGGGCGGGTCTATCGTCGAAAGAAATCGGTCAGCTGATGTATCAGCGCGAGACGAAAGCACTGACGGCACGTCCGAACTAGCGAGTCTGCAACGAAGCGGTATGCATTAGCAAGATGACGCGCTGCAGAACCAGAGACTTACTGTTTGCTACCAGAGGAAGTGTTCTTGCGTTTAGAAGGCTCGGATGCAGCGGAAGGCGTTCGCCCCTTGTCACGAGAGTCTCCGGTGGCCATTAGAAGGGTTGGGGAGCGGATGCGATTCTGGGACCCTACCGAATCGACCACCACCTTTTTAAACTGACACAGAGGCGCCTAGGATACGCGGCGCCGTCGTTTCGTCGCAGCAGTGTGTCATCAACTTCTGCAGCAGCCAGGACATGAGTTTCTCCGTGACGTGAGCACACCAGAGGACATATTTGCCTGATATAATCTGCCAGATACGACCCGAGATGCGATCGGCCGCAACCAGTACCGTGTTGGCAAAGAAGCAGATCCTCACATATCATACCGTTATCGCGCGCACGATAGAGATGTTGTGGGGTTGCGTTACATTTCCAATAACAAAGATCCTCTCCCCCGATGGTACAGAGGCATCATGCCACCAGATTGAGATCTGCTAAAACGTTCATGACGGATTAAGTATTGCAAGAACGACAGCGATATGCTGGGCCTTGCCTCAAATAGCCACATGGGAGACAGAATACAGCGACTCACTGGAGGATCTTGCACTTGAGAGTGGTATATAATCTTGTGCATGGCATTTTTGCGTAGGAGCAAACTCCGTGTTCTTGTTCACCGTTCGCGTTGCAAGATGTCATACTTCATGTGTACGTAGTCATTGCAGGCACACGTAGTCAGAAGCGCATACGCTCACTTTGTCCGCGTAGCCAACGCCGACGTTCTGACTCGTACCCTGTGGTCCCCACTTCTAACTGAGCGGCTGCCAGCTATCACTCCGCCGTCGGTATTCGCCGATTGGCAACGCGTCCCCCACGACTACGATGGGCTGTGCTCCTGGATGTTAGTCAACAGAACAGACGAGGGCGTGAGGGCGACGCACCCGTATGTGCTTCTATACTCTCCAACGGTATGCCCTGTGAAAGGGGAGGACGTTCGCGTTGTGTTGCGGTTCCATGGGGTGGTAGAGTCGCTGAATATTTCGCCTACGGGCAATTATAACGGGTGAGTCAGAAAGTATAGTGGCAACGTAAACGCGCTGAATGGAATCAGCCGCAAGGAAGCGGCGCCGAGAGCGGTCCAGTTCCTATCACTCACCGGCTCTTCGTGGAACCTGCCGTTCGACGACCAGCGCCGCTCTCTGGAGAATATCCGCGCGTACGTCGGGACGGTGCTCAACTGTACGGTCGAAGACACAACTCGTCGCCCGGGCACCATATACTTCCAGCGCCTGGTGTTCACGAAGGTTCGTCACGCTGTCGCGTTATCGCGTTACCGGTGGACACTGATGTGATACGTTATACAGGTTCGGAGAGACGCACCTTCGGCAGTTAAGTCGGCGCTGGTGTATGGAGACGACCCGCACGGGTGGGCTTCCGCTATACAGAACGACTGGGTGGTAGGTCACAAGATCTTCACCGCCCTATACGACGAGCAAGGCAAGCCCACGAAGAAGCCCTACACGATTATACGAGTGGGTGACTTCGTCGAGGTTAGCGCTTCTGTCGACATCATCAAATATCGCAAGCGCAGCGGATGGGCCACAGAAGCTCGGCTGAGCGTTCAACAAGTCATACGCGTAGCTGATAAGGCGACGGTAGAGGTGAGTAGCATACCAAATAAAACCCGCGCGACGCACCATGCTTACAAATACCACCTAGATGGCGCACCCGCCCCCCCCGAGCAACCGAGTCGTCACGGATCAGCAGGCAGCGGCTCACATTTTCGCTTTAGTGGGCACGGCCTCCGTACAGCAAGACGATCCGAATGCGATGCAGACGTAGAGGGTCGTGGGAGTAGCATTTGACTTTCGCGTATAGACTAGAACGCGAAAAACAATTAGTCTTTAATATAGGCGGCACAGGTTGGACTAACGTTTGTGATTATCGCGAGACCGTCGTGTTCGCCAAAGCTTTCATAGTCGACCTATCGAAAGGCAATCAGGTATTACAACAACGATAGGCTCAGCGAATAAATGGCTCGAAACTGCGCATACCAGGTATAGTACGCCCACGTCACGCACTCGCCAAAAAGTACACAACATGGGACAGCTGACGTCCGCGCGCGTGACATAGGTCAGCATCTGCTAAGGACGACTCCCTGGCACAATTACGACCGGTGGATATACCATCGTGATACCAAACCTGGCCCTCTAAATCGACAAACCTGCAGGTAAAATGGTCAGCTCCCCAATAGATAAGACCTCGCACCGACCACTTACACAACCGTCCGTTCACGTTTAGCATAAGCTCGCGGTCAATGTCCAGGTGCATCGGATGCCCTTGAGGATATAGTTCTGCACACACTATAGGTGGAACCTTGTCAGTCACCAGGGATACAGAAGTATCCATCGCGCACCGTGTACACGTGTTGTCCGACCCTCCACACAGCACACCGGCTACCCGAGCAGACAGAGTCCTGTTGTCATCGCGAACGTCTCGCAGATCATACCGTACGTCTATGTACACCAAACCGGTGGACAGAGTTTGTCGCGCTTCATTGGCTCCAATAACGATATTCGTGCAATAGCGACACCTCCGCACGCGGTATCCATATCCTCCGGGTCGTCTTACTAGATGTTCTATAACATCCGAGACCGCAGCCAGAGTCGCGCCACGACGAGGAAACCGAGCAGCGTCCGCGGCAGAGAAGAAATCTCGGAGCACGTCACGCTGCATCTCCATTTCCGATGGATGTTCGTTGATTGACCTAAAGCACCGGACGGCTTCGTCGAACGAGGACGAGACGTTTGAAACCCGCAACGCAAACTCGACGCTGTTCTCCGAATACAAGTTCCATAAGATAGTGAGGATGCTGTCGTACGCGCAACTGTAATCCGCACTGTCCCACACGAAACCCGACGGTTGGACCCGACCGGCGTGGCGAATCCCGCCAGTGACGTTACGGTCTACTCGTCGCGCTACACGCTTACTCGGGCGACTTGTATCCCATATAGTCTCCTGTACGGAGGCTTCAGCCTTGCGTTTCATGGCTGACGTCTTCCCTCTACGTTTGGATCCACGTGACAGCATCTGCCACGGTTCTGGTTTCTCTACATGCTGATCTGTCTTGTATGACCGCCAGTCGAGCGCAGGATGAATATGAGGTGGACAATAAGCACTGGACATCACTCGAAGAAACGTGCTCACAGCTTCCGACCTGTATCCTCGACTCACTGACGCAGGGAGCTTGTCCTCGTAAGCGAGCCGCGTGATATCGTCGAGTATCTCGAAGTCGACGAACTCCCGCCTCAATGGAGGCGACAGACCGCCGACCATTTTCCGCTCATCGAATTCACCCAGGATTACAGTACCTTCTAGGGATGCGCTACGCGAAAGGCATGTATACAAAGCTTGACAAGTCCGACAGAACTCGAGGTGTACTGGATTAAAAGAACGCGTGAGACCTTGGGATGCAAAATCTGACATAGCAAAATTAGGAAGCACCATCACCTGTTCCCTGTCTATATGAACGTGCTTTGTTGAGTAAGGAAGGACGCATTTAACACGCGCCTTCGTACGCGGTATTGGAACGACATTGGGTGGCAGGCCTTCGACGTGTACCTCTTTAGGAGGGTTCAGCAACTTCACAAAAAGCACTTCTAGCACATTAAAGCCGTTAGCGTCTGTCGTCGCGGTCCAGTCGTAAACTATACCCTGCGCACCGTTTGTTGCACACAACTCTGTCGCCTCATTATTTTTGAGCAATACTGGCATACCCTTTGCGAGCTTTAATGTCCCCGCGTGATGCTCAGTCATACAGGGAGAGATATCCCAAAGTACCTGCTGTATTTCGCGATGAATAGTGTTACTAGATCGAACCGGATCCAAAGACATCCCGGTCTCTCGTTGTTGGCTACGCACAGATTGAGTAGCGCGTTCAATCGCCCATGAGTCTACCGAGCGAAATTCCATTAGCGACTGCCCACTGCGCGCAGCAAACACCATGGAGCCTACCTCGTTTATTGCATCCCGATGAGAGTTTCGTGCCGTGATTACTGAAGCGTAGTGCAGTCGTTCGAGGTCAAGACCAGCGGGTTGAGCTGCAGAAGAGAAGACGCCCACGACACGTGTTCGAAAGAGCGCTAAGTCTTCGCTCGTGCAAGCTTTGACGCGCAGGTTATTCAACGCGCGCCTAAACATTTTGTCCGCATCTGACATACCTCGCTGCCTCATGTTCTGTCTAAGTAACACAACGGTCGTGAACTGCCTCCAAATAGCCTGACCTATAGCATTCATCTGACCTTTCATTGTTTGGGACGAAGACCACCTCTCGACTCGGTCGCTATACAAGGGCAACTGCCCTACTCCTGGCGGGGGTAGCTGGCCGAAGTCGCCGGCAACGATGATATGACAGCCACCAAACGGTAAAGTAGGCCGATTCAGCGCAGCCGCAAGCTGGGCACTAACTACGTAAAATGCTGCGCAGGATACCATTGAGATCTCGTCGAGAAATACGACATCCACACCTTCCAGGTTCCCCCGTAAGCGAGATAGCTTGTTCTGGTCCAGATCTATGGAAGACTCTGCATCGCGTCCAATACACAATGCTGAGTGATAGGTGCTTCCGTCAACATTACACGCTGACGAACCCGTAGGCGCAAGTATCAGCAGTCTGCTTAACTCGCCGCGACGGTGCATAAACGCGGTCAGTGCTCGCAACACTTGAGATTTACCTGTACCCGCCATCCCTCCCAGATACATCCGCAACTGGATTGCACTCCTATGAAGGACCGCTTTTGCGATAATCATGAAAGCCCTTTCCTGCTCAACGTTCAGCGAGTACGCCGCGACTGTCTCCGCTAACATCGCTGTACTGCTATCTTGTAAAGGTGCGTCTATATTGATCCCCTTCAAATCATGCTGCGTCACTACAGAAACCATGTCCACATGTGACATACTCCCAACGCTCGCAAGCCGCTCGTCAGTCGTTGCCAAATCATTGTCGGTATAACATCTACGCGCACGCCGTTCCTCTATTACCGCTTCTTTCGCGCGCGTAACGCGCTCTTTCCAAATCTCGCTCCTCAATTCGCTGACTAAAACTCGATCTTCTACAGGAACATTTACAACTTGCGGAAGGGGCTTTGTGTACCCGCAAGAATTAAGCAGTACCTTCATATATTCCATCTCTGCCTTTTTCCGACTGCTTTCAGGGTTCACATCGGCATCTCCGCATTCAAGCAACTCTAGAATATCGTGCTCCGTATCGTTCAGCTCGACACCATCCGGCATTTGCTGCTCGACGCCGTCACCACCGCGACCGGCAAAAACCGGAACGTCCCCGCTCGAGGCTCGGCGCTGCGATGCGTAATCATCCCTGGCATCAGCACACTCGTAAAGTACGTTCATATTCTTCATGACCGTGACATGTTGACCATCAAAACCTGCACAATCAAATGCTTCCGCCCAAGAAGTGCACCCACGGAGTAAGTCAGAACCTTTACGCCAACCCCGCGGAAAGAACAAGGCAAGCATAGTGGCACAATACAGCTCGCGATCACCACGATCTCGTCTCGGGAGCACGCCCCCTGTAAAATTAATCACGTATCTGAAACTATCGGGCTTCCGACGCACGCCGTGAGTACGATATAATGGATGTTTTGATTGAAATGCATACACCGTGGACTCGTCATACGGTATGCGGCCCATGTCCTCATCCAAACCGTCATCGGTTTCCTCATCATCGGACGACTGTGCATCATTTTCCACATTATCTTTCTTCCGTTTCCGCACGACATCTGTGCACCTCAGGTATTCATAAACGCTCATGTGCTCAAATTCTGCAGGTCGAAAGATGTAGTCGTTCACTTTGCTCAAGCCAACCACCCGTTTTTCCGTCACGGTCATCAACAGCTTGTCATCACTTCCATCCGGGTTTACAAGGACATTGTGCTCGGAATCTACCATAGCGCGTTTCAGGTACGTGTACCAATACAACACTTTGAACTCACGGTTCGTGTAGTGGTCCGGATTGCCCAGGAGATAGCTACACGCGGCGGGACCTCCAATCTCGCGCCGCGCGCTCAAGAGGTTCACAACCTTTGTGATAACCCGTCTCGCTACCTCTTCACTCGAGGCCGAACGCTCTTCGATGTCGGTGCGTCGTTCTAATACCGCTTTAACCGCTTCAAACACAGAGTATGTTTTAAGAGGAGATTTAGTGATGTAATCGGTCACATACGCTACCACCGCTCTAACTTGCGTCCCAGATAGCAAGCAAGTTACGTCCGTGTTACAGCGCAACACATAAGACAATACAACATTGTAAGTATTGATCCATGCGTCCTGTTTTTTGAAACTAATTGCACCCGTAGCAGGGTCAACAGATGTTTCATCTCGCAGCTCCCGAGGAAAACGCGCCTTGCAATAAGGCGGGTCGCCTCGCAAACACCCCTTACGATGTCGGGGATCATGTCTATTCGACAAGTACACGATCTCATCGCTCTCCTCACAAACTTCGCGATACCATGCTTCGTCGGTGACTGCTGCGTCTCCTCCGTCCACGTTCCCTGGTAAGGTAGTGCATGGATCGCGAAAACTGCCTTCGACGGCTTCTCTTTCCATTCCGCCAAACACATCACCGGAGGCGCGTGCATCATCGCTTCGCCTGTCTGCTATACGCTTACCTATTACCGAATCTGTGGACAGCGAGTACTGACCTTGATGACAACTCTCTAACCACGACGTGAGCCTTCCGCGAAAGTCAGCATCCGCGAGAACACGCTCTCGAATTTCTTGGGGACTGAGACTATTCTCAATCCAAATCAGCGCATGTAGATGCAAGGTGAGCCGACCCTGTTCCTCGACTGTCCCGTAATACGATGAAGTCTTACCAAACAAACCGGGCCTGTCGCGATCATCCCCCACCCGCAAAACCTGTTTAACAAATGTTCGCACCATCAAATCAAAAAAACGCGCACACGCTACCGGGTTAGAAGCGATTGCTCTCAGACGACTGCCAGCGCTCGGTAAGTCCGGTGCACTATCTGTTAAATCTATAGGCTCTCCGCAGTAATACAAACACACAGGATGTTTGAAGTCTACCGGAGCGAATGTTACGAAGAAGGTGGGTACGCCATACTCCACGATCAACGACTTTATTTCGCTCCTCTGATATTTTCTTCTTGTCAGCGAGCCCGGAACACGTCCGCCTACATAGTCAACAAGACTCAGCAGCTCTAGGCACTGCTTCTCTTCCGACGTATACACCTCTTGTCTGATACCATTCCTTCCGTTTTCGATCAAGCGGTCAAGAGTGCTCTTATCTACGCTTAAAATCTTGGCAGCAGCACTTTTGAAGTTAGATCTTTCCGTCAGCAAATAACCTCCTGTGGTACTTGCCCGAATCTGCTCCTGGTTGTATGCAATGAAAGGAAAGTACCTATCCGTTTGAAATCGGCGGTCACTAAACATCAACCGCGCTCGTATCTGCTTTACTCTCTCCACAGCATATTTCATTCTCGAATTTCCCAGCCCGCCTAGACCGTACGGAAACAGCCACGGAAACAGCCTCGGAAACAACTGAGGATTGTTGTACATGGACGACGGCTTCGCCGCATGCCCGTAGGCCAACACTCCGCCCCCGGACTCAAAATGTTTTAGTGCGGCTGCAACCTTTTGATCTCTACTCATCTCTACGTACTCCGTTTCAGTCAAACCTTGCACGGTAAACGAGCACTCTCCCTCAACCAAACCCTCGTTATCCCGACCACCGTATCCTGGTTGCGATTCGGAAGGCAAATCGCCTTCACCTGCGCGGTATACAACGCATACAGGCGGTTCATCATCTGTATACCGCGCGAGGTTCTCGTACGAGACTGACACTTCCGCGTAGTCGCAATGGTTTAAGATCAACCACCTCAAGGCATTGAGAACCACGCTCCGCCTTACGATAAACGGCGTGCGCTTCAAGTCCGCAGGCATCGGCTTGCAAGGTCCCACAAATATTATTGCCAAAAACTCCGCCAGTTCATCGGGGGACGGCGGAAGGATGTCGTACATTTTACCCACCGGCTGCGCATACACCACAGCGTTAGCAGTCATCTTGTACTGACCCTTTGTCACCTTTGCTACGCAGACATTATGCCTTTCCACCGCGACCAGCAGCTTTTCGATGAAATTCAAACGCCTTAATTCCTCAGGCACGTCGCCTACCCACAGGCCGTTAGCCAAGGACAGCCTCGGTAACCGCCCATTTTGCAGCGCGGCCAAACAGTCTTCGCATACACATAGATATCCGTTCGCGTCAACCCCACCGTGAAGTATAGGACCTGCCATCTCTGCAACAGGATCTTGCACCGACCTCCGTTCTTTTCGACTCACCCCGCAACCAGGACGCAGAAGAGGACTTAAATCGATCTCGGTAGGACGAGCCCTATGTAAAACAGACTCCGGCGTTAACAACCCACATACATTACAGGGCTTCTCGTATACCTCCCGAGCACTGGTCGCTTGACTCCAGTCGTGCACGATACCTCTCAAATCCCGCACAGTAACCGGCCTTGGGGGAAACTCGCTATCCGTTGATCCTGCTCGTAACACATCGTCAGGTCGTCGTACCGAGAACACGCACAGAGAACCGGAGCAAGGTAAGCCTTCGCAGACGTGAGCAGAGACCGCACTCACCACTATTTTCATGTCTACATCGTCTTTCAGCACGATTCCGTGAGACCGCAGACACACCAAAAACACAGACTTTGGGAGTTCGATCATCAGATCTCGAAGCGGAATTCGAAACACGAGCACGCACGCAGCACCGCTATGCCTGGCCTTCAAGTCGTTGTATTCAACTGATGCTGGTACCACACTCCGGAAATCCACTCGTTCAGCGCTCTGTAAGCAGTCCGGTTCTCCGTAAATGCACTTGTACCATGCTAACCACTTCGCACTCACAACAGTGTCTCCTACCGTAATACTTGACATGGAAGCGGGTCGAACAGGCATAACAAACCAGCTGAACACTTCGGAACAGTACGTATCACACACGTGCGAGCGTAAAATCTGTTTTAACCCAGCCACATTTCTATGCCCGCGCGCGACTACTATACGATGGCTTTTAGCGAGCGCCACCAGATGCTGGAAAGGCAGCACATTACTCAGAAAATCGACAGGTAACGCCACAATCACGCGAGCGCCATGCTCACCTGCTGACCCTTCCGGACCAGACACGAAACCCCCAAATTCCAAAGATTGCTCCGCACTCAAGCGCGAGAGAGAACCCGCTACAACACGGTAACGAAGCAGGTCGCCAACGCGAACCTGCGGCGATCGACGCCCCGATCCTCCACCTTTCAAAGTGGGACCCAAACCGACGACAGGCTCAACGCCCACGCGGGACAAAAGCCTCCTCGTCCACACATACAACACCGCAATCATCCATACCACCGCCACAACGGCAGCTCCATTCAAAATGCGCATCCGCCCACAGAGCGTAGCCCCGCCATCGAGCATGTAAACATCCAGCCCACAATCCATTGGTTTCGCTAGTCGAGCTTATCAGATACGCAGCTTTGAGTAAACGCAATACCCAAGCGAAGAGGTAACGCCTCCACGACGTCATCAGCTCAGGCCTATATAAACCCCTTCCCATAAACTGTACAGTTCTTCGGATTTATCCGAGCCGCGATATCGGTGTATTTCCATATTAAGCACTGCCATCAATCGGTGTAGCGTACCTATAACGTAATCACCCTACGGACGTTCAAGATGATAACCGATTCCCTAAAGTGGAATCGGAATTAAGAATGAAGTATTCATCAACGGGGACTAATAGTATCTTACGACGCCCTTCTAAACTTATATCATCCGCGGATGCGACGAACTCCGAGTCGCATACTACCGGAGTTCTTCACCCTGCTCCTGACAAGCCCGCTGGGAGCAACACTGGCCGAGGGCGTAGATCGTGGCGCGAGGCAGTAATCCGACTTGCCAGTCATGGTTGGGAGGCCCAGGAGATGGTGTTCAACGAAGGCGGCATCGGATGCACAGGCCCCTAGTGTTCTCCCGCGATCGGCGCCCGGAAGGACGCCTTGCGCACATTGTCCTCGGAGTAGGGCTGCACAGGTTGTTGGTCTTCGATCGAACGTAACTTCATAGATGGGCTACGGATAAACTTTGACTGCAGAGAGCGGGGCTAGTAGGGTTGGGTTCTGTCGCACTGGCAGCACACGCACACTCCGCGCACGCTCCGCGTGCACCTTGCGCCTCGAACATGCGGCTTAAGGTTATAGAAATCACGAAAATGCACTCATGTGAGCTCCAAATCAACTGTCAGGGCACTGCGCTGCGATGAGTGCTTCTGATAGGGCGCACCTCAGCGTATTGCTGTGAGAGCCACACAGTTTGCGGATGTAATGGCTACTCCGCCGAATCGGGCTGTATGGGCCGACCGCTAGACACAGTGCTGAAGCCACCTAATCTGTACGACTGCGTAAGTGAGCATTGTAACTTCGGAAAGCAGCGCTTGCCTGGACTCGGACAAGACACGTCAGAAGGACTTCGGATCGGAGGTCAACGTCACAGTCCTCATTCCGAGCGGCCTTCGGGCATGTGTGCCAGTCGAGACGCAACAGCGACTATTGCAGTTATGGTGAGTGTCTACACTTCAGGAAATGCATGTAGACTCAGTACACGAGTGCAGCTGAACCGTTGGGTGGGTGCCGGATGAGCGTCGAACGAGAAACCGTCGGCCTTCCCGATTGGGATCCAGGTAAATGTACCGGCAACTCCCCGCAACTGCAAGCTGAACAAGCCCTGAGTCGAGGCGTTAAATTCGAGTAACGCCAACTCATTGTATTTGTGTACGAGAAAAGACCCCTTTGTTTGAAGTGGTGGTATTGCGGAGACATGAAGAGGAACCTTGATTGATATGTACGTTGTACGACGTGCAGCGGATGCGAACGATGTATCAGAGCGAGGCCTATGGCCGACGTGGACGGAAGCGGATGAATGGGATGCGATGCGGCACAGCGCATTGTGGGTATGAGGGTATCGTAGCGCCGCGCGAGGAACGGAATATAGCCATGTACAGTGCAAATAAAGTGGTCGCCGATGCCAGAAGTTCCAAAGAAGCCTCAGGCTGCGGCGAATGGAAGGACCGCGCTAGCCGGAACATTAAAAGCAGGTCCAGCAGCTATTAATCACAGTCCGAGCTGTACGGCGGTCCGACAGGGCAAAAGGCGGTATCTAGATATATGAGGGGCGGGACGACATGAACCAGATGCGCACAGGCCAGTAAAGCGGAGACGGATGACAGGGCCTAAAAGCCAGAAGCACGGCGCGGCGCCTGAGAGCGAGAGGATGGCGGAGGGTGCCGGGAGGGAGAAAGCACATGCAGCCCGGGCAGTTGCGCGAGCTCGTCATGCTCGGGCGTACGCGGGTCCTCGTACGCGGACTCGTCCAGCCCAAACACCTCCGGGGGGAATTGCAAACCCTGGAGCTCCTCCGGAACTGCCGTGACGAAACAGGCAAGTAGCGTCAGCGTGCGGAACAGGTGTCCGTGGGATGCAAATACAACACTTACCCGATATACTCGACTGGGTCGCCTCGGCGGATAAGAAGAGGCCCCCGCGCTGGCCGCGCGTGACCTGCGTCGAGGAGTGCGATCGCGGGCGGCCCCAGTTGCGCGGGAGCTCCAGGGCCGCCGCGTGGTCCGGGGTGAGCGGGGGCATCTCCTCACCATCTGCATCTGATGCTCAGCATAAGTGGGGGTGCGGCGGGCGTGCTGCAGCGATGCACTCACCCAGGGACGGCATCTCTGGGGAAAATTCCCCGATCATAAACCCGAGGTATGGAGACGACTCCGAGGCCGTGCTGAGGGGTACACTCGCCCCGCGGTGCGAGCCTGGGGTGCGCGGGGCTGGCGATGGAGACGCATGGGTCCATGGCGAATTGTCCGCGGGAGAAGCATAGGGCAAGTCATAGGAAGGCAGTCGGTGATGGCAGGTCGAGGCCCCGGAGCCAGAGGAGGGCGTGCGGAAGGGTGAAGTCGTGCCGTATGGAGAGTACTGACCAGGAGTGCTAGGTGCCATCTGAGGAGTCCCACGATAGTCAGACGTAGCTGGAAGCGAGCCGTCGCGCAGTCTTGCGGGGAGAGAGCTGGGGCCCGCAGCGTTGTTGTCTAAGGCGTTGATTATGTCGGCTGCCACGGCGGTGCTTGACCGGCTCCGTAGGAAGCGCCCACCCGCCGCTTGTGTGGTTGAGACGGCGGCGGCCGGGGTGCTCAGCGTGGGACGGTGTGCTGCGATTGAAGGGCGGCGTCGCTTAGAGGGTCCGCCCGCGACACCGTCGCCTGTCCAAAGATGGTCTTCTGGGGCGGTCGGGCTTGCGGAAGGTGCATTAAGACTTGAGCGTTTGGAGCCCCCAGCTCGCTTGGCGACCTCACGCTGATCGTCGTGTGCGCGGTCGCCGGGCGCAATTGACGATGGTGGTGCGGGCGCAGGCGACTCAGCGTGCGCAGGGGTGCTGAGACGAAACTGCGCTTGATGGGTAGGCGACGGGGCCGGGGTTACTTGGAATGTGCTATTGAAGGTTTGCTGTGGCCCGGGTCCCTCTGGTGGTCGTCCAAAGAGACGGCGCGCCTGTGGAGACGAAGCGGTGTCGGCGACTCGGAGCTGTCCTATGGTGTTTCAGGACACTTACCGGTCTCGTCTTCTTGGTCATCTCTACTGCGTGTATGGTGTATGTAACTAAGCCTGCGCTGGTAGCGAGCAACGGTGTTGCAGCTGTAGGTGGATGGTGGTGGTGGGGGCTGTCAAGGTCTGGACGACCTGCCTTTTGTATGCACTGGAAAAGCCGCATACGCGTATGACGAGCATCGCCCAGGGCTGTCCCCCATGGATGAATGCCGGGTTCTTTCGACGTCCGTTCTACGCGGTATTCCACGGCCCTCCCCCCACCTCCGATCCAGCGTGCTAGATTACCGCTTGACAATGACAGGCGTGCGGTGCTCCTGACGCAAACGGCAGGCGCATCGGGAGGACGGGAACATTGAACGGCCGCGTGCGCAGAGGACAGCCCGGTCGCCCGGGAAGAGAACATGTCGTGGTGGGCGACCGGACCAAGTTGTAGACATGTTAGGCAAGTGGGCGCGCCGCGCGCCGAGAGCCGTCAACGCACAGCCATCAACCGTATGCGTGGCGCACTCGGCTATTCGCCTAGGAACGTCGACAGATATGGCAAGTAACCCAACGCGGGACATCCCGCCAGCAATACAATGGCCAGTGGTCGCGGTGGAGTCATCCAAGAGCTCTAGACCGACCCGAGTGTCCGACTGTCTTCGAACACCGCGAGGTTAACATCATGCAGGTTTGCCGATAGAGGTACATAGCAAACCACCGTCCGCGGCGCCCATCGATCGCGCTAGCGGGGAAAGCACCGCTTCTTGTGTCATATATTCAGGGGACGCCGGAAGGGAACTTCGACCATAGGCACCACTCACCGGAACGGGGTTACGGCAGCGCTGAGGGGGGGATAGACGCACGTAGACACACGCACGCACATCAAGCAGCTGCAGCACGGTTTCGGAACGCAAGACGCAGCTGCGAACAATGTCCCATTGGATACCAGCTTGCGTCCAGCCATGAGAACGAAATCAAGGTTTCATCTGCGGCAGCAATTGCGAATTGTCCCATCACGAAAACAGAGTTCGTTCGCCAGTGTCAGTCTCAAGACCATCGGCGCAGGATAGGGGCTACCTAGGCAGGGAATGTCAACTGCAACCCGGTGCCGGCACCGGCGGCGTCAAGCGTGTGCCTGCGCCGTCGTTATGTCATACGTACGATCAGCCTGACCAGTCCGCTCAGCGTGCATGGTCTCGACAGAAGCTGCACCCCACCTAGACAATTGGCATCTTCGCCGCAGGCAAATACACGATCGTCCAGGGCTCCCACGTTGCTGTCCATCGGTTTTTGACATTTGACATGTGCATCGTGCGGCTTCTCACGCAGCTCCTGCGGTCGTAATGTTCAGTGTTCTTCATTCCGTCGGAGCGTCAGCACTGCTGGCACTGGCCGAAGGATATATCAATCACTGCGTCGGGATCATCATGGGCGGTGCTCGGACTTACAGACGACAAGGGGTATGGGACTGGGCTATCGATCATCACCAAGTAAGTTACCGAAGACACTGACGGTGGAGTAGTATGCACTGACCGGGGTATCACACAGAGAGCATCATAGATCTACTCATAGCCTAGTTTTCGCTGTTCGGTTCGGTCTTTCTCCATCTTGTGGACCTCCTCTTCTGTGTCTCTGACTGATTGATCCCATGAGACGAACAGCTCCGAGAGCGTATCGACCTGCGCGAATCAGCGTATACCTCCACAGTCAGAAAGCGAACACTCACGTTCGTGGCGTAACGGTCCATAAGCAGCGCAATGCGCCTCTCCAGGTCGGCAGCGGTTTGCAAATCCTCGTCGTGTGCCTTGAGCAGCGCCTCTAGTCGCGGCTGCAACGCCTCATAGTCGCCAAGCTTTCCCGCCCCTGTGACGCCCTTAGCCTCCAGAGCACTGATCTCGCGCAAATCCCTTTCGGCTGAGCGGATGTCCGACTCCATCTCGCCTAAGAACGCCTCGAGCTCACTGGGGGACATGTTGTCGTATGTCGGCGGGTTCATCGACAGCGTCCCGGAGAGCGCGAACTGGGGCGTCAGCAGGTGCGCGTACTGCTCATCTGCAAGGAGTTAGCGTTGGCGTATCTGAGGCGCAATTTATTTGCCCTCACATCGGTCTACGAAACGTTTCAACCCATCGCTGTTTTGGACAACACTGTCTAGCCGCCGCTGGAGGCTCTCCGCGCGCCTGGCTAGAGTATCGCCGTCCTTCAATTTCTCGACCTTTGCGCCCGCCTTTGCGGCCTGCTCCGGCGCGTCGTGCTTGGCTCCGAAAAGCAGTGTCTCGAGCCATCTCAGCCGGAGCTCCAGGGACAGCATTGGCGAGATAGAGGGCGGGGCAGCTGTCGGGGCCTTTCCTTCGTCGAGGTCGTCGAGGTCAACATCACTGAAGCTGTGGAGTGCGCCGTTGGTCGTGAGGTGCGGAGGCGGTGATGAGGGGGGCGTAGATGTCGACAGCAAGCGATGACGCTGCACATCACCAAGGAAGACGCTGCCGATGGCGGTCATATTGTCAACGACGTCAAGGACGACGGTGGGGCGGCGGCGGTGCGCGACGACGGCGAGGAGGTGACGGTCAGGACAGAAGCGCGCGACAGCCCGTGCCCCCGCGTAACGGCACGCGCGCCTGCTGCGAAGCGTTCGCGCGGTTCGGTCGCTCGTCTCTTGCTTCCGACCATTCCAGCACTCCCTTCCACAAAACATCCCCGCACCCATGTCGTATGTCTCACATAGCTCAGCGCAGCACGCAAATGCACTGACGACATATGACGCCCTGCAGCGAGTCAGAGAAACCCACAGCCGCGCCCGACACCGTTGCGCCGGCCATGTCACTCGAGGACACCATCGAACACGCCAAACGCGCCTTCGCGCTCAAGAAGTACGAGCAGTCGGTGGAGCACTACGCGTCTGCACTCGAAATAGCGTAAGTGACACGCCTACGTCGCGCGCGCGGCGCGTCCTGACCGATCGGCTGCGACACCCTGCAGCACAAAGAAGTTCGACGAGAAGGCACCGGAAATCGCAGACTTGTACTTCGCGTACGGCAAGGCGCTGCTGGAGAACGCCATTGCGCAGAGCGGTGTGCTGGGCAAGCAGGACCCGGAGGATGGCCTGGAGGACAGCAGTGGTGCGTGTCTCTGCTTGCCCGTGTGGCTCTGGGTGGCTCCCAACTGAGCCACGCGTCTTTGTGTCGCGTAGATGCCGCCAACAGTGGCGCGTTCCTCTCATTCTCTGGTGACGCGGAGGAGGAGCACCTCGGTGAAGACGTAGCCGTCGATCTCTTCGCTGACGCGCAGAAGGCGGCGGCGGAGATGGACGCCGCGGAAGAAGAGGAAGAGGAAGATGATGACGCTGAACCCGAGGACGACTTCAACGCCGCGTGGGAAGTCCTGGACCTCGCGCGTGCCATCTACGAGAAACATCAGGAGGACGCGGACGAAGTCAAGCTCAAGCTCGCGGACACGTTCATCACCCTCGGAGACGTTTCCCTCGAGACTGGTACGCCACAACGCCTCTCGTCCCTCCCGTTCATATGGTTGACTTCGCGTTTGCAGAGAAATTCGAGCAGGCCATTTCTGATTACACCGCGGGTCTCGCACTCAAAACCGACCTTCTGCCGCTCTCCTCGAGGCAGATCGCCGAAGCTCACTACAAGCTCAGCATTGTGCTCGACCTTACTTCTGGCCGCCTTGGCGACTCGATCACGCATGCTGAGCGCGCCTTGGATAGTGTTGAGGCGCGTCTCGCGGAGCTACGAGATGCTCTCAGCGGGCAGGGCCTTGTCAAGCCCGAGGTCAAAGAAGACGTCAAGGGTAAGGGCAAAGGGAAAGCAACGGGCTCCCTATCATTGGCGGACGATGCTATCGAGAAGATGACAAAGGGTCAAATGGAGGCTGAAGAGAAGGAGCTACAAGGCCTCCGGGAAGACCTCGCGTTGAAGGTCAAGTTCTGCCCATTTGATCCTGCGTGCGGTTGCTGACTCTAGTACACAGGTGGACGAGTTGAAGACATCGCCTAACGAACCCGAGGAGTCAGCACCTGCGCTAGTGGCCAAGGAACTGGACGCGGAGCTGAACGCGGAGTCAGGACCAGCCGCCCCTGCAAAGACGGAAGTGCACGACCTGACCGGCCTCGTTAAGAAGAAAAAGAAGAACCCGGAGGCGAACGGGTCGGCATCCAGTAGTGCGGCGAAGCGGAAAGCAGAAGAGGACGCCGAGGAGACGCAGTCGGAAAAGAAGGCCAAGCTCGATAAGGCGGCGTCATAATGCGCACTCCGCTGGCCTGTGTGGGGACTTTGTTCCGTGAGCTGTTATCATCTGTATCCATATTCTCTCCACCTTAGCTGTTAATACAATTGTGTCGCTTTCTTCGCCCGCGGCGTCGTTCCTGACGCTCTCAGAAGGGCACGGACGACGCCGCGAACTTTTTGTGCTTGTACTGCTTCTTCCCCTCTCCCGCGCCGAACTCACCCACCACATGTCCCTGCGCGCCCTTGCTCCTCATCATGTACTTGTACGTCACCAGACCCTCCAACCCCACAGGTCCGCGCGCGTGTATGCGCCCGGTGCTGATCCCGACCTCCGTCCCGAACCCGTACCGGAACCCGTCGGCGAAACGCGTGCTCGCATTCACGAACGTGCCCGCGGAGTCGACTCCGCGGCAGAACGTCGACGCTGCGCGCTCGTCCTCGGTCACGATGCTCTCGGTGTGGTGCGACGAGTGCGCGTTCATCCACTGGATCGCGGCGCTGAGCGAGGGGAGGGTTTTGACGGAGAGGGTGAGGCTCAGGTGCTCGGTCGCGTATGCGTCGGGGGTCGCGGGTTCGACGTGTGAGGAGAGGTTGGTGGGTGCGGAGGAGAGCGCGGAAAGGGCCGCGAGGGATGGCTCGTCGCAGAGGAGCTTGACGTCTGCCGCGAGGAGTGCCTTCGCGACCTCAGGCCAGATTGTTGAGAGGACGCTTTCGTGCAGGATAAGCGTTTCCGCCGCGTTACATGCTGCAGGGTAGTCCGTCTGCACTCGAATTAGCACAAGTTTTTTCAAGACCATTGCTGCAGCTACGGTACCTTTGAGTCTACCGCAACACGAACGGCCTTCTTCGCGTCCGCAGATGCGTCGATGTATACCGAACACAGGCCGTCGGCGTGCCCCATAACCGGTATCCGCGTGTTGTTCTGGATGTTGCTCACAAGGGCGTTGCTGCCGCGCGGGATGACGAGGTCAATGTACTTGTCGAGGCTGAGCAGCGCGGAGACCTCGGCTCGGGTCTGAATAGTCTGGATGTAGGTGGATGGAATGGCCGTCCTGGACAGCGCGGTTTGAATGGCTTGCGAAAGGAGGCGTGAGGTCTCGTTGGACTCCTTGCCACCCTTCAGGATCGCGGCGTTTCCTGACTTGATCGCGAGCGCAGCGATATTGACGACGACTTCCGGTCGTGCTTCGAATATCACCAGCAGTACGCCGATGGGACATGACACACGGTAGAGCTCGAGACCGTCGTCGAGTTCGTTCGCATACGAGACAACGCCGGTAGGATCCGGGAGCTCTGAAACGTCTATAACGCCTTGCAGCATGGAGTCCCATTTGTCGCCCTTCGTCAAGTCGAGGCGCTTGAGCAGAGATCCCGACATACGCCCCGCGTCGACCTCCTTCTGCGCGGCCTGTGGATTTCGACACGAAAATCAGCGCGTGCATTTGAAGGGTGTAGAGCGGCTAAACGAGCACCTCGAGATCAACGCGATTTGCGGCGAGGATAGCATCCTTGGCAGCGTCGAGCTCTTTGCGTATTTCTTGCAACGCTGTAACTCGCTCAGCGGGCGCTATGAGCTGCGATGCCTCGAATGCGGCTTTGGCAGCCTTCGCGATCGTCTGCGCGGGGTTTTCTTCTGCCATTACGTCTGTGTTTTTGGCTGGTAGTGAGCTATAAGAGTGCTTTCAGTCGTCCCCAGTTGTGAGTAGAGGCGCAACGTCCACTGTCGATAAGTTGTCCTGAGAGAAACGTTTGCGCGAACTTGGCGCGAACTTTCTGAAGTCGCTCGAGGAGTCAGAGTCTGAACCTAAAAGCGCATGTAATTGCGCTTACTCAAAGCATCCGGCCCGATCGCTCCGGCTGTCCTGATCGGTATGCGTGAGCGCTGAAGCTAAGACTGGTCTCGTCCTCCCAACGTCCGTTCTCTCAGCTCCCCCATACCTTCGCAAGGAACTCGATCCAAACAGCCAGGTCGGAATGTGCTGTCGTGATTGTAACATTCTGTTCTCCAACTTGACTCTTTCAACAGGCCCCGTATATGCAGTAGCTATACCTTCAGGATTAGTTCAAGTCGAAGATTGCAATGTCCGTGGCAGCTACACGCTCGGCGACTGTTGACCAGGGATCGAAGGACGACTACAGGCTGGGGCTGGCATAACTAGCGAGCTATGGGTTAGCTTAAACATCATTGATGTTTAGTTTAGCCCATAGCCCGAGTCAGGAAGCATGCCTCGGCAAAACCAGTCCTGTCCGCATCAGGGCGGGTCGTCCATGAGCGAGCTCTGTACCAGCATATCTGCGTCGTACAAGCTTGGAAACATCGTCGAGATCAGCAAGAGAAACCTGTTCGTGAGATGCACAGTATTTCCTGGTTCTGTGGAGGGCTCGGACAGGTTTGTTGGCCGTTTGTCCGTGCATGGAATCGGAACCTGATGAAGTCGAAGTACGTTGTAAGGCACTGGGGTTCGCACTATTAGTCCGTAGACGAGAGGGTTGGTGATATGTGTATATGTTATATGCTGTATGATACCAACAGGGGACCCACTCAATGTGAACCAGTCTCATACAATACACCAACAGGCCGAGTAACTCCATCCGCCAATATAAGACTACGGGCACGAGCCTTAGATACATATCGACCGCCGTCGTCTCGAATGCCATGCTAGACGATCAGCTCGTCTCCGAGGAACGCCTTCAAGAGTTTTTCCGGCATATCCCAATGTGCCTGTTCCCGAAAGAAATGTTAGTGTCTAGTCGCCCCCAGAGCGTCCGTCCTGCCACGCAGGAACACTCACAAAATGGTTCGCGCCTTTCACGCGCACAAACGAAACTTCTCTCGGCGACTTGCCCGCCTGTCTCGCCTCCGCCAGCTCCTTCTCGAGCAGGTACGAGCCCAGCACCATCTCCCAGACAGACCTGTCGCACCACGCTACCCTGACGTCGATACCGCGCCAATCGTCGGCCCCGGGCTCGCACTCGGTTCCGGGAAGGTACATCGCAGCATCCTTCAGATCACCCCACGTCCCGTGCGTCATGCAAGCTTCGATCAGCAGGCGATCACTCCCCGAAGGTTCCATCGGCGGACCGTGCACCGAGTCGGCTAAGTCGACCACAGAGAGACGCGACATAGTGCTCGAGGTGTCCGTCGCGGAGGTACGAGTTTCCAGCGCATCTGGTCCATCCTTGACCAGGTCTCCGTGCGTGTAATATCCCGCTTGCCATTGGTTGAAGCTTGCGCAGAGCTCGGCTAGGGGGATGGACAGGTCTGTGATGGGGTGGTACCAGTCCAAAGGACGCGGGTAGCCGAGCAGCACGCACGAGGGGTCTGTATGTGCGTTGTGTTAGCTGTCATGTCTCGCCAAGCGGAGGTGTCAGCCTCAAACTCCACTGACCGTACAGGACGACACGTCGGACGTATGTGTCCACCTTGACGTCGTCCACAGGGAATGAAGCGACGTTCGCCAGGAACGCGGTGATCCACACGCATGCCAGAGACCAGCCGACTAGGACGACGCCACCGGTGTTGCCCCTGGCGGCGGGGATGCGCTCGCGGCGAATGAAATCGACGAGGAGGTCGTAAACGTCGCGACCATGGTCGGCCATGACGGCGGACGTCTCCTGGGCGGCTCCAGCGGATGATGGCGAGGACCCCAGACGAGTGAGATGCGCAAGCTCTTCGGGGGAGTGTGGACGCGCTCTCGGGTAGTCCCTGCGGTTCAGCAGGACGATTCGAATATTGGACCGCTGAGCGCACGGAACAAGCTTCCTGAAGTTCCCTGAGAGGCGTTTTTAGCAGTATAGACGCAAAATACAGCCGCTCTCCTCACCTGAGTGCCACCCAAGTCCATGGATGAGGACCAACGTCGTGTAGTTATTGTTGCCTTGCGGAGCTCCAGTGTCTTTGAGCACGCATAACGCGGTAGTGCTGCACTGGTAGTGGTTTACGGGTGGGAGTTGGGAAGGCATTCTGGTGGCTAGTCAGCCGATACCTTCCCCGAGCATAGATTATATACATACCACCGCAGGCTACCGATCGCGTTAGTTCGCGAGGGGCTGACATACGTGGAGACGGTGACACTCAGGCGTCCTACAGCGGACCTCGCCACTGACGGTGCCTGTCAGCCGACCCTGGATAACCCAATGAGTTGGCCTCAGAGACATGTTGGCGCGATGGCTGGTAGCTGGGGGTGCTCGACATCGGGCTTGACGTGTGTCGAGCGAGCAAATGAACGGGACGAACGGGTTGGAGAGGCGCCGTGCGCGTGCGTCGCAGCACACCGGAAGATGCCGGTGAACCTCTTGGTCCTGATTTGGAAGGCATCTTTGCACATCGATCACCGACTTCCCGGCGTCTGCACTCCCTCTTCTCTTCCACAGCGACGCTCTGGATATCTTGAACGCCTTCTGGCTACGTCGCACCCCATGCTATATACTTGGCTCTATCGGAGAAATGGGACCGCCGGAGGTCTTCAAGATCCGTAGCTCCTCCGGGGTGGTTTTATCCGGTGGGTGCATGATGCCATTTGTCAGTGTCGAATCAGCCCCTTTTACTCCCTCCTTGGTTGGGTTCGAGATATTGTGTTTTATCATGGTGAATGCCGGGCAATATAAGGTGTTGGTTCTGGGCCGGCGGGGATGAATATGGTGCTCGTATTCTTTTCGCCGGACCGCCTCTCAGTATTCAATCTGCAACGGGAATGAGTCAATTATGCCTTGCAACGCGTACGCCGAGAGACCGTCTCAGTTTTCGTGTACAAACTCAGGCCTTCTTTATGGCCATACGGTGGAAGTAAATCAGCGAGCTATGGGTTAAACTAGACAAGGAATAATGTTCAGTTTGGCCCATAGCCTGCCGGAAGCAGGCTCGAACCAAGGTGATATTTACGTATCTCTCGAGTTATACGTTCCGGTTTCGACATACCACAGGGATACTGCGTTATTGGCTGTGAATGAAATCGGCCGCAAGAGTCGGTATCAGCCCGGCGGGGATGGATATGGAGTATGGCGTCTCTCTGCCGGACTGTATCTCTACCTGCGGCCCTGCAAACGAGTCGCTTATGGCTCGCGAGCGTATACGTTGAAAGGGCGTGGGTTAGGCCAAATGTGTGGACGCCAAAAGGGTGGCGGATTGCCATACGCCGCAGTCTGGCATCTAGCTACGCGTGTTCTCGCTGCAGTCGTGCTTTATCGACGGCAATCATCATGATGTTGGGCATTCGAAATTCCCGGGAACCCCTGTGCAGCACAGGACGCCTGCGCCTGTACAGCCAAGTTTAAGCTCGCCATACGATCGGAATGCATCAGCAAACTATGGGTTGTGTTCAACGGAATGACAGTTGAATTTGGCCCATGGATGGCTGGGAGCACGCGCGGGCGCAGGCGCTAAATATGTTCTTTTCGATTAATAAGTAAATTAGAACTACATCGGCGGACTGTAGCACTCGGTGGATATATGGAAGTCTTACGAGGAGATATATTCACGCATCGGGGATAACACCAGCGCGCTATGGGTTGTACTAAGCGAATGGAATGCTCAGTCCAGCTCATAGCACACAGGGCCATACCTCGGGCGAAGGCAGCACTGCAGACATAGACGTGTTTCATAACGTCTCCGCGCGCCTTGCGCGGTCTTTCCCCTCTTGCGTGAGCGGAACTGCAGAGCCATGGGTCAGATTAAAAGAATAGACTTTCAGCCGAGCCCATAGCACACAGGAACCGTGTCTCGGCATGATGTAGGCCGCTCGAGTCATAAACGCGATTTTCTCTATGTTGTGCCGATACTCAAGTATATGGAGCCTATATTTGGACAGGGGATTTTTATCTCGTGCTCCTTCGGTTGGGAGCAGGAACATGTAAGTAGTTCTGTCATATAAGTAGGCGAACAACGCTGGGCTCTATATAACCCTGCGAAGCGCCCAGTGTGCGCTCACTCGCTCGCACTTGCGTCACTTCCACGGCTCTGCCTTGCGCGGGTTGCGTTGGTGCGCCTCTGTCCGACGGTGTTTGTGCGCCGAGTCTCTCGCTCGCGACCGTGTCTCTATCGATGCTAGCGCCTGCTTGCCTCCCCATCGAGCCTCGTCTCTCGTGCGCCCTGCGAGCGGAGTCAATGATACCATACAAATCTGAATTAGAACAATCCCACCGTCATAGTATCGGTGCGACCCGCTGTCCTCAAAGCGCTATATTTCGCTGCGATTGGTCTACAACTGAGGGAACGAGCTACTTCATAGGGCAGTGGCTCGTCCCGGAATCGACGATGTTCTTCGGAATCCAGCCGGATGGGGTGATACCTGTGGTGTCGTTGCGCGTGTCAGCATGGCGCTATGTATTAATTTTTTTTTCTCCACTGTGGTGCATCGACTTCTTTACAGGGATGCAGAAAGCAGAAAAATCCTGGCGGCACTGCCAGTGGAAGCCAGAGCGTCGAAGCGCCGACTCGGGTGCCAGCATTGCCAGCGCAGAACAGTGAGTTGCGCGGGACGTGGAAAGATGACGAGGAGAGCATCGGCCCAGGTATTGGTGAAAACGGATGCCAGTGATTCATTAGAGCATATTCACGGGTACGCGTACCGGTCGCAGCAAGTTGGTGAATTATAACCGGAGCCCTGTAGCTTGGATGCGGCAGCCATGGCAGTGGACGCACACGATGGGCTTCCCGTTTGGGAAGAACTCGGCAGAAGACGCGAGCGCTAAACCGGGCGTGGGGATGGTGTCCAGATCGTCCCAGGAGGATCGATGCGCATTGATGATGTTTCCCTCAACTTAGCCCTACTTAGCCTTGCTCGTACACGCACTCTCTGCACTCTACATTGTCCGCATCCAGGCACTCGCTCTAGTCAGTATCCTCGCACCCGCTTGACTCGTCTCTGAAGAGGGCACCTTGACCCACACGTTTGCCTGCTTTCGCCCGGATATCTAGACGACGTAGCAGGAAGGGATACTCAGGTACGACATTGGTATTGTCTCAAGGATATAATCAAGTGATCCAAGCGAGCTCTTCCTGGTCCAAACGTTCATCGACTGCTACACTATCAGGATTCAGGACAGAGGACACAGATCACGCACCACGAGCTGCCCACGAAGACCGCTCCCGACTGTATCTTTGAGGTCCATGGTTCTCCGGGCTTCAGGAGGCAGCCATGCAGGGGAGCTGTACCAGCGCGCTATGGGTTGTACTAAACAATCTAATTGTTCAGTGCAACTCATAGCACACTGGAAGCATGCTTCGAGAAAAGTCAGCCCTGTATGTGACAAAACGGTGTGCGGATTGCTCGGCAATTAAATCGGACAATGGATATTGCTATGCAAGTGTTTCCAATGTCCGTTCACATAGATCTCGGGTTATAATTGAGCGGAATATGCTAGTATGGGAGTGTATACGTTGTATGGGTTGTAACAATCGAAACAGGCAACGACAATGCACCTTGAAGTGCAGAGTACGTGCTAGTCGAGAAGGGATGGACAGCGCTGACCACAAGTTGTTCATGCGTCGCCTCTGATATGCTTGATGTAGGAGAAGACCATGAAGACTGTGATGGCGAAGGGGGATCCGTTTGCCACCTGGGGGAGAACCCTTGGATGCGATCCCCTGGCTGTGTCACAGAGACGTTGTTGGCGAGGTATTGCCCGTGGGAGAGCTCGTCGACCTGTGCGGCACGGTCGACTCCGGACGTCTGAGTGTATGTAGGGGGAGCTGACGCCGCTATGGTATAGTTGACGTGTGCAGCCAGGGTCCCCTTGCGAAGGGGATCTTGCGAGTATGCGTCTACAAGGGAGGGCTGCGGAGGATGTCCCGTGATGTTGCCAACGACAAGCGGCGAGCTCGCCATCAGTTGAGGAGAGACATCGAGGAAACCCTGAGGCGGAGTCATTGCTGGTGGAATGGCAAGATTTTCCTCCGGCACAATGTGGTCATACGTTCCGATTGCGCTGTGGTTGAGAAGGTTCGGTTCAGACTTACGTTGCGCACAGTATGACACAAGAAAAACTCACGCAGTGTTATACGATCGGTCACGCACGGTGCGGCCGCTCTTTGGTCGCGCTGCAGGAATGGCACTCTCTTTGGCACGTCGACGAGATGCTCCTTGACCACTGGCACGACGCGCCTTCTTGGGCATGTGGGACGTAAGATCTGGCGAGCGCGCTAGCCCGTTGTGCTTGTAGTCTGAATATATTGGCGCTGTGGCGGTCGCGCCCGCGTTGCCAGCGCCGAGACTTCGCGCATTGGGGTGGAACAATTGTGGCGCTACTGGGCCTCCACGGGCAGGACCATCAGGGTGTCGCCACTCCGAACTAAACATGGGCTGCCGGAAACTCGGATGGGCCGGCGACGCGCGCTGAGGGAGGGCAGTCGGTGCCCAGATCGCCCGGGGACCAGACGTTTCCCGCGCGTGATCTTCATACGCTCGACGCGATTGAGTAGCGCCAAGAAACGCGCGACGCATTTGAAGCTCGGGATGTGGCGGGGGGTATACGACGTTGCCCAAGGCATCGGAATAAGCGGCCCATTGCGGGTTGTGATACGCTGCTTGGACGTCGTGTTGTGCATGAGCTTCTGCTGCGAGCGGTCCCCATGGGTGTTGCTGCGACTCCATACCGGCAACATGCATCGGGTACATGGGCGTGTAGCTCCAGTGCTGCTGCATGCTGTCGGGAAGGCCGCGCTGTGGCGGGGATCGCTCGTGCGGGGGCCGGTACGGCGTGTAGTAAGGGTGGCGTGTCGCACGGCGGATGACGCCCTGGCTCCCGGTGGAGGCAACTGGCCGGATTGGGGAAGGAAGAGGAGCCGTCTGTTGGTGTTCCGTCACCAAGGGGTAGGGTAACACGGCCGAGGTGGAGTACGTGAGTGTGGATGTGGTGGCGGGAGCCTGAAGGGTGGCGTCCGGAGGCATCGGCATCGGCACGTTCGCCTAATGTACCCGCTGTTAGATGGCGTCACCCCGAACGACCAGCAGCTGTAGTCGGACACTCACCAATCGCGGAGGGCTGTCTTTCTTGGGTTTTGGATGGTTTAATTTGATTTGAACGATGTCGAGCCTGGCCTCCATGCCCTACACATCCCCCAACACAAAGTTCTGGTTAGCTGCATCGAATCGGCTCAGATTCGATAGGAATACCGGGTACGCAATGGCCAACTTTTGGTGACCCTTCAAGCTTTTGACTAATTCAGAATCCCCAGCGTTCACTGTAATCCCTCCCGGGATCATCGCCACCTCATCAGGTGAATGTGGGGGTTTGTATGATTGAAAGATCATGATGAGCGGCGAAATATTGATTGGGTGTAATGTCGCGGGCAGATATGAGAAGAGTGCGTAGATGGGAGGGTGGACAGAGAGACACAAAAGCTCATCGTTGGGTGTTCTGTTTTTCAACCACCCGTCGGAGTTGGACCGCGAAGCCGAGAAGCCACAGCATCAGGGGCACGCCCCGTATATTCTCACACAGTGCTCCCCCGCACATGCATCAGGAGAGCCAGGCTAGAAGCTCGCTCCGAGCGAGTGGGTACGGGCGTGAGAGCCACATATATATGTGCAGGGTGGGGGCTATGATGTGCGCGCGAGCTTGTTGCGAATATACGCAACGGGGCAGCTCAGACGGTGCACGGGAACGCGCGGACTCGGACGCGCCACCTGGCCGCCAAAGAAGCGCAAAACATAGGGGGAGCTGATGACTCTCGCCGCCATCTCAGAACGCAGATACCCGAAGCCCGTCACGGAACGCGCGCGCAGAAGGTTCGGAGACCTCGAGGTGCAACTATGGCTGAATTTGTGTTCTCGGTGTTTTTCGGAGGAGAACCTGTGCTCGTGGGGCGGTTCAGCTCTTTCTTCCAGGCACCGCGAGCCAATGATTGAAGGGGATAGACTCACCGTTAACAGCCTGCATCAGGAAAAGCCAAATCCTCCAGACGGAGACGCCCGACTCCAGCGCTCCAGGGGCCTCCATATGGAGACACGTTCTCCATCCCTGCGACAAACCTCATCTCGCTCTTGCTTCGACGTACGAGCTCATAGATCTGGCCTTCCGTAGGCCGGCCGCAATGATTTTAATTGTGAGCGGGGAGGGCGTCGTTGGTGAGTCGCGCGGGGAAGCCGTGGGAACGCCTCCATAGGCTCCATATGGCCGCGGATGGAGACAGGGCGTCTCCGCATATTGGGGGGGAGTCTCCAGCGCTCAATCCAACCACCTGTTACCATATAGGGCCCCTGGTTCCTGAGGTCATTCCTGATGTGTGTATACACCCGCTCTCGATGTGGCGAGGCCTCGCCCCTCCACTATCCGGGGCGTCGAAAGGGAACCGATGAGAGCATCTATAGCTTTTTTGGAGATGCAAAGATTCCGGCCCAGCTTCGAAGATTGATCACTGCATGAACACGCCTGCACCGCGAGGCATTAGGCACTGCCGAAGTATGTGGCGATGCTCCTCGGAGGCTGGAACGGGTGGATTCGCACAACGCGCTAGGGTCGTAGGACGCGGGTGCGATAGTAGTTCATGTGTATTCCGGTGCCAGGAAATGGCCGCAGAACGCACAAATGTGAAGAAGTCGTTGCCAAGGCGCGGCGTTGGGCGGCGGGCGTCCACAGGCAGAGTTCGGATTCGTTGGCGTCGTGGGAGTAGGCGAACAACAAACGCTTCCGTTTCGGGAACCGGATCAGCAGCGTTCTTGGGCGCTAACTTGCTCTCCTCGGCTCGACACAAGGTTTGAGTAGCAGCGCCGATCCAAGCAGCCTATGAGTCGTTTAGCAGCAGAATGTATGAAGATCTCTGGGAGCACGCGTACACAGGAGACGTTGGACCGAGTCAGCATGCATCCGAGTCGCGAGTGCAAGCGGCGCCGGCCACACTGGAAGGTGCCGAGGTCCCGATTGGGCCAGAAGTACATGTGTCTATCATCGATCTCTTCCGGCTTTGCATCTCACCGTCCTCCTGGCTCCCTGACTGTGGGGATCGCTACCCTACACTCGCTTTGGAGGCCCTCGTTCTAGGCTACATGTCACAGGCGCTATAGCTAGTATGCAGTGTCACTCCGACAACATTGTGTTTAAGCAGGGTGAGTGCGGATCCCTCCCCTGTTGCATCGCTACATATTCTATATCGACCCTCCTGATCCCGTGCATCACATATGCGCAAGAAGCTCCCAATGACAAGCGCTACCATCCCGCATCTACCGACACTTCTGTTCCCTGTTCGCCCCCGAACATATCAACAGTTGTGGTAATATTGATGAGCTATAGGTTTATGATCAGATCTAAATGCAATCTGAGCGTAGACCTATAGCCCAACAATAAACGACTGTACGCATGCACATGTAAGAAGTGTACAGCGCCGGGCTTATCTTGTATCGCACTGAGGCTGCCGCTTTTAGATGGGAAGTGTCTGTTTGTTGAGCAGTGGCTGACAAGCGCTACTATCGCACATTTACCCGCATTTTTGTTCTCTGTTTGTCCTCGAACATATGAACACTCGTGGTACTATTGATGAGCTATGGGTTTAAGATCAAATTTGGTGAAATCTGAGCATAGATCCATAGCCCAACAATAAACGACTATACATGCACATGTAGCAAGTGTACATCGCCGAGCTTATCTTGCATCGCATTCATCTTCTCGCGCAGACAAGTCAGTGTTATAGATTCAATTTCATTACAAAGGGTACGTCAGTGACTCTATCGGGTCACTGTATGTATGCTGGGATACTGAGACAGGAAGGACGGGGGTGTGGAATGAATATAGGTTTATAATCAAATCGAGAGGGGCTTCGCTGCGATCGACTGCAGAAATTAGACTGCCTCGCCAGTAGTCATCGCTGAGAGACACTGGGTGCGAAGGAAATGCGTCGGGCGATTTGACGTGAGTGCCGCAAGAGACGTCGTAGGGGATACGGCTATCCGGATCGTGGTAGTCACGGTTAGCCAGCTGAAGGTCATGGTAGTCTCGTTCTAGTATGTAGCTCGCAGCAACATCTTGGACGATCTCGGGCGGAGCAGGGCACATGGTAACGGAGCCGCCGTGGTCGACCGCACGTCGATGAAGGGCGATGTCATCGTAGTGATTTTGAACCGGTTGCGGCATTCCATGAACCACTGCCGGGGGCCATGATGGCGATTCGTAAGCCAATACCAGCCCATGTAGGCCCGTGGGGACGGACGGGTGATGACCATACACCACTGGGAAGTCGTAGGTAGGTGTGGTCGGGATGGGGAATTGGAGCGGCACTGACTCGCCCGATAGATGAGCGTGAGGCGCAACCGGGGAAGACCAAAGCGCGGATTGTGAATAGACCCGCGTCTTCGTAAGATACTGCCAGTGGGGATACGACGTATCGCGCTGCGATGGAAAGGTGTCTCCGTCGCCGCTGTAGAGGCCTCCTTCCTGCTGCAGATGGCCAAGGACCGCGCACATGTCTTCATCGACACCGGGATAGTACAGAGTGAAAGGCTTGTTCGAGCTTGTGTGGTCGAGCGCAAGTCGCGCATGCAACTCCGAATCTCCGAAGCCAGCGTCGTGAACGGAGACCTGTCCCGGCTGCGAGAGACCTCCGTCCAAGTTGTCGTCGGATGCTTGCCAATAAGCGGTGGTTTGCGAGGGGTCGGGTGCGATGGGGGTCCGTCCCAGTTGCTGTGGACTCGGCGGGCGACCTGTAGATGGGAGGATCCAATCCTGACGCTGATATACTGGGAGCTGGATCGACGCGGGCGCAGGCACAGTGAACGAATACCCAGTGTTGACCACCTCATCAAGCTCGTAGGGCGTAGTATCGATAGCCTTGGTGGGCTCGGGCGATGCTGTTGATGCAAAGCCTGCGCGATGCGGTGCCGTGCCCCCACACATCATATTGCTACAAATCTGATATTCCGTGGCGGCCATGTGCGGTGGCACGTAAGAAGCGTCGTGCTCAACGCGGGCGTACGCGTGCTGAAGTTCCGGGGAATGATAGGGCGCAAACTGTATCGGATCATCTCCGACGAAGTTGGGCGATTGCGAGTTTGTAGTTTGCAGCGTGAGGGCGGGCTCTTTGTCGCGAGCGACCATTTCTTGAAAGGCCACACCAGGGATAGAAAGCGACAACGCGAAACGTTCTCCGTCGTAGCCGCGTCGCTCGGCATTGCGCTGCTCTAAGATGAACGTCTGAAACTCGCCATTGACATCTGAGCCAGCAGGGCGTTCGAAGACCTCATATCCCGCGAGCGGCGGCTCTTGAGTGTACTGCCTGGTCATTTCAGCGGGGACGGGCTGGTTGACGAGGTATGGAGTTGTGCGGTAGTCGAGAGCGCTGTTTGTGACAGCGGAGGGCGAAACGCGACCGGGGTGAACCCGGCGCATACGCTCTGCCGCAGACAGATCATAGTCCGTGTCCGCGAAGTGCGGAGAGGAGACATTCTGGGGCTCGACGTGATGGCGCGCGCGCGCGTTCTTATAGGAATAGTTGACGTCCGAGTCGTGGCGGCGCTTGAGGGGCGAAAACGTCGTCGGTGATGCTGTAGTCGCCACCGCGGGCATTGTAGGCGGAGAGAGGGAGGACAGTGACGAGCGGACACCACTCAGTAACGCATCGTCCGGCCGTTGGGCGGTGCGGTGCGACATGGGATGGGTGTGTGTTGAGGCAATGTTGACGGAAGCGTCGGCGCGGTAAGAGTCTCTAGGGGCCTCGGCTGATGACTTGGGCTCTACGTCGACCGGGGCGGTCTTCTTGGGTCGCCTGGGCCGTGGTTTGCGCGCGTATGAAACGGCGCTGGGAGTCGCGAGCGAGCCACGGCGATCCCGTCTCTGCTGACGCACAACCCTAGTCAGGCTACAGACTCACCCATCGCTCGGCAAAGACTCACTTGGGCAGGCGTCGGTGCGCCCCGACCTAGGGCATCGCGTGTCGCAGGCAGGGCATGCATGTTGTGGAGAAGCTCTGAGGAAGGGGCTTGAAGGACGTGCCGTTGCGACTATTGCGGTGCGGGCGTCATTGTCTGGGAGATAATTGGGGGTTGTATCGTCCGTCGTTGTGCTCTCGCTCAGGCTGGTCATAGGTATCGGTGATGTGGCGTCTGCGCCACCATTCGCATCGCTGGCCGCCAACGCGTGCTGTTCGAGCCGTTCTTGTCTGTCTATCGCCGCCTTCCGTGCTTCAACGCCGTTGCAATCGAGCACAATAATACAACCTGGAGTCTGGACGGACAAATAGGTGCAATGTTCGGTGAGTGACATTGACCGCCACCATCCGCTCAGGAATAATCCAAACTCACTTTTTTATCGTATGACATGAGGCTCTTTGGGATTGGACGGTCGCATCGGCCGGTCTTGAAGGCATCTGGCTTGCGCCTGGGCAGAGTCATTGGCTGTGGATAGGTATGAGGGAGACAAGATACAAAGGGGATATCCGACGTGGGGTCAAAGACGCAGCCTGAGGAGGCCGGCCTTGTACTTTCCAACCACCTGGCGGAGTTCGACTCCTGATCGCGAGAAGACACGGCATCACCAGCATACTCCGCGGAAAATCAGCGGGCCGCGCTATCACAGCCAGAAGCTCTGAGCACATAGCCCGCTAGCGTGTGAATGCAGACCCAATGTGACGAGGTGCACAGGCCCTGGCTTGTTCGGATTCCTAGGACACTGCTGAACACGTTGCGATTATGTTCCAGAGGGAAGGTCGGCCTCCGCTGTGCGGGAAATGTGGCAGCCACCTGCACTCAAAATGATTCAACGCTCCCAGGGTATATTGTGACATGCAATATGATGCTCGGTGTTCGCCGCTTCGTGGGGCCCTAGGCAATATTGCGGCGAATACAGTGGATCTGGTCTCTGAAAAATATGCTGAACGTTCCATTATCTTGAAAAGGGGGTATTCGTCGCATGTACTTGTGTGTAGGGATGGATATGCATACATACAGCCGACAGACGACAGTGCCAACGCCCCGGATTGGGCACACGGCGCGAGGTGCTGAGTTGGTGAACTCGGCGCGGCCCTAGCGTAAGGTGTTGGAAAAGTGTGACTGGCACTGGCAGTGGACTGGGTTACCCGCGGGCAGAACGAGAGGTTCAGGGTCGCGCAACTGGAAAGTGGTGGGAGGTCAACCGAGCCAGACGCAGCACGCTCAACGACGGGTTGCCGAACCAGGCCCGCGTCCCAATCAGGAACGAAGGTTCGCTACACGTGGTCGTCCGAGATTCGGATTCCCTCAAACCTGCCAAGTGTGTCCAGGGTTCGTATGTCTCCGTGGACCATTGCAAAACGATGGAGATGTGGACGACGGGCCAGAGGACCCCGCGGATGGCGGATTTGTTGAAGCTGGATGCCCGATACTAGTACCATTTACCCACCACTTAAGTAGTAATGTCGCGTACCTCGTGTTAGATTTAACGAAGAACCTCGACTCCTCTACTTGACACATCCACAGTATTATTATAGTCTGTATGCTCACGCACGGTATAGAACGTCGAAGAGGAAGGGCAGGCCGAGGCCGAGAATGATCAAGATGATGATGGGCGCCTATTTATGCCCGAGCCATCTTGGCGTAAACCACCACACACATTTCGACACTCTCAGTTGCCGCATCCTTCGATGGTCTCCCAGCCTTCAGGATAATGCGCGGAATGACAGGCATTTTTCGCGTTCAGAAAACTCAAGCTCATCTTCGTCAATATTATCGTGGATCGATACAAGTAACATCCAAGTATAACACCCACCTCCGAAGGAGTCTCTCCGACCACGACTCAGTCCTCCCTGGAGGTCATGCCTTCCATTTCTGCCATCTCCTCTTCTGATTTTTCTTCAAGCTGGTCTGGCAGCATCTCCCAGGTTCCGTCTGCTTGCCGCGCGTCCGCATTGACCCTCCGGAACGATTGTTCCTGCAACGCGAGGCACAGCTTTTGGGCATTGTGCGTGTCGCTGTCCAATTGACGGACGGACGTGGAGACCCAGTGAGCTACTTTTCAGAGTCATCTTGATCGTGGCTTATGGAGGCCGGTGTTGATTGAAATCCTCTTTGTCTGAACCAGAGTCGTCGCGCGAGCATGCCGGCCGCCCAATAAAGTGAGACCGGAGCTGGCCGAGTGGCTACCGTGACTATTGTCCCAGGTGGGACAATACAAGGAACTCCCTCGCAAGTATGATTTGCCGAGCGTGGCTAGTCTGTTGATTTCGCTTATAATCACTCAAGTCGTGCATGGACCACACTCTTCTTCCCTCCACCGACGTTCCGCTCTGCTAACCTCACCTTCCCCATTCCCAATCTCAACGCGCAACATGTCTTCGGCAAACTATCAGCTCGACGCAGACGACTTCGTGGAGCAGTGTTTCCCCAGCCCAACGACAGGCCTTCGTCCGATCAGGAACATCAAGCTGTGCGGAAAGCGGTGCCCCGTAACGGAGTATGAACGCTACGTTGACATCGTAGGTGGCTAGTTGAGTCATGCGAACGTGTTTATTCTGAGAGAGCACACAGACCAACATGCTGAATCGTTCGGGACATTGCCATGGCTTCCGGTTCATCACGATTTACCACAAGCGTGCAGACGGCGCGAATCGTGCATGGGCAGCGGCGTGGCCTAACAAGGCCGCGCCACCGAAGAGGCTTGTAACGTCGCGGCCTAGCGAGCAGCGGCTGGAGCCCATGCACCAATACTCCATGGATATCCCCACCATCTGCTACGGCGCCGAGGAGATATCCAACGATCCGTTCTACCAGTATAGCCTTTCAGTCCACGCCCAGTTGAACGCCGACGACACCCGCATTTTGGATCGAGTGCTTTGGCGCGTGGGGATCGCGTTCAGCTACCAACACCGGAAATTTTGCTATGTATTCCTGTTCTTTGGTTACAAGGCCCGCATTCTACGCGTAGACCACTCTGGCATCACGTTTTCAGACTACATCGATTGCTCCACAAACGCCACGCACCTCCTGGACTTCCTGCGTAGGTTCTCGCAAGCGTCGCCCGCCGACCGCGGAATAGACCCTACGGCGGAACACATCCCGCACGACTCGCCTCTCGCAGACAAGATGCGACTGCGTGCCCAGCTCAACAAGGACCCTGACAACCCCCTGGACTACCCACGCCAGGTGTTTGAACAGTCGCTCCAGGAGAACTGGCCCTGGTTCAAGCTCCCCATCGGTGAGGGCGCCTCCCGCCGCGAATTCCTCGTCGCAAGGCCTCATTACGAACGTCAATGCGCTCTCCCGGACACCGGCTCACGAGGGTACATCGGGTTGGACCTGGGCGACCCCGACCAGCGCCTCGTTTTTCTGAAGGATATGTGGCGACCGATCAATATGGGACGTCTTCAGGAGGGTGATATCGTTGCACGGCTGAACGCCGCGGGTGTTCCTTACGTGCCTACTCTGGTGTGTCACGGAGTTGTCGACGGCCAGATTACGCTCTCCGATCGGGTGTACCGCCGTGCGTCAATCCTAGCTCGCGAGCACTATCGCGTCGCGATGTTGGAGATCGCGAAGCCACTCAAGGAGTTCAGCGACAGCAAGGAGCTCCTCGGCGCGTTGATGTGTTGTATCATTGGTGCGTCTTCTGCCCTCTGCCTTCTTTGAGCAAGACCCTCTGACATACAACACGCACATAGCCCATAAGAAAGCAATGCAAATCCCAATCATGCACCGCGACATCAGCATCGGGAACATCCTCCTCTGCTGGGACCCCGTGCTCAAGAAATGGCAAGGAATGCTCACCGACTGGGAGGTCGCGACTGACTTTACCGGGAAATGTACCGTCAACGGGAAGCCTGATAACGGTTGCGTAAGTCCCGTCTTCCATCCATTCAAAGACGTACCTAACATGTTTAATCCGGGGCATTTTAGGGTACGAGCGCGTTCGCTGCGGTCCGCCTTCTGGATGGTACCATTGGCCCGAAAGAGCGGCAGCCCGAGGACGACATGGAGGGCTTCCTGCACGTCCTCGTCTACGCGGCCGTGAGCTTTATGCCCAGCAACCTCAAGAACGTCTGCGCGTTCATCCAGCGCTACAACAACGAGGACCACTACCTCGCGATCAAGAACGGGTCATACCGCGCCCGCTGCGTCGCGGAGGCGCAGATCCTCATCTCCAAGAAGAGGTCCGGGACGAAGCTGCAGTTCGCTCTCCCCAGCAGCGCCGCGGTGCGCTCGACGCGCCGTCCGCGGTACACACATCCCCTCAACGAAGTGATCCAGCAGCTCCTTGATTGGCTGCACGCCCGATACGAGGTGATGGTCCCGACGTGGAAAGATCGAGAGTATGGGCCGCCCAAGGGCTCAGATAACAAGATCTTCACCGCGGACCGGATAGTCAAGTTGTTCGAGGACGCCATGCAGGACCCCCAGTGGCCGTCCGGGGATAGGTGCGAGGACCGGCGCCCCGCAGATTTCGAGGATATACCGATCGAGCGCACTGCTATTCGCGAGGTGCTCCCGGACGACGTTCCTGTCCCGCGTCCTAAACGGCAAGAGCGGCCTGAAGTAAAGCCCCCGCCAGCCAAGAGGAGGCGGCGCGCGTGAAGATGGTTATCGCTTGTGAGTATCTTCGTCCATGTATAGCTTACTCGTCCTGACGCTGCCCTTCTCGTAGTCGTTCTATCACCGGCACGCGTCCATGTGTGAGTGGCCGATGGTCAAAGACATTTCTGTCCGTCCGCACTTGTATATCCAGTGGTTCTTTTTTGGACTTTACTTTCCTGTACTCACTTCATTTGTACTTGTACTCGCAATCATCATCAAACGACGCATACCGCCTACACCGAGGTTGGAGATATTGCATGAGCCGAACGCGTCCCACGCACATCCCGGAACCAGAACGAGCACGACGCGCAAGGATGAGTCAAAGTATACACTTGCGCCGGGTATCCTCTCTACCTCCAGAGATGTCGAAAACCATGTCATGTATCGTAGCGTACCGAAGCAGGGCCGCTGCAGCGCTCCCCAGTATCCTCCCTACCGCCCCGTCCTCCCCTCACCCACTCCCTCCACAAAACCAAACCCCTAGAGCCCCTCGGCCCTCCTCCCGCCCGCCCAATAGGATGTCCGTGTCGACGTACCGAAAGCGAAAGCATGCGCGTCATGAATAGGAAGGGGAGCGTGGAAAGCGTTAAACTACACGTAAAAGAGAAACGGGTGCGCCGGTGCCGCCAAGTCGGGTCGGAGCCGCGAATCAAGATTAGGTACAACTAGCAAGGGGCGGGAAAAGGCGGGGCGGGGAGACCAGAGCACAAGGGGGAGGGGGCGGATTATATGAGCGACGCGGTGCCGCCCTGTTGCTGCTGTGGTTGCTGTTGTTGTTGCTGGTTCTGGCTGAAGCTGCCACCGAAGAACGACGCGCCACCGCCGAACGAGGGCGCGCCAGTAGGGTTCGCGTTCAGGCCGAACGGCGACGGCGACGAGCCCAGCCCAGCCCCACCCGCACCGAACGAGGGAGTCGAAGTCGAGCCACTGAACGCACCGCCCGTAGGGTTCCCCGTCGTCGAGAACATCGACGCACGGAACGGGTTCGCCTGTGGTGCGGTGCCTGTGGCCTGCGGGCGAAGACCGACGCCTAGTGACGACGTGCCCAGCCCTGTTGCCTGCCCCGAGAACCCAGGGAAGCCTGTCGGCTGGGACCCGAGAGTGGAGCCCGGGTTGGACGGCGGCGGGGACGTCGCGGGGGTAGAGGGGTTAGAGGCGGGGATGGGGGGCAGCGATTCAAGCAGGGCGGCGCCGAACGAGGACGACGGCTTGAACGCCTTGAGCCCGCTGAACCCAGTCGTTTGTGGCCGCAATGGCGCGCTGCCGGCGGAGGAGATGGAGATGGAAGGAGCCGTCGTGGAGGTCGCGCCCGTGGGCTGCGAAGAGAGTGACGAGAAAAGAGAGTCTGAGAACGTCGAGCCGGATGTGGTGCTTGACGTAGGTTGGGAAGTGAGTGGCGAGGCGAACGAGGAGCCTGGCTGTGACAAGCCACCTTTCGAGTCTGAGAACGCGAAGGAGGAAGCTATGCTAGCCATGACGGAACCGTTCGCTGCAGTACCGTTGGTGTTCGGCTGCGAGCCAGAACCGCTCGAACCGAAGTTGCTGAACGACGATGACGAGAATGCACCCGTCTGCATGGGCTGCTGCTGCTGCTGTTGTTGTTGCTGCCCTTGCGTATTGTTCTGGCTCCCGTAGCCCATAGCGAGGTCCAACAGCGTAGGCTGCTTTGGCACAGGCGGCACAGGCGGCGCAGGCTCGACCACTTGACCAAACGGATTCCGCGAACCAGTTTGGTGTGTCCTCACCGGCTGCGCTGGCGGCGGGCCGGAGGACCCTGACGAGAAGGAAGGTGCGGGGCCGGTGAGCGGCGCTGTCGCCGAACGCGGCGGTACCGGCCCAGATGACGACGCCGATGCTGACGCTGACTGAGCAAACGGCTGAGCGATGTTCGACCCGCTCTGCGAGGCGCTCGGTGCGCCGGTAAACTGGTTCGAGAAGGGGAAGGACGGTTGGCCAGTCGGCTGTCCCGCCTGGGGCTGCTGGAATTGGCTGAAGTTCTGCATCGGGTTCGCCTGCTGCTGAGGTTGTTGTGGCGGCTGTGGCTGCTGAGGTGGCTGCTGGTTCTGTACAGGGAAGGGGTTGGTGCTTTGGGGCGCGCCCATGTTCTGGCCGAATGACGGCATGCCTGTGCTCTGCGGGAAGAGTGTGCTCTGTCGGAACGGGTTGGCGCCTGTCATCTGTGGCTGCAAGAACCCTGTCTGTTGCGGAGCTAGGAACGGCTGGAACTGTTGGACAGGTTGATGGGTAGCCTGCATCCCAAAGGGGTTCGTCGCGCCCATCATGGGAACCGCCGTGTTCTGGGCGTATACATAACCTGTGGGCTGTCCTTGCAGCTGCGGTTGCTGTCCGAACGCTTGCGCGCCTGCGAACGCTGCTCCCGTCACCATCTGTTGCTGGAAGGGGTTCTGCATAGCCTGCTGCTGGAAGTAATTGCTAGTCGGGCTACACGAGAGTCAGCAATTGCGGGAAGTGACAGCCGTAGGTATTTACCTGTTCGTCTGTGGGTTGAACATGGTGTGTTGTTCTTCCTCGATGGCGGAGAAGAAGTCAATCAAGGCTTTCTGTCCGGGGGTCTTCGTGCCTGAGTCTGATGAGGAGCTTGCCTCTGGCGCTTTCGGCATAGGTGCTACATTGCGTATTGTCAACAATGTTGTACAGATGTTATACGGTTTGCGACGTACCGATCTCCGCGGGCTTAGGACTTGACTTGATGCCGAGCCTGGCGTTACGTTCCGCTGCCTCCTTTTGGGTCTTGTACTCGATCCTGTTTTGCTCGAAGTTTGAATCGTTCAAGTACTCCTCGAGAGAACTGGCAAGAGAGACGGGCGCCTGGCGTTTATGTCAATACGGTCATCAACGTGTGTCAGCCATAGAGCTTACATGTCGGAGGTTCGGTATTGGAACGTTGAGCAGATTCTGCAGCTTCTTCGCGACCCCGAGGTATTCCACTACGCGCTCTGTCTGTTTGCAGAAGTGCTTGTAGATAGCGAGTGCCTCTTCGGCGTCGATGTGTGACATCTCGAAGTAGTGTTCAAGCACGTTGATGACACCTTCATTGCAAGCTTGGAAGAGGATCAGGAGGTCCTTCACCAGCATCGAGAGTGCAGTCACGTTTAGCTCGTCTTCAAGATTGTCGAGGTAGAACTGGGGTAACACCATCAGTGATACAGGCAGCGCGAGGATGTTGCGGGGACGTACCCGACATTCGACCAACGCGTCCACCATCTTCTGAACAACCTTCGTCTCGCGCAGTAGGCCCTTCTCTACCGTCATGACACGCAGTTTCCGCCCAGACATCGTCTTGCCCCGCTGGAGAGAGCTGGTGGGAGCCGGGGGCGGGTTCTTGCCGCGCTTCCGCGAACCGTGGTCCATCTCTTCGTCGATCGCCTGGGAGTTGCGCATATCTCGGTTGGTTTCGGACTGCACCCGAATCGCATCATGCTTGAGCTCGCGGTACGCTCGTATCCGTGTGTCCAGGTATTTCGAGTAGTTCTGCAGGTTCTGCGGAGCATCGTACCCTGCCCAACGCGGGTGAGATGGGAAAGCGCAGTGATCGAGGTCGAGCAGTAATCACCTTCCCAGGTGCCGGTCGAAACATTGCGCAGCTTCAACACATCGGAGGAGGAAAGGTACTGGAGGATGTTGTCGGTAGCGCCATTCCGGATCATGGTGTGGAGAACGATCAACGCCTTGAAGACGACCTGCAGAGAGGTTAGGCGGTGCAAGCCAACATGAACGCTGTACGCACGATGACGTTCGGCTCGCGGAAACGCGGGGAGAGGGCCTTGCAGACATCGTGTACCGCGCCGTCCTCTGACCAAGTCGCGGCGATGATGGGGTCAAGATACTGCAGGGGAATCGACATGAGCCTTCGGCGAACGGGCAGTGCGATCGTAGAGTATAAGCAGGTGGGATCGGCGCACCTTGGACTTGGGCGGCGCGGCCTTGGGCTTGCAGGCGAGCTTGACGGTCTTCTCGAAGCTCGTCATGGGGTGCAGCGCGAGGGGCGACGAGGACGACGCGGGGAGATGTGTACAGGATGAGGAGCACGACGAGCAGCGAGCTGGACTTGGTGTACCAGGACCCCAGCCAATCCACCAAGAACTCACATCCGGTTGGAGGCCCATTTGGGCCGTTTTCGGGGGTCCCAAATCCGGTGTTTTTCGGGGATTTTCACATAAGTTGCGGCCGGCTACGCCGGATTCGGGGGTAAAATGGATGTAACATGGCTTTAGGCGCCCGTTCAGCGCTGGTTCGATTTCTCGGCCCGGCCGGCCTTTACTGGGTTGGATGGAGAAACGATGGAAAACAGAGCGCGGCGTGCTGACGTCGCTTTTTGGGTAACTTTTGTCTCCAGCCGGGGCCCCGGCCGTCTGGTCGGCCGAGCGAGGCTTACTTTCGGGGTTCTGGCATATGACTATCCCCGCGAGGGCTTGTTTTCGGGGCTGGGGAGGGATGTAACCCCGGCCGCTGAAGGCCCCATTTTCGGGGAAATCGACCTGAATTTCATGTAAGTTTCGGGCCCTCCGGGCCCATTTTCGGGGATTCCGGCATATGAGCTCTTGGTGTATTGGCCGGGGTCCTAGTGTACCGGGCAGAATTGTTTTGGTCCAATCTGCCGGCAGAAATGGCAGAATGGCAACTGCCAGGGCCGGGAAATACTGGCAGACATTTAAGCGCCAGAATTCTTCAAGCCTTGCGCCGACAGAAAATGTGTGCACATGAACCGGCGAAGTCGACACCAGAGTATCAAAACGATGTTGAACGCATCACTGATAGCGTTTGTGCACTGTCGCTCACGGCTGGGAGGGTACGGTAAGCTCGCAACCCACTTTTCTCCGCGGGGCACCTGCTGAGATTAGCGCCCATGCCGCTTGGTGCGAATCATGGGCACTCGTGTTCCTCAGAAAGGTCTCTATACTCGGTTTCCAGCAAACCATGACGGTGGCGAGTTTTATGCAAGCCCTTTGGACCTAGGAAACCCAGTTTGAGTGGTTATACCCTCATTAGGCGCGCACATTCTGCCAAATTCTGCCCGAGTCGGAGCCCGGCAGAATGGCAAATGCCGCTTGGCAATTGCCCGCGGCGAAATGGCCTGGACTGGAGTTGATGAGAAGCGCCGGAGTTGCCAGAAATGGCCTCACCGCCGCGGCAAATCCGGCACTCAGAGGCCGGCCGGACGGCCGGAAGGCGGCGGCAGCCCTGCGCCAGGGGGATGCCGCGTCGGCCCGAGCGTCCGGCGAGGCCGTCGTCGAGGAGAACGGGTGAGACAGCGAGCTGCGCCGTGTCGGCATCTCCGCAACGCCCTGGGATTTTGTTCTCTGTTCCGCGCTGGAGGGTTGTCTCGGCGGAATCATCATGCCAAGTGGCTTCGTTACACGACGGCTCTCCTCTTAACGGCCCCCGGTATCCCCTCTCAAATAGCCTCAGTCCTTCCCCGCCGCTCTCTCCATTCATACCCCCGCCGTTGCCCGCAGCGGTCCTGCGCAGCACCGCCGCAACGCCACTCTTTATCCCTAGAACTTGAAGGGCGCGGTAGATGACGATGTTCCCGTGAGTCCTGCTCCCCACCAGCACGCAGCCTCCATGTTTGCTCAGGCGATCTCGACACTAAGGCGTTCGAGGTCTACGCGCTACGTTGCGGCCGCAGTCTCAGCTATCTTCGTTGTCTCCACCCTCTACTACGTCCAAGTACCACATTCTGGCGAATACTTGCCGCACTGGACGGATTCTGTTCCGACGCAGGACCAAGCCCCCTCCAGTTCGGACTACCTCTGGGATACCCGCGCTGCTCAGGTGAAGCAGGCCTTCCGCCATGCGTATAGTGGCTACAAGAGGTACGCCAACGGCTACGATGAGCTCAGACCACTATCGAATACTGCGGTGAACAAGTGAGTGTCACTACAATGCACTGAAAACCGTGCTTGACTCGTTCGGACTAGCTTCAATGGCTGGAACGTATCCATGTACGACTCCCTCGACACCATGATCCTCATGGGCCTCTGGGACGAGTTCGCCGATGCACTTCCGGTAGTGCAGCATGGGGATTTCCGTGCGGTAAGTCGTCTGTTCAAGCCTCCTCACTGCACGCGGATTTGGTCTTCCCGTCGGACGTCCATTCCCGCTTGCTATTGGACACACACGTCGTGCTTCCCAGTCCCGCGACGGTTCCCTCGGTGCTTCTCGCCTATATGAATGCTCGTGGACTTCCCACATGCGTGCGAGCGTCTTGGCAGTCGTGCTGTCCGTGCGCCTGACATCGTGTACGGAGACCATTCGGTCTCTGAACGCACGTGGAAGCGGAAGTGGTATATCATGCTGCCTAATGTTTGACATGATTTAACGCTATGTCAACGTCCCTCCTAGCGTTCTCTTGCTAGACTGGAATTCTTGTATAACAGGTGGGACAACCCCGTCTCTAGGGCGTGTAATAGCGCGCGGGAAGACGGGGAAGTATCATTGAGAACGTAGCCCGTCACCCCGGATAGCAACCACGCCAAGTTACTCATGCAGCCCGGTCGGCGAGTGTACGGCTTTGCGGCGTGCGCGCAATGCAATGAGGCGCATATACGATGCCAATCTCCTGATATTTCTGTCTTGCTCACGATTCCCCCTACCAGACGCTAATTCGCATATACAGATACGCAACACGCCAGGCGAAGGCCCGTGGACGCGTTCGCAATACGCTCCTTTCTTCGAGACAGCTATTCGTTATCTCGGCGGCCTGCTTGCCGCATATGCCCTCTCCGGCGAGTCAATATTGCTGGACCGCGCAAGCGACCTCGCTACCCTCCTAGAACCCGCCTTCAACACGCCAGAGGGCCTGCCGAGGTTCGGCGTGAACACGAACACGTCCGTTGTCTCTGCGTTATTTTTGTCCTGATGTTGGCTAACATGCCAACAGTACGGCAACCACGCCGGCTCTTAGCGGCATATTTGCGGAGGTCGCATCCTGCCAACTGGAGTGGACATATGCCGCCCATGCAACCGGAAACAAGACGCATTATGACAAAGTGAGTGCTGGTACGCGAAATGTAGACACGAGTGCTCACATTACTACAGGCGAGTAAAGTCATAAGCACTCTCGCAGATGCAATGGAGGACCGCCAGGGCGGGATGTTCCCCACGCATTGGCATTTGAGCACCGGACGGCCGACAAGCGGTATGTTACCCTGTTTCAGTGCGTGGATGTACACTGAAGTGAAAGATAGAGTCGCGCTCGGTGGGTGCCGCGGCGGATAGCGGGCACGAATACCTTCTCAAGCAGTACTTGCTCACGGGCAAGACTGACATCGAGAACCTCGAGATGTGTACGTGCCTTGTCTGCGTGTATTATCTTCTCCTGCTGACTGTAGTTCCAGATCTGCTCAGCATGAACGAGGTTCTCACCCGTTTACTCTACATCACGCCCGAGCGTGGACTCCTCTACGTCACGGAGACGAGCGGGAAGGGGTTCACGGCGTCGCACACCTTCGAGCACCTCGCGTGCTTCTTCCCCGGGCTCCTCGCACTGGGAGCACATACGCTCGACCTTAACCTTTCCGACATCGACCGCAATAGACTAAACCCCGAGGCGCGGCGACAATACGATATCCTCATCAAGTACGACCTGAAGTCGCTCCATATGGCTGCAGCAGAGGGACTCGCGACAAGTTGCTGGCTGATGTACGCGGACCAGCCCAGTGGACTCGGGCCCGAAGTGGTCTCCATGGCGCACGATACCCACGTAGGAGGCAAGGTCGCGGACCGGCAGGGCAAGCTGTGGATCGAAGCCGTCGAGGAGTGGCGCAAGGGCGGCAAGCACGGTCCCCTGCCAGGTCTGGGCGAGAAGAAGCCCATCATGTATACCCGTCCGGAGAAGTCGACGATCGCGGGGGGTCCCTGGGACTACGTGGTGAGACGCACGGAGTACTTCCTGCGACCCGAGGTAAGTGCCACTGCTCTCCCGGGCCCGCGATTGCCCGCCCTGCCCGTGTCGAGTGCTGAGTGCTGAATACGCTTTGGCTACAGACGATCGAGTCGATCTACATCATGTGGCGCACGACGGGGAACCCGGTGTGGCGGGAGCGCGGGTGGGCGATCTTCGAGGCCATCGAGCGCGAGACGAAGACGGCGTCGGGGTACGCGAGCCTGAAGAAGGTCACGCAGTCGCCCGGGCTGCAGATGGATGACCAGCCGAGGTGTGTGACGCTGGTGATGCGTGTCTCGTGCGTGCTGACTGTTGTGCCCAGTTACTTCCTTGCGGAGACGTAAGTGCTGATTGCTCGTGCGACGAGGATTGCGATGCTCGCGGCCCTCGGAAAACTGCTGGAAAGTCCGCACCATTGGTGATCTTGTCAGGGAGGATCACCATCTCCTCGCTGGTTCCCTCCCAGCCTTTTCCGCCATTCGTACTCGATTGGGAGAAGGCTGAGGAGATGTATCCACCAGACGTGACTTTACAACAGCTTCCCGGGAGCCGGGAACGCCCTAATACCCGTCGTGTCGGATCCCGTTCCGCGGCGTGCTAACGCTGTGCCTTAGGCTCAAGTACTTGTACCTGCTGTTCAAGAATGAAGACCTCGTGCCCCTGGACAAGTGGGTCTTCAACACCGAGGCGCACCCACTGCCTATTTTCACGTGGAGCGACTGGCAGAAGCACAAGTTCGGCATCCCGCGCTGAGGCGTCGCGTTCTCGTGTTCTCGCCCCGCGCATGTGCGTGCGGGGGAGACTGTGGGGATCTAGTGAGTGTATCTTCGGTATAGAGGTCTTCGGTCGGCCGAACGCGTCCTGACCGGTTCCGCAGGGAGGATCTACTGGGATCGATACCCCGATCCCGATCAGGAGTAATAGACGGCGCATATTGGCATATGATACATCGTGATGGGACCTCGCCGGAGCAGCCTTCGGGCATGCCGCTTCCCGATGGAACGTCGCGGGGCGGGACCCGCCGCGGAAAGAGCGTCCGGCCGGCGCGTAAAGTATACTCGCCCGGGACAGTGCGTTTATCTTGTACTATTTACACGGCGATTTGGGGCTATGATACCTCACCCTGACGGTCTTAATACGAAGCGTTTCGAGACGGCGTAGGACGCTGGTGTGCGCAGGAAAGTTACGGTGTTCCGAGCATCCTCGCAGCAAGGAAGGAGATGGGGGCGGGGCTACCCCAGGTTTACCCCGGTCAGGTGAGTTCGGCATCGCAGAATCAGGGGGAAAGATAGGAGGCCGTTTGCTCGATCGCACTCCCGCCGTGCCGGAACACGGCCCGTCCCCTCTCAGTGTACGCTGCATGATTCAAATACGCGCTCCTCCCGCCGTGCCGCCCTCCATTATTCCCCTCTCTCACTCTCTTCCGCCCTCTTACCACCACCATGGCCAACCTCAAGCAAGGCGAGTTCGTCGGCTCTCTCGATTGCGGCACCACGTACGTCTTTCTCGCGCTGTCTACTGCGGAATGCGAACGCAGCGTTTGACTGTCTTGTGATCTTTACTCTTCAGCTCTACTCGTTTCCTCGTCTTCGACAAGTATGCGAACATCGTGGCTGAGCATCAGCTGGAATACCCGCAGTACTACCCCGAACCCAGGTACGTCGCGCGACCCAACATCGCCCACCTCGATCGCTTGTAAACCTTACTTACCCCACGTCCGCAGCTGGCATGAACAGGATCCCGAGGAGTTGATGGCGAGCTGCGACGCCTGCATCGCTGAGGCGAGCAAAGCGCTCGAGGCGGCCGGGTGGGCCAAGGAGAGCATCAAGGTCATCGGTGCGTGCCTATCACGGTCAACTGACTGCCATTCGCGATAGCTAGACACCGGTCTGACGTGCACTCTCCCATCGTGCGTTCTTAGGCATCACGAATCAGCGTGAGAGCGCGGTGGCCTGGAGCCGCAAGACGGGCAAGCCGCTGTGCCGCCTGATCGTGTGGGACGACTCGCGCACGAAGAACACGGTCGCGCACTTTGAGCACAAGCTGCAGACTGCGGGTATCGAGGTCGCGCCCGGGGAGTTCAAGAAGGAGGAAGAGGGCATCCAGGCGCTCAGGAAGCTGTGAGTTGTGTCCCGTGGTGATGTCATCTCATCCGCGAAGATCTGTGCTCAGATTGTCGCGAAAAGGTCCGGCCTTCCGATCTCGACCTACTTCTCGGCGATAAAGCTGCGGTGGATGATTACCCACCACGAGAACGTCCGCAAGGCGCATGAGGAGGATGACCTCATGTTCGGTACCGTCGAGTCCTGGATCGTCTACGTGCGTATACATTTTATATGCGCTTTAGGGGCTACGATTAACCTCGTCCCTATAGCGCTTGGCCGGCGGCACGCAGTCGAACCTCCACATCACCGATGTGACCAACGCTTCGCGCACGCTGCTCATGAACCTCAGTACTTTGGAGTGGGACCATGTGCTGTTGAAGTTCTTCGAGATCAAGGACTCTGTCCTGCCCAAGATCGTCTCCTCATCCGAGGTTTACGGCGAGCTTGCGTACGGCCCACTCAAGGGCGTGAAGATCGCTGGTCTCGCGGGTGACCAGCAGGCGGCGCTTGTGGGCAACAAGTGCCTGAAGCAGGGAGAGGCGAAGTGTACATACGGCACTGGCGCATTCCTGCTCTTCTGCACGGGCGAGGACATCGTACAGAGCGGGCACGGACTTCTGTCGACGGTATGCATAATCTACATATATTCAGTCTTCCTCGGAACTAATCCCATTCCACAGGTAGCATACCGTGACGGAAACAACAAGCCCGTCTATGCTCTTGAGGGTAGTAGTACGTACTTCCTGTCATCTTTAGCTATCGCCCTTTCTGACCCTGGGCCCAGTCTCCGTTGCCGGTAGCGCAATCAAGTGGCTTCGGGACTCGATGAAGATGGTTCAGTCGGCGCCCGAGGTGAACACTCTCGCCGAGTCTGTCCCGAACACCGGGGGCGTGTACTTCGTTACCGCCTTCTCTGGTCTGCTTGCGCCTTACTGGGACCCCGGAGCGGCGGGTCTTCTCATCGGTCTCTCGGCGTACACGACCCCGGCACATATCTGCCTCGCCACCATCGAGGCGAACGCCTTCCAGACGCGTGCGATCCTCGAGAACATGAAGCTCGACTCGAACGCGGACCTGAAGCACCTCATGGTCGACGGCGGCATGACCAACGGCGACAAGGTCATGTCCGTCCTCGCTGACCTCGGTGGCTTCACCGTCATCCGGCCCGAGATGCGCGAGTATGTATACCCGTCCGCCTAGCCCATCTACGCATGCTGACGTAGTGATGATTTTGTAGGTCCACCGCGCTCGGCTCGGCGCTGCTCGCGGGCTCGGCGGTGCGCCTGCACGGTTGGGACATCAGCAAGCCGGAGACGCTGTCGGAGGTGAACACGAAGGGCAGTCTCGAGTTCACGCCGTCGATGCCCGAACCCGAGCGGGAGAAACGTTGGCAGGGATGGAAGCGTGCCATCGAGCGCTCCAAGGGCTGGGAGGAGGGTGTCGACGAGTAGGCCTTCGCACCGCCTATCGAGCGTGTTGTTGGCGAGGAAGAGAGAAGCAGTACGAATGCTTGTATACCTAGTAGCCAGTATCTGTATAACGACACACATGTAGTATTGTTGGCGACGGAGATGAGTATATGTAACTTATCTAGTTTGGTTCCTACCGGTAGCGCGCTATCGAGCCAAGTCGTACCACCAGCCTGTCAACCCACCGTATCGTCGTTCTGCGACGGTCCATTGAGACTGCATCGAGACTGTTTGGGGACATCTGGATTCCAAATGCCCTGAATCCAGATGCCCACGCGGAGCGAATCGACGTTCCTAATTGGGAATTCCTTATGTGGTTCGGCGAGGAGTTGTATTTTGGCGCCTGGCTCAGTTGACCTCCTACCACTCCTGCGATTCTTTTCACCTCTCGTCTTGCCAGCCCATGGAAATTCGCATCATCTCAACTCCTTACGCTAGGGCCGCGTTGCGTTCACCAAATTCCAGTTTCCAGCGCTTCGCGCCGTACGCCCGGCAATCCGCGACGTTGGCACTCTCGTTCTCAGACTGTATGTATGCATATACATCTCTACACGCCAGGCGATGTAGCGAATATCCTATTCTTAGGATCATAGCATGTCCAGGATTCCTCCCAGAAACCAAGTCCCCTGTATTCACCGCAATATCGTCTAAAGCGACCTGTGCGAATATACGCCCCATTCCGCGCCCCATCGCCCCAGGAAGCATCTCGCCTGACGCCGAACATCATCGGAACGTCACAGGATTACCCGTCCGTAGAGCTTCTGCGGACTTCCGCGGGCACGACAGCGCAGTGCCAGCTCAGAGGTGTCCCTGTCCGTGTACTTGGGCACAGTCGCGGAGTTCAAGTTTGCATTCGCAATTTGATCTGGCCACTCAGTTATCGCCATCGCACGGGACATATAGACGGGGTTCTATCGTCGTGTGATACGCATGCAGGGCTGCGTGCTTCCAGGGCACGCCTCTGATGTTGTGCCCCTCGCCTCCCGGATGTAACTCCGGCCGTGGTGGTTCGAATCTCGAGAGTACAAGGGCCCTTCCCCTTGAGCGTGGCTGTCTCCTTGTATGCCTGTCTCCCCCAGGCGGTTGCCTTGACACAACCCACGTGAAGCTGGGTAGTTATGGCGCAAACTACGCCCTCGCAGGAACCCCCACTTTGCGTGCAATTTCCCGACAAACCCCGGGGCTTTCCTGTCAAACTCTGGAGAGATCAACGAGTACGTGCAAAGTTGGTGGATCTATTGCGCTCCTGTTGAACGTTTCTCTCTATCTCCCTCAGGCTCGTGCAACATATCGCGCATCCTACCTCTTGTTGGACAGGCCGAAGAGGCCGCCGGTCGCCGCGCCCAACTCGTCGAAAAGCGTCGTGGGGACCGTCGAGGTCGACAGCGTCCATCCCGCTCCACGAACGAACCCCCCTCCACGTCGTCAAGCCTCTCAGAACGCACATCATCTCCCAAACAGCAAGTCCTCCAGCGTCGGCCGCTCGCCTGGGCACCCCTGTGCTGCCAGTGAGGTGGTATCTCAACACGACCCGGCGCCGATCATGAGTATGCCGACGGTCGCGTCAGTTCCATCCGCGACCCATCCATCCGCAACGCCTTCAGGTCTCAATCCCTCTGTGAGTGCTTCATATCAGCGCAAGGCCTAACTGTGTTCAACAGTCGTGCGTCGAACACAGTTTATCGGACATCACCAAGCCTCCCTCCGCCACGACATCGTCCTCCCGCCGCAGCTCCAAAATTTCTACAGCGTAGGCGACCCACGCGCTGCAGACACCGTCCGCTTCTTCGAGTCTCTGTACACGATTTCGCAGCCCCTCGTGATCCCGCCAGTGCGTCCCAACGCCATCTCCCCTTCGTCCTCGCCCCCGCGTCACGCCAAAAGAGGTGAGAATTTCGCGTTGCTTCGATTAGCCCTTCCCATTCATCACTGCGCATAGGCACTGTTGGGTCTTCTTCCGGCGGCGTGGTCCGTCACCCGGCCGCGGAGCAGCGACCCACGCGCTATCATCCCTACCCAGGCATGGGAAATGCTCATCGCCCCATTCTGGTAAGTTCGCTGAGTTGGCGGGAGTTCTGCCTGCCTAATAACCCAATATCTACAGCCCAAAGGTGGCTTTGCGCATAGCTCCGGGAGGCATCTAGTCACATCTAATGTTCTCATCGACCCTAACGCTCCAATGTTCCCCATGCAACCCTCGGCTCATCCGACTTACGCTCGAAGAGGAGATACCTCGCTCGTCCAAGGTGGTCTGAAAGGTGCGCTCGCCCAACCTCTTTCCGTATGCCATCCCCATCACTGATCTCTGGCATCACGCGCTTCCAGCACCTGACGGCATAGGCGCGCCGGTCCCCACACATCCCTTCGCGATGGCCCAGGAAGCGAGCGCGACGGAGCCGCTCCCCATGCAACGGCGTCCAAAGCGTCCCTACCCCAAGCCGATCTCTCATCCGCCTGGCCCGTCACCGTCTCTGGCAAGCAGACGCCTCCACGCTCGCGCTGACCACGACCGCGGTCGTATGGACTTCCATCCTCAGTATCAACATCGCATCGGTCCTCCGGGCGCAGTCATCGCTCCACGCCTCCGCGAGCACAATGTGAACGGCTTTTTGGCGCGGATCAATATCGGGGAGGAGAACACCCTAGCCAGCACCCTCATCCCCACCGACGCGACCTTCAGTTTTGACTCTAGGGAAGCGGTCGCGCCCGATGCACCTACGCGCATGTCGGATCAGCACGAACCTGACGACGGCACTGGATATACGCAGGCCCATCGCCCTACATCGAACTGGACGCAAAACAATTCGATGGCTGCGCCGCATTACTCCCACCATACCTCGGTCTATCCAGGTCCCAGTGCCATCGCGCACCGCGACGGCTTCGCGCTGACTCAATCCTTTGGCCCCTCTATGGGGTCTGAACATCCTATTGGAGGTTACGCTCACTTCCACAACGGCTGGTCTATCAATCCGCCGCACCCGCAGTCCACACCCGCGCCAATAGATGCGCTTCCGCTGGGCCTACCTAGTGACGAAGCTCCCGCCTTTATGGACCCAGGAGCATTCACACCTCAGCCGCCCCTTTGGAATGCGGGCGAGCGCACCGCCCCATACGGCCGCGCTGTCACCACATCGACATTCTCAGTCGGATCCCAGGACAACATCGCGCCGCCGTTCATTCCGCCTTCATATAATCTCCGCGGACACCCTCACGCGCTGTTCCCCCCGAACACCGCCGCTCTCGACCGAGTCGACGAGATCGCGTCGCGCGGCGCTGGTGCTCAGCGGACAGCCGAACAAAGTGTCGATCCCGGTGGCGCACCATCCCATAATCCCACACGGTCCGCGGCAATCGTTGGCCGAGGGCTGCAGTTTTATTGCGAGGACATCGACCAGGCTCCGGCTCCGCTGGGTTCTCCCATGCACGGCATGCCAGTGGAGAGGTTTGATCTGGCGTTTTCGACCGGTTCTTTGCCAGTGGCTCGGCCGTACGCAAACAACCGCGACATGCTCCACTGCATGTTCCCCATGCGGAAGAGCTCGTATTCCTCGTTGGCAGGCGCGCTGACCTCGCTAGCCTGAGAGCATATCTCTGACTACCCATATTCTCCGCCTTTCCCCATTCCCGGTGTAGGTGTTCCAGTGTTAGCACTCGGGAACAACAGTGGCCCTTCTGTACAGCTGGAAAGTATCATCGCGTTACCATCCCTAATCAACTATCTCGCTACTTATACCCCGGTGTGATAGTCCAGGTCTGTGTGGACAGGGGGCCGTTTCGGGCAACGTGAGAGAGTCATTTGGAATCCCGTATTTATTATCTATGGGTAATCCTAGGTGTACCATGCTATACCTATGACTACCCATAGCTAACGAGTACAGTTCCTGCGCACCAATAGTACTCCGATGGACAGCGCTGTCACCGCTCGCGGGTGCCCAGGACAAGCCGTCGAGGAAACTTGATGCGGGTGCTGGTGGCGTTCCCTTCTTATACATCGGCTCCCTGAGTCGTCCGTTGGGCCCTGATCACAGTAAGAGAGAAAGAGCCTGTATGAGAAAGGGTGTCGAAGAACGTTAGCAATGGTATCGGCGAGAGAGTTGGAGAGTGAGAGATCTGGATGAGGAGATCTCGCCGATCTGCACCGATCCTAATCTTGGGCGCCCGAAGGTTGAACTTCTTGGGTACAATGGGCGCCTATAATATACTCTCTGCTCTTCCCAGCTACGGTGCTGCTCTTTGCTGTTCACCGCTTTCATGCCCGCTCACAAAACATTAGGCTCGATTATAATGTAGTGAAGTATTTGAGGATTTATGGCGTTTATACACTGACACCCGCTTTGAATTTGCCACACTGAAAGTACTACTACGGCCTACTAGGGCCCGGATTCTGACAGACCGTCGTCTGCTCCGAGTCGCTCATGACGCTCGCCCTGGAATCCTGCGCCTTCCGCCCTAGGACATTTGGGCGCAAAAGGACACGCAATCTCTAGGACGGTCTCATTTTGCTCGTGGGCCTCATGGGTCGGTAGACACTCCGGTGGCGGCTAATAGTAAGTGCTCCTGCCAGTGGTCCGCCAAACTTTCGCCAATGTTGGTCGATTATCAACCTGTCGTTCGATACGATTCCGGTGCTTACAGCATTAATCAGGATACTTCTCAGAGGTAAGTTCATTTACGTATGCTTCCTGGGCTCGCTGCGTCTTGCTAACGGGGGTGACTGAGCTCCGAGTGCGGCGCTCTCGGAATGTTCGGTGCACACTGCAGTAGGACCCCCTGCTACATATGTCTTGTAGTACAGTGCACGAGGTCCCGCTAATTTGAAACGTGGTACGTGGGCGAAGCTGGTCTAGAATCAACTCAATCTGAGGCGCAAGGTGTGGTCTCGGCAGGAGTCCCAAGTAAGCTCATTTTGTGTACTCGGAACGTGCCCACCAGCCCATTCAATCGCCTCTGCCTCGCGTTCGGTGGCTATCCGCGCGAGGCGTCCAGGAAGAACGAAGTTTCTCCGCATTCTGATACACGTGCGGGAGCGGTGCCCTGTGCGAATTCGCGGAGCACGCCTGTGATGCTGTGGCTTCTCGGGACTAAAACACAACTCCGCCAGGTGGTTGAAGTACAAGGGCATCGGGTCTCCTTCGTTCTGATCCCCCACCTCAGCTCATCCTCGATATATCGCTTCCAGCCGAACACCCAGACGTTCACTGCGTTACCGACGACTCCATGTCGCTCAACAGCTCTCCCTCGGATTGCATCGAGCCTGTCAACACAGACAAACATAAAACAAGACGCGTTCCGGAAACGCTTCAAGTGACCCTCCAGAATCTCGGCAGTGAGGCGACACCGGTACGTTGCCGTCCCCCATGTCCAGGAAGCATAAACTAATGTGTGTGTTCGTGTGATTGTGGCGATTTTGAAGCGGTTTTTTACGTTTGATGCAAACTCAGAGCGCGTGGATGAGAATACCGCTCTTATTGAAGAGCAAAAGCGGCACGCATCGGAGAACGGTGGCAAGAGCAAGGACCCCTTCAACACCAAGAAATGGTGGCGCGCGAGGGCGACGATGAAAAGTTTGTCCAAGAATTCGACGCCACAGCGTAAACGAGGCCGCGCTCCGGATATAACTGCGCGTTATCCATCTGCTGTACGTTTTACACGTTCACATATGGGTCCTGACGCTGCGCATCTGATCATCGCGCACCTGCAGGGAGGTGGCGGCAAGCAGAAACGGCCCTCACGAAGCACTCGCCCTCCTTCCCCGCCCCCCGCACATTTATATGCTCAGCGGCCTTCTCCGACGGCCAACGGCTCCGTTGGACGCGAGACCTTGGAGAACATAGAACGTGCGTACGCTGCCCATCCCTCTCGCGCCACCACCGGCATCCTCTCCGGCGCTCCCCCGTCGATCTATACGACCACCTACCAGACCCCACCTTGGCGCGAACCCATCTCGGAGCGACCATATCGATTCCCACCCCAGTCGTGGCAGGCTGCGGCATCTTCAGAGCCCGTTGACGTCAGGCAAGTGTCTGCTCGCCACCATGTTTATGCTCGCGGCCACCACCGCGACGCCGCCTACGGCCTCCCTTACTATCCCTATCCAAGCCCGCTCGTCATCGATGAAACCGATGGTGACCCTTTTGCTCATCCTGCGGCTTTAAGCGATGGTGCCAGTGCTCGCCACTCAGGGCCTGAAATGTATGACTCGCCCCCAATGTACGACTCCCAGGGGCGCGACGTGATTGAGAAGATCAGTTACAATATCCATCCTCAACCATCCTACCAACTCAACGATGAGGAGACTTTTCACGGAGCGGTCGATAGCCATCGGGGCCTCGCCCACACGGATACTTCCCGACTTACGACGCGCGTCTCGCCGCCGACCTTCATTCGGGAGGATCAGGCGCAACATGCGCCTACGTACGGAGCTTCGCGTCTTTCGGAACAGCACGCGGCTCACGCCCGCATCGACTCGCGCTCCGCCGATTACTATGGCCCGTCGCACCTCGGCGTGACGTACAACCCAACGTATAGCGACATCCTGCGCTCGGACACCGTGCCGCACTACGCCGGCTCTTCCTCTTCCTCCGACTCGGAATTGCCCGTCGACGCGCCCTATGGACTCAGTGGTGCGCCAGCCTATGCGGCCCCTTGGACCGCTCCAACTGCCCCTACGCCCGACCACGTCTTCGCACATCTCGCACATCAGCATCAAGCCGTGTCTTTCCCGTCCGCAGGTTTTCCCTCGATTCCTGACCAGCTTCCGTCCACGCGCGCTGACTTCAACACCTCGCCGGTCGACCTGCTAGATCGGGCCACTGCGTACGATCAGCCCTTCAGCGACAACGCGCGCGAGGCCTACTTGCAGCATGGATGGCAGATGCATACCCACGCTCCTGCAGCGTTCACACCAGAGCAGCCGGCACTCGATCACTCCGCCACGGATCGCTATCCGCAGGACGCCCAATCCGCATCTTTGTACGCTCAGGATTACGATGCTCAGGGCCATCCTATCGAGCCCCAATTTCCCGACCTGCAAGCTGGACATCAGCGCGAGCAATTCTTCATGGCCAAGCGTTCACCGTCGTCTAATCAGCAAGAAGCACGTCGACAGCTCCCATACGACGCGGCCGAACCCCCACTGTCCCCGCGGGCGGCTCGAGCTCAAGACTTTGCGCAGGCGGCTCACTATCTGAGGATCGCACTTCATCCCGGATCGATCTCCCCCAACGTATATCCGGCACCGCTCGAACAGAGCCCTTTAGTCGGCGACCTCCTTCACGAGCGGAGCTACGAGTCACACGATCCTCATCTCCGAGCTGCCTCTTTTGCTCAGCCCTACGGCGTTCGTTTCTTTGGCGACACAGACCCGCGACAAGTCTCTAGTCTGCTTGCCAGAGGTGAACACGAACATGACCTCGTGGTCGAGGGCCCGTCACTGCACAATCGCCAGGGAGCACACCCCGCCAGCCAGCTGCTGTCATACGACGCCGCCCTTTCGCTAAATTCGACTCCGGTTGGCGGGCCACCGGTGTGGGCCAGTGAACGAGATGGCGATCTACGTACCCATTCAGCGCCGGTATACCCAGTACAGACGGCCCGATATCAAGAGGACGTGCATCATCCCAAGATGATCCCCGAAGACCCCAACAGCTCGTCCATGGCGTATCCGCCTCTGTTCGATTTCGTTCCTGCTGTAACCTCGAGCCCGTCTTACGAGGCGGGCTACGACAACACCGAGGGCGTTGTCAGTTACTTTGTTCCGGAAGGCGATCCGTACGCGGCTGACTCATCGTCGTACGCATTCTCGCAAGGCTCCTTCGTTCTCCAGCAGCTGAACGTCCCACACCCGCGGATGGTCGACGCGGGCATTGATGTTTCGCAGCTCAACCCGTGTTTTCCTGTCCGGAAGTAGTACATGAACTCATAGTTTTACGCGGCTCCATTCCAACTCTCCCCGTACGCTACACTAAGCCCATATTGCATCTAATGCTTCTGGTTTGATGCAATGATAAAGCGACACCACCTTCTGTCTCTACGCCGATGTGTGATCCCTTGTATAGTAGCTACACTGCTGAGCTATGGGTTCGGTACTGAATGTCAGAATTTAGTAACTGAACTCATAGCGTAGCAGAGAGGATTGATATGGGATCGCAAATTGACGGAGTCAGAGATTGATCATGGTGGATATACACGAGCTTCGTTCCCGCCACGCATCTCGGTACCTTTCGGTGTGCCACGTTCCAGTGTAGTACTGGGCCCGCTGGGCCGCTTCCTCGCAGGTCGGTATTATAGCATCGTCCTCGGCATTCAACCAGCCTCTCAGCGACAACGCGCGAGGTCTCCTTGGAGTAGGGATGGCTGTATTAGTATGATCCCGATTGTGACGCTCCCCAGTCTAGCGAGAGATCAAGCTGGACGTTGTTCTACTTTGACTTACTATAGTATTTGATTTATACCAATCGCAATGTGGAAGCCAGTGGTCTAATAGACGTGTCATCCCATGTGTGGTGGCTCCCTTGCCAAGCTATGAGTATGTTTCGAAAGTGACGAAAGTTTGAACATTACCCATAGCTCGGCAAGGGAGCACCGAAAGATCGTGAATGAGACGGGCGGAGCTGCAGCGGTACCGTGGGCGCTGTCGGCTACATTGTCCTAGAAGATGGTCCGTCCGCAGATATGTCATCGTACACACTGGCTTTTATTTAGCGGCTCAACGGCACACACCTTGAGGCGATCGGCTCGGGCGTGAAGTGCCATGCATAGTAGCTGCACTGCTGAGCTATGTGTCGGATACTGAATATCAACATTCAGTAACTAAACTCATAGCTTAGCAGAGACAACATGGAAACGCAGTCAGATATCGATCAAGACCAATACATGACCTTCCTGCTCGTCACGCATCTCGGTACCTTCTGGCGTGTTGTTGGACCCGCTGTCGTGCTAGTTCGTCGGCTCTCGGTGTGGGCTAGACAAGACGGCGATTTGCACGCTGGTCTGGCGCAGATTACCTACTATCAAGATGCTCACCGATGACAGTGTTCCACAGATGACATAATGCCCGGCGCGCACCATCCTCGCCCTGATTCCTCCGAGAGCCCATTTTACGAGCGGGGCTATGATCATACTAGGGCGTGGTCAGCTACTCTGTTGCGGAACATAGCCCGTCCGCAGACGGCTTGTCGCCGTACGCGCGATTGCCCTGGCTCTGGCATCCCGTATGTTGAGTATACATGGCGACTCTATCATCGAGCTATGGGAACATTTCGAAAGAGTAACACAATCGAAAATCACCCATATCTGGACAACAAAGCGCAGAGGACGGTTGAGAGACGCGCTTAAGCCACGCACCGGCGGAAACAGGCGGTAACGGCATAGTATGATTTCGCCTCGTGTCATTCCTTTCAAACCATCCCACCAAGGACGGGATTCCGACGAAGTAGCGCCAGTGCAACTTGTGGATGTACACGTCTTCTACGTGTATGATGACTCGGTTGTTGAGCTATGGATGTCTCTCAAGAGAGTATATCCTTGAGAACAACCCATAGCTTAGCAACAAGTACCAGGATTGAGAGATGCGATTGAGCCAGGAAACGGCGGGAACATGCAGTGATGACGGAGCATGATTTCGCACCTTTTCATTCCCCGGGAAATGACCCATCAAAGAGAATAATCCGACATTAAACGGATTGGTACAGGCTGCGTTTTGTCATCGCGGATGGGGGTCCTGAGGGTTATCGAGGAAGCGGCACCAGCGCAAGTGGAACATGGCACCCTATAATTCAGATGTTTAGCCTGAAAGGGCGTCCCCAGAGCGAGGCTGGCGCAGCGATCCTCACAGTCAGGGAGTGTAAGGAAGCCAGGAGGATGGTGAGCTATGGTGAGAGTCGCAGCGGCACAGTAAAGTTAGAGATCGAAGGAGATCGATCCCGATCTGGCTACGCATCTCGGCACTTTCCGGCGTACTCTTGAACACGTCGTTCAACTTCTATTACATACATACCACTGTCTGCAGCCACCCACTAGCTCTTTGCCCGCGCAGCAGTGTACGCGCTCTAAGATGTGTTCAAATATGTCTCCACAAGGCAGGTAGATTGCTTGAAGAGGCGCCGCGGCAACGGCAGCGCCCGCGCTCAACAACGATACCGAACAGGTTCCCCAAATGGAAAACCTTGTTGTTCGCCTACTCCCACCACGCCAACGGGTCTGAACTCTGGTTGGGGACGCCCGCCGTCCACCGCTACGCCCTGGCGACAGATTGCATGTGTACGATCTGCGACCGCTCCCTCGCCGCGGAACCCACATGAGCTGCCATTACACATCCTCGTGCCCTACGGTTCCTTGCGCATCGTGCGAATCCAACGTCGCCCATTCCAGCCTCCGCCGAAGGGCATCGCCACGTCGTTCGACAGTGCCGAATGCCTCGCAGTGCAAGCGTGTTCACACCGCGATACATCTTCGATGTTAGGCTGGAATCTTCGCGTATCCAAAGAAGTATTAGCTGCTGTCAACGGCTCCCCTTCAATCGCGCGGACAGGGATGGGGCAAGGTCTCGCTACAGCCGGAGCTGGCACCTACGCAGGCTGATAGCGGTAAGCTTCTCTTTCAATCACAGCTAGCAGTGCCTGGAAGGGAAGAATGACGTTAGCCATCCCAAGAGCACAGGTTCTCCTTCCAAACCCACCGAAAACACCAATCCAGCGATAGTTGCGCCTCGAGGCCTCCGAGTCTACCCCGCGCGCATTCTATGATGGGCTCCGGGTGACCGCGTTGTGAGAGGGCAGTGAGCTCGTTCAGCTCCCGCTATGTTTTGCGGTTCTTAGGCGGCCAGGTGGCGTGTCCGCGTGTTCCTGTGTACCGCTTGAGCTGCCCTGTTGCGTATACTCGGAACGAGCTCGCGCGTGCATCATGGCCCACGCTGCAAGCATTTATTTGTGTCTCTCACGCCCGGGACCGCACACTTGCGACGGTCTTCTAGCCTAGCCCTCTTGATGCATGTGCAGGGAGCGCGGTGTGCGAATATTCGGGGCGTGCCCCTGATGCTGTGTCTTCTCACCTTCACAGATCAACTCCGACAGGTGGTTGGAAACGCACAAAGCTGAGCTGCTGCGTACTTTTCCTCCCACATCTATCTAGGCCAGCCTCCCAATACTCTATTCCTTACGCTCGACACTGTAACCTCCGGAGGCTCGCTACATGATGTCAGGCCGTATCAAGTGCAACCCTGAGGACAGCCCGTGGGTTGCTCGCAGTAAGAAGCACCAGAAGATGGTCAAGGCACGTATTCAGGCTACTGATGCTCAGGATGACGTGACGGCGCTGACACTGGAGCTGTGCTGTAGGACATCTTGAGCCAAGTCAATATTTTTCAGGTAGCGAACTGGAAACCGGGAAAACCGCCACAACCAGCTGTGAGTTCTTGAGCTAAGCTGCCGGGCGGCATCGAAAGACAATGTCTAATCGGGATGTTAGAAGAAACGCCTGCGAGCCAAGGCCACGATGAAAAGCGGACTCAAGACCAAGACCCCACAGCGTAAACGAGGGCATACTTTAGATGCCAGTGCCGGGACCAGACATGACGCCCCACCTGTAAGTTCAGCCACTTACCGTTTGTGCCCTTCTGACCATCGCGCCTGCAGGGAGGTGGTGTTAAGAGAAAACGCCCTTCGAGAAGCACTCGCCCTCCTTCGAACCCTGCACCTTCATCTGCTCAGCGGCCCGAGACTACGATCAACAGCTCTATCCGAGGCAATGCGGATATCGAACATCGTGGGTACGCCGCCCTTTTCTCGCGCGCCACCACTGGCATCAGCTCCTGCGCACCTTCGTTCGTCCACCCGGCCAACTACCAACCGCCGCCCTCGCACGGAGCCGTCCTCGGATGGTCATACCCACGCCTGCCTCAGTCACAGGACGCGACATTGGCACCCACTGAGTCGCAGGTGTCTGCTCGCCACCACGATGACACTGCTTACCACCACCGCGATGCCGCTCGCGGGCTCTCGAATGGTCCCCTCCAAAACCCGCGCATAACCAAGGAAAACGACCTAAATCATTCTGCGCGTGCTGTTGCTCTGGGCGGTGATACTTACCCCAGAAACGCGGCGGCGGATGATGTTCTCAGCATGTATGACCCCCAGGAGCACGACACCGAGCAGCGCGGCTATGACGTTCGCCCCTGCCCACCCCAGGACCTTCACCTCGGGGCGACTCTTTGGGACATGGGTGATCGTCGCCAACACATCTCTTTCTCGGAGGCTACGCGCTTTTGTACCCGCGCGCCACCACCTGTCCTCGTTCGGGAGGATCAGACGCCCCTTACATCGACGCACGCGACTTCGCGTCCTTCGGAACAGCACACAGTGTACGCTCGCGTCAAGCACGACGCCGCGTCCTATGGTACACTAAGCCTTCCCACGGCGACCGCGACGTTGTACCAAACGTACAACGACATCATGCGCCCGGATGCTGCGCCACACTATATCGGCTCTCCGTCTTCGTCCTCGGGATCGTCTATCACGGCCGTCGAGGACCCCTACGAGCTTGGTGCACTTGTCAACATGCATGCCCCCACCGTCCCTGAGCCTATACCTATCCAGCTTTCAGCACATCAGCATCAAGCTGTGTCCGTTCCGTCCGCACTTCTCCCGCAGAATACCAACCAGTTCGCGTCCACGCAAGCGGAACTCGACACGTCGCCCGCGAACGTCCTGAACCTGGCCACTGCCTATGGTCAACCTTTCAGCGACAACATGCGCGAGGCCTTCTCACAGCAGGGATGGTGGATGCCCAACCGCGACACCGGATTATTGGCACCGGAACAGCCGGCAGGAAACAGCTCCTCGGGCGCGGACCTTTATTATGCACAGGGCGCGCGTGTTCCTCATCCGACTGCATTGCACACCCAGTCGTACGACCCTCGCTTCTTGGGGTATCCAAGCTCGCGCCTCGTCTCGGACGTGCATACTGAACGTCGACGCGAACACGCCTTCGCGGTCGGGGGCTTTTCGCATCACGATGCTCGAGCATACGGCCAGTTATCGTACAACACGGCCACTCACCGCCAGGGCCAGCACTGGCTCGCGAGGCCATTCTACGGGGAGCACGAGCTGCTGATATCGATCCGACACTTGCTCACGCAATGCCGCACTCACTGCAAGTCCACTACCAAGGGCCTGTACTATATCCCAGAGGCGTCACCTGCAACGGTCCAGCCGCGACATGGTCGGCCGACCGTGCTCCTGCCACGAGCCCGCTCAACGAGTGGGGCTACATAAATGCCGAGGGCGCCGCCACATACTGCGATAGGCAACAAGATCTGTCTGCGACTGGCTCGTCGTCGTATGCGTACGCACAAGGCACTTCCGCTCAACGTTCAAATGTCCCGCACCTGGAGGCGATGAGGCTTAGCGCAGATCTTCCGTGCATCAGTCCGCATCACCAGTAGTTCGCTACTAACCCATATTCACCCCCGCACTATCCACTCCCGTCCTGTTTCTGAGATCCCAATGATGAAATATATGTCGTGAGATCACCCTTCACGCTGTCTTACATGTATCAAATGACCGTAGCATTGATTGATTCCAACGGCATCATGCAAACCGGCACTCATGTTATCCCGTGTATGGTAGCCCCATTATCGAGCTATGGGTAAATTTCGAAAGTGCCAATAGTTCGAAACTAACCCATAGCTTGGCAGAGAAGCACCGAATGACTGTATATGGGTAGCCAGGGTAGGGCATGATCAAGAGAATGACGAAGTGAGAACAGCGATGGAAGTTGGTTTAACAGAGTCGACGTCTGGAGAGCAAAAGAGCGAGAGTGAAGAGTACTCACTGTCGAATAGATTGGTTCTGACAATGTCGTGCTAGTTGATGCCTTGATAGGCATGTTGTACCGTGTACGGTGGCCTCAGGGTCGAGCTATGGGTATACCTCGAAACTGCCATAATTTCGAGTAACCCATAGCTTGGCGAAGAAGCACCGAGAGTTTGCAGATGAGTAGGGCACGATCAAGACAAGGATGTTCTGCGCTATGCAATTGGAAGAGCAAACAGTGAGTGTCGCGACCGTTTGATCAGCGGAGTGTCCACCGCAGTAGGGAACGAAGGGCGAAAGAGAGTAGCTGATCGATGCTAATCCGGCCTGCCCGCCGATGACGATCTCGCCTGTTTCGGGACCTTCCGGTATGTATCAGTTCGGCGCGCGCCGTCGAAATGCCCCCGCTCGCTCCCAAAGTTGCTTGCCACTCGTCGTACTTGCGACTCTGCGCACGCGCTCCAGTTGCAAGGCTTTTCTGAAAAATACTGCCTTTAACAGAGCCAGTGGAACGTATACATGCAGCACCACGTTCCGAGGACGAAACTAGATCTGGGGACTCGGAAGAATGACAGACGCCCATACTCTCGCACGCAACTCTCCGATTTGGGCAGTCCTTGTTCAACCTCGACTTGACCCCCACTTACACTGGACGGGCCGACCGAATCTCATGTGGCTTGGCAGTATTTCTGCGAATACTGGAACTTTCATGTCCGCTCTTCGCTCGCCGAACTGCTCAGACACCTGCTCGCTCACAATATCTACTCCAAATCCTGGACTTCGTCAACCAGGTAAGTCATATGCTGCCAGAAGCATCCGCCAGGAGGCCTCAGTTATATCGTGGAGTTGATGGCCCTGAAGAAGCTCGAGTAGCGACTAATTTCATTGACTTGCCGTTTCCGAGCTGACCATTAGCCCCATGCGTGCTAACGCCTGTACGCAGAGGCTCTGACTCGGAGCCGCATCCTTAACCAAGGCAGTTCTCTGTGGTGAGTCTATCTGTACATATGCATTCTGGTGTCATTTACGACTTTTGAAACTTTCCGAGCAGTCGCGCATCGCAAGAGCCCTCGGAACGTCAGCGTACGCCACAGCCCGACCCATTCCACAAGAGTGAAGGCCTCCCGCCACAACATATCCTGTAGTTACAGCACTCTAGATTGCGCTGATGCCATTCATTATGTTCAAGCGAATGATTTCCGGGATCATATCAGCCCGAGGCGACAAGAGGAGGCCTAGGCGGGGTTCCCAAGTAAGCTCGTTTTGTGTACTCGGAACGTGCCCACCAGCCCATTCAATCGCCTCTGCCTCGCGTTCCGTGGCTGTTCGGGCTGTGGTATCCAGGAAGAGCGAAGATTCTCTGGGGTCTGATGCACGCGCGGGAGCGGTGCGGTGTGCGAATCCGCGGAGCACGCCCTGATGCCGTGGCTTCTCGGGACTAAAACACAACTCCGCCAGGTGGTTGAAGTACAAGGGCGTCGCGTCTCTGCCTCCCTGATCCCCCGCTAGAGCGCGACCTTGTCACTACCCCCCTCTCATCCGAGCGCGCAGACCGACACCTCCACGACATGCCGCGAAGGATATCGCCGTCGCCTTCTACAGATACAGGTCTTACCAACCCGTGCCGACTCGCGACTGTTAGGACACAGAGACCAGTGCCAAAGGGTATCAAAAAGCTGCTCGGGTCGACTACGGAGTCGGTATGTCGCCGCCTGCTGCGTGTACAGGACATACCTACTCATTATCATCTCATGTGTCTGTTATTAAATCGAAGATCGTCGTCACTTTGGATTCCAACCCAGTGTATATCAACAGGAAAGTCGACACTAATGTCAGATTTATGCGTCTAGGCTTGTTGCAGGATGTTCGCGACGTGGACTTGACACGCGTGCCTGTCCCTGCCCAGGAACCGGGGCAAGCAGAGGCAAGTCCGGAGCCAGTGCTCTTTACCTTCTCTAACCATCGCATCTGCAGGGCGGTGGCGTCCATCAATACCCTTCATCGAACCGCGGTCGTCTTGTTTCCCCACCTGATCGTCCATTCGAACGGTGGCCTGACTCTGCTCCGCTCGGAGCCCCCGCTGCCCCAGTCCAGGCGATATACGCTCCTGCATATCCCGCACTCCATGCCCACGCCACCACCGACACCCACCCCGGCGCGCCACCGTCTGCCCAGCCCAGCCAGTACGACTCGCCGCCACGCTCGCATGGACGCCTTCAAGAGCGGCCATACGTTCTCCCAGATCAGTCGCAGAGGGCGACGTCGTCCGAGTCAGCGCCCGTTGGGGAGAAGCAGGCGATCAGTGCTCCGAGTCGCCGCTATGACGCTCGCGCCCGCGACTCCCGCTTTCAGCCGTATTCTCGCCCACGCCCGCGCTTCCTGGACGAGAACGAGCGGGACCCCTCCATCCGGCGTACGCTCGCCCCTGGTGGCGGCGCTCGCCACCAAGAGCCGGGAGGCGACGCTGTCCAGATGCGCACCCTCGAGCGGCACGACATCGACTTGCGCGGCTACAACGGCCAACCTTTCCCATCGCCGCAACCCGAACGTGGCGCCGCTGTTCAAGAAGCGGTACATTACATCCGTGTGCCCACTTTCACGAAGCAGGCTGCGCACGCGCGATCGGACGACCTCATCCGGGCAGATCCGACACGCTTCACATCTCCGTCCAGGACCTCTCAGCCTTCGGAGCAGCGCGAACACGCCCGCGTCGAGGATATCAGGTACCACGATCTACCGTGCCCCATCTGCGCATACCAGCCCAAGCACGTGCACCCGGACGCCCTGTTGCGTTGCGCCCACCGCGCACACACCGCGCCGTCCGTTACCGCCACCGATGCGGCCTACGGGCTTAATGAAGCGGTCAACGTGGGCCCTGAGCACACATACACCGAGCCTGCGCCCGCGCAGACGTCCATACAGCCCTACGCGATCCAGTGGCAGGAGGCTTGTCCCTCCCCAAACGCAGAGCGGCCGTCGAGTCCGAGGCCACTCCGGTGGATACTTGCCCAACCCGACGAGTTCCACGCCACTGTGTACTGGCGCCCTTCTAGCGACATCGACCTGGAGATCTTCTCGCAGCAGGAACAGGTCTACGCGCCCGACACCGGCATATTTGCATCGGACCCGACGGGACTCAGCTACTCAGGCGCGGAGCTGTATTCCCAAGATGCGCGCGTTACTCATTCGTCTGCATCGCGTATTCATGCGCACGACCCCCACGATTTGGAGGGCAATCAAGACCAACACGTCGTGGACGTTCCCGCCGGACGCCAGCGCGAGCATCCCTCCGTGGCCCAAAGCTCGTTGCCTTACGATCGTCGAGGATCACACGGCGAGTTTCCCCATAACGCGATTTCCGCGCGGGGACCACAGCCGGTTCGCGATCTGCCTCTGTTGACCGCACTAGAGAGCGGTCCGCGCGCTCATCCCGCGCCGTCGCGCTCGGCGCAGACGCCCCAATATCAGGGGGGCGCGCTCCGTGCTCAGTCGATGGTCGTCCACGATGGTCCGGTCATGGCACGCCCCAAGGCGTCCTTCGCGCTTGGACATACCCTGTCTGCGAGCCCACTCTACCAGCCGCAGGGCTGCTACAGCCCCGGAGGCCTCGACAGCTACCCCGCCCAGGAAGCCCACTCATCGGCGCGCGACTCATCGCTGCGTGCATTCCCCCAAGGCCCTTCTACTCGGACGACCATCCGGCTTACAAGGGCTTCAGACGAGAGTGATCAACTTCAGTGTTGACGTTTCTCGTCGTTATCTAAGTAACCCATAGCTCTTCTCGAATGCTGCTCCGCGAGTCCATCAGACTATATTTCAAAACGTTGACATGAATCTATCTGCTATATATTCCACTGCCCCAGTGTGACACCCCTGTCCCTCTCGCGAGTTCAATCTCCCGGGCGATGGCGGCCGTCTTCGGTGTCCATGTATGGCATCGTGCGCTGGCTAGCTTCCTGCTCCACGTCGAAGCACGGTGAGCATCCACCAGTGCAAATTGAGCGACTGCGATATCTAACGAACGCGTGGACCCATGCATGGATTTCGTTGCTGAGCTATGGGCTAGTCTTAAATTGTTATTTAAAAGTAACCCATAGCTAAGCAATGAGGTTCAAAGGTTCGAGGGTAAGCTCGAGCTGGAGATGCTGGAAACACATTCCTGGTGGAAATATGCCATGATGGAGGAGCATAATCTCGCACCGTATTCATCCTCTGCAGCCATACCGTCGCTTCCATGTGCAGGTACTCCATTGCCGAGTTATAGGTCGGTCTAGAAGCAGTCATAGCTTTCTAGGGACGTGCACCATACCTCTCACCTGGGACCATACGACGCGGAAGGAGAGCTCCCTGAAGGCCTCAAGACTTGCTGTGGGCGACGTGCATTTGACTTCAGCTTCATCAGCTTCGGACCGTTTGGGCAGCAGCACCAGCGACAAAGAGAGCTGAGTAGGAACGCGATGTCTCTAGAAGTGTGCTGAATAGCTTTCTGTAGTAAGTGATGCAACAGATGTCCAGCGAACGCAAGACGGGAGGAGGTCAGAAGGACTCGACGCAAAGTCAGAGATCGATCTCCGAATCAATGCATAACCTTCCTGCAAGCCCGATCGGGACCATGAGCGTCTCGAGCGGCAACACCCGGAGAGGCCCGACTGCATTGACTTTCACGCTTGAACGTTCGAACATAAACTCTATTCTCTCTCTTTCCACCCTGTACTACGTTGATTACAATGCTCGACTTTCCCGCAGCAAATCGCGGGCTACACAGGCTTGAACCATATCAATTTCGAAGACTTCGCGCTCGCACTGTCCCTCGGCGCCACTCTCGCGCAGCGGCTTCGTCCTAGAGCTAGCGACTACTACTTATGCTCGTATCTTGGGCCATGTTAGGCGGCGTTCGACATGTTCGAAAAACACATGTAGTGATGCACCCATTGGCCGTATAGGTACGCCACTGGTACCGTGCGCACTGTAAGCCCATGGTATATCTGCAGGCGGTCAACCACCCGATGTTTAACTGATCTCCCGGCTTGCACAACTCCAAGCCAACCCGTAGCCTCTGTGGAGTTGCGCATCTTCTCGCATCTCTTTAGGGCCTTTAAGTGTGATATTTGACGCTCCTACTGCAGTGCGATACAACGCTTTGCGAGTCTGTCAGCGGTGCAGCATAAGTCGCCCCCGACACGATGTGTACTAGTTAACGAGTGTTTAGATGCGTTGAGAACATTCAAGTTCTTAAGCCAGCCAATAGCTGAGCAATGAGCACCGAGCGCGGACCAGCAGCTAATGAGGGCTTGCTGTGATCAAGGAACATAATATCATACCTTGCGGACGTCGTACTCAAAGATCGATTCGCGATCGACGGGCCTGTTCATGCGCTTCCACATAGTACAGAAATCGCTGCGGCTACCGTGACATTGCACTGGCCCGTAAGCCCTCGCGGAGCGGTATCATTCTCCTGCCAGCCCAACGCGGCAGCGGGCGCGAGCACATCGCTACCGGGAGACCACACCTCCATGCCCGGTGATCTGTCCGTGGTAGAGTCGAATCGAGCCATTCACAAACTTGGCGATACGCTGGTGGCGAGCCCAGTTGTCCCCAAAATGAGAGGCTCTTCTTTCTCGAAATTGGGTCAGTGGACATGGCACCTGTTGCCGTATGTGCGTGTTCCCCGTCGTGTGGTCGTACATTTGAAAGGGTACCATATCATACGACACCGAATGAGGCGTGTACCATGTGCTGGTGCCCGTTGCCAAGCTATGCGTCAACATCAAAAACAGCATTTTGATGACAACCCATAGCGGAGCAATGAGCTCCGAGTTACTCATGTTAGGCTGAGAGCATGCAAGCGCGTCAACTTGAGGGTCTCTCCTGCTGAACCACAGGCCCTCAGGGTTCGAGCGACAGACTACGGCTGAGGCGAAGTTTGGCCATCAGTGCTGCAGCACCCCTTCGCGGCTAAAATGCGCCTCGCGATCGTCGAAGAGCACATAGCGACCTCTCCCACAACGCCATCGACGTGCAGAGACCGCCGCTGGCTCCTCCTTCGCCGCTGTGGACCGCACGCGCTGCAGGTCAGTAACGCATTCATCCAGCGCCGCACCCGGCATGTAAACTTCCAAATATCAGGAGCCGCGTGTTGCCCCCAGACGTCAATGCTCGCCGCGTATGGCCGTGCAGGCACGCAATGCTCGGTCCCGTTCAAGCTTGAAAGCGGTCGAGCTGCGAGCCCACCGTACAAGCGAGACCACGTTGTTACTGTGGGCGCCGCCAGGTACGCTGCCGCGCAACGCGGATTCGGAAGACATCGAAGATGTCTATTCCGGCATGACACCCGTGCAATAGTCCTATCCAAACCACCGGTATCCTACGACTCAGCACCCCGATGAAGCTGGGATTCCATATGCAGGCGATCCATTGCCGGGCTATGGGTTGGTCCAAAACCAGTCCAGTTTTGTTCGTAACCCATAGCGCAGCAATCTTCCAAAAGTATGATATCCGGGCTCAAACTAAGAGCTAAGCAGGTATAAACTGATGATGTGCACCATACCTCTTACTTGATAGTAGCATATATGGGAGGAGATCTTCGCGAAGACTTGCTGAGGACGTGTATTCGACTTCGGCTTTATTAGCTTCGGATGATATGGGCAGCAGCGACGCAGATAACGGAGTAAGGATGCGGTAATGCCAGAAGGGTATGTATCTTGCATAGCACCTCCGGAGTAAAGCCTAGTGCAGAAGATGTCTGGAGAGCGCAGAAAGCCTGATGAAGTCAAGAGGCAGGAGGAGACGCAGAAGTCAGAGATCGATTTCAATCAGTCGGTGCAAGCCCGATTGGGACCATATGCGCGCCTCGGCTTTCTCGGCGAGAGCTTGCACAACGTAGTACTACTATTCGGCGCTTCCCCGAGTACGATCATGCCTTCACGTGTAAGCATACAGTAGTAAAACTACTACAAGGAACGAAGAATGCGCGAGAAGACTGTCATAATGGGCCCAAAGCCCACTACGCTTACGGAGAGTATGGCGGAGGAACTCGGTCCTGCGCTATCACTTGTGTAAACAACTCGCCCGCATATACGCCAGGAGTATGGGCGCCTGCTTGAGCAATCGCATCCGGAGGTTGGGAGGGCGACGGCCCCACAAATCCAGTGGATCCTTGTGCCCTCTCCAAGGATACCAGGTGGCCAGGCGTTGCCGGTCTGCCCCTCACATCGGGTCCCAGAGTGATGTCGGCATGGGATTGGGCATCCCATTGATGCTGGCCAGAATCGTATCCTGAAGAGCGTGCGTCGCTCTCGACAACACTAAACGCTGCTTTCTCCCGGGGCAAGGCAGAGCGGTGCGATGACGGGGATCCCGAGGGACCAGGCCACGTAACACCGGAATCCTGCCGCTCGGCCCATGAAAGCGGGTTCGTACGCCGGACGTATGGAGAAGGTGCGCGCGAGGATCCTTTCTCCACATATTTGGTCGTGGGTGCGAATTCTGGAGGCCCTACACGATCAGAGAATGTAAGTGCACTCTTCTGTCTGGACGCTTGACAGGCGACGTGTCTCGGACTTACCAGGTTCGCTCGCCGGCTCGATCGATTCGCGATCGACGTCCCTGCGCCTGCTCATGCGCTTCCAAACACACAGGATCACCGCGGCTACCGCAACCAACGCCACGATACCGCCCACTATGGCACCGATGACTGGAGCGACCGGAAAGGAATCCACATGGGGAGAAGTCACGAGGGGCGCCGCAGATGTTGGTGAACTTCCCGTCGCACTCGTCGCGCTCGCAGTAATAGAAACCGCAGACGTAGAGGACAATGACGTTATGGAGCTCTGCGATGCAACAGATGTCGAACTCGAATTCTGCGGGTTGGGGTCTTCAGATGCGTCCAGGAAGCCAAAGGCGATGTAGTCGAACAGGAAGGGCCCATCGGAGGTCGCATTGATGACTTTGACGGTGAGCGTGTGAAACGCGAGGGGGAGGAGCGTGCTGACGTAGAGCGGCACATTCCCCAACGGAGAGGGTGCGCTCGGGACAGGCTGGGTCTCGCCGTCGTCGTCGATGGAGTACTCCGCCCAGGGCTGTTGGCCGGACAGCCACGGAAGCGCCGCGCCGTATATCTGTAGTATACGCCCTGTATGCGCTCGTCATCAGCATGATCGGCCGCAGGTATGTTCCGAACGTTGAGACGCACCGTAGAAGATGAACTGGAAGCTCATGCCGGGGTCGGTGGTGATGGAAAGCGTACCATTATAGACCCCGGAGATGGCGTCCACCTGAGAATGAGCATCTGGAGACAGTTCGTCGTCCTGTCGAGCTTCCGAAGGGTCAGCGTAGACGATTCTGGCGTCGAAGTTGTCTACGAAGGTGGGGTCGGCGGGATACATCGTCTGGGAGCGAGAGACGTGCAGTGGGGAAAGGTGCGTGAGGGGACGCGGAAGGCCTGCACACGACTTCGCTGGCTCAGCCTGGAATCTATCAAGGGTCATCGTCCGCACGGGCTGCATCGGTGCGTGAAAGCGATGCGTACTTCTGGCCCGGAAAGAGGCCATGAAGGTGCCTGTCCATGAGGACGAATGCTCGTCGGCGACCCGATATAGGGGTTTGTGGGCGTATGTTGCACACCGCCCGGAGCCTGGATCAACACGAGGACGTAAACGATGCTTCGGTTCTCCCGCGTGCTCGAAGCGAAGTACCACGTCAAGTGGCAAAGCCCCTTACGAATGTACGTACCGTTCACTGAGGATACTACAGGGCTATGTTAGGAAAATGATCATCTAAAACCTGGACAAGACGAGGTTATACAGGAGAAGCTGAGGATCGAATGCCGACCTACCTCTGGTGCGAAGTACATTCGCATTACGTCGTAATCCCGGTCCGAAACCCCTTCCCGCGCTAGCGAATTGTATTGGCCCTGGCAGCAGAGGGCATTAGAGATCCCACCATGTACGGACGATCACGATAGTCATACCTGCTTGCGCCCCCGGAGACAGGCGCACCCCTACACGCACTTACGGCGCATACGGAGGAGGAAATGGGCGCGCAACTTCGCTTCCTACATGGGCGTCGACCCGTGCGCTAGAAGCCGGCTCACTCTCTGGCAACGCGCCGGAGGTGAGACGCGATTCTTTGCCATCGAAGGAGACCACGCCCCCTAGACTGGACATCTGCGTAACCACAGAAGACCCTTCCGCGGCGCCCGAGCGAAGGATCGATGCTGATGGACGAGCGCTCTTGCTGTCCGAAGCGATGACGGAAACGTTCGTCCTCAGCATGTGTTCTTCGGGAGGGACGCGCTGGCTGCCCGCGGACTCCGTGGAAGCTGGTCTGACGTACGAGTCGAGCGTGAAGGGGGAATTGAAACTCGCGTCAGCGCTGGACGAGAGCACATGCGCTTGGGCAGGTACCACCCTCGGATATAGGCTGACATCGACTGCCGCGGATTGTTAGCATCTTCACGGTACGAGTGATAGAAGGACATACACGCACGGAGAGGGCCACTCTGTTCTGCGTCTTCGTGTTGTGATCTTCGAGAGCGCGCGGACCGTCTCCATAGCCAGATGCAACTCCCGAGCACAACGAAGAGCAGAGCTGCGCCTCCGAGAGCGACACCCGCTGAGATGCCTGCTGAAATCGTGCGTGTGCCGGTAGACCCCGAGACCGCGACTGTCGTACCAGTTGGCATAAGGGAGGACGCCGTTGAAGTGATTGAAGGGTCAGGGGATGTGGATGTGGGAGGGGAGCTAGGAGAGGGGAAAACGTCGTATGCGTCGAACGCGACATAGTCGAGCAGGTAGGGGGAGTCTCCCGAAGCGTTGGTCACATTGATAACAAGGAGGTGATACGCGAGCGGTAACGAGTCTGTCCTGTAGAACCCAACGCCAACGTCCGTGGTCGTATTACCGAGGACAGTCGGAACGTCGGCAATGAAGGGGGTAGAATTGTCGATGGAATAAAGAGCTTGCGGGGGTTCTGTCGTGGCGTTCAGGGGAAAAGTCACCCCGAAGACTTCGACGTACCGGCCTAAACGTTATAAAATTAATGTGAGTCATGCAGCGCACAGATATAAGAGCAGGGCGTACCGTAGAAAGAGAGCTCAAAGGTTGTTCCGGGAACCGTAACCGTTTTGACGCTGTCCTGAAAGAACTGAGTGCCGTCCAGCCATTTATGAGCTCTCGCGCTAAGGGCAGGAATGGTGGCGTTCGGAGGGATGGTGAAGATGATACGAGAGTCGCCGCTATCCACATACTGCACTCCAGGAGGTATCGACATGGTCAAAATAGTGGGAACGAGTGAGCGACAAGGAGGACAGGAGAAGAGCGTTTGTCAACTACTGTGATTCTGAAGACATGATGTCCAGCACTTTCGTCACAGGCTTCAGTGATGCATCAATGACCACCTATAACAATCATATTGAGCGGTGGATAGAGTACCAGGCGCAAGATGCAAAATGCTGTACTTGTGTAAACGCATCAAAGTGTGAGCGGTCTTGGATCTTGATCCAAAACTGACATCGTACCGTAGTACAAGCCATGCGCTAGCGCCAATAAAGGCTTTAGAAGACCCGAATCAATATGTGTTGCATACGAGTAGTCGTACGGGCAGCGATAGAAAAGACATTATTATCTGAAAACTTATCAGCGTCAGCGTCCGTTATGCGAGAGTCCATCTTTGATACGAACATATCTACCCTTGGAACCCAAGCAGCGGGTAAAATGGTGAACAGACAACGCCGGCAGGTATTTAATCCCGCTTAACCGTCTTCGGAGGCGCTGTGCTCGCAGCTACCAGACTTTGGACCCGGGAAGCCATGTCGACGGTCATCACGAGAGGTACGAGAAAGAATGGGATGTAACTGGACAATAGAAGCAGACGCTGTTCGGCCGTAAGGGTGAGGGCTACCGTTTTGGCCGTGGCGGACGCGACCTCGGCCATGTTCAGTGGAGTCGCGGAGATGGGTGTCGAAAGGATGACGGAGAGGCAGGGCAGGGTCGTTGTGGTCGTCGAGGCAGCATAGACGAGGAGCAAAACATAGATCGAGCGAGAGCCTAGCGTAGGGGCAGTACCATCGTAATCAAGCACGAGCTCTCCGGTGACATGACGGGACGTACCTTTCCATAGACCAAGAAGGCCAATGACGAACACTGGGACCTGGAAAAATCTACAGGATGAGGACAGTCAGGTCATAGGACACTTCTCTTATCTCGAATGGGCACGCACGCTTCGACCAAGAGGAAACTTCTGAACCAAGTATACGCGTCCAGATGACTCTGGCCAAAGTACCCCATTGCGCTGCCAATGAGCGGGTCGCTGGACATCTCAACGTAAAACTTGGGGAGGTTGGAGAGGATGCTCGGCACCCATTGTTTGGGGTATAGTGCTTGAAGGTCGATCAAGAATGTTGCGGGCAAGTGAATCTACCGTGCAAAGTTACCACTGGGAAGCTCAGGCCTCAGGATTGAGATGGCAGCAGACGTACAGCAAAGAACAAGAAGTACACAAGATCTCGAGGCCTTTGCGCAAGCGGTACGCGAACCATGATGGGGGCGGTCGTCGTCGTCGTCGTGGAGGTGACAGAGGATCGGTGCGGTGCCTTGCGTCGAGTTCGCGTCAGGTTTGCGCGCCAACGCGTCGCGTCTGCCTCACATATCACGGCGTGTCACACTGTGTCACCCGCCACCGTACGCGTCGTCACGCATCACGTCCAGGGCGGAACTTGACCGGTGACCTCGTCCTCGCCGACTCAGAATCGTTTCCTTCCGTCCTGCATCCCGTCGAGTTGAACCGGCTCATTAAGCCACCCTCACGCGGATAACTGAACGTTTGTGACTCTGTAGGGGTAATTTTGTGTCTGCCCTTGTCCTCCAACTTCCGCGCGGTGAAATCATGGCGGACGTTCTCGGCCTCGCCAGTGCACTGTGTTCGGAGCTCACAGCGTTCGTAGGTCATAAAGATGTTGTTGTTTCAAGGTATGAAATCATAAGTTGCGCACCTATCAGTACGACTGACATAGCAAGAGACCAGTACTCAACCTAGCCTATCGCGGCTTGAGTCGGTATGAATGCCAACTCGTATGACTTCCGTGGAATGACTTAAATCTTTCGGTATGATTAGATTCAAGCATTGGACGCTATACTCGCCAAATCTCGCTGTTTGGTGGGCGAGCTCCTCAACCGATATCATCCTCTGCATCGACTACCCCCAGAGATTATGACCCACATCTTCTCGCTCGTTCCTGCCGATCCCCTCTGTGTCAACAAAGCGTCTGTAGCATGGATTCCTCGATCCTTCGCGGGTCGTACCCACGATATCCTTCCATTGACGGAGGTCTGCCATCACTGGCGCAACATCGTACTACAGACACCTCGTTTATGGTCCACAATCGAACAATATGGAGATGCTCCCGGAAGAAGGCCTCACTTCATGGACTACATACATCGATGCCAGCGTGGGCCCTTGTACGTACATGTTCATGGGGACCCGCATGAAGACACGTTAGCTATTCTAGCTCGTCATGGAGAGCGCGTGCGGGACCTATGTTTCTGCTACGCTACTCGTTGGCGCGAGGCCTTCTACACCATGCTGTCGTTGAAGGGTGACAACTTACGAAACTGCAGCTTGAGCCTCGGCACTCTCGACAACCCCCACGGACCACCTCTGAAACCATTCTTCCAAGACTACACTCCTCAGCTACACTCACTGCGCTTGGAGCGCACCCCATACCTTCCTTCCAACCGCTTCCCAACACTCACGCACCTCACGCTAGAGTGTTCCTGGAGGATCATCTTCACATTTCGCGATCTCCAAACATTCCTGGCGAATTGCCCCAATCTTCAATCGCTTCACTTAGGTATGCTGGGTGCAAGCAGAATGGAGGCACCCACCACGGCAGGTGCTATCAATTCCTCAATACACTTTCCTCATCTTCGCAGGTTTTCCGTGCTTGACGACCTGAGGCCTTCGCGCGGACCTGCCCTGGACGACCCGATAACCGCTGAAGAAGCCCGTCGTCTCATCAATCGCTCTGCTCTTCACCGTGCTCTCATTTCCATGGTCGTCTTACCGGCTCAGTGTATCCTATACATTGTGCCAGTGCTCTCTCGCGATCTAACCATATACGCAAACCACATCTCCAAGGGACCGAGGGATCTCTCGTCGATGCGCATCATCGACGGCCGGCAGAGTTACGCGTCGCTCGGATCCGGCGCCATCTCCCTCCAACTCGTGAATCCCACGACCTGCCGGGGGGTACGCTTCGACGTACAAGTCCGTGGCTGCGACGAAGCAAAAGCGACTATCCAACAAAACCTTCGCCTCGCCATTTCCACATCCCCTCTCTTCGCTCACGTGCGCGAGCTCTGGATAGGCACCGGCGCCATCGAGTTCTTCTACGTCCAGGACAGTCTTTTGCACAGCTTGCCTCGCCTGAGGTTCTTGCAGATCTGGTGCAGTGCAATGGAGGAGCACAGGCTCTCCGCCGTTCTCGAGGTCTTGACTCCTCCGAAGGACGGGCCCGTCCTGTGTCCGGAGCTCGAGGCGTTGTGCGTGCTCGTGTCCGGCCAAAGACACGTCACGCGCTTGCGAAGGCTCCTCCTGCGACGCGCACAAATGGGCCATCCCCTCCAGCGTCTGCACATCGTCTGGGACCTAGCCGAGGACATCGACGAGGGGTCCATCGAGGACGAGTCGTCCATCGCGGAAAGCGAGACGAGCAGCCGTGGCACTGATAGCCGGGAGGCTAAGATGCACTCGCCGTCGGGATACCAGGAAGCACGGGAGTTGGGAGAACTTGTCGAGCATTTCGGGATCACCAAAACGCTCAATCGTACGAAACCGCCGCGCTTCCCTCGGGATAGCTGGGTGCCATCTTGGGACGACCGTATTCCACCAGAATGTCGCGCCGCGGAGGAAATGGGGGATTATTGGCCTGTGTGGGAGCATCGGGCCTTTATTTGGGACAGGCTGAGCGACGAGTCTGAGTGCGTATGAGTCTCACACTCGGATTGTTGCGTACGGCCTTTGATGTTTCTCTAGCAGGTATTAGGATGATCGGAGGCGCTTGGCGGAATCAAGCGGGTTATGAAGGAGCCGAACTCAACGGCCCGTGGTAGTAAGGTGCGTATCCTTGTGCATTAGCTAGTTTCGATACTCCTTAGTCCCGAGAACACACGGTATCAGGTCTCTGTAAAATGGGTAAGTCTCACCAGGCTTCCTGCCGCAAATAAGCGCTTACCCATAGAATGCCGGAATACAGCACTCAGTACTCACTTCCGCCCAGCACGGAGGCATTGTATATCAGAGCCGCGAGACGAAGCGTTGCCATCCGGCGGTTTGCAGGCGAAGCACTCCGGGTAGTATCCGCCCACGGCTCACCAATCGCTCACCGGGCCCCAAACAAGAGCTGTGGAAGTGAGGTCAGAGCGGCGAGGCATGTTGGGGCGGCACGGCCGTCACCCGGCGATCCTGGGACGGTGAGCAGGAGCACCCACTCGGGTAAGCCCGCTATGCAGCCCCATCAAGCAACTGGTGGATCTTCATGGTGGCTGTACGGACGGCGTGCCGCGTGAATGCACCTGCGACCGTTGATCCCGGAGAGTCCGGGCGCGTTATGGCGTGCAGCACGTTGTGAGGCTCGTCAAAGGTTTGTCGCTAACGCCCTTCACTGAAGTCTTACCAAAAACGGTGCTTCGATCACAGCGGACCTCGAGAGGCGGCGGGGAATTACCAAACGAACACCGTGTCGACCCCGAACTGGTAAGCAACCGCCCCGCCACTGTGCACCGCATGCATAACACGTACTGGATCGGTCGCACAGCAATCAAAATCACCACCTCCTGTTCCTGTGCGTGCTTACAATGCCGCCCAGCTGGCGCCCGGCTCCGGCCACGCGAGGCGCTCTTCCCCTCGCGTAGCACTCCTCCCCGTCTCAAATCGCATCGTTCTGGCGTCGCGGCTGTGCTGCATTGTATTCCTTCTGGAAGCGACCGCCCAAGATGCGCGCGGGACCGTCCAGTATATATGCGTCCACATCATCGACTGGTGAAGCCACCTCCGCGGTTCCTCTCTTTTCCTTTCTCTCTACTTCAGTCTCGTGGAGGCTCCTCCCTAATCCGAAGGCATTTCTTACTCCTTCTATTCGCCAATTTCCAAGATGCGTTTCTCTACGAACCTTCTTACGTTTGTTCTCTCGGCGACTGCTCTTGTCTCGGCGGGCGTCATCGAACGTCGTGGGGGGTCGGTCACAATGTTGACCAAGGCATCCCAGCGTCATCCCGATGGCGCCGTTTACTGTGAGTACAACTCTTCGACGAGTCCGCTATGTGTTTCTGATATCCATTATCGCCATAGTCATCACGAATGAGCCTCAGGGAAACATGATTATCACGGCTAGCATCAACTCTGACGGCAACTTGGTACGTCTGCTCTGAGTCTCCAAGTCTCAAGTGCCATCATCGATCACTGAACATCATTCTCAGAGGCTCGACCGTGCTGTCTCAGCAGGCGGACGTGGCCTGCACGGTGTCACTGCGAACGGGAACACGGGCACCGACGGCCTGTTCTCGCAGGGCTCTATCCAGGTTTCCGCCAAGGCCGGCGTCCTCGCCACCGTGAATGTGAGCGTCCTTGTACACAACCTACGTGATACGTTCTAACGCGCCTTCTAGGCCGGCTCGGACACCGTATCCCTCTTCAAGATCGACCCGCGCAAGCCGACGAACATCACCCCGCTTGGCGACCCCGTGTCCTCCGAGGGCGAGTTCCCCTCCTCGGTCGCCTTCAACGCCGACGGCAGCCGCCTCTGCGTGTTGAACGGTGGTGCAATCAACGGCGTCAAGTGCGTCTCCCCCCATTTTCGTCCCCTAGCCGCACTAACCTACATGCCGCCCGAACAGCTGCTACACCGTCGACAAAGAGCTCGGGCTCGTCCAGATCCCGAACTCGCTCCGCTACCTCGGCTTCAACCAGACCACGCCCGCAAACGGCCCGCCCGGCTCTGTCAGCCAGATCGCGTTCAGCGAGGACGGCAGCAAGCTGCTCGCGTCCTTCAAGGGCACGGCCACCGCCCCGGGCTACCTCGCGTCGTGGGACGTGCAGGCGGACGGCTCGCTCTCCGCGCAGAACGGCCAGGTCGCGCTCGCGCAGGGCGGCATGGTCGCGTTCTCGCTCACCCCGATCCCGAAGCAGAACGCGTTCTTCGTCGCGGACCCGGGCGTCGGGTACGCAGTCGTGGACCTGAGCGGGAAGGGGCGCAGCTCGTCGGTCGCGATCACGGGGCAGATGGCGACGTGCTGGTCGGCGTATAGCGCGAAGACGGGCAACTACTATGCGATTGACGTTGCGGGGAACGCGATCCGCGAGGTTGCGCTTGATGGGAACCTGAAGGGCAGCGTCGTTGCGGTACGTTTTGCACGCGACAACGCATGGAGAATGGTACTGACCTGTCTCTCTGATATAGTCGTACACCGTGCCTGCGGGCACCTCCCCCATTGACAGCGAGACTGCGACCATCCGGGGCAAGGAGTAAGTCTTGCGCGCGTGTTGTCTTGGGATACAAGGAGCTGACGCATCGCCGTACAGCTACCTCTACGTTCTCGGCGCGAACGCGACCACCGTCGAGGTGTTCGCACTCAACGGTCCCGCCAAGGCGCAGCTCGTCTCTAGCGTGAATGTCAGTGGACCTGCCCACACTGCAGGTGTCCCTATCCGTGAGTCATAGCAATGATTTTTCGCCTTGGTGTACACTTTCTGACTTTTTCTTTCAGAGGGATCCAACCTGCAGGGTATGGCGACATACGTGAGCCCCTGGTAAGGTGGTAGTGCCCCTCTTCCTGAACGCGTGTAGTGAACTTGAGATCGTACGGACTTCTTGTGTACCTGCTTTTTAACTGTATCGCAACACTCTTTGATAATCTACTGCTTCATAATCGTATATTGACTGCTTAGCCTTGAGCGTATGGTGTTGACGAGCTGATTATCTTAACATAATCGAGCTTCTGTTCCGCACCCTTACACAACCTCCCTAGAGCACCACTGACGCTACTCAACACCCTTAACCAAGCGTACAACGTAGATCGACACTGTCAACATGTTCTCTGAGCCTGAGCACCTGCTCAACACCCCTCACGCATTCGTGTTCCCCTTCGCCACACCCCGCCCAGGACCCGCTCCCCGTACCGCTCCTCCACCCAACATCGCCCCCCGCCCAAACCCACGAGGCCCGTTTCCCCTGCCTCTCGAAAACCCGCCCCCGCGCGGGACGTGGAAGCCCCGTCCCGCGCCTCTTCCCCGCCCGCGCACGTTTGGCGGGCGGAAGTCGAGTTGCATGGGCATGCCCTCTCCGCCGTTTGCGAATGCTCCTCTCCCTGCTCCGCGCGCCCCGCCGCCACGCACCACGTGACCGCGCCCGCCGCGTTTTGCGCCGCGTCCGAACTGGACTGAAGATGGGACGAGCGAAAGGGAGTCCATGGCGTCCGCGAGCGTGTTGTCCTCCTCGGAGGGTTGCGCCTCCCGCCCCTTGCCCTTGGCGGGAGACGTAAAAGGGCCGTTCGCTGCCGTGGTATTCGCGCGCGGAGGTCGATCCACGGGCATCTTTTCTAGTAAGATTTGCTCTTCGTCGTCGTCTGACAAGACCCTTTCCCCATTCGCGTCTTGTACTTGTGTCGCATCCGTCTCTGTCCCTTCGTCGTCGTCTTCATCGTCTTCACCCCCGTTCCCGTTCTCGCGCGGCTGCCACGGGCGGCGCAACAGGCTCGCGCCCTCACCCCATCGCTTCAGCAGGCCACCGACGCCTTTATTCGTGACCGCGAAGAAGTATTCTTTGGGATACCCGTGCGCCTGGATGAGGTGCAGCCGTCGCGTTTTGGGCGCGGAGAAGCGGCGCGCGCACGAGGCTAAGTGACATGCGAACTACGTGATTGAATTTTTTTCAACGATACGTCAGGTTTGAGGCACGGAGAGATGGATAGCACACGCACAATCTTCTCGCCGCGCTCTCTCCGTACTGCGGCAAGTGGGTCATGACATTCTGTTTGGTGCTGCAGCCACGAAATACAACGCAGTCAGTACGTCTGTTCTCCTTCTCAGCTGCGGCAGAAGAGCCCCAGTGCCACTCCCGGGGCAGGGGCGGAAAGAACAATGGCACTCACTAGTTCGAGTAGCCGCGCGTCGGGGAACACGCACCCACAACCCTGATCCTCACAGACATGCGCGTGGTACATTGCATAGTGAGCCTCAAGATCGCGTGTATCCTCCAGCGAGGTAGGGCGGTTCGGCGGATTGCACGTTGGTGGCAATGTGCAGAGAATGTGGCTAGAGGTGGATGGTTCGCCCGCGCCCGGAGGAGGCGTCGCGCTCGTCCGCGCGGCCTTGCAAGTCGGCGAGGGCGTCGGTGAGGGTGAGGGTGAGTCGTCTTGTCGTTGAGGAGATCTGGCGCGTTTGAAGGACGACATAGTGGTGTGGGTGGGTGTGTGGCTATATGGGTATCGCGCGAGGAAGAGGGAGGAGGACAAGGTGAGGTGATCGGCGTCTGCGTCGTGGCGCACATCTTTCCGGCTGCCTCGGACCGCGGCTAGCGATCAATGTGCTGCAGCTCAAGTAGGAGGTGGTAATCCATGTTTTGTTTCTGCCATTGGCCTATGTACGGCCATGGGTATTCTTATGTGGCACAAAGTACACTGCATTACATCGGAGAGAGTCAGACAGAATAAAGATAGAGCAAAGTCCAAAGTAGTACAGCGCGCCCAAAGACCACTCAGAACGCCGCAGGCAAATCAGGAAGAGATCGACTCTCCAACCGCTGGATGCTATCGTCATCGTACCCCTTCGTCGTGGAAGTGGCATTATGGACGAAGATCTCCATCGGTATCGAGCCGGTGTTGCCTGCAGTGGTCGTTGCAGATGTACCAGTTCGCCCACCCGCCGGCCCGATGGTCGACTTTGCCCTAGGCCATGCGACGTTGCTCGGGGCAGGCTGAGAAGCGTAGAACGAGTCTCCGTGGCGCTGGTGTCCGACCCGCAGGATAACGATCGAAAAGATGATGCCTGTCAGCGGTACAGCCTGCAAGGGCGACGACGTCAGCTCGAGCCGGACAAACATCGTTGTAGGAGAGAGCAGGGGCATACCATCTCGGACATGATCTCCAGTGCCTGCGAGCCGAACTCGAGTGTCATTACGAAGACGAAGAGGTACGCGGCATTCGCGAGGCCACTCTCCATCACAATGCGTACAACGGGATTGAGCCGGGACTGGGATGTGCTGCGTGCGCCGCTGGCCTGGACCTTGCGGTCAATCGACCAGATGCGGTACGCCAACAGCGCTACGAGGCCAAGTCTGTCAGTACACATAACTCTGGAGTAGAAATGATGAACGCACACGTTGCCAGCGCGTTCGTTACGAGGCTGAGAGAGAAAAGGACCGACAGCCAGGCAGACTCCGATCGGATCGTCTGGTTTGGGAGATGACCGTAGGCCCACATGGTGTAAGCACCAGAACCTGCTAGTTGTTAGAACCAGAGGAGTGATTCGGTATGCGACGGTGCACACCTGTGCTAACAAAGGAGAGTATGACGGTAGGGAGGACGATCCAGATCTTCTTGCCCCAGACGACCCAACACCGATAGTTCTGTGCGCCGTACAGTACTCGTTAGCCCTTGTTACCGGCGCAGACAGAGAAAATACGAGACGTACCACAAACGAGTCGCCGATAAAGAGCGCGGTGATGAAGATACAGTGCTTGGTGATGAACAGTGGTTGCGTCACATCCTCGAGGTACGCCAACCGTGCCTCGCGAGGGTCATGGCGGATGAACGCCACGAAGATGTTGCTGCAGTCGACGAAGAAACGGACGATGGCGAGGATGATGAGTAGCACGCCCGCGAGGACCATGGGCCAGCTCAGCTGTGTGTTGAGCCGCTTCCGCCTGTCGACCAAGTCGTACCCGCACACGCAGAACAGGCAGAGAAAGATGCCTAGCGAAGCAATAGATGAGGTTCAGCGACGAGAAGGTGTACCGGATGAGACTCACCAAAGAGAACGCCTTCCGCGGCGAGGCCAGCAAGCTCGGCAGTATCAATTTGCAGCATCTTGGCGACGGTATCGAGAAGGCGGAAGAGAGGGGAGGGACCTACGACGCCGGGCCTGATCGGTGGGGTGGGGAGGGACACTGCTATATGCTATACGTCTGGCAGTGCCACCCGCAGGCTCATCTGAGCAGGCGCTGAGAACCCCAGGACGAGGATGCTGATAGCCATCAGGCGGAACTTACGACTCTCTGCAGTGTTCGCAGTCAGTTGATGGGGTTGCAGGCACCCATATGGCCACCATCTGGCAACCTACGCGAGTACTGTCTATGACTGGGGGTGCCGATAATCGCCGTTATTAGTAGAGGGTAGGATTGCAGAAGCCGCAGTTTCGCGGGAACATCAGGAGCAGGCACCTTCCGGTCGGAACGCTGCATTCGAGCCTTCGCGCGGCATATTCTGCGCAGTGGTCAGTCAGGAAGTGCAACGGCACCGTCCGGTGTCGCGCGTCGACGTTTAAGCAACATGTATGCCTGTGTGCAGGCACCCAATTGAGTAGGGTTGTCACAGGGCCCTCATACTGTGTGAATGTGAGCGGTTTCAGTATGATGATCAAAATAAAAGACGACGTACGCTGTTTCGTCTGTCAGTGGCGGCGAGTAGCTCGCGAGAGCCTGACGTACGGTCGCACCGTAGGTTCAGCTACCTCATGATTGGCTGTCGCGTTGGTCGGTCTGAGCTTCCGTGCAATATCCATGATATACAACGACTATGCATGATGATCACCGCAATGCTGGTCCGAATGATGGTCAACGTTGTGCAGGAGTGGGAACATGGCGGTTTGTGATAGATCCCGCGGCCGGGATCGACAGCCGCACCATTTTGGCGCCTGACTGCTGCGAAGACGCCGGAACCGGTTGTCCTCCGACGCCCACCACCGAAACTCACCCGGCATCCAGCACACGGTGAGCTCGAGCCTGTGATTCAATAATGCTCCTTATAACTCATGGGTATCATAGCAGCACAGATGCTTCTCTTCTTGTACGTCCCCTTGATACAGAATGTCGTCAATCATAGTCATGCCGAGACACCTTCTACCCATTCTATGAGGCTTTAGAACACAGGTGCACTCGGCAAGGCCGCACGGGCTGATACATTCAGGCTGCTAATGGGTCTTGTGCTGAGTGGTACGACGAGAGGGCCTGCAGCTACCGTTAAGGTAGGCGTCATCTCAGAGTTCCAGGGAGCACTTAGATCACACAGACGTCAGTCCTTTACATCAGTGTTTTTGCCGCTTTGCTGAGAAATACGTCCTTCTTTTTAACTTCTGTCGCAGGAGGTCGTCATCCATCATACAGCTGCGCAAACAGGAACTTGAAGTGCCGTCTTCGACTTCGAACCCCGACTCAATAATCCTTCGACTTCTAGAGATCCTACATACAAATTGAGCACCAAGGTAACCGGGATTCCGCGGGCGACCGTCCCTCTTTATGCAGCAACCAACAGGAAGGCTCCGAAGTAGTTGTTCAGCGCGTCGATGCGGTCGCAGGGCGCGACAATGCCGATATGCCCGTCGGGACGAACGACGACGAACGCCCCGGACTCTGGCGCGATACCACACCGAGCGAAACCTCCACCACCCGATCGGCCTAGCATGTCGGTGTCGTCTAGCAAAACTCTGTGCAAACTCGAAGTCAAGGCACGGGATTGACTGACCAAAAAGGAGGGCCTACTTTGACCAATGGCTCCTAAACACAGCCGGGAAGTCTGCAGCGGCTTGTCAGCGACCACCAGTCATTCTCCCACGACGTTGCGGTACGTACCCGTATAGTCAACCTGTTCTTTACGACTGGCGCTGATACAAATCAGGTCGAACGCGGAGTTTGTGCCCGTGTGGGCGTAGCGTTGCAGAAAACAGTCAGGCGCAGTCAGCTGCTCTGCTAAGGCGCGGACCTTCGCCGCCCCGGTTTCGTCGGCGAAGTTACCGACAAAGGTGAGTATCTTGAACCGCATGTCCGCCAGAAGCATGTCATGGATATTGACAGGCCTCGCATCCGCAGCGCAGATGAAGTCGATCGGGAGCATGCGTTTTCCGACGATGAGGTGCGGTGCGCACGCCTGGAAACGGTTGTCCACGATGACGGAGGGTTCGTAATGTAGGGTGAGCCCGCTCGTGAATCCTGCGTTCTTGGCGAACATTCTGCCCATGTTTCGGTCAGGCACTGGATGGGACAGAAGAGGCCATCATGATGAAACGTACTCGTGGAGCTCGTCTTCTTGTGGATCGCCTCCGCCTGTGAACATCGACGCCCATTTCTTGTCAAACTCGATGAGGTCCAGGGCATATTTCCTTCTTTCAGCTTCATACTGCAGGTGTATCAGCAGCCCTGTATATACGAATCCGCGTAACTACACTCATACCGTTTTCAGAAGCGACATGGGAGCCCAGCCCCGCAGAACGTATGCGAGCTTCCACGCTACGTCCCTACTCAGCGATAGAATGTCACTCTGAGTTCGATGAGGTGCGTACCAAGGTTGTGCGTGTCTATCATGCTAGCATTCATACCTTGGCCTACGAAGCGTCAGATATGCTTGTGCTCCCCTGCAGTGAAATGAGGGCGTACCTGCTTTGGGCGAATGCGTGTGACACGCGTCACCTGCGATGAAGACTCTATCTGCGACCGAGTACGTCTCCGCGACACGTTGTCCCACTGTCATTGATTACTTGCTTCCTCAGAAGAATGCTGCGCATGCGAACTACAACACTGACCGACATAGACCGTCCACCAGTCAATGTCGCCGATGGCGTTGATACGGAAGGGCCTCAAGATCTCCTGTGCCTTCTCCATGATCTTCTGAGGACTCATACGCGTCTTATCTAGCCTCGCGGTCTCGGGGTCCACGACATCCGTGTCTTCGAGCTGAATATAAAGCCGGAATAGATCTCGCTCTCGCGGGATGAGCAGCGCAGAGCCGCGGTGGGACTGTACGAGGGACACATTCCGGTGGTCGGGGTAATCGGTGTCCGGAAGAATGTCGACTACGCCCCAAATGTGATCTGGGATGAACAGGTATGTCAGCTGAAGTCTGGGTGGATGTGCAGAAGCGCGCTACCTGATGTATCTCCCTCCATCGTGATGCCCATAGCCCTGCGAACCCAAGAATGGGCACCTGGGCATCCCCGTGCGTGGTTGAATACTATGATTAAAGCTCTAAGCGGTTTTGCTCACCATCTGCTCCCAGCACAAATTTGGCGTGGACGGTCTCACCCTCACTCTCAGCACGCTCGAGATACTTGATACATACCTTGAAACTAATTGAGTCCTTCGTAGATTATCCGCGTACACGCTAGATCTACTCACCTTCACCGGGTACGCCTTTGGGTAACTCCTCGCCGCCTCCTCATCGGAAAGCTCGATCGATGTGGGAACCGCCGGACGATCCACCACAAGCCCTCTGGACTTCATGTCGTCCAAGAAGATCGCCTCAACTCGCCCTTGATGCAAGCCGCACTTGGTATTCCGTAAGCTGGGGCGATATGGGAAGGGCTACTCAGACTCTCACAGTGAAACCATAACGAGCAGTAGGTGACGTAAAGCCGCGTCCCACACGCGTCCGCTACCCGATGCTGGTGAGGGAAGGTTTGGTCACGGCGAAGTTTGTACGCGCACCACAATGCCGTCGCCGTTTGGATCAGGATCGTAAAATGCCTGGCCACGCCCCCGGTAAGCACCGTATCGTGATGCGCGCACTTCGACTTACTGCTCTGTGCATGTGAGCGCTCTCGCGAATAAGACGATCCGCGAGGCCATAGCTCTATTCTCAGCCTATGAGTGACCAACGCCACATACTGATGATTTGGCAAGGATAACGCTACCTGTAGCACTTCGATGGTGCGGCAATGAATACCGTCGGCTTGCCCGGCCATAACGGAAAACGGCCTATATGGATCACAAAGGTTAGCATATAGCAGCCCCGTATACGTGTATCTTCACTCACTGTTTGTCGATGATCTTGACCTTCAAACCAGCCCACAACAGAGCGTTGGCACACATCAACCCCGCAGGGCCGGCGCCTATGATGAGCACGTCCACCTTATTTCCCTCAGACATCATAGAAGGGACGCAGTAGCTTGTTCTTCGGGGAAGACAACAGGCTACATATATAGTTTCGCAGCGGCAAAGCTGGAGAAAGTTCAGAAGAGCGATCTTCTATTGCCGCAAGGTACGAGGATTGTCGGACGTTTAGGACAAATGGATATGTGAGTGACACATCCGACCACAGTCGGTCCCATGCGGTCCTGATCGTGCTTCAGAATGGTGCTACGAATTCACAATACCTGTTCCGTTGCGTAGAAAAGCTGACCACGTAAAGGTAAGACGTACAACCACACCATCGTCCTCACCGGAAAGTATAACGTATGCTCCAATGTGCTAAATAACGCCGTACATGGAGGGACCTCCACCCCAACGCGCTGGCGTACCCGGCGTATCGCCTGATAGAGTTTTTGGGGCAGCAAACCTTGTAGGCTTCTTGGCGTACTGCGTAACCTGAACGCCCAGGGCATATACAGAGCTTGTTCTATTCGTCGATAAGGTGATATATGCGTGAACACATGACCAAGGATCTACATTGCACCCGATAGCTGGAAGAAGCATGCCCAGATCTACGCAGCGGTGACTGGGATCATGAAAGAACCGAAGTACGCGTCCACAACGTCCAAGCGATCCGGAGGCGCCACCAGTCCTACGTGGGCGTCAGGACGGACGATGACAATGGCGCCGACACATGGGTCGATTCCGTAGGCAGCAAACCCGCCCCCGCCTTCCCGGGCGTGCATGTCGGTGTCGTCCAGCAGTACCCTACAGAGGTATTGTTAGGCTCAGGGTACCTAATGATAGATCATGGACGTACTTCGACCAGTGGGTAGTGAGCGCCTTCGGGAAGTCTGCACAAGCAGTGTCAGACATGCAAAATAGGCGGCTTCCAGTACGTACCACTCCAGTCCGCAACGTGCTTGCTGGATGTGCTGATGCACAACACGTCGAAGACCTTGTCGCTACCCTCGTGTCCGTAGCGGTGCAGGAAGCTGCTAGGCGCCTCCAACTGCTCGCCCAAGCGTCGCACGTTTGCCGCGACCGTTTCGTTCTGCTTGATGTCTCCGACGAAGACAAGCACCTTGAAGCGCGTGTCCGCGGGGAGCATGTCGTGGATGTTCTTAGCGCCAGCGTTGGAAGCGTGGATGAAGACGTGCGGGAGCATGCGCTCTCCCACTACGAGGTTCGCGGCGTATGATTGGTATCCGCTCTCCACGATTGGAGAGGTCTCGTAGCGAATCCCGATGCCACTCGTGAACTGGCCGTTCCTCCGGAACATCCTGCAAGTTTCGGGGTGCGTCAGCTTGCGCCCGCATTTCTCGGATAAGTCACAACAGACGCACTCGTGAAGGCTGTCATCCTTGCCCTTGAGATTCGCCTTTCCGGATGAGAAGAGAGACGCCCATTGACGGTCGAAGTTGATCAGGTCTACCGCGAACTTTCGACGCTCGAACTCATACTGAAGGTCGTTTTATTAGCGCGTCCATCGTGCCGAAGAATGCTATGTGGCTCACGGTCTTCAACAACGATATGTCTGCCCATCCGCGTAGTACGTATGCTAGTTTCCAGGCTATCGCACGAACATAAGTCAGAGCACCCATAGATCAACTATCCAGTCAGACACGTACCTAGATTATGGGTGTCGCTCATGCTGGCGTTCATACCTTGACCTATGAGGGGTATCGTATCCAAAGCGTTACAGATGTCATTAGACCAAGACTCACCAGCCTTTGGAGAGTGCGTGTGACACGCATCCCCCGAGATGAAAACGCGATCCTGTATCGAGTACTTGTTGGCTACACGCTGACCCACTGTCGCGAATGGAAGCCTGCGTCAGACGTGATCCTCTATACGTACAACACTCACGGCTCACCGACATATATGGTCCACCACCGGATGTGGTCCCCGATGGGCTTCATCCGATACGGTCTCAAAATCCTCTGCGCCATCTCCAACACCTTCTCCGGGCTGGCTCTGGCTTTGTCGGCTCTACCGGTCTCGGGGTCGATGACATCAGCGTCTGATAGTTGGACGTATAGGCGCAGCAGATTTCCTTCGCGCGGAATGAGCAGCATAGAGCCCTCAGCAGAGTGGATGACACCCAAATTTCGGGCGTCGGGGAAGTCTGTATCGGGGTCGATGTCTATCACACCCCAGATGAAGTCTAGTAGAAAGGAGTCAATATCACGTTCGATGGGGCTCTACAAGCCAATGAACACCATACCTGACATATCGCCTTCCATGCTGATATCCATGGCCTTGCGAGTCCATGAATGCGCGCCTGCATGCGATACAATGAGTTACTTGCATGCAGACTACGTTGTAGCGTATGACTTGCCATCTGCACCAAGAACAAATTTGGCGCGTATCACCTCGGTGTCGTTCGTGCTTCGGTCGAGGTGTTTCAAGACAACCTGCCGCAAATGTCAGTATCTCGAGATAAACTGAGTATGCGCGACTTGTTACCTTCACTGGATAGGCCTGAGGGTCCTTAAGCTCTGCTTGATCCTCGGACAACTCGATGGAGACCGGAATTGTCGGACGATCGATATCCAGGCCTTGAGGCCTCATGTCGTCATGGAAAATAGCCTCGATCGCCCCTTGGTGTAGCGTTACCTATCATGAGGTTGGACCAATGTCGGCATTTGATGGGATAGAAGTACGAACCGTGAACGGAAAGCGCGCCGTGGTGGGTGCTGTGATGGCTGGAAGCCGACGCAACCTCTGCAGGACGTGTCAGAAACCCTGTGTTTTTGTGAGATCAAAGCGACGGTTACCTCTATGCCGCCATTAAGACCCGGTATATAAAATGCCTGCAGCAGTGGGGTCAACTCCTGCCTGGTGCTGATGTTCTGCTCTACTCACAGCTCTGTGAATTTCGGCGCTTTCGTCTATCAATCGACGAGCAAGCCCGTAGCTCTGTAGTGCGAGGTCTCTTAACCGTCGTGTAGATGAGTGTAGGTTCAAACTCACCTGCAAAATTTCCAGTGTTCGCGCATGAATACCATCCGCCTGTCCTGCCAGAATATCGCCCGGCCTAGTCCCAACCTCGGTTGAACGTCCAGATAGCAAGAAACGCAGTAGCACTCACCGCTTGTCTATTATCCTAACGGGTATCTTCGCATGTGCGAGCGCATTGGCGCACATCAGCCCCGCCGGCCCAGCACCGATGATGAGCACGTCGACCTTACTTTCCGCCATTATGCAGAGAGCCCGACGAGGAGAATCGGGAGGGGCTTCCGGCGCCTTCGTGTCCTCACGGTCAGTATATATGGGCGCGGATCCACCCCTTTCGACACCGCCCAGGCGGCCGGATCGCAGGGTTGAAATCCCGCACCAAGTAGGAGGCCAATTCTGCGCCAGACACTTTATGCAGGGGGATTCCAGGAGCGCGGGAATCAGGTAAGACCGAAAGACAGGGCGGGTCATGGCTAGCGGGTAATACCACGAGATGGAGCTTCTTTCTCACCTGAACTCTGAGAACCTGACACCGTGTGTAACAAGAGAGATGCTTCGCTCGGATTCAATACCGTCATGGAAGGCGCCGGTCATGATCTGGTAGCCCGAGCGAAGGTCGCTGAAAGGCTTCATGATACGAGGTGCATACCCAGATCTGAAAGATGGGCATGTGCTTGTCTTAGGAGTCCTAGGTACACCCAAAACAACAAGTGTTGATGGTCAGTTTGAATGTTTGAAACATCACACGGAACACCTGTGAGACGAGCTCACCTGCACATGATAAGTGGGCCCGCCAAGGTACAATGCGCGAGAAGATTGAGCAGTCCGACGACCACTTCGCGGGCATCGTCGAAGACACGTTTATCCGCCGCATTCAGTCAACTAGACACATGTCGAAATCTCTAATTTCCCATACAACGACCGAGACCCAGGCTGGTCCGGGCGATACCGCGTATACACCTACGTGGCGGCCTGTACTGGCAGCATGAAGGACGCGAAGTACGAGTCCACGACGTCCACGCGATCGCTGGGTGCGACCAAACCGACATGACCGTCAGGACGGACCACCACTATGGCACCGGCCTGCGGGTCGATGCCGTACGCAGCAAACCCTCCTCCACCCGACCGCCCTTGCATGTCGGCGTCGTCCAGCAGTATCCTGCAGAGATCATGTCAGGACAGTGGGACAGTAAAGAGAGAGTACTGACTTCGACCAATGGCTCCTGAGAACCTGCGGAAAGTCTAAGACCGAAGACGCAGATCGTGAGTAGGGATCATAGCCGGAGCGCGTCAAGTGTGGGAGAGTACCCACCAGTGTAATCGACAGCGTCCTTGCTCGACGCGCTGATGCACAAGACGTCGAACACCGTGCCATCTCCACCGTGTCCGTACCGCTTGAGGAAGTGCGCGGGCGCCACGAGGCTATCGGCGAGGGTCCGCACACGCTCTGCCGTGTCCTTGTCGGTGATGTCCCCCACGAACACGAGAACTTTGAAGCGCGCGTCCGCAGGAAGTCGGTCCTGGATATTCACCGGCCTGGCGTCCGCGGCGCAGATGAATACGTGCGGGACCATGCGTTGGCCAACGGTCAGCTTCGACGCGCTCGCCTGCCACTCGTCTGCGACAATAACGGAAGGCTCGTAACGCAACCCGAGGCCACTCATGAACTCGTCATTCTTGCGGAACATGCTGCACAAGGGTCGCTCAGGCTGAGGAGGTGTGGAGAGACAGGTGCGTTGCTTACACGTGCATCTCCTCTTCACTTACGGTGGGAGCACCTTTATCGGAGAACATTGTGGCCCACTTGCGGTCGAAGTCAATCAATTCTTTGGCGAACTTGAGTCGCTCGGCTTCATACTGCGTATGTCATCATGTCAGCGCCACTGACAAGCATTGGATTCCGGCAGGAACATACGGTCTTGAGGAGCGCCGGGTCTGCCCATCCTCGCAGGACGTATGCAAGCTTCCATGCTGCATTATATGGGCGCTTAGTATTTAATGCTTCTAGAGAAAGCGATTGCGTACCCAAGTTATGCGTGTCGCTCATGCTTGCGTTCATACCCTGGCCTAAGACCAGAATTTTGGATACCGCAAACGCAAATGAGATTCGCGGAACTTACCACCCTTCGGCGAATGTGTGTGGCACGCATCTCCAGCAATGAACACTCGATCCTGGACCGAGTACTTCTCCGCGAACCTCTGTCCAACTGAACGAACGTCAGAGGGCCACATTTAACAAGTAGATATGAATAAGATCAGGAAACTTACTGATGTACGTAGTCCACCACTCTGGCTCGCCGATAGCGGTGATGTGATAAGGGCTCATAATCTTCTGCGCGATTTCAAGGATCTTCTGCACGCTTGTGCGATCCTTGTCGACGCGGCCGGTCTGCGGATCGACGAGTTCCGCTTCGGAAAGTTGCACGTAGATACGAATGCAGTCGTTCTCCCGCGGGATCAGGAGAGCGGAGCCTTCCTGTGACTGCACTATTGCTAGGTTGCGGGCGTCGGGGAAGTCCGTTTCAGCAAGGAGGTCTACAACACCCCAGGTGTAGTCTAGCAAATGGTCGGTCAGTCTACCGTTGTTATGGAGTTCCAAAAATCAAGGACCTGATTGATCGCCTTCCATCTTCAAACCCAAGGTTTTGCGAACCCAGGAGTGCGCGCCTACGATGCTGAGTGAGCCGCAGCGGAAGAGATTGTCGCAGACGCAGTTTACCATCACTTCCAATTACGAACTTCACATGCACCACTTCGGTGTCCTCGGTGACGCTGTCCAAGTGCTTTAATGTTACCTAGTATGCTTGTCAGTGCTATGATGGTGCCGATTCACGCGCCATGACGCACTTTCACGGGATATTCGTCAGGACTCTTCAACTTGGCTTCGTCCTCCGAAATCTCCAGAGAGACTGGGATCGTGGGCCGATCCACCTTCAAGCCCTTGTCCAGCATCGCATCTTTGAAGATATTTTCGATGCCTCCTTGATGCCGAGAGCACTATAAATCAGGTCAGAAGGGGCCCATGGTAACAGAAGGTGCTAGTCACGTACCGCAAATGGATACCGCGCAGTGGAGGTAGTGAAGGCGGGTACCCGACGCAGTCTCTGTATAAAAACATCAGTGTATGCGTTCAGTACATCCAGAGGCTACACAACCTCGATACCGCCGTTAGTTGCCGGTTGATAGAATGCCTGCAATCTTGCTTAGCTCTACGTTCATGCGACACACTATGTGGATGGACGAACCGCTCGATGGATCTGCTCTGCCTCGCGGAACAGGCGTTCTGCAAGGCCGTAGCTCTAGTATGGGATGAGAAAATGTTCAAATACTCGGGCCACAGCCTCGATATTACCTGCAATATTTCCAGAGTGCGAGCGTGCATACCATCGGCGTGACCAGCCTGAACACCTTCGGCCCTGCGAATGAGTGATAAGTCAAATAGAGGACTGTGATAACACGACGACTCGTACCTCTTGTCAACGATGCGTACCGATATGCCAGCTTGGAGAAGGGCATTTGCGCACATCAACCCTGCGGGTCCGGCACCAATGACGAGGACATCGACTTTGCTAGCTGCCATGGAGTAATTCTGGGGGGCTGGAGAATAGATCGAGGTGCGGGATACTGGTAGTTTGGGCAGTTGAACACCCCGCTACCACGTATATATGCTGCTCCTATAGACGCGGGGCCGTCATACTCAGACAATCAAAATCAGCTTCATGCCCACAGAAGGAGGCGAGAAGCGTTAATGTCGGGGTAGACCTTAGCAGCCGGATCTACGCGTCAGCTAAGCGGACGCTACTTCCATCATAGATGTACGGTGAGAAGTGGTAAGAAGCCATGGGCCCAGCCTGCGCCGCGAACGATGAGGTGTGACTGCGGCACGCTGACTAGCACCAGTCGCTGACCAGAGCAAGGTGTCTGATAGCGTGCCGAGTAGTGCTTCAAGCGCACATATTTTGCAGAGTGTATGCGCCCAGCTTTTCAGAAACCTACGACGTAACCCGTCGGCGGTCTACAGCTGCGGAGTTCGCAGCAAGTGAGCGTTTTGTAAGCTGATCAGGCTCTGTAGAACGTACCTGGAGTTTTGCATCATGGAACCAAGTCGCAATGGAGAATTGGGACGGGTGCAATACAATGGTAGACCGGCTGCTGGCCGCAGTGGCTATGTCGTATCCCCATCGACGTTGACATCCACAACATTCCTCCGGTTTGCCTCGGGTCTGGAGCTCTGCGAATCTGGACGAGTGATAAAGTCGTACGCGTCGTGCGGCACTTTGACGGGCCATGTCAGGCAGCACGCGGAAACATAGGGTGCAGTTGGTGACGCAGATGAACGCAGAAAGCACGTTTGCAAACATAGACGCCGAGCGTACCTCCTTCAACTGATGAGCGCTTCTTGGCAAATCGTATACCTACTGCGGCTCAATCGCGACTATGCAGCTTGACGCGGACGTATCCACACTACCTCGAGCTTCAAGCGGAAAAAGACGTGAAGAAAATGGCTGTATGTGCAGCCGATCACCATGACTCCGCATGGGCGTGTCACGAACATGAATTACGGCCTCAAGCAAGCGGATCCAAAACACGCAGTGCTGCAGTCGCGGTGGCACGAAAAGAAGCTTGGCCTCGTTTATAGTGTCTTACAGCATGTATACGTAGCTGTACGTACACCTGCTCTGTATAGGGTGCGCTGCGATGAGCGGCGTGGGACGAGCGGTCCTCACTACCGTGCGACTCCACTCACGCGCAACACGCTTTCTTATCGCACACCATCGGCCGCCGGACAAGGCAGTGGCCTGCAGTGGCTCGCTAACCCCACCTTTCCCCGACTCCCAGAGTCCAGGCCTCATAAGTGACTAGGACACGTCGCGATGGTCACCATACGGGTCGCACGGGTACGTGATCAACCGCGGAGGCCGCCCGGAGACCTGCAATTGGAGACATAACTAATTCAGGATGTTGGCAGGCAGAGGACTTGCAGGGGATGCAGGCGTGCAACCTGCAGAACCTACCGGAGAATTATACAATGAGATATTGTGAGCGCGTGATGATCGTTGGAGCATACACACGGAACAGTGACCGCGTCTCTGGGATTCGTCGTAGACCTGTTCTATATGTTGTCTAATCCGCAGGTGTCGTACGTCGCGGAGGACGAAGGGAAGATCGTCGGATACATCCTGGGACGAATGTGAGAGCGATATCGTTTGACTCTCCCTCACTGAATCTCACGCCTGCTTGGTGACAGGGAGGACGACGTACCGGAAGGGGAGGAGCCGCACGGACACGTTGTCTCCATCTCCGTCCTGAGATCCTACCGTCGTCTTGGACTCGCGAAAAAGCTCATGCTTCAGTCACGTAAGGTTCATATCTCATGTCGGAACGCCAGCCGCTCTAACGCTGCAACATCGTAGAGGAAGCTATGGCGGTCGTGTATCGAGCGGCATACGTTACGCTGCACGTCCGTAAGTCCAATCGGGCTGCGCTAGGACTGTACAAAGATACACTCGGCTTCACCGTGCAAGACATAGAGAAGAAGTACTGTGGGTACTCACCCACCACACGCTGTAAGGCTGACGCTGATGGGGCACGCCAGATGCTGACGGCGAGGACGCGTACGTGATGCGGCGGTTATTGAAGCAACAGCGCGTGTGATAGACCCGGAAGATTTCGCAATTTCCTGAGTCCCCTCACATCTGGAATACACAGTGCCTGGGCAACGACGTAGACTGCATAGCAGAGCGCTTTACGAGACCACACTGCTCACCGGTTTACATGGACAGTTATAATTGCATGTACATGGATCATACGAATCGTGGGGCTGTATCCGGTACGTGCAACATGCTGAGATGCTGTAGGACCACAAAGCTGCAACCTCGAAGACAGAACCTTCAAAGCTTCAACGTATACCATAAATCTATAAACCGCTACCCCGACAGTTGGACCTAGGACTTGGGGACCCATACTTCGGATAGAAAAAGGGAATAATGTACCATCAGTTGAAGTAGGTACCCGTAGAGGTGTTTCCGAAGAGGACCCCGGCCGGCACCGGGACGAATCAGGAGGTCGTTGCGGCGTGTGGCCGGGGGCATTGGAAGTTGAAATATGCGAAATGCGGGGTATTTCGCCCCCAACAAGTTTAAGGGCACTCCTATCATTGGCCAAGTCAATTTCAGGTACGCCGCACGGCGCCGGCCGGCCTCAAATCCAGGCCCGAGACCCTAACACGAGCTTCTTTGACGTCATGCGCTTCGGGCGCCAATTATCCGAATCGGGTAGCTGTTAGGCGCTCGTGCCTTGGCCGGCGGCAAAAAGTGGGACTTGTTCTCGTCCAGCGACACCGACACCGACACCGACACCGACGGGCGACTGTCTTGCTCGCTGGCCGCCCCGTCCTCCTCGCCCCCCTCATCATCTTGATGCACTTCCTGCGGTCGGGCAGCTCCTTTGCCAGCTACTCCGCCACCTCGACCAAGCGCGATGAATTGACAGCCATGTCCGAGAAGATGCCTGTGAACATCGTCAACCTACCCGACCAGAGCCTTCCCCCGCCCGTTGTGCAGGACGACCACCAGTCCGGCGGCCGGAGATCTCGCTCGAAGAAGAACGCACGCATAGACGGGGGGTTGCGGGTTCACTGGGATCGCTTCGTGCGTAAGCTCGGCTCAGGCACCGCACCCTCGACCTCATCCAACTTCGAGGAGAGTGTTGGGGAGAGCAGCGGGTACCCGCGGTCGCGATTGGGACACCATACCTACTCCGAACCACAGGAAGACCGAGTGGACGAGGTCGTCGTGGACCGCGAGTGGTCGGACGAGATCAAGAGCAGCTCCATCACACACTCCGAGCACGGTGGCAGCCCTGAGAAGACGGGGAGCAATCACCACGGGGGCACAAATACCGACCGCGACAGCTTTGCCATCCGTCCAGAAGGGTTCTGGGGACTATGTCGACCGCTCATCCTCCTTCGCTGGAGGTTATGGCCCGCGACATACTCGTTCTTCTGCACGCATTTTATGGACGAGAAGTCGGAGATGCACTATAACAAGGAGAATTGGTTCTTGCGAAAGGTGCGTTTATCTGGTGTCGTACACCCCTCCTCGCTTGCGAGAGATTTTCTCTCTACCTGTACAATCCTCGTACGGTGGACTTGTTCTATAATTAGGCACTCGAGGGGCGGTATGGCGGCAAGTCCGCCCTTGGGGCCGCCCTCACACTTCTCCACGAGTGCACGGGCCAGGACTCCAACTGGGCCTCCTTTAGCGGGGTCCAGTGCGACATCCGGGCACGCCGTTTGCCCCGACTTCGCCGTATGAGAAGCAGTCGCTCTTCACAGTGTATGGTGTGCACCACACTGTCGATCTCGAACGCCGATCGACGCTACATAGACGTCTGCGCGTATACTCCTTCGATCATCGACGTCATGGGTGCATTCAAACAGCATGCTAATGGTGATTACAGAACCTTGCGTTATGGTCGTCTGGCTTCCTGATCGTCAACTGGGCGTTCGGTCTCGGGTTTGTTCAGCGAGATCCGCTTCTGCTTTCCGACAAGATCTTCCTATACGCGATCGCGTCCGTAGCGAGTTTCGTCATACCGCCTATGGTCATCTTCGACTGGCCACGAGATCGGAACACCATATACCAAATCACCCTGGTATTCTCCATCTGGATATGGTCGGTATATCAGGTCATCTTCATGTGAGTGTGGCGATTAGACATGCTTTGCTCCTTTGCTGAGTGTTACAACAGATACCTGTGTGGGCAGTACAATCCTGCACGATCACGCTTCACATGCAATGGAAAGGATTATTTAACGATGTTCTAGTACGTATCTGGATACGACTTAATGATCCGTACCATCGTTGACCGTCTTCCGTAGCTACACCTCAGCATTGCAGACCATCGCGCTATTCGGTCTGAAGCTACACCGCTTTCCCGCGATGCTCGGCGCTCTCGTGTTCTTCATCCTGTACGTCGCAGTGCTCTCCCGTAATGACGGTGTACTTACGATGCAGTACCTATGTAGTTCGTGTGTACTCATCGTGCCGGACAAGAAGTTCTTCGTCCGAAGTAAGCCTTACGCCGCAAGCCCTCCGCGGCACCACTAATGTAACCGTGACCAGATTTGGCGAACTTCCTCTTCTTCCAGGGGTTCCTGCTGTACATCCATTACATGCGCGAGAACGTATGTTGCGACCCACACAAGCACAGAGCCCGACGCTAACGTGCTTCGCAGGCGGAGAGGCGTCTGTACACACTGCGCGACCAGCTCAAAGTCCAGTTCCGTGCGACGCAGAAGGCGCAGGTCAACGAGCGCAAGGCTGCGGACTCGAAGCGTCGGCTTACGTCGTGCGTATACAACTCTACGCGCTGCTCTGACATTCACTGACCTGGTCCCGCTCTACAGATACGTCTTCCATGATAAGTGTCTTTTCCGTTCGGGCCTTACGGGCGCCTCTTGAGGAGCGCCAGACTGACGTTCTGTGCGGCGATGATGCACAGGTGCGAGTGCCGCTGAACACTGCGCTCCTAGCCGTGCAGAACATGCAGGCTTCTGGGATGATCACGCAGGATATCGAGTTTAAGGCGCTCGAAGGTAGTTTGAGCATGATGTCGAAGGGTACGTCTCGCCCTAGACAAATATTTTCGAAGCTGATCGTCACCCTCGATTCAATTTCGGCGTACAGTGCTCAACGACGTCCTCGACTTGTGAGCTCACATCTTCACGTCACTGACCCACACATGCTCAACGTCGGGGGATATAGCAATCGGATGGACAGCGGGCGCTTCGAGTCGGTTCTCAAGCCGTACAAGTTCCACCAAGTGCTGCGGTCGCTCTTCGTGCCTCTTCAGCTCGCTACGGATGCCCGGGGCCTGCAGTTCGTCATCGATCTAGATAACACCATCGACGAGGTCGCGCGGCGTGCGCTCTTCGAAGCGATGGGTGAACCTGACGAGGCCATCACGCGGAAGCTGCATGAGAACCCGGACGAGTTTGGGATAGTGGTGGGAGACGAGACCCGTCTGCGGCAGATCATTACGAACTTGGCTAGCAACGCGTGCAAGTTCACGCCGGCAGGAGGGAAACTGACCATCACGACGAAGCTCGTCATACCCGAGCCGCCTTCCAAGACGGAGCGGGACGACGATTTTGACGAGGAACGCCTGGACCACAGCGAGGACTTCTTGTCCCCTCACGGTCCACGCGTCGCTTCGAATGGCAATGGGCAGGTATCGGATGACATACCACCGCTATCTGCAACGCACCTTACGCAGCATAACGTGCTACACTCGAAACCAGCGCCGCCTTTGGAGTGGATTGTCGTCAGGATAGAGGTGACGGACACCGGGTGCGGTATACGGCCGAAGGACATGGTTCAGAGCAAGCTGTTCTGTGAGTGTGGTCGGCGTTGGGGGATACAAGATTGGCTGACGCCGCTATGCAGCTGCTTTCAACCAGACTGAGCAGGGTCGACTGCAAGGTACGCAGGCACCTCCCTTCTCAGGGGGACCGGCTGAACTGATGCATGCGCAGGCGGCAAGGGCACCGGCTTGGGGTTAGCTCTCGTACGGCAGATCGTGAAGCTCAGCGGCGGCCGTCTGGGCGTGCAGTCCAAAGTGGGAGAGGGCTCGACGTTCTGGGTCGAAATCCGTACGTATACCGCCTTACAAGGCGGCTGCGGTGGCTGAACGTACCTATCAATACAGCCCTCGGGGTTGGTAACAAGGCTCTTCCAGCGCTCACCTCGCCCATGGATATGGAAGAGGATGACTACCCGAGCCCTCGGCAAGCGGTGTACTCGAATCTCAAGGATGTCGCCTTCAAGGGTGTCCCCCGAGAAGGAACGTCGAATGTTCGGTCGTCATTCCAATCCAACAACCAGTCACACTCGTCGTCAGCGCTGCACAGCATTATGGAACAAGGTACGTTTGTTCCTTCGCGGATACTGATAGTCCTGCATGCTAAACATCCGGCTGAACCAGGTGGACTCGTCGAAATTTCGACGAAGCCGACTGAGGGACCGCTCACGCGGACCATTGGCGACCCGAACACAGGCACTGAGGCACGGTTCACGGGAGACGACATCACGCCTCCCAACGAGCGCCCCACGCTTTCGGTGGAGCACTCCTCAGACACGGCGCGTGGGCTCCATCTCTCGCATATGCCAAAACCACAGTCGTTTGGGGTCGACGGCGTGCTAATATCCCCCGCGCTCTCCGCCGGCACGACAAATACGCTCCCCAGCCAGGCCGGGTCGTCGGGGTCAGCAGCAGGCACGCCGGGCTCTCTGCAGATGCCGCTCGAGTCGAAGCTGAACGTGCTGGTCGTCGACGACGACCTGCTCACCCGCAAGCTGATGAGCCGCATGTTGACGCGGATAGGCTGCAAAGTCACCACGGCGGAGAATGGGGAGGTCGCGCTAGACCTCATCCTACATGGGCACGCTCAGCGCGAGACGCCTTCGTCGGAGGATACGGGCTGTGGCGGTCTTTCGATTGACGGTGTTGCGTCGGGGTCAGCGGACGAGTACCGGTACCAGGTCGTCTTCTTGGACAACCAGATGCCGGTCATGTCTGGGCTGGAGGCGGTGTCGAAGTTGCGCCAGATGGGTAGGAGAGACTTCGTCGTTGGTGTGACGGGCAACGCGCTCCTCGCGGACCAGCAGGAGTATCTTGAGGCTGGTGTCGATCAGTGAGTGGCTACTTAAAGACTTCAAAGCATCGCGAACTGACCCATTCCAGTGTCCTCACGAAACCCGTGCTGGAGAAGAGCCTGAAGAGCATGCTAGTCATCGCCGACGAGCGTCGAAGACGAGGGCCCCCTGCATCACCTGACCAGCCGTCACACCCGCCCTCATAACCCGCGCCTTTTTCCACCGCCCGCCTCCTCAGCCTGTATGCGTCCCCACGTATGCCTTTCGTTAGGGTCCTTGGTGTGTGATGCTTCCTTTTTTCTTGGGTGTCTCCCTCTTCTGCTTCTGCGTGATTTCTGGCCCTTGTACCACCTTTTCTCATAATACTATACATCGTAGCTCTACTTCCATCATGTTGTCGTACTCGAACCACGGACCTCGCCGCATTACCTGCATGCCTGCCCGCCCCCTCCCCGTCTTCTCCCTCCCCGAAAGGCGCTCTCCGCGCTACCGTTGCACATTTACCCCTCGCGCACTCCCCTCTTCCGTATGTCTACCCCTCGTTTCATGTCTGCGGCGGCCGTGTCTCGTGTTCTGTTATCGCACCGTGCCGTATGTCTGTCATGCACCTCGAAATCTGTCTCACGTATACTTTCACGATTACTCATCTAGACCGACATCCATACTGTAGTAATGATACACGCACAACACTGTGATTGCTCGAGGTGAGTGTACAGCTGCTTCTTCTGAATCATTCAGGTATGCCACCAAACTTCCTGCGCGCAACGCGGGGGCTGACTGGTACTCAGTTACAAGTACCGGTATATGTTTCGGAGGTACATCACCGCCAGCATGATCGAATATCCGATGAACCAATCCCCGCGTGGGAATTACAATCGAGCTCAATAGATTCTAAGCGAGAACTTCCACAACTTCAACGACGCTGCGCAATGAGAGCTTGAGCTGGCATTTTGTCTCCCTGACGGCACACGAAAACAAGGAGAGCAAGGTCAATGGGCGCGGACACAGGGAACGATGCGACTCCAGCAAACTCGACCCGGAAGCAGCTGAGGGAGGCAGGTCTGTACCACCACATTTAAGTATGGCTATGCAGTATTCTGACCTTGCTTTTGCGAACAGGCAGATTCGAGAATTACTTCTTTGCTCGTGCTCGCCTTGGCTTTCTGTCGTGGGTCGTCGTCTCCGCCAAATACCACAATGGCGCGGGTGCGGCGCTCGACAAGCCCACCCTGTTCGTGGCACTCGACCATGTCGTACGCTGCCTGCCTGCGCTCGCGTCCCGTATGGAATACACCGCCAGTCTTCCTACTGCGCCCGCCGTCTGGCTTCGCCTTCCTTCGGTCGACCTGAACAAACTTGTCGAGTTCCGTGAGGAAGACTCTACACAGTTACACACGGTCCTGGAGACAATGTACGCGGCCCCAGCACAATACGCGGATGACGTCCCGCCTTGGAAGCTGTTTGTCCTGCGCGATGGCACGGTCGCTTTCACCTACGAGCACACGATCGGCGACGGCCAGAGCGGCATGGCCTTCCATGCTGCACTTCTCAATGCCCTGTGCACGCCGATCGCGCCCCCTACAGAGCACTCCGGCGTAGTCACCGACCTCCCTGAAGACGCCTCCCTCAGTCTTGCCATGGAGGACGCTATGGACGTTTCCGTCCCGATTACAATGTTGCTCTGGGAGATCTTCAAACCCTTCTGGCCACCGGCTCAGCGCAGGCTGCGGGAGTCATGGACGGGCAAGGACGTCCCCAGCGATGCCATCCGCGGTATGACGGTACGCATTTTGGGGCACTACCCACCGGCGGATGGAAAATACCTCGTGGAGCTCTCTCGCGCACACAAGACCACGCTCACTGGGACGCTGCACACCGTCGCACTCGTCGTCCTCTCGCGTCTCATCCGTACCCACCCGGAGGCGGAGAAATACAAGACGATCGCGACGACGGTCCCCATTTCTATGCGGCGATTCACCCACGTCCCACCCACCGCTTTCTGCAACCATGTGTCAGCCCTGCGCGAAGACTACCCTATCCTCCCCTTAGGATCAAAGGAAGAGGGCGCCATCATGACCGCCGAAAACTTCCCCTGGGATCTCGCTGCGGGCCTTGTTGACGCGCTCAAACGCGAAGCACCACGTTCAGGATCCGCAGTGGGCCTCCTCAAGTTTGTCGGCGGGAAGTACGAGCAATATCTCCGCAGCCAGCTGGGCAAGAAGCGCGCTGCGGGCCTTGAGCTCTCGAATATCGGACCTTTCCCCGTGGCCCACCTGGAGAAAACTGCGGAGGATGCGCCGCCTAGCAGCCGATGGGACGCCGACGAGGTACTGTTTGCGCAGGCGAGTGCCACGCTGGGGCCTGCGCTGTGCCTGAATGTGGCCGGGACACCTGCGGGGGGCTTTGGAGTGACGGTCACGTACAACAGGGAGGCGGTTGACGAGGCGCTGGCGGAGGAGTTTGTGGAGGCGTTCAAAGCTGGGGTGCAGGGACTGCTCGCATCGCGGCCGGCTTCGTAGAACGTGAGTTGTGCACCGTCCTAATCACCCCTCCGTGGGCTCACTGATCTCCAATACCGTAGAAGACCCTCTTGTTCAAGCTCCTTACATATACCCCATAGTACTGAGATGATGCTGCGCCAAGCGTCATACATTTTGTCGAGTTCTACCCTCTACGGAGCTATACGCACTGACCTGGGTCTTTCCGGATGCTGTCATTCACGCCGAGGCAAACGGGTCCGGGTACGGGTACTGAGATTGCACTCACGTTGCCACGCGTACAAGTATGACTGGTCTATACACCCCGATGCACAACACGCGGCCTACCCCACTAGCAGGATCAGCTGAACTAGTAATTACCGCGGCGCAGCCGTCTGAGAAGAGGCCCAAAGGATTGCAGATTCCTATTTGATGCCTCTGCGATGCACATAACAAACATTCGATCATCCGTGCCTCTCCTACTTCTTGCCACAACCCTCCACGACACGCAAACCGTCCTCGGAGTCGATACTCTCCGTACAGTCTTTTAAGGTTATGCGGGCGCGTGAGCGAGTGATGAGCGAGCTGCGCGCGGTCTGTCAGATCTCACAACGTTCTGCGATAGAATGTGTGATTTGTATTGGGCTAACCTGCGCGCGGTCTGTCAGATCTGCGCGGCAGTGTGAGTATGATAACTAAGTAAAAGACAGACAGGAAAGGCTCACCTCACAACGTTCTGCGATAGAATGTGTGAGGTGAGATGGGCGCGCGCGAACGCGCGACGAGCCCGAAATTTTGCGAATAAACAATCGTAAACAATGTATGCCTAGGCCCCTCGACTGGGATGACTCGCGCGGTAACTTGCGCGAGTCAGCGATCGATGAAGGAGGTGGATGAGAAAACAAACATACGAGATACCTAATGCGGACGCCGACGCGCGCCTGCGCGTCGGACGCCGCCCTCCCCTCTCTGCGCCTGCTAGCGCTTTGACCCCACGGCACGACGATCGACCCGCGTCGCAGCGTACGTGCCTCGCGGTGTGTCCCGGCCCAGCCGAGACACCCCGCAATCCTCAACACAGTCCCTGATCTGCAATAGGATACAAAGACGAGGCACCAGTAAATATGTCACCCCAGGCTGCTACAAAGCCTCTGAGAAAAGCAGGTTAGTGCGCACCTGCTCGACCGTTGTCTCAAAACCCATCAGTCACCAATTCGCCGAAATGCACAGGCAAATTGGAGCACTACTTCTCGATCTCCTCACGCCTGGGAGTCCAGCCTTGGGTGGTCGTCTCCGCGAAGTACCACAACGGCTCGGGTGCGCCGCTCGACGAGGCAACTCTCTTCGCCGCGCTGGACCGCGTTGTCCGCGGCCAGCCAGCCCTCGCATCCCGCCTGGAGTACCCCTCCAAACAGCCTACAGCAGTGCCAGAATGGGTCCTCCTGCCCTCGGTCAATCTCGACGCGCTCGTCGAGTTCCGCGACGAGGATGCAACGCAGCTGCAGGACATTCTGGAGGCCATGTACGCGGCCCCGCAGCTGTATGCGGACAACGCTCCGCCATGGAAGCTGTTTGCCCTGCGCGATGGCACCATCGCCTTTGCCTACGAGCACACCATGGGCGATGGGCAGAGCGGCATGGCCTTCCACATCTCGCTCCTCGACGCCTTACGGAGCCTTCCGGAGTCCCTTCCCGCACATTCTGGGATTGTCACCGACTTTGCTGACGGCGTTGTCCTCACTCCCGCGCTGGAGGGCGCCATGGACGACTCCGTTCCGCTTACCGTCATCCTTCGTGAGGTCGGCAAACTCGTCTGGCCTCCCGCATGGCGCAAGGCCACGACTGCATGGACCGGCAACAGCCGCCCCAAGAAGACCGTGTTCGGGACGTCCATGCGCATCGCGCACTACTCGCCGGAAGACGGCCAGTACCTCGTCGCGCTCTCCCGCGAGCACAAGGCCACGCTGACGGGAACGCTGCACACCATCGCGCTGGTCACACTTTCGCGCCTCATCCGCGCTCGCCCGGACGGGCACAAGTACAAGACGATCTCGACATTCATCCCGATTTCTCTACGACGATACACACATGCTTTACCTACCGCAATTTGCAACCACGTCTCGTCCTTAAGGGACTACCATCCCATCTTCCAACGAGGCTCCAAGCCTGAGGGGTTGACCATAGAGGCAATGACGGCGGAGAACTTTCCTTGGGAGCTCGCGGCGGACCTAGCCGCTATGTTGAAGCGCGCGGCGCCGTACGCGATCTATGAGGTGGGGATGCTGAAATTGCTGGGCAGGAAATACGAGAAGCACATCCGCGGGTTACTTGGCAAGAAGCGTACTGCCGGCTTCGAGCTCTCGAACCTCGGGCCCTTCCCCGCTGCGAATCCGGACAAGTCAGAGGGGATATCCGCTCCTGGAAGCAAGTGGGACATCGACGAGGTGTTGTTCGCGCAAGCGTGCCCCACACTGGGCGCTGCATTCTTGCTGAACGTGGCTGGAACGCCCGCCGGGGGCTTCGGGGTGTCGGTGGCATATAGCAAGGAGACAGTGGATGAGGTCTTTGCCAAGGAGTTCGTTAGTGCTTTCCATGCTGGAGTGAGGGAACTGCTGTCGTCGCGGCCCGCACCTTAAAACGTGAGCTTCCTGTCCGACTACTGAAGCGCATTTGCATTGAACTCACCTGCTATTCAGTTTGACTGTTTCGTAATGGATATTGTCTCCACCTCATGCTGTGTATGACGCCCCCTCGGTCTGCAGGCAAACGTCAAGTGCATCCATAAATGGAGACCGTGAGTGGAGAGTCAACTTGACCCCATAGCTGGATGAGTCCTGGGAGCCCTCGCCACTGGCTTATTCACGGAACTCGGGGTATACATAGCGCCCCACGACACCTGCGTGCGGGAGATACTCGCAGCGACGTCGCGGCGCCACCCGCAGGCGGCCTCAGCGATCTCTCTTCATCGCTTCCAACGAGTCTCGGGGTAACACCCTACGGAACCTCATCAGCCAGGCACCTCTTCTGCATCATATTTGCTGGGCTTCGTAGCGTGTTTCTCTGCTTTACGCGGTCCAGGCCTAGTCTCATGACGCCGGTTCCCGACGCCTTCGTGGTCAGAGGCTTAATGAGCTCCGAAAATGATGCGCTCCATACCCGCCGTTCACACTAATGCCTCCGGCGACATCAATCTACGCCAACTGACGCGGCGACGCTCCTCGCACCCTTTGTCGCAGCCGACATCGCGGGGCGTATATAAGACATGATATGAGCGCAGCAAGCCCCAACTCACCTCAGGAGTCCCGATACGAAACCAATCAACATGGCCAAGATCTTGCGCTTCCTCCAGTTCCTCGCGGTCGCCACGGCGGCCAGCTGCCTCACCACCGCCGACAAACGCGCTACAGGCGGGTACGTTCAGAACCCATCTGGCTCTGCGTCCTTCACGCACTACTCCGGGTGCGGCCAGCCAGGTGCGCGCGTCTCCTAGCATCCCCCACCCCCCTCGCCACAGATAACGACTCGAGCTGACCGTCGTCGACTGGAACAGCATGCGGTATCCCCGCATCGGGCTTCACCGCCGCAGTGAGCCAGCTCGCGTTCGGGTCGGGCCCCGGGCTCGGGCCAGGCGACGCGTGCGGGCGCTGCTTCGCGGTGACCGCGAACAAGGACCCCTTCTCGCCCGCCTTCACCGGCCCGTTCCACACGATCGTCGTGAAGGTCACGGACCTGTGCCCGTCGCAGGGGAACGAGGAGTGGTGCGGGCAGTCGACGAGCAGCCCGAACAACCAGCACGGCGCCCCGGTGCAGTGAGTTCCAGTTCCGCTTGAGTGAGCTTTCGGGGAGGGTGGGGGTGCTGATGGGGTGTGTAGCTTCGATATTTGCGAGGACACTGGAGGCGCGAACGCGTTCTTCCCGTCTGGTAAGCATTCGAGATACGTTCATCACGAGAACGGCGCTGATGGCTACTTGACGACTTGCAGGGCACGGCGCGCTCACGGGGAGCTACACCGAGGTCTCGTGCAGCCAGTGGTCCGGCTCGGACGGCGGCTCGCTCTGGAACGGCGCGTGCATCGCAGGCGAAAAGGCCGGCAATTGGCCGGCGACCGGCTGCGGAAACAAGGGTCAGTGAACACTCTCGTTCTGCTCTGAGACTCTCTGTAGACTTACAGAATTGTGGAATATGCGTGTAGGTACCGCGCCGTGAAGAGGATGTAGTGCGGGCTGTAGGTTGTTTGTACGAGTGTCGCAATCGAGATCGCTTTCGCAGCTGTGGTGCACGCAGCACTGGTATCCTGTCAATGGCAGATCATCGGAAGTTCACGTACACGGCGGCGATATAGCGGTCCAGCTGAGCGTAGCGCGACACAGGCCGGGCGCAGCGTTGAAACAAAGTCTAATAGCACAAATCTGACAGTCGTACACCATCGTACACGACGATACTCTCACCCAACTCTTTTGGCTTTGGCTTCAACTCTCCTTCCCTCCTGGTATACCTACGCCTGCAACCCTCCCGCCTTCAGCACCTCCTCTACGCTGCGCACAAACAGGTCCACGATCGTCTCAATCTCCGCGGGCGTCACGTTATACGCCGGCGAGAGCATGCTGTGGTGGCCCTTCAGCCCGTCCAGGCTCGCACCCCCAGCGAAGCCCATGATCGCGAGCCCGTTCGCCAGCGCGCGCGCCTGCACCGCGAGCGCGAAGCCCTCGCCGCCAAAGTCCAGGTTCGCGCCCGCGGGCGAGCTGAAGTCCCACTCGATGCCGTACCACGCGCCGCCGCCCCGGATGTCGAACACGAAGGGCGCTGCGAGCGCGTTCGGGCCCTGCAGCTTCTCGCGCAGGAGGGATCCGAGCAGCGGGCCGACGACCTCTGTCACGTTCTTGAGCAGGTTTTCGCCCGCGACGACCTTTTGGACGGCGAGCGCGGCCGCGCACGAGAGCGGGTTTGCCTGGTATGTGTGACCATGCTTCCAGAAGCCGGACGCGTCGCGGACGCCGTCGGCGACGCGCTTCGAGATGAGCACCGCGCCGATCGCGGCATAACTGCACATAGAGTTCAGTGAGGAGGTCACGACGTGTGAGTGCGCGAGATGTACCCTCCGCCGAGGCCCTTCGCGACGGCCTGCAAGTCCGGCGAGACGCCATCGCCGTAGCTCTCCCAAGCGTGCAACGTGCCCATCCCTGCAAAGTGTGGGATTCAGTTTGCGCCAGTAGCGCTTGATTAGGGGGAAAGTACGCACTGCCCATGCCGCTCATGACCTCGTCGAGGATGAAAAGGGCGCCGTACTTGTCGCACACCGACTTCATCGCCTTGAAGTACCCTTTGGGGGCCGCGACAACACCCGACGTCGCGCCAACTACCGTCTCTGCTACGACTGTAGGATGACAAACGTTAGCAAAGATGTCGGTATTTCGACAGGCCTGCAACACGTACAGCCAACGACTGTCTCCGGGCCCAGCGCGATGAACTTGTCCTCCAGCTCCTTCCTCAGACGCTCGACATACTGCTCCTCGCTCTCGCCCTTAGCCTGGAAGCGCGCTGCGTAGGCGGGCGAGACATGGTGGAAGTTCTCCGAGTCGAGGATTGCGGCGTACGGTGCGCGGCGGGTGGGGTGGTACGCGAGCGAGAGCGTCGCGATCGTGTTCCCGTGGAACGAGAGCTCGCGCGCGATGAAGTTCTTGCGCTGCGGCTGGCCCGACTCGTAGAAGTACTGCCGCGCGGTCTTGATCACGCCCTCCATGGCCTCGGAGCCTCCGGACACGAACCCGACGAGATCGAACGCGCCCTTGCTCGCCTCGATGAGGTAGTGCGCGAGCTCTTCCGCGGGCTGATTCGACAGCTGCATGTTGTACACATCTGTCCACCGCGTGAGCACGGCGCGCGTATCCAGACAGCGGGCAACTCACAGGAGACCTTGTCTACCTGCTCCTTGATCGCATTCGTGACCGCAGGGTGGCTGCTCCCAATGCACGCAACGGCAGCACCGCCGACCGCGTCGATGATCCGCGTGCCATTGTCAAGCGTGATGTAGATGCCCTCCGCGGAGGTCGCGATGGGCGGCTGCCAGGGGGTGCGGTGCAAGATCGCGGACGGGCTCAGCTTCTTGGCGTGGCCATTCGTTGCGGGTGCGGTGGAAGCCATGGTGTGGGATGTGCGAGGGAGATGTGGACGGACGATGGCGAGAGGGGCTGCACAAGTAGTAGGCTATTGCACGGGAAGCCTGCGGGGTCCCGTTATTAGCCTATCTATCGCACATGTGCCATAACATGCCATCGGCAGTGGAGGTCCGCCGCGGTACAAGCTTCTCCACAGGTTACCGTAACTTGCGCCTGACGCTCAGGAGATCTACAAGGTCCATCTGGCCCCCAGAGACAGGCATACCTATGTGCAAGCACCATGCTGCGTCCATGCACCGACCAATCGTACAACGTCCAGTCGCACATTAAGCCTGCACCGTCCAGTACGACCGATGACTGTGCCCCCCTGCTCTCTACCCCTCGGAAATGCGACGCGCTGGCTGAAGCTCACCCGAGCGTCGGGAGATTGTCTTGCGATGCGCGGCGATTAGATACAGAATACAAATGACTCACATTCTATCGCGCAGTACCTCCACGATCGAGACGACCAGGCAGCGAGTGCAAATGCCTATTACGTTTGAGAACATGACGGCCAAGTGTTCGCGAGGATGGCGTAGTGGGCAAGTGACCGCATTTTAGAGGCATGATGCTGGCGAGAAGAGGACGCGTGAGAGTGCGGGGAGATGTCTGGAGGAGTCGAGTGGTCACGTCGCGTCTTTCGACGCGTCGATCGCGGAGGAACTGCTGCTATCAGCACTGGCTGGGGTCCTCTTCGTCCCTGGGACATACTCCGCGACATCGGTTGAGCAGGAACAGCGTGGATGGGGTCGAACACAGGAGGAGTCATGCTCGCAAGATTATGAGGAGATGATGGAGTGCAAGACAGAAGAGTGGTTTGCAAGAGACCGCTGCATGGGAGGCTTGATGAGAGGTCCTCGGTCCCGGTGACGTCGTTTTCGGTGCCGGAGCCTACCCCAAACGCGATCTCAGAGCAGCACACAGGCTGCAGTGGCTCCTCGTATATAATTCCTTCCAGGTCTTCTCGTCGTCTGCATACTTCATTCATCCCTGCAACAACTCCTGAAACATCCACCAGACATCATGGCCTCGACGAATGAATTTTCCAAGTACAAGGCCCTCGTCTTCGACTGCTACGGCACCCTGGTCGTACGTTCACTCCTGCAGTGACACCGGCAGTAATAGTACCCACCTGATACTCACCCGCGACGCGTTTGTACTTCCATAGGATTGGGAGACGGGCATCTACACCAGCCTGAAGCCGCTCTTCGAGCAGGCCGGCAAGCCTGCAGACAGGCTTGCCGTCATCGACGCCTTCTCCGCCGTCGAGCGCGATCTCCAAGCGCGTTTCCCCACCATGCGCTACTCCGCCTTGCTCGCGAAGGTCCACGCCACGCTCGAGGCGCGCCTCCAGGACAAGCCCACGCCGCCCGAGACGTCCGCCACGAGCGAGCCTGTCCTCTCCTCTGCACACAAGGACTCCGGGGACGCGCAAGTCGCGTCCACCTCCGTGGGCACATCGGCCGCCGGTGCCGTCGAGGACGCAGCTGGTTCGAGCGCGGCGGAGGCGTTCGCGCAGAGCGTCGCCGCATGGCAGCCATTCCCAGACACGATCACCGCGCTGGCCACGCTCTCCAAGCGCTACAAACTCATCATCCTCTCAAACATCGACGGCGACACGATCGCGAAGACGCGCGTGGTGCTCGAGCACGGGTTCGCGTTCGACGCCGTGTACACGGCCGAGGAAGTCGGCGCGTACAAGCCGGCTCCGGAGATGCTGGGGTTCGCGCTGAAGCGGTTGCAGGAGGACTTCGGGATCGCGCAGGGGGAGGTGCTGATGACGGCGCAGAGCGTGTTCCACGACATCATACCGGCGAGGGGGAGGGGGATGGACACGGCGTGGATTAATAGGGCGGGCGCGGTCACGGGACTTGAGGGCGTGAAGGGCGATGAGGCGAAATACGTGTTTCCGACGCTGGGTGATTTAGCGGACGCGGTAGAGAAGGGCGGCGCGTGAGGCTCGTCGAGGATGTTGTTCGCGCTATAGATGTGCGTTAACCAACTGTTGGACCGATCCAACAATACTTTTGACATACGAAGGCTTAGAGGTCAGCGTCGTTTCGTCGGATCGCGCTGCTGGATGTCGGCGCGCAATGATCAATCAAATAGAGCCACTACACGCCCAGACGAGCAAGATATCGTAAGATATCACGCGAAGTAGATATCTGTTGATTCCTCGCCAATATCCCTGCGTGATTTGGCTCCAATTATCGACTAGATATCTTAGACGCGAGATCGGTAGGATGTCGGCAGCGGACAAAGCATGAGATCATGGCGCAAATGCCAGCTCGATCTCTCTTGGAGAAGCGCAGGATATCTGCGGGGGAAAAAACGCCCCCGGGAAACAGGCTGGCGTAACCCTGGAAATGCTGGCTCGCCGGGTCGCGGGGGTGCGGACATTGCATAGACAACAAACTGTGTATAATATATTATGCAGTACGTGCTACGATACATGGGTATACATACATTATACGCAAAGCGGGCTATGGGAGCGATGGGAGAGTGGTAGGGCGACAGCGTAGTACACGTTGCAACTAGGAGAGAGAACGGGGAAGATGGAAAAGTGGGGCTGGGAGCGGGCGAAGGGGAGGGGTTATGCACAAGCTCACCTTTGTGTTGGATGGACGACAGCTGCAGTGACGAATGTCAGTAAGAGCTACTATTGATGGGTTTGGAGTACTTGCCTATGACATGCAAAGGAGACATCTTCATGTCGACGACAGAGTGTGAGATAGATGTGTTGTGGAGGCAATAGTGAGGTGAGCGCGTGGACATAGGTGAACGGGCGAGGACTGTGAGGTGACGGTAAGAGCAGAGTATGGTGCCGCCCAAGTGCCGCCCAACAGCGGGCTCTTCATCGCGCGGCGCTAACTTGCTGGGGTGGCGCCGTGCTGCAACTGGCTTTGCTGCGAGGAAGGTAATGTGACCTACAAATATCCAGTGGATTCCTTCATGATGTCCTGCAAGTATTCGTGCTGACCTCGGTAAGATAATTGGGCCCAAATCTCTCACACAACTCAGCCAGAGAACCGCCGAATATAGCACTGATGTGCGGCTGGTCTCTAGCGCTAGATATCCTGCGATATCCTCCGTGGAGAGCCGTCGGACAACTGCCTTCCGATGTCTGGGCAATCACCGACCGCCATCAGCCGGGAATCTAACGCGTATCCCGCATATATTTGCTTTCGAAATACTGCCTTGATATCCCGCTCAACTGGCCGTGTAGGGCCTGCTACAGTATGAGAAAGCAGGCGGAAAGCATGGTCACAACGAAGAGCGAGTTCAAGTTGCAAGCTGAGGCACGCCTCCGTGGCCGCCGCCCGCGAGCCGCCCGCCGCCCGATTCCCGACGCCCAGCCGACCGCGCCGTCCTTCCTGCCGCCTCGCGCCCATCCCCACATCCCATCACACCCGCGCACTCGCCCCAAATCCCCTGGCCCGTGCGCCCTCCCCCCAGTATAAAACCCTCCTCCGCACACCTGAGCAGTTCATACTTACCTTGATGGCACGGGCCCCTTCATGTACCAGGGTTCGTGGGCCACGGGGGCCTCTCATAGCACGGCGACCTTGTCCTCAGGGGGCCCTCGCGGTTTGTACGGGCTTCGGCTCGTGCACCGTCTCAATATTTCCCTGTCCTGCTTCGGCCCTCGGGCTGGGCAGGCCGTTTTGTTGCTGGTACGTTGTGCTAACCCTAACCCTATGGCACGCAGTTAGTACTATTATCATGACGGTCTTGAATTAACTAGTTAACGTTAATTCTTCGACCTTTACATCATATCGACATGTAATATGCGCTCTCAATGAATACCAAGTCGACCCTACGTCTACATCCTTGCCCAAGTGTTTGTATATCTAACCAAGGCTTTTGAAAGTACTTACTACAGAAGGAACTTCATTTTCTGCCCGCTTATTACGGTGACGATCTGAGCCTCCCACCCCCGACTCTCACCATCATTACAGCCCTCGCAGCACTCAGACTTACATCTCAAACCTGCTGCAGCCAGACCTGGTATGTCCCAACTAGTATCATCGCCTTTCGCAGTTGCCGGTCAGAAACTGATGACGGTTTACATAGGACATAGCAGAAGGCCTGAGAGACGACGCCTCCATGATACCCTCTCACTGCGGACGTTGCTTCGGCACAGACCAACCCCGGTGTATGCGTACTCCTCACGGCACACGTATCTCACGGACGGTCAGGAGGTCGCCTCGTATATCCACGGTCCCGCTAAGCTCGAGCTCAGTCAGCGTCCCCCTCGACTATGCACGCATTCGCGAGGACCCACAATGAGGTCCGCGCGTGTGAGGGTACTTAAGCCCGCTGTTGTAGCTGTGGCTGCCATATTGTTACGGTCTACCCACGTCCTAGTCCATCCCGCACACTTCGCAGAACCATGTCTTCACTCTGGGCACCCGCCCCGCCGCCTCCCACTAAACTTGGCCGTCATCGCCGCCTCTCCACGCTCGCCGGCGTGCACGTCTCCCCGATCTGCCTCGGGGCGATGAGCATCGGCGACAAGTGGACGGAGAACCTGGGGGTGTCGAGCAAAGAGAGCAGCTTCGCGCTGCTCGACGCGTTTTACGCGGCTGGGGGCAGCTTCATCGACACCGCGAACAACTACCAGGACGAGAGCTCGGAGGAGTTCCTGGGTGAGTGGATGGACACGCGCGGTGTGCGCGACCAGATGGTCGTCGCTACCAAAGTAAGTTTCTCTCATTGGCACGTAGGCGCATCGCATGAAGTAGGGCTGAAGGGACATCTGCTTAGTTTTCGACTGATTTCAAGAGGGGCAGGACCGACATAAAGCAGCATACTTCATATGTGGGAAACAGCATGAAGTCGCTGCACATCTCGGTGGAGCAGTCGCTCAAGAAGCTGCGCACGAGCTATATCGACATCCTCTACGTCCACTGGGTAAGTCACCGATTCATCTCAAAGCGGACTCTAGATATTCACTCGGCGTATCACAGTGGGGCTACGACACTAGCATCGAAGAGCTTATGAACGGCCTGCACGCACTGGTGCAGGCGGGCAAGGTCCTCTACCTCGTACGTACACATTCAACCCAGTTTCCAAACGAGCACCGCTCACCAGGACAATACGTAGGGCATTTCCGACACCCCCGCGTGGGTCGTCGCGAGCGCGAACAGGTACGCGCGCATGAGCCACCAGACGCCCTTCGCGGTGTACCAGGGCGCGTGGAACGTGCTCCAGCGCGACTTCGAGCGGGAGATCATCCCGATGGCGCGTGCGGAGGGCATGGCGCTCGCGCCCTGGAACGTCCTCGCGGGCGGCAAGATCAGAACGGACGAGGAAGAGGAGCGTCGCCGCGAGACAGGCGAGAATGGTACGTAGTAACCTGCACCGGTACACGGTCGCAGGATAGGATTTGACAAGGATGCCACCCATAGGTCGCACAACGCGGGGTCCTCAGTGGGAGCGCAACGAGACGGAGCGCAAGGTCACGAAGGTGCTCGAGCAAGTCGCCGCGCAGGTGGGCGCGTCGAACATCCAAGCTGGTGTGTCCCACTATTGCCCTCTGACTGTATGAGGCTCACAGCGACGTTTCACAGTCGCGATAGCGTACGTGATGCAGAAGACGCCGTTCGTCTTCCCGATCGTTGGCGGACGTAAAGTCGAGCACCTCCACGCTAACCTAGAAGCACTCGATGTTGTGCTCGCGGACGAGCACATCAAGCAGATCGAAGGCGCCGTGCCATTCGATCTCGGGTTCCCCCACAGTATGATCGTGAGTGCTTGCCAGACTTCGTATCGTTGAGGAGCGTCGCTGATGACCGTCGCACAGGGCGATGGAACGGACTATTGGTTCGGGTTCAAGAGCGCAGGGACGTTCGATGCGTGTCCGCTCGCCCAGGCAATTCGCCCCGCGTCGTCGAAGTAGAATGGACGTGCGACCCGCGCAACGTGCGAGCAATGTACTATAGGTTGACGCGATGAGGCGTACTTCTCGTTAATGTACAAGCAACCAAACGGCCCTATAAAGCAACAGAAAACATCTAACAAGCCAACCCGCGCTCATGCGAACATCAATAAAGATACAACAAACGACGCCCCCAAGGCTGCACACCATGCCCCAGCCGCGCGCAGGGGCCCAGCCCCGTTCTGCTCGGCCGCGGCCGCGACGCTCGACGGGACGATCGCGAGGACGGTCGCAGTCGCGGTGGCGATGTAGTTGTTCCACGCGTCGACCGTCGCTGCGGGGTACAGGAACGTTGACTGCGTCGTGACCGAGCCGACGAACACCGCGTCCGTGGCGCGCAGGGCGTCGACCGCAAGCGAGAGGAGCTCGCCGCCGTCCACGCGTATCGCGCCGTTGGCGCCGGACGTGACGAGCCCGGTTTGGTTGTTGCCGAGGATAAACTCGCGGAGGAGGGTGAAGCCCTGCAGGGAGAGGCAGTGAGAAACGCGGGGAAACGCGGGACGCAAGACGCGAGACGTTAAGCACTGACCCGAGTGGGGGAGTTGTACGCGACGAGGTGGCCGACGTCTTCAACGAGAATGTAGGTCCAGTTTCGCTCCTGGTGAACGATTCCAGCTTGCTTGCCGTCGTCGTCGAACCACGGCGTGGACGGCTTCCGCGTGAAACCTTGTATACCACCGAAGGTCGTATTCTGCTCCGTCATCAGGCAAAGTTGGATAGACGAGATCTCATTGAACATACCTGGATAACCACTACGTGCAGCGTGTCAGCCTCAGGTATCGCAGCGATAAAAAGAAGGAACGCACCTTCTGTACCGCGGTGGGCGACGAGCGAATCTTCGTTGCCCGAGTACAACACTACGGGAATGCCGTGTGCCGATGCGTTTGTTGCAAGGTCCGTCAGGAAAGCCATAGGCCTGTTGAATGTGAGTATGAGAAAGCGTATATCCCTCAATCGCATGAATGCTTACTCAACGCCTGTAAATGCCGCGGTCAGAATGCGTGCCTAGAAAAACTCTACACAAGAACGTACTAGGATCAATCCCATTCACGGGGTCTCCGAGGAAGGGGTAGATGATGCCGCCGGCCCAGTTCTTGCTCGTAGGGGCATGCAGCGCTGCACGTGTCCTCGGGTCTGCCAGGTATGTTCAGAAACTGCATGTGGGTCAGACATAATCCAAGACTATTCACCATTTAGGAAGCCAGAACCGTCAATGGGAGACTCGGGTGACAGTGCGTCTGTTACCTGGTACACCTGGTAGCGGAGAAACGTATCAGTTTAAGGCGTCTTTTTCAGATGCAACGTAGTACAACTCACGTCAAAGCCTTGCCAGGTATTAATGTCCGCATGGGAGCCTGGATGGGTGCACGTAAGCGGAGAATGCGGAACAGGAGAGCATACAAGACCTACTCCAAGGAGCAGTGTAGTTGATCGTGTACTCCACCATCTCATCGAACAGGAAGCACCCATACCACGGGTCGATCGTGCCGTTCGCGCGCAAGCTGAGATCGCGCTTCTGGTTGCCCGTATGCTCCTCCGCGCGGCGCTGCAGCGGAGCGACGAGCTCCGCGATAGTCTCCGCGCGGGGCAGCCTGGCGCGTTCCTCGATTGCGCGCACGCTGTGCGCTGACTTCCCAAGCGCGAGCCGTGTGAGCGCCTTCATGAACGGCTTGCTGTTAGCTCTCGCGTATTCGATGGTGCGCGTGGGGTTGGACGGCTCGATGAGCTGCAGTGTAGGGAAGTGTCCGTCTTGGGGGTACGTGAGGTTCAGGTCGTAGCCGCAAAGGTGCTCCCTGATCGAATGTCAGCACTGCATACTGGGGGGTAGGGGGCAGCGCGCTTACTGTTCCCGGAACCACTCGAAGACCTCCGGGTCGTACCCGATGAGTTGCGGGTACGTTTCCAAAGTGTTTACCTGCATGCCAACGTCAGTGCGGGTCAAACTTGCACGCGCGATGTACTCACAGTTGGGAGGATCTCGAACACAGCCTCCGAGCCTATCGTACCGTCGCCGATCGCGAACTTAGCGATATTGACGGGCGGATCGGTAAGACCGAAGTAGGTCTTCATGATGTACGGCTGCAATTCCGATGTGGTTTAGTGGCGAAGAACCGCATGCATCAGGAAGTTACGCACGATGTAAGTTCCGGAATAACTTTCGCCCGTCAAGTAGAGCGGTCGTTTCTTGAGACTGGGGAACACCTTGACGAGATTTTCCAAAAAGCCCATCTATGCCCCTCACATGTCAACATCCGCCGTGATATGAATACGCCCATGGCACTCACGAAGTCGCGTCCCATTTCATCCTCGTCATGCACTGTAAGATGTGATTCAATACGGAAGCGAGGCTGAGTGATCGTGTGACGAACCGTATCCGTCGGAGTCGGTCGTAGACCAGCCGGTACCACTGCGGGCGAGTAAGCACGAGAGGCATGCCTGTGATTATCAGAAAACTTACACGGGCTGGTCGATCCAGACGTAGTCTGCGAGCCCATCCCAGCTGAACTTATTCTCTTGAATCGAACCGTCTGGTTGCATGCGCAAAGGTCCATTCTGATATCACGACCTGCGTGAGCCTGCCGAGAGCACACACATGTAGAAAAGCGCGTACCTCGTATAGGAAACCAAGGAGACTCGAAGATCCCGGTCTGCGAATGCGCGTTGCGTTAGCAACCCGCACTTAAGAAGCACATGGATGAACCTACCCTCCGTTCAGCCATATGCCCCACGGAACGTCGCTGCGGTCGTCAGCGCCGACAGTCAGGGAGCCGTTCTCTTTCTCGAGGGCCCAGAAGAACAGCGTGTTGTTAGGGTGGCCTGGTCGGTTGACCGCGACATTCCCCGCGAAGCTGTGGGCCAGAGGGAAGGTGACATTAGGAAGAGTATCCTTGACCTCAAAATCTAAACGTCGACAGCATCAGCACCCCTACACAACACATCATGAAAGACTGCCTACAGCTCTGCCATTCGGGACTGAAGTCTCCGGACGGCTTGCCTGGGTAGTCATGTGGCCAGCTGCTCGGGGTCGGAGGCACCTGGGCGAGGACGAGCGGGAGGACGACCGCCAGCACAGCGGTGTACACGAACCCAGGCATGGTGGTGGATCTCGATGAAGAGGGGGGTTAAGCGGATGTGCTAGAAGAGCTGTATGATGCGGGGGTATATATGCAAACGAGGATTAGTGCGAGCGCCTGATCAAAGTGTGCTTCGCGAGCCAGCCTCAGTTGATGGCGCGGGCTGACATCGCATATCCTCCCATCCAGCGGCGAGCGGTGCGCGCGTGTATCGATCCCTGTAGGCTATTCGGAGGCTCGCGCGCCGTAGCTGTTCATTAACAATAGGCTTGCTTGACGACGAGATGGGCTGGTGCTTCTGCGCAATTGTGTTGGCATGCATTCTGCCCGACGCTTCCGTTCGGGCATGCGGCCTTACCGCTCGCAGGGTGCCTATGCCGGATAATGGATTCGCTGCAGAGTTCCGGCGGCAGGAGGATGACTCTATGAAGATATAGAATTCGGAGCATCGAAAGGCGGAGCGGAATTTCGGCAAGCGTGATGCGAGCGAAGGGCCTGCAGCCTGCCGGCGGGATAGACGGACTTGGAGTGGACGAGACGGGTTAGACCCGATCGGAGACAGCCTCTCGCAGTCCCGCCGCTCTTCGTACGGGACTCCAGCAGACATTGTCCCAAACAAGCCCCAACAATTAATATTGTTGCATGGCTTGAGTCTTGGAGAAGTACGCGCGTGTTGGTGTAAGCACGACTCACCTTCGGGCTGCAAGTAACATTCGGCAGTGACGAAGATAGATGACACGCCTATTGTCTCCTGAGTTCGGAGGAGGAAGTCGCCAAGTCGTCCAAGGCAGTAGAAATGGCAGGTGCCCGAATCGACCGCCGAGCTCGGCGCAAGCGTCAATCCAGGAACCTGACTTGCATCCACCTCGTGGAAAGTAGTGGCGCGGGAGGGCACATGGTGGCTGACAGGCGAGGCGCACGCACCGGATGAGCATCATGAGCCCTTGCCATGGCCCTGACAGGGTCTCCGGAAGATGTGCGGGCGAGGTGTCTTCCATGGATGAGCATGGTACAGGACAATAACACACACATTTGAGGAAGGTGCATGTCGCCCTAGCGGCGCCCGAAGTAGGTCGTGTTGCATAGGCCCAGAGCGTACGCCTCTGACCGGGACAGTTATTCCGACATATGGATGCGTCGTACCTACGCCGCGCGGCATAGCACGGGAGCTTGAGGCCTTTGTGGGTCGGTACAGACTCTAGAAAGAGAAGAGCGTAGCACTTGCATGCACACGCTTCGTTCGTAGGTGCTTGCCGGATGCTTTCCATGCATCGGTATTTATGCCTATGCACACTCGTCGTAGGCCGCATAGTACCAGAACGATTTGCCAGCTCAGACGCAGGAAAGTGGTGGTGTGTGGTTAAGATGAGAAGTTCGACCCGCCACCGGCAGCCAGCGGTACTTTAGAGATAAGATAAGATCTGATCTGAAAGGACAAGGTGGCCCTCGAACCGAGTCCGCTTTCTCGTTCAAACGCTCACGGTCCTGCCCTCCCTCCTACCTGCCTTGGAACCTGTCTCAGCAAGACACAAAATGTCGTACTCATCATATACAGGATCTTCGTCCCAACCACTAACACAATCCACCCAACCCACATTCTCTCAATCAACACTCGGCGGCCCCTCCCAGCTCTACGCATCGCAGCACGGCCCCATGAACGGCTACCCCTCTGGCCCAGCAGGGCCCTCCGCCTCCATGTCCGAGATCCTCCTTGAGCCGCTCGCTCGCCTCCAAACACTCTCGCACACCTTCTTCCAGTCGCTCGGGCCCCCGCAAAGCCGCCCGCCGCCACCGCCGTCAGTCGGCGACCTTCTATTGGTCGATGCTCAGCTTGCAGCCGCGATACAGCTCGCGCGCGCGCATCAGGTGAAGCAACGGCGGATAGAGCAGCTTAAGGATGAGGTGCTCGACCTCGACCGGCGCTGGCGCGACACCGTGCGCGCGTTGGATGAGGGCCGGCGGGAGCTCGACGCGATCGTGCGCGAGGGCGAAGAGCGGATTAAGGCTATCGATGAGGCAAAAGCAGGTGCGTTGCGCGTTCTCGGCTTCGGGTAAAATGTAGAGTATATACCAGATCTGTGAGAGTGACTCTCATTGAGACCAATGACTCCCAGTGACAGTGAGTGGTAACAGTGAGAGTCACTATGCCGAGGAGCCATATGATCAGGTCGCGCGACGCGCTATGTTGCCGCCATCACGATGTATTGTATCACGCTCATCGAGGACGAAGACTAAGTGCTCTGCCCCGCGGATGCAAAGTTACGTTCTTCGCGCTCGTCGCGCGCGCCCTCCAGCACATGTGGCGCGCCGCGTTGCGCGCGTGGACCACAAGGTCTTCTCCACCGCGAGGAGCTGCCCCCGGCCAACCCGGCAGGCTTTGTTGGACCTCGGACGACCGCGTTCAGATAGTAAGTATAATCAACGGCTTTTATCAAGCCCACATAACGAGTCCAACTGCAGGACACGTACCATAGGATGAGCCACACGAACGCGTCTGCGATATATGGCTGTCGGCTGTACTCTCGGGATATCCAGGGAGCATTGTTCTTTGTGGGAGTCGATTCTTAGCGAGAGTCACTCTCAGTGCTTTGGTTATTACTCTGAGATGTGCGCGAGTGCTCATGGGTGAATACTCCCCGCAGCGGCGATACCCTACCCCGAGCTCCTTGCGTACGCGCAGAGCCTGTCCGCGTTCACGTCCGCGCCGCCGAACATGCCCGACCTCGCACCCGGCCAGCCCCCGCCGCCACTGTTCTTCCCGCCCTTCCCGAACGAGGAGAAGATGCGGCGCGGACATATGAGCGATGAGGCGCCCCTCGGAATCCTCGGGGAGACGCACTCCGTCGGAAAACGTACGTCCCTCGCCCGTTGCTCTGATGTTTCATGCGCCCTCTGATAACACTGGTCTTTGCTTTCCCTTTGGAAAAAAGCGCCGACGGTTTCACCACAAGTCGAGCTTCCGGCGCACATTGCAGCGAACCCTTACCGACCAGACTTCCGGCCGCCACAGCAGCAGCCGTTCTTCGATCTCGACCTCGACCTCAATCCCGACTTGTAGTAGCGTATAATTTACGCGTTCGGACGGACGCTCGATTGTACAACAACAATGCCGTAAGGCGTGTAAACTGATACAAGAATGGGACGGCCGACGTGAAGAGATACATAGCGTGACAGCAGGAACACAAGACACGGCGGGGCAAGACTACGAGCTGTACACCGGGAAGGGGATGAGGGGCGGGCTCCGCGACGGGTCCTCCTCGTTCATGAATCTCCTGCTTGCATCACCAAGGTCAGCGCGCAACACACAAAGCGGAGAGCGGGAGGCGTACCGGAAAATCTGCATGTTCACGTTCGACTTGAATGCGACGAAGAGGTGCGTCGGGTCGTGCGTGTCGACCTCGGCGCAGCTGTCGCACAGGTCCTTCGGGCAGTATGCGCAGTGGAACCACTCGCCGCGGATGTGCGACATGCAGCGGTCGCACACCGCGAACTGATGCGTGAGGTTGAAAAGGTATCCTGTTCGCAGTTCCATTAGCATCTGGTCAGCAGATATGATATTGGGTGCTTACCCTTAGGATCTACGAGGTTGAATACCCCGCCAGCCGGTCCTGCAGGGGTCTTATATCTAATGAGTGTTAGCAGAGGCAGCAGCCAACAATTCAAAATGTGTTCTCACAATCGAGGTAGCGGGGGTTGCAGAACAAGCGGCCGGTCGACGGGTCGTGGGAGCTTGAAGAATACATGCCATGGATCGTGCAGAGCATACGATCGTGCTTCACATCGTTCGCACTGGAGACCCCGAATGAGCGTCTTCGGCCCCGAGGCCTGCACAAGGAAAAAGCCACATACCAGGCTGATCGACTTCGGGTACGATGAACAATTCGCGCACTGGTAGCGCACCCCCACAATGGGCTGCGCAGTCACATGGAAGGCGGGCGTCGGCGAGGAAGCACATCGGACGATGTATGGAGACGCACCTGTGCGCACCCGTCGCATGCGATTCCATGCTCGGCGGCGACTGTGGTCGCGTCGACCCGCGCGCCGGACCCGAGCACAGTATGTGAGTACGCGGAGCCGAGGGAGTTGCGCCGTGCATGGCCGTTCGGGCTAGCCGCCTGGACGTGCGCGGCATCCCTGCCCATCCACAACTTGATTGCCATCTGGCTCGTTGACTGGAGATCCGCTGTCGGGATGGGGTGGGGAATCTACGCGTGTGCATGTTGAGCCTCCAGGGCCGAGGTGCAGGGCGATGGGAATCCTCACCTTGATCATGATATGTGAGGATATGTGACCGCCATCTGGAGAGTCGAGGTTGCCTGGCAGGCCGGCCGCGTCGCAATTTTGGCAGATGTCGATGTTCTCGCACTGCGCGCAGTGGAAACGCGCTCCGACGATCTCCTGCATGCAACTGCGGACACAATTAAACTTCAAGTAGCGGGCAAAGGAAGACGAGACTCACTGTGCACAATGCACGCCTACATGCGTTAATGCTAAAGACAAGCATGTTTCAGCAACGGCCATTGACCTCGAGGTAGAAGCAGCTCCTACATGGCTCTTCGAGCGAGATCGCGTGTGTCTGGTCAATCATCCCTGAACTTGACGACGAGCTGCTACGCTGGTCTGGAACTTGCAGGAATGCGTGTGCGGGGTGGACCTCATAGACCTGCCTGTTCAGCAGTATAAATGCGTCAGCCCGCCGCTGCGCATCCACAACAACCGCCCAGACATACCTGTAGCAGGCCCGACACAGGTTGAAGTCGTCGCACGAGGCGCATTTGTACCGGTGGCTCGTAATCACGGTGTTGCACGTCGAGCACCGACAGCTTCCATTACCGCCCTGCTCTGCGGACCGAGACGCGTCAGCCCACCATCCATGCACTGCGGCTGCGCCGCGCAACCATGACCGCGCTGCTGCCGCAGCACCGATCGGACACGTACCTACGTCCTCCCATCCGTTGTGCGTCCAGCTCTTCTCGATGTAGGCATGGCGCAGCACGCCCTTCTGGCTAGGCGCAGTGCGGCGCCAGCGCGAAAGCGCGCGCTCGGCGTCTTCAGGCGACGTCCCCGGCCCCGGAGACGATCCGGGCGTAGAACTGAACTCCAGTGAGTGCTGCACGCCATACGCTTGCACGCAGTTCGAGCAGAGCTCGTAGCCCTGCGGTGCGCGGTAGTGGATCCCCGGAACGCGTAATGTGGGGCGTGTATGTCCGTTCATGCCATTTGAATGGCTGTGCGGAATTGCAGGGAGCGGCTTCCGCGCGGTGTTCAAGTTGAGTGTGCTATCTGACATCGAGCGAGAGGGATGGTCGGAGCCGCCCGAACTCCCGGAGCTTCCGGATCCGCTGCCGACGATCGTCCACGAGGAGGCCGACGAGTTGTTGTGGAATGGGGGGTACGATGCCTCCCGTTGGATGTCGATGGCGCGTGTCTTGCCCTTGGAATCACCCCAGGGCTCTGCCTCTTGTGGGCCTGGCGGTTTCTTCTCGCCACATGTCGAACATACGTACTTGATCATGTCGAGCCATACGCCGCACTTCGAACAGTTCGTGGGATGGGAGGGAGGCGCGAGGGGAGCTTCGGGCTTTAGGAAAGAAAGGACCTCTGGGGGAATGTCGGGATGAATGAAGTCGGACGCGACCGATTGTTCCTCGCCTGGACCCAAGAACGGGTTCGACACCCGGTTCGGATGGGTGAACTGAGTGGTCTGCATCGAAGTAGGACGACTGTCTCCCATCTTCTCGGCTGGGTCCGCGACGCTTTCGAATGCGTCATTGACGACCGCGCTGAAACTGTCGTCCATCCCGTAGTCGCGCGCGCCGTGCGAAGCGACAGACCCGCTACTCCCAGTGAGCGTGTACCGGTAGTTCCCGTGTTGGTTCTTCTCCAGTTCCAGGGACAAGTTGTCTTCGAGGGAGAACTCGCTCATGGACATATTATCTCCATTTAGGGTCGTGAGATGTGAACTTTGCTCCCGCAGCCAGTTCGCGCCTCGTTCTGTCTCGAAAGTCGATGCGCCGTTGAGATGGCCAGGCGATAGACCGCGCCGTTCCTCTTCCATCTTCAGGAGCGCGAACACAGAAGACGGATCCTCGGGATAGCGTGCAAGCGCGCTCTCAGGAGAGATAAAGCTTCGGCTCTGCTTCGAGCTGGTCGTGCGCGGGGCGCTGGAGATCGTGGCGACTTCCCAGTTTTCCGTGGGGTCAATAAGCGGTTCTCGACTTGGGCCCGCGACGATGGTCCTTGAACCCTTGGCCAGCAACGCCTCGTACTTGGAGCCAACATCCTTGGAGCTCACGGTCATAGCATCGTCCTCCATCTCCCGCGGGGGTATGGAAGAGTGTGAGAGCGAGAAACCGCTGCCGTTCCTATTTCTGTATTCTTCCAGACTGACGAGGGACCCAGTGTCGGACAGACTGATGCCGTCATAGTCGACAAGGATGTTGACCTTGAGGGTGATCCTGGACTGTCGGAAGCTCCGACCAGACAGAATGGAGCCGGCAGATGAAGAGGGGGCATCGTCGCCGACCTTGAAGTAGTTGATGGCTTCCGTCAGGTCGGCTTCGTTCGTAATGGGGACAGTCTCCGTGTCGTCATCGATGTATGCAATAGTAAAGGGGGTAGCGTTCAATTGATACGTCTTCTCTACCTGTATAGAAAGTCAGCTGAAAGGTCGATTACCGAGTGCGCAACGATTGAGCGAACAGCGTATCCCGGATGGTGCGCGACATGCAATGCATAATCCGAGTCGTCAACATTTCGCAGATCTACAACCACTGCCACATTCGTTCACTGCTAACTGTACGTCGAAAAACCTAGAGAGGGGCTCGACGTACAGGGTGAACCAGTGAGGCGGCGTCGGGCTCCGGCCACACAGGTAGGACCACCCGACGCGCGCACACCGGCCACATCGACCACATAGACAAAGTGGTCTACCATTTGGCGATCTGGCGATGAGGCAACCTCCAGTCGTTCCGTGGGACTTGCTCCGGTGGGCACTTCACCAGAGGGCCGGACCTTTCAGGAGATGCGCACCCTTTACACCCGACTCAGAGCGCAGCTTCCTTGACCAAGATACAACCAAGCCTCCGCCGGAGATTCGATCGGATGAAACGCACCTGTTTGCGCAGATTGTCGAAGGAGCATATCCTCGCGGAGGGGTAGGATATCTTCTTGCCGCCTCTTTCCTCGTACAGACATTTGACGACGAGGGGTTTGTCTGGGCGGGGTTCCGATCTTCCATAGCTAGATCCGCCGTACTCCGAACCTACTACCGACATTCAGGAGGGTCTGGTGGACGCTGAGAGTGGGCCCGGTGAACTGTGCATGGGAGCTGCGGACAAGCTGCATGTACATGAATCAGCCCCGGTCCGGGCTCACTGGATTACATAACGCACCATATCCGGACAATTCCATCCCGCGGCGGGCGCCTATAGCGCTTGTCCCGTCCTCGACTTGATTTTCGAGTTCTTCGCGCATCAGAGTTCCAACGACTCGCCCACATATCTGTATCTTGGCCTGGTTATGTCATTTCTCAATTGCCTTCATTTGACCGCGGCGAATGGTGTCGCTTTCATTACGATCCAACCACCTCGACCCAATAACTTGCTGGCGATCCTCAAACATGGACATTGGATCCTTTCGCCGGAGGATGGGACAAGACTGCTTGACGGATAATGGAGGTCATGCAATATAGCTGCTCTTAGTATGGTACGTCTCTGGATGCTGAGCCGCATCTATCAGTGTCCTTCTGCGCCTGTATCTGTGCACTGTCGACCTGCGGCATCCCAGTATGCCTCTCTCGCTCGTCTGTTTGCCATCGTCAGCATGGGCCGGACACTGCATCCATCATATAGAGGTATTCAAGCCTTTTTAGCGGTAAAATGGCCCCACCTAGCCCACCCCTCCGTTTCCCGAGCCGTCCTTCCATAAGCGAAGCAGCTGAGCGTAATTGTCGGTGCTATCACCGTCCTCGTGCAAGATCCTTGTACGCCTCCCGCGATTGCGCGACATGACCCGTTGATTCCACGACTAGAAGCTAAGGAAGCTTCGCGCGCATCCTAGATGACCATATCCAGGCCCGTGTCATGTGTTCTCCGGCTGCCCGATTTCGACCCAATTGCTGCGAACAGTCACTCGCCGCGCGCTACCACCACAGAGTCCACGCTCGCCGCCTGCAGGACACTGCTCATTCTGGCATCCACCGCACAAACTCCTACCATGGCCGATACATCAATCAAGCTCGTCACCGTCAACACCGCGCCGGAGCGTGCGAAGCGGCTGATTGGCCGAGTCGTCGAGGACGTGAAGGACAAGTTCACCATCGTGCACGTTGCCAACGTCGAAAGTCAGTAAAGTGACATCGATCCTCGTGATGCGGATACTGACGCGTTATGTCAACAGGAATTGAGGACGTACGAGCGACTGTAGAAAGAGAGCAGCCCAACTTGCTGGTTCGTCGCCGACTCTATTCGGCCCTGGGTATCTCGAAGCCAATACTTCGTGCACAGTTCACCGCCTCGATGTGGACCGCCGAACAAGCGCAGGTACGTCTGTGGCGTTCGAGCCATTGCAGATTCGCATGAGTCATCTAACGAACTGGGTATCTCCCCTGTGCATCTGTAGGAGATCGTCATAATTGCCAAGGATGTAGTGCCCGACATTAAGACGTTCAACATCCCCTTTGGCTTGCAAGTGGAGAAGGGGCCCGATGCCGTAGTGGAGTATATCAAAGAGCACCTGCCGGAGATTCTGGATGCCGAGTCGTGAAGGTACGATCCTACGTCGTTCAGACGTACAACCTCCGATTCTTCTTAGATCTGTGGTCCTGACGCTCGTCAGCGCGTGCACTAGCGTCTGAGGACTTGCTCACAATTGCATGGGATGCGCGCGCAGCTCCAAAATATAGCTATTGTCATGTTACGAAAGGTGCATGGCAGGTTCGACGCAGCACTACGCGCTGGCACCATTCACTTTGAGCACACGTGCTGGTACGTGTCTACTGCCCGAGGCCCGCAGCTAATCTTAGCTGGGACATCCTTACCTCTTCCACCGACCATCACGGTGGCGCATTGTACCCCCGCACTTCTCCCGTCTACAACGCGATGTCCACAAATATCTGGAATGTCTTCTTCCTATCCCTCCGCAGCCCGAGGGCCCGAAAGACATCGCGTGAGTCCGGGCGCTGATGAGCTGCTCCGCCGGCCGGCCGCAGAAGAGTAGACACCGCATGGGCAAGGTGTGGTATTTTCCCAAGGTCTACTACTGCCCGCTGCTCCGGGCCCCTCGCAGCAGACGAGTAACGCTGTCCTCACAATCGCTGCCGCTGCGATGCCATCCACAGCGCGCGTCAGCTTGGAAGTTGGAGTCACCCTGTCTGAACCCCATCCATCTATCAATATTGAAATAGTACGGCACCGTCCAGAGCGTGCCCACTGCCACATCGAGAACAAGAACAGTATATAAGGCGTCCCTAGTACGATCCACCGCAAGGCCCGGCTTCCCCTCACGGCCCACGATCCCGCTCAACATGTCACGCCTTGCGAGTGTAGCCGTGCTCCTGGCCCTCGTCGTCGCGGACGTCCACGCCGCCTACCCGCCGAGAGACGTTCCCAGCACGTTCCCCCACGACTACCCTGGCAAGCCCTCCGGCGACTTCAGCCCGGTCTGGCAGAGCTGTATGTCGCTCACACCCTTGAGAGTATCCTCGCTGACTGTTTCCCACCCATTCTCAGACTTTGAGGTCAATGGCTCGCTCCCTAATGTGACCTGGGAGCTCCCGCGCAACTTTGCAGGGAACATCCCAGTGAACAGAGCAGGGCATCCCAATGACACGCTCTTCTTCTGGGCGTTCGAGAAGGAAAATGGGTCGCTCACGGCCAGCGCGAACGACCGCGCGAGTGAGCCTTGGGGGATATGGCTCAACGGAGGGTCAGTCTCCCTCCTTCCCGCGCACCTCTAACTTGAGATCAATCGCTGATATGACGCGTTCCTAGCCCGGGATCGTCAAGTCTGATTGGTCTGACGTCTGAGGTATGCGGCTGCGTGATCAGGCGTGATCAGGATCGCCGAATCCCCAGGGTGTGGCTAACGCGGCTGTGCGGGGCGTAGAACGGACCTATTCATATCAATGCGGACTTCAGTGCACAGCAGAACAACTTCAGCTGGGACAGGCTTGCGGACTACGTCTGGGTAGACCAGCCAGTGTACGTATCTTCCTCATAACGCCATTTGCGCGGTACTCGAGCTTACGCCCATATACAGTGGCGTGGGCTTCTCGACAGCAGACTCGGCAGGATTCGGTGCGCGCAATCTGTGACATGCTTGATATGACCTGGGCGACTAACGTCAATGGGTTAGTTCATGATGAGGACGAGATGGGCAGAGATTTCGTACGTCGTGTGCAATGTCATATTGCGTGCCATTAGGACTCGGATTGACTTCCGCGCAGATGGGCTTCCTGTCAAATTTGGTGAAGGTCTTCCCGAGCCTCAAAACACGACCGCTCTACGTCACTGGCGAGAGTTACGCAGGGACATACATTGTACGATCTCAGGCTCGATATAATCCTCCCCATACTTACCTTTCCATACAGCCATACATTATGAAGACGTACTTTGGCTTGACGGACCCTCCCGTGAACATTGCGAAGTTCGCGATCGGAGACGGTACCGTCGGCTCCTTTGAGGTCTTCGAGTTGCTGCCTACTGTGAATACAGTCGCGTCTCTCGCCAGATTTTTCTGTATTGACCATATGCTTATAGGTGACAACCATCGAGACGTACCCACAGCTCATTGGGTACGACCCAGCAGTATTCGAGTTCTTCCGCGAGCAGTGCGCATCACGCTCTCCTTCTTTCGTCGCTCTAGCTGAGGTTTTTCGACGTCATGTAGGACGCACCTCTGCGGATACGACCTGAATCTCACCTACCCACAAAACGGGCATTTCCCAACCCTCACGTTCGTCGAGCCCAGCAACAACGAGGAGCCTTTCCGTTCCCTGTCCCGCTTCAACTCCCGCACGCGCCACGAGACCCGCCTTCGCGCGCGCGAGGTGCTCCGCAACGCGAAGCGCTCTGCCAAGATCGAACAGCGAGACAGCGTGGCGGTCGGAGCAGCGAAGAAGCGTGACTTGAGCGGGAGGGCCAACGGGACGATCGACCCGTGGTACGGGTGTGATATTTATGACGAGATGATCGACTATGCAGTCAATTTCTCTGCGCCGTGGAGTGAGTGCCTGCACTGCGCGTGGCATCTGCGTTGCGTACTGACATTTCACTATCTCACGCAGACGCTGCGCACGATAACTTCAATGGCTTCGACGTGAGTATTCGAGTGTCCCTTTGCGTGTGTGGCTCTGACAGGCTGGCTGCTGTTAGGTTTATCAAGTTCCTGACGCGCTGGATCCTGAAGCCAACATGGATGCCTCGTTTTTCTTCAATGGTGGGAGCATCAAGGGACTACAGTGAAGGGTCATGCTGAATTCTATGTGCAGACGCGAAGACACGCGCAGCTTTGCATGCGCCGACGAGCAAGAACTGGACGGGCTCGATCTTCTACCCGTTCCTGGGGGATCCTCTGTTCGAAGGCAACGATCCCAGTGAGATCAATCACTCGTACCATTGGAGTCTACGGAACTGACATGTATTGCTCCAGGCGTGGAGTGAGCACTTCGAGCATAAGGGAGGCAGCGTATACTGACCTGAAGCTAGACCGATGGCGTTCTTGACTGACCTCGCGGCCAACGCATCCGCGCACAACGTTTCGGTCATCCTCTACTCCGGAAACGACGACTCTCTTGTTGCGCATCGCGGTACTGAAGGTGAGCTAATGCTTTCATCTCTGTGAGATTCACACTAACCAAGAATCCATAGTGGTCATACAGGCATGCTGATCAGATTGTCGCAGCCATATGCATTTACTGAAACATAAACAGAACACGACCTTTGGTGGGATCCAAGGCTTCACTCGGCAGCCCTCGACTCCCTGGATCGACGACAATGGCGACGTCGGCGGCATCGTGCACCAGGAGCGCAACTGGACCTACGTCCTCATCGAAGGCGCAGGCCACCTCGTCCCATACACGAACCCCGGCCGAGTAGGCCTTCCTCTTCACATCGTCCAGTGACCGCATACTTATCGGTGTTGTTCGTAGGGTTTCGTCCTGCTCCGCGAGTTCATCCTCGGCAACAACCAGACCGGGCTGGTCACCAACTCGAGCGGGACCGTCAACGTTGTCGGCGGCGAGAGCAGCGCGCTCGCGGTCGACGCGATTCCTGGCCAGCTTGGGATCTTCGTCGGCTCGGGCACGACGCAGTCGACGTACACGTTCCCCTCCGCGACGATTGCAGCGTGGAGCAGCTATATCGCGACCGCAACCGTCATCCCACCAGGCGGGCTTGCCGCGTCAGGTTCCGGAAGCGCGACGGGCCCGAAGGCTACTGGGAATGGCGCTGCGCGTGGGGTGGAGGCTTGTGTTCTCTTGTTCGCTTTGTCGTTGGGTGTTGTGTTGGTTGTGGGCGGTGCTTTGTGAGTAGAATTTGGGGGGTGACACTTTCTGGGTGTACGAGCTGGAATGACTGTGATGAACGCATGTACTACACTTCCTTACGACCGTCGTACACCAATAGAAGGAACCTCTATAGTATGGGTAACATCTTAGGAGAAGGAGCGATAAGCTGGATTGTATTTCCCCTCCAGCTTATCTATGTTCTCTTGAAGGTACTATTAGTGTTACTAGCTAGGTAACATGGGGTTAGGGTTAGCGCAATGGACCAGCAACAAAAAAGGCCTGCCCAGCCCGAGGGCCGAAGCAGGACAGGGAAATATTGAGACGGTGCACGAGCCGAAGCCCGTACAAACCGCGAGGGCCCCCTGAGGACAAGGTCGCCGTGCTATGAGAGGCCCCCGTGGCCCACGAACCCTGGTACATGAAGGGGCCCGTGCCATCAAGGTAAGTATGACTTACCACAAACTCTGCAGGAGGACTTTATACCGAAGGGACGACGCACGGACCAGGCAGTTTAGGGTGGGCTGATATCGCTGCTCGCATGATACATTGATGCCCGACCGGCTGAACGTGGCGGGCCTGGGCGGGCGTATACACTGCATTTGAGCTTCGCGCGCGAGCATGCTCGCACCTCCGAGTTACGCTCAGTTCTCCTCAGCTTTGCTCAAGTATTCCAGATCTAAATACTTCTCGTCTACCTGAATCGTATGGTGTTGCGTTTGTCACAAACGAACCACGTTGACCACAGATATTTTCCTTCAGCCCCACGCGAACACGGATAACGGACGACCTGCACATCCATACTAACTTACTAGGAGCTACTAGACCAGCAGGAGAAACGTCTCGAACCCTTCAGCTGCATCGCCTGCCGTTGGCACCGACTACATCTGGAATACTCATCAAGCCCATCCCAGCGAATCCGGCATCTAAGCAAGGCGCTGTTTACCTAGGTATGTGAAATCTCACAGCGGGGCGACCCAGTGGCCCATTTCGAGACGCCTGCGTCTTACGCTGGATCGGCTCATCCGTTACATGTGCGGCTCTGTGCAGCTGCGCCGAACCAGTTCGTGTGTGGTTGTCGTCACTGACCGTCGCGCCTCGACACAGCCTCTGTCCGCACACCGCTGCGCAGTGTGCACGGCATCCCACTCAAAGCGGCGATCGTCGCCACACGAGGCATTCTTCGAGAGCTACCCAGCTACCCTCTCTATTTGAGGCCGCGCTTGCGACGCTCTGGGCGCGATCCTACCTCTGGTCCCGACCACCACCACCTGGACCGCTACCACCACCTGGACCACCATGCTCTCCTTTGCCTCCTCCGTGAACAACGCTGCGCACCATATGGTCGCCGCAGCTCGCCCGTCGCACCAGTCGCACCAGTCGCGTCGCGCGGCGATGATCCGCGAGGCCGCGCAGACCCCGTCCGAAATCACCTCCAGACTGTACCTGTCTGGGCTCTACACGGCCGTGGACGAGGAGCAGCTCATCGCGATCGGCGTCACGCACGTCGTGTCGGTCATCGAGCACCGACCCAAGTATCCCAAAACGCTGACAAAGCTGAAGACGCTGCACATCCCCGTTGAGGACAGCGAGTACGCGGACCTACTGCAGCACCTCGAAGTCACCTCCGCGTTCATCAAGTCCGCGCTCGAGGATAGGCGCAACATCGTCCTCGTACGTCGCGCCGTTTCCGTGTGGCTTTCCGCAGCGCGCTGACCACAGGCGTTCTTCCCCTTTTTGTAGGTGCACTGCGCGATGGGCATCTCGCGCTCGCCCACTGTCGTCTGCGCGTACCTCGTCGCGCACCGCGGGATGTCCCCGCACCAGGCCCTCGAATACGTGGTCTCGCGCCGCGCAATCGTCCATCGGAACGCGGGCTTCCTGCGCCAGCTCAACATCTTCGCGAACCGCCTGCGCGGCAGCAAAAAACTGCGTCGTCCAGGCCTCCCGCCACCTCCGCCGCCTGTGCGAGTCACCGTCACACGCTCGATGACGGAGGTAGAGCGTTACGGCGCCGGCTGGGGAAGGCCAGGGCCTCAATCGCAACCGCATTCGCATTCGCGCGATGGGCGCCCTCCGCCGCCCGGGCAGATGATGACGCGACGGGGGTCGATGGGCCCGTGAACCCAAGTTGCGGACGCGCGTGGCTTCGAACGTTCATCTCGCAGCTCGGGCTTTCTCAGCGCCTGCCACCTCCCCGCGCACGCCGTCGGGCGTGGCGCGCCTTCCTCCCTTCCTCGACGCCTCGCGGCCCATTTCGGGGGCTTAGCTACGTGCTACGGGTGCCTCGTGTGGCTTGTATGAAACCCGAGGCGCGTGCCCGTGACCGCTTCCTGCATTGCGGTGTGTCTATTGGTCGCTGTGTCGGTACGCCTTTGGCAGTTGGTTCCCCGTGGATCTTACGATCCTGTACGATATCTTACTGTAAATTATGACTATTGTTCCCATAGAACCTATGACCAGCTCCATACAGAAGTCGTTGTACGAAGAGGGCCTTCCGGGGCTGCGCAGACCCGTAACTCGAAATGACATGGACTACTGCTACTCAGGTTGGGCTGAACCGGTTCGACTCGTGTGTCATTTCCGTAGCTGAGCGCGACGGATGTCAGCGAAGCTTGTTCAAATAGATCCTATGCATCCCTGATGATGTCCATATATACCGCAATACCCTATTTTCCTGGGAAGGTGGTGGTTGTCCGGATCCAGGGTTGCCCACTGGTTGCCCGCGGCGAGCGAATAGGCGCCCTTGAACATCATCCCGAGATTCCCGGAGTTGTATGCTGCTCCCATACCATCACCTCCTCTGCTGCGCCCACTCGGGCTTGCGCAACGCTGTACTCAACTTTACAACTCAAATAAACTGGTGAACTGCAATAACTCGCTACGCACACTATAGCCTCCAGATCTGAGGCTCTCGTCACAGACTTGTAGCTCCGGGAAGAATGTGGTAGGTCTAGACCTCTGGCATCTCACACCGCGTCGGACTGGCTCACTCAAGACATCCAGGGACGGCTCTTCCAACACCCAACTGCCATGGTTCAGCACCGGCAAAGACAGTCCGCTCGAGGCCGACGTTCGTGACGCCGAGGCGTACGAGTTCGTCGAGCATGGTGAGCCTCGCGCGCCTGGCCTGCTTTCACCACCGCTCGGAAAGCCTGTCGCCTACGAAGAAGGCAGCACGATCGACTGGTTGCGTGAGGAAGCGGCCGAGCGCGAGCGCAAGCGAGTGATGGGCCAGCAGCGCGGCCTGCGCGGCTTGCTTTCGCTCGTGCAGGACTCGGTCGGAATGTGGGTGGTGATCGTGCTCACGGGCATGGGGACGGGCGTGGTGGGCGCGTGGCTGGACGTGCTGGTCAGATGGTGCGTCGTTGCTTGTGCGTGTTCGCCTTGGTGCGGAGGGGTGAATGTGGCTGTGTAGGTTGGGCGACTTGAGGGAAGGGAGGTGCACGTACGGCTTCTTCTACAACCAAGTTGCGTGTTGTAGTGGGCTTGACCGTGAGTGCGCTTTTCTTGACGTGCGCGATGATACTAACCAGGAGGCAGCCGGAGAGATATGCCGCGAATGGCAGTCCTGGAGTGAATACCTCAACGTGAACAGTATCTTCGCCCAGTCGCTGTTGCAGTCTGCTATATATATTGCACTTTCGGTGAGTGCGCAGAGACATCGCTTCGCGCTCCGTGGGGCTGATAACAGGCTTTCCAGATCGCCTTTGCAGGAAGTTCGGCCATCCTGGTGAAGTCCTATGCTCCATAGTGCGCCAAGCAGCTAGTGTGCTAGGTGTGTGCGATACTGATCTATTCACGCAGTGCGTTCCATACCGGAAGTACGTCCTGAACTGCGTTGTGCGTCATACCAGTCACTCACCATACTCTGGACCAGTTCCTGAGATCAAGGCAGTAGGTCATGTTCGTTCCTTGGAGACTGTACGCTCCTCACCACGTCGTAGATTCTCAGCGGCTACGTCCTGGATGCATTCCTAGGTCCCTGGGTGCTCCTCATCAAGTCTCTAGGACTCGCACTTGCCGTCGCGTCCGGGCTCTCCTTGGGGAAGGAGGGACCTCTGGTCCACGTCGCATGCTGTTGGGCGTTCTTGCTCTCCCGCGCGTTGCCACAATTCAAGCACAACGAAGGTATGTCGCGGTACGAAATGTGCTACGCGACGTTGATAACGGCTTCCTCACAGCGCGTAAACGCAGGCTACTCGCAGCAGCCGCAGCAGCGGGAGTCTCGGTCGCATTCGGAAGCCCCTTGGGTGGAGTGCTCTTCGGTCTCGAGGAGCTAGACGCGTTTTTCGACGACGGCGACGTGATGTGGCGCGGCTTCGTCACGTCTGTTATTGCTGCTGTGTCGCTGCAGTACATTGACCCCTTTGGGACGTCGAAGCTTGTGCTCTTCCAAGTCACCGAGTCTAGGTCCGTTTGGCGGGCTTTCGAGCTTGTAAGTGCTATCTAGGCATTCGAGTGGACGGTCAATCCTCATGGCGCGCAGATACCTTGGGTGTTCCTCTCCGTCGTAGGGGTAAGCTCGTTGTATCGTATGTGCTTCAGCGATCTTACGAGCGTCACCGTAGGGCCTCCTTGGCTCGCTTTTGATTAAGCTAAACACCGCCGCTGCGGTGTACAGGCGGCATAGCATGCTTCACGAGTGGCCCATCGTGGAAGTCGTTGGCTTCACGGCCATCACGGCCGCCGTCAGCTATCCGGTACGTCGCGAGCGGGGAGTGGCTCTCTGACAATCCCGTACTAACCGATTTGGATAGATGGTGTTCATGCGAGTGCAGTCGTCCGAACTCGTTGCGAATCTGTTCCAGGAGTGCGACCCGGCCAAGGGCGACTACCACGGTCTATGCAAGTATGTGCCCCGTCGTATAGGTTGTGCGGGCCACGGACTCACTCTAGTATACAGTCCTAGCGCGATCTGGGCGAACGTCTTTCTCCTCACTCTCACTGCCCTAGCCAAGGTGGGCTTCACCGCTTGGACCTTTGGCATGATGGTGCGTTGTTCCTCACAGCTAGCACAAGGCTATCCGCTTAAAATGAACATGTGCAGGTTCCCGCCGGTATTTTCTTGCCGACTATTACCATCGGCGCAAGCCTCGGGCGCGCAGTAGGGCTGATTACGTCCGTGTAATCCCACTCAGGGTAGAGCTCTCATAGCTGATGTCTAGTTTACAGGCAGGGATTGCATAGAGCGTACCCTACAGCCTGGCTATTCGCGTCATGTCCTCCCGATCCTACCGTGCGGTGTGTATCACCCGGATTCTACGCCGTCATTGGCGCATCTGCCATGCTCGGCGGCGTCACCAGGATGACAAGTAAGTTCATATTCGTACAATTTATCGAGCGTTGGCTAACCCTCGTTCCAGTATCCCTGGTCGTCATTCTCTTCGAGCTCACCGGCGCGCTCTCGCACGTCCTCCCGATCATGATCTCCGTCATGGTCTCGAAGTGGGTCGCAGACGCGTTCGGTGAGGACGGCATCTACTCGACGTGGATCGCGATGCGCCAGTACCCGTGGCTGCCCGCGCGCGAGTTCCGCGACGACGGCCAGACGGCCGCGCACGTCATGAAGGGCGCGGCGAACCTCGTGGTGGTGCACGACGATGCGCTGCTCGGGGAGCTCGACGAGCTGGCGCGCACGCACGCGTTCCGCGGATTCCCGGTTGTGAAGGGGGACCAGTTGCTGGGCTTTGTGCTGAGGGATAAGTTGCAGGCTGCTATCGGTGCGTTGCGAGTGTTTGTGCGGTGAGACTGTGTCCTGATGAATGGCCTAGACGCAATATTCGCGGAAAACCCTGCGGGGGATCGTAGGTGCACATTCGTGCCACCGAGTCAGGCGGCGGAAGGGGACAGCAGCGTACTGAATTTGTCGTCACTGCTGGAGGAGGCCGTGCTGCAGCTGCGGAAGGATGTGCCGCTCGAGCTCGTCGTGAACATGTTCCAGAAACTGGTTCGTGCTCTTTGACCAAACATCGGAGATCCTCTCATTCACGCTTGACCCCCAGAACCTTCGACATATCCTCTTCTCCGAAGGCGGTAAGCTCACCGGTATGGTGACGAAGACCGACGTCGTCTGGCTGCTCACCGCCCAAGCATCGCATGCGGGCGCGCTCGCTGAGGACCGCCGCTAGACTATTGCCACGAATAGTGCTACATTTGCGGCTTGCACTAATTTTATTCATGTTCTGACAATGTACAGGTAGTAATGGAAGGCCTCGCCCAGTTTACGGATTTCAAGTGTCGTGCCAGGGCGGTCGAGGTACCTGCGCCGGAAGTGCGGCTGGCCGAAGGTGAGGTAGACGAAGATGCCGCCTTTGCGGAGGACTCTGTGTGAGACCCGGTCAGGTTTTGAGTCTCCATAGGGTGTCATGCCCGCCAGTGCGCACCTGAGGACTTCGTCGACCTCGCGGTTGCAGTTCTGCACGACCTCTTCCGGTGGATCCTGTCAGACGTCAGGCATTGAGTAGGAGGGTCTGCACAAAGTCGCCTACCCATACGTCTGCTTTCGCAGTCATCATAGCGTCCATAGTCCCTAGAGTGTATGACGCGTGGTAAGCGTAGTCCTTGAACGTGCAAGTTGATGAACAGGGACCTTTGTCGATAGCTACGTCGAAAGTATCGTCGTCAAATTTTAGGTCACGGATGTCCATTTCGTGCCCTTAGCAAAGTTAGAAATCAAGGACTGTTCAGAAGGATAAGGTAATTACATTCCATCTCTGGTCGGTCCTGCGCGTTCTTGTGACGCATTTTCTCTATGAGGATCCCGGAGTACTGCTCGACCGGTGCCGATGAGCAGAATGTAGCGGCACGATGGTCGACGGACTGACATCGGTGTTCACAATGTTCTTGTACTCGTCATCGTACATCTATGTCTGCATGAGCACGTCCGATCTGCTCAGAACATAAAACTGAACGCTCTGCGTACATCCTGCGACAAGGTCGAGTTGCCGCATCCGAGCATCAGGATCCTTGCCGATTTCTCGGGGATGAGCTCGCGCATGATGTCCGCGATGTCGCTATATGACTTGAACCAGTCGAATGAGGCATCCTCGGACTCCCTAAACGAATACCCGGATGGCGTTCAGTCAGCAGCATGCAGCGGCGGCCCGCCCAGAGAACGCTCGGCGCGGTGGACGTGAATATTCTCACTGTGTATACCGCTGGTCCCTGTCGAGTTCAGCAACAGCATTTTGCTGAGAAACATACAAGACTCTTACCAGTACTCCTTCGTGCCGTACTCTTCGTTTTTCTTTGGCAAAATATCGGCCATCGTGTTCCGATCCCGCGAGTGTGGCGGAGGGAGAGACGGAACCGGATGTAAGCGGTATGAGGAGATTTCACGCGTCTTTCCTAGATCTACGATCAGGACCGGGCGTCTAACGGCGTGCGGGGTAAATAAGCGTTGCGCACACGCTCGGCCGACCTCACCTCCCGCGCCCACCTTCCTTCACACCAACCTCCACGACACCCCTTCCACGTCCTCAGCGTCCGCCATGGTGAGTTCTTGTGCTGCCCGACGCGCCCCCGCACTCGCTGAACGTAGACGATCGATCTAGTCTGCATACCCCGCATATGTTATGGGCACTCTGTGCATCGTAGGCGGCCTCACCGGCTTCGCGCGCACGCGCAGCATCCCCTCTCTCGTCGCAGGCGTTGGGTAGGACCTCAACACGATTGCTCACAGAAATGGGTCCACTCACCGCGCACAACTACAGCGTCGGTGTGCTGTACCTCTGGAGCGGAGACGCAATCCGCAAGGGCACGGCCAACGGTCTGGAGGCGGCCTTCGGTAAGTCTCGCTCAGTCTGGCCATGCCGGCTACTCAACCTGATGGCAACCTTGCACCTAGGTGCCTCCGCGCTCCTGCTTCTGTCGTCGGCGCCGCGCGCTGCGAAGGGGCCAGTGCCTGCCGTCCTGACTGCGACATCGGCCGTCACGGGCTACTACTACGGCAAGACTGTGTACGCGCTCCGGCAATGAGCGCGCGGAGGGCTGCTTGTATGTACGATAGTTGTATCTCTTGGGTTATACCATGCTCGATCTGGATCATAAGTGAAAATTCGTACACTCGTACACTGCTGTTGGATATGCGGAAAGTAGTCGAGGGGTCGTAGCGCGTGGTATCGTGTGCTAGGTACATACCCTCCACCACTGCGGTCATATCGAGTCTGTACGCATGCTAAGGTTAGGCGGCCCCTATAGTTGAAGGAGAGTTTGGCAAGTAAGTCGCAACCCCTCACCTAAGCCCCAGAATGTCCCGAACCAAGCCTCGCCAATGTTCCGCATACAACTTATATATAAACACTAGTGTACATCATACAACAACAATCATACGAAGACACTACAGTCCTAATCGTTCATCATCCAGCATAAATAAGATCCCAGTTTCGTTCAAGGAGCCAGTGCGACCTGAAGGTGCCCATCAAGCCTTGGACCCGGCTGCAGCCTGGCCCAGCAGCCAACGGACGCCCTCTCTGAACTCCTCATTCCACTTCTGCGCGATCTTGGTCGGCGCGAAGATGACATTGAAGGCATGCGGCGCCCCGGGGTATCTGTGAGTTGCACCCCAGTCAGTCTCACGCAGACAGCAGCACAGAGCTGAGCACTAAGACGTACACATCCAGCTTGGTGGGGACCCCGTTCGCCTTCAGCTTCTCTGCGTACGCCAGCCCCTCGTCGCGGCACGGGTCGAGGCCACAGACTTGCATGTACGCCGGGGGCAGCCCAGCGAAGGAGGGGTAGAGGTACGGGGAGATCTCGACGTTCGTGGGCTCAGCCTTCAGAATGGCTGCCGTGCAGAGTTAAGCGCAAAATTGAGTATTCGCAGTATTGGAGACACATACCGTACGCGTTCAGCATCGCGCCGCGGGTGAAGAGCGGCGCGTCCTTGCACTGCTCCATCGACGCGAACTTGTCCTTCTCGCTGTTTGCCAAGTCAGTATTGCAACGCGGCTGTGCTTGACGTCTGGGAACGGACCTCTCTGGGACGGCAGCCGGGTGGCACAAGGCGGGCATTTGCAGGATGTACCCCGTCAGCGGGGTGCCCGCGAAGAACGGGTCGTCTTTGGCGCGGTGGACGACGACGGCCGCGAAGTTCCCACCGCTGGACTTTCCGCTGACCAGGAAGCCCTTGCGGAGGTCTGCGTGCAGCTTCTCCGGGTTGCGCGCAGTCTATGGAAGTATGAGGTCAGTGGGGAAAGACTTTGGGTGTGCACGATACAGACGAACCCATTTCAGAGCTTCGTAGACGTCGTTGAGACCCGCCGGGTAGGGGTTCTCAGGGGCGAGTCTGTAGTCAACGTTTACGACGGCAATTTGGAGCTCGACGCAAAGTATCTTGATAGAGAAGTCTTCCATCTCAAGATCGCCGTTCATGAATCCTAATAGTGAACACGGGATTAGAACGGATTCTACCAAGGAATGTAAAAGGTAGATTAATTACCTCCACCGTGGACGACCAGCAAGACCGGGAAGGTCGCGTCGTCTGCCGCCGCCGGGCGGTAGGTGCGGATAGCGAACTCGCCCGCATCGTTGGGTATCTTGTACTCGGCGACGTGGCACGCGTCCTCTGGGAATTGATATTAAGTGAGCAAACTACTCGTAAGCGTACAAGAACGGGCACATACCTGAAGGGAGGTAAGGCGCGAGGTTCTTCTTGGCGACGCCGGAGAACATAGCGGTCATCCGTGCGCGCACAACCGCAGGGTCGATGGGTCCAGTAGGCGGCGGGATGGCGGGGAGCGCGGCGATGAGCGGGGCAAGCTCAGGGTCGACGGTGGCGAGGTGGTTGTTGGACATCTTCTGTTCTGTGGGTGGTGTTGAGTAGCTGTGGTTGAGAGTTGGTTAACGTTGAACGTTGGGGAGCTGTAGGCTGTTATGTCTCTCTCCCTGGTCCAGCGCTCCTATTTATACCACTTGGACTGCCGGATTCAGTTGCAGTGAGTATGTACGTCGGACACAGCCTCCGGGAGGTGTATGTACATGGGTACCGGGTACAGGAAAGCATGCTTACGCGTTCGCGCCTCATGATGGGTGGCGCGCAGCCTGATTTGTGAGGATTATGATCTAAGATGCCACACGGAGAGTGAACCTGGCGACGCGGACAACGCCACTGAGACCGCAGACACCAGAGCTCGCGAGGAGTCATTCGGTGCCCCCAGTGGATCAGACGCGGATTGACAGCGAAGCTGCTGGTCTGAGTAAGGTCGACAGGCAGCGCAGCGATCCGCAACATACAGCTGATGGTGCTGACCAGATCTGGAAAGCGTGAGCTCTCATGCCGCCGGAGGACGATGTGGCTCGCCTCTAGGTGATAATTAAGTGAAGTCAACACCGCATCATTTGAACGCATCATTTGAACGGACTGTCCGTGCCTGGCGATATCTCTCTCCATGAACCATGCATGCAAAATTTTGGTCGCGTACTAGTGGCATACAGGGGAGCGCATAGGCATGCGTGGGCGTGATGAATGTAACATAGGAGCAATACGATACAGACCCGTTTATGACTCCGCAGCGCGTCTCCTCCGGACATCGCGCTCCTCCGCGATGGTGAGCTTGAGACCCTTGCCCTTCGGCAGGGAGACCCAAGACTTAGTGCCCTCGCCGATGACGAAGATGTTCGAGATACTAAAACAATTCAGGATCATAGTCCCACGCAAAAATTGCATAAGAGCTTACCGGGTAGCGAAGGTCCTCTCCAGGGAGTCCTTCACGTGGACAATGTCGAAGCCACCGACGTGCTTCTCGCGGTGTACGATGACACCCGCACGACCCCTGTTACGGCCACCGGTGATGAAGGCAAGGTTGCCGGTGTCGAACTTGACGAAGTCGGTGATCTTGCTCTGCTCAATGTCGAAGCGAACGGTGTCGTTGACCTTGATCGCGGGGTCGGGGTAACGGATGGTGCGGCCGTCGTGGGTGGTGACGAAAGGAACGCCCTTGTTGCCGATCGCAACCTTGCGGACCTTCAACAGCTTGTACGTTGCCTCCTCAGGCGTGATGCGGTGGATGGTGAAGCGGCCCTTAACGTCGTAGAGGAGACGGAAGTGCTCGCCCGACTTCTCGATGGAGATAACATCTATTAGGCAATCTTAGTACAGACGCGGAAAACACAGCGATGCGAACTAACCCATGAAGCCCGCGGGGTAGGTGGAGTCGGTCCTGACCTTGCCGTCGACCTTGATCAAGCGCTGCTTGACAATCGAAGTGACCTCCTTGCCAGTGAGCGCGTACTTCAGCCTGTTACGGAGGAAGATCGTGAGGGGGAGGGATTCGCGGAGCTTGTGGGGACCGGGAGAGGGACGGGGAGCCTAGGAGACGGAGAACTGCGTTTAGAGGGTTGCGAAAACAAGCATTCATGCATACGCACGTAAGTCCCGCTGAGCTTGTCCAGCATCCATGAGGACGGCGCGGCAAGACGCTTCAAGTGCTTTTTGGGTCCACGGGCCTAGAAAGACAAGCAAAAGACCGTCAGCATATGTTGCATAGAGAGTAGAGTCCCCAGAGCCGGTCGAAGAGAATCGAGTGTTGCCGCAGAGGTGCCAGGTACATCCGAAGACTGAGAGCAGCATCCACCCCTCCAGCGACGTTGTGTCCACTCCTTCCACTCTGGATTCTCCACGGACGGTTCTGGCGACGAGCAGCAGCATACTGACCATGTTGGGAGTCTTGAGGGCTTGACGTTGGCGACGGCGGCGGCCTCGTTTGCTGGTACAGGCGTTCCAAAAACTCGATAGCGTTCAGGCCTTCGGAGTCGTCCGCGCGCTCATCAGTCGGAGTTCGTCTGAGTTAGGAAATTATGGGCGCCCGTTCCTGGCGACCGAGCGCTCGCGGTCAAGTCGCGCGCCTCGGATACGCATCATACAGACGCTTGACTTGACCACTGGCTGCCGACTGTTCTGCACTTGTCCATAATGGCGCGGAGAAAACGCCCATTCCTTGAGGACGACGACTCCTCTTCTGCCTCTGACGATGACGACAACCACGACTTTGACGACAATAACGACCCCGATGCGCGAGCCGAGCGCGAGTTGTTTGAGAATCCGTACAAGCGGAAACGGAGACGCAAGAACGGGAAGGAGGACGCGATCTATGGAGTCTTCGGTAGTGACGAGGAGGATGCGACGCCCGAGAAGCCACGCGGAAAGGCGCGAACGAAGGCTCCTGCGTTCGTCTCGGGAGGCTCGAAGGTCCCTTTGGAGGAGGATGAACCCATGGAGAATCAGGAAGGGTCCGCAGCAGAGCAGGACGACGTGGATAGTGCTGAAGATGTCTCTTCGATGTCTTCCGACGACGAACCTTCGAAACCTGCTTCGCCGCGGGTCCGTGAGGAGGGAGCAGAGGAGGAAGAGACGCGACCACGCTTCGGTGGACTGGGCCTTGGTGCGAGCAAGGGCGGAATTGGCTCCTCGACGGGTGGCATAGGTTCTTCCAAGGGTGGCATAGGCTCGTCGAAGGGAGGCATAGGTTCCGCGAAGGGTGGCATAGGTTCCTCCAAAGGAGGTATCGGCAGCAACTCCGCCCCCATGCCCTTCCAACGGGGAGGCATCGGGTCCTCACACCCAGAGGTGCCCGAATCCTCTGCTTCGCCCTCGCTTTCGCCCGCCCCAGCAGCTGCAGAAGACTTCCCGACTGCCTTCGGTGCCCAGCGTACGCAACGCTCCTTCGTGCGCAAGCCCGATACCAGTGGAGGAAACTCGGGCACTACCACTCCGCTCACAGCGGCAGAACGGCAGCATTTCAGCAAGATCTCGGGCACGTTCGGTGCGCGGATGCTCGAGAAGATGGGTTGGCAGGCGGGGTTGGGTCTCGGTTCCACTGGAGAAGGCATCGTGACCCCTGTGGAGAGCAAGCTGCGTCCGAAAGGTATGGGTCTCGCCTTTAAGGGCTTCAGAGAGAAAACCGAACAGTCAAAGGCCGAGGCACGACGGCGGGGCGAAACTGTCAGTGAGGACGATGAAGAGTCGAAGGCAGCTGCGCGTAAGGCGCGCAAAGCAGCTAAGACGCAAATTGCGAAGACGGACGCTTGGAAGAAGCCCAAGCGGACGAAGACCAGGGTCGAACACAAGACATATGAGGAGATCATCGCCGAAGCCGGTCAAGAAGCTCCTCAAGCAAGCCTTGGGCAAATCATCGATGCCACTGGTGCAACGGTAAGTCATCCGCCTACGTCGGTAGCTACGCTCTCGTTGACGTGAGGCACAGCTCCGAGAAGTATCATCCTTGGCCGATGTGTCAATGGCGTCCTGGACTCCAACCACAGACCCCATGCGACTGCCAGAGATTCGCCACAATTTGCGTCTCATTACGGAGTCTTGTAGGACGGACCTGGATGGCCTCGCACGCGAAGCTCGTGCCTTAGAGGAGCGCAAGAAGTGGATACGTGCTGAAGACGAGAGACTGCGGCAGCAGGTGGATGGAGAGGCAGAACGTGAGTGTATAAAACGCACTTATGCTTCCGCCGCTGACTTCGTCGTAGTTATCGCGCGATTACAGCAGATGAATCTCGTCGTGGACGAGATCAATACTCAAGCGCGAGAAACAGCCTCCCTCTATGAGGCCTCCCTGGAGCCCTTTACGACAGGTTTCGACAAGCTCTTGGGACAGTTCGCGAGGGAGTTCGACCGCTATCGTTTGGACGAGGTCGTTGTCGCCGCCATTGCGCCGGTGGTATGTACCGCTCTTTCGCAGCCCGTAATCCTCCCTAACCCACCGTTATAGGTCCGGAGGATGTTGACGTCCTGGCAACCACTTGAAGACCCTACAGCCTTCACAGCCAACTTCCGTACGTGGCGGCGAGCACTCAAGATGGCTTCTCCCGAGGAGAAACCAGTGACTCAAGTACAAGTTTACGGGAGCAGTACAGTGGTCTCTGTGGCACCAGTTGTGTGAGTGCCCCGCCCTTAATTAAATAGTGAGAAGTGCGACTTACCATCTCGCGCAGAGAAAAACCCATGACACCCTACGAAAGCCTCTTGTGGAATACCTGGCTCCCGCGCGTGCGGTCGTCTCTAAACAACGACTGGACGCCCGAAGACCCATTGCCCGCCGTTCGTCTATTTGAGGCGTGGTCTCCGTTCCTCCCGCCATTCATCAGAGATAACTTCTTCGACCAACTTGTCCTCCCGAAGGTACACAAGGCTGTTGGCGATTGGAGCGCACGCAAGAGCAAGGTCTCGCTACAGAAGCTCGTTTTCCCGTGGCTACCACATATAGGCCTACGATTGGAGGATGTACTTGGAGACGCCAGACGCAAAGTGAAGAGCGTTCTCAGAGCCTGGACAACTTCCGAGGCCATTCCAGAAGACCTCGGTGCCTGGCGAGAGGTATGTGGCTGTGTGCTTGTATGAACCAGTTGAAGTGCTGATATTGGTAACAGGTCTTCGATGTGGGCGACTGGGACACTATGCTATTGAAGTATGTTGTACCGAAGCTTGGTTCCAGGATGCGGGACGACTTCCGCGTCAATCCCCGCCAACAAGACATGCAGCCGCTGCAGGACGTTTTACTCTGGGAACAGCACCTTCGCCCGTCCATTTTCTCGCAGATTCTCGAGACGGAGTTCTTCCCGAAGTGGCTCGACGTCCTCCACATTTGGCTCATCCAGCCAAATCCCAGCTTCGAGGAGGTTTCGCGATGGTACTCGTTCTGGAAAGGCTCGTTCCCCGAGAACGTGCAGAACATGCCCGGGATCGCGCATGGCTTCACGCGCGGGCTACAGCTTATGAACAAGGCGCTCGAGTTAGGACCGGACGCGCCCACACGTCTCCCCCGCCCGGACCATCGCCAGGCCACACCTGCCCCGGCAGCGAAGCCGAAGGAGAAGCCCCGCCCTGCTCGGACACAAGAGATCACGTTCCGCTCTATCATCGAAGATTTCGCGGCGTCACACAACTTGCTCCTGATTCCTACCGGTCGTGTGCACGAGCAGTCGCGTATGCCGCTGTACCGGCTATCGCAGAGCACGGACGGGAAGGGTGGCATCCTGGTGTACATTTTGGACGATGCAGTGTGGGCCGACGATGGCGGGGAGTACCGCGCGATCACGCTGGAGGATATGGTGCTGAGGGCGACGAAAGCGGACAGCCGTGCGGTGTAGGTTGTAGGATTGGGTTTGTATTCTAGCGTCATCGGATCTTGCGTGCTCCATCACAGCAGCTACCTGAACAGGCTGCGCCCCCTCTTCATTTTGTCTCCTTGCACCATCCCGAGCGATGGTCGATGGGTAGCCAGCGGATGCTCCGGCGTGGCTATGAGTGCAGCGTTCTCCGCATCCGGAATGCAATGAAGCACCGCGGCGATCTCTCGGGGCTTACAAGGCTTTGCCTTGCACATACGGCATCGTCTTCGCGTTCTCGCAGATCAGCCCTGTATGCTCCCTGCTCAACGCAATTGAAAATGCGGGAGAGTTGTTACGTTCAAACGTTGATTACGCCGAAGTACAAGTAGTTTATAAGCAGAACTGACTGAGTTTCTAAGTACGGAGGTTCGGAGCAAATGTGCCGCTCAGGGCCGCTGAGTAATTCAGGCGGCGACTCAAGGACTTGGGCCCGCGGACAAGGGGTGTGGCAACAGAGCTCTGGACGGTCGACCACACTTTCGTACTACCTCCATTCGATAGCCTACACGGGATCGATGGCCGGCTGCACGCTCTAAATGGACTCTACCCAATCCCAAGCAGCGACCAGTAGCAGCCCGAACCCCACGCACACCGACGAGCCATCGCTTTCCGCCGCCTCCGAGTCCAAGGTCCTCCGTACGAGCGCACGGGTCAAAGCCGCGAAACAGAAGGAGAAACAGAAGGAACGCCCCTCCGCAGACAGCCAGCAAGCCTCGTCGTCTTCGAGCAAGCGAGCCCGCGACAGCAGCTCTAATAAAGGCAAGGGGAAAGAAGTAGCTGACGAATCCCGAGCAAGCAAGCGGTATGTCCGTTCGTCCTTCCATCTTACATCACCACTCAAGGTTTTCTCGACAGCGCGCGCCGTTCCACGTACCCAACAACCTCCGCCCTCACCATCAACGAACCCACCAAGGATACCAAGGGCAAGAAGCGCGCTGCACCCGAAGACCACTCAGAAGACGACGAAACCGCTGCGGCAATCTCTGCATCGAAGAAACTCACGCGTCCTACCAGTGCCTACTCTCTCAGACCGAGGTCGGACAATCAGACAGGAGCGGACATGACCAGAAAGTCACGGTATGTCATGTGCGCATATAGTGGCCTTCCACCCTAATTAACGCGCGAATGCCGTTGCAGTGTAACATCCGGCAAGGGTAAAGTTACCGCGAAGAGCAAGGCCTTGATGGCTGCAGCAGGATCCTCCCGTGCTGGCGACGAAGATGTGGACATGGTCGACGCTGAGTGCATCCAGGATGGTGAGCCACACGACGGGGGTCAGGATGAAGGTGATGACCCTGAAGACCTGCCCGACGATGGTGGCGGCGGAGACGACGACGATGAAGACGAAGAAGCCGAAAGGGACTTCGCCAGCACCTTGGGCGGCATGGGCAATGAGGCCTCAGCGATGTCCATCTTCGGCGACTACCGTCAACTCGGTTCCTATATGATGGGCATCTCTGGACGGCTGAAGACGATGCTCAATAACATCAAGCCTACAGCAGACCCCACCACGAGGCTAGTGACGCTGCAGGAGTTGAGCGAATTGTTGAGCATCAGCACCGAGGACACCCTCGCAGGATCCTTCCAGGTCGAAGCATTCATCCGAGAACTAGTCAGGATTTTGGGTGGCACGGGGAACGATGAGGAGGAAGGCGACGATGACGACGCGGCCGAGCAAGATGAGGATGCAGCTCTCGCAGCGGCGTTGGCAATGAGCACTGGTGGGAGCGCATATCAAGGCGACGAGAATCTGGAAGCCCAGGTCCTGGCTTGCAGGTGTCTCGCCAACTTGATGGAGGCCCTGCCGGGCGTGGCGCATACTGTCGTATACCACGGCGCCATCCCCGTTCTTTGCAGCAAACTGATCGAGATTTCCTACATCGATTTGGCAGAGCAGACCTTGAGTGTATGTTTTTACACTGCGTTGTCTTCTAGTTCACCAGCGTACTCACCTGTAACCTAGACTTTGGAGAAGATATCTGAAGAGTTCCCTAGCGCCATCGTCCGAGAAGGTGGCCTTGCTGCCCTGCTGAACTACCTCGATTTCTTCTCCATCGCTGTCCAACGAACGGCCTTGCAAGCGGCCGCGAACTGCTGTCGCAACGTCTCAATCGAGCACTTCCCCATGATTCGCGCTGTCTGGCCTATTATCCGCAACTGTCTCGGCTACTCCGACCAACGACTAGTTGAATACGCCTGTCTCTGTGTCATCCGCATCATCGACTCCTACTACCGATCCTCACCAGAGAACCTCGAGGCTCTCGTGGACGCTGACTTGATTCGCGCTGTGAACATGCTCTTGCTCCCTGCAGGCGGTTCCCCCTTGATTGCTGCGAGCACATACACTCTACTCCTCCGCGCTCTGGCGACATCCGCTCGCATCAGTCCCAAGATCACGCTCGTACTCCTCGAAGCCGGTATCGTCGACACGCTCTACCAAATTCTGACTGGCGTCTTGCCCCCGACATCGGATGGCATGGAAGAGCAGGGTGATGCTGCCGGCGGTCAGGGCCTTGGTGGTGGGTTGGCGGACATGACTGTGATGGAGAACCTAGCGCATCGCCCTAAGGATCAGATCGAGGAAGCGCTGAGCTTAATCTCCGAACTCATGCCCCCTTTGCCCAAAGGTCAGTGCTTCCGCCCGTTTTCTGCGTGCTGATACTGATTTGTCTTTCCATATCAGATGGTGTCTTCGACCACAAGGGATACACCGAGAAAGCTCTCAACAAGATGCTCAAGGCCAAGGCCAAGGCAGATCGTGCTGCAGCTCGCCAAGCAGCGGCGGCTCTAGCTGCCTCTACCCATGCGGGACCTTCTAGTTCAACAGCCCGTACAAGTGCGTCCGCGGCCCCGCCGGTCTCAGCGCCAGCAGAAGATGGCGCAGCGCCCGAACCGATGCACATCGACCCTCAGTCCGTACAGGAAGGAGAGGACGCTCTGCCACGCCTCGAGAAGGAATCAACCGTCGTCGACCGCACTGACCTCCTTCGCTCGAAGCCCGATGTAGTCGGACGATTCCTGCGGCTCATGGTCCCTATCCTCGTCGATGTATACGCCGCTAGCGTGATCACGCCTGTCCGCATCCGGACCTTGACCGGGCTGCTCAAGGCTGTGAGCTTCTTGGACGGTGATGAGTTGAAGCAAGTCTTCACGGTACGTATCGAAATGTTCTGTGTTGTACGCACTTGCTAACAGCTGCATGTAGTTCGTGCCCGTCGCAAGCTTTGCATCGTCTATCTTGTCTTCCAAGGACCATCCCTCTCTCGTGATCGGCGCACTCCAGCTCGTCGAATTGCTCCTTGCGAAGGTGCCTGCCGAGTACAAGCCTGCCTTCCGCCGCGAAGGCGTATTCCACGAGGCAGATATCTTGGCTTCGCGTACGATCACGTCGACGAGATCCAAGGACAAGGGCGCTGACAAGGAACCCTCGGAGGCGCCCTCGCCGGCAGATACAGGTGTCGCTGCCGCGATGCCCATCTCAATATCTGTGATCAGCTCTGCCCCGTACAAGAAGCTCACGTCCCTCACGATGGAGCCGGACGATGCCATCACTCTCCGGGCTCGCGTCATTCGTTTCAAACATCTTGGAGCTGATGACTCTGCCGGATCTGACGACCTGTTCGCGAAGCTTCGCAGGCTGGTGGAACGTATCACTGACAACGCAGTGTCGGAGAAGGAGCTATCCTCGGCTCTGGGAGAGCTTGCGACGCTCTTCGGATCGCAACATACATCAGTGTCCAGTTTCGAACTTCTTCAAAGCGGCGTGATCGACGGCCTACTGCAGTTCTTTTCAAGCACGGAGCGTACAGGTGAGTTCAGATTGGGTTTCAGCTCGTGAGTTCTTGCACTCAACCTATACGCCCTCCCAGTGCCATTGGCTAGACGTCAGGAACTGTTCTTCACTGCCTTCACTTCCAGGAAGAGCAAGGGGACCGGCGGTCAGACTCCGTTCACTGTCTTCGTGAAGAAGTTGCAGGAGAGTCTCACCAGGATGGAGTCGTTCGAGGTTATCAGCATAGCGCAAAACGCCGACGGTAAGTGACTGTCCTTTCGAAATATTCTTTGCCCTCATTATATCTGTGCACAGACTCGAAGCGCAGCTCTCCTTCCCTGCTGGCACGCCAGTTGCGCCTTCGCCTGGTCGCCGCTGAAGACTCTGATATCCCACGAAACCTGAACAACATCGTCGTGTCTATCCATGCCATCGCGACCTTCCAGGCGTTGCACGATTACCTCAGGCCCCGTGTGGCTGGACTCCTTTCTAGCAGCTCGAGGTTGTCAGGAATGCTCGCTGCCCTGGCGGCGTCAGGCTTGGCACCACCGTCCTCCCGCTTCGGGCTGACGGAGGCTTTGGCGAGGGCCTCAGCGTCAGCGTCTGCTTCTATATCTGACGCCAGCGGAGCAGCGACATCTTCCGCAGGTGGCGCCGGGGCTAGCAGGCGGCGTAGCTTGCGCCTGAGCGCAAAGCAGAGGACCACTGGCGATTCCGAGGATGCCTCCGCGGAGCCGTCGGAGCCCGCAGGTAGCACGACTGGTGCAACAGCGGAGTCTTCTTCGGTGAGGGGTGTTGCAGATTTGGCCGAGGCCGAGTCCATCGCGTCCGTGGCAGAGCCCGCCCCCAGTGAGACTGTCGTCAATGACGATGAGTTTGCTGCGGACTTTACGGACGATGAAGTCGATGTTGACGCTGAGGTATGTATGATTTCAATGGAGGCCGAAGTCACTTTCTGACCATGGGACCAGGTCATCGAGGACGAAGATCCTGACAACTCAATTTCAGACAAGACAATCAACGTTTCTGTTGGAGAGGGTACGCAGCCGCGATATTGTAGGATGTCTGTATTTGCTAACGTTCCCTCAGATGCGAGGGTGGAAGCCCAGACCCCGGACGGCACCCACGTTCCTACACCAGGCTCTGCTCGAGGGCTACCTTCGAGCACACCAACACCTCGTACATCGACGCCGAAGACGTCATACGCTGCTGCCCTCAAGACGAAGCCAAGCGATTGGCACCTAGAGTTTTCGATGGATGACCACAAGCTGCCTCTGGATCTTACTGTCTATGGCGCCATTCACCAACACGAGTTGCGCAAGCACAAGGCATCTGGCTCGCCGTTCATGCCTAGCATGATCTGGCAAGGCATCTATAGCATCAAGTTCAAGAAGGTGCCAGGACCGCTTCCTTTGTCAGATGGTGAGCCACCGCCATGTCTGTCCTGTAGTCGTATTGGATGTTTATGCCGTCGTTCAGCGCGTACCGACGAGACAGGCATCCGCAGCCGTTCGCCCAGCCCCTCCCTCTCCTCCCTCCCCGAAGACGCCCCTCATGCAAAGATCCTGAGGCTGCTGCGCATGCTGCACAAGCTCAACGTACAGGAAAGCGAACGTGCTACTCCTCTAATCGCTAAGCGTATTCTCCCTTCGTCTGCCTTCGTCAACAACAAGTTGTCTGCCAAGCTCACGAGGCAGTTGGAAGAGCCCATGATTGTCGCAAGGTATGATCAGTGCATCCCTGGTTATTTCGCAATCACTGAACGTCATTCTGTAGCTCCTGTCTACCTGACTGGGCTCTCGACCTCCCACAACACTTCCCATTCCTATTCCCATTCGCGACCCGTTATAACTTCCTCCAGTCGACCTCCTTCGGCTATGCACGTCTTATCCTCAAGTGGCAGAGCCAGCAAAGCCGCGGGCAAGACAGCTCCAGACGTGATGATGGTGTGGGCTTCCTCGGCCGTCTGCAACGACAGAAGGTCCGGATCTCGCGCAAGCACATCCTGGAGTCCGCGGTCAAGGTTTTCGAGCTATACGGATCTTCGTCGTCAATCCTTGAGGTCGAATACTTCGAGGAGGTCGGGACAGGTCTGGGTCCGACACTCGAGTTCTACTCCCTCGTCTCGAAGGAGTTTGCACGAAAGGACTTGAAGGTTTGGCGCGACGCGGACACGTCCATGCCAAGCCCCTACGTCTTCCATCCCCTTGGTCTTTTCCCCGCCCCGATTAGCCCCGACGACATAGCGAAGGACGGTGTGCAGTAAGTGGACATTACATTTTGAATATTGCATAGACTGACATCATCCCCAGGAAACGAACCCACCTCATCAGGGTGATCGGACAATTCGTCGCCAAGGCCATGCTGGACTCGCGCATCATCGACCTGTCATTCAACAAGATCTTCTTGAAGCTGGTACTCGGCGAGGAAGTTCCATTGAACCTGGAGTCACTCAAGGTAATGTCACTCGTTACTCTATCGAGCTTCGCTGATCTTCGATATACAGCGCGTTGACGCAGAGCTTGCGGCCTCGTTGTCGAAGGTTCAAAGCCTGGCTGCCGCCGGGAAGAGTCAGAACGAGAAGTTGCGCCGCAAACTAGCTGCCCTCGAGGACATGGATACCGGAGATGAGGTCGAAAACCTCGGTCTTGACTTCACCGTGCCTGGATACGATATCGAGTTGAGGGTGAGCTTCACTTCGGTGACATCGCTTCGCGCGTGTACTCATTATCATTCGTTAGCCTGGCGGTCGCGACATCTCTGTTACTGCCGATAACGTGGACGAGTACACACAAGAAGTCATCGACGCCATCGTTGGGAAGGGTGCACAAGCGCAGGCGCAGGCGTTCCGGGAAGGCTTCTCGAAGGTGTTCCCCATCGCCGACCTCCAGGCCTTCACGGCGGACGAGCTCGCTATGCTTTTCGGAAATGCGGACGAAGACTGGAGCGCTGAGAGTATGTGTATCGTTGGGCGCGCTTCTATTTTGTATACTGACGATACACTCACAGCTCTTGGAGAATCGCTGAAGGCCGACCACGGCTTCAACGTAGAGAGCCGTGCTATCAGGGACCTCATCGAGATCATGTCCGAGTACGACGCCTCAGCGCGACGCAGCTACTTGCAGTTCATCACTGGTAGCCCGAAGCTGCCCATCGGTGGTGCGTATTTCGCCATGACCTCTTCTGCCACACATCGCTCACGAAGCATGCAGGCTTCAAGGGCTTGAACCCCCCTCTCACTGTGGTGCGCAAGCCGCACGAAGCGCCTCTCACCGCCGACGACTACCTGCCGAGCGTCATGACCTGCGTCAACTATCTCAAGCTGCCCGAGTACTCTACCAAGGCCGTTATGAGGGAGAAGTTGTCGGTCGCCATGCGGGAGGGCGTGGGGAGCTTCCATCTGTCATAATCCGTCGAGTTTGTCAATGCCGTCCGTCGTCCACCATGTAGTTTTTTGTCATCTGTGCTTTTATCGCCACCTCTTGTAGATCACATTCCCCCTCGCACTCGCAATGCCTCGCATTAATCAGGACTATATAATCGCACACCCCTTATGATATGGATACTTTGGACTGCGAGCCCAGCGCCCCCGCCTTGCCTCAAACACAATCAGCCTCAAATTGTATGCCTTGTTCGCGCAAAGAAACGCATCTGTAACACGTGTAGAGAATGGTATCAATATATTACTGTACACCTCCCTTTCCCTCAGGCTGCGCTATGTTACTGCATCCGTCTATCATGCTGCCATGAACGCGCTGAAGTACGCGTCGATGTCCCGCAGCCCGTGCAGCGGCGCGATGGTGCCGACGTAGCCGTCCGGGCGAACGACGACGATCGCGCCCTTCCCCGCGTCGATCCCGTACCGCTCGTATCCGCCACCGCCCACGCGCGCGTACAGGTCTGTGTCGTCCAGGAGCACTCTAGAGAAGGGTGAGTCAGCGTCGTAATTCATCACACATAAGAGAGCTGCTTACTTCGACCAGTGCTGCCTGAAGAACTTGGGCAAGTCTACAATGCAAACACGCGTCAGCGCAGCACTCGCACAGGGATAAATATGCCAACCTGTGTAGTTAACATCCTCCTTCTTTGCGGCGCTGACCGAGAGCACGTCGAAGACGCGCGCCGGATTCTCGTGCCCGAAGCGGTGGTAGAAGCTGCCCGGGGCGTCCATCTCCTCCGCGAGCGCGGCCGCCCGCGCGGCCTGCGCAGGGTCCGTGATCACCCCAGTGAAAACAAGGATCTTGAAGCGCGCATCCGCGGGGAGCACGTCCTGGATGTCATACGGGCGCGCGTCTGCGGCACGCACGAAGACATGCGGGACCATGCGCTCGCCGATAACGAGCGTGGACGCGAGATCCTGGTGCTTTGCGTGCGTGATCGCAGATGGCTGGTAGTGCACGCCGATCCCGCTCGTGAAGAGGCCGAATGTCTGGAATGCCCTGGGCGAGCGCGGGTGAGCACGGGAAGCGCGACGCGGGAGAAGCGGTAAAGGGCACGTACTCGAGGAACTCCTCATGCGAGACGCCGTCCTGATTGTCTTCCGTGCGGGGCTTGCCTGAGAAGAGCTTCGAAAACTTCTTGTCGAAGTCGATCAGGTCCTGCGCGTACTTGCGGCGCTCGAACTCGTACTGCACCGATGGTGAGCTTGAGCTGTGTACCGGACGCGGGCGTGCATACGTACGGTCTTCAATACGGAAATGTCCGCCCATCCACGGAGGACGTGTGTGAGCTTCCAAGCTAGCAGCGCCGCGTCAGCATATTTGAACAAAGCGCCAATGGCAAAGAACACATACCCAAGTTGTGGGTATCATTCATACTGGCATTCATACCCTGGCCTGCGTAGAACATCAGAATCCACTCGACGCAGCAAGCGGGGAACGAACTTACCGGCTTTCGGGGAGTGCGTGTGACACGCGTCTCCCGCGATGAATACACGCTCGTGTAGTGAGAACCGCGACGCGACGCGCTGCCCAACTGTGCACAACCGTCAGCCACTCCATACATCTTCCCTCAAAGCAGCAGTACATACTGATATACAGCGTCCACCACTCAAACCCGTTCTTCGCGCCCATGCTGAACGGCTTGAACGACTCCTTCGCGACCGCGAGCAGCTTCTCGGGGCTCACGCGGCTCTTGTCGACGCGACCCGTCGCGGGGTCGAGCACGTCGCGGTCCGCGAGCTGGATGTAGAGCCGGATGAGGTCGCCCTCGCGCGGGATGATCATGCACGAGCCGTTGTGCGAGTGCACCGCGGTCTTGCAGCGCACGTCCGGGAAGTCGCTGTCCGGGTCAATGTCGATCACGCCCCAGATGTAGTCTGTCGGCGCGGGGAGGGTGGTCTGAGCTCAATGCTAAACAGAGGTCCAGTGGGGGTGAGCGCACCTGTCTGCTCGCCGTCCATGGTGATCCCGAGTGCCTTGCGAACCCATGAATGGGCGCCTGTGGTTGGGTGAGTGGCATGTTTGAACGCGCAGAGCACGCTGTGTACTGACCATCCGCGCCCAGGACGAACTTGGCGCTCACGATCTCCGTGTCGCTCTGACCGGCGGGAGGGTCGAGATACTTCAGGGTCACCTAACGAGCATGCGTCATTCGAAAGCCTAGATAAGAGATGCAGGCACGAGCGATCTACCTACCTTGACAGGATGAGCGTTAGGATCCCGCAGCTCGTCCTCGGAGTCTGATAGCTCCAGGGAGGTAGGGATGATGGGGCGCTCTACGGCCACCCCGTGCGCCTTCATCGAGTCCAGGAATATGGCCTCGATTGCGCCCTGATGCAGGGTGACCTGACAGACGGGCGATCATGAAGCCGAATTCGTAGTAGGGTGTGTATGTACGAACCTCAAATGGCCATCTGGCGTTTGGGGCGGTGACGTCTGGCGCGCGGCTCGTCCTCTGCGCGATTCCCCGTCAGTGGGCGATCCTACCCGATCGGAGCGCTATAATACAGACCTCAATGCCGCCGGAGGGGCTGGGGTTGTAGAATGCCTGCAATATGGTTCAGCGTGTATTCACGCGCCAAGGGGTAATTCGGAACTGACGGCCATCTGCATCTGGTTGGCTTCCCGCAAGAGACGTTCTGCAAGACCATAGCTCTGCCAAAGAAACGCGATGAGCATCCGTGCGACATGAACCCCACCCCACGTACCTGCAGCACTTCGATTGTGCGCGGTTGGATGCCATCTGCCTGTCCAGCGGCAACCTTAACGGGCCTGCGCAGGTACCGTCAACTTCAGAGCACTGCGCCGGGGAGCCCGGAACGAACCTCTGGTCGATAATGCGGACGTTCACGCCCGCCATAGCCAATGCATTTGCGCACATCACGCCTGCAGGCCCGGCGCCGACGATCAGCACATCGACCTCAGTCTCTTTGGGTGCAATAGGGGACGACATGGTGAGTAGAATGGGGAAACCGATGAGGGCGGAGGGGTGGTCTGGTAAACCACCGGCAGCGCAAGGGGCATCTTATACGAGAACGGCTTCGGATGGCTGGCGCTCGGAACATGGCCCAGGGTGTCATCCGGACGTCCCTATCGGGCGTGCATCACGTAGACGCTACCCGTCCGAGCCTGCCTTCCGCGGGCTGCTGCTGTCGAAAGTGGTGGTGCGCGCCCCATGCGAATATCGGAGGTCGAGTCTGGGCTGCAGCAAATAGACGAGAGATGACATGCGCGGGTGATCTCAGTCCGCCGACGAAGCGTTGAGCGAGGGAACGTCGAGTGCGAAAGTGGGAGGCGGCGCGCGAGTCAGATGGTCTCTTCCTCCTGTCCCATCGTTTGCATGCCCATATCGGGCAATGCCTCCAACGCGTCCACCACGGCCGAGGCGGGGGACGTGTTCGCTGCTTAACAAGCTCTTTCGCCTATGAGCAACATATTATCGGATGCTCCAATGCTGCTTATTACGGCACGTAATATACAGGTCATGTAGTTTTGCGATTGGAGGCAAAGACAAGCGTCTGATGACGGAAACTAAACGTCTTGCTGCATCCCTCACGGACATGCCCGGGCAGAAGGACATTCGCTGGGCGCGCGCTGGCCACCCGTGGCCGTACATGATTCTCTCGAAGTACTGCCGAGTATACGTTTTGTCCCTTAGAAAGGGATTTATGCTGGATACAAGAGAGTTCCGTCACCCCCGCAACATGTAAAATTACAGGCAAGTGTCCAACAAAATGCGACGGGGGAACGGGGGGGAGGTGGAACTTCAGGCTGCGGCGGATATGGTTGGTTTGCCGGACGGTCTGACGGCATGCCTGCCACTGAACCGATATATATATGCCTGCCAAAGTTCAACGAAGATGTGCAGATTCCGGTCATCTGCGACCTCCCGGCTCCACAAAGGACGTTCGAGTGCGACTCAGAGGAGCCTGGCGTTGGGTTCATCGGAAGTCTGTTCGTCGACGTCGGTGCAGATGATGAATTCGGCATCGACGAGTACGCGTTCTGTCGTCGACTCCGAGAGGAACTCCGAGACCCATCGGCCTTCGGGGCCATCCATCTGGGGGGTTCCTTCCGTCTCGTTGCGTGAGCGCGGCGATACACCAGGAATCGCTATCACCGGAGTTGTTGAGTGTGGCGCAGACGGGTGGTCGTGTATGACGCTCGTGACGATGAACGAGGTTATCGCCGTGCCATACCTCTCCATCGGGACCTTGAAGGCCGGTGGGAGCTCGATGGTCTGCTTGAATGTCGACCGTCGGCCCGCATGACACTGAGAAGTGGAGGTGAGGGATGTGGCCACCGCGATCTCATCTAACGAGCGGGTACACTGCAAGGGAGCAATGCTGTAGCCGAGAGCGCGGAGCTCTTCGATGCAGACGGGGGCGAGGCTGAAGACGACACCGAACTGGCTATTGCTCGTCCGAATGGCGATACCGCGGCAGCGGGAGAAGCCCCACTTGCATGACTTCGGCGTTGATACATCCGGCTAGGAATGGGAGGGAACGACTTGGGTGAGAGCTATGGAGAGAGGATGCCGAGAAGCTGTATCGCGCTTGCAGAGACCTCGCATGCTGTGAGCGTCATCTTGGTAGAGAAAGCAGATGAAGGGCTTTCCTTGTATGTATGTAGACTTGACTGTTCTGTGTCCAGATCCAGAGGCTTGGAAGGAAATCCCAGAGTCGAGCGGTGTCGCTGGGTGTGCTCTTCGGCCGAGAAAACCCAAAGTTTATATGGTTAGCGTATTGACAGAGATACTCAACGCTCCCTGCGGGAACTGAGGGTCCAGAACTAATCTCATGTGCATCGCGGCCCCACGACACACCATAGCCTCGAGCGCCGTGAATTCGGTAGCTCTAGGAGTCGGAAAACGCGGACATACCTCTCTTGAAGTCGGTCAGGCTGTCCAGGCAAAAAATTACACGCAATATCAATTGCAGACGCTGCCAAGGAATAGTACAGAGAGACAAGAGCACTGGAATTAGAGCCGCTAGCCCTTCTTGAACCCTAAACAATGACCACTTCGTCAACGACGGAAGGACAAATAGAAAGGTAAAGCTCATACCTAGGCGACGTCTCTCGTAGAACAAGTCTGTCCTACTAGCGCCTAGGTTGACAATCTTGGGGCAGCCGTCCCGATCCTTCTCTAGTCGTGTACACTCCGCACAGTAGTAGGCGTCGGAGATACCTGGGGCACATGTCAGCGGAATGAACGCTCGCGTAAGTGAAAAGAGACTCACCAGGAGACCCGCAAATAATGCATCGTCCTCCGTAAGTGCCAAAGTTGCATTCGTCACAGATGCGAACAAGGGTCTCGGGGCGTACGTAGGAATCACAGACAGGACTATTTGCCACAGGTCAGCGAGGGCGCATCTGGAGAAGCGGAACACCCGAGCACGTACCATTTTCCGTCACACTTTTCACAGAGGCGTCCGATAGCTATGGCACATTGGTTGGTCAACAATTAAACTGGTGATTCACAACGGGTTGTACATACCAATACCGGGCTGCCTCCTGCACATGATGAGATCTGACAAACGGTGATATCAGTGGCATTTTCGGCGCGCACATGCTATATGTTCGTACCGGGGTGATGTTTGGACATGGTTTTGCGGGGGAACGAGGGAGAGGTTGTGGATGGTGGCGGTAAGTGAGCAAGAGATTGAACCTGCCCCGATCTCGAAGGCGCTCTTAGTTGCTGACTCAGCAATATTGATCGGCCGTCCTCGCTGTCCCGGTGCCCCGGGCCGGTGAGTTTCGCCGTACGACCTCGAGCCAAAGTCGGAGCTGAGTCGGAGGTCTTCCCCGGACCAGCCGTACTGTGATGCCTCCAGCCGTACTGTGATGCCTCCATTCGTGCTCGTCTGCTTCGTCAAGCTCAAATACAGTCCTCATGCCAACCACGATATACTAGAGTCCTTGAATGTCTACGTCAACGTTCAGTCTTACCGCCAATTATTCTGTCTACGCTGCAGTATGGTTGAGCGGAACTGAAGATCGGCAACAGTGCACCGCCGGAGGCCAGACCCAGACGGTTAACTGTCATACAGTGGATGCAATCATGGCAATGAGGTACGCAACAAGTTGAGAGCAATTACGCCGTGGCCTGATCCACAAAAATGTAGACTAGACAGGCATCACCCTCACTGGCATGAGAAAGGGAGAAGCCCGACGACGCACCTGCATTCCTCTGGTGCAGCCAGCTAGCCGGGGCATGTGGTGCTCGTACGGGGCTCTCAGGTTTCTAGGCTCGGATTTATTCGCAGCCCCAGCGAGAAGCGAAGTGAAGTCGCACGGTTTACTGAGTGGGGGGCTTCGGAGCCCTCGGCCTATGGGTGTCATGATGCTGCGTACTCCTGCTCGAAGCGTAAGTCCCACTTCGGACTTGGGTACAACGCACGCTCGCATCTTCAGAGCGCGCTGTGTCTGTCGGACAGCTCCCCGACAACGCTCCTGGACGCACTCGAACCGCAGCTCTGCCCCCAACGCTGGCCATATAAATATGCCTAGCCTCAGGCCCATCCATGTACCCTCAGTACCAGAGAGAAAACTGCACCAGCAATGTCCGACTACACCCCTCTCACCCTTCCACTCAACGACGGCCGCACCATCCCGTGGCTGGCCTTCGGCACCGGCACCGCACTCCTCCGCAGAGACGCTGCCGTGGAGGTGCGCAACGCGATCGAGCACGGCATCGTGCACCTCGACGGCGCGCAGCTCTACGGAAACGAGGACTCGCTCGGGGCTGGGATCGCCGCGGCGGGCAGGCCGCGCGCGGAGCTCTTCGTGACGACGAAGATCGCGGACCTCTTGGAGGGGCAGACCGTGCGCGACACGCTCGTCGAGTCGTTGAAGAAGCTGCGCCTCGACTACGTCGACCTCTTCCTCCTGCACTCGCCCATGCGTACGTTGAAGGGGAGGGTCAAGGAGGCGTGGTTGGAGCTCGAGGCGCTGCAGAAGGAGGGCCTCGCACGCAGCATCGGGGTGTCCAACTTCCGCATCCAGGACATAGAGGAGGTCCTCGAAGTCGGGACCGTCGTGCCGGCGGTCAACCAGGCCAGCTCGCGTTTTATTGAACCGTCTGTGGGAAATACGCTGACGAAATGCGTCATTCCTCTAGATCGAGTACCACCCATACGTATTCAAGGCGAGCCAGCCGGTGCTCGAGTTCGGGAAGAAGCACGGCATCCTCGCGACGTCGTACTGCGGCCTAGTCCCCCTCACGCGCCACACGGGCGGACCGGTCGACCCCGTGCTCGCCTCGATTCGCGAGCGCCTGGCGAAAGATACCGGGAAGGAGGTGACGACAGGCCAGGTGCTCGGGCTTTGGCTGCGATACCAGGGTATCCCCCAGATCACGTCAGTCAACGGAGCTGCGTAGCGTGGCGTACACGCCTCAAGCATGCTGACGTGCCGGAATATGTTGCAGGACGAGTTCGAAGCTGGAGCGTGTCAAGGAGTACATCGCTACTGAAAGTCTGCCTGACCTCACGCTGGAGGAGGTGCAGCAGATCAACGACGAGGGTTCCAAGATCCACTTCCGCGCTGCGGTATGTTGTCGCCGTTTATGCCCGCTTGCGATGCACGGATTTGACAATCTGATCATAGTGCAAATGGATCGACGACGAGTGAACTTCAACGTTCACGGTGGAAGATAGTGTACGATAAAATCATGGTTTATAAGTGGTGTACAAGTGGAGCATGAATTGACTGTCTTCGTCCGTGCCCGTCCATGCTCGACAACACATGTATGGATGAACGCATTTGCATGATGCGAAACAAATCTGTTTCCCTCGTGTCGAATGCGTACCTTGGACACTGGTGTTGCGCTGCCAGACCTGCTTCGACCATCGCCTGGCCCCATCTGGGCCCTATCAGCGCGGGGAGTGCGGCTGACCGAACCCAAATGAGCTTCCCAACCGCCGCACGCTTCCCTCCAGGATATGACGCATCGCACGAAGTTCCGAAGGCCGGTAGAGTCGTGCCAGTAAGGCGGGGGCGCCAGCATGAGTACCGGTGCGAGTTGCCAAGGGAAGTTGGAACGTTGGAACGTGCAGGGGGCTCGGAGGGGAGACGACGAATCGGAGGATTTGTTCCAACTTACCGTTTAGGGCCGGCCGGCAAAGCCCGGCACCGGCGCAAGCTTGCGCAACGCGATGCTTTTCGGCGGTTCCCGGTGGTTGGGGCCGTTGGGCTGCGCACCGGCCGCGCTGCTCACTCGTCGCCCCAGACATGTACAAAGAATGGTTTACGCACACGATCGGCGGAAGGAGTGGCTAAAGAAAATCGACGAAGCTCTATAAAGGCGAGAAGGTACGCTCTAAGGGGATTGAGACTGCTTTGGCGCATCGTCATGGTGAACACAGCGGAGGGCGGCGTTACGTGTATCTTTGGGCGACGCAATTGCAACAGGTTCCGGTTCTAAACGAGCTTGGGCGTTAACGTATAGTGTGCGAGCCTACGAGGCATCGATGTCGGAAAAATTGAAGGGAAGGCCCGGGGAAGGTGGTTCAACAGCCTCTGGGCGCAAATTTGCCTGTAAAAAGAGCGTAGCATGCCTAGATGGGAGACACAAAGAGCTATGGATTATTCGAGAGCGAACTGCTGAGGAGGGGGAACGGGGGCGTCTGCGGGGGCGGTGGCCAGGTGGTTCCGCGCAGGGGGTGTCGGAGTTGAATCTTACCATTCAGCGAGCAGATCTCGTTCCCCTCGGTGGCCCATCTCACCTCTTGTCCTCCACCTCCACCATCCCGCATTCCGCCTCCGAATATTCCTAGACTCCGCATCCGCGCTCTAGGACCCTCGGTGTGCCTCATACTGCTTTTTCGCCCCCTCCAGATCCACCTTCCCTTTTCCGCCGCGCGCTGGCCCCTGCCCCGGCGCTAGACCCTCGACATGCCTTCGCCGCCCCCATTCAAGATCACACTCAAGAATGGCGAGGAGGTGAAAGTCAATGGTAATCTCAACTACTTCAAACCGTCTGCTAGTGCACGCAGCTGATTTTTAAAAGACCACGTTTATTGCTCCCCAAGCTGGGGTGTGCGTGACGGCACCCCTTACTCTATCGCCCGTATAATGGAGTTCCTGCCTGCCCTGGGTACCCCCACCCTCGACAAGGCTGGGAACCGGAACGAACCCATCACTCGGGCCCGCCTGGCGTGGTATTACCGCCCCAGCGACGTCTCGGACCGCACAGTGGCGGACTGTCGCCTGCTCCTCGCGGCCATCTATTCCGAGGTCTGCGAGCTTAGTCAGCTCCGCTCGCGGTGCTACGTGCTCCATAGAGACAGGATATCTGATCTTGCCGGCTGGAAGAAACGGCCGGACAGGTTCTACTTTACTCGTTTGTTTGACCCATGGCTCCGGAAGGAGTTCGAGGTGATTCCTGCGACGACGGTTCGCAACGGTAGGCGCCCTTCCGCCTTTCACTTCCACAGTGGCTCAGACTTCGGGGGGCTCATTTTATCTCTCACCCACAGTGCCCGAACACATCAGGGAGGTGCTCATCTCACGCTATGAATACATAGTCGCAGAGCGCGAGGTCGTCCCGGACCTCACCGACGATCTGCGGAACTGCGATACGTGTGAGAAGTGGTGCCCACCGTGCGTAGGCGTCATTCGCCGCCGTGACGCCCTCGACTGATCCCATCTCTTTTCCCCATAGCGCCGAGAGCCTGCAGTGCGACCGCTGTAAGAGGTTCTTCCATATGGAGTGTGTGAACCCGCCGATGCTGTCGAAGCCGAGCCGGGGCTATGGGTGGACGTGTGCACCCTGTTCTCGCGCGCACGAAGAGGAAGTCGAAGGGCACGATGTCCGGCACCTCACGCCGGTACCCCCGAAGGTAGTAAAGACCAACGCACCCGCTGCGCGTGGGCGCGGCCGGCCGAGGAAAGACCGAGTGCTCGCAGAGAAAGAGGAAAACGTGGAGATCAAGCACTTCAAGATGTGGCCCTTCCGGTACTTCGGGTAAGTGGTCGTGCGCCGCCGGACTGCATCCCGGCGGGAGAGAGGGCAAGGAACTGATGGCGATGGGGCACAGGCTGTACACGTTTGCGGAAGATACGCTCGGTGCGTGTTGGCGCGGAGAAGGACGTCTCTGGCACTGCACTTGCTAATCTTGGATACAGACCCAGACGACCTGATCTTTCCACGTGCTGCGACTCGCGTGGGCCCGAAGTACCAGGCTACCGTTCCCGCCGGCCCTGGCGTCGCCGACAGACCTAAAGGTGCGCACCAACGCAGTACCAATGCCTTCCGTGCTCAAGAATTAGTGCAGATATTGAGGAAAGAGGCAATGATGGGACGCTCGAGGTGCTCAGCCTCGTGAACGAAATGTCACCAGCCGAAGGTGTGTGAGATTCTTTCCCAAAACGGAAGTCTCCGTTTACATATGTTTGTTTTACAGTCGAAGCACGTGAGTTTGTACCTGGGCAGGAAAATCGAGAAATAAGCTGCTAACTCGAGACTCAGTGGAGAAACAGAAGCAGTTATTGACAAGAAACGACAAGCTGAAGTGCAGCGTTGACTGGCTCACCGAAGTGACGTTCCGTCTCACCGATGCATGGATCAAGAAACGGGAATGGTCCACTGTCAGCATGCGCTCTCCGATGCGGATCCAGAAAGTGAGGAGAATATTCTTCGGCGGGTCGCGCAGATGCTAACTATAGTACAGTGGAAGAAGTCGGAGACGCGGTATACAGACAAAGAATGGAGTGCCGAGGAGGTAGCAGCTTTCGAAGATGCTATCCAGGTCCACGGCGCCGAACTCCGCGCAGTGCGCGATGAGGTCGGTACGCGTTCGATGCCCGAGGTCGTCCGTTTCTACGGCCACTGGAAGAAGTACGTCGTTTATCAGACACTCGACTACAGTTTACTTACTGCTCGTACTCAGCTCGAAGTTGGGCGAGGAGAACGTACGGATACGACTCGCCCGCGCAAACGGCGTCGACGAGAAGGCAGAGTCGACTACCCGGGAGCCTACGCCAGACGAAGAGGAGGGCTCGATCGTCATGGAGCCCCCTCGGAACGTCAGCTGTGGCGCGTGCCGGACGCGTGAGTCCGACGTATGGTGGAAGGCCCCCAAGGGCCTCCCTACCAGCGTGCTCTGTGACAACTGTGGCTTGAGCTGGCGCAAGTATGCCGACCTCAACGTGCGGCCAATGCGCGAGGAGGCACTCGTGAAGGCGAAGCCTGGCGACAAGCGGGAGGGCACCCCCCTCAACGGCCCCCTATCCAAACGTGCCAAGGTACGCTTTATCCTGCCGGTTGCTTCCACGAAAAGTAGATGCTCAAGTGACGAAAAGACTTCCTCATCACAATCTTCGCCTCCACCCGTTGTACCACAACTTCGTTGTGTCGCATGTCAACGCAACGGGCCCACGGGGAAGGTTCTCCGTTGCAAGCAGTGTCAGTTCCGCGTACATGCGGGCGCGTGTGGTGTAAGCCTCGATCAAGCGACCGTCGACTCCTGGGTATGCGACCTCTGCCAGAACGAGAAGTCGCTCGAAGCATCCCTGGTTAGCTGTCTCTTGCCAGATTTCCTACGAACTGTGCTGACGGTGATATCGCACAGATCCCTGACTGTCTTCTGTGCCCACGCATGCGACGGGACCCAAAGAAGAAGCTCATCTATCCACCGCCCGACTCGTACTTGCGCGCATGCAAGCCAACAGAGGGCCAGGCGTGGGTGCACGTTCTCTGTTCGGTGTTCATCCCCGAGATCTGCTACTCCGACGCGGTGCGCCTCCGGCTCGTTGAGGGCGTGAGCGCGATCCCGCAGTACCGATGGCAGAACGTGAGTGCCTACCGGCTCAGGCCCAGTTCAGGGCGATCCTACCGGCGCTGATGATTTTCGCGGGCTTTGCAGACCTGCACGCTGTGCGATCGAGAGGACGGCGCAGTCATCCTGTGCAGCGAATGTCCTGCCGAGTTCCATGTGTCCTGTGCGTGGAAGCACGGCCACAAGTTCGGCTTCGAGATCCAGCCTGTAAGTCAGAGAAGTGTCCCCGCGCACTTTCTCATTCAATAGACTAACATGGCCGCTCTCGCAGGTCAAGAACAGTCGGCGGGAAATCGCGACGACGGTGGACTGGAAGGGTCACACAGGCCAGATGGTGCCCTCCGTCATCTGTAAAGGGCACATCGGCCACAAACGACAGCTATACGACATCTGCGACACGAACGAAGTCGGCGAGGTACGCCTCGCCTTCCCTCCTTCTCCCGCACCGCGCGCTGACCACACACACGCACAGACCGCGCTGCAGATGTACTGCCGGAACTACAAGCAGGCGCCGATTGCCCAGACGCACGGCCTGCTGCGCAAGGCGCGGCGGCTCGACAAGATCCTCGACGCGGTCGTGGGTGGCGACATCTCGTCCGCCGCGTCCGTCGACGGCGACAGCGCGCAGTCCGCTGCGGACCCGCACTGCTACCGCTGCCAGACCGAGTTCTCGCCGTTCTTCCACGAGGTGACGAACGCACCGCGCGACGGCGCGAAGTCGTGGCTGTGCCACAAGTGCCACGCCGAGACGAGGAAGAGCTATCCGGTGATCATTGGCATCGGCGCGTCGTGACGACGGCGGTCGGACCTATCTCTGTAGAGAGCCTGTGGACGATGTTTGTATATACCGGGTCCTGGGTCCTTCCGCTAGTGGGGGCTGTACGATTACACGTGCTATGGTATTACGGAGTGTCTCGCCGGGTGCAATAGTGAGGGAAAAATACAACTGACAGCAGATCCGATAACGCAAGAGAGACGGAGATGTGGGGGTTAGATGTTGGGTCATGCCTTGACCCTCTTGTAAAAGAGTATATACGCCGGCTTTCCCTGCGGAGGAGAGGGTGAGCGACGAGCAGACATGCAGGGGTGAGATACGCACGACAACGTCCTTCGCTTCTGCTGATGTTACACGGCTATCGTCGCAATATAGCCAGCCGCCCCGCGACGCGATAAATGCAGTATCTGTTGAAAAGACACGCTTCAGCCAGACGTCCAGGTTGGCATTCGAAGACAGCTCACAATGTCCGGTACTCAACGACCCAAAATGGTTCGTCACCCCATACAAGTCATAGCGATATGGCGGGTTCTGATAGCGCGGGTCGTCGGGCTGCACGGGCGAGCCGCCGCTCACCCCAGGGGGGAGTGGGGGCGGCATGTAGTTCGTGAGATCGAGGCCCTTGAGCGGGAACTCGACAGTCGTCTCGATCTTGTCCGTGAACGGACCCTTCGCGGAGAAGCGCTTGAGGTGGATAAGAAGCACGGGTGGGAGTCGTGATAACGACAGCCGCTTCGTCGCCTTCCTGAGCGTCTTGCAGTGCGGACAGTGCCTGTGGGACAGTCAGATGAACGCACTTGAGTTGGACAAGGATGGAATGTCTCACCATGCGTCAGACTTGTCCATCACTTCCTCCTTCACGAACGCGTCTATGCACTGCTGCAACGGCACTTTCGCGTTGCCGCTCTTCGGCGGAACGGGGAGCGTGAGATACATGAAAGTGTTATATGTAGTCGACGTCTGTTGTGTGTGAGCGTGGGTACTCATTCCCTCGCCAATTAAAGTCAAACAGCCGAGCGTACCTTGTGGCACGTGAGACACTCCATGCGATTGCGGTACTGGCCCTGGAAGAAGTCCACGACAAGGCTGTCGTCGCGCATACGGTAGATCTGCCACTCCTGTTCGCTCGCAATTTGTGTCGGTAGCCGTTCGAGCTCCGCCTCACGCTCCGGTGTGGACACGACCTGTGGCTTCGCCAGGATCCGGTTCAGGTCCTCGTGTAGGCCGTCCAGCAGGAAGCTCAGGAATTCTTGCGAGTCGTGCTGCTCCGAGCCGGAAAACTGTGGCGCATGACTGCAGAGCGAACGCTATCACAGCAGTGATTGAGTGTTAGACACGTGCCAGCCTGCGGAAATGCAACAAACGTACGCGGAAAGGAACGGGGGACAGCGTTCCGTGCTCTCCTTGCCACATTTCGCGTAAAATGTTGGCGAACGCGTTCGCGAGGTTGCCCTTGGTGCCCATCGGATTCATCATGTTCACGGCGCTCTTCCACCGCCCATCTGCACGTCACCCATTAGCGCATGCACTCAAACTAGATCACGTCCTGCCATACCTGTAAAGAAGCGCGAAAACGGCACGGTAGCGCTCAAGCACTGGATCGTAGAATTCATATAACACGTGTTTCCCAAATTCTTGAGACCCGTCGTCCCGATCTGCAGATCCGGCCAGTACGTCACAGGGTAGTCCGATGGAATCATGGGTGGCCGCGGACCCGACTGTGCGAGCGCGTAGTGGGTGACCTGCGGTTGGGACGGCATGATGCGTGGTCGGTTATCCAACGTCGACGATGCTGCTGCCGGAGGCGGGCGGATGACGTGTTGGGACGAGAGCTCGGGGTAGTCGATAGGAGATCGGTGGGTAAGGCCATTGATCGCCTCCTGGGACTGGTCAATGTAGTCGCTTCGTCTACGGGCGAGAGGTGAGGGGTTGATGGACGCCTGGGGGGGTAGCGAAACCAGTCCATTGGTGCCGGGGGAAGAGGAAAATGACGACCCTGACACCTGTGGGGATATATGACGAGAAATTTGCGGGTATTGTATGGGAGATGGAGAAGAGCCGTTGGCCATGCTTGACGAGACGTGCTGCACAGACATCTGCGACACAGTCAGCAATGAGTAAGGGCATGTACAGGAGAGTTCCACTGACGTTCTCAGGTATAACAGAGTTGTAAGGGTATGACACAGAGTTAGATCCGCTTCGGGACATCGCAGGTTTGCGCTGCAGCCGTTTCGAAGGGTCCGAAATGGACGGCAACGCTCCGGTACCATCCAAGCTCATTCTAACGTGGCATAATCAGCCGAGTCGGTCGATCGTCGAGCGTAAGAAGCCTACCTGGGTGACCCCGGTGCCGGCTCTAAAGGAGTTCGCATGCCGGCCTGGGGTATCCACGGTCTATGTGAGTTCGGATCCACCGAGGACTCCGTTCCAGAGCGTTGACGTCCAAAGGTAAGGCTTGCAAAGTCACCGAGCGGCGGTGCCGAGGGCACAGGAGCCGCAACCGACGACTCCGCAGGCGCGCGTACATGGCCAAGACCGAGCCCCTTCGGCTCGGCGGGCGGTGTGTGTGGGACGGCGGAGCCGTTGACCGTGGACGGACCCGCACCGTTGACGAGCCCCGCGAGGGGACTCGGACGCCTCGGAGATGCTGAACCTGCGCGTGCAAGCTCGGCGTCGCCGAACTCGCGCTTCCACGCCTGCAGCCCTCCGACAAGCAGCATCGGCATGTTCTTCAGGATTTTGCGGAACGCTGTCTCGTATATCGCCTTGAATAGCACGCCTGTGGGAGAGCGCGCGTCGCCTATTGCTACGGACGCATCGTCGTACATAGCGACAAGATCAAACTTGTCGCGGTTCTTGAACAATACAGCTTCGTGCGGCGGGCCGACTGCAAGGGCATCCTCGATGGATTGGGCTGTCACACTACAGGGAACTCATCAGTGAAGGATGTTTCGGATATGTTTATCGTGCTTACTTCTCGCGCATCAATATAGATGGTTCGATGCATACCACCGCATCCCCACGGATGTGTTCGCGCTCGAAGTTTTCCCGCGTGCGCACGTCTAGCAGCAGCACCTTGAGATTCGGGTTGTACTTGCATTCGTGGAGCGTCTTCGGGAAGAGCGTCTTGAAGGAAAGCTCCGCTTTCTCGGCGGTCGGCGTCATGGGGGCAATCACCGGGGACCGTTGCACAGCGGAATTGAGCGCGAGGTTAGAGGGCTTCCGTGGTACTGTTGGAGAAAGTGGTACGCGTGCGGGAGAACTTGGTCGGCTCTGGAATGTATCGATCGTAGGCGGAATGGGCGTGCTGGACGGTCGGGGCATATCCATGGGTAATACGGGAAACGGCTTGGGATGAACCAAAGGTGGGCCACCATTTGCTCTCAAGTCTGCTAACGAAGGCTTGCTTGAACGGGACCCGGTACTGCTAGTGCCCGTGGGATCTGGATGAAGCTTAAGGACGTCCATCTCTTCTATTTCGTCGATCGAGGGGAATGTGTGTGCGAAGTCCTGCAGGCTCAGGACGGACATGCGGGGTGAGGATGAGGTGGATGAAGAAGGCGAAGGTGGACCCAGGCTAGATGTAGGCACTAGCGCATGGGCAGAAGGTCCGGACGGGGTGCTTGTGGTGGGTGAACCAAGGCTTTGGTGAAAAGATGAGGGAGCGAACGCTGGCGGAGAAAGGGCTTGCAGAGCTAAGAAGTTTGGGCGGACGCTGTCTGGTGATAGTGGAGGGGACCCAATAGGGATTTCGCGCGAGATGCGTTTCGTGGTCGCAACGGAGAGACCGGCGCTTTGCAAAGAGCGCATGCGGTCCGCGATGCTCCCGCCGCCAGTCTTGACAATCGGACTGCTCGGCTCCTCTTCAGTCGGGGTCGGTCTAAGAGGGTCAGGTAACCACAAACTCATGCAGCGGGAAGGAGCTTTGCGAGACGTACGAAGGTACGGACTTCTCCAACTCCACCAGCTTCGCCTCCACGTTCTTCAGCTTGCCAAGTAAATCCCGCCCGTCCGTCTGCTGGAAATCCATGAACTCTCTGAACAGCACACCCTTCTTCCCTGCCTGTGAATCCGCTCGGAACTCTGCTGTTTCCATGAGCATTTGCACGAGCGAGGCCGCCTTGGTAAGGTGGCTAAGAGCGCTCTGAAGGTCGCCCTCATTCTCCTGGACGTGCGCATACTGGATCTGGGTGCGAGCAGCCTTGAGAAGATTGGTGGCCGATGCGCCGCGGGCCAAGTTCACGTTCTCCTTTGCCCGCTCCTTGATCTCTGCTACGGTGTCGCGGTGGTAGGGCCCGCCATTTTGCATCGCTGTTTACTGGGTATGGGTCGATCCGAGAACGAGATGGTGTGAACGCTCGCTTACCTGGAAACTTGGGAAAGCTGGCCGCAGACGGTGAAAGAACAGCAACGCCGGGCATGTACCGGGGTGGTCAGAATGAGAAAGAATAAGAATATAAAGACGGGGTAGTACAGCGCGAGATGTGGGGAAGGGTAGAACCTCTGCGCGCGCAGCCCGGACGCTCTGCTAGTTGCTGACGTAATATGCGCACAAATGTATCGAATGACCCGCGGACGACGCTGTCCCCTCTGCTACCACCATCTCATACACGATCCAACATCCTGCAGAATGATAACAGAAATCCAACTAGTGCTTGCTGCTTCTCTCTGAATTCTCTCAGCCCGCCCGGAGAACTCACCATCAGATGCTTGAGGCTTGAACTGACCCGCTGCTTTCGGATGGTCGCCCCGGGAAAGCCATGAAAGGCACACCCACATGTCCATCCTAAGAATGCACAAGCGGCTTCCTTAGCAGGTTCTCGGATCCTCGCTAGTATGTCAGAAATTAGAATCCCGTGAACTTGGTTCGTACGACACAAATATCTGTACAGCATGCAAATCATCTATCAAACATTATAGAACGCCCGTCACTCCCACGTAGTCTCCGCCGTGGTCAGAGCGTCGACGGCCTCGAGAAGAGTTTCCTGCAAACCAGCGTACTCCTTCATCCCCAGGACTTCGTTGGCGCGAGTGGTGTTCACTGCCGACAGCGGTCCCGGTAGCGGAGGGGCATCGTCCAATCTCGGAAGCCTGTCCTTCAGAGCGGGACGCTCGACAAGGATCATCTTCACCGCATCTACCCAGAGCATCGCCCCCGGACCTGCGACAATGAAGCGCTTGCCCTGGACGCCCGCGTCCGCAGGCAGCTTGGGCAAACAGGACCCCCGCCTATGCTGCAAGAGGTCCGATAATAGTGCTGTACAAAATGACCTGTAAACAGGCCTTATGTCCGATAATCATGCGGTATATTGGGCCCTTATGGCTCGCTATGTCCGATAATATGTGCTGTATAATGGGCCTTAGGGCGCTGCAGGTCCGATCCGTTATGCTGACAAAAGAGGCAGCTGCCCGGCCGGCCTACCCGTATCTGCCGGCGGCTGTCGAGGAAGACTGAGCAGAATGGTACCCACTGGGCAGCACTGGGCTCGTATTTGGGGGTACGATCTCCATATGCTGGACAAAACGGTCCGTTGAGCTTGCTCCACGGTGCGTCTACCCAGGAGACTAGACAAATCGAACCCTTATGCTGCACGAGGTCCGATCGTCATGCTGATAAAAACGACCGTCAAAATGGTATGTACCATTATCATGCTGTATATAATCCCGAAAAAGTATGCTGATAAATGTGGTCAAATTCGAGGGTTTTGCGATCGGACCTTTGGCGGCATAGGCGGGGGTCCTGGGCAAACCCAACGCAAGCACGTGCGCGCGAGCGACGTCGCGGACGTTGCAATAGTACGGAGGGAGTTGGGGCGGCAGAGGTCTCCCGGGCTCCCCAGCGATGAGCTGGTAGATTAGCGCATTCGTGCCGAGAGACATCACACCAGTCCCTGAGGTGAGTCCATCGACAGGCTTTCCGTAGACGAACGGCGGGTTGACTTAGAAAAAGCGTGTTAGACGACCGAATGAACGTGCAGAAATACGCGACCTATGCTCACTGCTTGCAAGATCAAGTACTGAATGCTCTTTCGCAAATTGCCATGCTGCGAGCTCTGCGAGAGTCTTGATTCCGCAGTACACGTAGAGCGGGTTGTGGTCGCCGTTCAACAGGTCCTCGCGCGTTACAGCTCCCCAATCTAGGGTCACATCAGTATCGGAAACGCTGACTATGACGAGGTGAGAGCTCACCTTTCTCCGTAAATGTCACTCCCGCGAATGTGGCTGCCAAGTTTGCTTGACGTGCGTCTCAGTGCCTGTCTACGCAATTTTATCATTCTAGAACTCACGGTCCAGGGTGGTCGCCCAACTGCTGGTAAAGACGACTTTGGAGACTTTGGCTTTGACACATTGGCGAAGGATGTTCAAGGTGCCCTCCACCGCGCTCTGATGGTGTCAGTCAGCCTTCTATATCCGCATTTCGGGGGGTGTATGGGCTCACGTTCAGAGCTTCCTCAGGAGATTGGCGGCCGGCGAGCGGGGATGCGAGGTGAACGACGGCGGAAACGCCTAAATCAACAAAATGAGTACGCTGATCCCACTTGGATAGCAGGCATAACGCCCTACCCTCCAAAGCCCCGGTGAAATCATCTGTGGCGATGTCGCGGATCTCGACGACCTCGAAGTTGGGGTTCGCACCAAACTTTTCTCGTAAAAGCTCTAGCTTGGCTCCGCGCGCAGTTCTGTGGTACAACTTTGGGTGAGTCGACGACGTTTTAATCAGCACTTGTTACACACCCTTTGACACGATAGCCGAGGTCCAGAAGTTGGACGACTACATGGGCTCCGATGAAACCTGAAGCTCCGGTGATCTGCGCAACGTGAGCATCGTTGTAGGGAGGGTTGGGGCGCAGTGACGGTCTGCACAATACTCACGAGGACGACGTTGGAGTTGGACATTTTGGGGGACGATAGGAGCGCGTGTGGGTGGGAAGGGGCTATATAAGCGGCGACTGCGACCGTGCACAAGTTAGGGGGTTCTTGTTGTGGGTCCATCATGATGTTTGTGACTGGGCGCGGCATGGGCGCGCTGAGAGACCCTTCATGGGCAGCTCTATCCATATCGGCCTCAGCAAAACGGCGGAACGTGCTGTATTACTAGAGACAAGGGCAAAGTGAAAAGCATGGTCACGAACGTAAAACCGGATCTTAGCGTCCCTTGATAGAACCGTAGGGTCCGCACTCAGGCTCATCGCGGTAAAACACCGCAGCTTTGACTCACCTAACCCAAACAGGGGTCGCAGGATCAGACAGCATAGAGATGAACCCAATAATATCACGTTACAGACAAGAACTATGCAGTGGACTCAGAGGGGTCTACACCAGGAATGCGCTGAAGTAGGAGGTCAGCTCGTCGACGCGATCGAGCGGGGCAACCATCCCAACATATCCATCCGGCCGGACAACCACAATCGCGCCGGAGTGGGGATCGATGCCGTACTTCGCGTATCCGCCTCCCCCTGCACGAGCCCCCAGGTCAGTGTCGTCGAGTAGCACTCTAAAAAGCGACATCAGCTATCGTGTTGGGTCTTTCCACGGTCTCAAGTGTGAGCTTACTTCGACCAATGAGGCCTAAAGAATTGTGGGAAATCTGGGAGAGAGCGCGCGAACTATTAGCCATCACACGCTAGGATGGGAGAGTCCGTGTCACTGACCGAGGTAGTCCGTGCTATGCTCCTTCGCAGAGCTGAAGCACAAGATGTCGAAGATCTTGCTGGGCTCCTCATGACCGAAACGGTTCAGGAAGCTCTCGGGCTTCGCGAACTCGTCCGCGGTAGCCTGCAGGCGCGCCGCCTCTTCCTTCACGCCAATGTCACCACCGAAGACGAGCACCTTGAAGCGTACATCGGCCGGCAGGAGGTCTTGAATTTCGGAAGGTTTCCCGTCAGCCGCGTGTATGAACACCTGGGGGGACATCCGCGCGCCGATGACCAGGTTAGACGCGAGGTGCTGATACTGGGTGTTCACGATGATCGAGGGAGCGTAAACGATGCCTATCCCGGAAGTGAAGCCACCGAACGTCCTTTGCATTCTGACCGTCCGAAGCGCATATGATGTTAGTGGGTACGACGGTGAGACGTATGAAACATAGAGTCACTCACGTCATAAACTGCTCGGGGGTAACGCCCTCGGGATAACCATTGGCCTGAGCTTTGCCCTCGAAGAGCTTGGTCCATTGCTTGTCGAATGCGATGAGGTCCTGTGCAAACTTGCGGCGCTCCGACTCGTACTATAGATATCATTATCAGTACGCTGGAGGACAGAAAATGACCCTAGGCCTACCGTCTTCAACAAAGACATGCTTCCCCAGCCCTTCAGGACGTATGCGAGCTTCCACGCTGCGTCGCGTAGTTTAGTCTGGTAGATAGACCACATTGTACGTTGAGTGACCTACAGAGGTTGTGCGTATCTCCCATAGCGGCGTTCATGCCTTGACCTGCATCCGGGAAAGCACTTTAATTGAGTAGGTACGCCCTGAGCCTAGGGTAAGATACAGACCAGCTTTGGGAGAGTGCGTGTGGCATGCATCTCCCGCGATGAGAGTACGATCATGCACGGAGTACTTCTCAGCGACCCGTTGTCCCACTAAGGACTAGTGTTAGGGGGCGGTCGCACCGGAATGATTTGGGGAGTACTCGCCGACATATATTGTCCACCAGTTGATATGCCCGTCCTTGATATTCAGATGGTACGGATGCAACATCTTCTGAGCCTGCGCGAGGATCTTCTCCGGGCTCGACCTGTTCTTGTCCACGCGCCCGGTTGTGGGATCTATGACCTCGCTGTCGTCTGGTTGCTGGATGTAGAGGCGGATGAGGTCGCGCTCGCGCGGGATGATAAACATCGTTCCGTGTTCGGAGTGAATGTATGTCATGCATCGGACATCCGGGAGGTCGGTGTCTGGTAGCAGGTCCACGACACCCCAGATCGCACCTGTAGCGAGCCAAGTCAGTACTGCTGCTACAAACAAGGAAAACGATAATACCGGACCTGTTGTACTGCCTTCGGCCTCGATCCCGAGAGTCTTGCGCACCCAGGAATGTCCGCCTTTATAAAGTGCGCATGTGAATTTGGCTTGGTATACTGGACATGCGAGACGCACCATCTGAACCGATGACGAACCTCGCGTGTACGACCTCCGTCTTGTTCTCGTCGCGGTCGAGATGTTCTATGGCGACCTGTGATATTCTCGTAAAAATGTTGTTCCTCTCGGAAGATTAGGGGAAAATTACCGTGTTGACGTATGCGTGGGGATCCTTCAGATCCTCCGTACCATCCGACAGCTGCATGGACGTAGGTATAGTTGATCGCTCAACTTCCAGACCTTTCTTCTTCATCGAGTCGAGGAAGAGGTCTTCGACGCCACCTTGATGCATTGTGACCTGTCTTCCTCATCAATCGCTTGTCCCCACTGCCCGTTCGACCGTGGTTGTCACTCACCCCAAACATGTAGCGTGCGTCTGGGACACCAACGCAAGCAAGGCGACGCGACCGCTGCGCTGATGTGAGTGACTGTGTTCGGATTGATAAATGTAGTCAACGTACTACGATGCCACCCTTCCCGTCTGGGTCATAGTAGGCCTGTCAATTGTTAGCGACAGAGTGCAGACGCCAACAAATCCCAGGACCATACCAGCTTCCAAATATGAAACCCGTCCTTCAATAGCTGGTCAGCCAGACCGTAACTCTGACCATCTATGAGCGTTGTTTCATCGAGGGTGTGAGCCAAGCCACGCATACCTGAAGAATCTCCAGCGAACGGGGATGAACACCGTCTGCTTGCCCTGATGAAAGACCTTCCGGTCTAAAAGAAGCGAATTGATTGGAGGTTCAGTGAGAGAAGAGCAGACATTAGGCTGAAAAGGATTTTACCTTTGGTCGACGATGCGCACTTTGGCTCCCGCCTGGACGAGAGCGTTTGCGGCCATCACCCCTGCGGGGCCTGCGCCGATGATGAGCACGTCGACGTTGCTTTCATGGGTGGCGTTTGAGGAATGAGCCATGGAGCTGTGCATCGATAGAGGAGTGGACACAGTGTAACAGGGTCCGTGAGTTTCCTTTAGGGACGGGTGACTCCCTATTTATGAGGCCTTGGGAGAGGGCACTTTTCTGACATGTAACCGCGATGCTTCCTGCTGAACATCGCCAACTTAACGCACCCGTCCTGGAAGTTCCGCATTCGAGTAAGCCTGAGAACGACGCGTGTCAGCACATCGCCACAAAGTTCAGAATCCATCGACGGACAGGTTGAATGGGGTTGCCCGTGACAAGATTTGACATTACGCTGACCATCAAAATAGCTGCAGTGGGAGATCTCGGCGGCCGCGATCCCGCACTTCGTTCAAGACGGATGCGCAGTGATGGAAGACGCGCCGGTCCGTCGCTTGCAGGACGCGCAGGCCTCCAGAAGTTGTCATGTTGACCACTTGCCAACTACTACTGGAATCATCAGTTTGTCTTCTATCTAGGCTGTCCTGAGACTCACTCGGAGATATGTTCAGAGACCACGGAGTAACGTAACAGTGTGTTCCTGAGTCCAGTGACATGACTCAAAAAGTCATCCTTGGCAGAGAGAGACACGTATACGCACGGCATCTCCACTTCCGCCATCTTCGCTTCCGTGTCCTTTTATTACCCAGTTTCGGGACCTGGCCGTCTGTCCGAAACGGGTTCGCAAAGCAGATGTTGCTAAAGCCGGATGCACACTGAGACGCACCTGCTGAATGAATTTCAATAAACTCTTTGAACAGCATGCCCTTTTCCCCCGTCCGCTCAGACCAGCCCTGAGCGCCGCGTCGGGACGTCCACGCGGGCGAGGTACCGATGTTGAAGGAGTCGTAGATGCGCTTGAAGTAGTGACGTACTAATGTTCCAGGATGCGCGGGACAGAAATTCCGAATGGACGCGCTCCGGGGTGGGACACATGGAAAAGGGGTCGTCTGACGGAGGCCGCTAGTCAGCGAGATGAAAGGCCGCTGTCATGAGAGTGTGCATGCCAACTTGAGCTAGCGCAGGCATGCAAGGCCGCAGCTTCATTGAAGCAGGTATCAGTGAATCTATGTGCAGCCACAGCCTCGAACACATCGCGTGAAAAGGCCCCACCTTTACTTAGAAATGTATTTGAGCATCGCCAAGTCAGCCTGTTCAGTCAAGACTAACACATGTTTGCTGATGATACCACATTCGGAAGTGCATGAACAGAAAGACAGGGGCGACACAATGGGCCTATACCAGGAATGGCCCAAAGTATATTTTGAGCTCGTCAGCACGGTGCAACGGAGCCACCGTCCCGACATAGCCATCCGGTCGAATAACCACAATCGCGCCAGCGTGCGGGTCGATACCGTACTTCGCGTACCTGCCTCCCCCGACGCGGCCTAGTAAGTCGGTGTCATCGAAAAGCACCCTGGGCACGACGTTAGCATGAACGACCTGAGCATTTTATATTTCTAGTGCTCACTTCGACCAAGGCAGCCTAAAGAAGTATCAAAAGTCTAGATATAGGGCCGAGAGCGCACAGATCAGCAATGATCGCGAGCAGAGGGGAGCCACGTCCGCTTACCGAGGTAGTCGGTGCTCTCCTGCTTCGCAGAGCTGACGCACAGGACGTCGAAGATACTGTCGGCGCGTCCATTCCCGAACCGATGATCCCATTCTCGGAGTGGATGCAGGTCATGCATCGGATGTCCGGAAGGTAGGTGTCAGGGAGGATGTCGACGACGCCCCATATCGTACCTATGATGAGCAAGATCAGCAGTGTAGGCGGAGCGGGTAGACGTGCGGCGGTCGCATACCTGTCACACCGCCTTCGACCTCAATGCCGAGAGTTTCGCGCACCCAGGAGTGTGCGTGCACCTGGAGTAGATATCAGACGGTCCTCGCGTGTGAGTTTCTCCAATAACGCACCGTCCGACCCAATGGCGCTTTTCGCGTGCACCACCTCCGTCTTATCCTCCTCGCAGCCAAAGTGCTCCAAAATGACCTATAATCGCCCCGTAATCGTGTCGGATTGGCCACCACCAGCGTCAGAGAGTGCGTGGATGGCTCGCCGGGGATGCAATGCCGCAATTACGATTCTTTCCCTTGGCAGAATGCGATAGTCCAAACCTCAGATCCTCGAAGTCGTTGGTGTACTTCGTTACCATAATTCAGTAGCGAGTATGGTGGTCGCTTAAGTTTAGGGACAGTGGCACCACGTGGCATCATGAACGTCGAGGAGGAAGAGAATAGGCGCCCGTATGTATAGAAAGCTTCGTTCACTGGATGCAAACTCGTTTGAGCACTAGGTCTGGATTGTACTTACTCCAGTTCTGCCCAGATTCCCGTAGATATGAATCAGCGTTGTTAAGTCCGTGATAAATAAATACATCGTGTCGTCGTGAAAAGTTCGTCGAAGGGCATGAAAACATCATGGTACATATGCGGGAGGGGGCATACTGTGCCTTCCTTCCAAACTGTGACTCCCGGAACCGACTTCCCCATCTACTGGCGAGACCGCATCGGGAGATGCAACTGTGGTCAGCCGAGATTCCTTCCCGTCGTAGGTCACCATCCCACCAAGCATCCGCGCGCCACCATCCGGTGTACCGGAAGGCGTTACGATAGCGAGATCCGTCTTGCTGTTTGCAGCCGACGCGAGAACGCTGGCGGCCAGTGACAACGCTGAAGGAGCCCGAGCATGCCCGGGGTGCCCATGAAGTAAGGAACGTGGCGCGTCCCCAGCGTCCGTCTCCAAACTAAGCACTAGCGAGTGGATGCTCGCCGCCTCGGTACTCGCGCGCGGAAGTGTCGCAGGGGGGAAGTAAGATGTTTGGTCCGTGGGGAGGATGGGCGCAGAAGGCATGGATTGACCCGAGTTTGCGGAGTAGTTCGACCACTGCTCCCCTGGCGGCGCGTACGGCGGATGCGCGTGCATGACTGGGGCTATTGCCAGCTGCGCATGCTGTTCACCTCCCACTGGGTACGGCGCCCATTTCTGCTGCTGCGTGGACGCGTGGGACCAGCTGGAATACGGCCCGGGATTGGTAACGAGCGGCTGCATCGCCGGAGGTGAGTACATCGCCTGAGGCACCATTCGCGGCGGCAACGTGGGCAGGATATCGGCGGCACCCATAGCGCCAGCGCCATTCTCCGGTGCAACTCGGTCATCAGCAGGCGCTAGGCGTCAGCCGTTATTAGCAAACGTGTAATCCGAGGGGTAGCACTAAGCGTAGAGGGGTACTCACGCGACGAGTTAGCCTGCTTGTCCTTGACGTCCTCGAGGTCTAATTCTTGCGCTCGCATGCGAGCGCGCCTCCATAAGTAGTACAAGAAGGCGAGCAAAGCAGCGATGAGTACTATCCCGCCCGCGACCGCGCCCACAACCGGTGCCGTTGGGAATGCTGGGGAACTTGTACTGGAGGCTGCCACGGTAGGGGCGACAGTTGAACTCGAACTCGAGCTTGTCTGTGTGCTGGAAAGTTGTGGCGTGCTCGATGAGGCTGAGGTCGAGGTAGTGGTATCCGTCGTAGTGATGGAGGACGTGCTCTGGGTCTCGAAGACGGGCGTAGAAGCGATTCTAAGGTAGTCGAAGAGCCATGGATTGTCCGAAGAGGCCGTCGTGACGTTTACTGTAAGAGTATGCTGGCCAAGCGACAGGTTGTCGGCTCTGTAGAGGAGCACATTACTCTCTGCAAACGACACATTCGGGTTCATGAGCAGTTGCCCAGACTCGCCGTCGACCACGTAGTGCGCCGTAGGGAGATTTCCCTCACGCCACGGCAGAGCAACACCGTACATTGCGACGTAATTCCCTGACGACTTCTTAGTTGGAGACCTCACAGATGAAGGACCATGCACTCACCGGAAAATTTGCACTGAACGTAATACCCAGGAGCGGTTATAATGGACACCGTGCCGCCATATAGCTCTGGCACTTGGTTAAGATACTGACTAACTCCTTTAGCGGGATCCGGGTCCGGTGCGAACCCCGGGGAAAGCCCTTCAACGATACTCGGGTTCGCATCGTCCACCGTCACAGCGCCATCGGGGTCCATGTCCAAGGCGGGGGTGATGTTCGGTCGAAGAGGGTAGACGGTTGGCACTACGAGTGAGGGGCGACCAAGGTCATCATCGAACACGCCAAAAGTAATAACTCACAGCCCGTGAGGCAAGGGTTCTCGCGGCATAAGGTTTGTTCGAGCTCGCGCTGATGCACATGCTGCATTCTGTTGGTATCAGTCTAGAGCATGCGATGTGAGAGGGCGAACGGCCGAGGGGGAGACCGTACCACCCACGGTCAGGAATTGTGGGCGCATATGGTGGCGATGCTGGCGGACCAGCTGACGGGGGAGAACAAGGCTTGCCATACAGGGATTAACGCCTTGTATCTGAGGTGGTGTTGGATGATCCTCGCGAGCCCGCGCTGAGGGCATATACCGGGCGGCCTCATCGACTGAAGCCGTCCCCGAGGCCTGCGGCAGCATATGTTAGCATTTTACTTTAGGAATGGGGCGCACCTCTGAGTCGCGAAATGACGATAAGGCTTGCTATGCGAATTCTCAGCCTCGGCGGTGCGCTCAAGAAGCACTGGGCGGCGGGCTTCATGACCGCCGTGATGATGCAAGGGGCTGGAGGACCGTACAGAGAGCGAATTTGATTTTGATATCGATGGACGCGCGTTGGTGTATTGCTGCTGAAATAGCTGAGCGCCGTAAAACACAGGTTGAACAGCTGTACTGTTCCGGAGTCTGTGAACGGACACATGTCGGTGGGAGAACACGGTCATATGTCATGACAACAGCGCGTTGCGCCATTTGGGCCATCGACGCGGTCGGTGTGTAAACATCCTGTCGCAGACGTACCTGTCAGAATGTACACACTTGGTCGCAACAGACATAGTGCAAGCTTACCTGAGACTTCATTTTCCCCCTTTTCAAAATCAAGGGCAGGAGTACAAGCAGACCTGCCAGGGTATCGGGGCCGACCACAGGCACTACAGGGAGCGAGTGATTGATGTCAATGTGTATACGTTCAAGATAGGAACGCCTATGGTACAGCTTCGGCGAAAGCTACTGAAACGATCCCTTAGTGTTCGTGACGCACGGTAAGATGCTCATCCTCGCCATGTCGGGACAGGCGCCGCCTCCGCACTCCCCACCGGCACCCTCCGCGCACCGCCCTTAGACCTCGGCGGCGCCTTCCCACCACTCCCACCGCTACTACCTGACCCCGACCCTGTACGACTCCTCGTCGTCTGCGTCTTACTGCTCGTCGGCTTTGCCGTCGCCGCCGCCGCCGCCCGCGCAGGCTTCTTTGCGTCTGGGGCCGTCTTCGCCCCATTCGCAAGTTTCGCACGCTTCACGCCCCCCTCCCCGCGCGCCGGCGCAGGCTGGGCGTCCGCGCGCGCCTTCCCCTTGTCCTTCGCGCGCGACGGCTGCGTGCGGCGCTCCGGCGGCTCGGCGGACGGGTGCGCCTTGCGCTTCGTGCCCTGTGCGTCCGATGCCACGCGGAACGGGCTGTCGTCGTCCTCGGACACGCCGAGCTCCTCCGCGAGGCTGCGGATGGGCGCGGGCGCGGACTGCTCGATGCTGTCGTCTTCCGCGGCGGATTCGGGGAGCGACGCGAGCGCGGGGCCGGCCTCGGGGCTGTCGGGGGAGTTCGCGAGCATGAGGATGCGGCTGAGCGGGCTGGGCTTTACCGGGGAGTAGGCGTGGATCATGCGCGTGGCGAAGGGCTTCGCCATGGGGAACGGCCGGACTACTGGCGTTTGTGGTACAGAGAGTATTGGTTGTGAGTGGGAGTTGTTTGACGTGCCGGAACTTGTGCTGGATCCGGCGGAAGAGGCGGGGTCGGGTGTGGTGTCCATGCTCTCGTCGGAGATGTCTTCGCTGGCCGGGGGTATCTCGAGGCGCGGAAGTGGGGGTATAGGCGGGAGCGGCGTCCCACCACCTTCCCGTGAAGGTAGTGACGCTGCAGGGGAAGGTGGTGGCAGGATAAAGCTACCAGCGAGGAACGGCGGTGGTGGTACGGGCGATGCGTCCATACTGGTCTTGAACTCTGGAAGCTGCCGCGCGGGAGATTTGGGTACGGCCACGGAGGAGGGCAAAACTTCAGTCTCAAAAGGAGGTGCCACCTTCTGCTTCTTCTTTGGAGAGCTAGAGTCCAGCGCAATGGAGGCGAAACCGGAGGAACGTCGTGAAACACGGGTTTTGCGCGGACTTGCTGCCTTACTCTTGAGCTTGCGTGGCGACTTACGTGCAGATTGTCGCGCAGCAGCAACAGGAGCAGGAACAGGACGGGCTATTGGAGTAGGTATGGATCCGCCGGGCGCAGGGGTCGGGGGGAGCTCAGCAAGCATCATGTCTACTTGCCATGACCGCTTCTCTTCCAGCAATTTCAAACGATCAGCCTACAAAGAAATGAGCGTTGGGACGTATAGTCATGCAGTAGATCTCCACACGAACCTCAAGCGCTGCTTTCTCTTTGCCTAACCGCACGGCGGCCTCAGTGAACTTTTGGCGTTCCGCCTCGAGCTCTTTGAACCGGGCGTCCAACCGTTGCCGCTCCTCATCTCTTGCGGGCGCAGTCATGAGGTCCATGCTCATCTCCGCTGTATGCGTCGCAGCCTCCGCCTGCTCCTCAGCGAAACGATCGAATAGCTCCTGCACTTGTGCAGCGGACGAAGCCGCCTGTCTCTGCGCTTCCTCTGTAGCTTTGTTCAGTAGAGTATGGACCCCGAGTAAATGCTTAAGCGTACCAAGATCTGAGCGCAGTTTATCAATTACTGCTTGAAGCCGCTCAACTTCTGCCTTCTCCTTGGCTGGCGTATCGTTCATTGGTGTAGACGACGAAGACGCCTTGCATGAGTGATTGCAGACACTGGCACTAGGCTCCGTCCGATGGGATATAGTGTCGCGGAGAGAGCGGAATAGTGTGCTGAACGTCTCTCCAGCCGCTTCCGCTGCCGGACTTGGGAACAATGCACTGTGTGTTAATAGCGTGGGCTACAATAGATGAATATCTGGGGCTTATGCTGTTCCGAAAACGGCTGACCTCGTCTATAGAATCTGTTTCACCGGCACGAACCGCATGCATGACGTGCTGGAGCTCGTTCGCAGCGGACAGCAGAATCCCTCTGAGTTTCCTGTTCTGTTCGAACAACTCCTTGCGGGCTGCCTCGGCCTGTTCGAGCGCGACTTCCAGGAATCCTTGGCCTTTGCCTCGCAACTGCACATCCGACGCCTCGACTATATGGAGATTTGCACATGTGAGCCCGGCAGACAGGGTTCCGGCTTTCAACTGGTTGTCGGAGAGCTTGCTCCAACGCTCGACCATACGCTCCTTCTCCTTCTCAAGCTTCTTGATCTCGGTTTGGTGTGTGGCGCGAAGGGCGATCAGCGTTGTTCGTGTGCGCTGGAGCTCAGCTGTAGTGTGTTTGTGGGCATTTTCAGAACTCTGCAGGGATTTGGTAGCTGCACTGTACAACAGCGGGTCAGCTTGAATCATCCGCTACCCCAATGCTTGGCCGGTGAACAAGAGGTGTTTGTTGGGGTGTGTCCAAGAGAAGTGGTACTCACGCGAGTCGTGATTTGTGCGTATTCATTTCCCGTTCTGCGTTACCCGATTTCTCAGCTTCTGTCTTGTACATTGAAGTCAAACGTTCGTGGTCGTAGGAGAGTGTACGGAGTTTCGTCGTAAGGTCTTCGGTCCTCGACATGTCGTCCTACAGGGCGTAAGAACGTAACAAATATCCAGGGAAGATGTACTCACTATGCGTTGGCTAAGCATGCCCAGTATGCATTTCACCACTTTATCTGCATCTTCCTTCCCCAACCCATCGAGGGAGAGTCCAGAGCCGTGAGTGAATCCATGAGCCAGTAGTTGCGAGTTTACGTATTGTAGACTGGAAGTGGACGAGCAGGATTCGGAGGAGCCGGCATCGGAGAACGGTGAGCCAAGATCAGAGAGGGACACGTTGAGAGCCCAGTGAACGAGTTTCTTGGGTGTCGCCGCAGCCATGTGTGCCTGGTAGGGGCAATAGAGTGAGAGATGTCAAGGGTCGTGGTGTCCTCCAGAGGCCTGGTCTTGGTTGTTGCGGGATCGGCGCGCGTGGGGGTAGGTCGCTGGTGTTTAGAGCCTCAGCCTGGACGGACCGGGACACTGACAGTGGACGCGCGCGGTTCGACCACAAACGCGCCAGGTCACGGGGTCGAGTTTTGGTTAAGGGCAGGCGCGAGCAGACTGCCGCACCCTACCCTCAGACTGCCGCATCGCTCTTCCGCTCATCCGAATCTCAAACCACGCTTTTTGCAACCATGATCTGCTCTCTATGCCTTGAAAAGAATACCGCTTGTGCTTCAAAATACGACCAGGAAGAACTCCTTAGCAGCCCGGGATTGCCGCAAACGCGAACGTACCTTCGACCGGATAGGACTGGAAGTTGGAAGCTAGAAGCTCAAGCCTAGCTTTATACCGCGCTCTCAGCACTCAGCTATGGAGCACGCTCATTTCACTGTCGAAGCATCTACGACCCCGCGGGCGTATGCATGAGCTGAGTAGCTAGAGCTTCTTAGTTGATCATGAACCTCGAGGCTGTCCAGCGCGCTACTCACTATGGCACTGGCAGGTCACATCCACTGCGAAGCGCTTGCGGATTGTTGGGCCTCGACGACACGTGAACTGCCGCAGCGATACCTTCTTCGTGTTGGCTGTGCCTTCGCTGGGTGACAGCTCGGTTAGATCTGTGCAAACTTTCCCTGGGACATTGATCATATAAAAGGTTCGTCGCTCGAGGCGGTCTGTCCACACCCCTCCCCAGAACTTCCCACCAGCACCCCTTCGCCCCTTGTACTTTGATCCATCTTGCTGATTAGCCCAACCAAACGTGTGATGTCTTTGCAATTACACCCCCAAGAGGCCCCATTTGGCATGAATGGCCAAACCACATCCCCAATCCCCTTGTCAGAACTCCCACTTCCTGCGCCTGATGATGACTCAGTGCATCCATATGTTGTGCCTCATGCACATCCGCCATATGTTCCTATGAAGACGGTGGGCGTCCACGTAAAGTATCGTGTCCCGAGCGCTGAAATTGGAGTCTAGACACGACATGATGTGGATCACGGCGACCATGGAACATCGACCATCAGGATTGGCCCATCCGTAGCGAGCTCTGGACCCAACGGAGCTTGGACTAATTGTGTCAAGGCTTTGCGGGAACACGACCAACATCTGATACAGGGTTGGAAGGAAGATGTGGACAGTCTCCTAGTCTTTGTGAGTCGAGGTGCTGGGTATAACGGTTCGGATTTCTGACACACCTCTTCCACAGGCTGGTCTCTTTTCGGCAGTCGTCACGGCGTTCAACATTGAGTCATACAAGCTGCTACAAGAAGATCCTGACGAGAAGACGGCGAAGCTGTTGGGCCAGATCTCCGCACAGCTCGCAACAAACGCGGGGACAACAACGCCGCAATCTCCCGCCGAGAGCGCGGCGTTCTCTGCGGACGCGCGTTCTGTCCGCATCAACATTCTGTGGTTCTCGAGCCTCGTTCTCAGCCTTGTCTCCGCTTCCGTGGGCATTCTCACGAAACAATGGTTGCGCGAGTACACGCGCAATGCCGCAAGCTCTCCCCGCGAAAACGCGCGTATCCGTCAACTTCGTCACGAAGGTTTCGTGAGGTGGAACGTACCATTTACCATCGCCCTCTTGCCCATCCTCCTCCAGGTCGCGATGGCGCTCTTCTTCGCCGGCCTCTTGGATCTCCTCTGGAGCCTGAACACCTCCGTTGCGGGAGTGATTACCACCATAGTCACCATATCGCTTGGTTTCCTTGTTCTCACCACGATCATGCCGACATTCCGGGGTGACTGCCCCTACAAGTCGCCGCAGGCGTTGGGCGTATACCTTGTGTTGCAGGGACTCGCGCGTCTTCTATCACTTGCCGCGCACAAGATATACTCGTGGCTAGGTTGGTATCGCCCTAAGTGGCCGCTCATCATCGATCCATCCATGTTCCGCAGGTGGCGGCGTCTCCTCGCTGCGTGGCTCCTCAGCCTGATCCACAGGCGATTCTTTGGCACTTGGCGCGAGCGCGAGATGGCTATCGTGCATGACTCGGCGTCCAAGTTGGACCACCGGCTGCTCGCGGACGCGGACGCGACGTTCATGGAGGACGACTTCTTGTGCCGGACGATCAGCTTCTGTCTCAACGACACGGAGTGCCCCGCAGCGGTCGACTGTTTGCACGAAATCATCACCCATCGTGCAGACACTGTGTTGCACGGCATACCACACTGGCGCCATCGCGAAACCGTCGACTCTGGCGTCAGCCTTCTCCTGCACCTCATCTTAGACGTCCTCCCCCGGATAGATCGAGCGGACCGCGCAGGTATAGATAAGATGCTTACCCTGACCGACAGTCTTTGCCGCGCTATCCCTTTCGAGACCGAGCACTACGACGCTGTGACGCTGTACCAGCGTCTCTTTGACGTCTTGGCTCGGTTCTTGACCCACGAGGATTCCGTGAAGATGCGCTCCTTTGGGATTATGCAGCGGATATGGGCGCGGTCCTGCGCACCTATTCATCCTGTTGGTGTGTATCTTATTATCTGTCTACTGCCCTCACCATCGCCGCTCATACCGATTTGCGTGACGTCGTCAGTCATACAGAGGATCATCTCCTTCGCGCGCACCGCGAAGCAGGGCAGCGACTACAACGCCTTCCACGTCGCGTGCGAGATGACGCTCGCTTTCTCCACCGCCGCGACGTTCCCCCGGCTCGACTTCGACAGCATCAAGAACGAGCTGCGGCTCATGCTCGCCGACCTCGAGACATACTTCACCACCCCCGAGTCCGGGACGAGCGCACTTGGCTCGGGGCAGATCGCGTCGATCCTGCTCGCGCTCGAGGAGCTGAACGAGATCGATCCGGGACTCATCGTCAGCACCAAGCTACGCGAGCTGCTCGACTCCGTGAAAGTGCGCAACGAGGGCCCCACGCGCGTCGACCCGGAGATCGTGTCGAGCTTCTGGCGCGGCCGCTTGGAGAACGCACGGTTGCTGCGCGAGTATCGTGAGCGCCATCCGCAGGCGACGATGGGCCGGCGCAGGAATACCACAGCCCCTAGGCCTAACGTCCTCGATATCGACCTTTCGCGAGCCGCAACCCAGACGAACGGCGCTCCGCCAGTGGCGCCGTCTCACTCTGCACCGGCATCGGGCCAGGGTACAACTGAGAACCTCAGGGGACCGTCGCGCAGCCAGACAGCCGCCACCGCGCCAGCCGGGTCTCCGATTTTGCCAAGCATCAATCTCGATATCATAGCTATGCATAGTCCCGGCCTCGTCTCTGAAGCTTCGCCGAATCGCGACAACCTTGGTTGGACCCCGACGCTAGGCCACCACTCTGGATCACTTGAGACGTCAACGAGTCCGACGGCGGTCAACATACACGAAAGCCCCCAATCTCTCGCTGCTGCCCTGGATGATTGTGGAGTAAATCCTTGACTCTAGGCTTCGTCTCCGTTGGGGAGGGGTATTTTCAGCGATGTCGTGGACCTCTGTGAGTAGTATTTGTGACTGTTGTGCGATTGTGTAGACTTATGAGCGCGCGCGCGTAGACTGCACTCCTTTCGCGACAGCGTCCTTGTCCTCGGATCAGACCGTATTCTTGGCGTCTTGGGCTACCTTGAGAGGCGCCCGCTTTGTGGCGTCGGTTGTGGCGTCGGTGGCGGTGCTGAAGCTGCAGCGTTGAAGTGCCGCGCCCCGTCACTAGCCTGGTCCCCCTCCGCACGCAGGACCCAAGCGAAAGCAATGCCACGACGTTCGACGATGCAATGGAAAGACGTCGTCTATATTCCCTCGCCGCAACGGTACACCACATCTTTCCCAACTTCCAAGTGCGTGTAGAACAAGCAAACGCATGCTTTCGGCGATGCCTCCGCAGGCCTCTCTTCACCCAGACCGGGGGCCGGGACGGGGACGAGCTGAATGAATACCTCGTTTTGGCGATCAGCATTCCCTCCCCTCCCCCGCGCCAGGACGAAGGATTCAACACACTACCGGTGCCGCTTCCAGATAATCACCACGAGCCATACTCGAGAGGTCCCAAATCACCTCTTCTCACCAGTCCCCTTGTTGGGCCCGCTTCCTGTTACAGGCTGGGGATAATCCTGACATAATGCTTTTTCCAAATGTACAGTATCTCGATTTCTTGTTAGTACAGTAAGCATCTGTACCAATGTACTATAACCAGGATTGTCATGTTTCCGTTCATATGAATTCTTCCCTATCCCCTCCTCATATGCCCATCCAAGTCACAATATTTGTGGCGTTGCCCGATCGACCAACTGACCGACTTGGCAGGCACATCCCAGCGTCTATGCTGACCGCGGCGGGTGCGGTACTTACCAGTGCAAGCGCTCGTATGCATTCAACGCCTCCTACGCTCATCATGATTCTCATTCAAATTTGCACACCAACGTCTCGCGTCTTGCCTCTTCCCTGTGTCGAGACTCAGTCGAATGACCGTCTCCCGTGAAATAGACCTCCGTCATTCCGAGTCCATCACTGCGCAGCCTCCACGTGCGATTGACTACGGACCACGGTCGTAGCTCAGTCAGCGTCCTCAATCGTCATTCGAAGGAACGTCCCTGCGATCCGCCACACCGCTCCGAATCCCTGTGCCCCGGGTCCCGTTGGTGTTGTTCTTTGACATGGGGCATCCTCGGCGAGCGCGCATCGGAAGCGGACTGACTCATACCCACGTCAATATTGATGGCATGTGGCGCTTGTCCAAGTCGTGTAGGTTAACGTGCGCACGTTTCTAACCGCTAGAATGCAACGAGCAACAAACATACAAACGTTGAGTGCGGCCGGTGAAATTCGGAAGCTTATGGCAAGTAGGTCCCGCGTCGTTTGTGGATGGCTTGGCTGACGTTGTTTACCTATGACTCGAATAGAGGGGCGCTCTCCATATTACACCCCTCTAGACTTCCACCCCCTGGTCCGATTACATGAGTCACGGGCACGCGTTTAATTACGCCGTTAACGTCTTAACTACCCTCGCGGTTAAGCGTCCCAGCGGGGCCATCCTATAGGTTCCAATGAACCCCGCGCTGAATAAGCGTCTCCCGGAGGCTGGAGGCTTGACGCGATCATGCGCGGCAACTATGGAACAGAGTCATTTGCCGTTTACATCTAAACGTCCGTGTCTCGTGCGCAGTGGGCGCTGCAGGACGTGTGCGTATATGAATGTCACTCGTGCATAGGAGAGCTTCCTTCCCCGCCCTCCTACCTCGCCTGTGTTGCATTATCCTCCAGCACACTGCTCCGTGTTCCCCTGCTAATCTTCGAGAGTTTTCCCACCTTGACATTCACTTTTCTCAAGAAACAACCTACTGGAAGACCAAGAACAAACTCTGTACGCAATGTCCACCCCTACAATATCCGAAGAATCGCATAGCGAGCCATCCCACCTCCCGCTTGTCAAGGTTGATGCTCCTGCTCTACTCCGTCGCGTTATGGCTCACCCATCCGCTACAGCCTCTCATATATGGATCGCGGATATCGTTGCTCGCTGCTCGCGTCTTAGACAACGATTCAAGCACCAGTACCAACAGCACAACGCTCGCCGACGTCCCTTCCGGCAGCCGCGGCCGCCCATCAGTAAACCCCGCCATCCCCGCGCTCATCGCTGTTGTGGTGTTTGTTGTCTGCACGCTCGTTGTTCTCAAAGGCGTCCGCGCACTTCGTGGCGATGGCGTCGTCCCTGTCTACCGCAAGCCTGCTCGGGAACTTCAGGAGGAGAAGCCGCGCATGTGGGAGGTGCACATGGACCAGTCTCCCTCGTTCTCTTGTGTTCGTGTCGGCGAGCACGGATGGAACGGGATGATGGTGCGTGTACTACCCTCCTATGCGTATTCATCGACTGACTTGCCCTTTCAGCCCATTTCCCTGGAATATCTCCCACCAAACGCACCTCCATGCGAAGCACTTGCTAGTGCCTCCCCAACGCGTCCCCCGCTTCGTTCTTCCCCTCGCGCGTCACGGTCGCTCAGCCGAGATAGTGCTCGCTCCTCCTGGAGCACCTTCTCCGAAAAACCGACCGCTAGCGTCCGTTCGGCGGAGGCGACTGAAGATCCCGCGCGTCTGCGCGTCGCAGTGCTCATCGCGATGCCGTCGCCCACAAAACCATCACCATCGAGTGCCATACCGGCGACTCCTGCCCCCGCTTACCTAGGATTGGCGGAGGTGTAGCGGCGAGGTGGGGATGGGTGCTTTGCCACTCTGTGTCGCCCTCGGGGCGGCTGGACATCCTCGCCCTGACCGAGCTATGTCGCCATCGTCGGTAATTGACGTGGACGAACGCCACCACTTGGGTGAAACGTCGCGCATCTACGGGGTGTTGCGCTCCGAGCTGCGCTAACACTACTATGGAACCACAGACGGAAGGGATCGCGGGCTCGGACTTGGAGCGCGTAATAGAACGTCTCGCTTAACGACGAAGTCACCGGGCCTGTAAGTCTCGACACGACTCTACTATGGGCGGAGAGTACCTGTACGCTACCTATAGTCAATTTTTTGGGATGTTTCGACGACGCCAACGGAGAAGATTTGAAGATGTCGTGAATTTACATATTGTTATCATTCAAATAAGTAGTCCCCCGCTTTAGCATTAAGCCCCTTGCTGCCGCACCTACACGACCAAGGATATAACGGGTCGGTGGCGTAGTTGGTTATCGCATCTGTCTAACACACAGAAGGTCCTCAGTTCGATCCTGGGCCGACTCACGTTTTGCCCCTGTTCGCCCCAAGCTATGATTGTGTTTTGCCTCGTGCTCATTGAGAAGGCCGGGATAACGGAGTAAGTACGTTACTGCTTGATATCCGTGAACAAATGCACCGTCGCATGGTACGGTTATCTAGAATTCGCCGTCTCTCAACCCCATAGAGCATAGCTCGGCTCGGGATCTAGTTTGCCTGACACACAACGTAAAGGCGGGTTTCAGCTTTTGGTAATAGGATAAGGAAAACAGCCGTACCGTAGGGGAATTGAGCAAAAATGACCACCGCAGGGGTCGAACCTGCAATCTCCTGATTCGTAGTCAGACGCGATGCCATTTCGCCAGGCGGCCATGCATAATCTGACGCTTGGCGCATATTGTCAGCACAGCCACCTCTACGACGGTCCGCGGACGGCCATCGACGCGAACTCCTCGCGATCCTCCAGTTCGAAGTCTATCGGAACCACGTACTGCTGCACGTTCATTCCTATGATGTCTGCATGGATCGTACTTGGCGGGAATGGCACACCGTCTGTAGCCAACTGAATATACTACTCTACCCGGATCTGATCGCATGGAGTCTAAGACTTTGAGTATTATTGCGTCGTACATGCAGCCGATAATGTTTTACTATGTCAGTTCAAAACATATCGGCCGCCTGGCGAAATGGCATCGCGTCTGACTACGAATCAAGAGATTGCAGGTTCGACCCCTGCGGTGGTCATTTTTGCTACATGACCAGTCATTTTGGAGCGTCAGAGTATCGAAGTTGACATTGATGAGAAATGTCTAGACCGGTATACTTCCACTCTGCCTACGGTGAGTAGGTTACGTACGCCTAGAGTGTAAGTTGCGAAAGAGCGTCGCGGACACACACTGGTCTTGAACTTTCAGCTTTCCAGAGTGAGCAGCCAAAACAACACCTTCATTACATTACATACTACAAGAACTCAAGGGACATACATGGATAACATAGAGCACGTAAGATATAGCACAGATATACGACGAGAGGATTCCGAACAACACCATTCAAAGCACCGTGACTGTCAATCCAATTACACCTTCTGCCCCGTCCGCTGCTGGTAGATCTCCACGTCGATCGTGTCCAAACTGAGGAACCTCCAGATGTTGACATGCTTGAGCTGCCCGTATCGCCGCAGACGACCGATCGCCTGGGTCTCGCACGCGTCGTAGATCTCCTGCGTTGGCGCGAGCAGCGGCGAGATGAAGATGGCGTGGTTGGCAGATGTGAGGTTTGCTCCGCTCGCGCTCTCGTCCATGACATTCAGCAGGAGCACACGCTCCTCGCTGTCGTTCTGGAACTTCTCCAGGTTCTTGCTCTTCTGCGAAGCGGAGCCCTTGATCTCGAGAAAGGGAACGCGGTAGGAGTTCAGGGCCTCGGCCACCTTCGCGGTAAGGTCGGGGAACTGGACGAAGATCAGGACTCGCTCGTCCTTCGGGATGGTTTTCCTACAGGGTAGTTAGTATCCGCCCACTGTGACTGTGGCATCGGAAACATACTTGATTAGGTCCATGATCTTCTCCAGCTTGAGGCCGTAGTGCTTGCCACGTCCGTCGCGTGCTTCGTCGTCGACACCGAGGGTGTCAGCCTTAACGATGTTAAGGGCGCGCGCAGCGGCACGACAAGCCCCCGAGGCGGCGTAGACACACTCCTCCCTATCCGCGCAGGCCACGACGCAGGTGTAGCAGCCCATGTGTCCGCAAGAGGATAGGACGGCGATCTCGTCGAGAGGAACGTCCTTGCGGTCACAACTGGGGCAGTGTACGACTGGTGGCGAGTCGGCCTGCCTCTGCAAATCACGGACGACGGTGAAGTACCTGAGCGACCGCACACGACCGACGAGTTCCTTGGTGATGCGACGAATCTCGTGAGTCTGTTCTCGGTGGTCCCAGATAAGGTCCTTCGTTGCCTTCGGAATGTCGGAGTCGTCCTTCTTCCCGCTGCTCTTCCCGCTCAACTTGTTCGTCAAGGGCTTAAGCGGCCCTGCGATGTTGGTCTCGTCTAGAAGGGCTTGTACGGCCTCGGTGGCCTCCTTGTCACCAACGCCTTCCGTCCGGGTGACGCGCACATACTCGCGGAAGAGCGACTCGTCAGGCACCTTGCCGATCTTCTTCTCCATCTTGACGGCATCGTTGAGCTTCTTCAGCAGCTCAGCCTTGCAGTCCTGCAGCTGCTTAGTGCGCTCCTTCACGATGACCTCACATGCCTTGATGGCGTTCTCCTTGTCGGCGGTCTCGAGCTCGAAATGCGAGCACCGCTTTAGCAATGCTTCCTCGGCGGTGCTAATCTCGAAGCGTCAGAAGCGGTTCCCAAATCCACCGTTGAAATAACATACCCGCTGTCACCAAGAGCTTGTGCGAGGCGCTTCTCACGGTCGCTCTCGCTCTTCCTGCCTCGCTTCACGGTCATGTCGATAGCACGCAAATGATGCTCGAGCTCCAAGTAGATCGCGCGCTCGGAAGCGGGGAGCTTGACTCTTTGGATCTCCTGGCCGCACGATATCTCGTCGATCTCGGCGATGTTCTGCGAGGAGTGAGTTGGCGGCACCCGAGCACAAACGAAATGAACATACCTGTCTCACGAACTGGTCGAGGAACTTCTGCCCAAGCTCATGACGATGGGCGTGCCACTCCAGGCTGTGCACCTCGCGGAACGAGTGGAACTTCTCGACGGCTGCCCCAATCATCAGCTAATGCAGAAGGAGATAAAGCAAGAAGCGTACCTGTCTGCTCCCTCTTCCGCTTCTTGACCTGCAGCGACTGACCCTCATTGTCATCATCGATGCCGAGGTGGATGTTGAGGAACGCGGAGATCGTCTTCAGCGCGCCGAAGTCATGAATGGGCGGGGTACCAGAGAGAACCCAGAGGCGGTCGGCCTTCATCTTGGTGACCATTGAGAGCACCTTGCCGTCAAGGTAGGTGTACTCGTCGACGATCTTGCGAGAGAAGTAGAACATCTCCAACGGCGGAGACTGCATCTTGCGCCAGTCACGCTTGACGGCCGACGACTTGAGCTTCCAGGGGTCCGAGTCCTCTCGTCGCTTCTTCTCCTTTACGGGTTTCTCGACCTTGGGCTTCTTCGCGGGCTTCTTGCCCTTACCAGAGGGCTTGACGTCCTCGTCATCGTCGACTTCCATAGCATCCTCAGACTCGGATGTTGCGGGCGCGGACCGAGCCTTCCCAGCTTTCTTCGGTGCTGCCCTCGACTTGCCCTTGGCCTTCGACGTCTTAGGCTTCTCGTCATCCGAGCTCGCAATGAAGTCGTCCTCCTCTTCATCCTCCTCTTCCTCGGCAGCAGACTCCTCGTAATCAGAGGACTCGGACGCCTTCGAACGCTTCGCGGGTCTCTTCTTCGCCGGGGCTTTCCCCTTGCCCTTACCCTTCTTCTTAGGGGCCTCCTCCTCGCTACTGTCGTCGTCAGAAATGACGATCGCCTTCCGCTTGACCGCGCGGCGCATGGTCCGGATGTCTTCATCCTCGTCGCTTGCAGGCGCACTGGAGGCGGAGGGCGAGCCGCGACTCCTTGGTAGAGAAGGGATGACCACCTCCACTTTCAGGCCCGTCCGCGGGCTCACGGTCGACTTCTTCTTGGCGGGAAGGGTGGCCTCCTCGGGCTCCTCTTTGACGTTCTCGGACTTCACAGTGGTGTCCGCGGCGTCACGGTACGATTTGCCCTTGAGACGCTTGGTAGGAACCAATAGTTGGGCCGCCTCGTCTACCGAGATGTTGAATCCACCGGCCTGACTTTCGAAGGATTGAAATAGGCACTCACCGATCTTACGGCCTTCCTTGATCTGCTCCATGACCTCCTCCGCTCCCTCGTCCCTGAGGCGCTCGACCTGCTCCTGGAGCCCCTTGAGCGTGATCTCCAGCCGCGCGTCGAAGAACCGGCCGTCCTGGATGGGCAGCTCGCCCGCACCCGCGAACGCCTCCAAGTTGTCCTGGTACACCTGACTCTTGAACAGGTTCGACGCGACGATGACGATGTCTGCGTCCATCACGTCCTCGACCTTGAGCGAGTTGAGGTTCGACGCCGTGTGCAGCACGACGACCTCGAACGTGTTCTTCGTGAACTTGCGCACTTCGGACTCCCACTGGCGCGTCAGATGTGGCGGCACGATGATCAACGTCGCCTTCGTCGCGATATGGCCCTTCATGCCCTTCACCGCCTTGAACTCTTTCCGTACGCCCTCCGCCGCGCAGTCGATCAGCCCGAGCGAGATCGCCGTCTTCCCGTACCCAACCTCGTCTGCGAGGACGCCGCCGCGGACATGGTGTGGGCGCTGTGCACGGCCCTCTGCGCGCCACCCGAGTGGCTCGAGGATCGCCTCTGAGATCTCCTCCTCAACGAACGCGGGAGCGCCCTTCTTCTCCTGCGCGAGCATCCAGGTGAGCGAGCGCAGCTGCTCGGGACGCAGCGGGACCTTGAAGCTCGGCGGCTGCGCGTGCTCGACGTCGCGCTTGTTGCTCGACAGTCGGAACTTGGGCAGCGTGATCTTGACCGCGGGCGTAAAATCCGTGTTCAACCGCCACGACAGCGTTACGGCCTCCGTGCGACCGGCGGTAGGCAGCCGGGACAGTGCGCGGTGCATGAGTGAGGTCATGTTGACACCGATGCGCACAATTCCGAGCCCCTCGTCGTCGAGCTTCAGCTGCGTGATGAACGGGGCAGGACGCCGCTTCAGGCTGCGCTCGTACTCTCCGGCCTGGATCGTGTCTTCGAACGCGGCGATCCGCTTCTTGACCTTCGCCCAGCGAATGGCGGGCGAGACGGGCGCGCATCGCTGGCACTGGATGTGGTTGTTGTCGACGGCGTCCGCGGTCTGCCAGTCGTTGAACTGCCCGTCGATGTTCCGGATACGCTCCACTAGCCAGGCGAGGGACTTGAACGTCGAACGCTCGTGCACCTTGTCGACCTCTTCCCATACCCCGCGCGGCCATTCCGGGCCGGCCTGCTCGCCCAGAGGGACGCGGCAGACGAGGAGCGCTGTCGCGCTCTGACATGCGTCTTGAGACACATCGATAGTGACCTCCTCGGAAGGAGTCGAGAACACAGCATCATGTCCCGAGGCGGGCTAAAGGGGCTAAGTCAGAGGCGTGCTCATCCACAGACAATCAAACTTACAGTGAGCTTTACGGTCGACGACTCCACCCAACGGCACGGGAGGACGCACTTGACGTCCTGCGCCCCGTCCACATCCGACTGTCTCCACTTCGGGTCGAGAATCGCAATGAGCGGCCGGCTCTCGCCATACTCGTATCGCCGCGTGCTCGTGGAGAACACGAACGAGTCCGCCGCAGGCTCCCCGCACCGCGTCGGGTCGAGGAGCAGGAAGATCGGAGGCAGACCCTCGTCCGCGTCCGTCTGCTCGCGCTTGTGCAGCGCCGCGTTCGCCGTTCCGCACTTGTCGATGAGCGTGTACGTGCCGGAGATGTCGCGGTCGAACAGCTCGCGCTGCGCCTCGGGCACGCTCACCTCCAACTGCGCGTGCACCATCTTGTTCCGGAACTCGTCGCCCTGCAGGCCGAGCTTCTGCTCCCATGCCGCGACGAGCTCGACGCTGCCCTCGATCGTGATATCCGCCTTCGCGGTGGCGGGGAGCGCAAACTCCCACCGCCCGGAGAAGAGCCCGTCGCTGCAGACGAAGCGGCCCACGGGCAGGTCGAGCACCTTGCGGATTTCGGCGTTCGCGGGCTCGCTCTCCTCCGGGAATGCGAACAGGCGCCACTCGGGCTGCTTTGGGTGTAGCGAAAGCTCAAGCTTCGCAGTGGGCGACTGGTACACCACGGACCAGACCTCCTGCCGTTTGGGCTCGACGAAACGCATCTCCTTCTCGGCCGCGCGCAAGACCGCAGCGCGCCAGCCCGTCCAGCGGCCGCTAGAGGTGTCGATGTCGACCCCGCCAGCAAGCTTGTCAAGAAGCGCTTTGGTAACGTTTGAGACCGTCAGCGACATCGGTAGGACGGCCTTCAGGTCCTTCTCGAACGTGGATGGCGACAGACGCGGATGCGCCTTGAGGTCGATGGGCTGCAGGTTGTGCTCCGGACGGCCGCCACACTTGACGCACGACGTGGAGTCGCAGTCAACGCATCGGTTGAGCGTGCGCTCTGTCATGTCCTTGCGCCCTTCACAGCTGCACAGACGGGCGCTGCGCTGCGCCTGTTCCAGAATTGCCTGCAACGTCAGCTGCGAAGTAGACGCTGCTAGGTCGAGGGGCTGCTGCGACAGCTGGTCCTCGCCCGTGATGCGGCCCTCGATGTCCACGGCAGGCTGGTCGACCTCCATCTCTTCCTCGACCTTGGTGGACTTCGCCTCGCCGTCTGCCATCTCGCCATCGTGACGTTGCTCATACGTCCGCGCGTCCGACCCGTCCTTCAATAGCTTCCTGCCAATTACGAGGGCAGCAAGCATGCACGCGCCGACGACGGTCGTCGACATCGCATTGCCGGCCAGATCGGCCAGCTGGTCTTCCGTTTCGCGAGTGAGGAGGAGCTCGTCCACCGGAAGGCCTTGCATAGACAAAGCCTCAAGGCCGACCATGGGTCCTCCACGGTTCGTGATGTACGGGATCATGGAGGGAGTTAGACACGGGCAAATACCCGGCTTGCTCGCTCCCGTAGAACGATCGACGTTCTGGGAGAGGTTCCACACCTGACTGAAGCATTGTCAAAATCCGACTACAAGGACCGGGAATAGATGACACTCACGTCTTAAACGAAGGGTCGACCCCCTTCTTCGCTGCGCGCAGGAGACTGATGTCCATCAAGTCCCAGACGCGTTCGACTTGGCCAACGCCCCAGTCGTTCCATGCAAAGTCTTGCAGTTTGCAGTAACCACCTAGTAGAAAGTGAGCATTCCGGCTTGATCGCCTGGTTCTTAGCATACCTTCTTCCCAACTGGTAAGGGGGCGCTTCGTTCCGAGGAGCTCTTCGAGACGCGCGCGCTGGTGACGACTCTCGCATCGACCCCAGTCAGTTCGCCCACGCCTTTCGCCGACATTGTGAGCTTCGGAAGCCAGCTTCTGCCTCGCCTGGTGGATACGCGGGTCGTCCGTGGGCAGCAGGAACGCGTCCAGCGTCGACGAGGCGGGGCGCCGGAGCTTCTGGATCAGGTTCTTCCACGCGTCGGGCAGACCTGAGCGTTTCTGGTCGACAGCGATGAGGTACACTCGTGTGCGAGTATGCGGGATGTAGAATGTCTTCGTGTCTACCCGAAGATGCGCCGCACTGTAGTGGTTGTTGCCGAAGTACTCCGCCACACGATCCCATGGGGCACCGCAGACGTTCTCGAGGATAACGATCGGCGGACGGTGCTTCTTGACCCACGACATCATACCGCGGAAGGTTCGCCCAGACTCCCCGTTTGCGTCGATGCCTTGCTTTTCATTGTTTAGGTTGGAATAGTCGACGCAAGATGTACCGGCCACGAGTAGATCGACGTCTCCTGGGACCCGCGCGAGCGCTCCGTAGGCCGTAGTACTATTTCGTTCGTCAAGTTCACGTAGATGTCGTAAGTGCAATTTCACTCACGCTTCATCGTCCCCAAGTTCACAGACGTCGCGAAACAGAAGAGCAGGCTTGAAGTTTCGCTCGATGTAAGCTTGTTTGAAGGGCTCGATCTCACAAGAGAATACATGTTCGTAATCGAGGGTTACTTCATAACGCTCCATGACGCAGCGTTGTATGAGGTTCAAGGCGAGTAGCGGAGACTCAGTCCCCGAACACATAGTCGCGATACGTAGCTTACGCCCCTTCAGATGTGCTGCAACGTCTTTGATCTGAGGGATACGCGACACGAGGTCGGAGAAGATGGCAGGTATCTTGAAGATGGGGGGCAAGTCCGAGTTCTCCACATTCACGCCCTTGGTCGCCTCGCCCTCTCCCTCGCCCTCGTCGTCGTCCTCTGGGTCCTCTACCGGGTCGTCTTCGGGTTTGTCATCTTCAGGGTCAGACTGGTTAGTCTTGCTGGATTCTCCAGATTTCTTGGGTTTCGCGAAGAAGGATGTTATGGGCTTCTGGCCCTTCGCTCGGGATGCCTTGGAGGCTGGGGCCATGGTGAGGGGAGGAGGAGAAAGTGGTGGCAGCGCGTCATGCACGCGACGCGAGGATGCCCTTTGTCACGTTCACGATACGTAACAAGATGACTAAGCTGTGACTCTCGCGTAAAGTCGCGATGACTCCATCGCGTCACATCTTACGCTGTTTCAGCTATCTGTGAAAAGCACCAACACTTGGGCCAATGCGACTTGAAGCTCAAAGTGGGATAATCAGGGCACTTGATCCGTAACGCAACGTAGAACGCGAGTTACGGCGCGTCTTACGGCGTTCTGAACTCTACCTTAATGGGCACTAGCTGCGGTGCCACGTGGCTCGGTCGGTATACACATATGTACGCCTCGTATCGGGCCTTGCATCTTGCACGTTCCCACCACCCACACAGCCTGCATGCGACGTTACCTGCTGTGAACGCTACGCTGTTACCATTGTATATTGTGCGGATACTCTTGAAGCGTGAGTAGAGCTAAGCTAACAAAAACTATACCACGAAGGCGCCGCAACGCGCTTGACGGTACGTACTCTGGCGGATCTGTAGCGCAGCATTATCCACCCAAGGTGCTGATACTGACGAATTTGTCCACAGGGAGCTCAGTGTGAAACCGATCGATCCTCAAAATGTCGTACAATGGTCTGGCACGATTCGGTCCAGCAGCACTTGCCACCATTTGGGACGGCGGGTACGCGGTAGATTGGTATGTTTCGCCCACGTGCAAGTCATCTTCGGGGGCGCCCTTTCATAACGTTGTGCCGAGACCGCTTTAAAACATGCACTGACCCCCACCCCCCTCATTGGATAGGGCATGCGCAGCCCTGATGTGGGCCGCCGCACATTTCGTCAAAGAAATCCAGCCATACGAGCGCGACTTCAGCACTAAAGATCCGCTCATCGATCACAAGCACCGACACAACCAGTCCGTCTATGCTACTCCTTCATGATTCCAACCTCTAATACCATACCCAACAGGATTGGCGGCGGGTGGAATTGGATACTCGCATTCCTTCTCCCGGTCGCCATCACAGTAGCTGTCGGAGCTATCCGTCGCTCAGCCATTGATATCCATCACAGTGTACTAGGCTTCTACACGACAGGGTGCGTTGTATACACCGTTGGCATTGATGCCGTTTTTATACTCAATCACCACGACAGCGGTCTCACATATCTGCTTACCGAATTCCTCAAGAATAGGGTAGGCAAGTACTGTCAGCCAGCCTTGTGCACACACGTCGTCGGATGCTCAACTCATGATTCTTGCAGGACGTCTTCGGCCCGACTTCCTCGACCGCTGTAAATGGGATAAAGATTTCAAGGCTTGTACAGGGTCCGTTTTCGACGTGCTCGCATGTTCAACTGTCCCTGACCGGTCCGTATACCGATAGGAAGCTTGACTCTGTCCTTGACGGACGCCGGTCGTTCCCGTCAGGCCACTCGTCCATAGCGTGGGCCGGCATGATGTTCCTGTCCCTTTGGATCGCAGGCGCAACAGGAGCGTGGCGTCTTACGGAGCCGGTCCCGTCCGGCTTTCACCGTAGCAAGTTCGGGCGGATCGCACTCTCGCTAGCTCCGCTAGTGTTTGCGACATGGGTCGCGGTATCTCGCGTTGAGGACTACGTGAGTGACTACATCTACACAAATTTTCACTACGAAAGCGGCTGATGCCTCTCATGATACTCAGAGACATCACAAAGAAGACGTGATAGTAGGAAGCCTCCTCGGGGCCACCTGCGCCACGATCTGCTACCTCATCTACTTCCCGAACCCCTTCGCGGCCGACTCACACGGCGCACGACGGCTCTACAACGCCGAGCTCTCCAGGTCGGGAGGCGCGATGTCCCGCGGCGACCCGTACGCGTACGAGCTGGCGGGCTTGACGAACGAGCGAGGAGAGCAGAGTGCATAACGATCCGGAATGACATGCTAATGCTACGGGAAAGCTGTGTGTACAGTGCGAAAATAACGTTGTGAAAGATACCTGCCAAGCTGACCATGCGGAATCATGCCGCGCTGCGCACGAAGACCCACTTGTCCCCGACCTTCTGCATCCGACCACCCAAGCCCCCGCCACCACTTCCTCCTTCGGCTTCATGGCTCGGCGGCGGCGGTGCACCGTACGCATGCGGTGGCGGCGGGCCTTGCGCTTGAGCCTGGAACGGCGGCTGCACTGGGACTGGCGGCTGCGGATCCCTATACAACTGCTCCTGGTACGCCTGCGGTGGTAGTAGGCCGTAAGACGGGCCCTGCTCATGCTGCCCCGAGTGGTCATCCCCTCCACCAAGCATAACCGCGTCCGTGTCCTGCTCGTGGTGTCCTGCCCCACCCGCGCTATACGCACCCCGGCCGTTGCCGTATCCGCCGTAATCCCCGCGTCCGTGGTCTTCGCGGCCAAAGCCCCTCCGTCCGGGCTCCCCGCGGCCGTATCCTCCGCGGCCGAAGTCCCCACGACCCCGCGCACGTGCGCGTCCTGCGCCGCCAAACTCGTCCCGTCCTCCGCCTCTTCCCGCAGGCCCGCCTCGCCAGCCTCCGCCTCGGGGATCTTGAGACCTGTTGTTCCATTGCTGGCGGTCAGGCCCTTGCCACTGTCGCCCTCCGCCGTCATCGTACGGCTGCGAGTATTGCTGAGGCGGCGGAGGCTGAGAAGACGGCGGTGATTGGAACCGTTGGTGTTGTTGTGGCTGCTGCTGTGGCGGAAGTGCACCGTATGTCCCAGGTGCTTGCTGGGGAACGGGCGGGCCAGCGCCGCCCAAGATGTACTGCATGAGCTCCTGCTGCGTAGGCATCGTGGCGTGCGTAGCGGTCCATGCCTTCCCGAGCGTTTCCCACGAGGCCGGGTCAGAGGGATCGAAGCTCGCGCGATCGAAGCCCTCGAGGGCGCCGCCTGCCCCCGGGACACGGTGGTGCTGGACCGGGGAGAGCGGCGGCGCGGTAGATGTCGACGGCGAGATAGGTGGTGATACCGGCGAGCCGGCAGGATACGAGTGGGCGTGAGGGGGTGCGCCTGGGTATGGCTGCGAGTACGGAGCAGCCGCACGGGGAGCAGCAGGGTGGGCGTTCTCGGACGCTACGGACCCGCGGTCAGACGTGGTGACCGACCCTGTCCCGGGCGGCAGGGGCGATGCGCTGCGCTGCTGGTGCGCCTGCACAGACGCTGTGTCCGAATCGGCGCGGGGCGACTCCGGCCTGAGATCGCGTCCAAATTCGTCTTTGCCCGCCTCTGGCTCCCCGCGGCCGCTGACCTGAGCTGCAGCACCCGGTCCATATCCTTGGGATTGTCGCTGCCCATACCCGCCCCGTCGACCGGGAGGGGGAGGGGGACTGTACGGGCGCGCGTCGCGAGGCCCAGGACCGCCGTAGCGGCCGGGCGGGCTGCCTGAGCGGCTCCGCCGCGGCCTGGGGTCGCGCGAGAACTCTCTACTTCGGTCTCGGAAGTGGTCGCGGTCGCGGTCGTCCCACCTGCCCCGTCCGCGCCCGCCTCGCCGGCGCTCGCGAGGGCCACCTCTGGAGCCGCGACGGGGGTCGTTATAGTCATCGCGGGGATACCCGCGCTCTGGGCCGTCGAACCGGACATGCTCTGACTCTCTATGGGGAGCACTGGCAGGGGCGCCGTAATGATCATCTCGATACGGGAATGGCTGAGGCTGCGGGGGCCCTTGCACAGGGGGTACTACAAGCACGCCATTCGGAGTAGTCAATGATGGCACTACGGACGCGGGTACAGGTATGGGCTGCGAAGGAACTGCATTCCCCTTCGCCGTTTGCGCCAGCTGGTGGAGGAGGGCGAGCTGATTGGCATCCAAGATTGGGACCGGTGCGGCTGGTGGCGGGGCGAAATTTGGCGCTGTTTGGCTGGAAGGCACTGAGCGATCCCCGACGCCCGCACGATAACAGGCACTCACGTTGTCATTGGCGCGGCTGCATTGACGGCGCTGGCCGCTTTGCTGAGCAGGGCGAAGAGGGTGGATTGTACGGCATTCACGTCGACTGGCTGTATAGGAGTTTGCGCGGTAGGGTCGGCTGGAGGAAGAGCGGGCGGTACGGGCTCGGTGGATACCACATCCGTCGTCTCTGCATTGTTGGGTTCTGACACGGACAAAACCATATTTCAGTTCATGTCTCACGCTCTTGATCTGCCACGGCGCAAACAAATGGGATTGCACAGGAAGATGTACTTAGCGAACCGACAGGACAAACCATATGCACCTTTATCTTTCCCTGCCTGCTCCAGTACTGAGTACAGCGGCGACAGCACAGCGGATGAGAACGTATTCTGCTTTGTCCATATATCCAGGATCTTCTTGGCCTTTTCCTGCAAGTCGGCGGAGATCGGTTAGGACGTCGCTTCTCGGTCACCACGAGATAGAAGGAAATTCTGTCAGGTGATGGAGAACGGCTAGGTGTAAAGCGACCGACGCTTTCTGGTCAGTTCGCAAAGAAAGCTGTCCGTCCCATCCGCGATGTGAACAAGCGCACAGGCGGCGGTGATTACGGCAGCATGGAAGCAGTATTTCTTTTGGACTGTTTTGTGCGTATGGCACGTCGAGGGGAAGGACAAGGAGTTATGGTCGACAAAAGCCGCCGCGCAGACGATTAGTGGTCAAACGTTCTGTACGAACCTTGAGGTTGCCACTGTCAGTCGACGCAAGATCCCGAAAGAGGCCATCAAGAACTCCTTCTATCCGGAGCAAGAACGTTGCGCAGTTCCCTTTGTCCGCGCTCAGATCTGCGCTGAGATGGTTCTTGACGACGCGATTGCGAGCAGCTCGCGCAAGCGCGTCAAACGCATATAGACTGGCCCCCTTAGCATCGGGGGAGAGCCCTCGGTGCGTACGGTATAAACTAGATACCACCTGGACGTCATTCTGTTGGCGAGCGGTGAGTATAGGTGACAGGCACGACGCGTTAACGGCAACGCGCATCATTGCCCGGCCAACAAGGAAACGGGACGCACATCCATGCAATCCAGTGCGACCTTGGTCAAAGCAGCCATCTTCGACTGCGAGAGTCGCTTCGCCTTCAGAACATCCTTTAATGCTGCCTCGAAAGCCTGTGAGGGCGCATGTGAGTCCCGCCCGGCGCGCCTTATAGTGAAGAAGTTACTTCAATCGTGGCCATCGCAGAGCATAGATATCACTAGACAGAAACTAGATAGAACCAGAGGGGTATAATACAGCAAGCAAGGGAGGAGGAGGGAGGAGAACAAGGAGGACTGGCGGGACTGCTTGCCGAGGTCGAGGTGGTCCGTGCGCCAAGCTCGTGACTCCCGTAGTTGGTAGACGCCCGTCTCTCACCTCCTCGCCAACTTCCTCGCGCATGTCATATATACAGCGTACTTGCAGATCACCTCAGACGATGTTACACCCAGATCTACTCGAATATTAGTGCTTATTTTAATTTTAACAGGTACAACAGCGCGCATGTCGCGCTTGAATCCAAAGAGCGATGGACCATGACGCGGGGTCTAGTCTGCTTACGCTTGGGTTTCTGTCCTGAGCGCGGCCGCCTGGTTGCAGTGCTATGTGAGGGTACATAACACTACTTGCCTTGATACTTTGGATGTACAGCGGCCCAAACGAATGGGCCCAACTCACAAACGCTGGGTGTAAGGTTGTCAAAGCGCACTCATAAAGTAGGATGCGTTTTTGTGAGCCGTCTACGAACATTGGTAGGAGGGTTGTACTTCCTTGACATGATCTCGCAAGAGGATTACCCAGTGTCGGTTATGTCCCATGAGATTCGAAGTGTGCCAGTGTACACTGTACGAATCAGAAGCAGCCGCGCACCTGCGCGCGACGCTCGTCGACTCCACATATATACGGCTCCTTCTCAACTCAGGCTCGCTCGATCCGTACCTAGTATCGAGTGCAGTGTCAGGTCAACATTGCGCACGATAGTTTCAAACAACGCACAGCGTCGATCGCAGAATTGATTGCCTGCGGGACCGAAGTCACGCACTCCATGAGTACATGTACGAAATCCCGAAGTGGGGTTTGGCCAAGGAGGTCAGGACCAGACATCGTCTTCGTCAAGGTCTTTTGAAGCAGTGCGTTCTGGGTAGATCCCGCGGCCAGGACGCTGTCTGGATTGGTGGCGAACTCATTCAATGCGTCCTTGACGTCGGTAGTGGCCGCTTCGCCATTCCCAAACCCGGGACGGTAGATGTAGATATAGGCAGGGACCCGGTCGCTGACTTCACCCAGTCGTTCCCGGACGACCTGGCGGCATGTATCATAGTATTTGAGCAAGCGATGGTAGGCGAGGGCAGGTGTGACGTCCATGATGGAGGTGTAGGCATCCGCGATCGGTCCTGCGAGTATGTTCCGCGCAGCTGCATCCGCGCACTCGTTCAGCCCATGGTTCACCGCAACGCAGTATGCTTCCAAGGGGTGATCCACCGCCACTCTATCCCAAGCTGCGCGAGCCCAGCCCCCGATGCGCGCCATTTGGTACTTGTCGGATGCATCCAGGAGCTCCGCGATGGAAGCGAGGTCGGTGGGCATACCCTCCTCTCCGTCATAGCACGCCTTCAACAAGGAAGACAAGACCTCACGGCCTTCATCGAAATCTAGTATACTTGGAGACAACGGAGAGTCGTCGCGGTGCGAGTCGTTCGATGGAACCTCCTGAGCTGCGAGTCGAGCCTTCAACACCGGCGAATGCATAGAGAGAATGACCCGGTGAGCAGGGTACAACACCTCGGAGTCACGTCCGGATGACGGCCGGCAAAGGACGTCGGTGGACTCCAACCCGGTAGAGAATGGTGGGAGTGTGGGAGTGGGAGGTAATGCCAGTTCGAGGGGAGGGGTTAGGAGAGTCAAATGTCCCTCGTCTATGACGCACTGGTCAGCTTTCAGGAACTGCTTCAACCGGAGATAGTCCCCGGCTGAGATACCAGTCATGTCCCCGAGGCCGTTCAAGAGAGACAGCGCTTCCTCCCCTTCGGTGCGGGTCCACGAGACCCGAAGATCGATGGCGGCTCGGCGTGCGACGTCCTCGAGGCCCGTACGGCAGGCGGTCGCCCACACCTGCAGAGGATTCTGGGGCATAATCTCGCAAAGCCTCCTAGTCAGAATTTCGACGGGCAGCTCCATCTCATACTTTATTGCGGCTTGTAGGACGGGTTCCATCCCCCGCGGGTCTTCCATCTGCACGCGAGACTTGGAGATGGGGTAGACTAGGCGTAGGAGGAGGTCGAGAGTCGTGCTGTCCTCTGGCACGGGTATGGTGGGCGTTTTGTTCAACGCTGTATCGTGATGATCCGCAGAGGGAGGTGGGGTTGCAGCGGGCTGGGGAAGCGCGAGCATGGCGGCAAAAAACGGCGAGGCATGGACGAGCATTGGCGAGTTCACATAGAAGTCGACAAGGTCAACGGTACGGAGTGTGAGATCCGCCGAGGGCTGATTGAAAGGTGGTGCAGCCGTGCGTATGGGCATGTTGGACGAGGGTGAGAGTTGAGTTGTATTGAGGTCTTTCCAAGCGGTGGAAGGGAGCTGACAAGGTGCGGGAGGAGATGGTCGCAGGCGCGATGGAAACATAGAGGTCGATAGTGTGTATCTCTATAATTCCTGTCTTCTGCGCCTCGAGGATGTGTTGCAGGGGTACTGCGGTAGGCCACGAGCAGAAAGAACCGATGGAGAAGCAGATTCGCGAACTCACGTTTCTGTGAGGGGGGATAAGTCGGAGCTCGAAATCCAGTCTTGTATAATGAATACGGCTGCGGCATGCTGCCGCCTGCGAACCAACCCCTTCGCGACCCGACTCATGTTAGATTATTGGGAAAGTCGAATGACGTACGCCGATGATCCGTGATAATATACCGTCCAGAAGGTAAGCAAGGGTACGTACAGTGCAGAAGCGAGGGAACCAAAGCATGATAGGCACAGTCCAAAGAAGACGCTATGATCCGCGCCCGGGGTGTCCCTGCAGCAGCCTGTTGATCGTATTGGCCCTCAGAGGCGTGTCGGCGAATAGGGCCCGCACGAGCTTTACAAGCTCCTCGATCTCGAAGTCCACAAGCGCGCCTTCTTCGAACAAGTAGGAGATGTCAGCGATAGAGGCCTCCTGCATGAGTCATAGGGATTAGAATCGGCTAGTTGTGTAAAGCATCGAAGCGGAGACGTACCAGCAGCTCGGAAAGGTACGAGAACTTCAACCACGAGGGGACATACGACACGACGAACGATGGATGGTCAGGGTCTTCCATGAACAGCCCCTCCAACGCGTTCAGAATGTGGCAGATTTCGCTGAGCCGGTGCGATTCGACTTCCGTTATGTCCTCCAGCGTGAGCACGTCCCTCAGGATACGCGAGATGGCTGTCTGCACCACGGCGCCCAGCGCGTCATAGTACTTGCTCTTCGCCAAGACCGTCTGCTCACACGAGGATTCAGCCATACATCAAAAGCCGACTGCGCCTGACCGCACCTTCCATTGCGGGGAAACCCTGCGAATGCGTCGGAGCACTTCGTTGACTGCGCTCTCGCACTCATCATAGCGCTCCTGGTGCGTGGTATCGATAAAGCCTCGCGCGCCATCCAGCAGTTCCTCAATCGACCGCTCCTCGCGAGCCTGTGAGAACAACCGTTAGCGTCCGCTCTGCGCGCCAACATTCGTGAAACGCACAATCGCATCTTCGAACCAGCTGTCAGCAAGGAGCTTGAGAGTCTCCAATCCCTCCTCCAGCTTGTCTCGTGCAGTCGCCTTGGGTCCACTCAACTTCGCGACCATCTGCTGCAGCTCCTGGCCCACAAAGGAGCAGTCGTTCGAGAACCGCATAGCCTCCCTTGCAGACTGCTGGAGCACATTCGCATTGGCGACAGGAACTAGTGCTCGGAAGAGCTCGAGCGCCATAGGTGCCGCCTGCATCATTACACTTCCCGGCGAAGTGGACGCGTAGGATGCCAGGATACCAGAGGAGACCAGGTCAGCCCCCTCGCGAAGGACGTCTTCAACGAGCCGCAGAAGCTCCTTCGTCCGTCCGGACACAAGGAAAGACTCCGTGACGCGTACTGGCTTCACTACTAAAGGTGCAGGCGGTGGCTGTGGCGGATTCTTGAACGTATTGGGTTGGGGTGTGAGCGGCTGCTGGATAGCAGGACTCCTCGGTGGTGGGAATGCGGGGGAGTTTGGTACACTCTTCGAGAATTTCTGTAGGCCCTTTGCAGGCTTCAGCGCAGGTACCGGGCTGAGTACTACCTGCTTAGGCTTCTCGTCCCAGGCATCGCCCCAAGGGTCATCCTCTTCAGGCGCCTCGTCGTTGGCGGGAGCAGGCGCGGAATCGTCAGTCCAGCCCCATGGATCGTCCTCCTCAAGCGGCTCTTCTGTTTCTGCTGGTTCCGGTTCTGGTGGTTGAGAGACCTCGACTTCGGGCGTAGGTTCGGGCTCAGGCTCAACGTCATCCTCGAAGCCCCAGCCGTCCCCGGAAGACTCGCTCTCGACAGGCGTGTCGTCCTCAAAGTCCCAAGCAACCTCAGCCTCCTCGGTATCGACAACAATACCCGCGTCTCCGTTTGTCTTGTGCCCATTTGTCGCGCCGTTCGTCACGGGCGCTTTGATTTCAGACAGAGCAGGCGGGGCTGCCTCCTCGATGACCAGGGGTACCTCCACGCGGAACGAGCTGCTGTCGTCCGGAGGGCTGACGACAATGACGCGAGCCCTGTCGAGGATCTCGGCTCGGCGCTTCCGCTCATAGTGCAGCCCGACGGCGTCTACCCACCCGCCGACACTCCGTTCGCCAGTTGTATCCCCTAGCATTGCCACAATGACATCGTCTTCCGCCCGGACAGCACGCTTTGCCAGCTGCAGGTAGCCTGGTAACTTCGCTAATGACGAGGGCAGGTTAGGCAGCAGCAAGTGGTTGAGGATAGCCGTGCGTATTGGCGTGCAGATGGATAGCGCTAGTGACTTGCGCTCAGGCTCGGGGAAATGGGGAAAGAGGTGCTCGGTGAGGAACGTCGCCACAGTTGTAAGACGTTCGACACGGAAGGTTATATCTTCTTCTTGTGGCGGCGCAGGGTACATGGATAGTTTGTGTTCCGCAGGGCCAGAGATGTCGTTGGAGGTGGTTTGCTCGATCGTGATGGGCTGTTTTAGCACATAGTCGACGCAGTGAGCAATAATGTCCCTTCGCAGAGTCGATACGTGCGAGGAGAGTGCGGCGGGAGACAGGGAAGTGATAATAGCCGAGAGGGGGAATGTCGACGTTCCCTGGGGAGCTGGAGCGGATGTTGGCTTTTACTGAACTAACAGTTCCGTAAATGCCCACTCACCTCGTACTGTCGGTCGCACAACGATCTCGGATGCAGAGATAACTATACTACGCGAATATGCGTGTATAAGCTGTTCTTCCGTACGATTACGCAGTGTCGTGCACTTGCGCTTGGTGGGGGTCAGTCATCCGGGCTCGTCTAAATATGAGCTGAAACGTACCTTGAGGTCCGCCATAACCTCACTCCTCTGTAGCGGCTCCGGCGCGCGCGAAATGCTTTCCTCAAGCGATGAACCAGCCGTAGTCGCTTCGGGCAGCTCGCCACCTTCGACGAGCCGTGTTAACCGCTTCAGCTCGTTCCTACACCGAAGCAAGTGGGCGAGGGCGTCATGCCTTGACCGCGCGTCCGCAACCTCTTGCGCAAGCTTGGCGTGACTTGTGAGGGTGCTGAGGAGATTTGGGACCAAACCTGACTTTACACGCACTCAGTCGGTGCGCCGCACGGGGGGATGCGGGGGCGGAAGCTCACCTGGGGATTTGATATGTTCTCGCTCAGGACATTGACATTCTGTGACAAGGACTGCAAGCGTTCTTGCACAGAGACGGAGGTGGATAGTTGTCGCTCGAAGTCAGGAAGGTCGTTGGAGATGCGCTCGTGAATGTGAGCCTGCCAGTTCGAAGTGAGTTTGGTTGGACCTTTCAGAGGGCACTGCTAAGAGCACACCTTCGTTAGTGAGATGGTGTCCTCCAATTCTGAGACCCAGGATGACGCTGCGCTGGAGTTGAGGTCCTTCAGAGTTGTCTCAGATATTTTGGTCAGTATCTGAGTAGAGACGTCTCGAGCATCCTTCTTGCGAGGTAAGTGCGAGGGAATCGGGAATGCCATAGCTACAGTAGGGAAACCCCAGAAACCAAGCCGAGCTAGCGGTCGTTACAGCGTGAACAGGTCGTAAGTGTGAGTCGAACACAGCCAACAGAGGAGAGCGATGTGCCCAGCGGTGGCGGCGGGATGAGAGCAGCGTCCACGTTGTCGGCGCGACGTGGACGCGCCGTCATGAGCTCATACACTCAAAATAGACGCTCAGTTACGCGACCGGACTCTCGTCTTGACTACACCCACATCGTTTGACGTAGGCAGGAGTCGGTACAGAAACAATGCATTACAACGAGAGCAAAGAGACGGGCTCATACGACGAAGGGTATCTACTCAGATGGATTTGGCCGACAACTCCACCGCGTTCTTGAATGCACCAAGAAGGGCCGTCAGCTGGATCTTCTCATTTCCTCCGGTAGAGAGTCGATGTCTACAAGATGATTAGCGAAACAGGTCATGCATGAATTGAGATATACCACTGACTCAGTGGTTGCAAGAAAGTCGAGGAGGTATATGCGTGCGTTGGGTTTGAATTGGATAGTCTGAAGATACTCGTATGCGCCGTTGATGAGGTCGGGGAGGGCCAGGCCGCGCTCCGTCTTTAGCGCTGATATGACTGCCGACAAGGAGGTCAATAACAGGGAGAATTTTGAGGGACGGACCGAACTCACGATTGTACGAGGTCGTAAAGTCGTCTTGTAGCATGGAGTTGACGATCGTTTCAATGTCGGAGGGATGGGGATTGCCTGTGCAGTTGTAGATTTCTGCCTCCCCGCTGCGGTCATACGCAGCGTGACATGCTTGAAGGACATTCAGCGCTCTACGCATGTCACCTTTTGAAAGCTTGAGTAGAGCCTTCTTGCCGTCCTCTGTCAGCTTGACTCTGCAGGGCCACATAAGTACATGAGAGCACTGCCGTCGATGAAACCGCGCCTACCCTTCGGCCTCAATAACACTGTTCAGACGTTTCTCCACCTCCGTTATGGGCAGTGGTGAGAAGCGGAACCGTGTGCATCGACTCTGAATTGCGGGAATAATCTTGTTGACGTAGTTGCAGATAATGCAGAAGCGAACGTTCTTGGTGTACTGCTCGATTACACGGCGCAAGGCAGACTGTGCTGCGGTGGTCATCATGTCCGCCTCGTCCAGAATGATTAGCTTGAAGCCCTTGGCGAACAAGGTACGCGTCTCTGCGAAGTTCTTGATCTGCTCTCGTACAACGTCAATGCCACGGTCGTCTGAGGCATTGAGCTACACCGTCACAGGCGTTAACACATTCAAGAAGCGTTCAGGTATCATGTCAAGCCCACCTCCAGGATCTGCTTGCGGTAGTCATTGCCGTATATTCGCCGCGCAACAGCGAGAATGGTCGACGTTTTTCCAGTTCCCGGTGGACCATAGAACAGCAGATGAGGGAGCCTGTTCTTCTCGATGAACTTCACGACTGTACCGCGTTAGTCAAACTCCTTGGTGCGAGCGGGTGAGCACACTCACTCGTGCTTGTGATGTCATGATGCGACACAACGTCGTCCAATGTAACCGGGCGGTACTTCTCTACCCTGAAGCGTGTCTGTTTGGTAGTGGTTCCAGTGTGCACGAGCCTGACACGCACCAGGGTAGGTTCTCCACATCGTATGCAGAGTCTTCGTGCTGAGTGGCTTTGCCCTTGCCCTTTCCCTTCGTAGTGTTTGGCCAGTTGATAGGCTCGTTGTCGTCCATACGCGTGTCATCGTCGCTGTCCATGGCTGATAATTCGACGCGTAGATGTGATGTAAGAGCGTGTATATGCAGAAGTAGGTGAACGCGCAGAGAGTCGCGTCGCGGAATGTGGCGGAAGAGACGCGTCTCGTAAAGGCACGTGGCCCGCGACGAAGGCTCCCGATCTCGGTCTCGGTGATCAAATTAGTCAGTCGCCGACTGGCGGAGTCAGCGACGCTCAAACCTTAATGCACGGACCATCCACACAAGTCATGCGCTGACTAAGCTTCGGCTATATAACTTTCTGAGCGCGCTAGGCTTGCCTTCAAGCCAGGAACTCGCTTTTGTCAACGACTCCACCGTTCAGCTCGTTGGACAGACAGAGGCGGACGAAGGTGAGCTTGAGCATCGTTCGCTTTGCACTTTCTGTTACTGACAGCCCGCCGTGAACGCAGATGCAGATTTTCGTAAAGACCCTCACGGGCAAAACCATCACCCTCGAGGTTGAGTCCTCGGACACCATCGACAATGTCAAGGCCAAGATCCAAGACAAGGAGGGGTGCGTACCTGGAAGTGAAGCTCAGTGTAACGCCGTGTTGACTGTCCTGCGGCCTATAGCATTCCCCCCGACCAGCAGCGCCTGATCTTCGCCGGCAAGCAGCTCGAGGACGGCCGCACCCTCAGCGACTACAACATCCAGAAGGAGTCCACCCTCCACCTGGTGCTGCGTCTGCGTGGTGGTGCGAAGAAGCGCAAGAAAAAGACCTACAACGTGAGTACACCATCGTCCCCACCCTGACGAGCAGGGACTCAATACACTCCCCTTGCAGACCCCCAAGAAGATCAAGCACAAGCCCAAGAAGGTCAAGATGTCCATCTTGAAGTACTACAAGGTTGAGTCGGACGGCAAGATCAAGCGCCTCCGTCGTGAGTGCCCCTCCGCCGAGTGCGGTGCCGGTATCTTCGTGCGTATATCTCGCCAATTTTACTCGTCGTAATGCCTAACGTATCTCCCTTGCAGATGGCCTTCCACAAGGACCGCCAGTACTGCGGCAAGTGCGGCTTGACCTACCAGTTCCAGCCCGGCACGAAGCCCCCCGTCGTCTAAGCGTTCGTGCGGTTCGTGTTGTTATGTGCTTCCCGGCCATGTACTACGCTGTATGCATATGACGAACCTGTATCCATCGCGCAATGCTATGACTGCCGCTCTACACCGTGTCGTCTACTTTCCCGGTGCGAACGGGTGCCTCAATTTTTGCCGTGAGATGCACTCCGGAATGACGGTTGCCGGCAGCATAGCGCACGGGATGGCGGCAGCCAATCGGAGCGCGCCATTCCCAAATTTTGACGGGCGGACATCAACGCCTCCGTGCTCTCGGAGGACCACAGCGGTCAGTCAAGCCATGCATACAGCCGAGTTTCACCCTCTTCACCTTCTCCCACCGCCTCGCCGTCGCGGGGTCCGACCTCACCATGCACCACGCGCTGCTCATCGACGAAATTCTCCAGCTCATCTTCGACCATTGCGTCGCGCTGCCGAAATCTGAGCCGCGATGGACACTCTGCCAGCTGGCGCGTTGCTGCAAGGCGTGGAAGGACCCCGCGTTAGACAGGCTATGGTCCCGCATAGACGGGATGGCACCGCTCGTTAGTCTCCTGCAGCGCGGTGAACAGGGAAAGACGGTGAGTACATGTTATAAACACTCCAGTGAACCGCCGCCAGCGAACCTCGAGAACACGTGCTAAACACCCCACCTCGCCGCAGGACAATGCCGCCGTTACACCTGCATTCCATGCCTACGCTGCTCGCGTCAAGGAAATCTCGCATCCCACGCGCTTCAGCATACCCGGTGTGGACGAACTCGCGACCGTCATGCCTCGGCTTGAAGCAGTCACGCTGTCCTTCCACGGATGCATGGTGCCCAGGGCGTGGATCCTCTCGGATCGCCTCCGACGCATCGCAGTGAACATTGGCCCTGCGCGCGACCCGCAGACGGTGATCGACAGAAGCAACGCCGCTGCAAGCTATCTGGAGCAAGCCACCCTACGCGCGCCCGACCTGCAGACCCTACATATCCGCGGGCGGATGACCGAGTCGCTGAACCGCGCGGTCACGGGGCTCACGCAACTTCGGAGCCTCACGATATACGCCAACTGCTTCCTGACGTGCGATACGCTCGCGGCGGTCGCGACTTTCCCCCGCCTGCGGTCGCTGGCCATCCATGCGAGTGGGATCTCACATGAAGACTTCTCTGACGCGCTTTCTCGGTCGGGCGCGCCCTGCTTCCCCGCGCTGGAGGAGCTGGAGATCCGCGCGAGCGGCGCGCTGCTCGCGACCGTCATGGAGCACCTGCCCACTCGGGTCCTCACGAAGCTCCGCGCGGAGGTGGACCGCTCTCCCCGCGGCCCGGGTTACCTCAAGGGTGTCTTCGAGATGCTCGCGCAGAAGACATCGGAGAGCATGGCGGAGCTCCTTATCGAGGACCTGACGGAATTCGAGGATCTCGACACCTCCCTCCGTCCGCACGTGTCACCAGAGTGGTACCCGCTCTCCCTGTTGACGCCCCTCGCCGCGCTCAAGGGCCTGCGGCGCTTCGCGGTCGTGTCGATGCTCGCCCCGGCACTGACCGATGGCGACCTGGAACGGATGGGCAAGTGGTGGCCCGCCCTGCAGCACCTCAACCTCGGCACATTCGACCTCGATTACCTTCCACCCGACTGGCCGGTCCAGATGACCCCCGCGGCGCTTCTCTCTGTGGCGAAGTTTCTCCCTCACTTGGAGAGCCTTGCGCTGCCTATCCTCCCCATCGACCTGGTGGCCGCCGCTGGCATGCCTCCTGCACCCGATGCCGTCGTTCTGCAACAGAAGGCGCTGCGTTCCATGACGATTGGCGACGTACCCGACGCCGCGGCCTGTGCGCCTGCCCTCGTCAAGGCCCTCCTGGCGACCTTCCCTTCCTTGAACACTCTAGACTGTCCTGCACACGAAGTCACGGAGCGGTTCTCTGCTGTTCAGCTATCCTAGATGTAGATCACATACTAGACTAGAGTCTAGACTTCAAAGCAAGACAGAACTTTTGATTTCAGACGAACGGCTAACTAGACGTTTCGTACGTATACATACATAGATGGTATCCTTGGGTTCGACATAGATAGATAGGTGGCTCTCGACGTTCTTTCGTGTTTGTGTAGAAGGACGTATTCGTGATGTTGTGCCTAGAGATAGCCTACTCGGAATTTATTTGTGGATTTACGGGATAATCATGCTGGCCACACACGCGTCGGGAGTCGGAGGAGCAAGTCACGATCACACTGTCAGAGTGGCAGAGGAATAGACGCGCCTATTTCGGCGTTGTCAAGTAACTTGCTCTCAGCCACCACCTCCGCCTCTCCGTCCCCGCCAAAGGACAACCATCGTCCTCGTCGGCACACTCTCCAGCCATGCCCTCCATCGACAACGACGACGATGTCTTCGGCTCGCGCTACCTCTCAGCAGGATCCACCTCGGGCCCCCGCAAGTCACCATCTAAGCAGAACCTTGGCGGTCGCAAGTCGTCCACGTCCTTGCGCGGCCCGTCTCTAGCAGATGCCTTGAATGGCAGCGACGATGCAGCAAACGGACGACATTCGCTCGCCCACGAACTCGCAGCGGCACTACTACCAGAACCGAGCGCGGGCTCGAAGCTGCTCGCGGAGGAGTTTGGGATCGAGTACGATGAGGGCGCCGAAGGCATTGACGAGCCCCCAGAGGCTCAGTACGGGGACCCGGCACCGCAGTTTGGAGAGGATGAGATGGGCCACGACTCGCTCGCCGCGCAACTGCAGCTCAGCGGCGTGCCCGCGCCCGCGATTGACGCGCCGCCCGACTTCGACCCCGAGTTCCGGAGCCCCGTCGCGTCGCCCACAAAGGAACGGCGGCAGCCCGAGGCGGACCCGATGGCGATCCTCGCGCAAGACCTCGAGTCGACGGAGAAGTTCCTCGCGCAGCTGCGGCACCTGGACGGGGACGCGTCGCAGCCGCGGCTCGAGCGGCTCGCGTCGGACGTGATTCGGCGCATCAACGACACGGCGCGCGATCGCGAGACGCAGCTACGGGAGCTGCTCGAGTACGACCGCGAGTTCCGCAAGATCGCGGGCGAGGTCGGCGGGAACGAGGCGCTTGGACACCTGCCGGAGCTGGATGACTTTGTCAAGGACGATGCGCAGGCACCGTCGTCGGCTGCGTTGAAGGCGGATGTGCAGGAGCTGGATTCTATCGCAGAGGATCCGGCGCTGTCTGCGAATGACTGGGAGGTCGACCCCGATCAGGCCCGCCTCGGGGACGATGAGGACGAGTACGACCCGCAGACACCCGTCAAAACCGAGTTCGCGCCACCGCCAATGCTCAGTGGTCCCCCGACCCCCGCTGCGACCATAACTCTCCTTGCGCACCTACGTACTTTCACGACATCTACCGCCGCATCGCTTGCTACGATATCTGAGCATACACAAGTGAATGCTGCGGCGACGACCGAAGCCGGTCGGAAGATCCGGGCGCTGAAGAACAAGATGGGTGGGTGGCGAACGGAGTGGGATAGCGCAGAGCGAAGTCGTGTGCGGATAGAGCGATGGGAAGCGGGCCTCGACGTGGAATCGACGCCGTCGGGCTCAACACCCCCACGCAAATCACGAAGAGTCGATGGGAGGAAGCTCGTTCAGGAACATATGCAGGCGTTCGAGCTGGCATTGGCGGAGGCAAATCTCAAGACGCAGGCGATCATGGCCGCGGTGTCATGAGCGCAGACCCCCGTACACGCCGTGCGCACACGCTCCTACCGCTCCCTATCGTTATGTCGCTGTCGCTGTCGTTGCTTGGTTTCTGGATTCGGGGGGATGGGCTCACTGGCCATGGACGGGGGACGGCTGCTGTCTTCTGCGCGCGTGCGCAACTAGTATCTAATACATCTCTCTTTACACATCATCGTCGACTTGTCACCACTACTATATCCCCACAGCGCACTGTAGTCCTCACGCCGCCCTGTTCTACATAGATGACTGCAATTGCTACACATACCCCACATGTGTGCCCATGCGTGGCACTCAACCAGAGAATTTGAACCTAAAAGCATGTCAATACCGGAAGCCTTTCTTATGGTCAGCAAAGGAAGCATACCAGTTTGTTCTATGATCGTGAACGCACATGAGAAATGTACACGGTAGATGGGCGAGAGAGAATGCTCACCTTGCTTCTACTGCTTCCTTTCGTACTGCCCTCTTCGGGTCGTCCAACACTTTCGCAAGCTCTCGGACGACCGTTGCCTTCTGCGGGTGCAACACGTCATATCTGACGACCTCCGGCAGCGTGGCCAAATATCGCAGCGCGGCCACACGAACCCGCTGCCACGCACACGACCGTCAATTCACCGCGCGGCCGGAGAAAAAGGATGTGTACGAACCACCGACGGCATGTGCGAGACCATGCTGTTCTTGAGCATCGTGGAGACGAGGCTCGCGGCGTGCTCGGCGAGGAGGGTGTTGTCCTTTCCGGCTGACGTCGCGGCCGCTTGCAGCGTGTCGATGACGCTTGCGCGGATCTCGTTATCGGGCAGCTCAAGCCCGCGTAGGAGCAGGGGCATCAACTGTGGGCATATTCATGAGACGAGTGAGCTAGTGTAAGTGTATGACTCACGGATATCATCTGGTCCGTGTACGTGGACTTGGGTACCGACTTGATGAGTGCGGCAAGTGCGACGAGGAACGCATTCTGTCTCGCGGATTCTGCATGTGCAGCGGTTAGCTAGTAATGCTAGACTGGCCAGGGCGGTGCGACGTACGTGATGCCTTCGCACCCTCGATGATGCGGGGAAGGACCGCGTTGCAGTACTTCTGTGCGTAGAGTATCTGCGTGGCCCCACACAAGTCAGCTAGCTGCTGCCTCAAAGTGATCAGGAAGTGCTACCCGGGTGACTGCGTGGTTCTTTTTCGTAAGAATCTTGTCGGGTCCCGGGATCAACCCAATTGCTCGCGCAGCGTCCCAGTTGACTTTGTCGTCGTCAAACAGCTCGAACAAACGGTCGACGTTCGCCATCGCGGTGGGGTGTCCGCGTACAAGGAGGGCTTTTGACACCTGTCGCAACGGGATGATGAGAATGCCTGAATGCTTCACAAGTATAAAACCAACCCATGTGAACGTTGTGATCGCGTTTCGACGGGCGTCGGCTGCAACGGTCGCGTCGGCAATTCGGGCATGCCAGAAGGCCGCGATGTTCGCAGACAAAAATGTCTCCAGCTCTGAAGTAAAGAGGCTACTTGAATATTTGCCGCCATGGGCGGCGAAAAGCAAGTCCGCTTACTGTCTGCATGTCGGTTCAATATGGCGGAAATCAGATGCGTCACGGCGTCTCGCTGGAGCGCGTTCTCAGCGCTGTCGACGGTCCATTGAAGGAGGCTATTCAGCAGGACTGTCTCGTCGGGGACGGGGAGTGATACCTGCAAAGCGGGGTGATTATCAGGAATGCCGATGTTATCAGGCATGGAGCACCATACTTCCTTATGTAGTGCAACGCCCGCAGCGGCAAAGAGCACCACCAAGTTCTTCTGGGAAGTGGAGGCACCAGGCTGAAAAGAGAATCAGTTGAGATTCGATGATATGCCAAACTTAGGCCTACCTGTAACGGCGTGAATTTCTTGTCACCCGGAATCTTCTGCACACCGTCTACCAGCTGTGATACGTCGCCCTCCAGGTACGCTGCGAAGATAGCTTTGATGAAGCTCTCTTGTCGCCTATAAAGCAGTGAGGTTCCACTGCAGGCTAAATAATCTCCCAAACTTACGCCGCGTTGAGGGTCTGCGTCACCAAAGTGATGATCTGCGCTGAGACGGCCAGTAGACGAGGTTCAGTGGCGGGCATCGGCTTCTCCTCCGCTAGTAGCGTAGAGTAGATGAAGAGGTTGTATAGCCGCGGCACCAGACGGTCGATGTACTTCACGACGTCAGCGTGGCCCAGATCGATCTTGGCAGAGAGTACATCGGCGAGGGTCTTCAGAATAGAGTGCGCATAGGCAGCCGACGGCTCGAGATCGGTACCAGATTGCTCGTCGCTAGATGCTGAAGGTATGCAGAGCAGGTCGAGCTTCGTAGAGAGGCGCACGACTAGAGTCTCGAAGAGTTCAGGGTGGGTGCAGAGTTTTTTCAGGTAGGCCAGTGTCCGCCAACAGCGAACGCGGTCGGCCTCTGCCTCGCGCATAGGTGCCCTGTCTGGAAGCGCAGTAAAGAGGAGAGGAAGCGTGTTGCTAGAGACGTGGGATGGTGCAAAGGAAGAGACGGTGCACAGAAGGTCCAACGATGCGTCGCTACACGATTCAAAGCCCAGATGAGCCGAACCAGGTCGGGAACAGCAGATGAGCAAACGCACCTTATCTCGCTCTCGTCTTCATCCTTCTGCAGTATATCATTCACATTGTGGACCACGAAGCCCAGTTCCTCATCCGTCAGTAGGCCACCTGTGCGTACCATACTTTTCAGGCCGTCGATGGCAGGTAGCGCAGAGGCCGGCGTTTTCAAGCCGACGGTCAAGACGCCAAGAACCTCGTCTTTGTATGGCGAAAGCGGCACGTTCCCTTCCTCCGGGAGCACTTCCGGATCCTCTGCAGTAGACTTTCGCGCTGCCTCGATCAAATCCGCAAGTAGCCTCAAAGTCGGCGCACGGTTTGGCAGCTCGTCAGGGTTGTGAAAGAGCTTCACCAGGTGCGGGACCGCCCTTGCGAGCGTGAAGCGTGCGACGGATGCTTGAGATAGAGTGAGCCATATCCGCGAGGTGATCGAAGGAGTTACTCACGAGTTGTCGACATGAAAGCACACAGGACTTTGATAGCGTGTTGTGCCTGGCTCTTCTCAGGCTCACGGAGGATTTGTATGCATTCGTCGCAAGCATCCTTCGCCAAGCCCTCGATCTCTGCGCTGTCGCCGCCCACGGCCTCATTCGCGGAGTAGATGGTGTGGATGAGAACTTGGGTGGTCTTCAAGGCCTTTTCCTCCGTTTCGCTATCCGTCGGTTGAAAAATCTGGAGGCAGCGCGGTTCAGTTCGGGATTTCGTAACTTGAACGAAAAAGCGAACCTCGAGCTTGAGGCAGTTCCACAATTTACGGGCATTCTCTCTCGCCACTGCGGGACCATAGACCGGAAGGCTGACATCCAGCGTCTGAAGCGTGTCTTTCTGACGGTTCTCGTGTCAATAGGTGTACACCCGTTTCTTGCCAAAATATTCACCTTCGTAACAGGTGATCCAGCGGTCAGCTTTTCAAGGAACAAGGGGATCGCCAATGGGCCGAACGCAGGTGTGGCATGCAGACAGGATCTAAAACAGACTGTGAGCAAGGGCGACATTGCTGATATGTCGTCTTGCATACCGCAGTGCACCTTTCAGGTCATCGGTTGAGATACCATACGGATCATTTGGAGGAGGTCGGAATGTGATAGGGAAGTAGCAGAAGGTGATGTTAAAGATATCCTGGATGTGGAATAGTCAAAACCGACGCTCGGAGAAATACACCATGACCTACCTCAATGTGTTTCTGTACGTCAAACTCGATCACAAGGACGCGGTCGATCGCAAACGCCAGCATGAGGTTGCGAGGATCTTTCTCGCCTTCAGCTATATTAATGTATCCGCAAATGAACTCATCGCCCAGCGCTTTGAAAGCTATAGCAGCACGTCAATTTCTGGTTACGCGCGAACGGGAATGACAGACCTTCTCGATGGCGGGCGACGAGGCCGTCGACGATCGTAAATACCATGAAACGTTGCGACTGTACGAGGACCTTCATTTTTACGTGCGCAAATATTCTGCAACGGCTGTTAAGACCTGCGAGATTGCGTAGACTTAGAATGGACAAGCTTACGCCTTGATGACTTCAACGGCATCTATCGAGGTGAACGCGGGCAACTTGGTCAGCGTGACCAAGCCCTTCAGCGCGGGGATGATAGTTTCCGTGTCTTCCAGTTTGCCGCAGAAGAACATAGTGAGCACTCGGACTTAGGGAAGTTCGACTGTCGATTAGGATAGTATAACATGGGAGTACAGCGTACTGGCGTACCTGACTGCCGGTTTAGCTTCTCCGGAGGACATTTTGCGAGGACCAGGGAAAGAAATTCAACACCTGATATTGCAGTATGTTGAAAACACCGTGTCCAAAAGGAATAGTTGAATATCTACCCTTGGTACGCAGATCATCCTCTTCCGATGTCAAGTACTCCCCAAGAGATTTGACAAGGCTTAAGAGGGTGGCATTCCCCTGCGCAATCTCTAAGATTAGTGAGCGCACGCTCGCGCATTTCCAAAACATAGGTCTTACTCACCCGAAGCAGCTTCCTCTACCACCTGCTCTTGCTCTGCAGCAATCCAGGTCCGGACGAGCCGGTCGATGCGCTCAGTCATGGTCCTCTTGGCAAGTAACCGTTCGGGCTGTTACAGAGCGTGTTGGAACCTCCACAGGTAGTCCTCAAGATATCGTACAGGTAGATTTCACAGATTGGCAGGCCCGCGAGATGGGAAGAGGAGAGACAGAGGGTGTATGCGAGTCAAGAGAACTTGCAGCGATCTGCATGGATCTCAGATCTGCCCTTACGCCATCGCTCAGACGCGTCGATCATTTCTGCATCTTGCTCTCTGGCCACCACCACCTCACTGCGTACCGATACGTGACGGCCCTGACGGTCGCCCATCTCACTGCGACTTACTTATGGTCCTTCAATGTTCCTCACCTTATCGAAGGTCTCAGTCGCACGCGTCAGCGAGAACATATCCTGGTGAGACCCGAATGTGATTCCAGTAGAGCACGACTACCCATACACAACCACCACCCAACCCAAAGAGACCGCTCCGCCTTAAGCCGTGCCGTAGACGACGTTGACGTCGCCCTTCGTCGCACCACCAGCGAAGGTGGCCGTGAAGGGGATGTTCTGGCCGCAGACGGCGAACGCGGCCTTGATGCCCTCTGCACGAACCGTTCGTCAGTACACCCACAGCAGGAGCCTTGGAACACATGGTACGCACGCTCCCAGCGGCCTTTGGAGATGTTGATGGTGTCGCCCTTGATCGCGGGGGTGATCGAGAAGCGGACGTTGCCCGACTGACCAGTGGTGGACGTCGGCGCGCCCTGGCACTTCTGGATCGTGCCCGCGATGCCGCCGCAGATTTGGAGCAGGGCGACATTCGAGGTGTGGAAGTCAAGAGCGCTACGAGCGGCGATGTCAGCAAGACCGCGCGAGCTAGGTCAGGGCGCAGGGTACTCACGTCTTCGACGTGCACTTCACGTTGGAGACCGTCTCCTGGCGCACCTCCAGCGGCGCGGCGAACGCGCAGAGGAAGAGCATGGAGAGCGCGTAGAAAATGGTAGTGAACTGCATCTTGAGTTACTTGGAAAGACGAGGGAAGCGAGTGACACCGAGGGATTGTGGGGGAGGATTCCAAAGACCGTCGCAGACGGCAAGCAGCAAGTCGACTAAGGAAAGAGACGGAAGAGAAGCTGCTTGAGCGAAGGCTGAACCGGTCAGTGGAACGAGAGGGCGAAAGTTGTGAGCGTCGGCCCTGGTGGCCCCGCCTTTTATCAGGCGGACGCGAGGCTCAGGTGCGAGATCCGCACCCGCGTCCCCGAGGAGCCGTGCCTGAATGCCGGTCGCTAGGGAGAGCAGCCTTGTGGTCGCCGCTCGCCGGCGGCGGCATGCTTGATTTCTGACGGAAAAGCTTTCGGGAAAAGTACGTGCGAGGACGATCGCGCGCCAAGATCGCTTCGAATTCATATCGTCGCGACCGAGACGGGGATGAATTTGTGAGAGTTCCGCTGCAGGTGCCGCGTTGCTCATTACACGACTCCAAACACAGAGAGATCACCTGTCCTTGCTCTTCTACCATGCACAGTTCAGTGACTGGATGACCTACGATAGTCGGCGCGCAGTGACTGCGGCAGTGAGAGCCTGACCTAGAGGATATTCGACACGGGAACCGCGCGCACGATGTGATGGCAACGCGATGCAAAACCGACTGCGTGTCCGAGGCAAAAAGTCCGAGCCCCACGCGGCGCACGGCTCTTGAAAGCCAAGCGCGGACAACCCAAAGTGCGCTCGCGCTGCAGAAAAATTCAAAACAAGAACTTTACATTCTCGTACGTATCCAACAGAGGGTTCTCGCCGCTCCGGAGGCGCGTCCGTCCCAGGTCCGCATACGTCTTCATGAACTCCGCGTGCGAGTACACCGCGGACTTGCGCTCGCCCACCGGCAGCCCGCTGCTCGACGCGATCCCGTCCACGGGCGGCCGCCGGTTCTTCGGGTGGTACGACGAGAAGAAGCTGTTCCCCGCCGCGAGCGCGGACGCGGTCATCCCGAGCGGCGTCACGCGCGCGTCGTCGCCGCGGTCCTCCGAGGGCTCGGGCGTGGGCGGGAGCGGCTGCGCGAGGATGTGCTCGTACATGTCGCGCAGGTTCTCGAAGTGCGTTGGGAAGAAGATGTCGAAGTAGCCCTGCTTGACGAGCAGTGTCGTACATGGCACGGTCGTGTTCTGGTACCGCGTCTGCACGACCGGGGCGTTGACGCCGGGGATCGTGTCGGGGAGGGAGGAGAAATCGGAGAGGAGGAGGCGGTGTCGGGGGAAATGTCGTCGGAGAGTGCGGAGGAGCGTCAGTAGCCGCGTTGGAACGAACTCGGGGGGTGAGAGGTTCGGTGCGAAGGGGAGGTTCGTGTAGAATGTACGGAATGTCTGCGAGAGCTTGAGCAGGCGGTGGACTGGTGGTGGGTGGCTGAGGTAGCGGCGTAAGTCGAGGAAGGAGCTGATGAGTGGATCCGTGATCTTTGTGTAGTACGTGCTGAAGTCTCCGTTCGCGTCGATCGTGACGAGGCCTTGGTACGGCTCTAGGGTGCGGAGGTCATAACGTATCATATCGTGTGCGAAGTTGTCCTAGAGCGCGTCATTCGTACGTTAGATACATAGGGAGACGGGGACTGCGACTTACGATGACTTCCATTGCCACAAAATAACAAGGGGCGGGTTCTCGGGTATCCCAGCGGAATATACTCTTGTTATGAATGGTAACACACGGATGCTTAGACTCTAGTTTCTGCCGCTGCAACTTTGAGAGGTTCTCGCTGATCTCGATAATGTTGTACCGCGTCCGCTCGTATACGTCGGGGTACTCCTCCTGGATGTAGTCGAGCATGTTCAAGGCAAGTGTCCCGTTTCCGGCTCCAATCTCATATATCACGAAGTCCTCATACGGGAAGTACTTGAGGAGGTACTCCGAGACTAGACATTGAGCCAGGGCGCGGCCATACCAAGGCTGCGAGTGCACCACATTAGTGCACGGAAGGAATATGTGCGCGTGCTACGTACTTTGAGGAGCTCCGTCGGAGTGTGCCATATCTGCTTCCCTGGCCCATCTTGGTCCACACCGTACTCCGCGTAACGGTTCGCAACTTCAGCCTCGAATGCCGACATGTTTCTTATGGCCGTGAAGTCGATGGGTTCGGCGGCGGTGAAGATGGTTGCCTGCTTCGAGAAGTACCCGTAGTTCGGGTTGTATAACGAGTCCTCTATGAAGTCCCGCACAAGCATCTTCACCCGACGCGGGGGTTCGCTCTCCTTCTCGAGGTCATTCGCAGTGACGTGCTTGTAGTTGACGTGCTCCGGGTCTGGTATATCGGAGAAGGAGTACTGGTCATTGTAGTTGATCCTGTCTTCTGACTGCGCCACCTTTTTGCCTTTGGATGCCAGCAGACGAGCGGTGGTCGTGAAGGAAGCAGAGGTAGGATGCCTCGTGGAAGATGCGCATTTCTGCACCGCAGCGCGGACTGTACGAGAGAGCATGTAGTGGTGTCAAGCCAAGATAGCACGCCGGAGAACCGATGAGACTCTAGTTGAGAAGACGCTAGGAAACAGATAGAGTACGTCTGTTTTCGTTAAGTCTCTAAGACCTACGGCTTGTCCATGGCGGGTCGAAGGAGGTCGAGCTCAGGATGATCCACAGGCGCGCGGGCGTCAACCCTTAGCGGCTGGGGTCTTGTCAATGCGGGGTCGGTCGCTGGTGGTGGCGTCCTTGCAGAAGGTCTCTCTCCCGTCAGATCTTGAAGTTCCCGGACAAGAGGATGTTTATATATTCCCTGGACTCCTATGCACCACGAACCGTCGCACTGAGCGTGAGCAGACGACGGAATCCTATGTTTGGAATGATCGTAATTACGTAATTTAGACATTCTTTGCTTGTGCGGCCCCGAGGCGCCGACTCGTCTTGTTCCTGTGGTCGACCACATCCTCTCTCACTCCCACTCGCTCTCCTCTCTTTGCTCTCTTGGCATGCTATCGCTGTTCACGTCTTAGATACTCTACCTAACTTATTCAAGTCTAAATCTGCGGTTATCGAAGCCGCCAACTAATTCACTGTTGTCTACATGGCGAACAAGCGCAAACAAACTCCTCAGGCGTCCACGCTACTCGACTTCTTTGGCAAGAGTGCCACTGGGTCCGCCCCGCGACAGTCGAAGAAACCAAGAACGAAGCCGACTGCTTCTGTCAAGCACAGTGGGCGCAAGAGGCTGCCCGAGCCGGAAGACATCATAGTCATTGACTCCGATGAAGACGACATCGACGCTAGTGCTCCTCAACCGTGCGCGAAGCCCATGCGCAGCACATCCAGCAATTCTGCGAAGCAATTGCTGCCGAAGAATGCGGATTCTGCGTTGAACGGCAAAGCTCCTGTCTTGAGAGACATTAGTGCGCGAGCATCCCCTTCCGGGAGCACTCAAGGGACTGACACCTTCGCCGAAGCCGCCAACGTCAAGAGCGAGCCAGATGGGAGCCAAGAAAATATCGCTGAGCTCCGACCGTCTTCGCCAGACAAGTCTTCCGAGTCGGTGTCGTTCGGGTTCCCCGACTTGCTTGTCGCGCGGGACTCGCAAAGCGAAGCTGCCCCTCCTGAGAGTCCCCCTCTATGTCGCGGGGATTCTTCGTCTGAGTGCAAGACGCAGGATGTCCCGGTCTTCAACGCGTCCGCGCCTTCAGCACAGGATACCCGTGAAGTCGAGGATGCCCTTCTCGAAGACGATGACTGGGACACGGGTGACGACGAGATAGAGTTCGTCGACGTAGAGACCAGAGTCAAAGCTGAAGCCTCCGAAGAAGTCGACATAGACCTCACCTTAGAGGAAGAGGCAGATGAGACCTCGGGTGACAGCGGAGGCGCGGTCGAGAGTTGTCCAATATGCGACAGGCAGCTCATCGGGATGAGCACCCTGGTATGTCCATATTTGACTAGTATACCACTGGATATGCCTAAGACGCAAATGGTAGGAAATTCATGATCATGTAGACCGCTGCATCGACGCCATTCCCGAGCCTGCTCCGTCAGGCCCCCCACAATCGGGAGCATCGAGCTCGAAGACCTTGCGGCCCCTGTCGTCCCTACCTGCTCCCCCGCATCCCACGGAGGATGACATGAAGCCCGCAGTCAAGCAGGAGAGCGGCGAAGGCGATGTCTTCTCCAGGCTCATGACCTCTTACAAGGAGAACGAAGCGTGGAAAGAAGCGTCTACTGTCGAAGACCGCAATTTCCGACCTACCAGGGCCAACCGAAGGAAAGCGCCATTTTACAAAGTCTTGCAGGGCATGCCCATCTCTGTGGACGCCTTCCGCTACGGGGCCATACCCAACTGCACGGCGTATTTCTTGACGTACGTCTCTTATCACTTCCCATCTGTATTACCACGTCGTCTCAACCGCACCGTAGACATGCGCACTCGGACCACTACACGAACCTATCGGCGAACTGGAAACACGGACCAATATACTGTTCGCCAGGAACCGCGAACTTGATCATCCATATGCTGAAGGTGGATCCCAAGTGGGTTCACCCGTTGCCCATGGACGTGCCTACCGTCATATCGAACACCGGCGGAGTCGAGGTCACCTTGATCGAAGCCAACCACTGTACGCCATCTTGACTCACATGCTACCTTGAACGTCTGCTCAGGAGTATTTCACCTTTCAGGTCCGGGCTCGTGCTTGTTCCTCTTTGAGGGAAAGCAGACGGTCAACGGCGGGGACAGTGCGTACAAGTCCCCGTTCGTGGGCTCGCCAAGAATCTTCCGCTACCTGCATTGCGGAGACTTCCGTGCGTGTCCCAAACACATTCTTCATCCCGCGGTCAAGGGCAAGCACCTCGACCACGTCTACCTCGATACGACCTACCTAGACCCCAAGGTACATTTTCCCATTCCATCTGCCTTCGTGATGTGGTTTTCATCAGCAAACTACAGTACTGTTTTCCGCCTCAACCGTTGGTCATCTCCGCTTGTGCGGAACTCGCGAAACGTCTAGTCCAAGGGCGCGCCGTCGAGGATGTTGACCCAGGAGAGACGAAACCTCGCACTGTAACTGGCTGGTTCACCCGGAAGGACAAGGGTGGCGATAAGGGCAAAGAGAAAGACAAGGCTGCGTCGGCGCCCACCAAAGTTCTCGTCGTCGTAGGGTACGTCTTCTTCAGCGCACCGACAAGACATCCCACACTGATGCGACCCGCCCGCAGGACATATTCCATCGGCAAGGAGCGCATTGTGAAGGCTATTGCGAAAGCGCTGGACACCAAGATATACTGCGACGCGCGTAAAGCCGCCATCCTGCGCTGCGAAGAGGACCCAGAGTTGGACGCACTGCTCACGACCGACGCTTACGCCGCTGGGGTACACCTTGTGCCACTCGGAGTCATCGCGTCTGACAGGCTCCAGGATTATGTCGACCGCTGGAAAGGTCGGTACAGCAGAGCCATCGGGTTCAGACCGACCGGGTGGACGTGAGTAATCAACTTCCGATCCGTCCTCCGCAAAGACATATGCTCATACCGCTACCGCGTCTCTAGCTTCACGCAGCCGAAGGGCAGCGACACGCTCCCGCCCATCTCGACCGTGATCACTCGCTCGCAGGGCCTGGGGTTCACGCACGCGAACCTACAGCCGATGCGGAACTCGACGTCGACGCTGCAGGTGTACGGCGTCCCGTACTCGGAGCACAGCTCGTTCTTCGAGCTGACGTGCTTTGCATTGTCGCTCGACTGGGGCCGGATGATCGCGACGGTGAACGTGGGGAGCGAGACATCGCGGGGGAAGATGGCGAAGTGGGTGGAGCGGTGGGAGGCAGAGAGGAAGAAGAGGGGCGGGGCGAAGGTTGTAGAGTATCGTGCGGAGGATTACTGGTAACGTCCCTTTCAGCGGCGCAAGAGAAGTACTCAGCCATGGATGAATAATTGGATTATCGCCCTCTTAGGAGGTAAGCACCGCGAAAAAAGCATACCTTGCGTGGGCAAAGGGCCTGGCCGGGAATTGAACCCGGGACCTCCTCCAATTGCCGAAAAGCCCTAAGAAGGAATCATACTACTAGACCACCAGGCCGTGGAAATTCACTGAACGCGGTCAGTCCCCACCTCCGTGTCATGCGATCAACGACGGCTGGCTGCATCGACATCGCGAGAAGCCCTCCTTGCCCGCCCTAAACTGCATGGTCCGTGCGTCGTCCCTCCGGTATAAAACCCTCCCCCGGACGTTGTAGCAAGTCATACTTACCTTGATGGCACGGGCCCCTTCATGTACCAGGGTTCGTGGGCCACGGGGGCCTCTCATAGCACGGCGACCTTGTCCTCAGGGGGCCCTCGCGGTTTGTACGGGCTTCGGCTCGTGCACCGTCTCAATATTTCCCTGTCCTGCTTCGGCCCTCGGGCTGGGCAGGCCTTTTTTGTTGCTGGTACATAGTGCTAACCCTAACCCTACGTCAACGTATGTCCAGAAGCTTAGAGGATCCACATGAACAAATGGACAAGCTTGTACTGTATCATACGAGGTCAATAATATCATGTTGCTATCGATTTAACTACATCGCCTACTGTGACATATTAGGCATCTTGCTTATGTGTTATTACTCTGTGGGTTCACATTCCTACCTCTCTTCAACACCAGACTACTGCAGTGGTGTTGCAAGGCATGGTTGCACTCGCTCGACATGGAAACCGTTGGACATGGAAACCGTGCATGAGAGAAGTCCGAGTACAAAATGCATGGTATGATACAAAACACGTCCAAAAGCGAAGACATCTACACCGACTATGCAGAATACTCGAGCTTGGCTGAGAGTGTGCGAGGTCAGCGAGGATCACAGATTGGAACGTCAGAGACACTGCTTACTCTCGTGCTTCTTTGCCTCCCCGACTTTCCGTGCAGCCTTCGTCATGTCTTCCTGGATGACGTATTCACTGCAAACACACTGGGTCAGCCCAGACCTCAACTTCGCGAGAACAAATCATCATACCGGTCGTCCCTGATAGCGAACATCCCAGCCTCCGTGATCACGTTGCGCAGATCAGCACCGTTGAAGCCGTCGGACAGCTACGACGCCAATTAGGCCTCACATATGCTTAAAATACGCATACTGCACGTACCTTCACGATAGCCTCGTAGTCCATCTCGCCGCTCTTGTTTACAGGCTGCGAGTGGATCTTGAGGATCTCCAGTCGCGCCTGCTCATTGGGCAGCGGGATCTCGATCTTCCTGTCCAGACGCCCTGGCCTGAGGAGCGCGGGGTCGAGCGTGTCAGGACGGTTAGTGGCCATGATCAGCTTTGTCCGTCCCAACGAGTCGAAGCCGTCCATTTGGTTCAGTAGCTGCACACGACCCCGGTGAGTATGCCTTTGAGAGGTATGCCAGAAGGGCGCGTGCACTCACCTCCATGAGCGTCCGCTGGATCTCACGATCCGCGCTCGTGCCCTCGGAGAACCGCCGCCCACCAATGGCGTCGATTTCGTCCATGAAGATGACACACGGCTCGTGCTCGCGCGCGTACCCGAACATCTCGCGCACGACACGCGCGGACTCGCCAATGTACTTGTCGACGATCGCGGAGGAGACGACCTTGAGGAAGTTCGTGTTCAGCGTCGCAGCAACCGCGCGCGCGAGCAGCGTCTTGCCCGTGCCCGGGGGGCCGTACAAGAGCACACCCTTCGGAGGCTTGATGCCCACGCGCTGGAACAGTTCGGGGTTGAGCAGGGGCAGTTCAATGACCTGTGCGCAAGCGCAAGCGTAAGCGATCATTGCGGGACGCGAACTCGCACGCGCGTACCTCCCGCAGTTCTCGGACTTGCTCTCCCAGACCACCGATGCCCGCGAAGCTCGCACCTCCGGGGTCCTCCAAGCTCATCTTGTAAACGAGCGGGTCGACTTCGCGGGGGAGTATGCGCATGATGGTGAGGGTGGTCATGTCCAGGCTGACACGGGTACCCATCTTGAGCTTGTCGACCGGTAGCGTAGGGCGGTAGGACACAACGTAGCGAGGTCCCGAGGAGGCTTTTACAATGACTGCGGGGGCGCGTGCATGCGTGTCAGCACCAGCTCGAGTATCGCAACTTAACAGGTGCAACTCACATCGCTCGTCGTCCAGCTGTTTCATGACCTCGCCAATAATCTGTCCTACTGACTGTACGGCCTTGATGTCGTCCTCTGTCTTCTCGAAGTCCAGCTCAAGATCCTTCAGCGAGAACCTCACTGCCGCATGTTAGTCCCTCTGCCATAGCTAACAGTGCTAGTGTTCTCTCACAGCTCTTCAAGTTCTCGCTCGATTGCTCGTGTTGCCGCATTTTCTGGTAAACGGGTAAGCTGCGCGGACCTCCGGGCGTCGGCAGGAACGTACATCTCTATACCCCTTCAGGGCGTCCTTTCTCCTTTGGTCCATCGTATTGGCGGACGTTGAGGCTTGTGCTGAGCTCATGCTGGGCGGAGTAGCTGGAGAAGGAGGAACAAGTTGGCGGCGTAATGCAGGTCAAGACGCGCGTCCGACGCGTAAGCTTGAGGCTCAGTACTGACGCGTCGCGGAGATGGTACCCGTTACGACTGAAGTTACATGTCTGAGCCTGGACTTCGTGGCCTGGTGGTCTAGTAGTATGATTCCTTCTTAGGGTCTTCCGACAGTCTGGAGGAGGTCCCGGGTTCAATTCCCGGCCAGGCCCTTTCATCGTGACTTCGATTTTTTGTTCCATCTACCAAAGCCTCTCCGTTATCCACGTGTTATCGTGAGCATATTTAATGGAGAGTTTTGCACCGGATGGTGTGCCTTACCTTATGGGCCCCGCCGGACGAGGCCAGGGACGCCGGTAAAGTACTGACATATTCACGTGTGGTACCCGGAGCCGGTGGTGGCAGCACCAGTGCATGCGGTCTCGTACATCTAGCCCTCATCCTCCTCCTGCTCGCTCATGTTCTCCCCCAGACTGCCCCGCATAGCCTGGTCAGCGTCGCGCACGATGTCCAGCCACGCCTTCGCAGCGACCCGCCCCCCACAGTGGAAGCAGCTCGCGCCCCCGCCGCTTCCCGGCCCGACCTTCGGGGCCCAATCATCGCTCCCGCGTTTGCCTGTCCCCGCACTGGCAGACACTTTAGCCAAGCTCAAGGACTCCATCAGGCCGTCCGCCTGGTCCGAGGGCGAGTACACCGACGCTCTCAAGGCCGTCGATCAGTTCGCCTCCAGCGAGTATGCGCGCGAGCTCCAGCGGAGGCTGCAGGCGCGCGCCGAGGAACCAGGCCGTCCGCACTGGCTCGAGGAGTGGTGGGACGACTGGTCGTACATGGGCTTCCGCGAGTCGGTGAGTGCACATAATACTGAGCACGCAAGCGAGAACTGACGGTCCATAGGTTGTAGTAAATGTCTCTTACTATTGTAAGTGATCTACACTATGGGCCGCAGCGGTACCGCTAGACGATGCATCTCTGGGTATAGACGGCTTCAGGGAACACCCTCCGCACCTACCGCAAACGGCCCTGCACCGCGCTGCTTCAATTGTGCGTGCCGCGATGCTGTTCCGCGAACAGTTTAAGCTCGGCGAAGTCCCTCCAGAAGCAACCAAGGAGGGCCCTATATGCATGGACACATGGAGGTACGCACTTGCCCCTCCATTCGACCATATCATTATGGCTCATATTCCTTCCAGGTGGATGTTCGACTGCTGTCGGGTTCCTGGGCCCGAGGTTGACTGGTGCGTGAGCCATGCCAAGGCTGGTGATCGGGGCCGGTCCGGCCATGTTGCGGTCCTGCATCGCGGGCGCGTCTGGAAGCTCGATCCATGGCAGAACGGGCAGCTGCTCTCGCTCGAAGAGCTACAGAGGTAGGCTTGCACTCATTTGCTCACAGGGGCACCACAGGATTAACGCCAGACCCTCAGACAGATTCAACATATTTACGACAACACAACGAAGGAATACCCGGCCATCGGGGTACTTACTGCGTCAAATCGGGATGTGTGGGCGAAAGTACGCAGCAATGCCTTCCTTCTACATGGTGCTCTTTGACTGACATACGTCTTGCAGGACTATCGCGCCCTCGCTGCGGACGCCCATAACGCAGATATCATCACTGCCATTCACTCTGCGGCATTCGTCCTGTGCCTCGACACCGAGACCGCGCCATCGCTCGTCGACCACAGCCGTAATTTGTGGCACGGCGCGGTCGTACCTCAGTCTGGGAGCGCGCTCCCGCAACTCGGCCTCCGGAATCGCTGGATGGACAAACCCTGTCAGTTTGTCGTCTTCGCAGACGGCAAGGCCGGCTTCGTCGGGGAGCACTCCGTCATGGACGGCACGCCAACCGTCGCGCTCTGCGACCACGTCATAAACACGATCGCGTCCCCGGACTTTGCCTCCCCCTCCTCCGCGTCCACCGAGGGCGCGCTGCCACAGCCGCTCGACTGGAATGTTTCCGCCGAGACTGAGCGCGCGATCACGGTCGCGACTGAGGCCGCCACCGCGCTCGTCACGTCGCAGACACTGAATATCGTGCGCACGCCGTACGGTAAGGCTGCCATCAAGGCGTTCGGCGTGTCGCCCGACTCGTGGACGCAGATGGTCGTGCAGCTTGCGTATGCCCGCCTGCTGCGCTCGCGCGGGCAGAAACGTCAAGGGGGGACGTACGAGGCCGCGTCGGTGCGCAAATTCCTGAAGGGCCGCACCGAGGCGATTCGTGTCGTGACCTCACAGTCGGATGCGTGGGTTCAGAGCATGGATGACGCGAGCGCGGGTGCAACGCGCAAGCTTGAGCTGTTCAAGAACGCGGTCAAGACGCATGGCGCTTCAGCGCGGGCTGCGGGTAACGGGCTGGGTATTGACCGCCATCTACTCGGTGCGCCAACCTCCCTCTAAATGGCTGCCAATGCGATTCTGACTTCCACCCCACAGGCCTCAAGCTTCTCGTGAAGGAGGGTGAGCAGATGCCTGAGGTGTTCGCCAACCCGGTCGTAAAGCGTTCGAGCTACTGGGTGCTCAGCACGTCCGCAATTTTCTCCAAGCACTTCGGGCCGTATGGCTGGGGCGAGGTCAGTGCCGATGCTGCTATGTATGCGTATTAATCAATATCTGACAACCATGAATGCAGGTTGTCCCGGATGGCTTCGGTGTGGCCTACATGACCGGTTTCGACGACTACCTCCAGTTCACGATCACGTCGCGCACTGAGATGCCCAACGCTGAGTTTTGCGCGGAGCTTGAGCACGCTGCGAAGGACCTGTACGACCTCCACGCTCAGCGGCCTTCCAGCGAGAAGGCGAGGCTATGACAGTTGCTTTGCACGGGGGGCACCTGCGAGTAGATCTACGAGGACACTCGAGAGTGCATTGTACTAACCATTCTTTACGAATCAATGGGCTTTCGGTGATTTGTCCGCGACGCTTGAGTTGCCTTCTATGCTTGAATATATGTTAGCTACGCGTATCATAACAGATGATGAGTCTCGGATACAAGTGCAGGTTAGGATATATATGCTGTGTAGGTAGGACTGAGAATGGATGCGCGGATAACAAGAGACGGCACGGCAACACAAGATACTACGGGCCATTATCGTATGAAAGGGCGCACGGGTCGCGGGCGAAGCCGAAGAGGAGTGCCCGCAGGCGGCGGGGGATCGGGTACGGGACCGGGGGCGAGGAGGGGGTGGAGCGGGCAAAGCAGGACGGGGGATCAAGTGGTATGCGGTGTGCGTGCGGTCGTCAGCAAGAGGGGGCAGTGGGATAGATGGGGAAGAAAGCAATATACAACAGGTCGTCGCGTCGTCAAAGGCCGTATGCATCCGCAGCTCCGGGTCAGTTCCCGAATATCGAAGCTTGCGCCGTCGCAGTCATTTGCAGCCGCATCACCCGGTCGTCAGAGACCATGAGGATCTCGTCCCGTCCGGCGCCCTGCGGTGGTCGCGCGACGTACGGGTTGGGGTAGGCCGCAGGCGCCCCTGGTGCGCCAAATCCGTTGGAGTGCATGGAGTTCATGGAACTCCGGGACCCGTCGGCCGTCTGGTAGGGGTTGTAGCCATAGCCCTGCTGGTACACGTTGTAGTAGTTGTTCGCGCCGTTCGTCGTCGAGGGTGGCGTGTCCGCGAAGAGACAGCGGAGGTTGTTGCCCTGGATGATTTGCGACATTGCGCCCGTCTCGACGTGGCGGATTTCCACGAAGGTTGGCTCGAACGCGAGAACATATGGATAATGCAAAGCTGCACAATATACGTAAGTTGGAGAACCACGGAAGGGCATTAGTCCGCTCACCAAATCCTGACGGGCTTCCCTCCCAATAGACCATGAACTCCTTGCGGGACCGCCATCCGGCTTTGTCCACATAGAACGCGAATTCTACGATACACATTAGTTTGTGCCGCAACACTTCGCAATAACACCGAGCTCACCGTCGTAGCACAAGAGGAATTCATTCTCTATTCGGTAGATGGCAAGCGGCTTGAGGTTCTCCCTCTTGTGGACGAACTCCAGCGACTGGTCGGCGGGGTCTAGCAGGCCTTGGGTATCCAATGTGTCCAGGTCGACGATCTCGAAGCCGTTCGTGCACCCAATGCAGAGTCTCGTCTTCAGGAAGTGAATCGAGCTCGATTGCACAGGTATGTAGAACTCCTGCACACCGATCGTGAGCATTTCCTCAACCCACACGGAGACAACATCGCTTACCTTGAATACGCGCAGCGTATCATTGCCACCCTGCAGCAACTTGCGGAAAGTGGGCTTTCTTTGCCCACGGACGTTCTGGTCGATGGGCTCCAGCGCCTTGATGGTACTTGATAGCGGACTTGACTTGACTACGCAGACAAGCGTCTTCCCGACACACACGCCAGCCTTGAAGAACGAGATGTGCGATGCTATCCGCTTAGCACGCTTGAGGCCTGACAGGGGATCCATGGGGTCCAAAGCATCGAGAGGGAACGTGATGACTTGACGCTCTGCAACCAGGTGTCAGAGATGTCAAGGATGGAGGGAAGCGTCGATGCGTACCAGACAGGACGATTAACAACTGATAGTCCTCGAGAACATCAACCTGTTCGACATCCTTCAAGGCGAGGACCTTCACCGGCTCCCGGTTCTGCTCCATGAGGTTGGAAAGGTAAATGCCATCGTTTGTACCATAGACAGCTCTCCGCCCTTGGTCTGATTTATAATGTCAGTAGCACAGCAACACATGATCTGAGAGGGACGTACTGAATGGTGCGGCGCAGTTAACCTTATTCACCCCGACGAAGAAGCCTTCGTTTAGTGTGAGAGTCTCGAAGACGTTGCTACGCTCCCGCATGGCATCTTGCTGCTTCTGAATGTTCTCCATCCATTTCCGCTGGCTGACGTAGGTGCTCGCCCAGAGGGTGATCTGGTAGTATTTGCGTCCGAGGTGCACAAAGGTGATTGAGAAGCCACCTTTGGTGTTGTTGACTGGAATGACTGGCGCGTGAGGAGCGTTCCTGAGCAGCTGCTTCTGACGATTGTTCTGGGGCTTCTGGGTGGCGAACTCATCAGGCGCGGATACCAGAAGTAGCTCCAGTGGGATTGGCTGCTCGATGCTTAGTCTTCCATTAATTGTTTAATGCGCAAGGAAGTTACCCACCCGTCGGTAGACCTTGTACTGCTCGACCTTGCTCTTAGGCTTGACCATGAGGAGTGCATGGTCGAACAGGAATACCATAAGCTCCCCGCTATCGCCTTGTGATCCGCCACGCTTCTTGAGTGCGCCCTTGTAGATCATCTCGCGGCCTTCCTCTTTGAGACGAAGGTCCTGGGTCGGATGAGTATCGGCCGACCGCACGTTTTGGCACAAAGAGCTCACCACTTGCTCGCCTGGGCGGAACACTAGTTGCTGGTCGAGCTGGAGGAGGTTGAACCGGTTCTCCGCCTTACCGGTCTCGGAGTTGACAGCCTTCAAAAATTCGCGCACAATCTTGACGGCTTCAGGCAGAGCAGTCTTGTCGGGGTTCTCTGCTGGGGTGTGTTTCAAGACGGCCTCGAGTAGGAGGGGGTACCTAGCCAGACGAGTGGTCGGCTTGGTCAGGTAACCGTTCAGCTCTAGCTTCCGCGATTCTGGTAACCGCTCGGTCTCCTACTCGAACGCATCAGCACACAATCCACACCACAACATCTTGGTGCGAACCGCCACAAACCTCCACGAAACGCGCGAACTCAGGGTTCGTGCTCTTCTCCTTCTCAAACTCATACTTTCCGTAGAGCTGATGTGCACCGTAGGAGACGAAGGGAGAGAAGTGCGGCACAGCCTCGAGAAGCACGTCTCCGATCTGCTCAACCACAGCATACGACTTCTGCCGCTTGTTGAGCGCATCCCGGAGGCGAGTGTTGACGGCGATGATATCGTTGATATTCCAAAACACCTGAGTGATGAAGTCCTCGCGTCGAGCTTCGGGGATGATATCCTGTTCCCTGAGCGGCTTGATCCAGCACTGATCACAGAGATTTAGCGGGAATATAACAAGAGCTTCAAGGCACCTACATCTCTGAGGTACTCCATATCGCGCACGAAGTCGCGCTCAGTGTACATGACCTCGTTGATCGCCTCTTGGCGCTTCTTCTCCAGATCGGACACGCTAGAGACGACCTCTGCAGGTACAGTGTGGATCCATAATGTTCCGGGTTCCTATGAAGCCCAGTTTGGTATCTGCGCAGTGCCGTAGATATGGAAACCTTGCATACCACAAGTTCGCCCAAGCTTTCGCGGCTAATCTGCTTCTTGAGTTCGCGCTGGGGCTTCATGTTCAGTCGTGCTTGCTGCTCCAGCCGCCTAGGACAGGCAATGGAGTAACACAGCTGGTCGCGGGTGCATGTTGGCGAGTAGCAGTCCGTCAGAAGAGTGAACACGCCCGTTGGCAGTGGCACGTCGTCGGATGTCACGGATCCGGCGCGTGGCCGCGTAACTGGTGAAGAAGCCCCGGGTACCGAGCCCGTCGGGGAGTCGGGGCGCGAGCCTTCCTTCTTGTCCGAGTCATCCTGCTCTTCTGCAGTTGGCGACGGGCTCTCTTTGGCGTCAACGTCTCCGCCCCCAGTGCCATTGAGGAGCGGCTGTCCGAGAGCCTTGATGAGCTCCTCGTGCTCGTGCGGGACGTCTAGCTCGCCGCTGACGAACGGGCTTGGCAGCTTCGTGCGGAACTGATACAGGTCGTGCGAGCTGTCCCGCAGGCGGTGATCGTACGTGACCGCATGGAAGAACTTCTGCGCGTCCAGCGCGCGGCCGAGGAGCAACGCGAGGTTGCGGTCCGTGGTCTTGATGATGTACGCGATCGTGTCGACGGCCTCGCGCCCATCGAATGCATCCTTATACGTCAGCCCATCCTTGACCCGGTCTCCGAGCTGTATTCGCGCTTTGAACGCCTCCGCCACGCGCGATAGTAGTGCAGGATACACCACGGGCGTCTTCCGTGAGCGCGCCGCCGGAGAGTCGCGTCCGGCCGGTGCAGGTGGGACGGGCGGCCTGCCTATGCGACCGCCTTCGAGAGCAGCTCGGTATTGAGGGGACATTGCAGCTGACATGGAGCGTGAACGATCGTTTATACTGCGATTTCGATGGAAGGCTGGACCAGGCAATGTCCTGGCGGATTCGGAAGAGCGACGGCCGGTGGGTCCTGAATGGGGAGGGCTGACAGATTTGACCGAGTGCACAGGTTCCTCGACAAGGGTGGATGATGCGGGTGAGATACTAGCACCGGTGGCGGCGGCGCTTGCCATGGCGGTATCAAGTTGGAGAGGGTAGGGGCGAGACGAGGACGGGGGGAAATGGGTGTGGTCGGACCCGCCAGCGATATTGGAAGTAACAGAGAGGCGAGATCGGACACTGTTGGGGGTCGAGTGGCGTTGTGGTTTGCTATACGCCAGTTCACTCGAGTCCTCCTCCGTGCCGGGGTCGCTCGGAGGGGTGCTGCCATCGCCATTGGAGCTGAAATCGATGCCCAGATCTCCGCTGCCCGCGTCGATATTCAGCCCTATCCTCGGCAGGTCTGGTGGCACGCTTTGTGTGGTTTGTGTGCTCAATGGGCGTGGGCCCCGGGGCCCATTGAGTTGCGCAGTGGTGGGGGATGGGGGGACGGGTCGATCAAGGGTGAGATTGCCCTGCGTCCTGCTCGCTTGCTGCCCGAGAGGGCTGTTCATGTACACCTGGGCCTGGTACGCCTGCGCGGGAGTGAGGCCTGCCCGCGTCAACTCCTCGAGCGCAGCGTCTGGAGGTTCCTCCGGGAGTGGGGCAATCACCCCGGGTGAGTGGCCGACAGAGCGGGCACGGCTTACTATAGATGGAGGTGCTAGTGACCTCGCGTACCCGTGTGGCTGCTGCGGAAGGTATTGGGACGAATACGCCTGCGGGGGACCGAGGGCAGCCTGTTGGGCGTTGGCGGGGTAGAGGGACTGGCTGAACGTGGGGGACGGGCCCGGCTGCTGCAGGGGCTGGTACTGCGTGGGGGGAGGTCTGAAAGAGGACGTCGATGTTCTGCGGTCGAGCTGGGAGCTATACTGGGGATAATAAGGATACGCCTGGCCCGCCTGTGGGGGTGGCTGGTAGGGCTGGGGGGAGGGGGTGAACTGGCCAGGGCCTGGAGGATGCTGTTGGTGGTGATGGGTCGCACTCGGCCGGCCAAAGATGGATTCGTATGCAGCGTTGCGCTTGTCCGGTTTTCGGGGGCCCATTGGCCTGTCCATGGCGGCCAGAGATGCAGAGGTCGGGGGCGGGGGCGGGGACGATGTCGAGGCGACGAGCAAGTAGGACAATCCCGTTAGCGCCGGCGCGAGACCTGCGCGCGGCAACTCACTCGGCGCACTCCCTCTCCTCCCTCTTCCGGTCCCGGGAACATGCACAACACGCTGCTGACGTCGGTGGCAGCTCCATACACCAAAACGTTTAGCCCATCTATTCCCCGCACGCGCAGTTCCCCCACGAAACGGCCCTGTACATCCGTCCTCATAATATCCATGGTATACCGGCCGCTATTACAAGTGTCGAGAGGATATGCGAACAAATAAGATATACACCGTCCGTGCCGCGGCACACTCCCCGCCGCGTCAGAAGCGCAGGAACCTGTGTTTCTTCTTCTCTTTCGTCTCCTTCTCTCCGTAGCTCGCGGTCGTCGTCGTGGATGTCTGCGACCCCGAGAAAGAGGGTACGGGTGACGGCCGCAGGAAGCTTCGCTTCTCCTGTGGCTGCGGAGATGACACAGGCGCCGCCCGTTGCGGCGGCGGCGCGTCGCGCGTGAAGAACTTCTGGTCGTATATCTCCTGTGGTGAGCGCGCGGGTGCCGCCGTCTCGCCCAGACCGTTGGGCAGCGCCCTCGAACCAACACCGCCGATTTCCAAAACCTTGAGGTCGTCAACGAATTGCTGCGGTGTCACCGGATGCGTTGAGCCTATACGGCAACGCGTCATATTAGGATCGGTCCGGTGTCTAGATGCTAGAGGACGCACCGATGATGACTTCCTTGTTCAGGGACTTGGAGAGGGCGTACGCCTCGCGCATCTCGGAATACGTCATTCCACCAGCGACGAACACAATCAGCCTCTGACGGTTGTCGTTCTGCGTGTTGCCGCCGCGTGCAGCCTTGTGCCAGCTGGGCTTCTGACTGCGCAAAGACACTGCAGGCTGGATCGCAGGGCTCGAGCGCAGGCTGCTGCTCGGTGTAGGTGCGGCCGCCGGGGAGTCCTTCACGTACGGGAACAGCGTCGGGTCGAGTCTGCTAGACACATGCTCCTGCGCGATCGTCAGTCCCTGGGCGCAGAGAAACACAGCCTGTCGTCATACCTCCAGCACGGTACGCAGCACGGGTTTGTACCGTGAGAGCTCGTATTCCTCTTCGTTACTAGGCTTTTGCCTGATCTTCTTCTTTGTGTCCTTATCGCCCGATTGCTGATGCAGAATCAGTATGAGCGAGAGGGCACCACCTGTACGGTGCGGACACATACCCTGCTGATCCGTACGCCTAGATACACGAGCGCATTCACCGCGTCTTGCTCGGCCATCGACAGGCGGGCATGCTGGTACAGCCGCCGACGATCCTCGTCTGGCACACCATCGCGGTGTTGAATATACAGCGCAATGATGCGGACCTTGTTCATGTTTCTGCCGCGCGGTAGTCACGAGCGCGAGCGGTCATCACAAACAGAAGGTGGTCGTCTCTACGTCAGCGCACATGTCTACAGGGTCCGACGACAACTATATGACGCACATTACATCGCGGCTGTCCAGCAATGGGACCATTTCTTCAACGAGCGTCTTCGGTGCCTTGCCCTCCGCGGTAACGCCCGTGGCGCAATTCTACGAAGAGTCGCCTTGTCAGGGCCCGGAGCTTCAGTCAATACGTCAGTTTCAACGGCGTACCTGTTCTACAGTCGCCAATGCCGGCAGCTTGTCGCGCTCGAAGATAGCCATACACTCCTGGGCCATGTTCAAATGCAACGAGAACTGGAAAATGCCGAACCAGGTCAATGGCAACGCCTCAACAGCGGAGCGCCGGACTGACCTTCTCCCGCTGCTCTTGGTATTGTGGCAGGTTAGCCAGCATGTCTTTCATGTCGTTCAAGTTCACCGCCCCCTCTCTACAGATGAATGCAATTAAGCATGGGACCAACGTGACAGCTTTGACAGATTGAACGTACCCCTTGAAGCCCGCGTTGTCCTGCAGGAACTGATTGAAGTCTGCCATGAGCTTGTCTATCGCCTCACGCATGTGCATATGCCGCAGGTCCGTCCACACAGAATCTAGGTCCGAGAGCGTCGCGACCTTGTCCTCGTACGCGCCGACTGCCGTTTGGAACTTGTATCTGTAAGTTGTCCCATCTTCAATCGGCAGCAGGTCGTTCGCCATCGCCTGGTACGTGAATTCGTGCAGCAGCGGTGCCGTCGCGTCCATCGAGCGGTCCGTGATAATAAGCGTCCCTCGTGGCCGCGGCGGGTCCGACGCTTTAGGGAAGTCCGGGTTCGCTTTCTTGTACTCGTCCAGGTTCTGCTGCACGAAGAATGCGAGCACCTTCGCGACATAGTCGCCCTCTACGCTTTCGAATGCCCGCGCGTCCCCTCCACGCGCGAGGTTCGTCCGCCATCGGCTACTCTGCTCGGTCGGGGGTGGTGGTCGGGTGCTCGCGTGGGGTTTGAGGGGACCAAGTGGCGCGTGGTGGTTAGGCGAGTAGTACCTAATGAAAGGGTACTCGTTCAACGTTAGGCAAACGTTTGAGATCTGCAAAGGAGTAACCACAGTCAACATTAAACCAGGGCAGACGAGTAAACATGGACAGACCATCTTGCTCATGAATCGCAGCTCCTCGTCCAGCCGGTCACGCATAGGCTTGAAAGACGTATCGCTCCTCGGTGGGCTGAACATGTTAAAGAACGATCCGGGGGTGCGCAACGTAAACGTCTGCGCCTCGATTGCTGCGTACCGTCGCGCTCAGCCTTGCGCGCAGCACACGCTATACAAGCAACACATACCCCAGAAGTTGATATACAGTTCCTGCAACGCCTTCAAGTACGGCTCGGCGGGCGAGGAGGTGAGGCGCTCAAACAGCTGCTCGGCCAGCCCTGCCCATGTCACCACCGTCAGACTACATGTCACCCGTCAGTGTTTCCCGGGGACACCGACCGCAACCGCGGGAAAGGTCGCACAACCATCCGCCTCATCCCCAATGGAGACGTCCTGAGGCCTTTGGCATACGGTGAACACGGCTCGTCGCCGACCGGTGCCCCCAGGCGCAAGGAGATGGACGCACCGTCAATGAAGAACAGGTGCGCGCCGGCATATTGCTGATTCCCGTTAGAGAAGTCACGGATGACGCGGTCCACGTTCTGTGAGGTCGACATGAGGAGGTACATCGCCTCGAACTGGGGCTGCGGCTCGCGGTGGGAGGTGATAGATTCGATGACTGTAGGCATGAGCACCAAAGCAGGTGCAGGGGTCCGAGGAGGAGCATGGTAGATTGATTGCGAGGAGAGCAGTCGTGTTCAGCATACACGCGTACTTCCAAAGAGTATGGAGACACATACGCGTGACGTTCTCCTCCAAAATATCGAACTGCTTCAGCACAGAGCCGAGGAGGCGCTGTGAGTGCTCGTCCACCACAAGAATCTTCCATCTCCCGGGCGGGTTCACGGAGCGGATCGCCTCCAGAAACTCTGTAACAAAAATTGCAGGACAGTGTCGCGAATGTATGTGTTATACCGGGGATAGACGGCGCAGTGAGTCGTCGAGATCTGCACAAGCATGCGGGGAGCGCGACGCACTGGCTCTGACGGTCGTTATCAGCGACGACATCGCTCTTGGGTGGCAGGCAGCGGGGCAGACAAGCTAGAGGTAGACAAGAACAGTTCAAGACCAGCTCGATGCGAGAGGACAGGGCAGAGGGAGGACGTTGCAGCGGCGGAGAGTGGAGAGCCAGGGAGAGATGGGGTCGCGCGGTGCTGTACACCACCGACCTCAGGACGCCATCCTGGTGGCGGTGCACCCCCATCCGGCGATCTGCGCACTCGATTACGTTCCAGCCAAACCCGGCGCAGCTTCCAACCTTCGACGCGCAATCTAGCTCTCACCTCCTCCCACCCGCATACATGATTCTGACGGACGAAGTATCGTTTTCGATTGTTATCAGAGCGATACACCACTCGCAGCAATATTGTTGACATTACTGCGAGCGACGAGTCGACGATGCGGGGAGAACGCGGGTACACACGTCTAGGCCCGCGTACTATCCGCTCGCGGTGCGGGCTGCTACATGCTTACCGCGTCACACGAGGCGTCGCCGCCACATTGGGGAGCGGAAGCGAGAGTCGATGGGGACCTACCATAGTACTGATCTGATAACAGCTATCACGCAGTTACTGGCCGGGTCAAATGTAATTTGTACGGGGAAGCATACGGGTATGTGGATCAGTTCATTCGTCTAATAGCATGCATGCACGAGTCCAAACAATAAGATTGCTGTACTGCTAATTTTATAAGAAAAAATCCGCCAAACAAGTCCGTGTCGTAGGCAGCATCGCACCCCCTCACAACAAGCTCGCGAGGAGCACCGCACCGACGCCGACGAGCGCGGACACGGACACGGCAGTGCGCGGCGCGGCGCCCGATGAACCAGACGAGCCGGTCGCGGCGGCGCTCGACGAGTTCGTGCCAGACGCGGTGACGTTTACGGACGACACGTTCGTCGTCGCAGTCTCCGCGTAGAGGTCGCCGGCGTTGAGGCTCAGGCACTGGCCGATCGACTCAAGCTAACGAACCTCGTTAGACATTGACGGTCACAATCGGCGGAGGAAAAAAGGAAGACGTACGTTGAAGGCGGGCTTGTGGTTAAGCGCAGCGTCGAGCGTGTAGCCAACAGCGAGGTCCACGGTGATCTCGAAGAGATCGTGCTCGAGCACGATGAACCCGGTGTCCATGAGCGTCGCGTTGCCGAGGAGGCCCTGGAAGATGTTGAACTGCTCCGGCGCCGTGACCGAGCCGGCGGGGACGTGCCAGTCTGCATTTCAGGCCCCGTTAGCTCGTTCGTACACTCCAAATCCACCACGGGGACGCACCGTTGGTGTCGAAGGGACCGCCGGGGCCGGTGGTCCAGATGATCGGACGCATGCCCATGGCGTTGGAGATCGCACGCACACGGTTGTCGATGTCGCCGAATGGCGCACGCATGAAGGTGGGGGTGACACCCAGCACCGTCTGGATCGCATGCCGCGTCCATCCGAGCTCAGCGACAATCTGCTCGTTCGTCATCGCGGTGAGAGGCTGCGCGACACGTCAAGGTCAGCATTGTGATAACCGCGGATATGTGTACATACGTGGTGCGACCAGGTGTGCACGGCGATCTCGTGGCCAGCCATGTACTCCGCAATGAGGATGTCCGGGTACGAGATCACACGCGAGCCCACGACGAAGAATGTCGCGGAGATGTCCTTGTCGTCGAGGTACTCCAAGAGTTTCCTGTTTTACGTGTCAGCGCATATCCTCACTGCACCTGGACGCGATTCAGACTTACGGCGCTGCAAAATGCATCAGTGTTTACTCTACTGCGGGTCGACATGGCGTTTACTCACTGTAGGGAGCCGGGCCGTCATCGAAACTGACACCCCACGTCATCTTGTCGGGGCACGAGACGATGTCGTTTCCAGATGTGTACCCGCCGCACGTCCACCAGCCGCGCTCCTGCGCCTGAGCAGCCGCCGCAGCATCGCCCGCGCACGAGCCGTCCTGCGTAGGGGTGATGTCCGGAATATCGTGTCCATCGAGTTCCTTCATCCACTGCTTCACCTGGTCCGTATCTACACGCCATGCGTTCGATGTTAATAAGCCATCCTTGATTCGCAGTTGCGAGCAATCACGCACCGGTAGGGGGGACCTTGTCCAACTCGGGCCAATCAGCCGAGCTGAACGCGACTATCACACGCACACAATTAGCTCATCCATAATGACTTCACGTAAACACCGTCACATCGCAGACGTACACTTCGTCGGCAGCGGCGGTGCGCCAGAAAGGTAGGTCGGGCTCGCGCCCGGGGTATATGTCGTCGTAAGCGTCGGGATGACGCCGCTCGGCATGCCCACGGAGATGCTTTCCAGCGGGGGCACGCTGTACGACCCGGTGCCGACCGCCGACCCGGCCGCCGCGGTCGTGGCCGGTGCACTGGCGGCAGCCGAGGTCGTGCCCGCAGCGGCAGAAGAGACGGTCGCAGCAGATGTCGCGGCGGCCGCAGACGTGGCAGAGGCGGTGGCCGGGGCTGCGCCGCTGGCGGCGGAGGACGCGGCGGCGAGCTGGCGCTTCTGCGCGATATGTGCGTGAGCGTTGGGGCCGTGGGCGTTGACGCCGACGAGCTCAAGAGAGAGCGTGGCTGCTAAAAGAGCGGACAGCGCGGGGAGGGCGATCATGGCTGGGTACTATAGGGACAGTCCAAGGAACGCTAGTGTGTGTGCAGAAAGTCGCAGAGTTGGCGCAACTCGCAATGCGACCTTGAGGAGATATGAGGAGACTAGGAAGGGCGGCGGCGGGTTGCCAGTGGGGATGATGAGCAAGGAGAGGGAGGGAGGGAGAGGAGGCTGGGCGGGGAAGGGAGCGAGCGTGGACGGGTCGGGTGCGCGAGGGCTGTAAAGAATTGCCGCAGAGGGCGATGGCTTGGCGACGACATGTTTCCAGGAGGCCTGGAGCGGGTGTTGATCGGGTCAGTCGGGAAAAGTCGAATGAAGTTGTTTCTCCCGTCGATAATGAACCGACGCTTGTGTCGGCGCGAACTTCAAATTCGTTCGTCCATGTCCGTAGGTGTAAGTACAGTGAACATTCTATGCTACAAGGATGCCAACCTGGGCGGAAGGAGCCAAGAATGAGAATTGGCTGACTTGGCAGGGCGAAGAGCGCTGAACAAGATGAATAAGGTCGATCGGAAGCCTGAAGGAGAGAGCGCCCGCTTGCACCAAGCGAGTGCACAAAAGGGGCCAGGAACGTCGCGGGTGATTGCCGCGGTGCGGCTTGTGCCGCCGCGCACTCGCAAGGTGACTCCATGCACATACGGATCCGCGCAGATCCGTGCTCAGTTGTCTGCTTCACTGGACAGTGGAATGACCTTACTATGTAGAGTCCCTGCTACTCACTGTGCAAGCCTCTGGTTCAGCCATCTCACTGTGCAAGCCTCTGGTTCAGCCATCTCACTGTGCAAGCCTCTGGTTCAGCCATCTCACTGGTGAGTTCTCGCCGTTCAGACGATTAGACGTTATTTGCAACGCAAACAGAACCGAAGAGGTATTGGGCTAGCAGTGAGTAGGTCTGCTCTTGTGCAAAGACGCCCGCTTGCGCGAATTGGGCTCGCTCAGCGCTGGCTATCTGAACCGCATTTGCAGTTCTGAACTGCGTGCAATGATACGGTCTATCGCAGTCAGTTTCAGGCGCCGGCACTAGGAAGGCAGATTGCTTGATATAAGCATGCCGTCCTTCCTATGGCACGTACTCATAGATATCATGGGCGCGCGGTATGTAGCTTGTAATTTACCACTTCTACGCGTCTCGTCGATCGCCGGCGCGTTCTGGAGGTACAAATAGCTCACATGACCGCGATGTACGACGCGTCCGGAAACAGGCGTGAGCGTGGAGAGAAGGCCATGACGTCACCAGCGCGTCGCCGGCCCATATGCAGGGCGTTGCACGCACTCCCGCTCCTTACCTTCCCACTCTCAACCACTCGGAAACGGCGCAAAATGTCTGCAACTTCCGGACCATCGTCTTTGCAGCAATCTGCGAAGGCACATACGGGTTCCCTCGTGGACAAACTCCAGCAGGAGGCACGCGAGTCCGCCTCGCATACCTTCGAGGCCGTCTCCTCACTCGCATGGTTATGGCCTCTTCGCGGTCTCCTATTCTCTATCACTCGTAAGTGCTCTTAGATGCACGCTATATAGGAATATGTGCTGAAGTGTTCATTTGTGATATAGACCCACAGATCATCCTCTCCGTCCGCCATGCACTCCTCAAGTCCATCCTCTCCTCCGCCGTCATCTTCTGCGTACTCGCCTTCTTCACCTACATCCCCCAAATGGCCATCCTCGCAATCTTCACCGGCCCCCTCGCCCCACTCATCGCCCTCATCGTCGTCGGCGCCGAGTCCCTTCTCGTCGTCTCCTTCCTCGCGCGTGCGCTCTTTCTCGAGCCCGCCCTCACCCACGTCTTCGACGCCACGCTCGAGGCCAGCGCACATGGTCAGCTCGTCCGCGAAGGAAAAGCACGCACCGCCGCACAAGCGTCCGTTGCGAAGGGCGTCCAGGGCGCGCTCGTGAAGCCCCTACAGGCGTTCTCCAAGGACGGCATTGTGCGCTACGTGCTCACGCTCCCGCTCAACTTCATCCCGGGCGTTGGCACTGTGTTGTTCTTGCTATACAACGGGTACAACGGCGGCCCCGGCTGGCACACACGCTACTTCCAGCTGAAGAACCTCAGCAAGAGTCAGCGCGCGTCGTTCGTCGAGAACCGCAGAGCGGAATACACGGCGTATGTGCTCCTCCCTTGGTGGCATACGTATGCTTGATACTAACTACGTTTGGGACACAGATTCGGCATGTCGACGCTGCTGTTCAACTTCATCCCCGTCGTGGGCCTGCTCTTCAGCTTTACAAACACCGTCGGCGCTGCGCTTTGGGCAGCACAGCTCGAGGCGCAAGCGAACATCATCGACAACCCCGTCGGCGGTTCGACGCAAGGCCGCAAAAAGGGCGAGTGAAGCTTCCGATTCACGAATACGTTACGAATGCACACACGCGTTTTGCTTGGACGGTGACCCCGTACGCCTCTCATGACATATGTACAATATCCGCATGCTACAGTAGCTTACTGGCGACCCTTCGGTTCGGTAGTACTATTACAGCCTTGTGCTGGTTACCGACCCAATATCATACACGATAGATTTTGATCTCATTCAAACGGAGGGCGATTGCACCAAAGAGGCGGCACTCCCTCGCCGTCCAGCTTGGCTTTATCTTGTGCCCGTCGTATCGGACGGGCTTAGTGAGGATATGCCCGCTCCGTCGACCGGATATGCGCGCGGAGACAAGAAGGACAAGTCCGGTGCGAGCCCCAACGACGCGACACGTCGGAAGCTTGGCCGCGGACGTCGGCCATGCATATTGCATGCTTCAAGTCGCGCTAGCAGTGTAAGCATCGCGAGGACGGCTTGCACTGGCCGTTCGGGCTGCCAACGCTCCGACGCCGCGCCCATGCTGTATACCATTCATCCATGTTCCAAGTATATGCCATTTCAACGTACGTGATCGGGTCATACCTGAGAATGAGTGGCTGCTCCGAAGACGTCTTGCAGTGATAGACTCGGACTGCGGAGAGCCCGTCTCGGAGTGACGGTGTAGTACCTAGAACGTAGTATCAGTTTCGGGTAGGCTATGTTTGCACTTGTGTAACGCTGTGAGTGCCAGGATGACAGAAAGTGAACATCACCTCACGGCGATACACCGCCGACCGCTAGTAGTGTGGCATGCCGCGGGATCCCAAATGGTGGCCCACACGGGCACCCCAAGATCGATGCGAGCGAAGGTCGTGTAACCGCTCACGGGCGTTATCCAAATAGTCATAACCAAATGCGCATCACTAGTGGGAACGTGAATGGGGAGGTCGAGGGTGAATGCGGCGCAGAAACCACATGTATACTAGCGAATACTACCGAGTAGTCTATTAGACCGGGGACACAGACGGGAAAGCAGCAGCGAGGACTCAGGGGGCATGAATGGGGCCGGAAGCAAGAGAGCGTGTCAAATGTCAGATCGAAGCCATATGTGCGTAGGATGCGCGGAGCGCAGAATCGGGAGGGAAGCGAAATGTTACAACACATGTTCTTACCCCTAGCACAGGCCGTAGACCGTGTTCTCAAGGAATCTGGAGTCTCTGAGCAGATCTTGTATAACCGAGCAAAGGTGCGCTGAACTCTACGAACTGGTCATACTTCATCTAACACACGCCTCCTCCAGGGACTCCTCCTGATTGGTGCTATCTTCAAGCAGACCGTCCCCGACGAGACTGACGAGGAGCGACGTGAACTCGAGAGGTGCGTATCAGTCAGACTTTGTCTGTTGCCGTAGTCGTTGCTTATGCGCGCTATACTAGAATGGTCGCGGAGGCCGCGTCGGGCAAGTCTAAGCACCACCAGCTCCGCGCCGAGAAGCGTGCGAAGAAGCACGAATCCGCCGCGACCCCCACAACCAGCACGAGCGCCCCAGAGAAGCCCGCCCCCGACGCCGCGAAGGCGGAGAAGGCGCCGCCTGCGTCCTCCGCATGAGCCGCAGCCCCAACGTAACTGAAAGGCGTCTCATCGCCGTATCATACACATACACACACTTTCAATGCTCACAGCACACACCTCCCGGAGAACTTGTGAGACTTCAAAGCGGGTCCCTCGCCAAGAGGCAAGCATGATCTGTACGACAGGTTAATTAGCTGTCAGAAGAGAAGGCGGCATGTCCTACCTTGCCCGTGACGTCCTCCTCCAATGCCCGGAGCTCCTCCTCACCGAGCTCACCCTTGGCCTGGAGCTTCTCCATTTCCTGTTGCAAACATCTTTCAGTACTCAAACTAACATACTAAACGACCAGAATATTCACCGCTATTGTCTGTTGTACGCCAATACTAAGAGGCTGTCAGTATAGTGTCACATCCTGAAGTGGATCGACATACGCGCTCCCAATAACACCCCAAGCGTCCTTCGCCATTGCACCCTTCTCCCTTAGCCGCGAGAAGAAACCAGGACTGTGAGAGGTCAGCCGGCGTAATCTATGATAGATACTCTCGACTCACATGCCGAGGAACTTCTTCGATTTCAAGAACGACGTCGCCTTCGTCATGTAGATGTTCCCGATCGTATGCAGCAGCTCGACACCAAAGCTCTCCAGCTTCAGGTCGTCCGCCTCCCTGCGCATTCGCTCCTCGAACGCGAGCGTCTCCGCATCGTCCTTGTGGCCCGGGTGCTTCGCCTCGACGAACGGACGCAGCCGGTCAACGAGCTTCTTCGCGAGCGTCTCGATCCGCTCCTCCATGTTCTTCCGGCGCTCCTCCTCGAGCTCCTGCAGCTTCTTCCGCTGCTCGGGCGAGATCTTCGCGCGCTTCTTGCCCTGCGCCTCGCGTTCCTTCTCCGCCTTGTGCAGCTCCTTGTCCTTTAGGTTCGTCGATGACGAGGACGCTGGGCTCCTGGCAGCTGCTGTGAGCGGCGTCTCTGTTGCCGGGGTGGCTGTGGCAGGGGTAGCGGGCGCCGGGGACGCTGCGCGTGCGGGTGAAGGCGAGCGTACGGGGGTAGCTACCAACGACGTGCTAGATTGGGGTGCCGGGGCCGGGGTGGTGGACGAGGCTGCGGCCTCGGGTTGCGGAGAAAGAGGGGATGGCGAGACGGGTGCGCCTGCGGGCGAGGCGGGGGAAACGCCGCCGTTCATCTCGCGCTCCATCTCGGTCTTCTCCTCTTCGGTCATCATGGTCGTCGCGACCGAGGTCATTTCTTTCATGAGGGAAATCTCGCCGATCTGCGCCCGCCTTGTCAGCGGTCGCCCCGAAATGTGTGCAATGAACGCTCACATAGTCCTTGAACCGCTCTCCTCCGAAGACGTTCGCGAAGAAGCCTGCGGCATCCTCCATACCGACACCGCCCTCCTTGTCCACCATCTTGGCGCCATTCTTGTCGTATACTACGCGCAGGTTCTGAAAGGGTCGCTTGAGTTACGCGACCCTGACCGAGTTAGAAGCCAGGACTTACCGGATCTGAGAGGATCTGGTATGCTTTGCTGCACGACCCTCTTGTTACGAACTGGTTCAAACGGCCGGGAACGCAGCAAGACTAACCTGATGTCCTTGAACTTCTCTTCAGCATCGGGTGAGGGGTTCTTGTCGGGATGGTACTACATCCGTGCAAAGTTGCAGATGTTCGAAGGTGGGCCGAAGCACCGCGCACAGGGTAGAATTGAGACATGGGTGAACCGCACAGGCATCAGCCAAGTGCGCACGTACCTTGATCGCCTGCTTCCGGTACGCCTTTTTCAGGTCCGTGTCGTTCACGTCCGTCGGGACACCGAGCTAGAGCAACGAAAGCAGTCTTCCGGATGAGCCACTCACGTCCTCTCGCATCCAAAGCAACACCGCCAGCGTACCAAGTCGTAGTATTCCGTCTCAACCGGTGCCATCCTGCCTATCACTCGTCTAGTGAACGCGGCAGTAGCAGTCTGCGATCGAAGCTAAGTCTCCTGGGGTCGTCGTAGCGCGTGTCGTGAGGTCAAGTGTCCGAGACGTTCGAGAGCAGCGGTGTCGTAAAGAAGCAGGCAGAAACGACGTTACGGGCGGACGAGAGGACGAGAGAAAGAACGCAAAAGCGGCAACGGCTGATCGCCACTCGCGAGGCCAACTTCTCGGCCGGCCGCAGAGCGCCTGCGCCATGACATACCGCGGCGTCGTGCATCGCTTTACTGCGGCTCAGAACGCCGGTCGGACAAAGACGTCGTGCACTCGGTCCGTGCTTCAGCGGATAGGGGGATAGTTGTGGTATGACATTGACTTCTTTGGGTATGTATGTGCTGCTATGCGCACACGACGGCCGGCCTCTAAAGCTAGGGATACGTAGCGTACTTGTTGTGATTTGTGGGTGCGTAAGGGAACAAGTCTAGCTACAGAATGATGCGGTGCGATGCAGGGGAATGGTGATGATATACTGTGTGCAGATAGTGCGTACAACCCAATTGTAAATATGTCGATAGATAGACCGCGGATGCACCGTTCTCAGACGGGCGTACAGTATGTATGGGGACCGGGATCGTGAGAATGGCTGGAGTTGAAGCAAGCCGGTAACCAAAAGGAGAAATGGGAGCAGATAGAGAAGAGGGCTCTCAGAGCCTACGCTGACCCTGGGGGTACGTCGTGCGGTCCTGGTCCGGTCGAGAATCGCACCATCTTGCGCGGCGTCAGCTCGCTGGTGACGGAGTCGTTGTCCGAGTTCTGCGTCATCACGGACGGGCTGTCCGACCGCACGCTCGACGCGAGCGTCCCTTTCCTGGACGGAAGCAGCCGCAACATCTCCATCCTGAGCTTTCCGGGGAAGGAAGTCGCGCTCGCACTCTGGACAGAGCGGGGCGTGGACGGCGCGTTTGACGTCAATGTCGTCATCGTCGAGATAGACGCGTCCGAGGCGGATGTCGCGAGCAGGGAGCTCTCCGCAGTACTTGCCGTACTCGACTTCTTCAATGACGAACGCGCAGGGGGAGGGGGGAGCACGACAGCTGACATGGAGGCGCGTCGCGTGTGCGCGTTGGGTCGCGTGAGGAGATGGCTGTGTGATGATGCGCGGGGGGAGTCTCCACTTCGGCTGCTGGGAGGGTGGAATGCCTGTGCAGAGCGATGGGGGAGGGCATGGGGTGTGCGGGATATATGGAGGCCCATGGCAATTTGCTCTATCGTCGGGCGAGTATCGGGTCTATCGTGGAAGTTGTATGGGGAGGGCGTCGGCGCGCAGCTCTCTGCTGGTGTTGAGTACGTTACACCCTCCTAAAATAAATCCATACATGTGAGCATGGAAAGCGCGCCCAAAACGCAGCGCTACGCACTGGCTGTCCCCGATCTCGCCTCTTTGGTGAGCTGTAAGACATTCGACGCATTGTGTGCATGATTTTCACGGCGGTGGTCCGCGTATTGGAGGAGCCCGATGCCGCATCCTGTGGTGGTTGATTCCTAGCGTCCCAGGAGCCTACAGGGGCACCGTTAACGACAGGCTTCGATATTAGGCCCGGCTAACGTACCTGGTTCGTGAGCTTCGACGATTGTTGGAACAGGCCTGGGTTGTCGGCGACGGTGAGGAAATATCGAGGACATCCCTGCGAGAAGAGGCTACTCGCGTCGCAGAGGACGTGGGGGGAGTGCGGGGGGACGTGGAAGATGGAGGAAGGAGCGAGAGGAGCGCAGAGCGGTCGGCCGGGGGAAGGCGTCACGCGAGGGCAGGCACCAGCTTGCAGGTGAATTTCCGGAATATCCACGCCACGTGGCAAAAGTGCGTGTCCCGATTTGGCAGCCCTTCAAGTATCTTTGGGGCGCTTCCGTTCGCTGATCCTGACTCTTTTGAAGGCCCCAGGGACGTCGCTAGCCCCCGTGTTTACATGTCTACAATCCTAAGCATACTTTGCACGATAAAGCGAGACAATACTCATCCAAGCCCCTGTATATGCGTCGGCCGGCCTGTTCCCAGCTTGTGGCTAACTTAAGCGTATCCCGCCATCGGACCGGCGGTGATGACATGATGCACATGACATCTGACGAATAACCTCAGCGCCCGCTGCCATGAGCGCTGGCGCTGATGAATATTGCCTCACCAAGCACAGCTCGGTCGATCGTTACTTGTCCACTTACCTCCACCACACATACCTACCTACTTGTACATCTCACGCCCTTCTTGTACGCATGGACTCCACCAGCGAATTAACTATCACAATCTCCCACCGAGGAACTACGCACCCACTCTCACTCCTCCCGGATTCGACTCTCGCGTACCTGCAGGCTCGGCTAGAAGAGCTGACGTCAGTGCCGCCGGACAACCAGAAGCTGCTCTACAAGGGCAAGAAGTCTGTATCTCACGATGCCACTGTCATCGATGCCGGCCTCAAGGATGGTCTAAAGGTTCAGCTGATCGGGCCTACAGCTGAAGAGCTGGGTGGACTGCAGGCCACCGAGAGCGAACACCAGCGGAAGGAGCGTGTACTCCGAGAACGAGCACAGAAAGTTCATGCAAAGGTATAATGACCTGAGTACATACAGCTATAGGGTGTGGATGCTCATGCAAAATGCCGTTTGTAGGTCCGGTCCACAGGCAGAGGGCCATCTTCCTCCGATGCCAGTTATACCTTCCATCGCATCGAGCCACTACCTCACCTACCCAACCCGGCATCTGCGCGCGATTTGCTCACTCGCCTTGCTAATGACCCCGCTATCCGACATGTCATGCGCAAACACCAATTCGCCGTCGGCGTTCTTACCGAGCTCGCGCCGCACGAGCAACCGCACCTCCTCGGGCTGAACGTCAACGCCGGCCAAGCAATCAAGCTACGCCTCCGAACGGACAGGTACGACGGCTTCCGGATATACAAGGAGGTCCGGCGCGTGCTCTGCCACGAGCTCACGCATAATGTATGGGGCGACCACGATAATAATGTGAGTACTATGACTTCTTTTAGTAAATAATTCATAGACTCTGCGTGTTGACAGATGCATTTTCTCAGTTCAAAGAGCTCAATTCGACTCTCAACCGAGAGGTCGCGGAATTTGAGCGGGCTGAGGCCGCGGGCACGCACCATCTCGCAGGCGATGGCTTCGAGCCGACGTACTCTGCTCTTGAGACCGAGGCACAGGAGTATGTCCTTGGTGGCGGAGGATCTAGCACAAGCAGCGCGCTCGATTCTCCGGAGGAACGCAGGAGGAAGGTCCTCGCTGCGACGATGCGGCGACTGCAGAGGGAAGAAGAGGAGCTTGAAGACAGATGCGGGACTGCTACAGGCCACGAGAATTGACTCATTGGTGTGTGTTGTGTGTGGGTAAACATGGCAGTACGGCGACTGATATGTGGATGTCACTGCACAGGAGTTTGCATTTTGTGCCCAGCTTGAACATGTACAGCGGCGTATCTAAGATCCTCATATCGATCGGTGTAGAACATCATCATTGCTGAATCGCATCGTCAACAGATGATACACCCCACCCAAAAGGTGATGTCCTGGAGAAAAGTTCGCTGTCCCACGGTACTAGCAGGCCGAAGCCACCCCGTGTTCGCTCACCATGTCGGTCCTCGAGCTCATATCATCAGTTTCTCCCGTACATTCGTTACTCTGTCAGATTCAAAACTGCGCCAGTGGAATGCAGGAGTTATAACTGCCGCCACGACCGACCGTTGAGCCGGTGACTTCGCAAAGGTATTGTAACCGCCAGTCACGTCATATCTATGCCGTTGCTACCATAATCAAGGCCGCCTGGCGAAATGGCATCGCGTCTGACTACGAATCAGGAGATTGCAGGTTCGACCCCTGCGGTGGTCATTTTGCTCCTTTTACCTCCCCTTCTATCAGCATATGTTTATGTACCATTGATACAGGTTTTTCGCGCTGAGTCTCAGGTTCATCGCCATAATACACCCCATAATCCGCATCAGAAAAGGTTCCCAGTGAGAAATGCAGCAACTAGTCGCAGTACGACGATGTAGCCTGTATATGAGAGAGAACAGGGCCAGGGCTTGCGATCGTGAGACGCTCCGTCGGTGTCCTTCAGTAAAACCTTGAAAATGCACCGTTGAACAATGCATACTTCCTTGCAACGAGCCTCACGAGCCTAGGAAAAACGTGAGTCGGCCCAGGATCGAACTGAGGACCTTCTGTGTGTTAGACAGATGCGATAACCAACTACGCCACCGACCCGTTGAAGACCTGGGATTCCATGCAACTATAACGCTATCGGGACTATCCCACACCTCCGAATCTCACTTCGCTCGCTGTTGAGCGTTACACGAACTCGACTCACAACTCGACCACGACGTCCATACCTTTCAAGGTTTGACATTTCTAATGTTTATTGTTTATATGGGCGGATTATTGCATATGTGACGATATGACGACTGCCTTCCTCAAGACGCTATCCTCGACGTGACCTTGGGCTTGCGAAAACACTGGAATAGCACATCGGAGACTTACTATCATCTGTGTTTTATAAGATGTATCAGAAACTGAGGAGCCTAAAAGCTAGCTGACGGCCACTTGTAGCGCGGCATGTCTAACGTGCGGGGGCTGAAGCTATTCTGACATGTTGTCAGCCTCTTCGAGCAGGGCCGTACACTGCGGCTAACTTGGGGCTTACCGGCGCTGGGGCCAGCTTACTATCTGACCATCTAACGGTTGATCTGTAGAACTTGGACTGTCGCACGATCTCTGGCGACACTATGGCTCCGATGTCTAGGTGCTCACGAACTCTGCTTTTCTCTTTGATTCTTTCTAGCATCAAGTCTGCCTTCTCTGATGACGGAATTGGTCTGCCATGCTCTGCCGACAACGACCACCTGGACCCCGCGAGCCACAAGTTCCTCAGCGATTGCGGCGAAACGACTTTCTGCTCCGCGGCCACGAATGGAACCTGCCAACCCCGCCAGTGCCGCCGTGACGAATTCCCCTTCGGTTTCACGAACTTCACGGCGTTGCCGGCGCTGTGCCAGAACGGGACTTACTGCCCCGACGAAGGGAGCGGTTGCAAGCCTTTACTAGCGGAAGGGAACGCTTGTCAGCTGGATCGCGACGATCAGTGTGCTCCCCCTCCGAACTGGATAGACGTCGCAAGCAACCAGAATTTCAACGGCTCGCTCTGCCTGCAGTCTACTTGCACGTACGTACACTATATGAAATCTGCTTTCATAATTCCGTATACTGACGATTTTGTACACGGCAGGTATGCCAATATGACGCTAGGGCAACCTTGCATTCTCGATGATGTTACGTATATCGACATGGGACCCAATGGCGAGCAGTTCAGCAACACCGTGACGCGACACAACTGCCAGACACCACAGTTTTACTGCGATGCCAGCGTGAAGGCATGTGTACCGACGAAGATCTTGGGAACATCTTGCATCACCGATCAGGAGTGTCAATCGGTGAGGTTCCCAATAATGACCGTTCAAGGATTATTTGCTCATATGATGTGCATCTCAGTTCAACTGCGCTCCAAACGGTACATGTGCCGATCCTCCGGAAACGCCAGCACGAGTTGAAGTTTGGCAGATCGTTCTGACTGCTTTGAGCGTCGTCATTGGTATGTGGCTTCTGCAGACGTCTTCAACGGTTGAGCCAACTGCTTTCATAGCCATGGTCGCGACCGTGGTCATGCTCACCCTGGTACACAAACGGCTTCGACTGCAGCGCTATCGCGAGATACGAGAATACTACGAAGAGCAGATGAAGTGCGTGATCCTAAATCTCTGTTCTCTCTGCCCGATGATGCTTACCATGAACAGCCTGCGCAAATCGCTAGCTGCACTACATGCGGCGGCCGCTGATCGTTACACCGACGAGAAGCATCGGCATGACTAGCTCACTCTTCGAGGCAGGAGTTCAGAACGCTCTTGCTCGTTGCATGATGTGTTCTACCTTCAATATAATTCAAACGCATGCGTTTCTTCTCTCCCTGTGTGGCTATCCAGGTGTGTTATGAGTTAATCCTTGCCCTGCAAGATCTAACTGCAGTGCTATATGCCGGTATGACGCTTCGGACGTGCATATACATAAGTAACGTTGTCTTCCACGAGATGCAGCTGGAACGAGACAGGAGCTGTAACTCACTATATGATTTATTCCAACGATGGAGTCAGTGGGTGACTTTCCCTGTCGTGATATGCGTGGTGAGCAATGGTGAAGATGATATAAGTAGAGTCGGAACTTGGAGGTTGAGTCTCCGGCGTCTAAAGGTTTCTAAAAGTTGTATGACATAAGCGCACTGCTATGATGCTGGTAAGGCGCTTGCGGGCTTCCGACCCCGTTCTCCCCACATCCACCACCATGGTTTGCAAGAAGTGCGAGGCTGTAAGTACAATAGGCTGGGCATTCCCGTGCAACTATGCTGACTCTTACTGCAGAAAACGTCCAAGCTCGCTGCACCTGACCCGTTCAAGTCTACTTCGTCAGCCATCAAGGACGGCTCGCGGAAAGTCGGGGAGAACAAGCTGCTCTCGAGGCCGGGCAGCTCTAAGAACCGATTTCAGGTGCGTGGCTTACACCATGGGCTACGGAATGTCGCTCACGACCGTCTCTGCGACCGGCAGCCATACCAGGGCAAATGCAAGGACTGCAAGTCCACAGTAACACAAAACAAGGCCAAGTATTGTCATGGTGCGTCGTCTTCCCCTGACGCTCGCCCGCATGCACGTTTTGACTTGACTTGAACGTATCCAGGCTGTGCATACAAACGAGGCGTGTGCGCAATATGCGGCAAGCAGGTGTTGGACACGAGTGGCTACGTCATGTCGGCGAAGTAGACTGCTGGGTTGAAGGTGTCGTCGCTCGTTTCCTTCATTTTCCACAACAGGTGGCTCGGACTTGGACTGTCTAGACGTGTACGCTGACCCTTGTATGCTATGTATTCTAATATATCCCTCCCTTGCAATGTCATTCCATCGCTTCAGCACAAGAAACTTATCTTCCCATCCTTAGCATGCTGGCATCCGGTCTCGGCATTCCTAGTCATGTAGATACGGTCAACACATTCGCTTGCCGGTCCAAATGCGCGCTGGGCTACACTTCCTGTGCTGGACGTATATTGAACGAGACCGACTACCAGCCCGACGTGCCCGCATCCCGCCCGCCCTCGGGTCCGTGTGGCTGACGAGCTGACCGGGCTAACACAGGCCTGGACTACCGTCCTCGCTATAAAAACACGATGCTGGGTGCGAGCCTTGTTCCCCGTGGATCGCACACTGCCGACTTGCTTGATACCGACCAGTATCGCATCGGCCTCTGTACTGACACACTCCACGGACCAATCGCGCGCGAAGGCCAAGCTCGACGCGGACACGGCTCATGAACCAAGGGGCAAGATGTTCGAACAACTAGGGGACCACGTACGGAGCCATCTCTATTCACCCAGGACGATGAGCTTCGCTAATCCCCCCGCATGCAGGGTTTCTACGGGTTCGGGCCAGTCGTCGTCTCGAAGGAAGAGCCGCACTCGTACTTCTCCATCGCGCCCAACGAGTGCCAACGGACCGACGGCCTCCACGATACACCCTTCTCCACCTATAGCCCGCTCTCAGCGCCGTCCTCTGCTTGCCCATCCACCCCCTACTCCTTCTTATCCACCCCGTACTCCTCCGTCTCGTCGCCCCGGCCGCATAGCCCTGGGGACACCGCGCTCTGCACGTCCGACTTCCGCCCGCTCCGTGTTCTCGGCAAGGGCGGCCACGGCACGGTGTATCTCGTCGAGGACGTCGTGTCTGGGCAGCACCTCGCGATGAAGGTCGTCGAGAAAAACGGGCTGCGGATGCGCGAGTACCCTGCCGTGTTCGAGGAGCAATCTGTCGCGCGTGCGTTGGCTGCAGCGGGTGGAAAATCATGGTTGGCGTCGCTTCAGGGCAGTTTCGAGGATAGCGACAACTTCTATTTCCTGACGGTGGGTAGTGAAGAAGTCCAGGTGAGGCGAATGCGCTGATGAGGCTGCGTTTTTGCAGGATTACTACCCGAGCGGCGACTTGCGGAAGCTCATGAACAGGGAGGGCAGGATATCGGAAAGCCAGGCGCGTCAATGGTGCGCTGAACTTGTGGGTGTCTCCTCCATGCCATGCGGACGGTTTCGACGCTGACCTGAGCGGGCCCCCCAGCTCGTCGCACTTGAGCACCTCCATAGACGGCGGATCGTCCACCGCGACATCAAGCCCGACAACATCCTCCTCGACGACGACGGCCACATCGTCCTCGCTGACTTCGGCATCGCACGCGCGTTCACCCGCGAGGACAGCGACCGGGCGTGGAAGCGTGTGCATCCGTGGGGCCAGCGCACGAGCCTGGACGGACCTCCGGACGAGAAATGCAGGGTAGGATGGAAGAGAGATGCAGACGTGACACATTCGATGGTGGGCACCCCGGGATACACTGCGCCGGAGGTGTACTCGGGGAAGTATTCGTATGCGGTTGACGTCTGGGGAGCTGGTGTGGCACTGTATTGCATGTTGGTAGGGAAGGTGAGTGTTGTTATCGGTGGGTCTCTCTATGGCAGAGTGCTGACATGTTTGCAGTTGCCGTTCGGACTTGATCCAAAACAGCAGCGGCTCGAAGAGCTCATCGCGCGGACGGACAGCGTGCCTGCAGATTTTGACCTCTACGGTGTGGTGGACGCTGACGTGCGAGATTTGTTGACCAAGGTACGTCCGACGTGCCGCACGCGGGGAAATTGACTATATGTCATCGGCGCAGATGCTGGAGAAGGATCCGAGGAAGAGGCCGTCGATCCGGAAGTTGAAGAAGCATCGGTGGTTCAGGGGAACGTGAGTAGGCTCCTCATGACATAGTGTCTCGCGATTTGACTGGATCCTGGACAGCGACTGGGACGCGCTCACGCGAAGAGAACCAGCGATCCAAGGGTGCGAGCCCGAAGCGAGCTTTGACTGCGATGAGGTGAGCGCTTTATTGAGCGGTAGGCTGGCAGGTTTACTCAGAACGATCGGCAGGTGGGCATTCCGTATGGGAGACCGTACAGCGGGTTCGAAAAGCCGCCTCATCCGTGGTTCGCATGGGTATCGCCAAGCCTGAGGAACGGCACGCCGTGCAGCACCAACTCGTCCGGCGAATGGTCCTTGGCGTCGTCTTCCTACACGATGATCGATATCAACGAGGAGAGCGACGAGAGCTTCCAGGGATTGCGGCGGCAGACGACTATTGCAAGTGTGCTGAGAGGGCCGAGCGTCGTGCGGAAGATGGGAGGGTGGCTGAAGCGGAGAATGTCCATTTCGTAGCTGGTGGCCAATGCAGCCTCTGCCCCGCATGTGGTCCGTGTCGCGAAATTCTATGCTGCTAGTGATATCTTGCAGGCTACCATGCCCAACATACCCGTCTGGTAAGTCAGGGAACGGAATATGTGACCAGGGCGGTATAAGTCCACCTACCACCGCACGCCGTAGAGCTGGATTGATCAGCAGTCGCGCCACTTGAAGACCATCCATACGATCCATCGTCTCCGCTCTCGTTCATCCTCGCCCTCAGCACGGTCGACACTCCACGGACGTTCCTCCGTAGCACCAATCCGTCTCTCGGTGAGCTCTTCCGTAACAAAACCAGAGTCGTGCATGAGGCGTAGGAACGACTGGAGGACATAGCGGCCGGTGTGCAAGCCTGCAATGAGATATATGCGAGCATTCGGAGACCGTCTCAGGGTACGCCGAAGCGTATCGAGGAAGAGGTGATGCGTATCTGAGTTCCATAGTGTATCTGCAGCGAGAACGATGTCGAATGCAGGAGCCTCATCGGTCGTGGTACCAGGTGGGAGTAGAACAGATGGATCAGATCCCCACGCATACGGAACGACGCGACAGCTACTCGACGCGTCGTTCCGCTTGACGTTCTCCTGCAGCGTGCGGATGAGAGCGTCATCCGGATAGTCGCTGCACGTTACCAGAACGTCCTGGTAGCTCTTTGCGACGAGGATGCTAGGAAGCCCTGCTCCTGCGCCAAGCTCGAGAACTTTGAGGGACCGTCCCTCCTCTGCAGCTTGTTTGGCACGGCGGCTGATCTGGAGATCTAGGAAATGGTCCGCGACATAGATGGAAGCCGACCAGATCGACGTGGCATGCAAAGCCCAATTAGCTGCCTGCGTGTCCGGGGTGGTCAAAGCAATCGTGTGGCCTCCATTCTGTGATTGGTATGTGTAGAGAGAGCCCGCGGAGCCCTGTGCGATGGGAGCATGATCATAGAGCGTCTCAAGAGAATCCGCAAGTACGTCTTCAGGTTCAGACATCCCAGAGAAACTAACAGTAGGGGGCAACCTCCGGAGAACGGCAATGAGATCGCACAGAGCGGGTGGTCGACGTTGAGAGCAAGTCGGAGGACAATGAGCAGGAGCTGTTTATCAATTGTTTGTGTTAGGTTTGCCGGCGTTACCGCACAATAGGCCAATTTGGGGGCTTATCGGCGCTCGCCATCAATTGATAACTGCCAGTAATTATCCCCAACACCTCTCCTCCTTTCCCTCCCTTCCCCTGCTTCTTCTTGCTCAGTTTCCCCACATTCTTTGCTATGGGCGACGCGCTAGCTTCTCCAGACAGGTCAGACAAACTCTTGTGTGCCATGGCGTGGACGCGAACTTACGCGAATACCTGTAGAAACGCTCCCGTTACCAAAGTAACATACGCCGGCCGCCAGAAGGTACGTCTCTCATACCTCTCCAAAATCGCGCCAGGGCAAGGATGAACGCGTTGCGGACGTGTAGAGAAGAAGAAAGAGCATCATCAGCTACAAAGAGTGCGTATTTAGCTCTCTGCGACGCGTCAACCACGGACTGACCGCCGAGTGGTGGCTAAAGCGCGTCGTCCGACGAAGAAGGCGCTCAACAACCCGAGAATCCACAATCATCCCCAGTCAAGCGTAACACTTCAACCAAGGTATGTCGTTTGCGCTGGCCGCGGAGGCTACTGTAGTCCATAGCGGAGGATGGGAGTCGGAGGTCGGGATTGTCGCGCGCTACAGGGCAACCCGCGACAGAAGCCTATCTTTACGGTCCGAAGATGAGAAGCACCGAGGGCCCCTGTCCCACGCTGAATGCTCCTCGCTCGTCGTCCTCCGTCCTCCCACTCTACCTATCGTGGCCAGTAGCTCAACGGCGAAACTTATCTTCCAGATGTCCACCAAGAACCTCTCCCCCAAGAAAGTCGACGTCCAGTGAGTCCACCTTAACGATCGCTGGCTGCCTGGACAAGTGCAGGGTGCGAGCAGCATGTGAACTCTCTCCACAGTCTCCCCGGACCGTCCCCCAAACGCCCCCGACACGATGCCTCCGAGTCTGCCTCTGCGAAGAAGCCAGTGAGCAGGGCTCGGAAGGGTGCACACTCTCGCGCGGGCTCCGTCGCATCCATCGCCCGTGAGGACACCATCGACGCTAGCATGGCATCGCCCACGAAGCCCACGTCGAGCATGAAGCCGCCATCTATGATTACCCAGTGCGCTCTCTCCCTTGCACCTACCTGTGCTTCCTACCTATCATGCTGCTCCTTGTAGACGCACTGAGACTCCGGAGGACGCTGCAGACGACCGATCCTCCATTGGGGAGTCGTCTAAGGCACGTGCCCGGAAGACGGAGTCGGAGCGCCGTCAGTTCCTCGAGGAGGACCCGAGCTCGGGGGACGTTGAGGCACACAAAGTCTTCTGCAAGGCTTGCGATAGCTGGGTTGAGCTCAACTCGAAGCGGCGGTACATCATGCGGCTCTGGCTCGAGCACAAGAAGCAATGCAAGAATGCAGCTGTAGAAAGGTGCGACTTTTGGATGAACACACGACCGGGATGATTCTAACCAGCGCTTAGCCCGAGCAAGGCCAAGGCGAGTGCTGCAGAGAAAGTTACAGATGAGGCAGTAGAGGACGATGGCGCATCCATTGCCGCAACGTCCGTCGCAGATGGCGGTCACCGCCGAGTCGTGAAGGAAGAGGACCGAAAGGCGATCCTCGAGGCCGACCCGCGAATCAGCGAGCTGAAGTCGGACTCGGCCTTCTGCAAGGACTGCCAGAAGTGGGTCAGGCTTTCCCCCAATACCAAGTACTCGCTATACCACTGGCGAATCCATACCCAGAAGTGCACAAGCACTGTGTACGTACTCTCCGCGATTACTGGAGGGGGTCCCAGCTCATCTGTCTCACCCTTCACAGTCCAAGTTCGAGAGTAGCGACCGCTCAGAGGAAGCTGAAGATTGTCAACGACGCTAACGTGAAGGCATTCACTGCTCGCAGCGTCGAATGTAAACTCTGTGATGCGACCATCGAGCTCGAAGGAGGCTCCGACTACGATTTGACGAAGTGGGAAGAGCACAAGTTGACAGTGCATAAGTATGTCAAATTATGCAGACGATGAGCCCGACGCTAACCATAGCCCTAGCTTGGAAACCCCTGTCCCCGAACCCCGCAACCTCGTTGTGCCCAAGACTATCGACGGCGCAACTCCCGCGACACCTCGTCCCCCACCATCCACCGCCTCCACCGAAGAGACGGTGGTCGCAACCGATTCGTCTCCTCCGCGCAAGAACACGAAGCGCGCGCGTGAGGATGACGACGAGGAGGTCGCCGTCGCCGAACGCTCCGTACGTCCCCGCGACGAGACTTATACCGCCCCGGAGGGCGAGTCTCCCGGCTTCCTCAACTGGATTGTCGCGCCGGTCAAGCACTTCTTCCGTGGCTTCCGCGAGGGTCTGGCCGGCTCAGGTTGAATCCAGTCTGTGCTCATACCCTCTCGCCATCGCATCTACTTACCCACATGCCCATCTCAATACGTCACTCTTTGCGTAAACGTTTCCCTTCCTGATCTCACCGTGCCACACTCACTTAAGTATTGCTATTGTATCTGTCGCTCCTTGCTTAGCTACCCTTGTTTTCTCCCGAATATCCAACGATCCTTACTTGTTCCAGGTCCGTTACCGTACTGTACACACTGCGAGTGCCTCGCGCAATGCGATTGGGATACCCGAGTCCAAACCGGGCAGGCGATATGCATCCGCGATGGTCCTGCGGCTGTGTACGTATCGCACGCGGGGCGCGCGCGTGAGGCGCGTCGACGTCGCGTCGAGAGCGCGTCGCGGCGGGGTTTGCCGAGGGATATTGCGCGCCGTCCTAGCCTCCTCCGCACCCCCAGCCCGCCCCCACGCCTTCCCTCCGCCCCCCTCGCCCCCACGCCCGGCCTGCACGCGTTGCGAGCCCGCCCCTTCCCGACCCCGCCTTTTTGTCCGCAAAATACGAGAGCAACGGACGCGCGCGGGCCTGCGCCACATTCGTGCCACCCCCGGACGCGGACAAAGCACGCACACAAAGAGTGCACGCGCTGTGGCCGGCACGCTTTGCCCTGGCCATCTGCTCTTAAGAGACGCGGGACTGCCCCCGGGTGCCCTCAGACGCATACCATCACCCCCACAGACACCCCTTGCGTCCTTGACTTTGCTTTGCCACAGACTTTGCCGCCGATCGCCACCCTGCGCCACAATGTCCTCTCCAATGGTCTTTGAGCTCCCGGCGAGGTAAACGGCTTTCGTGCTCTTCGGGGTATAAACGGGCTGATGTCTGGCTAGTAGCGGACCCGTCCCCCTGCCCCACCATGCCGAAGACGAAGCCCGAGAGCAGAGCCCGTCCAAGAAGCGTTCGGCGGATGTCCTCGAGAACCTTACACCGCGCCAGAAGAAAGCGCGTACGGACGCTCTGGAAAGGTATGTGCCAAGTTCCCAGCCACACCACGGGCGAAGTGGCTGATTCGTGGTCTCTTCCCGCAGAGAACGCCGTCGCTACGAGAAACTCAAGGCGGATCCCCTCTGTCATGTCAGCCCGACGTGCGGACAGTCCGTCCAGTGCGACCGGTGCGGCGCACGCATCAAGTTGTCGGACAAGAACAACTACGACGCTCAGCACTGGACCAAGCACCGTGGCGTCTGCAAGAAATGGTCCGACGCTGACGCAGCGGCAAGGCGCGCGATGAGCAGCCTGGTGAGCCTTTCCCCCTACGCACCATTCTACGAGTCCCCAAGCTGAACGGGCGGTGGCGACGCACAGGGGCGGCGCAAGACATCCTGCACCCCAGAGCTGACTGTGGACGGCGCGTCCGAGGGGACGAGTTTATCCGTCAAGAGCGAGCCCGCCTCGTCCCGCGCCCCCTCGCCATCTCCATCGACGACCCCTTGGCTAGACCAGCGCCGGCATTTCGAGACCCAGCCACTGGATGCGCCCGCTACGTGCGCGGGGTACATGGCTATCGCGCATCCCGATATCGCCACTGTCCCAGCATGTACAAGCTATCCGGACCTGCTGGAACAGATGCAGGCGTGGACACCGGCGCGTCTGAGACAGCCGGTCTGTTTTGGTGCCCCAGAGGTGGACCCGATGAAGCTCGCCCTGCGCACCCCCGCGCAATGGCATGGGGACTGGTCACACGAGCCCGAGTCCGACTATGACTCGGATGGGGACGACATGCAAATCGATCCTGCACTCGTGTAGGGTTCGATGATATCGACGAACCTGCCTCGCGCCCCCATCGGGCATCATGAACACCCCACCCTCATCCCTTTTACGTACCTTATTCATTCATCGTTACGCTGTCCTGCTTTCGCGCTCCCAGTCACATGTGTCATGTATCACCTTCAAGTTCGTATTTTACCTCTGCCTGCTTCATGTTTGTACGTACGCCTCATCCTGCACTTCGTCCCTCGTGTCCCAGCTACCTTGTACATCCCCCCTCTGTTGTGCCATTACCCCGGAACATAAAATACGGGACATCTGTCTAATGCTTGTTCTACCCCCCACACATACTTACACTTCCCCTTGTCCTGTACATATACACGGAATACAGTAGCGACGCCCCGATGGCACGTAAACATCACCCATTTACACATTCTCGACTAGTGGTTGCTGTATAATACATTTGACTCTATCAAATCCGAAATGTGTATGAGAAGAACGGAGGGTGGAAAGAATTGCACATCTAACGACCGGTGGGTCACGGTATGGGGTCGTCATAGTCGTCAGGTGGAGTCTTCACAATGCCGCTCGTAAGTAACCTCGAAATGACAGGGTCACGTTCAGCTGTACTTCCTCTGTGGACGAACGGTCAGGCGTAAGATATGAGGAAAATATGTTGAAGTAGGATGCACGTACAAGACGCGCTTAACGACCTCCCGGAAGATCGCGCCCGCGGGCAGCTCGATGATCTCGATGCCCGCGAGCTCGTGCGCGCGCGTCGGGCCGATGTTAAGCACCAGGACAGGCTTACGCTTCTCAATCGCATGCTTGACTAACCTACGGAGCGCAATGGTTGACACAGGCTGAGGGTATGTATCTTAGAAGAATGCGGGAAGTAAGTGCCTACCTATACGCCGAGAACGTCGCCAGAGTGGTGCCCACTATGAACAACCTTTCATGCGTATCCACAATCTCAAAGCTGCGGCAAGGGACTGCGTTGAAGCTGGCAAATTCGACTGAATGTAGCGGGGAGGGCACTCACGACTTGTCCTTCACTTGAGCGGATATCGACTCCCCGAAGAAAATGACCTCAGGCTTGAGCTGTCGGATACGGTAAGTATTCAGCGTTAACGCAGAAAAGACGCGAGCGATTTACCATCGAATTATGGCGGTTCTCCTGCAGGCAGCGGGTGCACTCGGGGACGACGAATTGGTCATACCGTGTGCCCTCCGGTAGAACAACCTATAAACAACGATCGTAAACAACATACACTTGTATACGACTGTGTGCCAAGTGCTGCATACATCACCATCAGGGTTCGTCCTCGGTCGCGAGTCGGACCGCTCCAGCTGCTCCGCGTAGGCCTTCCATTGGGGATTCGCCACGCCAATCATGTCCTGAAACCCTTGTCTGTCCACTGGATGTCCATGAGAGCATTTGACACTCTTCGGTTCGAGACGCATGTTAGCCCAGGGTAGCGGAAGCGCCCCGGCTTAGACGCACATGTAGGGTCCCATGCAGTTCCAGGATTCCTTCCGCTCGTCTGGCATCGTCCCAGGCGGTACGGATGGCTTTGTGGTGAAGGCCATCCACGTTCTGCGTGATTATATGGGGCGCGACGGACGCGTACTGCAGCGCGGCAAGGGCGAAGTGAGTAGGATTGGGTTGGGCATCGCGGACGGGTGGGTAGCCCAGGTACGAGCGTAGCCTATGGGCAGAGGCGTAAGAAGACTCATTGTAATGGGTTTAGAACATTGAATGTACCAATATCGCTGTCTGTACACTGACCGGTCAAATCCCGCAACGCCGACCTAGATGAGTAATGCAAAACGTACCGGAAGCTCGCTCCCCTCGGTGTCGCCTCCATGAGCTCATGGTACTAACAGGACTTCAGCCTCTGCACATTGAAGACAGTCAAGAGAACATACGAAGATGGGTCTTTGCTACTATCAGTCGCGCATAGTACTCCTTGCAGCGCAAGAAATGACGCACTTGTAATTCGGGTTCAAGTAGCTGCCCTTCTCCCCTCGGTACGCGCGGATTCCCGAGTCCACGCTGACCCCTGCGCCAGTGAGAACAGCGACATGTCCATGCTCGAAGAAGCGGGCGATGCGGTCGACAGCTACGGCGGGAGAGACAGTGGGTGTCTGGGCTGCAGCCCGGAGGACGGCGTCCGGGATGGTAGGAACAGAGACACGCATGTGATACAACCGCCCGCACTCGCCGCGCTTCTTCCCCGCACCCGCCCAGCGCTCCGCCCTCGCTTGCTCCCCGACATCGACCACGATGAACAGGCCACCACCCGCTGTGCTCTCTACGCCTGGGTTTCCGCACTATGGGCTTGCTTGGTCTCCGTTTCACAGCAATCGCGTTGCGCTAGCCTCGTCTGCTAACTACGGTCTCGTGGGGAACGGGAGGCTGCACCTCGTCTCTGTCGGACCTGGCCCCGGAGGCGTGCCCGGCCTTTCGATAGACAAGTTGTGAGTACTTGAAGGCGACCTATGTTTGGTCTCCATCTGAGTGAGGTCAGTTACGAGACACAGGATGGCTTGTACGATGTCGCATGGTCAGAAATCCACGAGAACCAGCTTGTGTCCGCGTCCGGGGATGGCTCGCTCAAGCTATGGGATGTCATGATCAACGTAGGCCATTCTCGCTCCGTAATCAGTGCACCAGATCCAAAGTGCCGCAAGCCCCTGTAGGACCTGCCAATACGCGCATGGCACGAGCACACACGCGAAGTGTTCTCCGTCGACTGGTCAAACATCAATAAGGACCAATTCATCTCGTCTTCATGGGATGGCACGGTGAAACTGGTGAGTGTGCACGCAGCACTCTGTGGAAGCGTTTCCTGACCTAGCGCAGTGGACGCCAGACCGACCACGGTCAATAACGACCATACACGCACACCAATCCTGCGTATACCAAGCTGCTTTCTCCCCCCACCAGCCCGACCTGATCGCGACGTGCTCTACCGATGGCACCGTCAAGATATTTGACCTCCGCGCCCCAGCATACACGCCATCCGGGCCCACCACTAACAACTTCACCGCACCCCTCACAGCTGCCGCACTCACCGTGCCCGCGTCCGGCACAGAGGTGCTCTCGCTCGACTGGAACAAGTATCGGCCGTTCGTGCTCGCGAGCGCGGGCGTGGACAAGGCTATCAAGGTGTGGGACTGCCGCATGGTCAAGCTAGGCCCTGAGGCCGCGCAGAACCCGGCGGTCGGCGGCGCGTGCGAGACGCAGCTTATGGGGCACGAGCTTGCCGTGCGGAAGATCCAGTGGAGTCCGCACCGCGCGGACATGATTGCGAGCGCAGGATACGACATGACTTGCAGAGTGTACGTCCTGGATTGTCTTCCAAGCATTGTGCGGGCGAACGTGACTGAGTTGTTTAATAGATGGACGACGACACCCCCGCCGGGCGGGAAGCACCTTCTTTATATCCACGACCCGCACACCGAGTTCGTCATCGGCTGTGGGTGGTCGTTGTACGAGGAGGGCGTGTTGGCGAGTTGTAGCTGGGATTGTAGGCTGAATGTATTCCGTGTATAGTATGAACTCACTTGCGAGAAACGACTCGGAGGCAACGCGCCATGTGTACGTGTGCGGTGCGGGAACGGCGTGCACGTCGGAGATGTGGCCGGGAGCTTACCATTTACCGTGGTACGTCGCGACCACTGCCTCTTCCCTTCTGTGGCTGATGATAGGGCGTGAAGGAACGCTTTGTTGGCTGCACTCACTGGCTGCACTCACCTCAGTTTGCTGTTAATATGACAGGTTTGGCAGATTGCGGCAGTTCTATGAACTCGGGCTGTACATTGGTACGCAACCTGATCAGACTTTTTTAAGGATATCCCATGGTAGCAGCATCACTGGTCTTTGGCATCCTCATCTAGAGACATAATCGATGCATGAGCCATTAACATAGGTACGTCTCCTCGGGCCCACTATCGTGTTACCAATCATTGACTGTGTCAAGATTGAGTAACCTCGATAGCGCACTTGGATGGCAGGATCAACCAACGACTTCTTTGGCGTCAACCATGCACCATAATTACCTTCTGGACATGCTACCATCCGGTAGTCTTTACCCGCCGGCTTCGCGAACCCACTCAACGGACCGATGCCGATTTGCTCCAAGGCAGCGAACCTGTGCGCGGTGCGTACCGTTCTTTTGGGAAACACACCTTCTGGGCTCTATGCCCGCAGCGCGTGACTGCGCAATAGATGCGGTAGCGTCTGGTAGCGTAAGTGTGTACTGGTATGCACCCGGCGCTCAGTGTCTCCGAACTAGTGATGTTCTGGTACTGACAAGCGAGCTAGGCAGGACGACAGTCTTACATACCCTCCGCCATATCACTGCGGTCTATGCATCGCCGTACCATCACTCTTCCTCAGTCATGCCGCATTCCACATGCCGGACGAAGCGGAGAAGACGCATATAACGATAGGATGCAATGACGCCATCACATTCCTTTGCATACCCGCACGTACGTCGCACACAGCCCGTCGTCTGCCTCGTCCAATGCCGCCTGCGAAATACCCAAGCCGAAGCACGACCTCCCCATCTCCTGTCGCCAGTCTCAAGTCCATCGTCAGCTGTCAGACAAGACATACTTGAAAAGCGCTCCCAGACGGATCGCAAGGACCGCAGGCGTAATTCCATGAGGCCGGTGCAAGAACTCTCAGCATCCCGCCGCACCCTGACAGCCGTCGCCAGTATCACTTCCGCGCTTCTAGTGTCGGATCGCGCACGGCACGATTCGACTAAATTAACTGGGGGACCGGCATGGGGGGAGGTATATAAGAACGAAGATACCCCCGACGCTCTGCTTCATGTATACCCGTCCCCACCCCCAGTTTCGACCTGCGCCCTCCCCGGACTCCGGTCCCGTTCATGCATGGGGGTCCGCATGAACACTGCAGCCATAGTCTAGTGCGCTGCGGTGGGTCTCGGTTGTAGGCTTCGACGGGGTTCGCTGTGGCGCCGTTGCCCTCTTAATTGGGCGCCACTAGCAACGAAGGCTCTTGGCGTAGCAAGAGCTTTACTGCCTTGAAGGGGGCACTCAGAGGGCAGGGTTTTAGAGACGAGTGCAACGTGTGTATATTGCGTACAATGAATGAATGTGCTACACAGAGAACGGGAGCGTGACGTACACGACGATCAGCAGAGACCCGCACGGCGGACCCCCGACCCAAGGAAACCGATGACGATGGGGAAGAGTAGTGGCAATAAGCGACGTATAACGGTATAAGCGGGCCCTAAAGATAACAGCCGACGGCGCGTAGCACCCAGGACGAAGGAGCGGCTCGCTGGGAGGGCACAGGTTCGTCACCGGGGCGCGGCCCCGCGTGCGGACGCGTCGGGAGGGAAAAGCGAGCGAGTATTGACGGCAGCGCACAGGCGGTCTATCCAGAGGGTACTAGGGAAAGACGTACGTAGCACTACACGAGCATCGCGGAAGACGCGCCCGCACGGGGCGCGTGTCTAGCAGATTTGGTTTGTACAATGTGGCCCGCCCCGGGAGAACAGAGAGCGAGAAGGGGAAACGGCCGGCGGGGGGCGGGCGAGTATAGGAGCGTAACGTAGCAAGGAAAAGACAGACTATGCGGGAGAGCGGATGTGCGTGCGTGCGATGCGGCGTGCGTTGGGGGGCGTGCGTGTGCGGGTATGCGAGTCTAGGGAGCCGTCTATTGGTATACGGAGACGGAAGCGATCTTCCACTGCGCGACTGCAAACACAAACATATCAATCAGCGCACGTCCGCAGCAGCACCACGAAACATGATGGACGCACCGTTGAAGTTGGACTTGTCCGCGATCGCAGACGCGCAGGTGCCGGGGCAGCCCGAGCTCTCGTACGCGGGGCCCGCCCAGTCACCGCAGAGGGTGATGTCGAAGATCAGGTTCTGGGCGAGGAAGTGGGACATGATGTCGCACTGCGTGTTCGGGAAGAGCGCGGTGGGCGTGCCCCACGTCGACGGGTCGGGCGTCTGCGAGGTGATGTCCGCGGGGATGCTGTCGCGCGGGAAGTACCAGACGGAGATCGCGTCGGACTCGAGCGTGTGCGCGTACACGCCGCCGGCCTGCATGTTGAAGAGGTGCCCGAACGTGCTGTTCTCCTTCTGCTGCCACGCGCACCCCGCGTTGTTCCCGTTCGAGGACTCGCAGGACGTGCCGAGGAGGTTGGAGAGCGCGTCCGTCGCCTTGTCGAGCACGCAGCCGGCGCCGCTGTGGAGCGTCACCTGGTTCTGCATGTTGTTGTTCACGCCCTCTGTGGTAGAAACATATGGTCAGAGCGCGGCCGAGAGCAGTCTGGACTGCACATACCAATGATGTCGATTTCACCGGCGTTCGGCCACGACTTGGCGTTGCCAAGGGACCAGTACGCGGGCCAGACACCACAGCCGTGGGGCATAGAGTAGATGTCGGCGATGAAGAGACCGCGCTCCCAGGACTTCTTGCTGCTAATGCGGATGGAGTTGCGCTTGCCGCCGGCAGCGACGTCGGAAGTGTCGTCGACAGCAATCACAGCAGTACCGTCGTCCTGGACGTACGCGAGCTTGGACGCGGCATCTCCGCTGACATAGTTGACGAGACCGTTGGTGGGGTCGGCGTCGGTGAAGAAATCCCAGCCGCTGGAAGAGAAAGTGTCAGTAATCACTCAACCAGGCGCCGGCGAGGCGCGTTGGGCGCTCGTTCGCAATGTGCAAACTCTACCGCCACCAACGAACACCTCGGAGGGAGCAAAGGAAACGAGAACTCACTCAAAGAAACTCTGGCCCTCAAAGCGGTCTGCGAGCTTGTAGGCGGTGCTCCGGGGGACGTAGGAGACGCTGCCGACTTTGTTGTGCCTGCGGTGGTGCGCGCTGTGGTTGGGGACAAAGGCGGACGAGGTCGCAGCGAGCGCGAGGACGAGGGCAGCGAGGGAGCGGAACATGGTGAAGGAGGGGACGGGTTGAAGGAGGGACGGGGCGGGGCGGAGAGATGAAGGAGAGAACTGAAGAGATGTTCTGTATAAAAAGGCGAGTGCTTGTGCTTGCCCTGGCCATCAACCGGCCACATGCGTTTTGGGGCCGACACCCTTCCTTCTTCCGTCTCTATGCGCTTTCCCACGCGTCTCCGGAACACCTTTTGTCCTCCTTCGCGCCCAAACAACGCTCGACAATTGCTCTTGAACTCCCCCATTGTCCTCCTCTCACTCGCCGTTCACACCGTCCGCCTTGTTCGTGTCCATAGACACCGTGTAAGGGGCGTTTGGGCGTCGCAGGAGACAACGCGCTGCCCGCCCGCTTATCGATTGCGGCACAGCCACCCCGCACTCTGGTCCTTGCCGTTGCGCAGGCGACTGCGCCCCGCATTGGCTGCTCGACCCGGCACCGACGTACCTCCGCCCCCCCCTTCCCGAATTTTGGCTTTGACACACCCGACAAAGCCAAGCTCTTGGACTACGCGATTCGCGGGATCGACAAACCGCAAGGCGCATCCCGAGCGCCGGACGGTGGTAAAAGTAGATGTGAGCGCTAGCACGTTGTTGCGCGCCCTTCCAATTTTGCCTTGATTAGGAAGCGCCACGCTTACACCGCTCTGCCCACGGCCACAGCCGTTCGTACAAACCTGGAACCGCCGCTCATTCCTCCGCAGAGCCTTGCATGTCTCTCTCGTTCCTGTCCGGATGGGACATTACTCAATTGCTCCAGCTGCTGGACTGCGGGCTGCAGTGCACCGGTGGGAACACCCGTTGCACTTTGAAATCATGATGAACTTCGCGCGCCGGGACGAGACGCCGCTCCATGAAAACTTTGTGCCTGCTTTGCACGGGGAGCACACTCGCGCTCGATAACAAGTGGTGCGTAACACAGCTCTCCTCTGCTTCTCGGTCCCGTTGCTCCAACTCATCCATGTGCGCGTTCCTGGCGCCCCTTCATTTCTCTGAGGGATGTGGGAGGGCTGCCAATGCGGTATACATTGGTCTCTCAAGAGTCAAGACTCGGCCTGGGATCAGGTCACCCTCTTCCCCGTTAGATCCTCTGCGCGGCGAGTGTTGACCGAGGTCCGACACACGATTTGTTGAAAAATCAGCGGCGCATCAACCTCTTCAACACCTCGGTCGCCTCCGTGTCCAAGCCATCCGGCACATCTTGCGCGCAAGTAGCTATTGGTATGATTATCAGGCATACTGCCATATAGGACCATCAGCATTGCGAGAAACCTGTCGTAAAGGAAGTCATCTTTCCGGATTTCCCGTCAATGTTGTATTCCATCTCGTTGGCAGACATGGTAACACGGCCTTTTGACATATCATTGACCATTTACATTGGTCGTATCACGCAACAAGCACGCTCCGAGTCTTCTTGCGTGCTTCACACTACCATCCGCCACCTTCACTATGTTGATCGGGTCCTGCAGGACGCAAAGGGGGCGCTGCTGCTACCGCATTTCGACCGCCGGAGCTCGGCCAACGTGTGCGCCCACGCGCCGCGGCTTCTCGTTATCACGAACACGATGCCCGTTGTCCTACCGCGAGCCAACCGTCTTCCCACTTTCATTTCCCGGCGAAGACGAGTTGCGAGCAACGCGCTGCACTCGATCCCGCCATGATCAAGTAATGTGCTCTCATCTTCGTGATAAAGTTCATAATATCAGAATCACTCACGTTTTACACCTATAGAGGGTTTACAGGGAACCGTGGGCAATAGACTCTCCGGCACGAAATCCCGTACTGTGTTCGGTTGCGGATCTACAGGGAACCGCCGCTACCATGCACAGATATGTCGATCCTCGCCCGCGTCGTGCGGGTCCTCAGGGTCTCGAGGACGACCGAGTCGCGACTACAGCATGCCGGCATCGCGCCGCCAATCCTATTGGACTCGCACGGCAAATATTGGCGGCGAGTATGCCGTGCATACTGTGCGTTGCGACGCCCACGGTCCCGGATATGAGCATATCTTGGCCGAAGGAAGCAAGTCATAGGGGGGATATGGCCGCCGTTTCGCGCGTGTACATACCGTGCGCACCTGGACAACGCGAAAGGGCTTTCAACGACGGCCCACATGTGCCTCCCCAATATCGACCGGGCGACATGTCCGGCAGACTCATGAAACTTCCGGGCGACTCGTACACTTCACAGATGGGCGGATCTCGCGAGAGGGACAGGTGAGTCTATTTCACGGCGAATAGCCCTGGCAGTGTACTTACTTGCACAGGGTGGGGATCTCGCCCTAATACATCCATGCTCCCCCAAGACGGAATATGGCACCGATATTTTCTTCTTGAGCACCCAGGCTGCGCAAGTCGACGTGGACTCTTGATGAGATTTGTCCAGCTACCGCGATCGAGTTAGCAAGGTAAGTCAAGCGTTTATCGGGTCGGTGGCGTAGTTGGTTATCGCATCTGTCTAACACACAGAAGGTCCTCAGTTCGATCCTGGGCCGACTCACGTTTTGCTCAGCTTCGTAGGCCTTCAGTCTATTTTGCCGTACGTTGCCAGCAAGTACATTTTGTGCAGCAGTAAATCCAAAGGCTCTGCCGAAGTATCGAGGGAGCGCCTCGTGATCGGGAGCCCTGGTCTTGTGCTCCTACATACAGTCTGATGATTATCGTACTCTGGCTGGTCACTGTCAACGCATTCACCACCAGATAGTTTTTCATGGTGTCGAAGTACTACAGATACGATCAATACTCTATGAGCGATAAAATTCACAGTACTTTGAGTACTTCGCGGGAGGCAATAGACGCAAAATGACCACCGCAGGGGTCGAACCTGCAATCTCCTGATTCGTAGTCAGACGCGATGCCATTTCGCCAGGCGGCCGATATGGAGTGACCTTTGCACGTCGATATATCACGTCAGGCGCCGAACCCCCGCGACGTGTCTTGCAGAGGGCGTCGACTCCGACGCCTTGTCGACACCTCTCTGTCTCTTCCCCTCAACAGACTCTAGAGGTAATGACCTTCTGTATTCTCATGCTGCACCTCTTTCTCTGTACTCCTCACCTTGGAACCTCTCTCAAGAGCACTGTAATCACTCTAGTGGCTCGCGCATGGCTCGCCCCACATAGGCTTCTGCTATCTTGAGATCTCGCTGAAACCCTTGTCTCCCCTAGGTAGACGATGTATGATCTTGTCGAGGAGGGGAGGACGATCACACTAATATGAAACCCCACGCGCTCGGAGCTGCTTCCTGCTAGCCAAGCACACAATCGGCACCAGTAGTAAAACGAAGCTTCCGCTCAGGAGAGCAAAGGTTCCCAATTTTATGGTGATACAATCTCAAGCCCGACCACAAATACACCCGAACACGGACCCAACACCCCGTGAGTTCGGTCTGTTCCTCCTCCCGTCTAATCGTCGTCGAGGAAGGAGAACTCCACGGCGCCGGCTCCGCCAGGAAGGCCGCGATACTCGCGCTCTTTCTCCGCGCCTCCGAGCCGTGCCAACTTCCCGAGCGGGGACGTCTGCACGGTCGCGCGGCGCTTCAGCGACGCCTCGAGCGCGTGCACCATAGACCAGTGGGTCGCGCGGCGGCCGTGCTCCTGGAGATGCGTCGCCGGATAGTCCTGCGGCGTGGACCACCGCGAGCTGGCTGTGGTTCTGGAAGAGGTGGACGACTCCGGCGAGGACTCGCAGGTCGCTGCTGCTTTCTGCGCGTCCAGCGGTGGGGTCACCACACGATCTGTGATGAGCGCAGTCTCGGGCGTCGCTGAGGAAGATGCGTGGATCCCGACGCGAGACAGGGAGACCGCGTCGTCGACCGATGTGGCGCTGTTCACGTCACCCGCCGATGCATGTCCGCTCGCGAACCTCGCCTGCACGACCGCGGACGTCAGGGTGTCATTCAAACCGAACAACTGGAGGTAGCGACATACCTCTGCGGCGACATCAACGGCTACGTCCAAACGGTCGAAGGGGTTGAACTCTTCTGTGAGTTCCTCCATCGCTTCGCGCGGGCATCGTCTGGCCCTGTTAGCCGCCTTGGCCTCCTCCTGTGGGCGGGTCTACGGCGCACATGGAAGGTTAGACATCGTGAACACCTGTTTAGCCGCAGGAAGGACGCACCTCCCCGGCCGCGATATTGTTCGGGTTGAACGGGTTGAAAGACTCCGTGAGTTGGTACGCCTCCTCCCGGAGCTTCTTCCTGTCGACTGGCGCGTACTTCTTCAGCGGTACCAGGCTTGCCCACCACGCGGCCGCCCCTGGTGCATCAGGCGCAGGAAGGGCGTTTTTGGTGGGGAACTGAAAGTGCGCAAGGCCCCATCGCCCAGGCGTAGAGGTTATCTGAGGGCGCGCCGCGCTGTCGCGGTTCGCGCGTAGTTCACCACCGACTGCTCCCCAGCGGCCAGGGGCCTAACGTCGGACGCACCGTCAGTATCTCTGCGCGCGTCGAGGGCGGATGAGGGGCTCACCGTGGGTCGGACTACTTCGTCCCGCGAGGGGTCCCACTCCGGCGCGTCGATCGCTCGTCGTGGTTGGTGGAGGTTCGTGGCTAGGACGCTGAAGAAGGTCTCGGCAGTCGTAGACGAGGCCTTGGCAGTGCCGCTGGCAAAGGCGGTTGCGAATGGGGTGCTGTATTGCATCGCGGGCGTTGATGGTGGAGTATAGATCCGAGAAATATGGGACTGAAATGGCCACAGCTAGGTTAGCGTCTCCCCACGCGCGAGCTCGAGTCGACAGTGGCGCACCTGAATGGTTGCTTTGGGGTGTCGCGCTGTGGGCCTATGGTAGTGTGAGCGACCGATGTGGGAGGGGAGGGCGCGCTGCGCCGCGCTTTATAGACGGCGGGATGGTCACCCTGGAACGCATTGACATGGGTAGCTCAGGTCACGTTGCCGCGTCGGGACAAAGCGAGAGGCGTGGGGACTGGGGACTCGGGAGGCCGCTTGGTCGCCATAGGTCGGCGGCCTTGCGCCCTGGCGCCATCACCGCCATGTGCTTGTGAGCCGCATTGTCGTAGTTGTTGCTGATGGTAAGCTACCTTTTGCAGCTCGCTATCGCAGGTCAAAGCGTTGATGATTACGTTAGGTTCGAAGACTATCGATCGCAAAGGATTCGTCCGCCACTGGCGTATACAATCCGGCCCCTACGTATCCAAAGCTTTCGACGACTCTTCAATCCGACGCGCACCTTCAAGGCCTCCATTACCTCGAGGTTGCCATTCGACGCCACTGGAACATCGGTTGGCGGTACAAACTATTCATCACGTTGGGGCTACAGCGAGTTTGCATATCCTCTTTGCTGGGCTGCTTTGCGAGACGCCGCCCTTGCTTGAATTCGCTTGTCCTTGCTTCGCCAATGCATACGATTCTATCGGATAGGTACGTCTGCCTATCTACGTGGTGACGTTTGTATGTATCCATCATAGCCATGTCTAATGACCATGGAAAGCAGCAGCATTCGCGCATTCACGCATGGACGTCATGCGATCAGTTCAAGAAAAGGTGTTGTAGATGCTAAGGATACATTATAGTTGTTGATTATACAGGGTTATCATACAAGCAGGACGGCGCCGGATGGGAGAACAAATCGACCGCTTAGGCGTTCTTGTTGAACTCCTGCTGCGTCTCGCCCTTGTCATGACGGACGTTGCCTAGAAGGGACCCACAAGTCAGCACTGGCCTTCAAACGATACTCGGATGTTGCGCTACACACCTGCAGCCTCCTGCGAGCGTGCGAGCGGTCGCCGGTGACGGCGCCGACGACGGCGTCCTTCTTGCCGCCGACGCGGTCCATGGTGCCTTCCGCGTAGCCCTTGGCCTGGGCGGCCTTGTACTCGGTCTCGCCCTGGGCGTGCTCCTCCTTGCCGGACTGCGTCCAGGTGGAGGCACCGGTGAGGTTGCCGATCGTCTCGACGACGTTGCCCTTCACGGAGTGGTACTGGCCGGTGGTCTTGCTAGAGAAGGGCGCGTGTGCGCGTCAGCATAGCTCGGTGCAGGGCATGGGGAGGCGACGTACTTGGGCTCGCCGTTGGTGTTGTAGGACATGATGATGGATGTGAAGTTAAGTGGTTGGGTGTGAGTGTGGATGAGTGTGGGTGTGTGGAAATCGTGGATGATTTGATGAGGGACAGCAGCGCAGACGGCGCGCCTTATATATATACTCGGGCGGGCGGGACTTGTCGCCCGCGACGGAGGGAGAGGGAACGCGACGTGGTGACGTCAGAGCGTATGGAACGCCAGATCGGGCGATGGGATCTGGAGGAGAGGGTGTCATTGCGCCCGCGACGCCACCGCGACCTGGTGGACGACGTCACTGACCTCCCCCATAGAGCAGGTGTCTCGTACTTGCTCGCGACGTCGGTGGCGTTCCAGACCAGGTCGGTCTACTGTTGCGTCAGTGAGTGGGGCGTACCTCCATCGGCCGCAGTACCTGTACAGCTTGCGTACCACGTCATGGACTCCAGACGTGTACCTCCGACTCACGTGTCTCTCGCCCTTGCCCTGGCTAACATATAAAAGCTTGGCACGTCTCGCAATGGAGACCCCACTACCGAACTTTGTTCTCCACATCTCTCATCCTCCCACACCACCACTTTCACGACCCACTTCTACAAATCACTCACTATGTCCGGATACAAGGCCAACACTGACGAGCCCAAGTACGTCCCTCTCGTCTACCTCACCATCGATATGTCTCTGACATACTTTTTGCAGCAAGACCACGGGCCAGTACCACTCGCTCAAGGGCACGGCCGTCGAGACGATCGGCGACCTGACCGGCGCCCAGTCCTGGAAGCAGTCCGGGCGGGAAGAGCACGTCGAGGGCGAGGCCGAGTACGACGCCGCCCAGGCGAAGAACTACGTCGAGGGCACCGTCGACCGCGTCGCGGGCAAGGTGGACACCGTCGTCGGTGCCGTCACGGGCGACAGGCAGCAGGAGATGTCTGGTGAGTTCTGACAATCTTTCCGAGTGCGTGCATGGCGTGCTAATGAGAACGTTGCAGGCAATGTGCGCCATGACAAGGGCCAGACACAGCAGGAGCTGAACAAGCCCGCTGGTTTCTGAGTCTAATCCGGATGTAATTGCGAGGATGTACGACAGGATGTATCATAGACCTCAGGTCATGTATCGATATACCCCCAAGTAATGCTGTTTCAGTAATCTTTGGAGCGTGGTTTCGCCACCCATGAAAACCTACTTCGTGAGATTACCGCCGCCACGCGCACCGGAGGCTTCTCCCGGAATCCAAATTCTATGAGCATCGAGCGCAGAAGCCGCGAAGTACCGCAGTGCACGCAAGGCCTCATGCGCACCTCGCGTCCAACGACTCACTGACACCTCCTCCCGTCATGTCGACCACAGCCAAGCCTTCCCATCCGTTCACGAAGGGCACTGCAGACATCATCCTCCGCGCTACCGACGGGATCGAATACCGCGTCCACAAAGCCGTGCTCTCCGAAGCTTCCTCCGTCTTCGCCGACTTAGTTACACTCCCCCAGCCAATGAGCCCCCCAGGCTCTTCCGCACCTAGGCACGCAAAAATTGCGTCCCCAGCACTCCCCATCCTAGATCTCATCGAGCCGAGTACCGTCGTCGAACCGCTGCTCCGGCTGTGCTACCCCATGGCAGACCCTGTCGTTGAGATGGACGCAATCCGACCCATCGTACAAGCCGCACGCAGATACAATATGCAATGGGCGATCCCCCGGATTGGCAAGCTCCTCATGCAGCACGCCACGGTCCTCGACGATCCGTGGAAGGCGCTGTACGCGTTCGCGATCGCGAGCGATCTCAATCTGCCCGAGGCCGCGGAGGTGGCCGCGCGCACGAGTCTGCGGGAGCCGCTGGGCGCGGACCTGCCGTGCGGGCTGCACGACATCTCGCCCGCGAGCCTGTATCGGCTTCTTGGGTATCGGGCGAGGGTCCGCGCGGCGGTCGTGCAGTACCTGATGAACCCCGATGGATGGAGCTTCGCGAACGATATGGGCCTCACGCTGGACAGCTGTGACTCGGGACATTGGCATAAACGCGAAGATCGGAAAGGGATTTACCTCACGGCGGAGTGGTGCCGCATGGGGCACGACCACTACCGCTACTACAGCCCAGACTCGGACGGCGGCGGGAGCAGATACGTGCGCATTGACGACGCGTACGTCCTCCGGGAGCTGGCGAAGAACACCGAGGACCTTCAGAACGTCTTCGCGCTGCACGTTCCCGAGAAGATGATTGCGGATACATTTCGCCTTCTAGGGAGCTGTTCGCGATGCTTCGCAGAGGGTATGAAGTGCCTCCGCGAGGTGTTCGATGGGCTTCAGGGGGCTCTGCGGGACGTGATACTCGAGGTGAACGGTCTCATACGAATACTATAGTCGCATGCTGAGGTCTGACATAGGTGCCGCTTGACCACCCGAAGCACACCTGAGCTTAGAGCTATCTACAAGTGGAACAGGAGCCAGACGTAAGCTTCCTGGCTGTGAACGCGATACATGTTCCACTCACCGTGACCTACCAGGCAATAAATATCCCAATGGCATGGCACATCCATCGAGGATAGTACCGGCGTCCAGACGGTATGTTACTGATTGGCAGCATGGAATTCGCTGTGCAGCGTGTTTGCATGTAGTAATCCATCACTCGAACTGTCTTTCACCAGCATTAGTATGAATTTGTGGATGACTCCGGTGGGATTTGACAGAGGTATATCAGCGTAACCTACATTCATAAGGGGACCCTCTTTACTCACTGGCAAGCATGGAGACATAGCGAGGCACACTAAGCAGCAAGAGACCACAGTACGCACATAGATGCGCTGACTGATAATGAGTGCAGCCAGTGCTGATCAGCGTCCGATCGCCCAAGGGTTGTTTCTAGCGCCAGGATACAACTGCTCGACATCTCTCTGCAGTCCCTAACCACGTCGGCCGCGCTCTTGCGCTACTTTTGCTGGAGCCCTGCCCGCACCCCCCCCTCTCCCCCGGCTGGAGAAATCACATCCACAGTGTCCGTGTGCGACGCGCACGGAATTAACACGGAAATTTCAAGTTCTCTTGATGTCCGCCCGCAACATCGCAGGAGGGACTCGGGCTGTATGTATCCGGCCGGATTCGCTTATCAACTAAACTTTTCAGGTTTTCCGCACCCCTCGAAGCCTGACAGACCGTACGGTCCTCCGTGTACTGGAGGAAAGTATGCATGGGCATCCGGTCGGCATACACATACCGTTATGAAATGCACGGGCTCGGTCGGCTCACGCTATGGGTACCCGAACGCTCGTCCAGCAAACTCGGTGTTTACTCAGCTAAACCTATGGGGTATTTTGGTGTTCTGCGCTTGCTCTCTCACCGTGGCAGCAGGGGTATATAGAGCGGTGGTACACGCAGACCAACCGCACTCAACCTCCCCTCTCCTCCCGGTCTCTAGATCCACACTTTCTCATCACACTCACCTCACAAGAGACCACCATCTAGAATGTCTGCCCAGCAGGAACTCGAGTTCAAGGGGTACGCGATGACTGGTGAGCACACCTCGTACCCGGGAATCAGGCGTCCTCACCAACAAGCTTTCTGTTACGCAGACCCGTCTGCATGGTCCACTCTCACCGTCACACCATTCACGCCCAAGACCTTCGGGCCCGACGACGTCGAGATCGCAATCACCCACTGCGGTGTATGCGGCTCGGACCTGCACACGCTCACTGGCGGCTGGGGCGCGACGTCACGCCTCCCGCTCGTCGTCGGGCACGAGGACGTCGGGAAGGTGACGCGTGTGGGCGCGAACGTGACGAGCCTCAAGCCTGGCGACCGTGCCGGCGTCGGTGCGCAAGTCGGCAGCTGCCTGCAGTGTCGCGCGTGCAACGACAACTACGAGAACTACTGCCCGCACATGATCCACACATACGTGAGCACCTCGCATTGTACGGCATAGACCTAGATACTGACGATGTGTGCAACAGAACCATGAGCATCCCGACGGCGTATTCACACAGGGCGGGTACTCCACCGGCATCCGGGCTCACGAACGGTTCGTGTTCCCCATCCCCGACGCGCTCGAGTCGCGCCACGCCGCATCGATGCTCTGCGCGGGTGTCACCGTGTTCTCGCCACTCAAGGCGTACGGGGCCGGGCCGGGCAAGAAGGTCGGCGTCATCGGGATTGGCGGCCTGGGCCACTACGCCATCCTGTTCGCAAAGGCGATGGGCGCGGAGGTATACGCGTTCACGCGCGGGACGGGCAAGGCGGCGGACGCGCGGCAGATGGGCGCGGACCACGTTGTCGACACCACGGTCAACGTGAGCACTACCCTCTTTACACGTCCACGGACGCGTCGCTCATCCGTTCTCTGTGCAGGGCTACTGGAAGGACCTGGGGATGACCTTCGACATCCTCATCTCGACCGTCGACCAGTTCCCCGCGGGGGTCTCTATCCGCCAGTTCCTGAGCATGCTCTACGTGCACGGCAAGTTCATCTCGGTCGGCCTGCCGGACGTCGACCAGCCGCTGCCCGCGATCCACCCGTTCGACGTGCTGGCGAACGGCTCGCTGGTCGGGGGCTCGCACATCGGGTCGAAGGAGGACGTGCTGGAGATGCTCGCGCTCGCGGCGGAGAAGGGCGTCCGGCCGTGGATCGTGGAGCTGCCGATGCGGGAGGCGGGGCGGGCGCTCGAGGACGTGCGGGCGGGCAGGGTGCGGTATCGGTATGTGCTCGAGCAGGATATCGTGCCCGTAGCAAGAGCGGGGTTGTAGATAATTGAGATGGGCGGGCGATTATGGTTATCTGTACAATATACCAGTGCGATAAAGTTTTACTCGGATTCTCTACTTCTATGAGCTCGACCATACCTCACAGCACAATGTCCCCCAGCTTTTCCCCCTGTGAAACTTACAACGACGTTACTTGAAAGGGAAGTTTGCGGTGGAGCGGTATAGGACGCGATCACGTTACCGTATATCGTGCCTTTGTTGCAGTGTTTTGGCGCCGCGCCACTGCCAGTGAGTGGGCATCGTTCTTCGGTATGCAGGAATAACCACTCGATTGTTTGTGAATATGCATACGAGATCAATAAGGGAAAAAAAGAATACACTGCATGAGATAGAAAGTACATAATTTCACAGACTCCTGTTATCCGAGAACGTAGAGCTAAGCTGAGCCACAAAGTCCAGGGTATGAACGCGCGACCACAGATCATATATTTTGTACACATTGAGAGAAATACCAGTTTGAAGTGAAGAAAATCAATGAGACCCGCCCTTACGCTTGTTCCCCAGCAGATACGGCGCGTGCACGTCCCCAAAGCACACCCCCTCATACTTGCGGAGATGCCGCCCCAGCGCATCCTTCCTGCTGAACGTCTTCCTGCACCCGCCCACCATCATTATCCCCGCGTACTCGACCGGATCCTCGCCCCTCACCTTCGCGGGCACTCCAAGATCCGCCGCGTCCGCGAGCGGGACCCCGCAGCACATGTACGCCGTGCTCTTCGCGTCGCGCTTGTGCGTCTCGATGTGCCGCCGGATGTCCGGCCCGCGCCGCTTGCGCTGCACGTAGTTGCAGTACGGGCACTCCCACTTGCTTGAGGTGACGCGGCGCTGTGACGCGGGGAAGACGGGGTCGTTGCGGCGCGTGGTCGGGATGATGTCTGGCTGGGACGACGCGCGTGACGACGTCGACGTCGACGATGCGGCGGGAGAGGAAGGGTAGGGAGAGGACGGAGGAGCGGGGGAAGCCTGTTCGCAGATGCGGGTGTTTTTACGCTGGCGCGAATTCTTCTGTGACTTCTTCGGGCAGCCGCGGGTCTTCTCAGGCTGCAAAGGCGCGGTGGTACTGGCAGGCAGCGGCGGAGGCGGAGGTGGAGGCAGAGGCAGAGGCGGCGCGAACACGTCCGCGGGGCAGCACCCCGGGCCGAGCGCGTCTGCGATGGTCGAATAGGCGCTCTCGACTGGGATGGTGCTTCTAAGCATCCACGGCTCGATGGTCATGGCCGGGAGTTCATGTATATCGGTAGCTGACTGGAGGACCGGTGAGATGGTGTTCGGGTACAAGTGGTCGTACGGGACGTCGGCGAAAGGATCGGGCTCAGGCATGCACGAAAGAGACGCCGGTGGCACATAGGCGTGCGCCGCGGCATTGTCGGAGGCCGAAGGAGATGAGGAGTGTAGGGCAAGGCTAGGATATAGGTCAGAGATGGGTTATACAATGAATAGAAGGCGACGTACTAGGCGCTGGCGAGCTCTAGCTCGGATTGTAGGTCAGTGTCCAAGGACGAGTGGCACCCTCCGGCATTGAGCGAAGTTCCCGGTGGACCCGCCTGGGACAAATTCATTTGGAAAAAAGCCGAATCAATATCCCAGGATAGACCATCATGCAAGCTCTCGTGCACAGAGCTATCCAGAAAGTGTGAGTGAGTGTGCGAGGACGCAGAGAGGAAGCCAGGGTTGAGTGAGGCCATCGCGCGGGCTCTTGTGAGTGGTGGGGGGAAGTGGGGGGTGGATTCGCGTCCCCGCGCAACCCCCCAGGTATATATGACGGCCCCCAGCGCCTTTTGCTGCTGTTCTTGCTGCCCATGGTGGTCGTCCGTGCCATTCCAGCGCAGGGGCAGGCGTAGTGGAGGAAGCGCTGGGTGGAGACGCCGAAAAACGTCCCCAGCAGGGGTGATCTTCCCACAGATCTCTGGCGCTTATGGCTCACCCTTCACATTCCAGCGCCTATGCTTGTCCTGCAATCAACGTCATCGAGGAGCCATTCACGTACTTAGCGCAACTTCCTCTCTCTGCTCTGCCACGATCTTCCCGCTCAGACTCCCGACACGATTCCAGATCATCCACTATACTCGGATATACACTACTCTCTGTGCTAAAGCTGAACCTTCCCTGTCCTTCCGCTCGTGGCGAACGTCTCGGAGGAAACCTGTAGGCGTGGACCAGACCGCCTTATAAGCGTACAACATGTCCTTGGAGGAACCAGTAGTTGTTTCAAGTGCCGCATTGGATCTAACCTATGTGTTATGTGAGTATCGGTCATCGTCAAGCTCGTCTCGGGGATACCTATGGCTTAAATTGACAGTGAAGATGGCCAGACAATGACTCTTCGGTGCTCTCACATATCCTAGCGCTGCTGACGCTAACACCTATACTTTTGAATGTGAGTTTTACTTGTAGCTGCTTCGTGGACATTCGTCTCTAACGGCGATCTCAAAGCCTGCCTACGCTGCTCTGGCGGTATGGACGCGAGAGCTGCTCTTCTTCGAGATGTGGGCCGGGCAGATGCTCTGCGAGTGCTTCAACTATGTGCTAAAGCATATTATTCAAGAAGAACGTCCGAACCGTGAGTGCGCTTAAATATATGTCTCTCTGTGTTGTCTGACAGTTGAATGCGCACAGAGAACCTGGGCGATGGATATGGGTTCCCGTCATCGCATTCCCAATGGATGGGCTACTTCGCTAGCTTCTTGATCTTGCATTTCACCCTTCGGCATCGCTGGACCCCAACGGGGTTCCGGACTCTCGACCTTGCGCGCGACGTGTTCTTGTATGCGTTTATCCTGGCGTGGGCGGGTGCGGTAGCGTTTTCACGGTATGTACTCCGCCGCCATCACACTCGTCTGCGCCGGCTGAGGCATGTACTTTGCAGGTACTACCTTTCATACCACAGTATTCCTCAAGTCCTGTGGGGCTTCGGTATTGGCGTCGCCTTTGGCACAACATACTATATGCTCGTCGAACACATCCCCACGCGTCGGCCAAACTCGCTCCTGGGCGAGTTCCGCACGGCGCTGCTTGCAAACCCCGTGTCTACCTGGTTCCGCATACGGGATGGGTGGTTGGTCTGGCCTGATAGCGGAACGGAGGCGCAATGGCTGCGGTGGAGGGAGGAGTGGAATAGGCAACGGCTGGACGCAAAGAGAAGGGACGCCAAGGCGCAGTGAACGCCACTGAACTTTCGTCCGGGACCCTGCGACGCACGCGCGGTGGTGACATGCCGCTGTTGGAAATGTCATTCGTAGTCTTGGGACCCCGTTCCGGATGCCACGGACCGTTCTCACCACCTCTTGCGGTCTGTCATAGGTTCCGTGTGCCGCAACCTAAAGCGTGTGGACTGTGGCTTACGGTGCAGCTCAGAGTTTCTTGGGCATGACCTCTGGCGTTTGTGCTTACTCTTCAACAGTTCCCGACCGGGAAACATTGGAGTCCACTGAGTTGCAAGACGACGAGACGGCATGGGGTGCCCACTGCACTTCAGTGCCCTCTCTTACGTATGTCTACAGTCTAGCAGGTTATTCAAAGTTCCGCCAAGATGCCGGGGGGCCTTGCGGGACGCGTTGATTACCCCAGACCGGTAGATATGTTTCACGAGTACCCCACGGGGTAATCAGACCAGTCGAGACTGCAGAGGGTGATCGACATCGATGTCCTCCAATGGACGATCGTCTGTTCGTAGTGTTCGTCCGCGCCCACCACAACTTCTGTGCCTTCTCATTACCCCGCCTTTGTCTCCGCTGCGACACAACTCTCGCCAGCCCAGAAAGGCGACATCCACGGAAAACGACATGTGGCGCACACTCACGGTTCTCAGGGGACAGCAACACAGTGCAGCGGCACACGCCGGCGTGCGCGGGGCAGACTGCGAGAACGTTGTGCCTTGACGAACACCTGTGGAATGATCTCTATCACTCCTTACGACAAAATTGGACGAACCCATGACCGCCGGCCTGCTGCTCTGACGCCGAGCCCTGCTTATCCGGCACGGTTAGGCTCAGTCATGACAACTTGGAGCGCCTCGTATAAAACCAGGCTCGCTCATTTGCAGGAAATTTGAGCGACTCCTCTCCTGCCCCGACTTTTCTTGTTGTTGCCGCCGCCGCCGTTCGCGACACGATGTCCTCAGCAGACCCAGAGAAGGCGCTCGCGACCGTCGAGGCGCGCCCCCTCGAACGCTCCTCCGCCGCGTCCACGTACTCGTCCAACGAGAAGGGGCGCACGTCCGAGGTCGAGCGCGTGGAGAAGCCGGAAGATGGGCCCCTCGAGCCGCCGCTGTACAACGCGCACATCGACGTGAGCGGGGTCGACGAGCGCAAGCTCATGCGTAAGATCGACCTGTACCTCGTCCCGTGGCTGTCGTTCCTGTACTTGCTCAGCTTCCTAGACCGGACGAGCATTGGGAACGCGAAGGTGCGTGCTGCGTTCTTCGGCTTGGGGAAGGCTTGGCAGGGTGCTGAATGGAGGGCGGGCCCGGCAGTTGTATCATATGACGACCGATTTGCACTTGACGGACCAGCAATACCTCATTGCGCTCACGATATTCTTTTTCTCGTACTCGATATTCGAAGTGAGTACTATGTTGTGCGCCTGCGCGAGCGACGTTGACCCGCCGGTGCTGCGCTGCTAGGTGCCGTCAAACATCTTTCTCAAGCGGCTGCGCCCGTCAATATGGTTGTCGCTCCTCATGCTCTGCTGGGGCATCATGATGGTGCGTCATGTCAACGTCGTATTGCAACCGCACAGCTCCTCAACTCAGCCCTCCAGACTGTACAAGGCTTGGTGCACAACTATGGCGGACTTCTCGGTATGTCATTTGTTTCCTGGAAGGGACGTCAATTCGCGGGGCCGACCATGCTGATACACAATGCTTTTCACAGGCATGCGTTGGATGCTCGGAATGTTCGAAGCAGGACTCTTCCCAGGCGTGAACTATTATCTCTCCTGGTGCGTGCTTCTCGCATATCGCCCCCCGGAGTTCTTGCGAGCTAATCATAGGCTTGTCTGTGCAGCTGGTACAAACGGTCCGAGTTCGGCATCCGTGCCGCGCTCTTCTTCTCCGCGGCGACCGTGTCTGGCGCGTTCGGCGGGCTGCTCGCGGTACGTTTTCCCCAAGCCTCTTGGCAGCCTTCGGGGCCGAGTTTGACGGAAGATGTTCTAGGCGGCGATATCGAACATGGAGGGCGTCGGAGGCAAGCCGGCGTGGGCGTGGATCTTCATCCTCGAGGGACTCGTCACCGTCGTCGCAGGCATCGTGTCGTTCTGGATCATCCAGGACTTCCCCGACACGGCCAAGTTCCTGAGCGAGGCGGAGCGCACGGTCGTCGTGCGGAGGCTCCAGTCGGATGACCAGTACAGTGCTGCAGGCGAGAACCTTCGGTGGCACTATATCTGGCGCAGTCTGCTCGACTGGAAGACCTGGGTCGGAAGTGAGTGGCCTCTTCCGCTTTGTATCTTCTTGGGGCGTGAGCTGACGTCGGACGCCAGTGGTACTTTACATGGGTGCAGACGGTCCGCTCTATGCGTTCTCCCTCTTCCTGCCTAGTATCATCAACCAGCTTGGTGAGTACTAGGGATCCGATCGTATAAAGGCGTCGGAGACTGACTAGGCACAGGGTTCACTGCTACACCTGCGAACCTACTCACCGTGCCGGTGTACGCTCTGGCTTGTGTGGTGACCTGCATTGTCGGGTTCGTCGCGGATAGGCATGGCTGCCGCGGATACCTCGCAATGTGCGTATCAAGATTGTCTATGGATATCCTATGGCCGGAAGACTGATAAATGCCGCTCCCAGGGGATGCCTTACGGTCGGTATGATTGGATATATCATCCTTATCGTGTCTAGGAACGCGACGCTGTCGTATATCGCTGTGTACCTCGCGGCGTGCGGCATCTATCCGACGATCCCGAACCTGGTCGCATGGGTGTCGAATAACGTTGAGGGTTCATACAAGCGCAGTGTGTCAATCGCGATGGTAATCAGCTTCGGCAACATCAACGGCGCAGTCTCCTCGAACGTCGTACGTGTCTTTTAACCTCCTCCCAGGGTTGACTACTCACCGTATGCACAGTACCGCGCAAGGGACGCGCCGTGGTACACGCTCGGCCACGGTATTGTGCTGATGTACATCTGCATCGGGCTCATCACCGCGGTCGTATACTGGTGGTTCCTGCGGCGGGAGAACGCGAAGCGTGAGCGCGGCGAGCGGGACGAGATCATTCGGGGCGTCAACGACCATCGCACGGACCTGGCTCGCAACGGGACGTACGACAGTGTCGCGGACGCGAAGCGCGACAAGGGCGACGAGTGGAGTGGGTACCGCTACACGCTGTGAGGATGCCAGCGTGAGATGGGATGGCTTATGACGGGGGATGCGTACGCCGAGTCTGCGTAACTTACGATGTACCTGTATAACACTGTATAGCGGCTTTACCGCGTATCTCCGACCGAAACGCCGAGCTACTGGTGCTTCGAAGTGCCCGGGCCACTTTAGTGTCTAGGTCAAGTCGCCCTTGGCATGCCAATTTAACCTTCGAGCCTTCAAGGAGTAGATCCAGCGGGGCCTTCGAGCTCCGGCCGGGACGGTGTTCTCTGTATTGGACTTGAGGGATATCCGTGAGGCATACTTGTTTTACCGGGATACCGTTACTGGTGCGATATTGGCGTCAGTTATGTAGCACGTCTGCATGCTAAAATACCTTCAACGTGTCCATGCTCGTCCAGATCCTTGCGTATTTTACCATCGTGGTTGCAAGGACCGAAAGCGTCACCGCAAAGAGGAAAAGACCGCGCCGTTCTAACTCCTCTGCGTCCGATCAGGTGGGGGAGGGTGGAAGCCATTGTGCGCTGAAAAAGGCAGTGGCAGTGCCGCGCACGGGCCTGCCCTCAAGTGCCGCGTCGCGATCGAGCAGAGGCCAACCCCGGACGAACCTCGACTTGTTCTCTGCCTCCACCTCGCTCCGTCCGCATACCCTCCTTTCGCCATACCCTCAAAAGCTGCACAGGCCAGCACCTAATTCTTGCTCCTCTGTATTACTCTTGCTCTTCCAAAACCAAACATGGGTCGCCCGCTCTTCTCCGCTTCTCGCCAGCCCGCTGTTCGCGTCCAGCCCGAGCCACAGCAACCCTCCTACGAGACCTGGACTTACGCGAACGCCTTTGACCCCGACGCGGAGGAGTTCTTTGAGAGTGACGATGCTGTCTACGAGGCCTTTATCGACCCCGGCCAGCAGATCCACATTCCTGCATCGCCTGCCACGGACCTCACTGTCATCGACGTAGGGGAGAGCTCCAGCTCCAGCTCGGGCGCGTCCAGTGGCCGCGGGAGCCCGATGGAAATCGTGGATGTCGAATCCTTCGACAGGGAGGCCAGGAGCGCTGGTGTGCGCGTATTGGACGATACGCGTATCCCCGTTCCTGCCCCGCGTAACCCCGCCTTGGACGCGCAACTCGACGCGGGGCGCGGCCTTCCCGCTGAGGAGAGGGTGCAATACTACATGTCCTTGATCGACAGGATGGAAACCGCCCGCCAGCGCGAGCGCGAAGAGGGGCGTCCTAGCGTGCGTGAGCGCGTCCCGACTTACATCGACTTGCCTCCGGAGGAATCGTATGTCTCCTCCCCGCAACTCGTGTCTCGCGTTCCCGCCACCCCTCCGCGTCCGGGCACGCCTCCCTCCCACTCGACGCCATACCTTCTCTCGCCCTCTCCGCCGCCATCGGTCACGCCGCGCCTCTATTCGTGGACGACATTCCCTTCAGTCACCATCCCGCCGCCGGCCAGCCCCCTCTCTAACCGCTCGGCGCGTATGTCTGTGGCGCGCATCCCTCCCCCTTCCCTCGTCCCGGCGCACCGCGCTGCATAACGCGATTAGCCACCCATGGTGCCCTTTTTGCTTGGCTTAACTCCCGCGACACCCACCCTCTTTCTCATCCATGCTCGCCTACATCGCCATCGCCATTCACATCTACATGCTCATTCATCTACCGCAGCACTTCGTCCACAGTGCTCGATCCCTCATTCCCCTTGTATGCTTGCTTGCTCACAGGCACCACGGTCCTTGGAGTGTACTGTATCGCTACCCGCTCATTTTCACATAGGTCTACACGATTTGCCTCATTCGGTGTCTCAAAAGGGTACATGTACACACAGTATGGCTGTCGTCTGCTGCTAGTCATCGTTATGCAGTGTTGTCTTACTACCATAGTTACGTCTCCACCAAACATATTACTCCGTCTGTTGAACTCGAGCTACGTGCGACATTCGAACGTTCGCGAGCCTTTATGAAGTGAAGGTCGAAAATGATCGAAAAACAAACTTAAAATGAGGTGGCGGTAACATGTCTACCGGCGTCAGCCATTCCTCCCCTGGCTCCTTTGACCGCTACCACCACGTCCTGTCAACAACGTCTGCCCTACTAAACCGACTCTAGTCTGAGTGACTGTGAGCTCATGTCGACACTGCAATTGAGCGGTATACTCGCTGGCAGTGTCCCTGTGCCGCACCTCGTGCTCTGTCGCCCCTTCCGACTGCCCGAGCTCTTCGTATGCGATATGATGTCCGGTGGTCTTTTCCTGCCGACTCTTAGCCGCAACGCTCGGCAGCTCTTGTACATGTCACCGCAGAGCACTCGCCTAACTCCCGAATCCCGATACAGCACCAAAAATGCCCGGTACGCGCGTACCGCCCAGGTGCTGTATAGCACGCAACAGCTGCACTCGCATCACAAGTACCGTTTTGCAACATTGGTGCTATGATAGCAGTACATCACTGAGTCGCACCGCAGGATACGGCAAGCGATGGAACTCACTGGTACGTGGCATAGGCTATTTGTTGCCGTGCGTTGCGGAAGCGCTAACGTGGTTTCTACTGGCTGTTGCGATACTGCGGCGATATGCAGTACAGGGACGCGGAAAAAAGGGGTGTTTTAGATACCTCTCGTACCGGAGGAGTAAATCAAATGCCTCGCGCGCACACGAACGGTTTACTCGCCGGCTGTATGTACACACCGAACTCACCGGCGGCGGCTGAAGCAACCAAATACACGAACGCGGCGTAGCGCCGCCACCAGCCACCTCGTGCATCACTCTGCTTGCTTCTTCCCCCCGCTGCCTGCGCCTTCTTCGCGGGCGCGTGTTCCCGTTAAGGCCCATGCATGCCCCGTGTGCTCTGTCAAACCCCGCGCGAGCGCGGAGCGGGATGATGTACACGACTATCATCGCAATCAACGGTACCGAGGGCGAGCGGATGACTGGGATCGACGGAATTGGCCCTTCATTAGCGTCGGCGTATATAAGGCAGGTAGAAACTCTGTGGAGGACGTACGAAAGCGATCTCCGGCCCCAGCGCGATGGACGCCTCTCAAGTCCTGCAGACGGTGCTCTCCGTAATCCAAGCCTCAGCCGGGAACACCACTGCTGGCTCTTCACCTCCCGGGTCTACTACAAACACAAATGGCACCGTGTCCATGCACGACGCTGGGGCCGCTGGCCCTGTCGGCGCCGTGCAGCTTGTCATGGCGCTGCTGTCGATGTCCGCGGTGCGCGACTGGATGAAGCTGCTGCTCATCGGTGCCTTCCTCGAGACCTGCCGCCGCCTCATTACGAAGTCGTGGGAGTCCATCCAGGACTTCTTCTGGCTTACAGCCACGTTTGAGATGCACGAAGATCCTGCGGGTGAGTTTCCGTCCTCCGTTGAAAAGCCCTAGTCGAACATTGACATTGCTGTGTTAGATTGGATACTGCACTGGGCGGCGCAGCGCAAGATGTTCGGTACGTTTCTTGGCTGTGTCTACTGTGAGTTGGCATCGCTCACTGTGTATGGGCAGACGCGGCGCGTCACGTTGAGATAACATCCGGGGACTACATTCTTGAGAACATGGTTGACGTCTTTGGGAACGATGAAGCTAAGGTGGCGTTCTACCCATCGATGGACAGGAAATATAGCTTGTGGTACAAGGGCCGGTACCTGACCATCAAGCGCGAGCAAAAGAGCCCGAACAGCTTCACCCGCGCGATCCAGGTCATTGAGCTCCGGTACGCCCATCAGGTGTATGCGGGGGTGTCCGCCATAGCTGACAATACCAACTCACATCAGCATCCTATCGCGGAATCCCGCTGTGCTGCGCGAGCTCCTGATGGAAGCACGCAAGGGATATACCGAGGCGAGCAAGAATGTTATCAACGTATACGTTACAGAGAGGTGCGCGTCCATCACGATGTGGTTCTGTTCCACATATCTGAGCGCTTGCGGGATCCAGCTCCGACCACTGGAAGCACGTTGCATCCCAACAGAAACGGCCGGCAAGTTCGGTCATCCTCGACCCTGGCGTGTTCGAGCTCGTGCTCGCGGACGCACGGGACTTCATCAACAGCAAGCGGTGGTACGCTAGTCGGGGTGCGAATCCAGCTTCTTTCGTTCAGTGCCGCCTCCAGTACTTACCACACGCGTATCCGCAGGCATCCCATTCCGGCGTGGCTACCTCCTCTACGGCGCCCCGGGCGCAGGGAAGACGTCGATGATCCACAGCCTCGCGGGCGAGCTTGATCTGAACATCTACATCCTCTCGCTTACTGTGATGGCGCTCGATGACAACAGCCTGAAGTCGCTCATCGCGCGTCTGCCGGAGAAGTGCGTGCTGCTCATTGAGGACATTGACGCCGCGTTCCACCGCGGGATGAAGCGCAACATCGTCGACCCAGAGAAGAAACAGCAGACCCAGCGCGGGGGGACTCAGGAAAACGGGCAGCCGGCCGGGCCCCCGGGCGAGAAGGACAAGGACAAGCCAGATGGGTTCTTCAACGGAGTCACGCTCAGCGGGCTACTGAACGCGCTCGACGGCATCGCGGCGCAGGAGGGCCGGATCCTGTTCGCGACGACGAACGACTACTCGGCGCTGGATCCCGCGCTGCTGCGTCCCGGCCGACTTGATCTGCACGTCGAATTCCAGCTCGCGAGCCGGCACCAGGCGCGCGAGCTCTTCAAGCGGTTCTTCACGCCCGACGAGGAGGAAGAGAAGCTCAGCGTGGCGGCGACACAACTGAACTCGGACGAGAAGCGAGCCGACTCCGACTCCGGATACACTTCCGCGAACTCTACGCCGCCCGCTGAACTGGCCAACGCATCCGCACCCGGGCAGGCAACTCCGCCTGCTTCCCAGCTGCCCGGGTCCGTGCGCTCAGTGTACGTGGGTGGCATGGCGCACGGGGGAACAGGGGGTCTTCCCAGGCTGTCCGCGAAGCAGGCGGCTGCGCTCGCCGAGCGGTTCGCAGAAATCGTTCCGCCGCAGGCGTTCTCGATGGCCACCCTGCAGGGGTACCTGATGGCGTACAAGGTCCGGCCGCTGGACGCCATCGCCGACGCGCCTGGGTGGGTAGAGAGCAAATTGCGGGAAAAGGCTACTGCTAGCGCGAGCCAGACGCCGTCGCAGGAGAAGGAGATGAAGAACACAGAAGGAGCGGCCGCGGTGGCGTAGGCTCGCGGCAGGTGGAAGCCAGCTGTGCTTCATCCTTCTTTTTTCCTTACGTGTCGCATTAGAGGTACTTCGACACCCCATTCCACACCGCGACGCCGTTCTAGCCTAGTCGGTGTCCTGGGATCAGGGCTCGGTCATGGGTGGCCTTATGCGTCAGCCTGGCGGAGTTGTAGTGTCTGGCGGAGAAACCGCATCCCTTTGTTTCAGGCGGTCACGAAGAAACTCTATACGGATATGTACAGTAGATGGTTGCATATGGACTTTTAAAGCTTCGCGGTCGCACAAGGGTGCTCCGATCATGTGAAAGCGGCAATAGGGTACGAATGTATATAGTTCTGCACGCACGAATATACAAACCACACCAGACACATAATGCGTTCAAACGGACACCTAATCATGCAGAACATCACTTCTGCGTGCTATCAGAGTTCGTAGCAAGCGGCCAACGTCGGATTGTGGGTGAAGTGAAAGCCACCAAGGAACGCAGCTTCTCAGTAATTGAGCAGACGGATGAAGTGCGGACCGCGTGGGCCGGGCGCGTGGAAGTGCAACTTTGCACCGCCCATCGGAAATGTCTCTCTTGCGCGTAACCACCACTGCCGGACCTGTCCCGCCTCTTCCAATGCTTATTCTGCTATCGCCTGGTGCACCTGCCTGCACGCGCAATTACACCGCAACTCATTTATCAGTGTCATCGACGCGTGCGTCTCCGCGGTCCTTCTTTGTGGACAGCTTCGGGTACCAGCACCTGCGTGCTGCTCGAGGTTGCCTTGGCGTGCACGCGAGTGCACCGCGCGGGCGACGCGCCGCCGTCGGTAGCGCGGTCAGTGCAAAGGCCGACGGTTCATGCGGTGACAACCAGTGTGGGGTAATGGGCCGCGCTGACTTCCCGGCGACAACCGGCGACGTACCAGACGTCCTTTGGCAGGACCAAGCGGCGGTTTGCATGCGCCACCAGTCCACTGCTTCTAGCCCGAGTCACTGATCTCGATTGCTTTGACTCCTTCCTTCACTGCATTCGCGAGCGAAATCCAGGGCCGGCACCGAACCTGCCTGATTCGCTCACGTTTGGTCGCCCGCTCGCTGCGGCACGTATAAAAGCGATTGCCCAAACTCTACGTCTGCCCATCACCCGCTACCAACTCCCCGAAGCCCGGCCTCTCAGCGCACTGCGAGCTAGTCATCATGGACGCAGTTGCGGTGTTGCAGACCGTCATGTCGGCCATCCAATCCGGGGCCGTGAACCTCAACGTGAGCGACGCCGCTGCGGGCAACGCCACGGCCGCGGTCGCCTCTGTGGCGTCTTTTTCTCCGCTGCAGATCCCCTCCATTATCAGCATGGTCCTGTCCTTCTCCGCCGTGCGGGACTGGATCAAGCTCCTGCTGCTCGGCGCCGTCGTTGAGACGTGCCGCCGCGTGCTCACAAAATCATACTACGGCCTCATCAACTACTTCTGGATTACGGCAACGTTCGACGGGAACGACGAGTGTGTCGGTGCGCAAATCATTAAGCTTCTAACTGCGCGTTGATTTTACTCACTGGCGCCGCCTGCACACACAGATTGGCTCATGTTCTGGCTCTCGAAGCACTCCATCTTCCGTGAGCACCGCCTCCCCTCCGGGATCCCGGAGAATGCTAATCGACGTTCTTACAGGCACCGCCCGGACCCTGGATGTGAGCACTCGCTCGTTCGGACGGAACTCGGGCGCGATTGAGTCGGGGAACGAGTCGGACGAGTCGGACGGCCGCAAGATCTCGTTCTTGCCGTCGCTGCAGACCTCGTACACGCTGTGGTACCATCTCTGCCTGGTCACCTTCATCCGCGACCAGGTCACCGACGGCCCATGGAACAGCCCGAGGCAGACGCTGCAGGTCCAGTGCGTATTCTTTGGGCTGTGCGTACGGCCGTGTACTGACGTCATACGCCCAGGATGCTCACACGCGACCACAACACCCTGCGCCAGCTCCTGAACGAGGCGAAGAAGCTCTATCATCAAGCGAGCGAGAACATGATCTCGATCTACGTCTCGGACCCGTGAGTGCCTGGTGTACAAGTCGTGGCGTACCTCAAACTAAGCGCTTGGCAATAGGTCCGACTACTGGAAGAGGGTGTCCACTCAGCACAAGCGACCTATGAAGTCCATCATCCTCGACCCTGGCGTCATCGACCTGGTGCTCGAAGACGCGAAGGACTTCCTGTCTAGCAAGGCGTGGTATGCCGAGCGAGGTCAGTATAATATCTACTGCATCACAGGCACGCGCTGACCTATGCATCTACAGGTATCCCCCATCGCCGAGGTTACCTTCTGTATGGTGCGCCCGGATCCGGAAAGACCTCGCTCATCCACAGCATCGCCGGCGAACTCAACCTGGACGTCTACATCCTCTCGCTCACGCGGCTCGGGCTCGACGACACGTCTCTCAGCTCAACTATCGCGGACCTCCCCACCCAGTGCATTGTGCTCGTCGAGGACGTAGACGCTGCGTTCCACCAGGGCGTGAAGCGTGACCTCGCGGACCCCGAGAAGGAGCAGGACGGCAAGGAGGACAAGCACAACGGGAAGGGTGGGAGCGACGCCCCCGCATCTGTTGGACGCGTCACCCTCAGCGGGCTCCTTAACGCACTGGACGGGATCGCCGCTCAGGAAGGCCGCATTCTGTTTGCCACGACCAACGACTACGACGCCCTCGACCCCGCGCTGTGCCGCCCCGGCCGCCTGGACCTCCACATCGAGTTCAAGCTCGCGAGCAAGTACCAGTGCCGCGAGATGTTCAGGCGCTTCTACCTTCCCTCGGACGTCGACCCTGACGGGAAGGAGAAGGCGGACAACGACAACGGGGCAGAGGCAGAGGACGAGAAGGACTCCGGGTACGGCTCCCGGAGTCGCACTAACAGCGTCGAGCGGCTCAACTCCTCGGACCCTGCACGCGCGACTCCAGGGTCAGGCTCCTCATCCAACTCGGACGACTCGTCGACTATGTACGTTGGCCAGGCACACACTGCGCGCGCCCCGAAGCTCTCCCGTCGGAAGGCAGCGGAGCTTGCGGATGCTTTCGCAGCGGCGATCCCAAACCGCGCGTTCTCGATGGCGACGCTGCAGGGGTACCTGATGGCGTACAAGACGCGGCCGTACGACGCAGTGAGCGAGGCTCCTACGTGGGTCGAGCGCAAGCTGCGGGAGAAGGGGAAGTCAAGGGCGGACGCGCGTGCTCCGCAGATCAAGGACAAAGTCGACGACACGCCTGCTAGCGCGGCGGCCGTAGACGACACTGCTACGCCAGCGACCGCTGTGGATTTGAGTCCCGAGGCGGATCCTGCAGTCGTAGGAAAGACCACGGCCGCTGTGCAGACGGACTCGGAGGTCGCGTCGTGAGTAGAAGCTGCGGACCTCGTGACTTGCTGGACACTGGCTACGGTGCGACGACGTATACCCTGCCCAGCCCTGGAAAAATAAGCTGTATCTCGTAGTAGACCTGTACTATATTACTTCGCAATTGCACACTGCTTTCGATGTTTTCCATCCTACTTTGCACCTCTGGCGGCCGGCGCGACTTGTTCGACTTTGCAGGCAGGCCCACCCGGCCCGCCCCAATTGAGCGCTTGAATGTGAAGAGTGAGCCATAAGCGCCCGAGATCTGTGGGAAGATCACCCCTGCTGGGGACGTTTTTCGGCGTCTCCACCCAGCGCTTCCTCCACTACGCCTGCCCCTGCGCTGGAATGGCACGGACGACCACCATGGGCAGCAAGAACAGCAGCAAAAGGCGCTGGGGGCAGCCATATATACCTGGGGGGTCGCGCGGGGACGCGAATCCACCCCCCACTTCCCCCCACCACTCACAAGAGCCCGCGCGATGGCCTCACTCAACCCCGGCTTCCTCTCTGCGTCCTCGCACACTCACTCACACTTTCTGGATAGCTCTGTGCACGAGAGCTTGCATGATGGTCTATCCTGGGATATTGATTCGGCTTTTTTCCAAATGAATTTGTCCCAGGCGGGTCCACCGGGAACTTCGCTCAATGCCGGAGGGTGCCACTCGTCCTTGGACACTGACCTACAATCCGAGCTAGAGCTCGCCAAAGCCTAGTACGTCGCATTCTACTCTTGTATGCTACATCTCTGACCTATATCCTAGCCTTGCCCTACACTCCCCATCCCCTTCGGCCTCCGACAATGCCGCGGCGCACGCCTATGTGCCGCCGGCGTCTCTTTCGTGCACGCCCGAGCCCGATCCTTTCGCCGACGTCCCGTACGACCACTTGTACCCGAACACCATCTCACCGGTCCTCCAGTCACCTACCGATATACATGAACTCCCGGCCATGACCATCGAGCCGTGGATGCTTAGAAGCACCATCCCAGTCGAGAGCGCCTATTCGACCATCGCAGACGCGCTCGGCCCGGGGTGCTGCCCCGCGGACGTGTTCGCGCCGCCTCTGCCTCTGCCTCCACCTCCGCCTCCGCCGCTGCCTGCCAGTACCACCGCGCCTTTGCAGCCTGAGAAGACCCGCGGCTGCCCGAAGAAGTCACAGAAGAATTCGCGCCAGCGTAAAAACACCCGCATCTGCGAACAGGCTTCCCCCGCTCCTCCGTCCTCTCCCTACCCTTCCTCCCCCGCCGCATCGTCGACGTCGACGTCCTCACGCGCTTCGTCCCAGCCAGACATCATCCCGACCACGCGCCGCAACGACCCCGTCTTCCCCGCGTCACAGCGCCGCGTCACCTCGAGCAAGTACGAGTGCCCGTACTGCAACTACGTGCAGCGCAAGCGGCGCGGGCCGGACATCCGGCGGCACATCGAGACGCACAAGCGCGACGCGAAGAGCATGGCGTACATGTGCTGCGGGGTCCCGCTCGCGGACGCGGCGGATCTTGGAGTGCCCGCGAAGGTGAGGGGCGAGGATCCGGTCGAGTACGCGGGGATCTTGATGGTGGGCGGGTGCAGGAAGACGTTTAGCAGGAAGGATGCGCTGGGGCGGCATCTCCGCAAGTATGAGGGGGTGTGCTTTGGGGACGTGCACGCGCCGTATCTGCTGGGAAACAAGCGCAAGAGCGGGGCTCATTGATTTTCTTTCCTTCGGATTGGTCCTGCTCTCAATGTGTACAACATATAGGATCCGTGGTCGCGCGTTCATACTCTGATCTGTACGGCTTACTGCAATGTTCTCATAACTTCATCTGGATCGCATGGTCTTTGTCTTTGTAGGTTTGTAATCCGTATCTCGTACAATGTCTTCTATGCAATCCATTCTCTGCCTCGCGAGTACGTACATACGCATCGGAACCAGCCAGTGGTCGCCGATCATCTGCTAAGTGCGTGTCGACAGGCAGAGGGTTCAATCCAACTTTGCTTCGATGCTACGAGCCGCCTCGACATGATGTTATTGAATCCGCGATGGTCTCTGATCTGCGTGACGAGTCCTGGAGACGTGTCCTACAAGTCGAGGGGTATCTGCAGCGACTGTATCAGTAGATGGTATCTTCGGTTCACACCTGGTCGTTCACCTCCATCATGACCGTCCGGACACCCTTTTGGAGGTTCTCAGCGAAAGCATCGAGGTATTCATGTGCCTCCCTTGCACACTCTGAGCAATCCAGAAAATCGCAGGCCTCGTCATACAGCTCCCCGCCCATGTACCACTTGCTGAATGCGCAGTGGATCTGCTCGACCTCCGACACGAAATAGTGGGTCACCGTCGTCCTATCGATGCGGAGACGCAACGGCGAGGCGTCGTTTCCTGGCGATGAGGCCTCAGACGAAGAGGAATGCTCGGACGAAGAAGAATGCTCGGACGAAGAGGAATGCTCGGACGAATCGGAAGAAGAATGATGGTCGCCGCGGCACATGGCGAGCGGGAAGAAGATCCCATCTTCGTCCACCACGGGTGTATCGTGTATCCTTGGAGTAGTCGAATTTCCCAGCGTCGAGATCGAAGTCCTTCGCTAACGTCCACCTGTCCGTGTCGGTGAGGTAGCTCACAGCGGCCGCGTGGACCCGCCGTCGGTATTCCATGAGGCGGTATAGCGACGCGGGAGAGATACCGTCCAGTTCGTAGGGGAGGTCTTTGCCCAAGGGCGCGCGAAGGGTAGCACGCGCCGCTTCCTCCGCCTGGGGCACGTCCACGTCGCTGGCGACAACAAAGACGCGGAGCGCGTTTACAGGGTCGTCCAACGCGCCGCTAGACGTCAGCATCCTGGCAGCGCGATCGAGCACTTGTTGCATGTCGTACTTCCTCGCGGTTTGGATGAGACGCGCTATCTCCCGTGGCGATGGAGGGGCTGGGTCCGGGTCCTCCGAGGGAGGGTAGCAAAGCCGGAGTAGCCGATCCAGGACCTCGCTTGGATCGGACATGTCGACCACCGGGAGCTCTGCGGGGGCGGTCGCTTGTGATCCGGAGATGGAGGGATTTGAGGGCGTCGCGGATGGTTGGGGGGGCGTGAGCATGCTCTCGAATACCGGCGACGCTTCGGAGAGGATGGCCTTGTGGACGCGGAATTCGACACCATTTGAAGAGCGAGGAATGACGTCCGCGTCGGGCTTTGGGAAAAACGGTACGCTCTCTGGTGCTTCCGACATGGTGTGCGTTGAGCTATGGACGTGCAGAATGAAATTACTGACAGACGATGTGGGTGGTTCAGGTGAGTGACAGAGTATGTTTGTGTTTCCTTTGGGCCTGATGGCAAATTCACACTCCGCCGCGCCACAGCGACGAGCGGTGGTCGCCGCCATGGAAGTACTTGCCAGACTCCTCATCGGTACACGCATCCAACCTACCCCACCGGAGTCGCAGTGACTTGTTATACCGAGTAAGAAGAGCTCATGAGTGAACCAATTGACAAATCAACAGCACTTCAACCTAGGATATCGACATCGTGATTCAAGGTGTTCAGCTCACGATCTTTAGAGCTCATCAAGGCATGCACGCACATGGGCCTACTACACCGTCTCTAAGAGCGAAGGACGCACCATAGGAAAGACTCGTGGGTATGTAGCTAACATCAATATCTCACTCTCGCAGGCAGACACTGACATTCATTTTTTCCAGGAAACTGATCGTCCGTATGCTTCCTCTAGTTCAAGCACCCTTACCCGATACTGTCCCTGCAGATGCACGCACCCGATCCAACGGAGATCGTTTGTCCGCCCCATGTACTCATATGGCGGTCAAACCTCTCAGTAAGACCCAGGTATGATATCCAGCGACGGCCCCGTAGTTGCTTTTATGATAGAATGTGGCTGACATGCTCAGCAGACCTGAAGGCGCACCCCGCTCAACGGAGATCGCTGCTCTATCAAACACATTTGTATGACAGACCAGCCTCTCAGTAAAGCGCAGGTACGCCAGGAGATCCCACCATACTCGAAGCGTTTGCTCTCTCGTGCCTCTCAAGAATTACTCCCCCCATACTCTGGAATATATCGAGGCGCGGTTTTACGCGACGCGGCTCCCAGGCACACCCGGCCCAACGGAGACCTTTTATCTGTTTGGCGCATCCGTCGGACAGATAAAACCCTCAGTAAGACCCAGGTGCACCTGCGAGCAGCGCCGCTGATAGAGTACGCACGTTTCCTTAGGTCTCACAAGGCAGCGCTCCGCGCTGCATACCCTCAGTCGTACCCGGCCCAACGGAGGTCGCTCGTCACCCTACGCATTTCGTATGGGAGACAAACCCCTCAGTAAGGCCCAGGTGCGTCTGAAGGCGGTAGCGCGATGCGTTCCCTTGGCTGTTTTTACTAGTGTATGGCTCCCGCAGGTGAAGATAGGATGTCAGCACTCACCTGCCTGCGCGTTCTAGGGAGGGCGATTGCTCAATGTCGAGTGCCTGTATGGGGGACTGTTACAGAGGCCCCTTCCCTTGTTATATACATATAGGATGGGCTACGCTTTGCCTACCCCTGGGCAGTGCTTGTCGCCTGAGTCCGCCGTAAGCGGGGGACGCTTTGACTGGGGCATTGATCACGACCGCATTGTGCCACGGACACCAGGCCAGGGCACGAGTGCGCTTTGGCCACGGCATGCATCCACAGGGGTACGTTCCAGTAAATATATTTAACACTTGTCTAACTGTGGTTCGTGCGTATGCTGGAGCCGTGCTCCGTGAAGGGATCAGTCACAACGCCTTGTTTGCCAGAGCGCGCGCGGGGCCGCGGTGAGCTTGTCCCAGAGCCTTATAAGGCTCATCGTCTTGTGTACATCTTACTGTCTCAAGTTTACTGAGGCTAGATATTACCCTACAAAACGCCATGGCTGCGCATGGACCCAATCGTTACGCCCCAACAGTAGCCATGGCTTCGGTCCATGCGTGGTCCTCGATCGTTCGCGACGCGAAATATCGGTGCGTTGTTTACTAAGACAGGTATTGGATCAGCATCACTTTGTCCTTGTGCTCTCTATAGTACTCAAGTCGTGGCTTAACTGCAACTACTTTCAGTGGCACGCTGCCTCCCTACCGCTCCGCATGTTTCCAAGTCTGGTCCCGCAATGATCATTATGGGTGATCGCGATTCTCCACCTCCTGGACAGATTAACACACAAAATAAACCGTGCATTAGTCGACGATACCCAGTGTATGCCGCCCCCCCAGTACAATATTGTCGATCAGCCGCGTCTTGCCCACCCACATCGCCCCGCTCAAAATGACCGGCCGCCCGGCGAACCCTGCCTCCCACTCTTCCCGCTGCACAGCGTCCGCGAGCACCTCGAAGGACTCCGCGTCATTCATCTCGATGTAGTCCAGCCGGAGGTCGACGGACTCGCCGGCCTCGCGCTTTTTATTCTCGATCACGGCCTGCGCGCGTTGTATGCACTCGGTTTTTGAGGCACCCGCTTCCCAAGAGGACTGCGCTGCTTGTAGCGCGGCGTAGAGTGCAGGCGCTACGTGGTCGCGCTCGTGCTGTGATAGGTATGCGTTTCTGGAGGACAGCGCCAGAGATGTCGTAGGGTCCCTGCGAGAGATTGGGTAAGACGGGGCTCATTCGCGAAAAGCTGGAGGAGAGCGTACCGGGTGGTGGGCACGATATAGAGGTGCTCCGGGTCGGGATGCGAGAGCAGGAGGTCGCGCGTCATACGGCGAAGCAAGAGGGCTTGCTGGATGTCCTTCTGCCCGAAGTACGTGCGCGTCGGCTATAGCGAATAAAATTAGTCGGAACCGTTCGCGAACGTATACCAATTCCGCGCGCCGCGGCGAAGGTTACTCGCCTCAATCGCATTAAATAGCTTAGTGACCACAGTCGCGACCCCGCGGAAGAACGTCGGGCGCGTACGGCCCTCCATCTGGTGCCCGTACCCCATCACCTCGACGAACGTCCCCTTTTGCTCCTGCGTGTTCTGCGAGATCCCGCTCGGGTACATCTCGTTCACCGTGGGCACGAATACCGCGGACGGGGTGCGCGCGGACCCGTCGTGCCCGGGGACGGAGAGCGCGGAGAGCAGCTCGAGGTCGCGCGGGAGCGTACGCGGGTAGGTCGCGAGGTCTTCGTGCGGCGCGAACTGCGCGGGGTTCACGAATATGGAGAGCACGGTGAGGTCATTCTCGGCGAGAGAGCGCTTCACTACGGTAAAAGCATGGTGAGGAGCGGAACGGGTATGGTGAGAGCTGCCGTACGCACCGAGAGACAAATGCCCGTCATGCAACGCGCCCATCGTGGCGACATATCCCACCGACTTCTTCTCGTCGCGAACCTTGTGCCTCCATTCCCTATACGACGCTACGGTGTCGAAGAGCGGTATTGACGAAGGCGGAAGTGCTGAAGACATGGCCCTCGAGTATGAGCTGGAGACGGGTCGCAGACGAGTCAAGATGTTCGTAGCGCTACGCCGGAGGTAGATCATGGACGCTCGAGTGAGAAAGCGGGCGAGAGTGACTCCGAGAGGAGCAGGAGGAGGTGAACGTCCGATTTGTGCATTCTAGGACGGTGTCCGGGAGTAAACTCGTAAGATCCGGCTGAGATCGATCCTGCGGGACTGGCCCTGCTTGACACGTCGCACGTGATACATATACGCGTCGCGTTCTCGAAGAACAGTTTACGACACGGTCCCGTTGGTGCGGCCCGTGGCAGTGTCTTCTGGCGAAGAAGAAGAGATGCTAAACACATATAGCCGATGCAGTTCTGACCAAAAAACACGCTGTCGCTGCGACAAAGTACCCCTTCTCCTGTCCCACTCCCCTAAGTATGCTCTCCGCCAACACCCGCACCGAGCTCACATTGCTCCTCTTTCACATAAGCTAAAGGCCAAACATCAGACGGGCATTTGGGATTGGCTGGCAGACATGGAGCACCTGTCACACAATAATGTAAGTGCGTGTTCATATCAAGGGTCGCCGTACATACCACTGCGTGTAGACTGATCAGCGGCGTGGGTCGGAGGTGAATCGACTTCTGCAACCTCCCCAGGTGAGCTGCAGGGGGGTCGGACAGGCTCTGCGGCAGAGGAGGGAGTCCTAATGTGATCGACTACAGGTCGAAAATACGACGTGATTTTGCGGGTAGTTCTCAGTTTGAGGGCTGCTGCGGCTCTTGCCTTGACGGCGGCCGCGTGTGCTTTGCTGCCAGTATGGGCGTTCCAGTTCCAGTCACCTCCGCGGGCAAGATTAACATCCCTTCCGCAGGGTTCGCAGTACCGGAAATCCCCGACGGTGGGCTAGTAGAGAGAAGTTGTCAGCCCGGTATGAGCGCAAAGCATGTAGCATCTACCTTGGTAGCGGTTTTACTAGACATCTTGTGGGAGGGCGGTACCACCTCAGCCCAAGGTGGGTTGAGGCGGGATACTGGTAATGGTGGTTGGTCGCTGAGACTCCCGGTTGGCGCGCGAATACTCCTCTCGTAGCTTCCGGAGACCTCAAAACGATTCGCAGACACCTGTCGTGCTTGTTGCATGATGGTTCGCCACAAGCATGGGTGCGAGCATATGAGGCTCTCCAATAGCCGATTCGGGATGACCTGCACAGGATTCTCCTGCGAAGACGCAGAGATATAGAATACACGCACCCAACGTAAAGACGCGGTTGCTACAACGGTGACGAGGTGCGCGTTCAACCTACCCCCATCTCTTATCCCACTGCCCCACGCTCTCCGCCAAGACCCACGCGGAGCCTGCATCCTCCTTCACATACAACAAGGACCAAGTGTCCTCCGCGTCTGGCCTAGGGGCACGCAGAGGCGGTGCTTTGCTAGGTTCGGACGGTAAATACGATACGGGTGATGTTCCTATGCATTGCCCAGTCACCGCTACGAAGTTGGGCGGCGGAAGGTTGGGTGATCTAAAACGAGCGTGAGCAACTTGAGCAGGAGAAGAGAACGAAAGTCAAGAGACGTACGAGATGTTTTCGAGCACCTGTTGAATGAAACTTGAGGGTATGAAGCCGTTCCAGCGGATGACAGTAACGTCACCGACCCGAGAAGGCTCAGGAGGTGCATACACCGCGATGTACGGGTCACAGCGATCGTTAGCGGAGATCCTATGCACAATTTGCACAATAGGGTCAGTTCGTACAAAGCGCGAGGGAGTACATCGGTTATTTACCTTGGGGAGCCCAGAGAGGCCATGCCAGCCCACTCGAAGAGAGCGGATATGTTCTCCTCCCATTCATCCGCCGCGTCGTTCGCATGGCTTAGGATAACGTCTCGCCGGACGTCAGGGATGCGTACGCGATCGAATTTTCGTATAGTTCGTGACATCTCATGGCGAATGGCACCGCTCATTGCAACATCTGGTGGGGTGTACTCAGCGTACCGCGCAGTCAGCAAGGCTCGAATGAAGACGTACCTACGCGGTCGCAGTAATATAATACTTTCCAGGGGCCCCTGTGGGAGTCCCACCTGCGTATTGCAGCGACTTCTTTAGGTCCATATGCAAGCCAAGTCTTCATGCTGTCGGCGGCAGGACGGGAGCCCCGAAGGGAGACATGGATGACTGAACGCGGCGCTCGGTAAGCTGCCCAAGATAACCTAATGCGCGCGGGCGGTACATACCATGCATCTCCGCGTGCTCCTTCCACGGTAACGCTTCACCAACGAGACCAAGAACCTCGTATGTTTCTTTCCCCACCACTAACGTTAGGATGCCCCTCGAGTCCAGGCTCCATACGTCTTCGTCTGTTGCACCGGCCGGACCGAGCGCTACGACCTCGCTGAACATTTTAATCAGCATATTTCAGAGCGCACAGATACGAGAGAGTAGCACACCTTTCCAAAGCCGTTTGGCTCACATACGTCTTCGCGAAGTCGAGGAAGTTACTCAGCGTGCATTCGCATCTCCAATAGACGGCGCTCAGTTTGAGCAACGCGTCCTCAAGCGCCGGGCACGATGGGAAGACGACGTCCACCTAAACAGTGGGATGCATTCAGTCAGAGAGAGCAGCGTAGAGATGAGAGCGGGAGAGGTACCTTCCTGCTGGGTAAACGGACGCGAAGGCGCGATTGCGCGTAGTTTGTCCGGAGTTGCTGAGCTTTGCGCGTCGGACTCCACCGTCACGATCGTTCTCTTGCTTTCCAAGGCAGCCATGAGAAAGAACCTCAGACGAGGATGTACGAGAAGGTCGAGGTCGGGAGCAAGCACCACGGCGGTCCTATGCGCCCAGCCGGGGAAGGAGCCGGCCCGCAGCCGCCGGCATGTTTTCTTTTTTTTTTTTAACGGAGCTCATCACGTGTGGCTGGTGAATGCCGTTCGTGACAATTGCTGGGCGTCGAGGTCAGTGGCCTCTGTGCCAGGTGAGGCGTCCGTACGGAGGAAATGCTTTACGCACGCAGGTACTTGGTACCCCAGTGTGGGACTGCATGTCAATCCGCACGGGCCATGGATTATCCAGGCCTCAGAACATGCAGACACAGCGGCTTACCCACTAAAACCCCCGGTTCCATGATCCAGTCAGTTGGGAGGTCATGCTCCTCATGCAAGGTCTTTTCCCAGGTCGCTAGCACCGCAGTGTGCGGTACTGCACGCTGTGCAGCTACTCGCTTATTGGTCAAGGTCCGGTCCAACTGGAAGCGATTGGACACCATCCTCATCCACCGTCGCTCCACAAAATCATGCTCCAGTCTCCCAGCAAGGGGGGCACGGTTGCCCACAACTCGCTCGCACCGTAGCACCCAGATCAGGTATGCGGTTTCCGACAGTACAAGTCGGGCTAGCCTTGTGGGGCCATGCTTGTGTTCCCCATCAGGGCCCACGACTGAGAAAGTGTGGCCCCCGAGGGCCAGGCCAATGGTCACATCTGGGAGGTCAATCCCCTTCCTTTTCAGGATGCCCCTGGCCAACGCCCACGCGGTCTGTTGGCCAGGTGCCAGGCACAGGCAGAGTATGTGCTCCATGGATTCCAGGGTGCCACAAGCTGTGCAGAGTGCCCTGTCCTCGTAGCCTGGTATGTTACTCCAGAACTTGCCCACACGATGCCCCTCATGCAGGGCCTTCCACACAAAATCCCTAGACTTCCTGGAGACCGGGTCCTTCCTCAGCAGGGACCAGACAGACTCCACTGATGGGCGGACCCTGGTAGCATGCGCTACTTCGTCCTGCACCCTCAGGACATTCCTGGAGGTGGCAGTCCTCTCCTTGGTTCCATTCCATTGACGGGCACCCTCATAGGCCAGGCGTTGCGTCATATGCAGGAGGGAGACACCCCTGACACAGTAACGAGCCGGCACAGGCAGGAACAGGGGGCGGGCCATCATTGGGAGGGCGGCTCCCTCACTTGCAAGGCGGTCAGCCTCGTCATTTCCGCGCACTTTGTCATGGCCTTTAACCCATCTGAAGGTTGTCAGGGCACTTCGCATCCGGAGCAACCCGGCCAGCTCCTGGAGGGGCATTGCATTCGCTACCCCCAGCCACCCACGACGCTCCCACACAGGGAGGTACTTTGTCATGCCATCAACAACATATTTCGAGTCGCTCACTATGTGCATGGGGGCAAATGGGGGGACTTTCCTGGTCGCCGCCACCACAGCATAGATCTCAGCCACCTGGTTGGTCTGGGTGTCATATGGGACTCGTAGTCCCTCATTCCTGGCATCCCCCTCCCCAAACCATATTCCACTCCCCGCACGCGCTGACTCCGAGCCATTACCCTGGGAGGACCCATCAGTGAAGACCTCCACTTCCTCCTGCTGGACCTGGAAGGGGGGTGCAGGGCGCAGGGCTGGTACTGGGTCCGCAGGGCCGCCCGGAACAAAGACACGGAGTGACTCTGCAACAGGTATATCCGTGGACAGTGAAGGGTCAAAACAGATGCGCTCATTTGCCAGACGGGCAGTGTGGTTCCCCCTCTTCCTACGAGGGGTCAGGGACAAGCCATCCTCATTGCCCGCCCGCCTTGGGTTCCATTTGCTTACTATTCGGCTAATCATCTTTTCTGCAGCCAGCGCACACCGATGGGGGTTCGGGCACTGGTATACAGCCCTGTCCCTCACACAGTCTCTACATGGGCAGCTCGGGCGAGGTACATGGTCAGGGTTGCCGCCATTGAGTCGAGCTGCAGTCAACATGCATTGTCCCACAGTACGGAGTTGGTGTGCATCACGCAGGCACCTGCAGCTGGGGGAGTTTTCAGACACACGGCCCGCCTCCCTTCCAATGTGGCTCCATACAGGTAGTTGCTCGCAGAGGGCCAGGGTTGGATTGCTCGATTGACACCACACACCATATTTCTTGGCCGCTTTGATCATTGCTTTGAGGCAGTGGGGCAGCCCCGCCTTGGCACGTGTGCTAACATTCCATGTTTGCAGGAAGGTGTTAACGCGTGCTGCAGGCTCAATGTTTCTGGAGTCCGAAGCGATTGCCTTTGCCAGCAGTGCATCAGCCAGGTGCGTCCAGACAGGGCGCTTCAGCCCTATTCCAAGGTAGGTTCGGAGCCACATCAGGTTAATTGCATCATTTCTCGCCCTGATGTCAAGGAGGTTTAGGCCACCTTTGTTTATAGGCCTGTAGAGCACTTCCCGTGCTATGCGCGGGTGCGCATCCCCACCCCACATGAAGGACATCATGATGTTGGTCAGGCGCTTCTCTACACTTTCAGGCATTGTCTGCACCATGGCTCTGAATTGCGTCCGCCCCGCTAGCTCAATTCCCACAGCCAACTTTCTTCCATTCAGAGTGGGCTTCCCCCTCTGCCATTTTGCTAGGTTGGTCTCAATGGTGCTTATCACAGGAAGCCAGGGGGCAGCCTGGTCAATGCCATTGCCAATCCACGCCCCAAGTGAGCGGATGGCTTCGCCCTCCCGTACGATGTGCACAGACTCTGGGATTACCGCCCCCCCAGGCCCCATTCTTCGTGTCGCCACTAGCTCCTCCCTGTACTCAGCTGAGCCAATCGGGAGGAGTTCCGTCTTCTCTACATTAAAGCGGGCACGTGAAGCACGGCACCACCGGTCAGTCACTTGTTGCACTGTCGTGTACTCATCTGCACAGCTCAGGTAGACAGTTGTGTCATCCGCAAACAGTTTTGCAATCAGTCTCTCTGTGTCCCCGGGGACTCTGAGCCCCCGGAGGCTAGATTTCCTGAGTGAGCACGCCAGGGGCTCTATTGCAATGTCAAAAATGAGACACGAGATGGGGTCACCCTGGCGTACACCTCGCGTGATTCGGAAGAGGGCACTGCGCACTCCATTCACAATAACACAGCTTTCAGCGCGCGCATACAGGTGCTTCAGGGTGTGTATAAAGGTCACTGGGAAGCCCATGTGGCGCAGAACGCACCACAGGTACTCATGGTTTACTTTGTCATATGCCTTCTCTTGGTCCAGCGCAACGATCGCGCCATTGATTTCCTCCGCCTCAGCATACTCAATCATCAGTTGCGATAGCTTAATGTGATCAAAGATCCTCCTTCCTGGTATAAAGCCAGCTTGGTCTGGATGTATCAAGGCCGGGGCAGCCTCCGCAAGCTTGGATGCCAGTGCTCTTGTCATTATTTTGTAGTCAGAGTTTAGGAGCGTGATGGGGCGGTAGTTGCCAATTTCACGTTTGTCCTTCTTAAGCTTGTAGACCGGGCAGATCCATCCATGCGCAAAGTCTGAGTCCTCCAGGATCCCGTACCGCTCAATGTCGTTGAAGACCTTTGTCATCGCTCTCGGGAGATCAACAGCAGGTGCGCCCTTCTTGGTCGCCGCCATGTGCCATCGCTCATATGCCTTCCAGACTTCTGTTGGTAGGCCATCAAGGCCTGGTGCTTTCCCGGATGCTGCAGCCTTGATTGCATCTGCCACATCGTCCCTCGTGAGCCTCTTCGCCAGCTCTGCCTTCGCCTCACCAGAGAGTCTTGCATCAGTGTCGGCAAGCGCATCCTCAATGTACGATTCGTGGTCTTCTCCCTCCTCCAGGGGGTCGTCCCCTTGGAGGTCATTGTAGAAGTTCCCTGCTATTGTGGCCATTGTCTTGGAGTGGTTCGTGTAGGTCGGCGGGGCAGACCCTGGCTGGAGCATTGTGTACATTACTTCAGAGACCTCTGGGGTTGTGTTCCCCCGCATCCAGTACTTGGACATTGTCTCACTCTGAGCCCAGTGGCGTGCAGCGACTTCTTTTCTTTTCCATCCAAAGCGCTTTTGTTCCAGCTTTGTTAGGCGGTCTTGCAGCATTGCTGCACGTTCCATACTCCGTGCTCCATCCCCATCGCTTTCCATTCCATTCAGGGTAGTTTTCAGGTCGTCCCTGAGTCGCTCCATCCGTTTCTGGATCTTAGGGATCTTTTCCTTCGCCCTTGCTCTCGCAGCTGCTACTAGATCACGCTTAAAGTCTGCGTAGGCCAGTTGCGGGTTGTCGTCGGGTGTTCGCTCACGGATCGCTTCAATTTTACGGACAAGCTCCTTCCCAAGAGCCAGCATTGTCTTCTTCATTTCTGCGTCCTCAAGGAGGTGGGGCTGCATGACCCAGCGTCCCTTCCCGATGAAGGGTGACTTGTAGTTCTCAGCTGTCACCGTAGCCATAAGGTGGTCAGTGGGTACCCCGGGTTCTACAATTTGCCAGTCTGAGCAGTCTTTTAGCATTGGACGCCGGACATAGATTCGGTCCAGTCTTGACTGAACACTTGTGCTGTCCTGGAGGTACGTGAACCCTTTCTCCAGTGGGTGCGCTACCCTCCAGCCGTCCACCATCTGGGATTGTTCACAGAGCGTCTGGAGAGCCATACGCGGGGCCTCTGGGTCCTCCCGTTGTGGGATTCGGTCTGCCCTGTCTTCTACCACGTTACAGTCCCCCAGCATGACATCAATTCGGCCAATGTTTGCATTGGCTAGTGACGTCCAGAAGGCTGCATTTGCGTGGGGGTCATTTGGTGCGTACACATTCAGTATTCTGAGTGTTCTGTCCTCGGACCACTGGATTGTCAGCAGGATTGCTCTCCCCGGGACTATCACTCGTATCCTAGGGCTGCCATCTTTGAATATCCGCTTGTTGATGGCAAAGGCAACCCCCCGGGCTCCAGTCGCATTGACAGGGTCTGGGGAATGCAAGATGGCCATGTTCCGCTCAAAGATGCGATTCAGCAGGTCCAGCCTGCGATCATTTGTGTGTGTTTCTTGTAGTGCCAGGACCGCGATTTTGCGGTCGCGCAGTAGCTGGTTCATGAGCATCCATTTGCTAGACCCCTCCATCTCACTCTCAACTCCAAAGCCACGCATATTCAGGGTTGCGATCATGATGCGGGCCTTTGATCGCGGTTTATGACCATGCACACGGCCGTTCTCGTTCCATCCAACACCGCCAGCGGCGTGCTCATCGCTCACCCCCCCGTGTCTGTCGTCCTCTCCTCCCCGCCCGCACCCCACCTGGGCATCCTGGGGGCCAGCCCCAGCGGCATGTTCGGCGTTCAGGGGCCGGCCAACATTTCCTGTGTTGCAATGATTCCCGGGTTGTCCATGAGGGTGGCCACCAATCTCAGCGTTGCCATCATTGGGCACAGGTGCGGCCAACGGGCTCCCGCCCCCTCTTGCAGCGCTGAGGCCCGTTCCATGTGCCAGAGGTACTTCCGTAGGGTCAGGGGTGTGATCGTTATTTGCAGTGTTCGTGGTTGGGTAGAGTCCCGCCAGCGCCCAACCAGCGCAAGCGGCAAGGAAGTATATCCCGACTCCCGCCGGTCGACTATGCACTACGAGGGCACGCCTGCATCTTGCTGCTGCAGGTTCTCCCTTCAGGCTTAAGCTTCTCAGCGCGGCACGTCGAGGCCTAAATAGGCCGCCGCTGGGGGGTTTTCGCCCGGGCTTTCCTGTGCTTCAGAAGCCAGTATATTTGGGCACCGGTCGGACCCACGGACGCACCGCGTGCTCAGGTGCAGATCTGCGCCGTGTCGTCCGTTGTGGTATGTTGGGTCTCACATCGCCCGCTGGGTCAGGGCGGGCGTGCCTATCGGGTCCGCTCATGGCTCGTCACCGCTTTCGCAGTGCCGGAGCGTGCAGCGGGTCTGCGGGTGAACGGGTAAGGACCTCAGTACTGCGCGCTCGTGGTACGAGTGCAGAACAGAGGGGGGTTGAGGTGAGAGCCAGTCGATATATGTGAGCGCCGCGCCAGCGCCGAGCGGGGGCACGAGGCAGGGGACAGCAAAGCGCGGAACGCGCGCATACACCGTAGATGGAGACAGCGAATCGACGGCGAGCAATATGCCAGAGTGGCGCTGGGGTGAGAGCAAGGAGGAACGCACAGCCACACGGTCGGTGTGGGGTAGCGTGTTAAGGGGAGAACGTGGGCATAGCCAGCGTGCAATAGGTGAGCGTGAGGGCCGACGAGTGCACATGTCGCACACCACGGCTTACAGGCGCGGCACACGGCGCGGCCGCCAGGAGCTCACGCTCCCGCTGCGCTCAGGTTGGTTTCTCCGACACACAGGCGTGTGTCATGGGTTTGGCTGTGTCGGGCATAGGGGGCCAGCCGGGTATAGCTTCACGGCAGTCAGGGGCCCCCGCATGCGGCTGGGGACACCATTCCGAGGCAAGTCCAGCGTGCATGCGCCCGCCCCCAGGCGGCTGAGGCGACGGCTCACCGAGCCGTCGCCAAGGTGCGGTTCGTATCGCGCGCCAGCAGTCATGGTTAGATCTAGAGGCAATGGCTGGGCAGTCACGCTCATACAGTCGTTCTCTGGGGAGTTGGGCGCGCGGGCGAATCGGCGTTCACTGTACTCTCGACAACTGCAACCTTATGTACAAACAGCATATTATTCGTTCAGTATCAAGATAGGACATTTTAGCAGGTAGGTAGTCTTCCTGGCCACGGGGATGATGATCAAGATATAGTATGTACTCAACTGAAGCCGGCGCGCACCTCGCGCTGTATTTAGCAAGTCCGAGTAATGGTCCTACAGTAACCGCATGCAAGATGTATGGAGAGGGGCGGCGTTACAGGCGTGGGGACGGGGGAGCTCACCAATGGTCAGGACTCGTTCTGGGCCATCGTCGTCCGGGATAGAGGTCGGGCAAGAACGGGGGTCGAGAGGCGTATGTACATTCGTCGTTATCAGCACCGCACCTTGCGCTCAGATGTCAGCGCGTCGTTTATACGCGGTCAGAGGGTTGGCCTTGTGAGCGCGGAGTCTTCTTGCTCCTGTGCACGCCACCCCGCGCCTGCGTTCCCCACTTGCTCCGCTGGTTCTGCGCGTCGCCATGCGTCTCGGGCCCGTCACGCGGCTCGTACAGGTTGCCCGAGGACGGGCCCGCGTGCGCGTTCTGCTGGTAGTGCTGCGGCGTGAGGACTTTCATGCCGTTGTGGCGCGTGGGCTGGGGGTTGTTCGGCGGCCGGCCAGCCGTGGCCGCAGGGATGGGGATCTGCGCGTACATGTATTGTGGTGGGACGTAGGGCTGGTGTTGGTCATAAGGCTGCTGCGGGGTGTAGACCGGCCATCTCCCGTAGGCGTCCACCTGGTGTTGGTGGCCGAGGGCGGGGACACTCTGAGGATGGGGCGCTGAGTACGGGGGCGGGGGAGGCGTCGGGTACATGTGCGTCCCCTGCCCCGCCGACATCGCGGGCTGTGGAGCCGCACGCGCTCCCGCATTCGCCGGCGCAGAGAGCTCCTCGTCGCCGTCTTCATCAGCCTCGTCATCGTCCGGCACCGCTGGCGTGGAGACGACTCTTGGGATCTTCTCGAAGGGGCACTCGAGCAGAAGGTGGTCTCCGCCATGGCATCCGTTGCACCTAGTCGGAAGCCGAGGGGTCGCAGTGTTGTCGTACAGGCTGGGGACCTTGATCTTGCGCATCTCCTCGTTCCACCGGAGCCAGAGCACCGGGTCCTCGCTGGGTGGTACACAGTAGACGTTCACAACGACGTTGACCGTCTTCTTGTTCTTGCCCTTCTTGATCTTGTGGACAGTCACCCGTATACCCTCGAGAATCGCGTCCGCCTTCTCGTAGATCATGCTCGGGATACTACGACTGCCGCCGTTCAGCGCGATGGCCGTAGCTTCGCGCGGCCCATCCTTCTTGAGGGCGGCGACGACGTCCTTCTTGATCTCGTCCTCGTCATCGCGCTGGAAGCCAATCAGAGAGACCATGTACGTCGGGACGGCGTTTGGGTTGCGGATGAGGTACAGAGTGAGGTCGTCGCCCAGTATAATGTCAGTCTCTTGGGCTTTGGCGGCTGCATCACCGGGGACGTGATGCCAGAACCAGGTGAAGGGGAAGCCACGCGCTTGCTCGTTGCGCGAGGTAGGAGAAGGGAAGTCCGGGGCGGCGATCTTGATGAACTTCTCGTCCAGCCCAGTGAACTCAGCGAGCGTCCTGATGATGACCGACTTGAGCTTCTCAATGTATGCTCTGTCGCTTGTCGGAAGTTGGCCGTGGCACTGGAACAGGAAGTGCTGGTGCGGGTTCTCCTTGATGAGCTTCATCCAGCCATCCGACTTGTCCGCAGTCGCACCACGGAAGATATCCCCCGGGGCCATGGCGTGCTTAGTCGGGAAGACCGACGGTACAGGCGGTAAGACCGCGGCGTCCGCCTCGTCGGGCAGGGCAACGATCACGGGCTCACGCGGCGCAGCCACTGTGATCTTCGCATCTGCGTTGCGCGGTCGTTCCTCGTTTTGAGGATGCATGGTCACGTTCAAGCCGTGCTGCACGTGTCAGATGCGGTGAATTAAATGTAGGAGCAAATCAGGCTCACCTCCTGGGCGATCCAGGGCGAGCATCGGTCCATTTGGCCACTCCGCGTCACGATCTGGACGTTCGGCGGGTTCACGGTCGGCACGTAGGAGTTCTGAGTCCCCGGGCGCTGCGTTCTGGTTCAGTACACGTCGTCGGACAGGTCATATCCCCGCTCACCACATCTAGAGGGTCGCTCGGAAGGCTCTGGGAGTGCTGCTCTCCGAGCTGGGCGTACTCGAGTTCCCAGCCCGTCCATTCGTTGCACTGGCCGTGCTGCGGTCCGTCGATCTCCATGTCGTCTCTGTTTCCTGCCTCCGGGCTTGGCCGGTGGACATAGACTTGTTCCGCGCCCGCTCGTTGGGTCAGGGGCGTCGTCGGGTGTCCAAGGTGTCCTGCCATGCGCTGGCTCGCGGCAATCTGGTTATCAAGTCGATACGGGCCCAGGGCCGTGCTCCCCACACCCGCCACATTGTACACGTTGGGGCTAAGGACTTGGCCTCCCGCTAGGGCGAGCTCAGAGCCGTCGGAGGATCCGCCCAGCTGAGTCGCAGGGTAGGTCGCGCGTATTGCCTCCAGTTCCAGTTGCTTGCGTTGCGTTAGGGCTGTGAGGAGAGCTAGTTGCTTCTCGATGTCCTCCGCCGTCGTCGCGCCCACAAGGAGTGGCGTGTCAGCCGGGCGTACGGTCGCAGTCGCGGCCGTGGTGTAGGTCGGGTTCTCGACGCGAGCTCGTCCCGCGTCCCTCGTGAGCATGCCGTTTGCGGCCATATTCGCTTCTCCTTCGTCGGAGCGCGACACTCCATCGCGTAGCGAATGCGCCGCCGCGCCACCCATAGCGCTTGGGTGTCCCGTGAGTGTAGTACGAGATGCCGCCCTCGCTTCGCTAGGCGGGACGCCGTTCGTTCCAGCAACTGACGCAGCCGTGCCATGGGCGTACAGCGATGCGGGCGCGGGGAGGGGAGCTTCGTGCTGAGTGGGTAGGTGTTGGACGTTCGACAGCGAGGTCCCTGCGTGTCCATCGTTAGGCTGGCCCTCAGCACCACCCGCGCTAGGGGGTGTCTGAGTGTGTTGATGCGGGGCACTAGCCGGCGGTGCTATGTCAGAGCGACTCTTGGTGTCGTCAGCGAGCGCCGCCGATAGAGAGGCAGACCGAAGTCTCTTCCTGACGTTCGTCTGGACCGGTTGAGCCACCGACGTTATACGGAGTGCACGAGGGCGAGCAGGCGCCGTCTGAGGAGGAGCTGCACTGTCACGTTGGAGCCTTGTCGGGGTAACCGGCGGCGAGCTGTTGTTCACGATGTTGTCGCCCGGCCATTGCGCTGGTCTTAGGTCGAAATTGAAGGTCCCAGGGTCCGTCTCACGGGTTTGGTGCCCAAGGGCGTGAGTCCCCCTCGAAGTAGTAGGGCGCGTGGGCGTCTCCTCATCGGGCCCTGGTGGGGAAGCCGACGGGTGGCTCTCCGAGGAGAACAGAGAGCGTAGTGGCGCAGCCGTCTAGAAAATCGTTCAAACCGATGTCTCATAGGTCTGCTCAGCAGATGTAGATCCCAAGGACCTACCATGTTCGCCGCAGAGCCGTCTCGGGGGCTCACAGGCTGTCCCAGAGCTTCGGCCGGTCCTCCAGCTTGCATGAGGTTTGGAACACAGTAGCCCGGGATGTTGATAGGGTCGGGTTCGGGGCCAGCGCCAAAGAAGTTCGGAGGGAAGCTGAGTGTGTACTGTTCGTCGTCGCTCATTCGCGCGCGCCAGTGATGTTTGTCGTTCGGGGGTACCGTGGAGAGGGAGAGGGGGTAGCTGGGGGGGCTCGGCGACCCTCCTCAGCTACTTTAACGGACGCGCGAGCATTCGCTCGCCTGGTGCTCGGGAGCCTCTACCACTCAGTCGACCGCGCCCCGCGCCAGGTCGCCCTTGGTCCTCCAGAGTAGGTGCGCGCCTTTCCATTTCGTGACAGCTCGGCTCCGGGAGCTGTCACGACATCGGCGCCGGACTTGCGCTTCCTCGCAGCTGTCGCTGGCCAGAGGCATGGCGTACGCATGCACGCTTTTCGGCAGGCCGACGGTATTTGTCAATATTTGGTACCTGCCGTATATGGCAGTTCCCGCACGCTGCACTCAGCAAGGCCCGCCGCGTTCTCAGTCTTCCTAGCTTTCCTTTTGCAGAATCTGGCGGGCGTTGAGCTTTCTGCCTCCACAACGCGCGAGATAGTCGAGTCCGCTCGTGCTGCAGTTCTACAATCTCAAGCTGATCCTCCAGTCTCTCATCACCTCTTCGATATGCCCAGACTGGTGTGCTTTATGTCGCCAGCTTACTCCCTTTCGGTCGCGGACGCACAAGTTTGGCCGACTCTCCAGTCTCAACACGCCGCGGCAGTGATGTTCCGGTCGCACCGATGTACGTCTAGTCGTACATGCGACTTGATGTAAGGTCGCACGACTATCGTCCCGACTGAGGACGACGGCGACTTTCTCACGATCAGCCTGCCCCGGAGCCAGCGGGCCGCCCGGTAGCGTACATCATCCCAGCCCGATTCGGTAGTAACTTCTGCGCACGCTTCATTCAAGTCAGCGTCGGAGCAAGCGGGGGATTCGAGATGCGGCACGCAACAATAGTTGTATTACGATGGCGTAGTGTACACAATATGAGGTCTAGTATTGCACGGAACTATGTATAGATCATTTTTCGCACCTAAGCCGTAAGACCTCGCGCCACAACCTTGGACCCGCGCGCCCCGCTCCAAAACTCTATGTCCTGCCGCGCGAGCAAGTTCGCGGCCTCGCGAGGTGTCGCGCGGGGCACCTTGACCGTGGAAAAACAGTCTATATTGCACGGCATGCATTTTCAAAGTAAATGAGGCCTCCACAGGCAATGGGTTGAGGTGACAGCGCGGGTGGCACTCAAGCAAGGTCACAGGCGAAAATCATTGTATACACCATAGTTAAAGGGTCGCTGGTTCGCGTGCATGGTATGAAGAATACTGTTGTAAATACGCGCATGTTCGCGAGGATTACTGCTGGGAACTAGGCCGATGGCGAGGCGAGCGAGAGCAGGAAGCCCCAGAGTTTGCACGCACCGCAAAAGCATCTAGGCGAGGGCGCGAAGTGGAGCAGATTGTACAACAAGCACAGGGAGATTTTGAAGGATCCGTCAGCAAAAGCGCAGAGTGCGCGCACGCCAGAGTCAAGATCTTGGGGGAGAGTCTGCTCAAAAGGCCGCGGCGGGAGAAGCAGGCTGCCTGGCGCGCGCTATGGGCATCACGGCTGACAAGACAGCCCGCACACGTTCTTCAGGTTGTTCGGACACTCAGTGTGGGCGAGAAGATTTTGGAGCTTGAACCTCAACGGCCTGCGCGCGACCAAGGAGGCTTCGCGTGTGGCCGTGGCCCCGGTGTCGGCGCGCGGGGCTCTGAGGGCTTCGTGCCTGAAGGTAAGGAGCTCACGCGCTGGATAGATCTGATATTACAGTTTGTGCTGCCCTCGTTGGTTATTCGGGTCGACTATATATTATAGAGACGGCCACGCCATGTGCTAGACTGTAAAACATCAAGACGGGCGACCGCGCTGCTGCACGCGCGCTGCACCTGTACGATCAAGCGCCGAAGATTCCCGAATTGAGCGAAGTCGTGGTCGGACATGCGACTTTGTGTAGGCCGTGCGACTGTCCGTTAGCCGAACGGCTGGTCGGCCAACCCGAACATCACTGCGCCGCGGTCTATACTGGTATGCTCCGAGGCACTCCGGTCAGGTTCTGCATTACCAACTCAGGCAAACGGCACAGGGCTGAGATGAGCACGCTGCACTGTTACTGCGCCGCCGGAGAGTAGATCCACGCTCCACACTTCCACTTCGTTCACACAGACACTAGCGTTGAATTATTGCTGACATTTTGCTCATTTCCGGTTTCATTCGCAGCTAGGCACGCTCCCTTCGTACATCGTCGCTCGCTTGCCGCGAGAAGACGTCACACTCTGCACACATAGTCCATTGTAGTCCAGTGACATCGCCACGCTTGCGGGCATGCTCTGCGCCAATCCCGTTAGGCTTCTTGTGTTCTCACTTCGGCACTCCGTGAGTACAGGTGTACCATTCAACGCCATACGCATCCTCACGCAACAACCTCGTTCTTAGGATTGTGTTGTTTATCTTGCATTTCATGCCACACACTGCACGCCGGCCGCCGGGCCCCATCAGGCGGTCTCGCCGCAGCATTCTTATCAGGCTGTACTCGCTGCACACCCGAGTGTGTTTGTCTCTATCCATATCAGTACATTCCTTGTTTTCAAGGGCCCACGATTGGTCTTGATCTAATCTTAGTCTCTGATTTTGGATACAGGAGCTTCCCGATTCACATGGGGCTGAGTCACGCCTCGCATTATCGCCCGTGGCAACGGTTCGCCTAGGCCGCATTTGAGCCCAGCTCTACACGTTTGTCTGATCGTCACGCTCCAGGCCCAGTTGCACACATCAGATGACCGTCGCAAGTGTATGTCATCGGCTCGTCCACATTCCAATGTCGCTTCAAGTCACCATCCCACACGAGCTGGGTGATGCTCCCCTCCATTCAACGCTCCCTTCATCACCTCCTACTCATCTTCCTCGTCCAGCTCCTCCCCACTCGCTAGAGGGCCGTAATCCTCGCCTGGGATCCGGTACGCCCGGTGTGTTATCACAGCATTGTCCTGGAGCCGGACGTGGCGCGTGTGCGGTAGGAGTGGAAGAAGGACGGTCCTTGCGATCCAGTGCCACATTCCAAGGCGTACGGTTAGGCCATGGAGATGAGGCACCGACAGGTAGGCGTGTTCCACCGTCGACCGGTAGATCTCGTTCTGAACGATGAACTCCGTTACAGCCAGCTCCAGTGTTCGTATCCCGACGATGGGTCCTGCGATGTCCGCTGACTCGGCGCGGTATCGGGGTGTGGTGTGCGGGTCATCGGGGTCCTCCGCAAGCACTTCGCGGCCATGCCTTGGGCGCAGGACATGTATCCGGACGCGGAGGCCGACCTCGAGCGGGCGTGTGGGAGAGATGGCGATATCGTGGAAAGCAACGTCGCGGATTTGGTTGCAGAAGGGTAAGTCTGCTGGGGCGTTCCCTCTCTCTCTGGTGTAGATGATGACCGACTCCATCCTCGTTCTAGGGCGATGGTGGTGGGGGGAGGCAGGGTGATTTTAGGCGCGTGCGCCGCTTCCCCGTTTAAAAGCAGGGGAAAAAACTTCTAAAGATAGTAGATCGGTAGCGACGCGCTTACTTCCATGGTTCATTTTCTTTCTCCAGTCAGCAGTTCGGTTGTCCACTTCCTTCCTGCTGGCCCCTATGCTTTCTCAGCTACATCCTAAGGTCTGTGGAGTCCTTCAATGTGCTACAGACACCCAGAGGTTTCTAGGCCTTGGCACTACAGCCCATACACTTGCAAAGTGATGTGGATCGCCGTACATGCTTCCAGGAGCTGAGGCGGTGAGTTACAGGGAGTTCTAGGAGGTTTTACTTGTCCTGCTCCTGCAATACATCCGCTCCTGCCACTCTGGTGGCCCCGGCCGCTATTCTTGGCCTGCTACTACGCCTGGAGGGTGGTAGGAGAGGTTCAATGGGCTCTCTCACTCACGTCTGGGTCACCGCATCTTACACATTTCCATCCGACATACTCCATTGCTCTGAGAGAGTGTGCAGTGTGAGTGGATTTTATTTCTGGGCTCCTACGCTCTGATAGCCGTTGCTCAGGAGGGTACCCACACATTTCTTGAATACATCAGTTTCCCCGCCTAGGCGGCTCAGTTCTATAACGCACCGTCTTAGTTGCAGTGCGCTAGGTTTGGGACTATTTCCTGGATCCACCCCAGGCGCTCTACGTGTCCAATCTAGCCGTCTACCGTGCCACGGCTGCTTAGTTCATTCCCACTCAGCTCAGACAGTCCCACCAGACTTAATTAGGCGCCAACACGAAGGTCCAGTTCTCTTCCTCATTGTTGCTTTCGGTTCCTGGGTGCAAGTTGTGCACGCTCCCGCTACTTTGTTGGTGCACGCGTGCGCCGTGGACCCACATGGCCACGCTTTCACGTAAGTCAGCAGGATCAGCCACCGTAGTAGGTTCCACTTCCGTACACGCACTCACGCGTCCTCGCATTGGGAGCTTCTATAACAGGTAGCTTCCACGTACCACGCGTCTGAACCATTTGGTGACAGGCGTCAAGCCCGTACGACTTTCATGCTTTCACCCTCGATCGTTCATAATTTGTTCGCGCACAGTGTCATCTGTCCGGTCTGGAGTTCATGTCCACGCCCGCGCGGTCCTCGCTCGCGCTTTATCCCCTCAAGTCAGTCGTGGATTTCATTTAGCCCATCATGTCACTCTCTGCCACCCTGTCGTATCATTGCCATCTTCCCCGTGTCGTTCACCTGGCACGGTCGCTTCAGTCTTGAGTCCGATGTCATTCGCGATTGTCCAGCGCCCGGTTGGTCATCCTTCACACGTCAGACACCCCCCGCTATCCATCCTCACTCCTCCTAGCTCACCGCCTCCCCACTTGCATGAACAGTGGGTCAGTGCTGCAGTGGTCATTGATCTCTGGGCCAGCATACCTCTGCAGAAGTGCAGGCATCTGTGTCCGCACAGGCATCTGTCAATCGACAGGCATCTGCGTTCCGCAGGCATCCGCAGCGCGCGGGCATCTGCAGTGTCGCAGGCATCCGCATCCCGGGCATACACAACCGGGTCTCAGAGAGAGTACTTACATTCTTGGAGCAATACTCATTCATTCGGGTTTCCAACATAGCCAGACGCTATCTCCGTCCTAATCCATGTATTCCATCTTGTCTTACCGCAGATTTGCGCTTTCCGCACGTTTGGGGGAGCGTGGGAACAACGCAGGTGGTGGTGGTTAGCGGTCAAGGAGCCCCCGCCGGCATGTTTTCTGCTCGCTTGCAAAACGCCGCAAAGTCGCCGTCTCCGACTCGGACAATTTACGAACTTCTGCCGCGCCTTCGCGAGCTCTCGTAAGTGTCGTAACTTGCCTTCTGCTTCTCGACGACAATTACGACTTCGCTGGGCTGTGCGCAATTTAAACTTACCGCATGATGTTGACTGGGAGGCGACACATCCAGCAAGTCCGAATCATGACACTGCTGCGCTTGCTTTTCTTGCGCTCCTCCTCGCTCGCGCCGACCACGCCTATCAGCCTTACGGCCATGGATGAAACCTGTTTCTCTGCTTCATGGCTCGCCGGAACTGTCAAAGACCATGTTTATTACATAGTCAGGGTGCCGCCAGGTGCGTGGCTCCTCCCATTCTTATTGTCAGCGCACGGTAGCCGACGAACCGACTCGGACGGACGGTGCGCCGCTCAGGGAAGGCTCTTCAGGTGCGTCAGACTGTGGATACGTCGTATCATGAGGATGCATTTGCTTCGGCTCGTATACAGCCTAACTTTCTTGCGTCGGCGAGCGTCTTCGTCAGCTGGACAGTGACATTATCTTCGATACTCACATGCCCCACGCCACAGTGCACGCAATGCAAGTTGAGCAAGCCCGGGGCATCGGCGCGTGAAGGGTCGACTCTATGCGAGCTCCCCCGCCCTTGCGTATGTGTTCACGGCGAGTAGCCAATCCTGCTCGGCAGCAAGCCGAGACGCGACTGTCCGCCATGCTCCAGACCACGAGCATTGCCCATACCATTCCTAGCCCGGTGGACTCTGTTTTACCGCGTCCTCGTGCGGCTCGGACGCGGAGCTTGCGGGGAATGGGCAGGTCTCGCGCCTGCATATTCCGGCGCCCACGTACTGCGGAAAACCCTAGCCTAATCTTGGCAGACGGTTGACGGCAATGTGGGTGCCCCTGGCGGTGTCGGTCTGCTTCCCGCTGCTTCCCGTCCTCCGCACCTCGATCAGCTCCCTCGATCAGGGCACTGTATGACCGTCCCGGCCCCGGACGAGTGGCCTTATAAGACCAGACGTCCGAGGCCTTGCGTCATGTACTCCCGCGTCCCACCCTACTGCTGAACGATGCCTGCTCACCGCGCATTATCTTGTGCCGACATCCTCTACACTGTCCTCGAGCATTTCCAAAGCTCCGAGGTTTCATGGTACGACTATGACCCCGCTACCAACGACGCTGCCGCTTGGTATGTTCGCGATTCCGACGCGTCCAACAAGAGCACACTGGCGCGTTGTGCACGGGTCTCCCGGGCTTTTTTCTATCCCGCCGTCGCCCTGCTCTGGAGGGACGTCGACGACCTCTCGGGCCTCTTCACCCTTCTCGGCGCCGTGTCCTTATCTTCGGAGCAGCCTCACGGCAGCCTGATGCGCCTCCCTGCGAAACAGGTAGTTCGCCTACTTCCCACTTGTGCGAACCTTACTCACGTACACACGCCCTTCAGATCCAGCAGCTCGCATACCTCCCACAGCAGGCAGCTCGGGCGCTGTGTTATGCGCGACATGTGCGCGTGGTCGGGGGTTCCCTGAAGTCCGCCGACAGCGCCACACGCGTCCCTTCATGGATCAAGCCACAAACCCTTCTTCCGCAACTCAACCGCCTGCGCTGGGTGCAGCGTGCCTCTGATAGCACGGACCTTATGCGCATCATGTCCCCCTCTCTTCATAGCCTTCACGTCGTCTTCAAGAAACCACTATCAAACTATGACGATCTGACCCACGACGCCTCCAAATCACTTGACGAAGCTTCTGTCCGGGAGCTTGCTCAGCAGATAGCTGTCAAGGCGTCCAACCTGCGCTACCTCAGAATCACGACCTCGGGCGAGGTGAAGGAGTCCTGGTTCGAGTCCGTCGGTGACCTCCGGGAGCTGGAGACGTTCGACATCTTCGAGCCAATCTACGGACCAGTCACGACACATCCCCTCCTCCAGCCTCTCGCTTCGCTTCCAAACCTGCAGCACCTCAAACTTCGTCTTCCTGCGGCGGCTGTCCCTCTCTTCGAATCGAACGCGTTTCCATCACTTCGAACCCTCACTCTTGATGCTATGTTCGCGCCCCTCAGCTCCGTTCCTGCCTTCCTCTCCGCTATATCCTCTCATGCACTCGCGACACTTGCGCTACTCAATTGCGAGTGCGCCACGACCTCCGTCCACGCCAAGCTTCACGAAGTAACCGACATCATTCGTTCCAAATTCTCTTCCAGCCTTCGCGACTTCACTCTGTCCTTGCGCGGCATCGGTCCCGAACAAGAGCAACCTCAGCCGCTTCTGCAAACGATCGAGCCGCTCTTGCAGGTCCGCGGCCTCGTGGACGTGCGTCTGACGATCGCACCGGAAGTCGCCATCCTCGCAGCTTCTCAAGACGATCTCAAGACGATGTGCGAAGCCTGGCCGAACGCGACGCGCCTGCACCTCTCGTACTTCCCCTCCTCCGCCCCCACCCCCGTCTCCGACCTCGCCGCTGTCTCCCGGCACTGCCCGAACCTCACCGAGCTCATCCTCCCGGGTATCGACGGTTCCGCCCCCGACACCGACAGCCTGCCATCTAGCAAGGACGCGCTTGCCCTCCGAGGGCTGCGGTCGCTGAAGCTGTCCGACTCGGGCTGGTCGTCGCGCATCCCCGATCCAAGACGGCTCGCGAAGTGCCTGGATGCGCTGTTCCCGGCGGTCGACTGGCACTCGCCGCCGCTGATATCGGCCGCGTGGTCGGAGGCCGTGCAGGAGCTTGTGCAGCTCAGGATCACGCGTCTGTGCGGGGGGCCGTGTGCGTGGTGATTGCGATGTGGTGGTCCGTCCGCTGTGTACTGGAACGTCAGTTTCGTCGCGGACGACGCTTGTACTTTTATACGGTACGTGTATCTTTAGTGCCTCAAATGGGGCTTCTACTACGTTTTCTTAATACTCTACACTCTGTACTTTACCTTAATGGCCTTGATTATAGCTCTGGTATGCTAGTGTTATGATATGCAAGTCTAGTCTACCGATATGCGCGTGCTTGTTTTCAGTTTGAATCAGGGTAGACCAGGCTCGACCTTCGTCTACCATCGACCCCTTTCCATTATTGTTCGATCTTGGTGTATGTGCGAGTCAGTAAGCTCTGCGCAGTGCGTGGATGGGTCGCGGGTGTCCGCCTACTCGCGGACATCTTCGAAGGCGCGCGCTGGTCCTATCAATGTGGACAGCGTGTCTCATATCGGCCGCCTGGCGAAATGGCATCGCGTCTGACTACGAATCAGGAGATTGCAGGTTCGACCCCTGCGGTGGTCATTTTGCTAGTTTTGCACCGCGTACTGGCACTGGTCTACCTTGCTATCGCTCTCAAAATCTTCCTCACGCTAGCCCTTGGGTCTTTGACTTGGCGCTCCTTAAGCTTTAGCTATCTGCGTAAGAGGTAGCCATCGACCTGTATACATATCTTCGAGAGGTTCTCTGGTAAGGCTGTGGTGTAGGACACGGGCGAGGGATTTCATTCGCATGGCGCTTCATCGCTACTTCGACGAACCGGCGAGCTCTCTGCTACGCCGCGCACAGTCATACACACTGTACAACAAAACGGTTCGTGACCTGTGCATCTACGAGCCCAGGCAAAACATGAGTCGGCCCAGGATCGAACTGAGGACCTTCTGTGTGTTAGACAGATGCGATAACCAACTACGCCACCGACCCGATGGCCAAGGTCTCCCTCGCTGTTCCTCGGCCCGGGCACAAGCTGAGATGAATGTGGTACATCCGAAACTGCCAGGTCCACAGAAGTTGGTTTCCTGCGCCACGCCACTCTTTGTATTATATATATTCTCTGCGTGCTACTGTGGACTTTGGTATCGGTCTGTTATTAACCTCCGCTGTAATCGATTGCGCAATATCAGGCAATATCCTGGTACAACAACATAAAGAGCTACTTCCCGGAATTGTACTTGATATCGGGCTACTGGACTGCCTCATAGTACTGCGACCCAGGACGGCCGAGACACCGATATCTGTGTCCTGCGTGGAACAGCATTCCGTCCGTTAACGAGTTCACAGGGGAGGGGCCCACCGGCCAGTTCCACCTCCGTAGATGAGCGGAATGGGGTGGTACCGCCCGGATATCGAGTACACAGTTTGACAGGATATCACCTATACCATCGGACTCGGGTGTCCATGACTTCCATTCGACAGGCGTCTTCACCGACAGGTAGCCGGGATATTTTCCCAATGGCAGTGTGATAGTAGTATCCGGTAAGACATGGTCGTGGGGGTACATATAGGAAGCTGAAGTAGCCGAGACCGTCCGACACTCATCCTCGGACGAGTCGACCGCGGGGACCAGGAGGTTTTGGCTGAACTACAAGTAAGTCGGTGGTGCAATATCCCACTCGCAGTGGTACTACGACTTACCTTAGCCCACAGAAGATACCTCCCTGCTGTCGAACGAGTGCTGTATTCCTGAGCAGCTTTGTTTCGCGTGTTGTTTCTGTATATCTGTTGTACGGTCCGGAGGCCTAGAGGTCGTCGTGTATAACCAGTGGCGTTGTGCGCTCCAAGGCAAGACGCTGCTCACGATTAGGGCCGCTTCTTGCCGTCCAGTATAGCTGTATAGCCCGATAGATGACGCGTACGGTATCGGTCGAGTAACGCAGGAACAAAGAGACAGACGGTGCCGCGTCACGGTCACGTGCGTGGCCAGACGCGACAAAACGCGCCAATATCCACACTGTCCCCCCACCACAGTACTTCCTGCCGTGGTCCCCCATCCTATCCCGCCTCGCTCGCTTGTCGCCCGCGATAACTCTCAGCATATCCAGCTATCCAGTCCTAGTAGTGCCTATAAGTTCGAGGACCGCCTACTCCTCTATTCACCAAAGGCATCCACCCACGATTTCCGCGCATCCATTGACCAGCTCCTTCTCTGGCTCATCCACGTCCACCCACCATAACCACATTGAATTCCATAATGGTGAATGCAGTGGTCATTGTGTCCCCTCGCCCGCAGCGGCATCCGAGGGACTTTGCGGCCATTCTCAATTGGAAGGAGCCGGTCTCCGTAAAGGAATTGACAAGTGGCGCCCTTCCGGGCGACTATGCGGTACGTTTGAGCACCAAGCGCATTCCCGCAAGCCTTTACTTACGTTAGCGATTAGTATATGGGGCATGGTGGGTTGTACGAGCAGCGGGTTCGCGCGGGGTGCAGGGTCACAGCAAAACGGGTAGCGGACTACCACTATGCCAAGGCGACCCTCAGCCAGTCGCTTGCAAACCAAGCACCCCCCTGGCCGCCCGCCTCGAATGCATTCGCGGCGAACGGACAGACCGTTCAAGAGGCCACACTCGGAAGCCATGCCGGCGTGCTCGGGCCCATGTCTCCGGCGAAATCCTGCTCCGGCGGAGCACCCGCGGCCTCGCGCAAGCCGGTCCCGAACACCGATAAACCTCTCCCCGCGATCCCGCAGGGAGAAGCCCGCGCTCCGTGCGCCGCGGCGCGCAAAGACTCGCTGCTCGTTTCGGACAGCGAGGTGTCTACCTCAGGGTCCGAGTACTCCCAGGAGTCGGCGCAGGAGGAGGACGAGGCGGTCACGCCGCCCGTCGACCTCGGAGACCTCTCACTGGCGGAGCTTGGTCGCCAGTGGTACGAGACGTTTGGCAAGGAGGTCGGAGCGGGCCCTCTTCCCCCGCTCGTCCAGTCCCCGCTCCCGCAACTTGACTCACCTCTCGTTCCGCCGCTTCCCCCACGCGTCGCGTCCCCAATCCCCTCGCGAGCCTCGACCCCACTCCTCCCGCGCGTCCTTCCGCGCGTCTCAACCCCGTACCCTCCGCGCGTCTTGCCCCCACTTCCGCCGCGCGGCCCAGCTCGGTATCCTTCGCGTGTCCCGCCCGGTGCGTGGGCGACGGTTGGAGGGCCGGCGCCGAATGTCACGTGGCTTCCGCAGGCTGCTGTACGGGGACAGCGTCGCGCGTCGCGTCCTGGCGACGTAGGAGAGAGGGTCCGCTACACCGGCGGGTATAGGGCCAACCCGTGGGCCCTGCTTCCGGACGAGGAGGTGCGCTGGTAGTCGTAGGGTCGGTTCACGAGATAAGGAGACAAGCGTAGCTCTGAGAGCACAAGCGCATAGCGATGGCTGAGGATGGTCGCACACAGGTTTTTCTTTGGGTATCGGGGTTGGACACGGGTGGTCGGGCATGGGGAATTCGGCGACGCGACTAAAATGGCTCGCCGGATTTCATGGATCTGTACAAGTATAACTTAATTGTGGCAATCATCGGGTTTAACTTACGTGTTGTGCTGCGAGTCTGCGTGACATATACGAACTTGGTGTCCGCCAGCATGCCGGCCCCAAGATGCGTGATACCGGCCTAGTGCACCTATTCCAATGAATTGACCAGTATTTGCGTAGCAGTGGGCCTTAGGGGGTGTATAAAGCCGAGGGGAGAAACGAACTCGTACGAGCGACCTGAGCGAGTGGAAGTGGTGGTCGGCGTTCGAGAGCAAGCCTTGGAATCCTGCCACGTCGTAGCGTTGAGCGCTATGTGGTTATGCATGTGAAAAAAGCATGGCGGATCCTCTTTATATCGGGTCGGTGGCGTAGTTGGTTATCGCATCTGTCTAACACACAGAAGGTCCTCAGTTCGATCCTGGGCCGACTCACGTTTTACCCACATCGTTGTATGAGTCTCTCGATGCTTTTTGCTGCGTGTTCACGATATCTCCCCCTGACAATGCAATGCGACTTTGTAAGAACTGCAACGTATCGTTGGTGGGGTGCTGCAATTAGTTTTCCTACCCACGTTATATTGATTCCAGGCAACCACTGTCATACGCCCGCATGCCTCACAACGCATGCTCAATACGTTTGGATCAGCATTGGTATTGTGAGATCAGGTAAAAGGGGAGAAGACACGCAAATGTGGGAGCAATGAGCCAACGTATGAGGGGCAAAAGGGGCAAAATGACCACCGCAGGGGTCGAACCTGCAATCTCCTGATTCGTAGTCAGACGCGATGCCATTTCGCCAGGCGGCCGATATGTTTGCTTCTCATGGTTACAACATGTCCAGCGGATACTGGGGGCTCTCAGCGCAACGCGAGTACTTCACCGGCGCCCGTGAGCCACCACTGTAAGCTCTTTCAACGCTACCACCACTACAACTGTGTTTTATATCTGCTTCCCTGCCCATCTCACTGTCGCTGCGACCGATTCGTAGCCTGCTCCCTGAAACTGGTCAACGTTTCAATAAGAGGGCTCGAGGTGTCTCCAGCTACGCCCCGATCTTACATTCGCAGCGCACCAGCCATTTCGCAATCTTATGCTGGCAATTGTGCTGACTCACGGCACGAAACCGAAGGTACGACAGGACAAGCCCAAGATAAGCACAGACTGGCACGAGTCCACGACGGCCGTAACTGGCATGCTCCTTGTCGCAGGTTCTAAGCGTCGCAGTGATACCCTACGAGTGGTTTGCTCCTACCCTCGAAGCTTGAAGGCCTGCGACTTGAAGGTGAGTGGCAAAGGGGGCGGGTTGTGGCATTCAAGGGTTGCTGCGCCTCTTCTGAGTTCACTTGCGGCCATATTCATGTTGGCGCTGTTGCGCCTTATGGGTCCAGGCCGCAACACAGGCGAAGCGCTAACGGTGGCGGTTATGCCAGCTCATCACTCACGTCCGTAAGTCAGTGTCAGATCCGTGCGATGAATGACGATGGTATCAGTTTCAACTAGTATATTTGATACTGCAGAGCAAGTCCTAGGGCCAGAGGTTGGAGCAGCTCACGACTCTCCTAGGTTCGCTATTCAAGCATGACACCCAAATCAGGCTCGCAGCATACGACGCGATCCCCTCCTGGTGATACCTCCGCTCTCAAGCATATACAGTTGTCTATATTACGAATGCCCATGATGCCGCTTGTCGCGAAACAACCCCAGTATGTCCATTCCTTCTCCAATGTCAAAATGTAACTGCGTAGGGGTCCAGCCTCGATCATCAATTGCTAACTCCACTGGCGTCTGATCTTGAGTGGATCATGGTAAAGGGCTGCAGATGGACGTGCATCATCCATCTCACCTTCAATATCAGGGCTGCACGGTACCGTAAGCATGGCGTTCGACGTGATGACTTCTCGTGGCTGACCATCATGTTCTTCGCAGGGTTATGACATGCACGAGATGACGCTGCTTCCGGGGCGGCTCTCATATTCGCAAGTGGTGGCCTAACGACAAATTACTCCCACCTATGAACTCTCAGGAACATCATTTGCACGCGTGCGACGGACCCGAGACTTCCGCTCGATGTAGAATGATCACCGTCGCACCCGACACTGTATGCATGTTCGAACGCAGATGACGTATTCAAAATCTTTGCACCATTTTACAACCGCGGTATATAACGTCGGACCGCATGCTCACACCCTTTGGACAGCTCTTTCAGCTTCGTAGTGCCTGTGAGTGTGCTATGACATACACGTCCTCTGTAGCTTGCCACTGATCGTCCCATAGATCACTATTAGTGTCCACTGTACGCGCGCACACAGGTCAATATGCAGCTCTCAGTCCTCGTCGCGCTCGCTGTTGGCATCACCGGATCGACTGCCGCGCCCCTTGGTGCGCCTTACAACAACAGCCAAATCGCTCCTTTCCCTCCTTTCCCGCACCCTTCTCCTTCCGTCACGCGTACCAGCGGCGGTTTCCCTCTCAGGGCGCTCTCGTTTCCGTCCAACTTCCCTTTCAACGGGAATCCTACCAGCTCTCCTTTCCCGCCTCTCCCCTCTGGCTTCCCCTTTCCTGTCGTGCCTCCCGCTGGCTCTCCTGGCGCCCCTGCATCGTCCGACGGACCAAGCATGACATCCGCCTCACCCGGCGAGACATCTGCTGAGGCTTCGACGACCGCCAGTGAGGTTTTCACTTCTACCTCAAGTGATGTGCCGAGCGCAGCTACCGAGCCCACCACCTCTACCTCTGTCCAACTTCCCTCGGAGACGACCGACGTGCCTTCTAGCACGACATCCGATGGCTCCTCGACCACGTCGACCACACCACGTCGACCACTGTTCTTCCGAGCACAATCACGGGCGTCTCAACGGATAAATCAACGGACTCCCCAACCGGGACGACGACCGATATCCTCACAGGCGCCAGCAGTCTCCCCACCGACTCCACCGGTGTTCCTACCGAGAGTACCGGTCTCCCGACGGAGACGACCACCGTCACTACTGAGACTGCAACGGACATCATCGCCAGCTCCCCCAGCACCACCGATTCTCTCCCCATTTCATCCACTGGCACTGACTTCCCCATCACGACCACCGATCTTCCCGTCACAACCATCCATATCCCGGACGAAACCACTTCACCGACGGACACTCCCACCGCAGGTGAAACCCCTACGCTCACAAGCGATATCACCACTTCCACGGACGTCACAGCCACCGACGCACCACCCTCCGCGACAGTTGCGATTCCTCCTGAGTCCACGGAGACCCCGTCTACCACTTCGGACCTGCCGACAGACTCTACTACGGAGGTGTCTCCGGCTTCCTCAGCGCCCCCGACAGAGACCGCCGAAGTTCCTACCCAGACGAGCGAGGTCCCAACTGAAACCCCCACCAGGACCACTGGCGTCCCTTCCACTACCGACGCGACCTCCGAACCCACTGAGACCGCGACAGATGTTACGGCGGAGCCCACCGCGACTATCTAGAGTACACTGTTTCATACTTGCAGCTGATACCCTGGATGCTTATCCTGTCTGTTTTTGTAGCTTGCTAGCGGCTACGCTATGCGGGCGGCAGCCTCGCCATTTTGCTCGTTCATCACTCAGCCTTCTTTCGTTCCCAAATCTGCCTAGTCGAACGTTTCTAGACTCTACACTCCCTTGTGTCTTACATCCGGACTCTACACTCCCTTGTGTCTTACATTCGGACTCTACACTCCTTGTTTCTTATAACATTTTCCTCCCGTTTTCGCCCACGACCTTGTGTCTAGTACAGTTCTCTCCGAGTTCCTTGATTTCAAGTTGCCAGTGTGCTGTAGACCTCGGTTGTAAAGCCACTCATTCCGATTCCATAAAGAATCGGTTTTCTTGTGAGGTTGGTAGAGACCACGTGACTTTCGTAGCCCGCTTGCGCATGTTTGCTTTGTGGCTGAGGACGCCTTGGAGGCAGGCTGACTTTCGCCGCAAATATTGCCCGCTCTCATACTTCCGAGTTTCTCTCGTCACCGTATGGTGGGTAGGCCATTTGCTATGTTCATGAAGTACTGGCTATTTATGCGGTCGTTCATGGGAGACCGCAAAGTCCAAATTTTGTTTTCCGGAAGTGTGTCTGGAGCCCTCCTGTACGCATGCGTTGTCTGGCAGCCTGGCTTCCTTGAGAGTTAGGAGCGCACTTCAAAATCGTGGACCCGGGTGGCACTGGCCAGTCGTGGCCTCATACCGCATATATGGTTCTCGAATACTTTGTAAGAGTCATAGTGGTGGGCCTGAGATACTATTACCTCCATTGAAAGAAACTCAATCAAAATAGCTTGGCGCGAACTTGCTCGTTCAAATTCTCAGTAGTACCAATCGGGGTATGGAATCGGGCCTGGCGTGCGAAGCATCGCCGTTCACCCTCTAGTTGTAAACAGCTATTATATGACCATATAGCTCTACAGTCGTCTAAATATCATTCCATACGACTTCATCAGCATCTCCCGAGCCGTGAATACGTACCACTTGCGCGACCTGTCGACGGAGTGGGATGTCTGGCTATGTCTGGGCGAGATGATCGACAGACGTTTACGCGCGCAGGTGGCACGTGACAACGTGTAAGTCGCGTCGGCGGTCGCGCGACTCGCGACTGCTCCCAACTCTCGTCTACGCTCCATGACCAGAAGCTAGCTGCGTACCCTTGCGTGATTCTCTGTACATCTCCAAGGCTTGTGTTGCAACGTATCTTCAGGCAAATAATAACATCTGCACCTGAGAGCTGACACGCCCGATGGAAAACAACGAACAGCCCGAGCTGTGGGGCGCTTCCGGTCTGTCCGACACTCCATCTTTCTCTCGCTATCCCGTCTAACCTTGCAACACTTCAGATGAAGACGCTGAAGGCTCTTCTGACTACGAATCTACCTCTGAATCTGGCGACGAGTACTCCGAAGAGGAGAATGCCGTCGCTGGACCGAGCGGCACACAGGCGCATGCAAACGGGACCCCTGCCCTGCTCGGGGACGCGGAAGACGCGGAAGATACACAGGTCGAAACTGCGATCGAGGGTGACTTTGACCGTCTGATTCAGAACATCCGCGACGCCGGCGACGGCTCGAGCTCAGGGATGTTGAACAAGATGTGGGACATGGATCTGGAGGAGCGCGAGGCGGAGTTCAAGGACGACCTCCGAGAGGCGTCCGGGGTCGGCAAGATGAAGAAAAAGGTGCATTCAGTCCTTCCTTCCCTCTACCCGTATCCAAGCCAATGCATCTGCACACGCGTTCGCAGCGCGGCCGGAGACGGGGCCCAGTGCTCTCGCAGCAAGTGCGCGCCCTGATTGGTGAGGGCAACCAGGCGTTCGTCGACGCCGACCTCCACGAGACGGTGCGCATCATGCAGGAGGTCATCCGCATCGAGCCGCGCGCGGCCGCGCCGTGGAGCGTGCTTGCACAGTGCTACGACGATTGGGGCGAACGCATGAAAGCCCTCCAGTTGCGCATCATGGCCGCGCACCTCAACCACGACCCGGACGAATGGGCTGAGCTCGCGCAGAAGTCGAGGTGAGTGCCCCCGCCAGTTTAGGGTGTAGCGAGCTCGCGAACGCGTTTGTAGGACGTTGGGGTACAACCAGCAGGCGCTGTACTGTTATGGAAAGATGTATCACCTGGACCCAACAAATGTAAACGCGCTGTGGGACCGTGCTTCCCTCGCCAAGGAGATCGGTGACCTCAAGACGGTAAGTCCATTTGCCGTGTTCTCCGCTGGTCGCACACTGAACACAAACACAGGCCCGCTCGACGATGCTCGCCATGCTCAAGCGTCTACCTCACCACCTCCCCGTACTCGAAGAACTTCGTCCGATCCTCATCGAGCTCTCCGACTTCACGCTCTGCGCGGACCTCTTCCAGCGCGCCTTCGACCACTACCGCGCCGCATTCCCCGCCGGGCTCGGGCTCGACGCGGAGACAGGCAAGGAGGTTCCCGGGGGTGGCTTTGGGCTCATGAGTCTGCTAGTGCTCGCGGACCTGTACAACACCCTGGGGGCGCATGCGCAGGCCGTGGACACGATCCGGCGCGGGTGCCGCTGGCTGCAGGGGCGCGCGGCGCAGAAGTTTTGGGACGCGTGCGAGGACGACCGGGAGTGGGATGTGGTGGAGAATGGGGTGCAGCGCGGGGGCGAGGGCGAGGTGCAGCCGGGGATGTACCCGCTGGACGTCAATGCGCGGCATCGGCTGGCGATTGCGCGCATCAAGGGCGGCGATGTCGAGGAGGGCAAGGTCGGTCACCTTTTGGTTTGCGGTACTATGCGTTGCGGGGGTGTTGCTCACAGGAGGGGGTTTAGATGCACGCCAAAATAGTGCTGGCGCAGGATACTGCAGAATACTCTGCGCTGTTCTCGGAGATTGCAGACGCGTACTTTGAGAGGGAGATGTATGCGGAGGCCGGTCACATCTACGAGATGTTGGGCGGCGATGCGGGCACAAGTAGCATGTATGTGCTCCTCCAAGCGGCTGCATGTCGTCGCATGATTGGCGACCTGAAGGAAGCGGCAGAGGTCTACGAACACGGTGAGCACTTCGTTTTGCTAAATTAGCTCTTTGTCTCACCCCCCTCTCAGTCATACAGGCAGACCCTGGGCACAACGAGGCGAAGATGAAGCTTGCAGAGATTTACGAAATCCTCAACGAGCCAAGGAAGGCGTTAGATTTGGTCATGCAAGGTCCGTTTCCACTATGCTCTGATTCAAAGTCAGACAGTAATAGCGGTGTCTATAGTGATCGATTCCCGCAAACGCCGCGCCGCGCAACGAGACGGTACAGTCGACTCCGGTGGCGGGGACCCCGCCTCCGCCTCCCTCTTCGAAGAAGGCAAAGTTCGCGGAGCAAAGGCCAAGGGGACACCCGCGAAGGCCAACCCAAACAAGCTCACAGTCACGCAACTGCGCGAGCTTGAGACGCAGAAGGAGCGTGAGGGCGTGCAGTCATGGCATCGCGTGCAGGAGTTGTATGCGCGCATGCTGGCAGGCGAGGAGGAGGCGACGCGTGAGTGGCTCGTTGAAGCGGAGAAACTTGTCGAGTCGTTCAGAGAGACGCGAGCGTTGTTCTTGACGAGTCGGGTGAGGAGCATCTTCTGTATTGTCGGGGGTGTTCGTGTTGATGAGGTGCGCAGCATCGCGGATTCCGCGGGATGTTTCCGAGGAGCGCGCGAAAGCAGACTACGGAGGCGAGCGAGGATAGCATGGCGTCGCGGTTGCAACTCGAACTTGGTGAGTCCTTTGCACTCATGTGGTTTATATGCATACTTATGATTCGTTAGGTCGCGACACTCTGACGCGCAAAGGTGCCAAGGCCGAGAATGTGAACACCTTCCGGACTATCCCGTTCGACGACTGGTTGCGGCTGTTCATGCATGTTGAGTCTAGCAGCCTTACTCGCCCATGATGACGCCGGCTAACAGTACTTAGTATGCTTTCCTCTTGACAAGGCGAGGGCAGTACGAGCCCGCCAATGAGGTCCTGCGGCACTTACTGTTCTCCAACGCCTTCCAGTCGCGCTCGTCGCAAGACTCCATCCGCCTAGCCCTGATTAGTACGTTGTACATGGAGTTATCTACGTCACACGTGGCTGACTTCCGGATCAGCCTGTGCGATCCATGCAGACCAGTTCCAGACCGTCGTCGAACAAGCCCGCAAGTTGATCAACGGGCACCAGTTCAACAACGAGCCTATCCGGCTTCTCGTAGCGTCTCTCGGGAGCGGGCTTCGAGCGACAGACGCGTTCCTCGTATCGACGCTCTCGAAACACCTGCTGCGAGAAACCCGACTGGCCGACGCGGCCGTCAAAGACCCGGAGGCTCTTCGTTACAACACCGCTCAACGGCGATACGGCGTGGTCGGTTCCGCGATAAAAGCCGATCCTGACGACATACCCGACGACGAGGACGAGGTGGAAACCCCTGCTGCCGTCGCGGAGTTTGAGCACGCGAAGCTGCCGACGAAGGCCAATCCGGTGAACGTTGCCGTGTACGGACAGATCCTCCTGGCGGCGAAGAGCTATCAGAGTGCGCTATGTGAGTACTGCACAGTGGAGGCGACAAGGACAGCCGTGCTTACCCCGGACCAGTCTATCTATTGCAGGCGTACGATTATGCACCCGACGATCCACTCGTTTCACTGTGTCTTGCTATCGCCTCCGTTGGGCGCGCGATGCAGAGGCAGTCTGACAACCGACATCATCTCATCACCCAGGTCAGTTTCCTGTATTTCCTTGCGCATGCCCTGGCTCATATAGTGCATCAGGGCATGGCGTTCTTGACGCGATATCGAGAGCTGCGTGGCGAGACAGCTGAGGGACTGGACGAGGTCGAGTACAACTTCGGTCGCGTCTTCCACCAACTCGGTGAGCATTCTCCGCCTCCGCCGCGTCCCTTCCACTTATAGTCAAAATCAGGTCTGCATACGCTCGCTGTTCGTCATTACGAACGCGTATTGAGCGCAGCGGAGGCAAGAGCAAATGCCAATGACGAGGTACGTCCCCTAGCAAGGTTGTTTAGATGGATACGGTCCCCTCAACGTTTGCATCGTAGGACTGCGGGCTTGCGCGCGAAGCCGCGCATAACTTATCTCTCATCTATGTCAGCACCGGTGCTGCGCCTCTGGCGCAGGCACTCTACCGACGGTGGCTGTCTTTATAGCGTCTTCCATGCTCTGCTGCTGTGTTGTACACTATCGCTGTCGCTGTATCGATATCCCTGCTGGCCACCTACCGGTTTTTGAGCAGCAGCCGCATGCCCCGCTCGGGCTACTGGCTACATCTTCCTCTAATCGGTCGGTTTCCCTCCCGGGACGACTAGGCGACAATCCAGACCCTCCGTCATGCCAAAACATACCCTTTCCGGGCAAAACAAGGGCCCAACCGGGAATTGAACCCGGGACCTCGCCCAATTTCAGTGTAAGCTAACACCGGGGTACGACCCGAAGGGCGAATCATACTACTAGACCATTGGGCCGTGTTGGTCTTGCTTTCACGCACATTCCTCGCCCGTCCGGAGGGCTGAGAGGCAGTGTAAGTATTCTATAAGTACACTGCAGATGGGTTTGTCGTACATGTTATACAGATGCTGGAGTCCTTTCCGACCTGATCTTGTATCGAGGACTGAAGTTTGGAGTTTCAGAGCTTTCCTCCGCTCGTCGACGCGCCCCAGCCCTTCTCGCCCTCGCCAAAGACCTCGGCGAAGGCGCCGCCGATCTCTGGGATCATGTCCTGCGTTACGACGCCTACTCGAGAGTTAATCGAGCCCAACAAGACTTCGCAAAACGCGTCGGACACACCTCTGCCGTTCTTGCTGAACGCGCGTCGCGATGCTGTTCGGGTGACCATAGACCCAGCCACCGCCGCGAGGAGCGGGATGCGAGATGGGGGGATAGAGCCATCTCTGAGCGCAGGGGTCAGAATACATGCATATAGCGGTTGCAGCACAGATACAGCTCACCCAAACGCGCCGGACTCGAAGCATTTGCCCCAGGCCATGACCGTGCCGACGGTGCCGCTCAGGATGTCGCCCTGGCCGCCGCACCGCTTGAGACCGCCCGGGACGTCTACGACGACGCGTTCTTCCGTGCTTTCGCCTTCGGATATCTGGGGAGAATGGCTGAGCGGCTTGCACGTCGGAGGATTGGCACTGGAAGCTCACCTTGTTGAGTTCCGCCTGCTCCCTGCCGGCTTCACCGGTATTCGTGCAAATGATGTCGGAGCTGCCTTTCTCTAGTACGGTCACGCCGCCCAGCGCGCGCGAGACGTGCATCGCGCGCTCTTCCGGTGGGATCTTCGGGTCGATGTCCTGCTCATGCCCATCAATTGGTCTGCCTCTCTTTCAAAGGACGCGTACAGGTACGTACGACGTTCTCGCTGAGGCGCTTGAACTCCATCACGTTCGGGGTGAGCACAGCACGGCGGTACCCGCGGATGAGCGCGAGGTCCTGGCCGATCATCCAGAGCGCGTCCGCGTCGAGCACGACGTACATGCCCTGCTCCTTCGCGATCGTGACCGCGAGCTTCGCGTACTTGATCATGTAGTCCTCGCGTCCGAGTCCGGGGCCGACGATGAGCACATGGAGGCGCGAGAGGAGGGAGTCGAGTGCCGGTCTGAGCTGTTCTGTAGTTCTAAGATGTGCTGATCAATACCTGGGGGACGCGATGGGCACTGGCTGGGGTTTCGCGCTATACGCGCACGTACTGGTCTTCACGGAGGATGGGGTGTACGATGAGGTCTGGGGAGTACGACTTGATGGCCCCAGCGGCGGTAGGCGAGCAGATGACATGGGAGAGGTCGGCACCCTACACATATGTGCGTGGTGGTCGGCATTGGCTCGTGCGTAGAGTGCTATATCGCGCTTACTATGCGCAGGGCAGATATCGACGCGAAGAAGGGCGCGCCTGTATAGCTGTAGGTATGTAAGCCTATGGACTGGAGGACGGGGACCCTAGCGCTCACTCGAGGGCGCCGCCCAAGACACCGACGCGGCCTGACTGGCCTTTGTGCAAGGAGCCGTTGAGAGGGGGGATTATGGTCTTGATCTGGTTGAGGATGTGCTTTGGGACAGGCATCGCTTGCTCTAGAGGTACTGCAGTTACTTAGTCGTATAGGAAGGGGTTCCGTAGAGGTCAACCTAGGACAAAAGAAGACCGTGGCTGCTTGCCAATCGTCTGCTCAGTGCCGCAGGTGACGTCACACCAGCCAACTCTAGACGTGCAAAAAGGGCCCAACCGGGAATTGAACCCGGGACCTCGCCCATTTTCAGTGTAACACTGGGGTACGACCCGAAGGGCGAATCATACTACTAGACCATTGGGCCGTTAGAAGTGGCGCGTAGCGTGAGTATAGATTAAATGAAATTCCGGCCAGCTGTAACTGCCGCCACGACGGTCGTCTCAGCTTCTGAACTCGTCGGACCTCCTCAAGCACTACCACCACGACGGCGATACTCGCACGTCTATGTCTTACCCTGTTTTCCCTTTGAAAAACCGACGGTAACGAATCTTTGCTCAAAATATAGTGAGAATACACTCCAGTTCGCTTACACAACATAAAGCTACCTTAGCGTTCGCGATGATCATGACCAGTCATGACACTCTTCGACCTCGCATGCGTATGCGCGCTTCAGCTACACAATAAAGTGAAGGCAGTCCACACAAGAACGACACAATGACAACTTCACAAGTTTTGTACCCGCGAGTCGAGACGATGTTGCATACAACGGTATTGACCACCCGACAAAGAAGCACATAGTGACTCTGCCGACTTTCGACGGAGGTTCTACGCCACCCGTCGTCCCTCCTAGATATAAGTCTGAAAATGAGCTTCTGGAGAGCCTATCGGTCAATAAGCCTTACCTAGGGTAATTTCTCTTTCTCCTCTCGCATCACCCCACCGACTCACGTTGACGTTCGTCATTGTAGCTCGAGGTCCCGGACAAGATTTCCGAGGGGCGACCTCGCTTCTTGGTCTTCTCGTCTGAGCCTCTCGAATCTTGCCTTACGGAGCTCCTCGCACAGGATGACGTACATTTGGGACCTCTCCTTGAGAATGACGGCCAAGAGTCGAATTAGTCGCTCCTCTTCATCCATCGCGGACCCGACGGCCGTGAGCATGGGCTGCGGGAGCTCATCTTTGAAGTACAATGGTGGTGCCACCGAGCGACCGTCCTGCCCGGCTCGGGTGCTGCTGTGCCAGCTACCGCCGCTGGTTCTCGTTCGCCAGTCTGATTCGCTAGGCGCGAACGCTCTCGCCTACATCGCTTCGGTATCAGCACACGCTCTTGTCGAGGACTCGCAATTTTTCCGCACTTCGAAGGATGCCCTTGAAGAAGCTGCGCCCAACCCAGGCTTTTCCGCGACGAGCGGACAGTACAAGTTAAGTTTGCCGTGCGACTGGCGCCATGGTCGTGGACGGCCTCGATCGGCATTCTGGTCGCTGACTTTGGCACTCGCAACCCCGTACTAATCAGTTCAACGTGTGAGCATTCCTTATATCTCTTTCTTTAAGCCTGTCACTCACAGAGTAATTGTCGTAGCCGCGGGTCACGCACCCGTCCTCCGACACGTTCATGCCTGGGTGCAGCTGTGGCAGTTGCTGGCTCGGACTTGGGGGGTGAATGACGATGGTGGGTATTGCGGATGTGAGTGAGGAGCCGGGCTTTGAGTATGGTGCGGGGTAGGACGTTCTCATGTCGTGCCCTGGGGTGTAGGTGCTAACCGTCAGAAGGTGAGTTGTTTTGTCCTGCTTCTGTGGCATGTGTAGCTGACGAAGTACGGCGCACGATGAGCAGCTGAGTATGGTTGGATCTGCAGCGCTTTTATGGACGCATCCGCGGTATTATTCCCCTCCAGTGAATGGAAAAAAGCGCGCACATCGCATGATCGTGGGGTTGCTAGTGACTGAGGTACGCCGATACGCGGATTGTCCCCTTTGAAGCGGTATGTAGCTGATGGAAGTCGTCAGTTAGTGTCGTCCTCACCGGTTCACTAGCCTTGTAATCTGTCAAGGTGGGCTATGACGTTTGGTCGAATTCTATCCGCTACTGACGCGAACTTGTATTGTAGCACAAAAACCGGCCGCGCGGTAACGATCCAACTGGAACGCAACTTCATCAACAATGCTATGATACAAGACACTATACAAGTTCCTGCGGAGGCCCCAAGCACAGTCAACAAATGCGAGTCACGCGCGCATGCTCTGTCCCGCGACACCCTCCCACTGCAACCCCGAATTCGTATCAGCGTCACATTCGTCGGACCAGACGCCAAAACTCACCGCTATCGATACAGCCCGCCTCCCCACTCCCCGTGTCACCCCAGATCCACCCCGTGACCCCACCTGAGCCCCAGGCGACGCAGCACCTAGGCTGGCAGTGCTATCTCGTCACTACCCTCAGGCTCGGGCTCTGGTTGCTCCTGAGGGTCATCGCAGAGCTCTGACGGCCACCCTTTCTCCGTCCCAGCGCGCGGTGTCGCCTCGCCTGCGAAGCTCGCGCGCGTGGGCGTAGGAGTTCCGGATGCCAATACGGTCTCCTCCGCCGCCGCTGGGAATGCGAGGCCACCCTTGGGGCCGGGGTACCCAGAGTCACCATGGGCACCGCCAACGCTCTCCACCCATTCTGCGACCCGGCTGAGCACTTCCTCTGCTTTGTCCCTCGCGGCCTTCTCCTTCATCGCTGCCCTCTCCTTCATCGCCGCCCTGGCTCTCGTAGCCTTCTCCTTCCTCGCTGCCGGGGCCCTATCCACCGCCGCTTCATCGAGTTTCGCCCGGACCTCAGCCGGCGGCGGCATGGTGAACCCGATCTGCTGCGCCCTGAACGGTGGCCAACTTGGCGGGGGGACGTCGCACGTCGGCTCCTTCGCGAGGCGCTCCTCATATCGCCACCAGTCGAGGGCCCATTGTTCCTTGCGGAGGCGATCCTCCAAACGTCGCACCTCGGCGCCGTCTACGCCCCGGTACTGCGTCGTGCCCCCGGTAAGCAACCGCTCGCGCTCGAACCATCCGCGAGCGACTCACCCGTTGGTTAATACACTCAGTTCGTACCTCAACTAGGTCTGAGGGCCTCGTCGGCCTTGCAGTCCAGATGTAGAAGTCGGATCCCGAGGTCCGGGGAGGCGCCAGCGAGTTGCTCGTCATCTGCATGGTGGCTAAACTGGTGTATGAAAGTAATGCGGGATGTGACGGGTATGTGTGTCTTCGTAGACTGGTGGTGTCGCTCTGCTGACTAGAGGATTGCGTTCCAGGTGTTCAAGGGGAGGGGGAGACTATGGGCGTGGAGGGGGGGACTGAGGAGGTGGTAGGTGGTCAAGAGCAAGTCGAACCTGGAGCGCCTGCAGAGACGCGTCTCGCGGTTTTATACTGTGCAGCGGAGCGTGTGTGTCACATGTGCGTGAAGCGGACTTCCCGTTCTGGTGCGTCAAACCGGCCATTGTTCGACTTATGCGACCTGCGCTGACAAAGATATGGTTAGTACCGCTCTTATCATCGCAAACGATAGGTGAGCCTACGAGGCATGTCTACCCGGCCTGTCGGATGCTTGCACGCTACTTATCGCTCACTGCAGGTGTTTTAACCATTCACCGAAGTAGACGCCTGCGCATCACCGTCAACTTAATGTACGTGCAACTCGATAACCGTACTTTGCATCGTTCACATACACTCACACTGTTGATTACTAGTAAGATACATTGACAATAATACAAACCCGGCCATGTCATCATTGAGAATGATTTACTCTCCACGTCAAGCGAGACCGCCGCTGAGTACCCAGACTAGAATCCTGTTAGTCGAAATTTCTTACGAACAGCGTATCTTTGCCTCTCCCGAATGGGCCACCCCTAAGACCCAAGGGTTCGCAAACTTGCGCTGGTCGGTTATATGGTTGGGCGCTCATTTTACAGCTTCGCCGGCGTTACGCTTGCTTCTCAGTTGCCGTCCTCATTCTTCGAATGCTTACGTTTCCCCCTCGTGTTGAACAGCTGCCTCGCGTTTATGTCGAGGCAAAACGGCGTCGACAATCTTCTCTCAGTTTCTGCATCTTCCAATCACAGATCACCCATCGCAGCACAGTACAACCAGAAATATGGTCGACGCACCCTCGGATCCGAAGGGATACACTATCGCATCCTATCCCTTCGACCTCGATACGGCCGACATAATCCTTCGCACGTCAGACCAAGTTGACTTCCGCGTCCATCGAGCGATCCTCGCGATTGTATCCCCCGTTTTCGCCACCATGTTCAGATTGCCGCAGCCTAGCGTTTCGCAGGGCAACGAACCAGGTCCGACTTCCCTTCCCGTGGTCGACATCTCGGAAGGCAGCAAGACGTTAGACACGCTCCTACGCCTTTGTTATCCCGTCCCGAAAAGGGAAACTGAGGAAACAGACGACATCATCCTCGCGCTCAGTGCGGCGGCCAAATACGACATGGAGTGGCCTGTTTCCATCTTTACCAAGAAACTCGAGGATCTTGCCTCGCAGAACCCCTTGCACGCTTGGACCGTCGCTTGTCGGCACGGTTCCGAGACAGTCGCGCGCAAAGCGGCCACATCCCTCTTGGGCGATCAGAGGGGTGCTGCCCGCCGTGGTCTGCATGCAGTACTTGGAGCGGACGGGTGGACTGCTTTGGAGGGTGTCTCCGCAGGAAACTACCATCGACTCGATGAATTTCTTCGGGTGCAGGGCGAGGTCGATGCCGAGTTCCTCTTGCTCTCCCCGACATTCCGCGAACTCGCAGAAACGGAGACCTGTGCCGAGCGCCAAGAACCACAGACCCATTTCATCTCCAGCATTCCGAACCCCGACGTTGTCTGTCGTTCCTCCGACGGCGTCGACTTCGAAGTACATCGAGCCATCCTATCCCTACGTGCCATCGACTTTGTCAAAACGCCCACTGTGCCTGAAGATCCTCCCGAGCCAGAGGTTGTCCATGATGCCCCTCAACCGCTGGATGCACAGGAGCGAGCTCGGGCCACATCAGACACCGAGGCTTCTTCCTCTAGGCACCGAATCATCCACTTCGACGGAGATGCTCAGACGCTGTCCATCATCCTGGCTATCTGCTACGACAGCGTACCTTCGAACTTGAATTCCTCCCATCTCGCAAAGGTCATCGCTACATGTGATCAGTATGAGGCCGGCTTGAAGACCGTGCATCGTACAGCACAGCGGTTGTGGGATGAGCAGGCGCGCGCGCAACCCCTCCTCGCCTACTTCGCCGCAATATCCCACCGCCTAGTCCCTCAGGCTCGCGATGCAGCAAAGCTCCTGACTTCGCATAACGCTCTGGAGGGTCTCCGGAAGTACGCGTCAGTCATGGAGGACGCCCCGGCTCACGTCTACCACAAGCTCGTCACATACTGCTTGTCGTGTGAACACGTCATAGAGCAGCAGCTGAAGAAGGCACGCGACGCGTGGATTGGCTCTAGCGCATATGATGGACACGAGTACCATTACAATCCGTCCAAGACAGGAGGATCCTTCAATCACATATCGCAGCAAAGGTGGCTAGTCGAATACTTGGAGCGGGTGCAGGGTGACTGGGACCCCAAAGTCCAAGGAGTCGACTGGACGTCCGTGGTAGGGTCTTCCGCTTTAATTGAGAAGGCCGCTGCACGGTGGGCACTCTGTAGAAGGTCTGGAGCCATCGTTCAGTCGCTTCTCAACATCGGCAGAACCTTACCGCAAAAGCTTTCCGATGCCATCAACGAGGTGAGTACTCAGTTATATCGCGCGCACTGGCATTCTACTAACCTTGGTTGTCGTAGGTGGAACTGGAGATATAAGGAACATCGCACTGCATTCAGTGTGGTTGCCTCCTAGGCATCGGTAAGCAATGTGGTACTTACTTTCTTGCTTACCAGCCTTTGACCCTTATCTATAGGTGAGATACACACGCGAGTCGAGTTGTAATTTGTGTTTGACATGTACTAGTGCGATTGCGGTTCGGGTCGAGATTGCTACAGTCACTGGGGTGTTGTCATCTATATCACTCTGTTGCTCTAGGGTGCTACGCAGTTTGAACCCTCACCAAAGTCCAGAGCGGTTGAGGAAGCGCAGCGGGGTGAACACCTTCGACTCAAGGACTAGCACATGAATTAGCACGGTACGCAATATGGCTGACTTCTCAGGCGCGTGGCTTATCGCAGCACCATAGGAAGCACGCAAGCAGCCTTGCCTCGCATTTATCACGTTCTCTTCCTCTCCCTCTATCACATATACATCAGCCTGCTTACTTCCGCTATTCACTCGTCCCCTCACTAGCATCCTTGACTCTCCTGTTGAACAGTTACAGCCCAGTCCTCACACAATATGTCGCAAGGTACCGATGCACCATACCCATTCAACCAACCTTCGGCGTATATCATCTTACGCAGCAGCGATGCCGTCGACTTCCGCGTCCACTCTCTCATCCTCACTCAAGCATCGCCATTCTTCGCGGGCATGTTCGAGCTCCCGCAACCACCGGACGACTCAAATGTCAATGGTTCGACTGGCAAGGCCCTTCCCATAATCGACATCCCCGAGGAACAGCCCATCATCGATCACCTTTTGCGGCTTCTGTACCCCCTCCCGAAGCCGACGGAGGGCACGAGGAGCATGCTGACGGCGGTTATGAAGGCGGCGCTCAAGTACGAGATGGCCTGGCCTGTGGCATATGTACATCTCCGAGAAGCTACTCGCCACCACGCCTCACGACGCGCTGCAGGTTTGGGCGGCCGCATGCACTTCTGACTTGGAGGACGTGGCCCATCAGGCTGCGGAGGTGCTTCGGACGGCGTTCGCGAAACGAGAGGAGTCTCCGGCGTCCGAGGTCCTTCCCGAGGCGGTGAGCGATATAGACGGGCTCGGCGATATGCCTGGAGTATCCGCCGCTGACTACTTCCGTCTGAAATGGTTCGTGCGAGCACCCGCTGACCTGCAGCCCTCGACGCTCTTGAGGCCTCCGATTCGGGAAGCTACGGCGGCGCAGGACGCGTCTCCTCCGCAGGTGTTCCGCACGGACATCCCCTTCACCGACATTTCCTGCTACTCCTCCCATCGAGAGTCCCCGGCCCAAGCACCATTTCTTGCGCATCAAAGCGTCCTCGCTCTCCACTCTCCGGTTCTGAGTGGGCGCATCGCGTCTGCTCGAGCCTCGGTGCCCAGCGATGGCCCCGGATCCGGTCCTCTAAACCTCGAGTTCGAGGAGGATGCGCAGACCGTGTCAAACATCCTCGACGTATGCTACCGTGCTGAAGCCGGCGTGCCCGTGGGCCTCTCTGCGCTGGTGCCGCTCATACAGGCTGCCCGGAAGTACGAGATGTCGCAGGTTTCGTACTGGGCTGAGGTCGCTTGGCCAGGGGCCGCCGCATGTCAACCGGTGAAGGCGTACCTCCTCGCGGTCACCGGTGGACTCCCCGAGCTCGCCAAGGTCGCCGCATTGAATATGCTGGAACGGCCTGCCGTAGAACTCGAAGTGTATACTTCGGTCATGGAGACGGTGCCCGCGTTGACCTATCACCGCCTGCTGCTCTATTACGACGCCTGTCGGCAGTCTTTGCACTGCAGCATGGAGGGTATCAACCGTGGTGTAGCCCAGCAGATTCGCAATGCTTTCCCTCAGCCTCCCCGCCGCAGCCCTGCGGGGTCCAGTGGCCTGTCGACCGTGGACATCATCACGGCTAGGTTGAGCAACATGACTACAGTGGTCGTTCACCGCAGCCTTTCCCCTGGAGAGGTGCTGAGACCCGTCCTTCACGAACTTCAGGACAACTATATATCATACATACAACAGCACACTCGCGGCTTACTGCAGGGCCTGGATCCGCCAAGAGACGAGAGAACTATGGATATCATGCAGAGCTGGGATCTTGTGCGCGAGATTCAGAGGATGCGAAACTGTGTTCTAACGGAAGAGATGTATAGCGCGATTCAAAATGTATGCTTACTCTTATAGGCTTTCATACGATTCTCGCATGAATGGCATTATCGCTGGCCGGGGCCTTTGATCAAAGCTTCAACGCTTCAGCGCCTCAAGTTTGTTTCCGACTTCGACTCAGAGTCTTCGCAGGTGGTGCATAACAACGGCCATTGTTCCTCCTAACGCGCGGCCTTGCCTCGTGTCAGAGCCGGCCGGCATCGATGATTTACTACCTCGTCTTCCTTTGTCTAACCTCCGAGTGTCCCTTGTTTTGAATCTCTGCTCAACTGGTGCTCTCACCACCACCACCATGGATGACACACCCCAACACCCAGTGGCATACGCCACCGCCCCATATCCATTCGACCTGGAGTCGGCCGACATGATTCTTCGTACGCCAGACCGCGTAGACTTCCGCGTCCACAAAGCCATCCTCGCTATCATTTCCCCCGTCTTCGCCACGATGTTCCAGCTACCACAACCCTCGCACCCCGCGTCTGCGTCGTCTATTCCTGTAGTAGACGTCTCGGAGGATAGCAAGACGCTGGATACTCTCTTGCGCTTGTGCTATCCCGTCACAAAGAACGAAGCTGCGAATGTCGATGCGATCGTCCCCGCTCTCGTCGCGGCGATGAAGTACGACATGGAGTGGCCTGTCTCAACCCTCAGCGAACAGGTCGAAGAGGCCGCTTTCCAAGAGCCTTTGCGCACCTGGGCCATTGCCTGCCGGATCGGCTCCGAGACGATCGCGCTTACAGCTGCCTCCTTCCTCCTGAAAAGCAAAGACGTTTCCGCGCGCAATCTGCCCTTCATCGTGGAAATGGAGGGTGCCGCTGCTTTGGACGGGGCCTCTGCCGGGGACTACTTCCGCTTGGACGAGTTCCTGCGCAAGAAGGGAAAGGTCGGCAGTGATTTCCGCATGCTATCCACGCTGGATCCATTTACTGGTAGGGCTGCCGCCCCTCCGTGCGACGATGCCCATGTCGAGTTCTCACTCACAATCCCTCTCCCTGATGTCATCTGTCGCTCCTCGGACGGCGTCGACTTCAAGGCACATCGGGCTATCCTCTCACTTAATTCCATTGTTTTCCGACAGACACCGCCGGTTGCAGAACATCCCGACTTGCATATGTTACGCTCCCCAGTCCCAGTCCTCCAATTCGACGGCGACGCTCAAACATTGTTCGCCGTTCTGAGGATCTGCTACGGCGCCGCATTGTCCAGTCTCCCTCACCTAGCACGGGTAATCGCCGTCTGCGGGAAGTATAATATGGAGACTTTACAGCGTATAACCGAATGTATGTGGGATCGACAAGCTGCTTTGATTCCGCTCGACGCGTACTTCATCGCCTCGCAGCACTATCTGGACTCCCATGCTCAGGCAGCTGCGAAGCTCATCTTTTCGCCGCTGGCGCTCGGACCACTACAGTGGAAGTATACGACGAGGATGGAGAACGCCCCCGCGAAGGTTTACCACCGACTCATCAACTATCTTTATTCGTGCCGGCGTGCTGTGGGTCTGGTGTTGAAGGAGGCGAAGGATAACTGGCCGATCTCTGCCCCCCGGGATACATTGCAACGAAACAAGATCGATATCTTGGCTAGTGTTCCCCGGACAGAGGGATCGGGGAGCGGGCACGAAAACGCGGGCGTGGCGGAGCATATGCCAGCTCAGCGGTGGTTTGGCGATTACTTGGACTTGGTCAGCTTCGACCCAGGCCTGGCTCGGCACCGTGACGGAGGCGACTGGACATCTTTTGTGGGCCCTCTTGCGCTGCTCCAGGAGGTATCAGCAGAGTCGGCGCGGGCCTTGTGTAGCGGCGCCACCTTCATTATCGAGGAGATACTCCACGTTGGAGGGACTTTACCACAGAAGCTCGCTTCTGCTGTCGAAGAGGTGAGCTACCTTTTCGCGCGTGATCAGCTAACGTACTAACATGGTGTAACATCCTTGTTCGACCCATCACAGATCCAACTGGAGGTATAATCAGTATCCTGTTCCCGTGCGTTAGCTCGGAGTCCTATGACATTTCGGGGCAAGACGAACTGTATCGGTGGGGGTGGAATTAGGATTGGATAGCCATCTTCACACAGTCTAAATGTTAGAGTAATTCAGAAATCGGGCTCCCAGAGATGGAACACGAGTAGTATTCCTATCATCCCGTATGTATCGTTGTGTCGAGGTACGAAGACAAACAAAGATGAGTCCCAAAACTTCGCGCGCGTCGCGCGCCTCTCAGCGGACGCCAGCAGAGGACCCCTGCCTAAGCGCTAAGAGGTCCGATTCATGTCGTAGGAGAATTTGGTTTAATCATAGCTCCCTTGATATGACTCTGGAACTCTCCACAAGAGCTTCATAAAGTGCGATAAATAGCATCACATGTGCGTATGTCCTATAAAGGTTTGTCTGCGACCCACATGCCCCCTAAATGGCCGATTGAATTTTGGCCGGACCTCCCATAGCGGCCAAAATGGCCATTTCAGTCGACATAATTTAGCCTTATTCCGATTCTACCAAGAATCGGATTATCAGCTAGCATTAGGTTGCAGCGTGCACGTGCGAGAAACCCACCACCGGCAAATGCCGAACGTAGAACGTCACGACTCACTTCACGCCGGTTTCGTCTCGCCGTACTCGTTCAAGTTGTTGCCGTCCAGCACTGTCTGTATCCTGAACTGCTATGTTTTCACTCTCTTCAATTTCCGTGGCGGTAGAACACTTACTGCCAGAGGTATGTTCAGCAACAGTTCTAGTCAGAAGCGGAGCCACCGCCTGAGCGCCTTCTGGCTACGTATGTAAAACTACATAGCCGCAGCGCATGTTGGTTTTATTCCACTTTAGATTTCGACGACAAGCACCTGCATGTGTGGGATCATGCGAGTTCATGATGGATCTCATAAATTTGTCTGAACAACTCGAAGATGTTCTATGTGGCAACTTTAGCCCCCTACATTGTTTGATGGACTTGTGATAAACACAACAATCGTAACGGAAAGGCGGTATCAACGACTTAGGTCTTACGCACCTCCAATCATGTAAAGCAAGCGTTATGAAAATTCGAGCTGCACCGTAGTGTACTAAGTAAGCGTGCCACATGCAGCTTAGGTAGAATCGGTCTGGCGTGCGAAGCATCGCCTCTTATCCACAAGTAAGGCAATTCACGTGACTTTCCGAATCGGACATGTTAGCGCTTAGGCAGGGGTCCTGCCAGAAGGCAGGCGGGCGCCGGCGCCTAAACCAAAATTCAGCACGGCGTCTGCCAGCTGCCTCTCCCTAACCTCTACTACTGCTTGAACGTGAACGAACCTCACTTCCCCCTGTATCCTCTACGTGTCCTTTTGCAAACTTCTTGAACCAACAACATACGAGGGAATAGAGTCACAACATGTCTCAGACCACACCCGTATCAGTGGAATCTATCGACGCGCCGCATCCCTTCAACCAGCCTTCGGCGGACCTCATCCTGCGCACCGCCGACCAGGTCGACTTTCGCGTGCACACCCAGATTCTGGCTCAGGCATCCCCGTTCTTCGCTACCATGCTTGCACTTCCTCAGCCCCATGCTAATACCATCTCTGCACCCGACTCCAGCGCGGAAACGGAAGGGACTCCGGTCGTACCCGTCTCGGAAGACAGCACGACACTCGAGCTGCTCCTGCGTCTCGTATACCCGATCTTGAAAACGCACTCCGAGATAGAAGATCCGCAAGTGATGGGGCCCGCGCTGCTCGCCGCGACGAAGTACGAGATGGATCTGCCTGTTCAGATGATGTCCGAGCGGCTCGTCGTGATTACACCCAAGAGTCCGCTGCAGGTCTGGGCAGCTGCGTGTCGCACTGGCCTCGAAAGTGTTGCGCGTCGTGCGGCAGAGGCCCTCAAGGCTATTTGGACGCGCCAGGCGAATACGGAGGCGCTGGCTCTCATGGACGGTCTGGGTGACATGGCCGGAATCTCTGCCGGGGACTATTATCGGCTGAAGCAGTTTCTCATGGGCAGGGCCTGTTCGACACTGCTGAGCCCCCCCACGAGGGAAGCAGGCGGTGTGGCGACGACGCCGATCTCTCCATTCTCCACCGATATCCCAGGCACCGACTTGAAGTGCCGGACTCCTCGCCGCGGACTGACTGCACCTTTCCTTGCTCACCAAAGTGTACTCTCCAGTCAGTCTTCATGGTTGAAGGCGCAGATTCTAGGTCTACGCAGTACAATCCCCCCCGATGTATCGTCGTCCGCCAATATCGCGGGACCACTTGTGCTGGAGTTTGATGACGAACCCGAGGTCATATCAATGCTTTTGACAGCCTGCTACTGTGACGATGAAGCACTGCCTACAGACCTCACCTACCTCGCCAAACTCTTGGTCGTCTCCCGCAAGTACGGTATGGCGCGCGTGGCTCGCTCGAGTATTCGAGCGTGGGATGAGACTGCGACTCCTCGCCCCCTGGAGGCTTACTTCATTGCGCTCGCCCACGGCTTGGTTGATTTTGCGACAGCGGCGGCGAGGAACGTGTTGGCAGAACCGATCACAGATGCCTACGTTGCAGTCATGGACACGGCGCCCGCGCTAGCCTATCACCGCTTGCTGGTTTACTACGACGCCTGTTCCACGATCTTCCGGCAGCGATTGGTTCAAGCTAGCAGCCAAATCCCAATGCACGTAATCCAGACTTACACTTGCGACGATCCAACGTCCGCTGCCGTACATATCGGAAGTCTCTACAAGATGGGCAGAACTCATTGCCAAAGCCGTGTCAATGTTCCGGCAACAGATATTGTTCTCCCTTTGAAGAACATCGCCAACACCGCCCATCTCAGTCCCGGAGCAAACCTCAGGAACACTTTCCGCGACGCTGTGGTACGAGCTGGGTCGGGCCGCAGTCAATCGACCGACTTACCAAGTTTTGCGGCAATGCTCATTCAATGTGTTATCTCCCTACCGGATGATCTTGATAAGGCATTGGACGACGTGTGTCAGTCTCACTTGTCATAAGCACCTCAGTACTAACCTACATAACTCGCAGGTGGAGATCATCCTAGGTTGAGGATGTAGTAGCTTCTCTGATAGGTGGATGTGCCGATGCATGGTATGTGTTCGTATATCCTACCACAGCCGCAACGCTGATTGAATTCATAGATTGTTCAACAGCACGACCAGGTTGTAAAGTACGAGGGGTGATAGAAGACGGCGCCACGGCCACACGACTCTTGTGTCAGTCATCACTCTTACCATCGTGGAGTTTAAGTTCGCGCGTATTGACACTCGTCCTTCAATCTTCAGGTCAAGCAGTGCGCTGTGGGGGCTCGCGCGGTATCTCAAGAGAGCTTTCCACCGGGCCGATCTACGCCTCATTCCTTCTCCTCGGCGCGTGGTCTACTACCGCAGCACCAGGTTGCAGCTATTTCAACGCGCACCCTCGGTCAAGCGCGACCGCGCCGCCTCTGTTACCGTCTCAAATCGCCCTCCACATCGTCCTCTTGATCTCTGGATAACGTCTTGAATGGCTCCCTTCCCCGATCCACCACAAACCACCGATGCATCGCACCCGTTCAGCCGCAGGCCCTCGGCGGACATCATCTTGCGCAGTAGCGACCTCGTCGACTTCTACACCCACACCCTCATCCTCGCGGAAGCATCGCCGTTTTTCTCGGACATGTTCAGGCTCCCGCAGCCGCAAGCCAAAACTGATCCCGTAGACGTCGCCGACCCAACCCGCGCTCTCCCCGTCATCGACATGTCCGAGGACGCTGAGACTCTCGACCTGCTCTTGCGACTTCTATACCCCATCCTGAAGCCACGTATGGAGGAGCCGAAGCTGTTGGCGGCCGTGCTGAAAGCCGCTTCCAAGTACGACATGGTGTGGCCCGCGGCGGTCGTATCTGAGAGACTTCTTGCCATCACACCCGACAAGGCGTTGCAGGTCTGGGCAGCCGCGTGCCAGGTTCGCACAGGCCTCGAGGATGTCGCACGCCAGGCCGCGGTTGCCCTCAAGGCTTCGTGGACTCCCCAAGCGAACAAGGATGTGTTGACTCTCCTGGATGGTGTAGGGGACATGACGGGAATCTCTGCCGGGGATTACTACCGGCTGAAGCGGTTCCTTTCAGGTGCGACGGTTCCGGCACTACTGAGCCCCCCAGCGAGCGAACCGAGCACTGTAGCTATCATGACGCCGAGCTCTCCCTTCTCTACCGACCTCCCAGGCGTCGATCTCAAGTGTCAACCAACTTCTCGCCACGGACCACCCACCCCCTTCTTCGCCCACCAGATCATGCTGTGCAGTCACTCTTCGGTCTTGAAGAGACAAATCCTCAGTCTCCGAATAGCGGCATGTTCGACGTCCTCGTCGGACCCCATGGTGTTAGACTTTGATGAAGATGCGGATGTCATATCCGATTTGCTAGCAGTCTGTTACGGCGGCGAGGACGCTGTACCCTCCGACCTCACCCGCATTGCTGGACTCCTGGGTGCTTCCCGAAAGTACGACATGGTGGGTGTCGCGCGCTGGACTCGCCGCGCGTGGGATGCTGCCGCCGCTCTCCGACCCTTGGAGGCGTACTTCGTCGCGCTTGAACACGGACTCAAGGAATGTGCCGAGGCGGCTGCACGATACGTGTTGGCAAGACCGATCGTGGACGACTACGTCGCCACCATGGAGAAAGCACCAGCCCTGGCCTACCATCAGTTGTTGCAATATTACGACACTTGTCACCAGGTCGTCCGAGAGCGATTGGTTCAAGCCAGCGGCCGAATCCCAGACCACTTGTCCGCCTCGCACCTTTGCCAGCACTCTGACGGTGGCGGTAGGGGTTATGGTGGCGGTAGGGGTTACTACTTGCATGAACGGTTCGCCCGGGACACTGAGATCAGCGTCACAATTCAAGCAACGGACATCGTGACACCCTTGAAGGACCTGGCTCACACTGCACGACCCGGGGAAGGCCTGAGGAAAGTTCTTCGTGACACCGTGATACAAGCTGGACTGGGTCGTACTGGAGCCTTCGATCTGCCGAATTTTGCGGCTACCCTTGTTCAATACGTCAGCTCTACTCCGGATGAGATAGAACAAGCCCTGGACGATGTATGTAGACTGCAACATTGATTGCCGCAAATGACCTGTCCTAACGTGTGCATTCGCAGGTGAAGATCAGCTTCGCACAGGACAGCAGCTGAGCGCATTGAATGCCCCGCATACGCGGCCGAGCGGTACATGCTTTTTTTCTCTTGGGTGGAACACTTATTGATCTTCCTCCGGCAGTGAACTCGGGTACGTGCTTGTTCTGCTTTGGAAGTTTCTAAGACGGCTCATGCTACATCTCAAGAATAGGGATAATGATCGTGAATCTAGCCCGACAGATAACTCGGAGGTGCGAAGAATAGTACCGTGTTCACCCATCAACCATAACCTCCAGCCGCAGCGAAGAGATCTTCGCGTATCTTCATGTTGTTCGCTATGGCATCCATTATGGACTTCGGACTCTCGTCCCTCTGTATGAGCGCTCTACTAAGTCAATTTGTCAACCCGTTCCCGTACCCGCGGCGGGTGGCCTACCGCAGCGCCCTGCACCGGCTCCTCGAGGCGGGAGGGCACGGATCGTAGCTATAAAACACACACACCGGTCAGTACGCCCTCGTTTTCCTCACTTTCAAGACAGTCTCCCTCCGCCTTCCATTTTCCGCTTGCACATATCTTCAAGTCAGCCAAGATGTCTTCACCCCTACCCACTTCTGACACGCCGCGGCCGACCGACGCGCCGCTCCTCTTCACCCAGCTCTCGGCCGACCTCATCCTGCGCACTGCCGACCTCGTCGACTTCCGTGTGCACTCCCCGATCCTCGCCCAAGCATCCCCGTTCTTCGCGTCCATGCTCACATTACCCCAGCCCTCCGCCGCAGCCGCCTCCTCTTCCGCGCATGACACCGGCGCGGGCCCGGCGGACTCGGAGACGCCCATCGTGCCCGTGTCCGAGGACAGCACGACGCTCGAGCTGCTCCTGCGGCTTGCATACCCTATCCCAAAACCGTACGCGCTGATGGCGGAGCCGGCGCAGATGGTGCCCGCGCTGCTCGCGGCGGCGAAGTACGAGATGGCGCTCCCACTCGAGACGATGTCAGAGCGCCTCGTCGCGCTCATGCCGGGCAGCCCGCTGGCGGTGTGGGCGGCTGCGTGCCGCGCGGACCTGAAGAACGTCGCACGCCAGGCGGCGGAGGCACTCAAGACGTCGTGGACCAACACCGGAGTGGAGGCCCTGTCGTTCATGGACGGTCTCGGGGACATGATTGGGATTTCCGCGGGGGACTATCATCGGCTCAAGCATTTCCTTGTGGCGGGCGGGCCGTATATGGAGGAGATCCCCGTCACTCCCATACCAGTAGGATTTGGCGCCAAGTTCTCTGCTTTGCCAGCGTGGGGTCAGTTCCCGCCCCTATCCCCGCCCTCGCCATCCTGGTACTCTACAAGCCTGCCACCGACCGACTTGATCTGTCGGCCATCTTCACGGAGGGGCCCGCCAGCGCCGTACCAGGCTCACCAGGTGGTCCTCTGCCTGCAGTCGCCGGTCCTGAAGGCGCGACTCGCGGAGCGTCGCGGTGTGTCATCAGGGAACGATATGTTAAATGGCTCTCCGGGTCCTAGCGCCGAGCCGTTGGTCGTGCTCGACTTTGACGAAGAAACGGAGGTCGTGTTCTCGTTGCTAAAGGCTTGCTATGGCGACGAGGAACCCGTTCCCACCGACCTCTCCAAGCTTGCTGCCCTCCTAGTGGCGTGTCAAAAGTACGAGATGGTAGCTATTGCACGCAGGGTTCGCGAGGCCTGGGATAGAGCCGCCGCCCACCGACCCTTGGAGGCCTACTTTGTTGCGATCAATCACGGGCTCCACGAGTACGCGGAGGCGGCTGCGAAGACCGTACTAAGGGGTCCAGTACCGCGCGCCTTCACCAACGTTATGGATAGCGCACCGGCGCTGGCTTACCATCGCTTACTTGTCTACTACGACGCATGCCGCCAGAACCTCAAGGAGCGCCTCAGGATCATTTGCGACCGGATACCCGAACAGGTTTACTACGCGACTAGAAGTTCTGCCTACAGACAGTCCACGACTACCACTGCTCTCAAGCAGGCTGTCACCGACGTCACTAGTGCACCAGGCATACCCCTCAAAGCGGAATGTCGGAAGAAGATAACAGACATCATGCTCAAACAACTTGACTCCACTGGCTTCGGTGATTTCTTAGTCCCCCTCATTGAATGCATGACTTCCACCGACGGCATCATAGATTCTGCGATCAACGATGTAGGTCGCTTGGGCACGGTTGTGCAGAAACCCCCGCATGATGCTGATAGCTACATTCGTAGGTACAGCTCCAGTTCGCCTAAGCAAAGAGGCCGGACGTCGATGAATGAGACAGATGTCATAGTGATGTACGTATCGTCGCTGCATATCATATTACAGACGTCGACGCTGATTACACCATCGACAGAGTTTTGCCACTCCGAGCGCGACCACGTACAAACTAAACCAAGCAATGTAAACCGTTGATTTATTGTTGACCTCGACCTGCGTCCTAATCGCCTTGCACGCTGTGACGACTTGGAGGCAAATATGTGACTTCTGGTCGGGCGCATTATAAGTTATAAGCAAAGTCTATCCAAGCTCAAGAGATCTCCGACGCTGGCTTGAGTTGATAGCAAAAGGTCAATGAAGGCCGTGGTAGGACGTCTGGCGGCACGGGCGGGACGACACGTACGTATATACTATAGTGGCGTTCAGGTTAAGCCTCTAGGCTGCGGTACCCTGGACGAACGCAAGTATCCAGTCCGACCTTCCAGCTCGTGGCCTACCGCAGCACCTCCCGCGGTGATATAAGGCATGTCCGCCATTGAATGCGTTTTTGTTCCCCCCGTCATCCTCTCCGACCCCCTCCCTACCTCGTCCGTGGGTCTTCACCAGTCAAATTCACCACAACATGTCCCAACCCTCGCCCGACACCTCACGTCCCACCAATGCACCACACCCGTTCGACCTGCCATCGGGGGACCTCATCCTCCGCACTGCGGACCTCGTCGACTTCCGTGTGCACACCCTCTTTCTCTCCATGGCATCCCCGTTCTTCGCCACGATGCTCGCGCTCCCCCAACCAACCTCCGCTAGCACCACCCCTTCCGCGCTCCCCGCCGGCGCGGAAACGCAAACGACGCCTGTCGTGCCGGTCTCCGAGGACAGCGCGACGCTCGAGCTGCTCCTGCGCCTCGTGTACCCCATCTCGAAGCCGCGCGCGAAGATGGAAGACCCGCACATGATCGTGCCCGCGCTGCAGGCCGCAGCGAAGTACGAGATGGAGTTGCCCGTCGACATCCTGTCCGAACGGCTCATCGCCATCGTCCCAAAGAGCCCACTGCAAGTGTGGGCGGCCGCGTGTCGCACCGGGCTCGAGGATGTAGCGCGCCAGGCGGCGGTCGCTCTGCGGACCTCGTGGGCACGCGATGGCCAGAATGAGGTGCTGTCGTTCATGGACGACCTCGGGGACATGTCTGGGATTTCCGCTGCGGACTACCTCCGGCTAAAGCAATTCCTGAAGGCGGAGCAGTCTGTCATAGATGAGGGGAAGCTGGCTCTCTTGAGTCCTCCGATCGAGCGTCGGCGTAAACAGCCACAGCGACGCTCCTTCAAACCGCCTCGCCCGTTCTCGACGAAGCTACCACATCCGGACGTGACCTGTCGGTCGTCTTCACAAACGGGCTCGCAAATGTCGTTCGCCGCTCACCAGGCCGTCCTGCACATGCATTCCTCGGAGCTGGGAACACGGCTTGCAGAGCTGCAGGATGTCCCCGTCTCAGAGGACGTTTCGACACCCGCGGCCGTCGTGCTGGACTTTGACGAAGACGCCGATGTGTTGTCCGCTTTGCTCGAGGCTTGCTACAGCCTTGGGGGCACCCTGCCGACCGACCAGACCCGGCTGGCTAGAGTCCTGGTTGCATCCGAAAAGTATCATATGCGGCTCATCGCGAGCAAGGCCCGCGAGGCTTGGGATCAAGCAGCCATTCTTCATCCCCTGGAGGCCTATTTCGTCGCGATCAACCTCGGGCTGAACAAATGCGCGGAGGAAGCAGCAAGAAACGCACTGAGGAAGCCGGTCGGGGACTACACCGCCGTTATGGAGAGCGCACCAGCGCTGGCTTATCATCGTTTGCTGATCTACTACGACGCATGCCGCCAGATCTTCAAGGAGGCTCTCGAGAACATTAGCCGGCGAATCCTACCGTATATTTCCAATTATTATAACGTTTCTACCACCCCCCTCCAGCACGTTATTACCAACTTCGTAGCTAGTGCACACGGCGTACCCGCCAAGGCGACGATTCAAAACGGATGTCAACAGGGTCTAACACACGCTGTGTCCACTCAAATAGACAACGCTAGCCTCCATACTGTCTTCGTCCCCCTCATCGAATGCATGACTTCCGCCGCCGACGCTATAGAGTCTGCTATCGACGACGTAGGTCGCTTCAGTATCCTTTGCAGAAAATCCGCACGGTGCTGATAATTGCCTTTGTAGGTACGGCTCCAGTTCGCCTGAGCAGATCTAGAGAACCAGACGTCATTGATTGACACAGAGAGCGTAATGAGGTGAGTACCGCCGCTGCATATCATATCGCAGATGCCGATCACACCATCAACAGAGTTCTGCCACTGCGCGACCACGCACATACTGTAGCTAGAGCAAGCAATGTAAAGCATTCATAGTGCCACGACAGTCGTTGACCCCGGCTTCCGTCCCAATCGCCTTGCATGCGGCGACAACTTGTATTAGACTTGTTCGACTCCGGGTCTGCTTTCGGGTCGGGTGAGGTAAAAGCAAGGTCTATTGATGTCAAGGAGGCCTCTTGCGCGGACTACATATGATGGTCATATGGTTGACGCGCCGCGCCAAGTCGCCGGCCACCTCGGAACCCCCGTCAATGCCGTCTGGTCCTGAGTTGCCATACGAGGAACGCGATAGCTTTGTGTCGGCCGTGGAGACTGAACATCCACATACGAGAACAGCGCTGATGGCGGCGCAGGCGAGGGCCCCAGAAGGTCATCGTCCACCTCGCAGGCGCGCCACTAGCTCCGTTCCTGCCTCCTGCTTGAGCTAGACATACACGACGTACTGCTGTGCCTGCCGCGAAAGACACGGTGAATGGAGCGACTCACGATAGGACCGACATACACCATACGGGCGTCGGCGGCTGGGGCGCGTCGGAGGTCATACAAATTTGTCCGGCGGGTCCGAGGAGAGGTGCAGTGCACCGGAGATGAAGTCGGCATCCAAAGCGAAGACAGACGCGCGGTAGTCCGGAGGCGTCCCGGGCTGAACGGAAACTTGGTGCAGGCCGCCCGCAGCGATGTGGTCGGGCCGCCGCAGGAGACATGGAACAAGGAGGAATGCAGGGAGCGTCCGGACATAGGCCATGGAATCGGACGGCGTGGCGCCACGCCGGAATGGGTACGCGAGCAGAGACTCGGAGGGCATGCCGCACACGAGCCTGTATCTGATCGCGATTTGTGATAATTCGCGCATGGCGTGATGTGCGCGGCTGGCTAGCTGCTCCGTGTCGTAACGCAAACCGAGACTAGAGCGGGGACAAGACTGCGATGGTGGGTAGGGGACGCGCTAGAGGTAAAGAGGACGTACAAGACACGGACAAGATGCAGCAGCCGCGCGCTGGGAGGGCGTCCCGTGAACGTTTGGAGTGCGACAGTGTATTGTCCGCGATCCATCCAGCCAATATCGCGAGCACTGCTGAAATTGAGTGATCTGAGGGACGAGAGAGGGATGGGGGGAAGAGACAAGACGTCGACGGGCGGTCGCGCGATTGCGGATGGGCGGCTGCGGGGCGGGGGCCAATGAGAGGGCGGGGATGAGCGGGGCAGAGGCTCGAGCGGTGGTACGACCACTCGCCAAATCAAAATAATACCCGAGCCTCGTCTCATCCTCGTTTTTCTATATAACATCCCTGGCGCCCCGTCCTCTCCATCCCGCTCCTCCTCTCCTCCATCTCCCGTCCTTGCTCAAAACACCACCCTCGACGCTGCCATGACCGTCCCCCAAAACCCCTCCACCAGCCAGGACGTCGAGGCGCCTGCCCGCCCCAAGGATGTCGGTATCCTTGCCATGGAGATGTACTTCCCCCGCCGCGTACGTGGATTCGCGTTTGCAAAACCTGTCACGCGTCCTGATCATTCCGCAGTGCATCTCCGAGGAGGAGCTCGAGGAGTTCGACAATGTGCCCAAGGGCAAGTACACCATCGGCCTCGGACAGAAGTTCATGGCGTGCTGCGACGACCGCGAGGACATCAACTCCTTCGCACTCACCGGTACGTGCACTTCGCGTCCCCACACACCCAAATCTCTCATGTTTCCGTCCAGCGGTGATCAACCTCATCGAGAAGTATGACATCGACCCCAAATCCATCGGTCGCATCGACGTCGGCACCGAGACGATCATCGACAAGTCAAAATCGACCAAGACCCACCTCATGGACTTCTTCGCCGATGCCGGTAACACCGACATCGAGGGTGTCGACTCTAAGAACGCCTGCTACGGCTCCACCGCAGCCCTCTTCAACGCCGTCAACTGGGTCGAGTCCTCGTCCTGGGACGGCCGGAACGCGATCGTCGTCGGCGGTGACATTGCCATCTACGCCGAGGGCAGTGGACGGCCCACCGGTGGTGCCGGTGCATTCGCCATGCTCATCGGCCCCAACGCACCCCTTGCGGTTGAACGTGAGTACCAGTCTTGCTGTCGCGTCTGTTATCGGCCGCGCACCGCGGAGCGGCTGCGGTTCGCGGAATAAAGTGAAGCGTTACGGAAAAGAGCAAATGCATCCGATCAAGGATGGCGCATCAAATTGCCTGCCTTATAGACACCGATGCCCTGGTCCAGACTTTCTATTCCCGCTTCCCGTTTTCCCATCTGCAAGTCACCTTAACTAACCGGCTCCTCCTGCAGCGATCCACGGCTCGCACATGGTGAACACCTACGACTTCTACAAGCCCAAGCTCGACTCGGAGTACCCCGAGGTCGACGGCCCGCTCTCCATCTCTGCCTACATCTCCGCGATCGACGCTTCCTACGCCGCCTTCCGCGCCAAGCACGCGAAGGCGAAGAAGCTCTCCGGGCACGCCGCCGGGCCCGCATTCTCGCTCGCGGACGTCGACTTCCCGCTCTTCCACTCGCCGTACGGCAAGATGGTGCAGAAGGCGCATGCGCGCCTCGTGTACAACGACTTCCTCGCGAACCCGGACGCGCCGCGCTACGCGAACGTGCCCGAGCCGCAGGCGCTGCTCGCGCAGCCGTACAAGGCGTCGCTCACGGACAAGGCGCTCGAGAAGACGTTCATGGGGCTCGCGAAGGCGGACTTCGAGGGCACGGTCGAGAAGGGCATGAAGCTCGCGCGCCGCTGCGGGAACATGTACACCGCGTCGCTCTACGGCGGGCTCGCGTCGCTGCTCGCGAGCGTCGAGCCCGCGGAGCTCCGCGGGAAGCGCATCAGCATGTTCGCGTACGGCTCCGGGCTCGCGAGCTCGTTCTTCACGCTCAAGGTCCGCGGCGACACCGCGCCGATCCGCGAGAAGATGGACCTCGTGCGCCGGCTGGAGAGCATGAAGGTCGTGCCGTGCCAGGAGTACGTCGACTCCCTGGCGTTGCGCGAGAAGAACCACAACGCGGGCTCGTACACGCCCACGGGCTCGCTCGACAACATCTGGCCCGGCGCGTACTACCTCGAGGCGATCGACGCCAAGTACCGCCGCACGTACATCCGCGCGCCCAAGGCGTGAGGACGTCCGCGCCCCCCTCAACTCTTTGCTCGTGCCCGTCCCCATTCGCTGAACCCTTGCTGTCGCCTACGCATATAATCGATACCTCGTACCACACCCATCGACGTCCTCCGCACCCATCTAATCGATCTGTCCCCCCACGCCGCATACCACTACTTACCTCGTTATTTCTCCCCACCCTCCGGCCCGCGCGCGTTGTGCGGCGCGTGCGATGCGTTGTTGTAGTTTCTCGCAGCCGGAGTGGTCGTTGGTCCTTCGGTAGAGCCCGCGTCTCGGACGCATGTATGAGTATCATTGCATAAATACCACTACTAGACGCGCCAAGCATGAAGCGTGAATGACTGCACCGAAACAACCGACGAGGGACAGTACGTGTGAGGCAAGGATCATCATGGATGGGAGATGTAAAGCTCGCGGGCCCCGGGGAGAATACTGCGGTGTTTACACTACTGAGACTCAGCCTGCTTCGTAGAGGATTCCGCAGACATTGGCCATTCCAGAGCCACCTGAATGAGGAAAACCGGTTACACGTGTACCGACGATGTCGAAAAAATTGCTGTGGACGTACCTCCTTCTCGCGCGCGTCCATCGTTTCCGCCACGTACTTGCTGATGCTGAACAAGAGGAGCATCCCCCACGCTCCGGCGCAATGGCTACACGCACTGTCGCTCCATGAGCCAATCGACCTGGCGACGGCCTCCTGTAGTACGGATTCTGATGTCGCGAACGCACTACTCGGCCATGGGTCCTTGGCGATAGCAGCCAGGTACTTCTTCCACCAGCAGGGCATGTCTTCAGAACTTCTGGAGCAGTTCCTCGGCTTCTTCTTCCTCCAGCTTTCAGCAACCCACTGATCGTTCTCGACGACGGCGCGCACCGCCGCACGACAGCGCCGGTGGTACTCCAGGAGGCGCCACAGGCAACCGGCGGCGGCACCAAAGGGTTCCGCTCCGCTCTGAGTTCTTTGGACGATGTCAAATCGCAGGGTTTGTAACGCCGCAGCCTCCGCGACGGCGCGCATACCAACCTGACAACCGGCGAAGTATGCAGAGAGCGGGTCGCAGGGAGCGTTTCGCCGCCGGGGGTCCACCAGACGCCACAAAGCGTCCTCCAGGGCCTTCGTCGCCGCGAGCATCTTGTACTTTCTCGCAGCGATTATCAGCGCCGGTAGTTTTTCGATATCTGTGAGGTCGGAGGGCGGGGAGATAGGGTAGGACAGCTCGAGGAGCGGAAGTATGACACCGCTGTGCTCCGGTACCTCCAGAATTAGAGGAGTTTGCGACGCAGTGGAGCGGGCGTTGAGGATCATCTCGCGCCAGACGTTGGAGGATAGGTTCAAGATAGACTCGGACACCGCAAAGCACGAAAGGTCGGCCGTTTGGATGACGACCTCAGCCCCCTGTAAGTTTGACATACAGGCCGGAATCGGCTTCATACGCGCATAGAAAGCCACCTTGGGAGCACCCAGCACACCCGGTGAAACGATCAGGCTGGTAGGTGGTGGAGAAAGGAAGGGGCGGCCGAACTTTATCTGAGTAGCCGCGGAAGGCTCGCAAAACTTCAGCAATCGATGGTAGGCGTCCGCGGATATGTCTTCCAGCTCTTCCACGTACGAGTCCTGCAAGTTCTGCTCCCAGACAGCCAATGCCGCAGCGCCGATAACCTTCTGGAGGGACAGTCGACACGCGATGGCGAACACGCGAAGCGGCGCTGTTTGGACCAGACTGAGCAGGCTATGGGTGGTGATATCGATCGCTTCGTCCATCTGGTACTTCAAGGCGGCCTCCAGCGTCGGGCGCACTTGCTCGATGGTCTGCAGCGGAGGATCCGCGATCGGGTAGCAGAGACGGAAAAGGCTCTCGAGGACGACGCTCGTCTCTGTGACATGGACGAGGGGCAAGCCTTCGAGCTCGTCCGTTTGCGCTATGCCTAAGTGAGGGGACTTGGATGGCGCGGGCGCCGATGGAGGCAGTGGGGGTTGGGGCAGACTAAACATGTCTTTGAAGAAGTCGGACGCGAGGGAGAGGATGATTTTGTGTAAACGGAAGTGGACGTTGTCCGATGAGCAGAATATGACGTCTGCCGTAGAATACGTGAATGGGTGACCGTCTGTTTTCGGTGAGGCCATGGCTCCGCAAGGACGTCGGAGGTGACACTGAGATGTGGAGGACGGAGTACAGCTTGGAGGCCGAGTCAGAGACCGCAGCGTACGACATGAGTGCATGGCGACGAGAAACCACGCACCAACCCGGGGGAGGCTCTGTTTGCGTTTGTATATGTAAATCATGAGTGCTCTTCGTGGCCTCCGCGCACGTGTGCGGGACGATACGACATGCCTTCCACTCACACGGGGCTCCGAGTACATCAGGCTGTGGCCATTTATCGTAAGTTATTCCGCGTCCGTGCGATAGTGCATCTGATACGTCAGCGCCGCTTCAAGGGCACCGTCTACCTAGTCCATCGAGTGCCGCTAGCTTAAGTTGAAAGCAAGGAAGCACAAATTCGCATATTGCGTGTTCCAAGATGCATACCTAAGCGAGTCAGCTATCCTCGCGAGACTCGTTGCCAAAAATTGCGATAAAGCATAAGAAAATGAAAGCTCAGATGGTCGTAGTCGACCCAGGTCGAACCACGCACATCATCGGCCGAAGAGTCAACAAGCGGTGGGGATACGTATCTGCTCAAAGTGTCGAGTTTGAGGGAATGTTTCACGGCCACATATCAACAATAGTAATGATAAGAGTAGTGAGAGGATGTCTGCAGTCGCAGTAAGACTCGTGGTTAGGGAGAAGACTAGTCTCGGACTCGATCGAGGAGGAGGCGCGCGGTGACGGTGGGCGCCAAAAAGCGCTCTTGTTGTCTAATGTTTGGCTAGGTGTGTTTTGCTTTCCATCTATGGAACCCAAAAATCGCGAGTACGACCAGGTACGACTCGACGAGAGGCGAGATACATAAGGGCACTATAAACCATGACTGATTAGTTCAAGATCATCATAATTTCTAGATAATAGGCCTACAACTCGATAACATCCCAGACCGACGGCGAAGCGTGCGAACGTCCCCATATTTTTCTGAGCTCATATTGCCAACTCGACCTGGAAATGTCGACACCATGATCAATATCAAGTCATCTGTCAGTGTGACAGAACGAATGCACTATGACATACCTTCTCCATTGCAACACGAAGGGCCTCGAGGTCGTTGCTTTGCTGGACGAGCGCAGAGGCCACGTCTCGGCAGTCGGGACACCACGGTTGGTTATCGCCGGACTCGGACGTAGATGCCATGAGCAGTTGCTCCAAAGTAGGAAAGAGAGTGGGATTGGGGTGGTGGTACAAAGTCTTCCAAACATTCTTCGTATAGGTCTGGATCCATGATTCCCCCACAGGCGCGCTGGCTGCGCGTGGCGCCGACGGGCTCTTCTTCTTGACCACTGGTGAACTGGGGGGGCGCGGCTGCTGGCTGAGTAGAAGCCACGCCCACGAGACCCCGCCGCGCTATGTTCTTGCATGACCGGTAGTATGACAGAAGTCGCTGATACGCGAGCGCCGGAGAGGACTCCATCTCGTGCACATACACTCCCACGAGCGGCCCGTTCAAGACGTGTTTGGCAGCCTCCTTTGCACATGCTGTGTCCCCGACCTGCGTGGAGAGGACGTACGCGCGCAAGGGATCAGCCGAAGCCATCCTCGACCATTGATCAAGGAGATCTGGGCGCGCGACCGCGATGTCGTGACGAGCCGTGGCAGCAATGACGGCGATGAGTTGAGAGAGGTTGGCGAGGTGGATGGGAATTAGGCCCGGATAGCAGCAGGAAAGAAGATGTGGCAGGACCGTGCTAGTCTCTTCGAACTGTAGCACGGGCAGAGAACGTCCAAGAGGCGCAGAACGCTCTCGAAGATCTGACTGGCTTGATTCATCGCCCGCGTCTGTCGTCACCCTTGCTATCTTTGCGCGAAGGACGGCCGACGCAGCACCCAGCACGGCCTGATGCGCGTGGAACGTGGTTCCGTCCGAAGAGCGACAGACGATGTCTGCCGATGCCATGTCGGTGAGCGCGGCAGGCAAGAGGTTGCTGGACTCGGAAGAGTCCTTTTCCGAAGGCGCAACATCTGAGATCGTAGGAGAAGGAGAGATGAACTGGTAGTTTGCTAGTGTGCGGTCTGCGAAGTGAAATGTGCCGATATAGCGGTAAAGGCGGAAGAGCTGGCCTGCTGTAACTCCCTCCAGGATGCTGACGGAGCTCGGTAGGTCCAGATCGGGAAGATGAGCAGAGCGATGTTTGATTTCCCTGTACCTCCAGTAAGCACCACTTCCTGCCCTTGAAGCCATGTTTTCCAGCCCAAGTCGACAGCCGATGGCCCATACCTCGAGAGGGTATGAACCGGCAAGGTTAACGAGATCGGTAGTGAGCAGCGTATCGGCCAGCTCCATCTCGTACTTCATCGCGGCACGGAGTGCAGATTCGAGTACCTGTAGCCCACCGACTCCGAACATATGCGGCTTCTTGATCGGATAGCACAACCGCAGGAGGTAATCGAGCGTCTTGCTGTCCTCGCTCACTTCGACGATCGGGAGCCCGTACTTCCGGGGCTGTTCTTCGGCCGGGGGCTGGGGCACCTGGAATAGGCCCTCGAAGAACGGCGACGCGGCGATCAGGATTTGGCTATATACACGGAAATCGACGAGGTCGGAGGAGCGGAGGATGATGTCGGCATTGTGTTTGTCGAAAGGAGGAGTCGCGTCAGAAACTCGGGGTCCATGAAAGGATGAGTTGGTTGTCATCGCGTGAGGGAGTCCAAGGATGAAGAATGACAGAGGAGGTCGTTGTAGGGTGGATAGGTCGCACAGAGCGAGCCCTGGGAAGTTGCGGATCAGATATAACCCTGCGTGCTGCAGGCTTTTCGAAGCACCTGCGGCAGCATAAACTTTACGAAGCACCCGGTGGCACGTTTTGTGCTTCTGTCGGAATAGTCAGCCAGACTAGAATTTCCACGACTGACATCGTAAAATAGTGTTGTACTTAAGCTTGGAGCGATCATGTGAACGCCGGTGGGTAGTGGGGGCGCGAATCTTATGATGCCAGTATACCCCATATTCATGAATAACAATCGCACGAAGCCAAGGAAGAAGAAACGCGATGTGCACCCTGCCCAGCCTGTGGAAAACGCTGCAGCGGGTTAGTCAGTCATGGTTGTAGCCAGTGCTGAAGTGCTGAACATCCGGCGAACAGTCTGACATGGATATAGTGGAAGGTTCAGCTACCTTAGCTCTCCCAGTCAGATCGTATGAGGACACGATGGGTTTGCAGCTGCGACATCAGACGACGCCATCACAGGCAGACAGCATCCTCATCCCTTGACGCGATTCCATACCGTCCAGAACCCAGTCAACCCACGCGTACCTACGTCCCGCTGCTCATCTCCAGCAGCGCCTCGATGCTCTTCCCCAGGTCGCCCTCGTTCGCCTCCAGCACCCACTCCACGATCTCCGCGTCCGTCGTCGGGAAGATCTGCCGCAGCGTCTCGCGCGCGGCGACCGCCGCCTTCTCGTGTGCGCGGTCGATCTCCTGCTGCAGCCCTGCGATGTCCAGCGCCGGCGTCGGCGTCCGCGACACGTGCGGCGACGGCGCGTGCAGCTCGCGGTCCCCCTGCACGAGCGCGTGTAGACGGGCGGGCTGCGGCGCGCCGGGCTGCTGCGAGGGGCCGATGGCGAGTGCTTGGTTCGTGTGGGGCCCGAGCGAGTGCGAGCGGGCGCGTGTGGGAGTGTCGTCTGGGGGGAGCAGGGGGAATTGTGCTGACGAGGCTGACCGGATGGAACCCTGCGGGGAAGGCTGCGGTGATACTCGCCGTACGCGTGGTTTGTACGGAGGCTGCAAAGGCGGTTGATATTGTTGGGCTTCCGCCCCGGGACCCATTGGCGTCTGTGGGTAACCCTGCGGGTATGCCGAGTGCCCATCCTGCGCATACAGCTGCTGTTCTTGCTGCTCTCGCCCGAGTTCCAACGGTGCGAAGGGGCCAGGAAGGTAAGAGAGTGTGTCCTCTGCGCCGTCGAGGACCTCGTTGAATATGCGGCTGATCGCATTGAGCGGCTTGGAGATCGTGTCGCCCGTCTTCTGCAGGAACCGTCGCGCGTCCTCTCCTAGTGTTTGGCCGGGCGTGGGCAAGGATAACGGTTGTGCGGACTCTTCGCCGGTGTGGGACGCCGAAGCACCAGCGAAGCGCGGTGGCGTCGTTGTACCCGAAAACTCGGACCCGGACGTGAACGCACGTTCGGGAGTTTGGCTGCCGGTGCTCGGGAGCGACTGGATCGCGTCTTCGACATTCCTGCGCTACGCGTAAGCACCCTCAGCAGTGGAGGGGCGCTTCGACCGACCTTTCGAACTCCTCTTGGGAAATGTGCGAGAGCGACGTGTGATCCATGGTCTCCACGAATGAGACGGCACCCATCTACGCGGGATCAGCATCGACAGATTAACAACGAGCGCAAAGCTTACCAGACTAGAGAGGTAATACCCTGCTTCACTTTGCAGCTTTGCCGGATTGCGGAAGCGGTTGATGAACCTAGCAGGACCGGTGAGATCTCGGGTGCTAACCTGTCGATGTTCACTTACTCGACATTTGACAGCAGATGCGGCGGATTTGCCTTGAGCACTGTATAGATCAAGATCGGTACGAAGGTATCGGCACTCTCGTCTTTGCGCAAATGTCGTATCAACCCTATCGCCTCGATATCAGTGCCTGTCCCAGGCCGAGACGAGCGGAGGCGGACCAAATATGACCTTGCAGCAGTTCAGAATGCAGATCAGCTTGTCACGCGGCGCCTTGTAGTGGTTGATCTTGAGTAGCTCTGCACGTCGCATGTTCAGCCTAAGTGCGTAAGACCGTCAGGGTATATGCGCGAACCTTGCTGCGCGAACATGAGGAAGCCTTCGCTCCCTTCGCCCTCGGGGACGTCTAGGTGTTTCGGCTCAATCCACTTGAATAGGGCTATGCGCTGCGAGAGGACGCGATCTCGTTCAAGATCGTCTGCGGTCACAGGTCGTGGGGGTATCGCTTTCGCGACTTGAGGCGTAAAGGTGCTAGCACGTTTTCAGCACAGTTCTACGTGGTTCTCCATATGCGAGCTACTCACAACTCATATAGCCTGTTCATGACTAGCTTCTCCATGCCCTCCATGGCATTGTCAAACTCGGCCTCTGTCGCATTGCGCCACACATCGCTATCTCGCATTCTGGCAGAGATGAACTGCTCCAGGAATGAGCGTGAGCGCGCCACCTGAATTCCTGGACTCTCACATTGAGGAAATCGTTGATCAGCTTGACCTGATCATTGACTGTGAATGTGCGTTTGGCAAAGTTGCTCAGGAATCTGTGTGGCCCAGTTAGCGCCTTTCGTGCAGATCGCGAATACACTGACATACGACCGGAGATACTTCGCCACAGGTTCCGCGCCCTTCGCCTTCATCTGGTCCAGGAACTTCTGGAAATCGAATGTGGGAGGCTCCAACTCCTTGCCTTTCCCCGACGGGGTGCTACGCCCACTACTGCTCGCTACAGCGTCCTGGGCACCGCTTGGAGAGATATCCTGAGGTCGCCTTGGTGGTAGGGCATCCTGCTGCTTTGCAAAGGAGGAGATAGTGGCGGGGGATGGTACTGCGGTAGCGGTATCTATTGAACGCGGACGCTGACCTCGAGAGGTGAGTGGAAGGGCAAACGTGCGGGCAAGCGCGGCAAGCGCAGGGAATGTAGGTATGGGAGATGAGGCACGGTTGGGTGGTGATGGTGTGTGGGGAGGAGAAGGGGCAGGATCTGGGCTACTTGGTGGGACGTCTCCCTCGACGTTGATCGGAGCGGGCGGAGGGGGGTGGCCAGCAGAGCTCGACCAAGCATTCTGAGCTGCGCTTTCCTCGGCACTTGCTAGAGGATCAAACTCAAGGAGGATATCTGCGACCGCCGCTGTATGTCCTGTAGTCTCTCCGGGTTCAACGGGTGGTCCTTGGATAGTGCGGAGGTCCGACTCCGGAATTAGTAGAGCCTTGTCTGAGGGAATTACGCGTTCCTCGGGTGCAGGGGTATCCTTCCAGGGGTCTAGCTCGGCGTCTGTAGTTTCTGTGTTCTCGAGATGGACATTGTGGAGAGTGGTGCTGAGTGCAGTGTCCTCAGACATGAGAATTTCTGTCGAGTGACCAGCGAGCGTGTAAGTGTTCCTAGGTAGTCAAAGGCGAGGCTAGGAGTCAATGTGCGGAGGCCGAGAGAACTGCGGGTATAGAGCGATGGAGGAAGATGGCAAGGGGCAGTGGACGGCCCAGAGGGATTCGGATGCGGCGGAGACTGCGCAAGTCGCGGTGCCGCCACACCAATCACTAGCACAATTAGCGCCCATCAACAATGTGCTTAACGCTACTTGACGCTTGTGATTTCCGACTCTAACTGCGATATTCGATTCGTTCAAATGGCTGTGATTGCTCTGCTGACCCGGTTAGAACCTATAAAATTATGCTAGCCACTCGTACGACTTGTGCCGGACGTCGACGATATTGGACGTGGCAAGTACGTCTGTTATTCCGCGCGGAGAACACTGGACATCTTCACCATGCAACGTCTCTCATCCGAGACGGTGTCCCTACTGTATGTATTCTTGCTCATATATTGCCTTGGCTATGTTTGCAGCTGCTCAGCGTAATCTGCACAGCGATACTCTCCTGTGCGTAGGAGCTGCGCCGACGTTTTCGACTGCAGGCGTGATATATCCCAAGGCGGCTCACCCGTTCGACAGTCCAGATGCAGACGTCGTATTTCGCTCCTCCGACAAAGTGGATTTTCGCGTACACAGCATCATCCTTTCCATCGCGTCTCCTATCTTCGCAGGAGTACGGTTTCCAAAGTCAACCCAGTCCAACTCGGCGGAGCAGCCCTGGACGCCCCTGGCTATCGAGGTGCAGGAGCACTCGACGACTTTAGATTGCCTCTTCCGCCTCTGCTACCCCGTTACCGACCCAACCTTTGACGACTTGAAGAGTGTTCGCGTCGTGTATGAGGCCGCAAAGAAATACCGCATGAGCGAGGCCGTGTCCCTCATGCGGACGACACTCCAGTCATTCATCCCGCAGGCCCCCCTCCGCGTCTGGGCCATCTCGTGCATCCTCGAGCTGGAGAAGGAGGCCCACGCTGCGGCAGACCACCTTTTAAAATTCAAATTCCCTTCGGCCGCCATCGCGGAGTACCACGAAGTGTACGCTGGCGCGTACTTCCGTTTGCGGCGCTACCTCAACAAGGGCGTCGCGGATGCGAACTATACCTTCTGCGCCCTCGACCCTGACGAAGCCGCCGCCTTGCCCGCCCTGGGCTCATTGTACCTCTCTGAGTCCGACATCGGTATCTTCTCCGACTACGCCGACGTGACCTGCCGCGCCCGGGATGGCGCGGACTTCGCCGCCCACAAAGTCGTCCTGGCCATGTCATCGACGCTCCTCGCCGACATGATCAAAGGTGCGGACCGGCGCTTCGAGAAGAGCCCGTCTTCCGCGGATAGGAGGAGTAGCTCCGGTTCCAGCCACACAACGCCCGTCGACCGCCCTGTCCTCCGCTTTTCGTGCACCGGCCCCGTCCTCAAGAAGCTGCTCTCTCTCTGCTACAACCCGACGTCTTCGTGGCTTCGGAAGATTAGCGTCGCCGGCCTAGTCTCGCTCATGGTCTATGCGCGGGAGTACAGAATGGATCGCGTCCTCGACATCGTCTCGAAGGAGTTCCGCGAGGCGTCCGCCTCCCTCGCTCTGCCGTGCTATCTGCTCGCCACAAATCATTTGTTCGACAAGGAGAAGGCGATGGCGGAGTTCTGGATCTGTGAGGACCCCTTGCGTCACGGGTACGTGCGGGAGATGGAGTCTGTGAAGGCATGGGCATATCACGAGCTGGTGGAGAAGCACCGTGCACTCAAACACTCGAAGGTCTCGGAGGTCGCAACACGCAAAGCGCCTAGGAAAGGCACCAACGCTGCGCCGGCTCTAACCTCCTCTAACCATTAGCATTCCATCTGTAGCGTATACATAGAAAGATAATGGGGTACCATCTTCATCTGAAAGAGTGGAGGGTGCGATCAGCGTAGTCCGAAAACAAAAGAGGCTTGGGTCTTACAGTATACGAAGCCCGGTGATTTCGAGCCCTCACTGCGACTCCGGCAATTCGAATGGAACCTACCATGCACCATGGATTAGCTTATGTGCCGTGCTACCTGTAGCAGATGGAGGACTCACTTGACGAACGGCTTCGTCAACTGCCTCAGCGTAACGTTGGAGTACCGCGCATGCCCACGAGACATTGTCCGCTGCAGTGCATTTCTTCACCGCGGCTGTACATTGGAGACACGGTGGTGGATCGGCAGCGACAGCACGGATGAAGTCATTTGCCACCTCGTTGTTTGTCGCAAGAGTAGATCCCCGGGGACTTTCTTTCAGCGCAGCCGTGAGAGCTTTAAACGAGGGTGCAAGCCACGCCAGCTGCGGAGGTGTGGTGACCGTGCCCAACACGTTGGGATAGCGCTGGGAGCATCCTGTTGCTAAGAATGCCCAAGGGCAAGTACTGCTGTAGGATGTGGGCATGGAGATTGTCAGGTCATGGTTCGCTGCCGCGACTCTACAGCACTCGTCCAGGTAGAACAGAAGATACCGGTACCATCGGTTGGACGTCGTCTCCATATCCGCGTGATACTTGCAGGCGATCGCCGAGACATCGTTGCTTCGAAGCAGTTCGTCCGCGCACATGCGCGCCTCGACCGCCCAGCCGCATTGCGCCGCAGCGAGGTAGAGACGAAGGGGGTCCGATGCTACGTTCGCGGACATGGCGTCTCGCGCGGCCTGCTCCACTTTCTTGATCCCATACTTGCGCCCGGCAGCGAGGACGTCAAGAAGCAGATCGAGGTCGGTGAGCGCAGGCTGGGGAACAGGATAGCAGATGCGCAGGAGCGCATCCACCAGAGCACTGTCTTCCACCATACGATATACGGGAAGGCATCCTTCACTCGGGAGATCCTCTTCGTCTTCGGGCTCGCGAACAACCCGCTGAAGCATAGTGGGCGAGGCCAGGGCAAGGATTGCGCGGGAAACGCGAAACTCGACCGAGTCACAACTCCTGAGGATGAGATCCACCTCGGGGGCGTTGAAGGGAGGTTCTACAGACACGAGAGGCTTCCTGCGGGCCGCAGTTTTTGCTGCGTGTTTAGGGGGTTCGCAGAAGGATTCGATGCCAGTGAAGTCCACGGTGACGCGCGGGGTACCGGATGATTTGGACTTGGTCGTCTTCCGGGTGCGGTTGAGCTGCAGAAGGCGGTAGTAGGACCCGGCCGGGATCTCGTTCAACTCAGCGCAGAAGCGTCCCGTCACGCGGTTGTTGAGGACGGCCTTCTCGGCGGCCACCTTGGTCTCCGCCTCCATCCCGAAGTAGCAGGCGATTGCGAAGACGCGCAGAGGGTTGTCCTCGACGAGGCGCGATTGCGAAAGAGCTCTCCGCATGCCGGCGACAACGGCGGGAGCGTCGTACTTCATGGCAGATTCGAGCACCTCGCGGATGGTTGAGAGGGACTGTAGCTCCGGATCCGCGGTTGGATAGAGCACCCGGAAGAAGACATCCAGTATCTCGCTCTTCTCGGCCACGTCGACCACCGGGCGCACGAGATCGGTACCGGGCGGCTGGGGGAGCGAGAGCATACTCGCGAAGACCGGGGAAGCCAAGGAAAGAATGAGACGATGCACGTAGAAGTCGACGTGGTCGCTCGAACGAACGATTAGGTCGGCATCATCTCTGTCGAATGGCTCAGATGCTTTGCGGACCTTCGGTTTGACCTGTTCCTTGGTCTTGGAGCCAGCGGACTCGGACGGTTGCATAATGGCGTCGATCTCTGGGTGCGTCTGTCAATAAACATCATTTCAGGCAGAAAGAAGCTTCGGTGGCCTACAACAGCAATATCAGCTCGGAGGTTCCAATGAGCCTTTCCGCCGCGTTGTTGTGCTTATAAACCGTGTAGACTTGCCGCAGCACCAAGCTGCAGCGTCCCGTATAGGCCACGTAGCTGTCCTCGTGGTATGATACTAAGTACGCAACGTGAACCGAGCCGCCTGGCACTGGCAGCTTTACGTATTTTAACGTGCGTTTCGGCGTGCCAATTGCTGCCTGCATCGAGGCGCTGTCTCGGTCCCTAGACACCGTCTCGGAGGGCGCTTACGAGTAGGCGCGAATATGACATGTAAGCGCATAGATATTCTGTTCAAAACGCAATTTTCACATCGGGAACCACTACTAGTAGCAAGGTTAGACACTCGATCGAGCCAGTCTGAGAAGACTCGAAGATAAAAGAGTCAGGTTTTGTCAGGTCTTGTCAAGTTCGGACCGTAGCATCTCTCATGCTAGTTGCAACTCAACCTACATGACCCGTAAGTAAGTCGGTGGACCATGTCAGCATAAGCTATATCGCGAGTACGTGCCGTGCATCATACCTTGTCCACTGAACGGTCTACCGCACTAGCGTAGGCCTCTAGCACAGCCAAGGACCATTCCAAGACATAGGATGGGGAGCACGGTTTGACGAATGCGTCCTTACGAGCCGAGCAGGGAGCGCGGAAGTTGTCGACCGCAGCAGACATGAAAGATCGTGCGACCTCGGTTGTTGTGGCTATCGCGGAACCTCGGGGCTTCCCCTTCAGGATGTATTGGAAGGAGCTGTACGAGAAGGGATGGATGGACAAGGTGGAGTCCGACGTCAAGAGGCTGGCAGGATACTGAGCTCCACACTTGTCGCAAAGCTGCTTCCTAGGAGGAGGGAGTTCAAGCTGATGGTCGGCCGCCGCCGCCAACGAGCACTTCTGTAGGTAAGCCAAGAGCCGCCGGTAAGGACCATTCGGCGATTTCGCCAGCTCTGGGAGATACTGGCTTTGAATCCGGCAGATGTCGCGTTCTCGGACAAGCTCCCGAGCGCTCGCTCGAGCTTCCGTCTCCCAACTTGGGCCACAGCACACAGCAGCGAGGTAGCAACGCAACTGTCCTTCCTTCATGAGGGTCGACCACGAGTCACGGATGATCTGCTCTGCTTTCACGAGCTTATACTTCTTCACAGCTGCGAGAAGGTCGAAGAGGATCTCCGGGTTGATCGGCTGGTGGTCCGTTGGGTAACACATCCGCAACAGCGCGTCAAGGACTGTGCTGTGTTCAGGTAGACCGTGTATTGGGAGCTGGGAGGAAGGCTCTTCTTGGTCGTCTTGTGCGGTGGCGCTTGTGTGAATCGGTTCGATAGTCGACATGCGTGCCAGTGCGAGTATCTCTGGAGAGGCTAGCGCGATGATCCTGCTGGACACGCGAAAATCCGCGGAGTCGCAGCTTCGGAGGACAAGGTCGGCGTCAGGTGAGTCGAAGGGATGGGCGGGCTTGACGGTTGGACGCGAGCGCTTCCGAGCAGTGTCCAGCTCGGAAGTCTCTGGACAAAAGGGGCCTACTCTGGTGAAGTTCACAGTGACAGTAGTGTTTACACCGGGTCGCTTGGTCGATTTGATGACTCGCCTAGAACGATTGAGCGCACGAAGGTAGTAGTAGGCCGCGGCCGATATCTCGTCGAGTTCGATACAGTCTTCTTCTAGCGCGCGATCCTCGATGACGGCCTTTTCCGCCGCGATCTGCGCTTCGTCCTCCAACCCGAAGCAGCAAGCGATGGCAAAGCACCGCAGCGGGTCGTCTTCTAGGAGACGCCGATAGATTAGTGCCTTCCTCATGGCGGAGAGAACCGCAGATGCCTCATACTTGACCGCTGCAGTGAGCACTTGGCGGATGAGGGAGAAGGACAGGATATGAGGGTCCGAGATGGGATAAAGTACCCTCAGGAACGGGTCTAGCGTCTTGCTACCCTCGGACACATTGATGATGGGCTTCTCGGAATCGCGGGATTCTTGTGGCTGAGGCAAAGAGAACATCGTCTCGAATACGGGTGAGGCCAAAGAGAGTATGACCCGATAGACGTGAAAGTCTACGTTGTCGCCAGACCGCAAGACGACATCCGCCTCATCCCGATCGAATGGCTCGGATGCCTTACGACGCTTTCCGACATTCTGCGCGGACACCACGAGAGTTGGCGAGGCCTGAGCACGGGCACTGGGTTGATCCATGTCGGGCGGGTTGTAGGACGTAGGTACTATTATGTTAACCCTGAGTATACGGTTACATCCTGTACCATGCATCATATGCAAGTGTGAAACTGCGCACCCTATCAAGCACTGGTTTTCGTTAGAGCTACACCCTGTTGCGCGCAGACGTTGTCGAGGTATACGACCTGTCCGAGTGGGTACTAGCTGAGTGGAGGCGTGTTCGTGGCTTAGACCGTAACGTCTGGTCGACTCGACGCCATGGCAGTAGGTCCCGCGTGCACCATCAGCAAAACGGTGACTTCGTTACATCACAAGATGGGCGCGAGAGTGGGCTAGCACCCGTTGGCGCAAAGTTAGACGCCCGTATTGCACTGTAGCATCCATCCTTTCCGGGCGCGAGGCTACCGTTCTCAACAATATCGGGCGGTCAACTGTAGTTCGCGGTATTACGTAGGACCGGAAGTTTGCAATATACAATGAAGTATCATATACACATAGTGCACGCAGAGTGTCCGTATGCAACTGCTATGGCAGGCGAAGTTCACCGATCGTGGCCGGAACAGTGCAAACAAGCCTCAGGCAAGCGAATATTGCGAGCGCGGGAGTCTACAGGCGTGCATACCACGATATATCGATCTCTCCATCAGAGTCCGAGCCGTCCGCGTCCGCGTCCGAACCCGCCGCATCCGCGTCCGAACCCGCCACGTCCGCATCCGCGTCCCAGCCCTCTGCCAACGAGCCCTCGCCCTGTGACTGCAGAGCGCCAAACTGCCTACCAGGCACGCCCCGGGCGCCTCGGCCAAGAGCGGCCAAGCCGCGGCGGCTGTTGGCCGGCTGGCCTCCGAGCTCCAGTACTGTACTCATTCTAAGTTCGTCGCTCAGTGTCCCACTACACAACTCTGTTGGCAACGAAAAGTTCGCGGACCACATTCCGAGTCAGCATATACGCCAAGACTACCTTGTGAATATCAATGGCAAATGTTCGTTATTCGATGAAGGATTTTACGGGTTTTCATATAGGATATTGGACCTGAAGCTGAGGGTGTGATGGCACGACAATTAATATGATGCATATGTCGACCTGTACGAGGTGACTGCACACACTGATTAAGGACACTGCACCTGTTCAAGTTGCATACCATCAGCCAAAGACTACCAAGGGAGTTCATATCTGCCGCGGAGGAACGCACCTTCAATACAGCATCATCTACCGCTATCGCATAGGAATCAAGAACCGCCCACGCCCATGCGAGATTCTTCGCCGGAGAGCACGGCTCCTGAAAAAAAGGGTTGGCAGTGCCGACGACCCCAGGCTCCCGGCAAGGTGGGATGTTGCTGACGGCAGTTTCCAAGAACGCCCTGGCCAGTCGGGTGTTGGCGCCCAGCGTGGACCCGCATGGTTTGTCTTTCAGTGCCTGCCTGATGGCGTGGATGGGGCCGTGCAGAAACATGGGCACCGTGCTCAGGCTGGGGCCCTTGATTTGGAGCTTGTCCGGATAACGAGCTTGGCAAGCGGACGTCTTGCAGTATCGCCGCGGTGCCGCCTTGAGGTCGAGTGTGAAGTCGGCTGTCGCGGCTTGAGAACATGCTTCGAGGTAGAACAAAAGCCGGCGGTACGGTCCGTTCTCCATTGTCTCGAACTCGGGAAGATACCGCGCGCATATCGAGGAGATGCTATGGTCTTGCAAAAGCGAACGGACGCACATATGTGCTTCCGCGATCCAGCCGTAGCGCACAGCGTGGATGTAGAGCCGCAGGGGGTCCTTCTTGGTGATCATCGGCCATGACTGACGTATCGTGGCTTCCACTGCTTGTAGATGATATTTGCGAGCGGCGGAGAGGACATCCAAGAGTACGCCCAGGTCGTTGAGGGGAGCACCGATTATTGAGCAACACATCCGAAGCAGTGTCTCGACAACGACGCTGTCCTCCGCCATGACATGGATAGGCAAACGGACCTCGTCCTCGTAGTGCTCCAGAAGGGTCGCACGCTCTAGTAGCGTCGTAGCTGAAGTTACTGCGATGTTTGAACGCGACACCCGGAAATCGACGGAATCGCTGCTTCTAAGAATGAGACAGGCGTCAGGCGCATCGAAAGGGGCGCTGACAGATGTGATTGAACTCCTATGCAGGGGGACTGCCAGTGGATGTCGTGGTGGTTCGCAGAACGGCCCTGGAGCGGTGGGGGTACTGGGGACCAATTGTGCCCCGGCGTGTCTGAGGCTGAGCTTCCGGGGCTGCGACCGGGCGCGGCTGAGCTCTAGGAGACGGTAGTACGCACCAGCGGAGATATCGTCGATTCCAGGGCAGAGCCGACCGTTAACGCTATCTAGGTCGACGGCGTTTTGTGCTGCGATCGCCGCCTCATCCTCTAGTCTCAGGCGGCATGCGACGACGAACACCTGGAGAGGACGGAGGCCTGTGAAGCGCGGCTGGAACATGGCGTTCTTCACTAACACGATCGCCGCTCCCATCTCGTATTTCAGAGCCGCCCCGAGAACCCGGTGAATGAGATCGAGAGACGGTAGTTCAGGATCTGGCTCGGGGTAGCAGATCCGTAGCAATGCGTTGATTGTTTTGCTGTCTTCAGACACGTCTACGATGGGTCGTTCGGAGTTGGCGTCGGGCGGCTGAGGGATGGTGAACATGCCCGCAAACACGGATGAGGCCAAGGTGAGGATGATACGGTGGACGTGGAAGTCTACATTATCGCTGGAGCGAAGAATAAGATCGGCGTCGTCGCGGTCGAATGGCTCGGATGCCTTGCGTCCCTGTTGAGCAGGCGTGCTAACATGCCGGGGAGTGGCACCGACTTCAGCGGGAAAGGGCTGGGGAGTGGGAAATCTGAGTGCCATGATCGTTCTATGCCACTGGTGAGCGCAATGTTATTCAAGGAAGGAAGATACTTAGCATACGTGTGGGGGTGGTACTAATCAGTGGCAACTGAACTCGCCAAGGGAGAGCCTTATTGGCGGTAAGAGCCAACGTGCGAAGCGCTCTGAACCCCCGCGCGTCGAGGTCGCCAGCATGAGGCCCTGAGCCACCGTCAAATTATGCGCTTGCACATAGACTATCAAAGTGTTATACGTATTTCATTGTTACTGTTCTTTGTGAGGTGCTGTGGCGAAATGTTGTTTCAGCACAGGTAGTTGCAATTATGGTAAAAGAGAACAAACTGTGCCAAACCCACGTGAAAAGAGCGGCGAACGCCAGGCGGACATCGACCGCTACAAATCCAGAGCCCTGATCAATGAATGAGCATTGAGAGCCCGGCAGGGAAATATGCAGCGTCAATAGCGCCGCAACTTGCCTTCAGCTTGAGAAATTGACTCGAGTGACCGTTATCCAACTACCATGTTATCATTCCGAGAAAGACCCAGACATTGTGGGCGAGTTGAAGGGCATAAGCGTTTCCTGTGGTCGGAACTGACTCTGGCAGGTTCGATCAGCTCACCCGAGCTCTCTAGGCCTAGTAAGTACTCAGTAATAGCAGACCGTGATTGATTAGAGCACAGAGCTACTAATAAAGCGGTATAATAGACAGCAAGACACCAAAGCACATCGACGCGTTGTGTTGGAGAGGCCCGGGCGAAAGTCATGGACGTCGAGACGCAAGCTTGGCCAGTGTCAGTAGGCGCCCCGTCAGACTGGTTAAGCGCGCTGATACGACGCGACGGTCACGTGGAGTTGAAACCGCGTCGCGAGCGCTTGTTGCGCCTCTTTCTCCAGCCACGACCTCGCGCCCGCCCATCCTCCGACTTGCGCTGCCTTCTTCTACGCTCTCTTGGTACCGCCATACGCCGCTACAGCTCACCCGCTGAACTCTGCTTTGAGTCTGACTGAATCCACTGGCCTTTCCTTCATCGCATAACGAAGTGGAACTCTGGAATAGTAGTGGCTGTGGGTCAGGATTGAGGAGTGTACGGTGAGTCCGAATGCAGTACGGCTCATTTCCATGGCGCGTTATGAGGTAGGATACGAAGAGGCTGTCTGCATAGTCAACCTGTCGAAAAGTGACTACGGACTACAGGAGTGGCTTAAGACCTCCCGGCAAACGCTCTTCGTCTTGTTAATCACGCTGCCTCCCTGTTCTTCGCATGCTAACATGCTACATTCCCTGCAGACCCATTTGAACGTGGCACCTAGCGCCAAGAAACGTGAAACAATGGCAAATCTCCTAGAAACACCATCAAGAGTATGGCGTCGCATCCAGGTTGATCAAGACAGAGACATGCCATCCTTGCCATCTCTGCCTGCTTTCGACGACTCTGCGGACCCTCAAACGATCCTGGACCAGAGCAGCGAAGACGATATGCCGATAGCCTCGCCTATACACTCCACCCCGGCCGCGCTCTCATATGCCTCTACCATTCGAGCGCCCTCCAGTACCTCCAGCACAGCTCGATTTGCGCACTCCCTGGCGGCCTCTCGCTCCGTCAAGTCGTCCATGTCTGTATCACGCGGCTCAGCACCCGTCCCGCCTCCCCAAGCGAGCTTCGATATCAGTGCTATTCCGAGTTTACCGGGCACTCGGGATCCACTCGAAGATATGGACATACACAGCAGTGATCAGGAGACCGAAGGCAGTTCCGTCCCTGAAGCATACCTTCCTCCGACCCTGGATGATAATGCGGATCCCGACTTCGATTTGTCGGATGCTCTTCAGTCTGTCAGTCGCTCCAACTCCCCAGGCCCGGGGGACCGAGAAACCCCGCGCAGGAAGTCTGAGTACGACTACTCCATCAGCCTACGCTCGGAGCCCCAGGTATCTCTTCAACTTTCGATGTAGATGGTAGGGCGAACACTGATACATTGATAGGCTTCTCCTTTTGACAAACTGCGAAACATCTCTTTCCGACGACCGCTTTCCCGCACCAGGACTCCTTCGCTATCACGAACAACGTCCTCTCCAGCATCATCTACATCTAATTCCACACCGCACAGCACGAGATCGGCTGGATGGCAACGCGCAGACACTGACCCTCCGTTGGCTGCTCTTGCGGTACCTCTCCCCCGTTCGGCGACGGCTTCCCCTGCGGTACCGCCACACGTGGAAGAGCATGATCTTACGCAGATGAGTTTGGGCTCTGGATTCCAAACCGAAAGCGAAGATCTTCAGCATTCCGGTCAGGACATGGAAGTGTTTCCTGACGTCGCTCAGAGCCCTCACCAGCCCAGCCCAGCCAGTGATCGACACCAAGCCAGCGACACTAGCGACCGCTATTCGCAGCACTCGAGAGAGCCGACGTTTTCTTCGGAGGAAGCTGCCTCGGCTGATCTCAACGGCAGCGCAGGCAATGGCATCAGGAGCATGCGCTCGCCCACTCCTCTCTCGGTGGCGTTCTCTTCTCCAGGATCGGCGATGTTCACCCCGACCCCGGCATTCCAGCCTCGCCCACGGGCCCGCTTTGGTGGGCCGTTGTCTTCTACGACGCCTCTGTCGACCACTACACCCCAAGTCCGGTTTGACACGTATGAGACGCCCAAGCAGTATGCCTATGAGCCGGAAGATCACGACGACGAGGAAGGCCACGATGCCTATCCTATCGCCGAGGACCCAGCAACCCCGCACGCGCATAAGCGGTCGTTCTTGCTCTCAGTCATCAATTCTACCGCTCGTCCTCGACTTCGGTATCCGACACCCCACCCGGGGACTCCAAGCGACGAGTCGCAGTCGCAGTCTTCCGAGTCTCACTCTGAAGTTCAAGCCACGCCAGGTGTGACCCTGCAAAAAGCCTTCGCTGGCGTTACACCTCGCCCGGCCGTGGCAAAGCGGGCACGCCTCTCGCACCCCCTCACCCAGACCTGGAAGGTGACCACCGACTCCGGGTCTGGCTCGGAGTCGCCCTATGACCACGCGATGGACCGCGCGTCTTTCGTCTCGACGGCGTCCTCTCACGACTTGACGACGCATGCGCGGGCGAACGCCTCCTTCGATCCGCTCATGGGCCTTGCCGAGCGCGGGCACGGCGTGGGCCGCTTCAACGCCGGCAAGCTGAACTCGTACCTTCATGGGCTCAATCGCCGTCTGCAGGAGGAGAACGAGAACCTCGTCGCGCGCCTGCGGGCATTCGAGGAGAAGTACGGGCGGGATGTCGAGGGCTCGCCCGCGGCCACCCGTGCTCCTTCCTCTAGTGCGACGCCCGCGTGGGATCCTCCCGCTACTCGGCGATCTAGTGGCGGACGGCGTGTCAGTGCGGGACCGGCTCTCGGGCTGGGGGACGTCACTGAGGAGGACGTCGCCGAGGCCTGGATGGAAGAGAAGGCCGCGCTCGAGGAGATGATCGACGAGATCAAGGAGGAGCTCGAGGCCAGTGCCGCCGACAAGGCGAAGACGGAGGAGGCACTACAGGCAGAACGCGCCGAGCGCGCGCGCGACAAGGACCGGTGGCGCGAACGCATGGTCGAGGTCGAGAAGGGCGTCGAGGGCATCGTCGCGGACCTCGAGCGGCGCCTCGGCGCAGCCGAAGAGTCCGCGAAGCGCGTGGAGGCCGAGCGAACGGAGGACGTCCGCGACGCGGAGCGCCGGCTCGCGGTCGTGCAGGTCGAGAAGGAGGTGCTCGCGGAGCGCCTGAAGAAGGCGGAGGGCGCGCTCGAGAGCGGGCTCGAGCTGGGGGCGGAGGTGAACGCGGCGCACGAGCAGCTCGCGCAGGTGCGCGGCGAGCTGCAGAACGCGCAGCGGCAGATGAAGGAGCTCGAGGACGAGGTGATGCGCGCGGACGAGCGGCAGGACGAGACCGAGGCGTCGCTGCAGGCGGAGCGCAAGCGCACGGCGGCGCTGGAGGAGGAGCTCCGGGACAAGATGGACGAGCTGTCGAACGCGGTGTACCAGTCGGAGCGCCTCGAGGAGGAGATCCGGAAGGTCCGCGCGCAGCTTCGGGAGTCTGAGGATGCGGCGGCGCAGTACGAAGCGGACGCTGCTGCAGATGGTCGTCGTATCCAGGACCTCGAGCACCAGCTTTCCGCTGCCCAGGAGAACGTGCACCAGCTCACGTCTGAGCTGGAGCTGGAGCAGCAGGATAACGACCGTCTGGTTGAAGAGTCCGAGAGGGCGTCCGAGCTCGCCCGCCAGATGGAGGCAGCACTCGAAGCAGCAGAGAAGAAAATGCTCGCGGACGAACAAGAAGTCGCGACTCTGAAGGCCACCGTCGCCTCCCTCGAGCGCGCAGCAGAGAGGCAGCAAGAGAGGTCTGTCTCTGTGTCTCAACTAGGCCCCTCGCAGAGCACTATCACTCGCGACCTGCAGGCGGAGGTCGAGGCGTTGGAGAACGAACTCGACGATGCCCGCAAGGAGATCGCGCGGCTGCAGACAGTCGTCGCGCAATCACCTGCACGCAAGGCTATGGAGAACGCGAAGGACGCCCGCCTCGAGCTGCTTGAGAAGGAGAAAGAGGACCTGCTGGAACGGCTCAAGTCTCTCAAGAACCAGAGCGGCATCTTCGGTACTCCTGGCAGACGGGCTAGCGGAAGCGGCATGTCACCGATGCACCGGCACCTGCTCAACTTGTCCTTCAAGAGCCCAAAGACACCTGGCGGCCCTCTCCGTGATGTAAGTAAACTGTACCATGATATGGCGTGCGTTCTAAATCGGCATTGTAGCTGTCCTGGCTCCAGAACACCATGCAAGACCCGTCGATGTCCCCGGTTGTGGCCGAGCTGGCACGACTGCAGCAAGAGTTGGACCGCGCGAACGCCAGCATTGACGACAAACTCGACCGCCTGGAAGACGCTGGGTTCGGCGTTGTTGACCTCACACAACAGCTGGAGGATGCACGAGACCACATCAATGCCCTGGAGGACGAGATTGCACGGATGACCCGCAAGGAGGAGCGGAGGGAGCATCGCTTGCAACGCCTCCGGTGCACGAAGTGCAGGACCAAGGTCGACACGCGTAGTCTGATGAGTATGGGTGACGCCGATGAGAGGTACGTCGTAACACATAAGACATGCCGTACCATTTCACCTCGCCCTCGATAGTTCTATTCTCGAGGCCTCGACTATGAGTCTACCTGCGGAACCGCCGACGCCTCCCACCAGGACAACAGAGGCACTGCGCTCAGAGCTGAAGCAGGTCAACACACAGCTGGACGCTATGCGTCAAACCTGGGAGGAAGAGAGGAGCAAGATTCTCGGGGAGAATGCTGTCTTGCAAGATGCCGCTAGTCGACTGAACGTCGAGGTTCGTAACGCCAAGGATGAGATCCGCAAGTACGCGGAGGCCGAGCGACGTGGGGAGAAGGCTCGTGCTGGTGTTGAAGGCGTAAGTCGCCTATTCCTGACCTCACGCTTGAACATCGCTGATGAGCACGGAATATAGGAACTGGAGAAGGCAAGGCTCATGATGGCCGAGCTCGAGGCCGAGTTGAAAGCCGAACGTAGCCGTCTCCGTGCACTGACCGCTGAGCAGACGAAGGCTCAGAGGGAGAAGGAGGCCGTCCTGCTCGACTTGCGTCGCACTGAATCCGTACGTCGGTGGAACTTCCCACATGGTAGTCTAACTAACAAGCGTTACCTAGGACATGACCGATGTGCGAGAGCAGCTACAACAAATCAAGCAGGAGAACCATGAACTCGAGAGGGAGTTGCGCAGTACGCACTCTTCTTTAGTACTCAGAATGACGTTCATCTGACCTATCCAAACAGGCAACGCTACCGCTGAACAGAAGGCCCGTCTTCTCGAGGCCAGGGTATCCGAGAACCTCGGGAACATGGAGCAGCTACGCCAAGAACGCTCTATGCTTGCTTCGGATCACAAGGACCTCCAGCGCCGCTATGCGAAAGCCTCTGAGGTACGTCTAGCTTGTTCTTATTCTCACCACGCACGACTGACTATGGGCTGTAGGAGGTGAACCGGCTCAAGAGCGAGTACGCTGCGTCCCAGACCTCGCACGACAACCGGCGGCACGAGCTTGATCTCCGCGTGCTCGAGATCGAGGACCTCCGCCGAGCGCTCTCCAACCAGGCATCTGAGCTGGAGCGCGTAGAGGCAGAGAAGGCACGCCTTGCTGCCGAGAAGGGCGACGTCGCGCGCACCGTGGCGGCGCTCGAGGCGGATCTCCGACGCGTCCGAAGGGATGCTGAGGCATTCGGGCGTGACTTGAAGGCTCTGCGCGCGCAGAAGGACAAGACAGAGGCAGAGCGGAAGGAGGAGCGCGCCGCGGCCGCCCGCTCACAGAAGCAGGCGCAGGCACAACTCCGTGTGCTCAAAGAGGAGCTCGACACCCAGAAGGAGAAGGCGCGCGAGTTGCGAGGGCATGTTTGTGCTGCGTACGTGAACCTTTGCTCTGAGGTTTAACGTGGAGGCTGACGACCGTGTAGGGACGACACCCAGCTCGTGGCGCTCCGGCAGCAGCACAACAAGGAATGCAAAGGTCTCATGGTGCAGATCCGCTACCTGAAGGCGAAGTACACGCGCGAGTACGTGTTCCGCTGCGACCTTGGGTACCAGAAGCAATATCTGCTCGTCTTGATGGCGCGCCTCGAGCGAAAGTGAGTGGTTTACATATGAGTCAGTGTGCATACGATTTAACGAGTGGGTACAGAGAGGAGAAGATCCTTGCGGCCATTGCACGGATAGGATACCTGACGGTGCCATCAAAACCTGCCCCGGCGAAGAGCAAGCACAAGTCGCTGAGAAGCGTCGTGCAGTCTGTCGTGTTCATCAACCGCTCCAGGTACGTCACATCTCCCGCAGGTCACAGCTTAAGTGCAGATGTCTGACACCTCGACTCAGGCGAGCTGGCGAGCAATGGCGGCAGCAGCGTGCGGCGAAGCCCGCAATAGAAGCTGCGCTGCAAGAAGTGCGGAAACGTAGAGCTGTGAACGGGACCACCCCCGCCGGCAAATCGAACTCATGAGCGGCCTATCGCGCTATCTTGGACATTGTACCACTATCCGACTCGCGCCACCTTCATCTCATACCTTGCGATTAGTGTTAATGTTGTGTAGCTGTACCCCGCGCGCATACCGTGTATTATACCATTACCAGCCTCGCGCCATGTATATAGGACCCTACAATATCGAGGAATCAGAATGTCCAGAGAGGCGGAGTGTCGCTATGAGCTTGATCCCGGAGGCGGCGGCCCCGGCCGACCCTTCGTCGCGGACGAGATGACGCGGAAGCCGTCCTTCGCGAAAACGTAGGACGCACCGCTCCATATGGTGGTGCCAGCAACGATTACTCTGTGATATTGTGTGAGTGGGCCACTCAAGAGGAACATATGAAGAAAATAACGTACTGGAGTGCTTGGAGCGGGAGACCGATGTCTAGCGGGAGTATAGGACTCACAGTCGCGGTGCCCATGAGCAAGAGCTGGAGCGCGGTGTTCACCTAAGCAATCGATCAGTGCAGCATTCAACCCACATCTCTGTCATACCAGAAAAAACGCCGTAGAGCCTACCTTGCTGATACCGGTGGGGCGAACCTCAGCAGATGGGATGGAGAAGTCCCAGTATCGCGTGAACGTTTTCTGTGAGGCGAGGTCACGTGACGTCATCACACGGCGCAGGGGACACGCTCACGGGTGCGGGCAGCGTCGTGTAGCGGATGTAGAACGCGGTGAGGCTGAGCAGCACGTCGCGCCCGAGGATGATTGCAGCAAGGGGGACTGGCACGCGCGCGCCGGGGGTGAGTAGCCTGAGAGGACGGCATATGGGGATTGACATACCGGGAATGAGGTCCTTGACTGCGAGCGTGACCACGAGCGTCGTCATGAGCATCTTGTCCGCCGCGGGGTCGAGGATTGTCCCGAGGACGGAGCCCATGTTGAACCTCCGGGCGAGCCATCCGTCGACCTTGAGAACACCGAAGCCAGTTCCAGTGGAACGTTCACTTGAGCATGAGAGAAGGAGAGACGCGAACCAAGTCTGTCAGGCCGGCATACACGAGCAGGCCGGTCGCGAGGTAAAACTCGTCGTGAACGATCGCCCAGCCAAGGACGGGGCACGCGACTATGCGGGAGAGCGTGAGGAGATTGGGTATGGTGTAGATGTTCTCCCTGACTATCGGAGCAGCTGCCTTCTCCGGCGCGTCATCTTTCTCGGGTCGCGGTGCAGGAGGTTTTGGTAATGGAGGAGTGTTTCGGAGGGCCGTATAGATGGAGAACGAGCGGAGATACGCGGTTGGTGTGCGTCGCGTGTAGACACTTGCGGTGGCGAGAGGTCCTCGCCAGGCTGCCCGGTGGAAGTTGCCAATATCCAAGCGGAGAGCTCGTGTACAGGCAATAGAGAGTGACATCCGTCCACCAAGTCGCCAGCAATATCTTAGTGTAACGCGAGCAAGGAGTTTGGGAGTGAAGCTGAGGGAGAGAGGGAGAGAGGTGGAAGGTCGGTTTGGGCGGCATACACATGATCGGCCCTAGCCGCGGAGTTCGCCGATCCACATCGTCATAGGTGGCCGCTATACACAAGCTCCCCTAAGCACCCACCGTTTCGTTCGTTTACTCATGAATCGCGTACGGATGGTGCTCAATCTTGTGGGGAGATTTTGAGAGGTCAAGAAACCGTATGCGGATGGCCAAGCATGGATGGAGGTCACTCCGTCATGGTGAGCCTTGGGTACAGCGTAATATAACGACATGCGTCTTTGACACATACATGGCCGCCTGGCGAAATGGCATCGCGTCTGACTACGAATCAGGAGATTGCAGGTTCGACCCCTGCGGTGGTCATTTTTGCCCTCCCCACTTCTCGTGTGTGCACCGCCGGTAATCCCGGATAATGACATTGATCGTAGCATACGATCGATCCGGATGCTTCGCCAAGCGCACATGGACCCACAAAGGCTACATTTTCACACAAGTTGCTCTAAAGCGGTGTTTGGTGTGGAATGCGTGAAATCTGGGTGAATGTGATGAGCATTGTTTTGCGAAGACGGGTCACTAGTATGGTGCCAATTGTCCAAGTATGTGCATGTGGTAATGATGTACAGTGTAAGTAGTAATGATCGAAAGCAAGCGAGAGCGAAGGGGGTATGGCTACAGCAGAAAGCAATTGAGAGCGAGAACCTACAGTAAAAAGCGGCATTAGTAGATACAGTTTAACAATGGGCAGCCAGACTAGGACTCGAGTGACAAGATGTAGCCAGAGAGAGCACGCGCGATGACCCAAAAAGAATGAGACCGTGGCCGTGGCGGCCTACCGCCACGCACACGCTCCTTCAAGAAGCGCACAGGCGACGGAGTGCACGCGTGACATAGAGCGCGAGTTCCTGCAAGAAGGAAAGACGGACGTGAGCGCCAGCACGCGTACGCGTAAAAACACCACTCCGCGCACCACGACCACCGTAGCCAGCCCGCGCGGCTTCTCCACTTTTGTTTCGAACAGCACGCGCTCCAGGTTGGCAAGGTCCTCTTGGCTCCCGTGCTCGGCCACGTCGCTCCTGGCTTCCGCTACGCCCTGCACACACTCGTCAACTCCAACCGTACGCGCACACAACGCGTCCACAGCACCACTCACCAGAGCACCGTGGCCTTGCTCCGCGTCCTCAAATACGTCCGCTTCAGCGCCCTCAGCCGCGTCCGCCGCCATCTACCAATATCAACAACACGACCGCAGCCTTGAGCACCCAGGGAACACGCCGACACCAAGGCGCTGTGATGGACTCACCATGAACAGATCGATCCGCCTGACACGCCGTTCCTGAGTGTACGGGTGGTGGCGGCGGCCGTGGCTTTCGCAGTACGATGGAAGACGCATACCAGCAAAGTTGGCCGGTCTCGAGAGGACTTGAAGGAGAGGAAAAGAAGGGGGGATAGGGCCTGAGGGTGTCTGAAGCGCGAAGGTCGAGCAATTTTAACCAAGCTCTAGGCGTCCCCGTGGCCGGGTAGCGCACTAGAAGTCAAAATCGCGTGGCGGGCGGTGGTGGAAGGCAACCAGAGACGGGGGTCATGGGCCAATAAAAGCAGGCGAGAGCGCTGTGAGGAACGTGAAGGGATGAAAATTTTACTCCAGCTCGGGCGCGAGGGAGGGACCCCAGGCTGCAGGGCCAGGCCGACGTGAGGATTGATTGAGGACGCCCGGGGAGGAAACCAAGATTGCGCATGGGCGCGCTCCGTTGCGTAAATGGCGCAGCGCGAGCCGATCCTGGTACTCCCACCTCTGCGTTTGCAGGTACGTCCCCACTCGGTTGGTCGCCGCTTCGTCGCTCGTACTTCGATGCACGTCTTCTTGAGGCTATACACTCACCGCCTCAGGACGACAAAGGCCGTGTACGCACGCTTTTTTCGGTCGGACGGCTTCTAACAACGGCGGAATATTCTTCCAGCTCGAAATTCGGACCCGTGGGGAGCCAGGTCGAGTCGAGTCAACCCAGCTGTATGTATGCTTGAGGCGCACGTTCCTTCGCCCCCCGCTTGAGGGTCTTGAGGGTGTAGCGACTAGAAGCAGACCAACCGCCCCGCATGTCTTGGATGCCGTTATTCGAGAAAATGCCGCAGCACATTCGGATCCCAGGAGCTGCGGAGCCGCTGGCGCGAACGGAGGAGTCCGAGTAGAAGCAACTCGGAGGGGAGAGAGCCGGAGGTGCGTCGTGCAGTCTCCTTTGCTGTCTGTCATCTGCTGCAGCTGGCCTACGGCCGTTTGGTGATATGATCAGCCATCTAACGTGCGAAGGGAGTAGCAAACGTATAGGACTTTGACAGGGATATACGGGTGCTCGACGTGGAATCGCCAGCAAGTAGCCCCTTCCGCGGGACGACGACATCGTGATGCCTACGGGTAAAAGGACAGTCAGTCCAGTGTCCCTCTCTCAGTAGCATTAACGGCACATCTTCGCGACTCAACAACTCCCTCCAACGACGACAACCACCAAGGTTGAAGCTAGGTTGAAGACGATTTTCCGAGGAGAAAGCGCCGTGACCGCGGTCACAGTCACCGGAGGAACGTCGAAATTTTGAGGCAAGTCTTCGCTCCTTGAAGCACAAGTTGTCGGATGAGCAAGGATATACCTCATAGTGAACTGCAGATGGCACGGAATAGCGCGACCAGGTGCAAGTACAGCATGTGAAAGGGACACGAAGAGACACACGCCGCGGGAGAAGCATCACCAACTTACTCGGCATCGGGCCTAAACTTGAACACGTCCTGAAGATGCAGGACGGACACCCCGGCGCTCATCGGAGCGAGGAACACCAACGGGACCTTTGATGGGTTATTACGCGCACGCCGAACACGCATACGAAGAATACGCACCGTGAATAGGCCCACTCCGCTTCGTTCCTCCTGGAAAACTCCCGGCACGCTCCGTATAGGATCGCAACGAACGCGAAGGCGCGAAGAAAGCTTGTCTTGATGAAAGGCCATAGGAATTCGAGGCGCAGGTAGCTTGCCAACGGTAGCTTCGGATTAATATCGGATAGCGATGCCCAGGGAAAAGGTGTCGCCAGTCTGAGGACGAGGAAGACGCGAGAGGATAGCATTCGTCCTGAGGCCGTGACCGGGTGCCATTAGAGAGCAACACGCCGTCGAGGTAAGCACGAACAAGCTAGCCTGAATCCGTCGAGGTCTGTCCTCATCTTCATCCGCAGCGTTTGTCGACAAGCAGCATCGTACGGTCGAGGAGGCATACCAGGAACAACAGGCACATGAGGAGTCTCGAGGAAGTCGCGAATCTGCCGTACCGTCCGTCCCAATCGAGGGATACCGCCGGGCCATCTTGCGAGCCAGGGGCGGACCGCGCTCCCGGCCCCACTGGCAGGTACCCCCACCGACACCCACTGATGGCACCGCTTCCGAGTTGCTCAGGGCCTTTGGAAACCTTCGTGAGAATCGCGGGTGAAGCACAATACATAGAAACATCAAGAGCACATTTTCCAGAACTTGTGCGGGTCGTCGGTGCTTGTGCCAAAGTTGGTCTTATGACGCAAATCTACGAACCTTGCCGTCCTCGAGACAACACAAAGGAGTGCTTAGGCTGTTGCGGAGCCATAGCACAACCCACATGCATTGTGTTGTTATGATAATAATAATGAACCGATACACAACTATTGTAATGCGAATAGCATTGAGACGTTCCTGGATATCATCGTCTGCTTCGTCGATAGGGTCGGGTTGGAGCAAAACATCCTCCCTACAAGCAAAATGACCACCGCAGGGGTCGAACCTGCAATCTCCTGATTCGTAGTCAGACGCGATGCCATTTCGCCAGGCGGCCATGAGTATTAAAACTTTACGCAGCAATACAATACGCTATCCATCTAGCTATATATCGAAGACAACACCGGTGAGTAGTTACTACGCTAGGACTCTTGGAACCAATCTCGACTACTGAATACACGAGGGTGTGCTGGTGTCTGCTGGTGATGTTTGCTACGATGTTTGAACGAAGATCCGGCCATGGTCCATGAGTTCAGGACGGCTCCTCCGATGCCCACATGTAACCGCATCTGAAATCATAGTACGCATGTTGGTAGACTTGCGCCTCGCCAGCTGCGGATCTTGGGTGTTGTGAGACACACTTCACACGAACATATGGTTGAAATTTGTTGGAAGTCGATGTCAGGGCCATGCAAACTCATACTTCTAGTTATGGCTTGCAGCGTCGTATTTGATCTGAGGGCCTGGACCTATCCGATGTCGTCGATGTGCAAACACATCTGAGACTCAGCATGAGACGCCGGAGGCCTCGGCTTCAAAGCGGGAAGAGAGCTTGACGGCTTGCTCGGGCGCGTAGCACATGTCCGGGCCAAGGTGGACGCATTGGGCGGCGGCGCCGAGCGTCGGCGCGCCTCCACCGCGTCGCCACCGCGTCCACAGGCCGGTCGAGGTCAGAAGGCGCGCCCGCCCGACAACACGCACGACGCTCGCTGTTTTGTCCCGCCGTCCCGCCGTTCCAGACAGGCCGCAGGCGGATGCATATGTCAAAATCTTCAAAATTCAGACGATCCAACGGGTGTCTCGGCCAACGAGTGCGAGGCACGCGTCCCTACGCGTCCGCCTTCTCGCCGTTGTGCTCATGCTTTCGGCTGCAGCTCCGTGTCGCCAGGCCCGAGAACAGCGTGGCTCGCAAAAGCCCGGCGCGCGAGTCCGAGGGGCAGATGAGATGGCAGCGTTGCGATTTGCCCGGCGGCGGGGGGCGATCGAGATTCTGCGGATCGGCGTTTGGTTTAGCATGTGATAAGGGGCGCGAGCGGGCGGGCCGCATTTGGAAGCCCCGCTGGCGGCCAAGTTCCAGAGGTGCAAGGCGACTCGGGTAGAGGGCGGCGCCGGCCGAGGCGGGGTAACTCAAACAGACGTGGATGCGATCGTCTGAGTTCGCGCTGCTCATCATCAGAGAACGCACGGAGAAATTGCACGTACGCTGCAGTACGTACGACTCGGTGGTTCGACGGCGGTCGAGCGGATTCGGAGAGTCGATGCCTGCGTGCTGCGGCCCGCGGGGCATCGAGGTCGGACGATGCCATAATGCACCCACTCGGGGGAAGCTCAGGAGGGCGAAGAGGCGGCTGCGGATGATCAAGCTCGAGTCCTGACGCGTCGGATTCGACTCACATTTGGCACTGCGTTCCAGTGCGTTCCTTGTGCGATGAAGCGCTTGCATTGCTAAGAAGCTTGGACCGGTTGGTTCGCGGATGTAGAGGGCGCGCAGAGTGGTCACAAGGTCCGGGGAAGTCGCTCAAAGAGGGAACCGCGAGCTTGGAGACCGGGCGGATGGAAGGTGGCTCGGACCATGCGTGTTCGTTGCTCAGCCGGCGACGAACAACTGAACAGTGCTATATCTGGCCTGCGCGTCGCGGGTGGTTGGTGGCAACACAGCTAGCCAGGTCAAGTGACGGGGGCGCAGCACCGCTGGCCGTCAACATGAGAATGCGAAACGGGACGCTGCCCGGGGCTCTGCGGAAGAGGCAGGGCGGGTGCCACGGAGCGGGCGGGGGTGGTCACGGGCCTGTCCCACCCCGCACTGATTTTACGACATCGAGCGACCTGCGCATTGCGGGGGTCCGTGGAGGCGCTGTACACCACAGCATGACGCTTGTGCGGGCAGCGAACGCGAGGCTCGCTCGGGCGATCGAGGGTGACCGGAAGAACGACAGTGGGTACGGTGGCGAGTGGCGAGTGGGGCGAGCTAAGTGCGATATCGCACTCCACCTGCGCCGTCGACAGAGGCCGAGACGAGGTGGACGGTGGAGGAGGTCCGTGGGGAGCTCGATTTCATGTGGTCGTGGGCCGAGAGGCTGCGAAGGGCACGCGAGGAAAGCTGTGAGAATGCAGCCAGGGCGTGATGGACACTCCTCGGGAGATCCAGAGGTCCGTCCGGACCGTGCGGGGGCTCCGGACGGCGCACCGGAGCCTGAGGGCCATCTCCGTTGCGCAGAGGGGCACAGAAAATGGCACAGAATGCTGAATGTATGCAGAGTGCGATCGATGGCGAGCATCAAGGATGAGTCGGGCGGGAGGATCGATGAGGGCGCCGTGGCCGGCGGGGGGTGCGAGAGGGCGGGGGGCGGGAAGAAGGAAGAGGCGGGGACGCAGGAGCGGGCGAAAAAGGCACGTGGGAGATGGCAGATGGGGGATCGGGGAAGAGCGGGCTTTTCCAGGCAGACCCTCGCGCCGCCAACGAATCGAGCTCTCCACCGTCGTCCATCCCATTTCCTCCCTTCGCCATCCATGGCGCCCCCTTCCTAATCGACCAAGCCCACCCCCACCTCGTCACCCACACGGCCGTCTAGTCTGCACGCCCAGCGCGCTGTCGACGACGTCCTCCCATCACCAAGCAGCTGGTCACCAGGCCTTTCTGCTTCTTTAGTCTCTCGGATATCCGCTACCGACTCACCGTCGGTTCCACAACTCTCTTCTGGGACTTTTTCCTCTCCTCTCTCACCTTACGAACCGTCGTCTGTCTCCTCCGACACACCACTGCCCCTCCTGGCGACCACGACGGCAATGCCTATCCCTGCGACCTTGACGAGCTATCTGCCCGTCTTGCTTGTCTCTGTCACCCATAATGCTGCGCCTGACGACTCGTCATTCGTCACCCTCCCCGAAGGCCAAGTTGACTACCTCTCTCACGACTGGAAGGAGGAGGACGTCTGGCGGTCATGGCGCAGTATGACCCGCCAGAAGAACGCGATCGCCAACGGAATGCGTCTCGAAAACGCGAGTTGGCGGACGTGGTGGAAGCAGAGAAACAAGCTCAAGACGATTAGTCCGGAGACCCTCAATTGGTGTGTTTTATATCCTCTTAGCCGTTCATCTCTCGTATCTCGCTCCCAAACATGAGGGGTTCGTATGGTCGAGATAGCACTCCTCGTGTTCAGGAGCCGTGATACCGCGTTTTACCTGCGTGTCTCTAACGTCGTTTGGCAGGTTAAAGGACTCTGACGTGACCTGGCTGTATGGCCCTCTACACATCGGTCACGATTGGACAGATTACTCGACGAAGAAGATTCCCAAACTCGCCGCTATCCATCGGAAAACTAGTACTGACCACCTCCCCGGTCCTTACAAGACCAACAAGCACCTCAAGGGTCTTCCTTCACCTCCCGCACCCTTGCCCAAGAAGCCTATACTGAAGCGTAGGAGCATCAGTCAGCTTCTCTCTCTCCCCGCCAGTCCCTTCTTCAATCACCTGGAGAGCGATGAAGAATCTGAGGAACGCGACGACGGCTCCAGCACTTCGACTCTCACACGTCCGCCACTCATGCACACCAAGAGCGATACGCACATCAGCTTGCGCGGGCGCCCTTTCCGCAAGAACTCGCCACCACGCATAATCGCGGAGGATGGCACTGCGCCCCCTGTCGCGCAATTAGCGCCTGGCAGCGAGGCCTCTGGTTCTACCGGCAGCGATCAAGACTTGAGCGGCAGTTCGAGCATTGGCGTTGACGGCTCCCACGGGCCAGGGGGGAAGAAGAAGCACATCAGCTTCAACACGTTCGTGGAACAGTGCATTGCGATTGAGAAGCCCAAGACGAAGCGCACCAACACGGGTCCTACACGCGAGGGTCGTGTCTTTGATGCCTACGATGATGGGTGAGTGGCGCAGCTCTGAATGGTATACGATGTACCCGATCCTAATATACCTATGTCAGGTACGACTCTGAACTCGGATACGAAGGCGAATACGAGGAGCCTGTCTCGTATTACGGTCCGGGTTCGGATTCGGACGACGATGACGACGACGTCCTCGAGATGCGCACGGCCTCTAGCCGTTCCCGCTCATCCTCCTCTTCGCGAAGTTCGCCGTTTGCCACGACATTTGGCGTTGATACTACGGCAGCCCGGCCCCGTCCTCCCATGGTCCGCCGCGCTTCTACCGACCGGGAACACGTCACCATCGCTCCGATCCCACCCACATTATTGAAGAGCACCGGCGTGGGTAACGAGCTGGGAACCGTCCTCGAAGGCAGAATGCCGGAGTCGCCAAATGAGGTCGACCTCGTGTGGGTGCCTCCGGCGAGCTACAGCCAACCGGGAACCCCGAACCTAGGCAGCAACGAGGACGTGTACCACCATCGCGAGTCGTACTTCAGTGTCGGCACTTCTTCTCCCTATCCTCGATCTCCGCTCGCACGGTCCCCGGTCCCCGGATCCTCGCCGCGTATACCAAGCGTCGGTATGCCGGCTGAGCACTCGATCGGCGGGTCCTCGCTCCAACGCTCGAACTCGGGCACCTTCTATGGCGCACAGTCGATGGTTGATTCCCCCATGCAGATTGACGACATCGCGCATCCTCCGGTCGGGGACGCGTACGACTACTTCGGCGGACCTGATCTTGGCGAGGATTTCAGCCAGACGCACTTATCCCGGAGACGCAGTCGGACGGACGTGCGGGACGACGACGGGGATGTTATCATGCGCGTTGCGGATGGCAGTGCCTCTAGCGTTACGATGGGACGGAGTAACAGCGGTGGCTGGCATGCCACCTCGTCCAACGCGGGCGGGAGCAACATGCCGGTCGTCGTGGTGAACGAGGCCAGCGGTGCAGTCGAGGAACGCCAGGAGCGGTCGCGCGAAAGCAGTCCAGCCAGGCCGGCTGTTGCTTTCAGGTTACCAGAACAGGAAGCCTCCCCTCCGACCGCGCATGGATCATTACCCTCCACCCCCGCTGTGCCTGTGCCTCGCGTGAACTCTGCACACTCCCAGCTCGTCTCGTCGTCAATATCCAGCACACACTCAATACCGTCGTCCGCGCCGGGCTCCGCCCCTTGCGATCCGGCGCTCTTGTCTGCGGACGGCGCGCCGTCGCGCGGCCGCACACCCCATTCCCCGAGTGTGAGCGGGAGCACGACGACAGGCTCGTCGTCCTACTCGCACTCGACCGACTCGCGCAGCGCGTCCAGTTCTCGCGGGCGTTCGTCAACGCGCACGTCGTCGTTCTCGGACCACGAGCGCTCCGGCAGCCGCAGCAGGAGTCGTGGGACGAGCTCGCCCATGGGCAGCATCTCGCCAACTGGCAGCGCGATTGGTATCGGCAGTGCTTACGCAGGCACTCGGTGTCGCGATCGTGGCGTCGTCGTCGAGCAGCGGAGCAGCAGAAGACGTGGTGGCGAAGAGGAGCGCGGGCGCGAGCGCACCGGTAGGCGGTTAGGCGACAGCTTGAGCCCGCCGAACGCGGTGGGCTCGCCGTCGCGCGGCAGCGACAGCGGCGATGGCGCGTACCAGCCATACTCCCCGGTCTTGTCGGACATCCCGGAGAAGTCGATGCGGATACCGTCGCCGCCGTCGTCCGTGTCCGGGTCGTCGACCGAGACGGCGAGCGTGTCGACTGTGGGCCCGAGCCAGGCTCAGCAGGAAGCACGTGAGGCGTTAGCGCGTCCGAGCCGTTCAGCTGATCCCGCTGCGAAGCTCCCGACGGTCGCGGTGGCGATCCCGTCACCCATTCCCGAAGAGGAGGAAGAGGAGCGGAGATCAAGACAGCCTACGCCGGCGAACTCGCCTGTAGCTGCCTTCCGGATGCAGGTGCCCCCGGCGCAGAAGGCCGAACCCGTACCGTCCCCCGTCTTCGCATCTCACGAGCCTCCTTCGTCTTCCACTGCGACCTCGCCGAGCACCGGCAAGTCGCCGGAGACCTCACCTAGTCCTCCCTCCCCGTCTGAGGAGTCGCCGAAGTCCCCTGATAGCTCGAATGCTCTGAGGCATCCGACGCGCGCCCAGCGGGTGTCTTTTGACGGCATGCAGGAGCAGGCTGGGACGCTGGTGAACCGCGCAGCCGAGATTGTGCAATCGGCGCGTGGTTTCCTCGGGTCAATATGGAACTAGAGCAAGCTCAACGAACGTGCGCTCGCCTCCCCGACACATCCTACTCCGTTACCCCTCTAAACCTGCCATCACGCATCGCATAATCCGCCTTGCTGCCTGCAATTGCATCCCCATCCATGACGACTGTCCCAACACATCATGATCTCGTTCCGTCACTCAAGTTATTATTCGAATATGCGTATGGCAGCTGTTTATCGCCCCGCTCTCGTCTCCGGGCAACTATATCTTCTTCTATGCTTACTTACCCGGCGTCCTGCTCTTAATTCCCGCCGCGCGCGACCCATTGCACTGCGACCGGCGCTGTCTCACGTGTTCACATTCCCCCGGCTCCCCTTGTCTCCCTCCCTCTGCACATCATGCACTTGCAACCCGACGCCGTGGTGGCGTCACACCCCACACGTGTATCCCCGTCCTCGCGCAGCCGCATCGCATCCTGTTGTTTTCTTGGACCTTCTCCCGCCCCATTTCCCCTCTTCCCTCTCCGCGCTCACGCCCCCCCTTCCTCTCCTCTCCTTGGTTTGGTCTGGTCAAGTGCCGTGTCGTGTATCCGTACTCCCCCCATCCCAATGTCCGCTCTCCATTGCCATCAATCTCCCCCGTATTCCCCGCATCCTGTCCCGCGTCCCGTTTCCCCGGCTCGGCTTCCCCTGGGCGTAGTACTAGCAGCAGTAGGTTTGGTGTCCGTGTCCGCGTGTGTCCCCCGCACGAGTACCGTATAGTGCGCTGCGCACGCGCGGGCGTGCGTGCGCGGCAGTAGTGTTCGTTGTTGCGGCAGCCCTTCTCCCCCGGCTCTCTCTTTCTCCTCGTGCGCTGCCGCGTGTATCTCTCTAGGCGTCTCTCCCCGCTTTGTTTCATAGATGTACTTTTGGGTGTATATACTCTACTGAAAGCCACTCTTAACGTTTATCGGATATTCCGGGTCGGTGTGCGTGTGTCGTCTCGGGCGACGTGGATGGTTTGATGTATTGACGACCTACTGACAGTTGCAATTGTAGAATCGGTGGACCCCCCAAGCGACTTGGTGCGTCTTCTAGCCAATGATTTGAACTACCACTGATGAGCACTGAGGGAATTGTAAGATAGCTCACTGCGTCCGAAGTGCCTGGCGATCCTCGTGTTACCTGCCTAGGACGGTACAGGCAACAAACAGTACAGGCGTAAACGTAAAGCACGGACCAACCACTGCGGGCCCCGTCGCTGTTGCGTCGCTGGAACTCGAAGGTGTTTGGGCCAGTGCGTCTACGCAAATTCACACGATGGGCTGCTGCAGCACGAGCTTTGCGCGAAGTTGCAGCGTGCCGCAACGTGCCCTTACTGACCCTGCGGTGCTGCGGTAGTCGTTCGCACCCACCACCAGTGCGCCCGCCGGCCTCCTCCCTCTTGCCATCGCCTTAGCCCAACACTGGAGACGAGGTGAGCTTCACGCGCGTCGAAGAGGGCACCGGCTGAAGACTTTGCTATATGAATAGAAGGCATATCACACCTGCGGTGTCCGCCTGCACATAAGACTATCAAACCTCACTTACCATACTTGTGAGTGGGCTTTCGTTGCAGTGGAGATATCGCGCTGATGCGTCTTGTAGTCATGTCATCTCCCACTTACCTTGCCTCCCCGACGGAGGTCGCTCCTCAGCCGAGCGCTCCTATCCAGCAGAGCCGCAAGGCGTCCAGGCCATTCGACCGCGAGGACGCGGATTTCATCCTTCGCTCCGGAGACCAGGTCGACTTCCACGTCCATCGCATCATTCTCACTCTGGCGTCGCTCGTCTTCGCGGAAATGCTCTCTCTCGCTCAGCCGCCGGACGCGGCTGGTACTGAGCGGCCGATCGTTGACGTGTCTGAAGATAGCGAAGCGTTGGACGTCTTGCTGCGCGTCTGCAATCCCGAGCCAGTTCCAGACTTCCCGTCGCTCGGCTTCCTTCACCGCGTTCTCGGCGCAGCGATGAAGTACGAAGTCCATGCGGCGATCGTCTTAGCGAAGAACGCTATAGTCCAGCCGCGATTCATGGACGAAAGCCCTCTTCATGTGTTCGTCATCGCATGTCGCTTGGGACTAGAGGATCAAGCTGCTGCCGCGGCGCGACACGCTGTCGAGAAGGATCTCGTGGAGGGCGTAACATGCCCGGGGCTGGACGATATCTCCGCTGGAGCATACTACCGTCTGCTGGATCTTCACCGTTCCGTCGTCGTCGTGAACCATGGCAGTGGCAAAAGATGCAAATATTGCCCCCGCAGAAGCACGAGTCGTCAAATCACCACCTCTGTAGGGTCATTCTGTGAACCATCGAAGCGTTCCGCTTCCGTGCAGAGGGCACCTCTCCAAGCTGTCAACTCCCCCTTCGATGCGCCGGACGCCGATCTCATCCTCAGGTCCAGCGACTCGCTCGAGTTTCGGATATCGCAAACTAATATCGCGATCCTTTCAACTTCGGATCTGATCGCTCGTGCACCCCGTTCGGAGCTTCACCACGATGGTGAGAATGACGATCAGCTGTCTGTTCACCTAATGGCGGAAGACAGCGTCGTCGTTGACGCGATGCTCCGAATGTGCGTCTTAACAAGCAGTGTCCCCCTCGACGACCTCGACCTACTCCTCGACGTCCTCTCTGCCTCTCGCAAATACGGGCTACCGAGGGTGGAGGCGATAATACGGCACTCGTGGCCGATATACATCACACGTGATCCTCTGCGCCTCTATTTCGCCGCCGTGCGGTACGGCTGGGTGACGGAGGCACACCTGTGTGCCCGTTCGCTCTTTCGGGTCCACGACATCCCCTCCATACACGAGCGGTATCTTCTTGAATTCGAGACGATGGCGAATGGACCATATCGCCGGCTGCTGTCTTACCTCGAAGCGTGCTCCCAAGCCGCTACGGCTGATTTCCAGCTTCAACTTGAAGTACCGCAGCGTCCATGCTGCGGGGCGCCCGAGCAGTGCCCTTGCCAAGCCCGGTATCCCAACTCCATTCACACGACGAACTCCAACACCGAGGACGTTTGGTCACTAACCCAGTTTCCCATTTCCCACATCCGATCGCTCACAGCCGCGCTGAGAAAGAAGCCGTGCGGGTCTACTCTCGGCAGCGATTCCCAAGCGGCGAGGACGTTCTTGGGGGCTATAGCCAACGATTCACCCCCTTGTCAGACCCATCATCAGGGTGTTTTACTGGCCGTGACATGTCCACCGGCGACAAACTTAAAGTGGGCTTGGGCGGTCCTCGATGCCTACGCTTCCGCGGTGGATAACGCTGTATCGAAGGTGCGCTCTACCGCTGGCCGGGGCTGCGTAATGATACGATTTGTCACTGATGCTAAACGAAAACAGGTGCCGCTCCCGTAATTGGCCTATGCGTTGCTTCATACACATCTGGAGCGGTCTGTAATGCACTATGTATAGCATTGGTCGTTGCGGTCGGAGCTCGCAATCTCTCCCGGCTCCTCGCGAAGTTCCAGGTTCGCTGGTTTGTCCATCTACCTCACGTGTACACAAATCATGGTCTCTGCTCTGACTATCACTTGCGCTGCAACCATGTCACCCTGGGAACAATGTCATTTTTTGAATCAGTTTTCGCATTATGGTACATGCGCACTTAACAGTGGCTCAGGCCTCAGGCTATAAGAGGACTCCGCCCACGTTAACGTTAACTTAGCTCCTACCTCCTACCTCTCCCTTGGCGTACTCATTCGGCGCGCCTCCCAAGACTGTAGTAAGCATTCTCTTCCCTTGAATGGCATTGCGCTGACTAGTGGCGGTGTAGAACGGTCATGGCATCAAGTTCCACTCCTGAGCCCCTCTCCGATGTGGTGACTGGTGCTCCTCAGCTTAGCACTCAACAAAGCCGCAAGGCATCCGCGCCATTCGACCGCGATGACGCTGACCTCATTCTTCGCTCTAGCGATAACATCGAGTTCCACGTTCACCGTGTTATTCTCACCCTGGCATCACCTGTGTTCGAGGGTATGTTCAGCATTCCCCAGCCTCCCGACGACACAGGTTCCGGGCGACCGGTCGTTGACGTCTCTGAGGACGGCGAAGCACTGGATGTCCTGTTGCGCGTCTGCTACCCCGAACCGGATCCAGAACTAAGATCACTCGACCTCATCCGTCGGGTTCTCGGCGCCGCCATGAAGTACGAGATGAAAGCGGCGAACGTGTTGGCCAAGAGCGCCATATTCAAGCCTCGACACCTGAAATCCCGTCCTCTCCAAATATTCGTCATCGCGTGTCGCCTCGGACTAGAGGCCGAAGCGTCGCTCGCAGCACATAGCGCCGTCGACATGGGCAAGGTCGACGGTCACCTGCACTGTCTCGGAATCGACGATATCTCTGCTGGCGCATACTACCGGCTACTAGAGCTCAAACGCGCTCGGGCCCAGCCGCAGAAGCCCAGCCACACGCATATTGGGGAAAAACCAAGCTCTAGAACCTCCATCGCCCCTGGGGCATTCTGCGAACCGGTCCCAAGGCATGAGACTTCCGCGAGGAACTCACTTTCGGCTGTTCGCCCTCCTTTGGATGCACCGGACGCCCATCTCATCCTCAGGAGCAGCGACGGCGTCGATTTCAGAGTGTCGCGCTCAAACATCGCCATCGCTTCAGCTAGGACCCTACGAGAGCGTACGATCCCCTTGGAGCTCTGTGAGGACGACGGTGATTTGTCTATCCATCTTATGGAGGAGGACAGTGTCGTTGTTGACACAATGCTTCGGATGTGCTGCGCAGAGAGCGGTGCGCCACCCGATGACCTCGACTTACTCCTGGATGTCCTCTTCGCCGCCCGCAAATATGACCTGCAACTAGTGGAGGCCACGATACGTTACTCATGGCCGACGATCTTGGAGAAGGATCCCCTTCGCACCTATATCCATGCTGTGCGCTATGGCTGGGTTGCGGAGGCACGCAACTGCGTCCGCTCGCTTTTGCAAAACCACAGCATCTCCTCGACATGCACGCGGTATCTCCCCGAGTTTGAGACGATGCAGAATGGACCATATCGGCGACTTTTGGTCTACCTCGAAGCGTGTTCTCAAGCCGCACAACTGCCTGCCGACTCCTGGCTCGACATCAAGGGAGCACCGAGACGTTCCTGCGTGTATATGAACCCTTGCTATTCGCGGTATCCGGATAATCTTTGCATTAATACTCAGCTGGTGGGCCACAGTGCAGTGAGCAAGCCGGTGCTTTTGGCCCTTGAATCCATCCTTCACGCGCTCAAAGACAGACCATGCAAGTCCACGTTGAGCGGCAACACCAAAGTGGCCAGGAAATTCTTGCAAGCCGCAGTCAACGACCTTCCGACTTGTCGGGACCCTGACTTTCACGTTTTCGGTATGGACAAGCCTAGTTTCACCCCTCGAAACGGACCACCCTGCTCTCCTCAGACAAATCTGACCTGGGCGTGGGCAGTCCTTGATTCCTATGCTTCGGCGGTGGACGATGCTGTATCGAAGGTGTGTTTCGTCACTGGCTACTACGTACCCTTGACCATTGTGGTTTGATGACATGCAATTTTCTACAGGTGCCAGTGGACTTCATCTGATCGGCCTACGCGCTGCCTCGCACATGACGGTGTGCCGGTGCTATGTGTAGACCTTCAAGTACTAGGTTATATACTTGATTGTGGATCATGAGGCTGTAAAACTGGGGTCGGACGTGTAGTAGACATAGCGCGATAAGTAATGCGATATTGCATTGGTGTACAAGGAAATGAGGAGATTAAATCGATCGCTGAACCCTGAAGTGTATGAGTGCTTGGCCATGACTCGGCAGTCGGCCCAACTGCCCAAGGCCCGCGTTGACAGCTGCCGCGTTTCGCGCAGCGAACTCCTCGTCGAAGGTCTTCACCACAGGCTGTCCATCCCGACGTCCGTGGACTCCAGTCGGGACCCAGTGGTCAACTCGGGTCGACGCCCGCTGGCACTGCATGTCCCGGAAGCCGCATCCTTTGGGGCGGGCTCGAAGGGTTTCTTGTACATTGGCGCGCGGCACATACTTCATAAATATCAATGAGAACAATAAGGCTCCCACGACGCTCTTGGACGCCGGCTCCGACGCGTTCTGAGAGCTCACCCTTAAGTCCCATGAACTACTCCCTCGTCCCCGTCGACGGATGCAGCGGAATGTAGTACCAGTGGACCAACGACGCCGCCTTGCAGTCCGACTTCCGAGTCGACTGCTCGACGATGGAGCTCGGGAGCTACTGAAACGGCGAGAACTTCAGGTGTTCTACGCCCACAGCGAAGCGGACGCCCCCGGTCGCTTCATCGTCCTCTGTGGCAACAATATCGGCAATATCTACAGTTGTCTAAAATCGGTCAACGCATGCGGCACATTCGATCCTGCCTTGATCTCTTGTGCGAGCTCGTAGTTAGCCACAGTGATGTCAAGTAGTTCCGAAACACATCCTTGGGCTACATACAAAGTATCCTTTCACCGAAAGCAACCGTGGCACTCTTTCAAGGGTCTCCTACTTGCGTACAATCTTCAGGTCGATCTGACATAGAGCATATTAGCGAGAGGCTGCAATGCGTGTGTGTCAGGAGGGAACCAGTATGTACAGCTGATACTCTCTTATCCACCTCTACCGCAAGCCTTGACATAAACTTGCGCGTGTGCAGATGTATTGACACTCTACAAGAGGCGTTGCAGGAGGAGGCGTCTTGGAACATCTGGTCGCCTTGAAGCTCCTCCGCCTCCACTGTGTCGCGATACGGCTTTGCTGACAATGCGGCATCTCGTATCAGCGCGACACCAATCGTTACAGCTTGATCTTCAGCACCACCTGCAGGGCGAAAAGATCATTACACCATTCGTAGCAATCTGGAGAACAGGGACGCACCTCGTTAACCCTTTTATCAACCTCGAGCGCTAGGTTTTGGTGAAATCTAGAGGCATCCGCAGCTATGAGGGATTTGCAAGTCGAGCAAGGAGCTGCATCCTGAACAAGCTGCATGTATGCACCAGCGTGGTCCACTGTGCTGCGGGAGGGTTTGGCGGCGAGGAGGGCCGCTGTGCGAGCGAGGTGGACATCGAAGTACGGGCGTGCTTCAATCTCATCTCCCCCTCTGATACTCATGATGCAGACCTTATTGCGAGCTTTGGGCCGGGGACAGTCGGCGGACCCGCACGTGAACCACGTGTATTTGCCGTCTTCGAGCCATTCCGTACCCCGCGTAGCACCCTTCGCCGCCTGTGCACATGCTTCCCGGTAGCTCAGCAAACGGAAGTAGGCACCACCTGAGATGTGCTCCAGCTCTGCGACATACCGCCAAGGATGCGGGAGAGAGAGAAAATGCTTCGCGGCGACCCGGGCGGTGTCCTCCATTCCGTACTGGAGGGCGAGAGCGTACGCCTGGAGAGGGAAAAGACCGGAGAGCGCGACCAACCGACGCGTGAACGTCGGCATGAGGCCGTCCATCTGGTACTTCCGTGCGGCCTCCATCGCAGGCTTAAGTTCGTCGAGAGAGGCGAACTCCGGGTCGGAGACCGGGTAGCACATCCGCAGGAGGGCCTCGATCGTCTTGCTGTCTTCAGACACGAGGATTGGGGGAGTACGGGAGGAGGAGTCTGCGCCAGGAGACGGTTGTGGTAGGCTAAACATGTCGGCGAACACGGCCGATGCCTCCTCGAGGATCGCGCGCCGGACGCAGAAATCGACGTAGTCGGCGGTGCGCAGAACGATGTCCGCGGATGGCTTGTCGAAAGGAGGAGGAGCGATGGTGGGGGTGGGGGACTGCGTGTCGTCGCCGTGAGCTTGCTGGGTGGCCTCATCCATTGTGGAGTGTGTAGAACGGTCGGCTTCTACAAGGCAGTCTGCGATGTCAGTGGAAGCAAACATTAGGTCATGCTCGAGAGCGGTACGCACCTGGGTGCTGGCAAGTGGATGGTGCAGTTCGTGGGGGGTGCAGCGGGCTATATGTAAGAGTTCATGCCAGTGTGCTGCGGTAGCATCGTGAGACGTCTCCTGCACACCATGATACTTCTCGTAGCCTCTTCAATCGCTCGTAATGGCTTTCCATGAGCTAGTCACAGAGTCAATCAACAGCAGAAAACAGCTGCCTAAACGACGTACATGGCGGGTAATGGGCAGGATACGAATGCACGCGCCTACATAAAGGCTACCAGTACTAGGCGCTGCGTACATGCTAGTGCTCGCTCGGTACCACCTCACGCAAAGAGCAATTTGTACATCATCATGCCAGGGGCCTACTGATTCCGCGATAGCTGTAGAATGTTGCAGTGGGGTCCATGCAGAAGAAACGGTCAATATCCGGGATATCCTATAAGTGAACAGACTAGGAGCACATTACACGTGCCGCCGCGGCATAAAAATACTATAGCTTAGCCTTGACCGCCACCTTCGCCGCGTTCGCCTGCAGGATCGCCGCCGCGTCGTTCACCATGCTCTCCACGATCTGCTTCGCGGGCAGGACCTCGTGGATGAGCGCCGCGACGCGCCCGATGAGCCACGCGCGCGCCTCCAGCGACTTCTCGGGGTGCTCCTTCAGGTCGTGCTCGTACGGGAGGACACCCTTCGCCGTGAGCTCCTTGATCTCCGCCTGGCGGTTGTTGTTCCTGAAAAGCAATACTCAATCCGACGCCCCCATCACGGAGCATAAAGGAGGACTTACCAGTCGTCGACGTACGGTGTCCTCCGGACACGCAGCGGGCGACCGGTGTAGATGAGCGTCGTCACCGCATCCTCGTAGCCCGCGCTGAGGACGGCCTCCTTGTGCGCCTTCGGCGCGCCCGCCTCCGTGCTCGCGACGAAGCGCGTGCCGACCCACACGGCCTCCGCGCCCCACGACAGGTTCGCGGCGAGCCCGCGCCCGTCGTACACCGCGCCCGCCCCGATCACGTACACGGGCTCCCCAGTGAGGGGCGACTTCTGGCCCTTGCAGATGTCGACGCACGCGGGGATGAGCAGCGACGCGGGGATGTCGCCCGTGTGCCCGCCGCCCTCGCCGGCCTGCGCGCAGATGAGGTCGCAGCCGACGTCGAGGGCCTTCTGCACGTGCTTCGGGTGGCCGACCATCTGAGGTGGCGTGCGTGAGTGCGGTTCTGGGGTGGGGGGAAGGGATGGGGGCGCGACTTACGTTCATAACGGGGATGCCTGCCTTGTGCAGCTTCTCGACGACCCATTTCTGGGGGACACCGACGGCGCAGACGAAGAGGGAGGCCTTCTCGTCAATGATGACGTCGATGAGGTCAGGCAGCTGGCCCTTCGTGTAGTCGTACTAGGAAACCCGCAGTTCGTGAGACGGTCGAGGCGACGCGAGTGTGTGGGGCACTCACGTTTGTCTTGCGCGCGTTGCCTCCGACCTGCGGCAGCAGCAAATCCACGCCAAAGGGCGCGCTCTTGTCCACAAGGTCGTCCTTGAGGGCCTTGATCTGCGGAGGCAAATGTAGTCAGCACGGGTGCTCTCTGCATGTCTATGGGCATCAAACGAACTGACCTGTGCCCGCAGGATCTTGGGGGTGTAGCCCACACCGCCAATAACGCCGAGACCACCCGCATTGGTGACAGCAGCCGCCAGCTCCGGACCGGCGGCGACGTTCATGCCTGCGCGCGAGGGCGCGTTTAGTCCATATGTCGCCTCCCCCCGAGGGTTGGACGCGCGAGGGCTCACCTGCGAGCAGCACGGGGTGCTTGATCTTGAAGAGCTTGGTGAGGGGGGTCGTGATGGTGGCCATGGCGGGATATGAGTGTGAGGGGTAGGGAGACAGGGATGGTGGAGGCGACGGGCGGGAGGCTGAGAGCTTTATGGAGGCCGCTGGGGTCGGTGCCCGGCCGTCTCTCTCGCGCCCGTTTACCCGGCATGTGATATGAGATCGGGGTGAGATGAGCGCCCGCCCCGCATCATCGCGCGGAGGCGCCGTCGCGCTTGCTTCCGTCAGGGTCCTTGCTCGTCTGCATCGATGAACCTTCGCAGATCCTCGCGGCGAGCTACGTTGGCACACGGCGGGTCGTGTGCGCGACTCCCTTGAGAACTTGTGTGTACGAACGGCCGGTGTGTGGCCAGCCGGCAGTGGCACACGCAGTACCCGTCATGATCATCCCTGTGGCTTTGCTGGGGGTCAGCAGACGTTGACCGGCTGTAGACACGCCGGTGCACCCTCGTCGGTGTCAGGTATTCAGGCATGGGCCGGATCAGGCGTACTGCGGGACCAACATTGATGCCTGCATGTGCTATTCGTTAGGCTACACAGTTTGCAAGTGGAGGTATTCCACAAAGAAACAAAAGGACGACGAAGACGCTCACAGCAGGAGCGCGGCGCTCGCCTATATATCATACCAGATGAGGACCTCCTCGGTCGTGTGCCCAGCGTCTTGCTCAGTTCCTGACAGAACCTCTTCGCACCGCGGCCGGATCACTAGAACCACCAATGAACACTCAAAATCGGACAGTGATGAGACGTTTCGACCAGTCGATTAGGAACCCGGTGTTGTACAATACATAATGATACAAGGAAATAAACAAATCGAAGAATCCAAAACCCTCTATGCACCGAAACCGTAGAGTGTGCGCCCTGAACGCTTCAGCGCGTACACGACGTCGAGTGCTGTGACGGTCTTCCGCTTCGCGTGCTCAGTGTAGGTGACAGAGTCGCGGATGACCTGAGCGGGGAGGAATAAGACAATGTTTGGCGTGGCTACTGCAGAGGCAACTCACGTTCTCGAGGAAGATTTTGAGGACACCGCGGGTCTCCTCGTAGATGAGACCCGAGATACGCTTGACACCGCCACGACGGGCGAGACGACGGATGGCGGGCTTAGTGATACCTGTAGTCGTTGTCAGACGATGCGCTGCAAGTCCAATGTGCAAGTGGGCTCACCCTGGATGTTGTCGCGAAGAATCTTGCGGTGGCGCTTGGCGCCGCCCTTGCCGAGACCCTTGCCTCCCTTTCCACGGCCAGACATGTCGAGATAGGTAGTAGTGGTTGGTGAGAGTGCTTAAAAGCGCGTTGTTGGTTGGCTTCGACGGTGCGAAGAAGGAGAGGTGGCTTGTGTGAGGTGGGGAGTGGATGCAGCTTCAGCGCCTCAGCCCACTTGCTTATATCGGACGCGCCTGTGGCTATGATCACGTGTGGTGAACCTTATTTCTGTTGAACGGCGTCAACGCGCGGCGCACGTGAGCCCGGCGCGTCGCGGCGCCTTGTATATAGAGCCAGGGCGCTGCAGCCTTTCCCCTCATCCATCCGCTCTAACTCTCGCGCCCTCCGCCACTCTTACTACCACCGCCAAACCCAAACACCTCATCAGCAATGGCCCGCACCAAGCAAACCGCCCGCAAGTCCACCGGTGGCAAGGCGCCCCGCAAGCAGCTCGCTGCTAAGTCTCAGGCTCGCAAGACCGCCGCTGTAAGCCACACCTCCCTTGTCTACCTTCGAGTCTCATGCTCACCTCACTTGAACACAGGCGGCGACTGGTGGTGTCAAGAAGCCCCATCGCTTCCGGCCGGGTACCGTCGCGCTCCGCGAGATCCGTCGGTACCAGAAGTCGACCGAGCTACTCATCCGCAAGCTGCCCTTCCAGCGGCTCGTCCGTGAAATCGCGCAGGACTTCAAGGTTTGTCTTCTCGCCCTTTTACCTTTGCATGAACACGACGCTTACCATTGTGCCGCATAGACCGACCTGCGCTTCCAGTCCTCCGCCGTCATGGCGCTGCAGGAGGCGTCCGAGGCGTACCTCGTCTCGCTCTTCGAGGACACCAACCTCGCTGCGATCCACGCGAAGCGCGTGACGATCCAGCCCAAAGACCTTGCCCTCGCCCGGCGGTTGCGCGGCGAGCGCACGTAGGGGGTGTCGAGTGTCGCGATTCTTGTCTGTGTATTCTTCTGTACCGGGTGTATTTGTATTGTTTATTAGATAATTTCTTCTTTCCTCTCCATCCTGTTTGCGAGCGAGCTTGAACTGTCCGCGGTCGTGCGATGTGTGAGGCGCATGTTATGGTTTGAAGCTTTGCGTTGTGATTGATATACTATACAGAAGCATGCTGACTACATCGCTGGACCTAGTCATTACCCTAGCCTAGTGTCCTTTCAACATACCGCCGTACAAGGGGTACGGCGTGCCCATCCACGTCGCGAGCTCGGTGTGGTCCCGGTACGCGTCCCCGGTGTTGGGGTGAATGAGGACACTAACACACGTCCGCTCAGTTGACATATGACGTATCATAGAATGCGACTCACGAGAGGGGACCACGGTTCACCACAAGCCACGAGAAGAAGGTGCCGGTCTGGTGGGGTGTGAACACGTTCACCTCGAACATGGGGACCGGGTGGGGGCCGACGGCCCTGTCGAACAGCTTGTAGATGCGGAGCTACGAACGGCGCCGAGTGAGCGGTGCTTCGTCTTAGGTATAGGAATGAGCACGTACCTCGGGGAACTCGCGTCGGATGCGCTCGTGCAGCTCCGCCGCGTACTTAGCCTCTTGGGCCGCGCCGGGGTGATAGTAGACTGGCACGATACGTTTAGTTTTCAAATTTGCATTGCAATAGCGCACTGGACTCACTGTGGAAGTCGAAGCCGTTGTTCGCTGACTTGATCGGTGCGGGGAAGTCGTCGTATGCGGCGGAGCGCGGGGCTGGAGGGTTGTAGTACGACTTGCCGTCCGCGTTGAAGGTGGTAGGCAGTGGCTCTGCGTTCTCGTATCCGACAAGCGGCGACTTGAGCTGAGAGGTGGACATCGTGGACGAGGACATGTAGTCGGGTACTGCGAGTGCGGGGGTAAGAGGGTGAGGAAGTAGGAACAAAATCGCAAGATGCTGTGAGTTAAGCTTTCAGAGACTTGTTGCGTCCGTCTTAAGTACGTCGTGGCCGCTGGTTACCGTTAATGACAGGATTGTTATAAATCGCGCTCTGATCGTGGCAGACACTTCGCACAGAATGAATAACGCACGCTGAGCCCCGTTAGGCGTGCTTTGGTCAGGACGCCTTCGGATACGCAGCACGACTCAGCGCGTATGACTAAGCACAAGGTTCCAGTCGCGACGCGACGCGCGCGACCGCCACCAAGGCCGTCTTTCTCCGCCACCCCCAGCCACCACGACCACCTGCGTGCAGCACGGAAGGCCGTCCTCGAGACTCTGCTGAGATGTCCACGCGAGAAGCAGAACGCCACTCAGCGGCGGAGGAAACCCTGAACAGTACGCCTTTCTCCGACGTCCCAACGCGTCTTAGCTGATACTGGCGCACCTAGCTCTCCACGACATCTCGCAGCTGCTCAACACGGGTCTTGACAAGGAGACGCTTGCGACTTGCGTTGGCCTGATCGAAAGCGGCGTTAACCCCGAGGCTCTGGCGGTATGTCCATCGTCGCATAACGGCAGGTGCGGAGTTGAGTGTGCTGAACCGCATCGGCTGCACAGGCGGTGGTGCAAGAGCTCAGACGCGAGAGCGCTGCCACGAAGAACACCCGGGCGACGAATGGTCGATGATAGTGGGAGCAAAGGAGCATCTGTCGAAACTGAATGCAAAGTGTGGCCATGGTGCTCGGCGAATGTGACGTATTGTGTGCATCTTCGGTCGCTTTTTCACGCGTGAAAATTGCGGATAAGTCTGCACCAGTTCAGAAGCTAGCAGCAGCAGTACGCGCGATATTTTGGCAGTGCAAGACCGGGAGATTAGGGGGACCTGCAGAGTCTGAGCTCGTCGAGTACACAGGCTACGGAAGACAAGCGCTCGCCTATCTAGTTATGTCGGAGTGTGAACACTGAGACTCCGCTGTGGCGCGTTTACTCAGCTGTCACCACCGTGGAACGTCTTGCACACAGACGCTCACGTCCTTTCCAACGTTCTCGCTACCATCCTTCCGCTCTCTCGCTTTTCTTCCTCACTATGTCTTCTCCAAGATCACCACGGCTCGTTGACTCGTTCACTGCCCCGAGGGAGGTGCTGCAGGAATTCGCCGACATGGCGGAGGAGGAGGACATCGACCCTTTCGCCGAGACGGCCTCGAAGCGGCAAATCGCGTCTCGCCAGTCAGACTACCACAACCGGAGGTTCAACCGCCACGCAAACGAGAGCGCAGATGCCTTCCAGGCCTCCGCAGAAGGCGAGGAGGGAGACGTCGGTGGTTACAAAGAGGCGATGAGGCTGCAACGGCTGGAGAAGGAGGAGGAGCGGGTGAGGAGGGCGATATCGGACAAGGAGAAGCAGGCGCGGGAGGAGGGCCAGTCGAAGATGGACCTCGACAAGACTCCTCCCCGCGAAGAACTCGAGGAGGCACAGAAGGAGCTCGCCGCCCTCTCAGCAAGCACGAAGCGCAAGCGGCGCTGGGACATCGAGGAGCCAGCGAACGGCAAGGAGGAGGACAAGGAGAACAAGGGTGAGTGGTCAAAAGAGGCTCTCGAGGGCGCTGCGCCGAAGAAGCGGCGGTCTAGGTGGGATGCGACCCCTGCCGACGTCGCGGGCGAAACTCCTGGCGGAAAGCGGTCGCGCTGGGACCAGGCACCCGCCGCCGCCCCGGAGGTGGCCATGACTCAAATCATCATGAACGCGCCTGGCTTCATGCACGAGGACAAGCACAATCGGTACCTCACCGACGAAGAGCTGGACGCCCTCCTACCCTCTGCTGGTTATGTTATCGTCACTCCCCCTCCTGGCTATGCACCCCTCGTCCGACCACCCAAATTGACCGCCACGCCTGTAACCGAGGTTGGTGGGTTCCAAATCCAAGAGAGCTCAGATGCTGCGGCAATGGCCGCCGCCGCGGGTCTTGCGCCAGAGCTTCCCACCGAAATTCCTGGCGTTGGCAATCTTGCGTTCTTCAAGGCGGAGGACGCTCAGTACTTCGCGAAGATCTTGAAAGAGGAGGACGAGACGGAGATGTCTGTGGACGAAATGAAGGAGCGCAAGATCATGCGGTTACTCCTGAAGATCAAGAACGGCACCCCTCCCGTTCGAAAGACCGCTCTTCGTCAGATCACGGACAAGGCTCGTGAGTTCGGTGCGGGTCCCCTGTTCGACAAGATCCTGCCTCTACTCATGGAGCGGACCCTGGAGGACCAGGAGCGGCATCTGCTGGTCAAGGTCATCGACCGTGTCCTCTACAAGCTCGACGACCTCGTCCGACCCTACGTCCACAAGATTCTCGTCGTCATTGAGCCTTTGCTTATCGACGAGGACTACTACGCCCGTGTCGAGGGTCGTGAGATCATTTCGAACCTGTCCAAGGCAGCTGGTCTCGCCCACATGATTTCCACTATGCGTCCCGATATCGACCACGCGGACGAGTATGTGCGTAATACCACCGCCCGTGCGTTCTCTGTCGTTGCGTCCGCTCTCGGTATCCCCTCGTTGCTCCCCTTCTTGAAGGCCGTCTGTAGGAGCAAGAAGTCATGGCAAGCCCGCCACACCGGTATCCGTATCGTCCAGCAGATCGCCATTATGATGGGTTGCGCCGTCCTCCCTCACTTGCGGAACCTCGTGGACTGCATCGCGCACGGCCTCCAGGACGAGCAGACGAAGGTGCGGACGATGACCGCGCTGGCTCTGGCCGCCCTTGCCGAAGCTGCCGCCCCGTACGGTATCGAGTCCTTCGACAACGTGCTGAAGCCGCTCTGGGTCGGCATTCGTCTGCACCGCGGCAAGAGCTTGGCGGCGTTCCTGAAGGCGATTGGCTTCATCCTGCCGCTCATGGACCCAGAGTACGTGCAGTACTATATCAAGGAGGTCACCATCATCCTCATCCGCGAGTTCCAAACCTCGGACGAGGAGATGAAGAAGATCGTGCTGAAAGTCGTGCAGCAGTGCGCGGCGACGGAGGGCGTCACCGCGCAGTACATCAAGCAGGACATCCTGCCCGACTTCTTCAAGGCGTTCTGGGTGCGCCGCATGGCGCTCGACCGCCGCAACTACCGCCAGGTCGTCGAGACGACCGTTGAGCTTGCGCAGAAGTCTGGGGTGGCGGAGATCGTGGGCCGGATTGTCAACGACTTGAAGGACGAGGCGGAGCCGTACCGGAAGATGGTCATGGAGACTATCACGAAGGTCGTCGCGTCCCTTGGTGCCTCCGACATCGACGAACGCCTTGAAGTGCGCCTCGTCGACGGTATCATCTATGCCTTCCAGGAGCAGACTACGGAGGACCAGGTCATGTTGGACGGTTTCGGTACCGTCGTTAATGCGCTTGGTACGTCTTGCTTTGTCTGTATTCTGCGTTCGATTTATACTCACTTGTCATTCCCAGGTATCCGTGTGAAGCCGTACCTCACTCAAATCGTCTCGACGATTCTGTGGCGTCTCAACAACAAGAGCGCTAAGGTCCGTCAACAAGCCGCCGACCTCACGACGCGCCTCGCTGTCGTCATCAAGCAGTGTGGAGAGGATCAGCTTCTCAGCAAGCTCGGTCTCGTGCTCTTCGAACAGCTCGGTGAGGAGTACCCCGACACTCTTGGTAGTATCATCGCCGCCGAGGGAGCTATTGCCAACGTTGTCGGTATGACACAGATGAACCCTCCTGTGAAGGATCTTCGTGAGTACATCCTCTGGAAAGTATCATATTGCACGTTGCTGACCGGTTTGTTATACGCAGTCCCCCGCATGACCCCTATCCTTCGTAACCGACACGAGAAGGTGCAGGAGGCGACTATCAACTTGATTGGCCGTATCGCCGATCGTGGTGCTGAGTTCGTTCCCGCTCGCGAGTGGATGCGAATCTGTTTCGAGCTCCTGGACCTGCTGAAAGCGCACAAGAAGGGTATCCGACGTGCGGCGGTGAACTCGTTCGGTTACATCGCGAAGAGTTTGGGTCCGCAAGACGTCCTGCAAGTGCTGCTCACGAATCTGCGCGTGCAAGAACGTCAGAGTCGTGTTTGCAGTACCGTCGCCATCGCCATCGTCGCGGAAACTTGTGGACGTGAGTGCCTTGCATTGGATCTCGAGTTTCACGTCCTGACGCTGACTGCACCCTACAGCGTTCACATGTATACCCGCCATCCTGAACGAGTACCGGACAGCGGAACTCAACGTCCGCACCGGTTGTCTGAAGGCGCTGTCCTTCGTCTTCGAGTACGTCGGCCCCCAGTCCGCGTACTACGCCGACTCCGTCGTCACCATGCTCGAAGACGCGCTCACCGACCGCGACCTCGTCCATCGCCAAACGGCAAGCACGATCGTCAAGCACCTTGCGCTTGGCGTCGCCGGGCTCGGCTGCGAAGACTCGATGCTGCACCTCATGAACCTCGTCTGGCCGAACTGCTTCGAGACGTCCCCGCACGTCATCGGCGCGGTCATGGAGGCCGTCGAGGCGATGCGCGTCACACTCGGCCCTGGGGTGCTCCTCAGCTACACGCTCCAGGGGCTCTTCCACCCCGCGCGGAAGGTGCGCGAGGTGTACTGGCGCGTGTACAACTCGCTGTACCTCGGCGCGGAGGACGCGCTCGTGCCGTTCTACCCGGACCTGGGCGAGCTCAGCGAGGGCCAAAATGTCTACGATCGCCACCCGCTGCAGATGTTCATCTGAGGGGCGTTATAATGTTATGTTGTAGGATAGGTTTCTCGTGCTGTGTATGCGTACTTTAGGTCTCCTTATTGCAACTATGGTCTTGTCCGATTCTTTCGCAGCGGGGGGACGTTCCGTGAGTACAGCGCCAGGCTACAAGCCGAAAGGTATGCATTCCAGAGGGTGTCAATAAAATACTGCTAGAATCTAGTACACATTATGCACATCATGATGATCCGCCCGTCAGCCCAGCTGGGAAACCAGCGAAATCGACCTGGTCCTGCACCGCGCGTCCTGCGACACTGTACGATATGCGCAGTCGTAGACGAATGTTGGCCTGCAGGCAGAGAGCGTGAAAATATCAGCACACTAAGCCTCTCAAACAGCAACCACCGGCAGCACTCACACCAGCGGGGGCCAATACGCGCATCTCCTGGGTCTCTGCGTGGCCAGGGGCGACGTCGGGACTTGAGATGGGCGCCATTTGCAGTTGTTGCGACTGTGTGTACTAGTGTCAGCATCCAAACACACCTCCGTTAATGTGATAAAGAAACCAGACCTTTGGCACGGCCGCCTGGAAGTTGAGACCCGACAGCGGGTTCGCACCGGTCGCAACGAACTGCGCGAGGACCCGGACGAGACCCGGACGCGTCGGGGACGTCTGTGGCGTCAGTGTTACTTTCAGCTCGTTCTTGTCGTACGCGACATAGCCCGTCGCCGCTGGAGCCTGTGCGGGCGGGGGAGACGTAGCTTGCGGGACGGGTGGTGAGGGTGCTGCAGGGGTTGCACCGAACAAGGAGGAGTGTGCGTTGTACGATGGCGCCGTGGCGGCTGGAGCGGCGGCGGTGGTAGAGGGAGAGTCGAAGAGCCCGAGAATGTCCTGGGCGATGTTGCGCTGGGCAGGCGGGGGTGCGGGCGAGCCGCCAGTTGTTGGGGCGGAGGGTCCAGAGTTGCCGAAGATCTCAGCGAGGAGGTCTTGGGTAGCTGGGGCTGCAGCTTGGCCGTTTGTAGCGGGCGCGCTTGGAATGTCGTCCCCAAGAAGGTCCGCCTAAGGATCGAGTTCAGTCATTTGGACAAAGCGGGAATTCAAGGATACATACGTCCTTGCCTGGCTGTACAGAGCCGACGGGCTTGTTTTCGCTCACTAGACAGAGGTTAAGGATCCCACATAGTCAGTAGAGAAGTAACGCAAAACTCACCGACACCCAATACGGTGGCCTTCAGCTCGGGCGCAGGCATACGCTCGAGCACGCCTGACCTAATCTCGCCCAAATTGAACAGGCTCGCGAACTCTACGGCGCGCTGCTGGAGCTCAAGTTCGGGGCTTGTCGTGTAGGTCATCAGCAGCGTCTGTATCCGTTCCTGCTGCGCGGGCGATGTGGTTGGCCGCGACGAGACCTTCGTCAGCGCTGTGAGAACGAACTGGCGCGTGAGGTAGTTTGCGTAGGGCGAGTCGAGGACAGAGATGAGAAGCTCGACAATTTCCTGATCTGAGATCTTTCGCACCGTAAACCGCATTAGTGAGGAAGGAGTGGTACTAAAATGACAGTAAACTCACTGGCTTGGGCTGCTCTTCGTCAACAAGACCACCTTCGAGGAGGATCTCGCTGTACTCGCCGATCACCCATGTCGAGGCCAGCGTGAGGGATTCCTGCGAGATGTCTGAACGCAGAGAGGCGTAGAGCTTGGACGCGGTATATGCTTGTAGCTCTGGTGTGTGCGCGACCAGTCGGATGAAGGCAGAGAGAATTTCTTCTCTCACGAAGTTGCCAGCCTGAAGCGCTCATCGATAAGTATGCGTGGTTGTGGAGAGCACACCAACACGACAATACTTACCAGCTTCAATACCCGCAGAACCGTGTCAATATGCCAACGTTTATTGGGTGCGAAACGCTCCGCCGCCAAGCAGATCTGCGTGGTCATTCCCAGCTTGAACTCGTCGTCCGCGACCTCCAGGAACGCGAGCAGTTCCCGGATGAGGATCCGGACGTTCTGCTCGTTGATCAGCGCGTACGACAGCTCGAGCGCGCGCCGACGAATGGAGATATCGCCGTCGCGCAAACAGTCGAGGATGATGTTGCGATGCCGCTGAACTGCGTTCGTATCGATCGCGACGACCTTGTTCAAGGTGTTGAGCGCGACATATCTGGTGCCAACACTGGATGAGACATTTCAAAAGCGCGCAAGGGCAAAGGGCGAAACGCACCGGATGTTGTTGTCCCGGTTGCTCAAGAACTTGCCTAGAATATTAATCGCCATAACACGCAGGCCACTGTCTGCCTCGATCTCCAGGACGGTCATAACGGTCTCATACAAAATGGAGTTTCCGACGTTCTTGGTAGAATCCGTGTTCGTTGCAACCTGAGCAAGGATGTCGTTCATGATTTCACTAGCCCGCGGGTCTCCCCTGCCCAGTAGACGCATGAGGCGTAGGATTTTGACTTGCAGGAAGGGGTCCGTGATCCCTGAAACGTCGTGTTCCGGACTGTAGCCCGTGGTCACGAGTGACTTCAAGTGGCGAACGAGCAGAGGTACGGCCTGTTTAATAGACAGGCGGATGAGCACAACATCGTAGTCAGGCAAATAGGCTCCGTACGTTGCGGAACTCTTCGAGGCTCGGGGGATCAATTTGGCAGATTTCGGTAACAAGGGTAATTGCTGTGAGGAGTACTCCATGATTGCGGTCCGCGAGGAGGTTCTTGGATTTCGAGACGAAGTGGTCCGCGAGGTCTGGGACTTTGCGGACCACGCGAAGGGCACATAGCGCAGCCTACAGCCGCATGGTCATGAAGTGCAGCAGAATCCACATGACCTCACATACCTTCTTGCGAATGTAGGTGTTGCTCGAACCCAGCAGCTTCTCGATCTCGTTGGCCAAGTCTCGCGACATCTCCTCCGAGGCAATGTCCGCGAACGTGCAGAGAGCTAGTCCGACCGCGTACATATTCGCATGGTTCATGTCACTTCATGCCCGAGGTTAGATGGCCCGCCAGGCTAACGTTGCGAACGTACTTCTTCAGGGAGTTCGTGACCAGCGTAAGCACTTCCTGGCTCTCATCCAACAACAGCATGATACCCAAGTATCCCAGACGTTTGTCTCCGAAACGGGGACTTGCTACGAGCTTAAGGCATTCGATCTGACCGAAGTGGGCCTCGAAGCCGAGCATGTGAATGTAGAGGAGTTTGGCGACATTGTTGTGTCTTGCGTAGGAGTCCTCTTCACGGAAGGAGGCGCGTATAGCGGCGGACTCTTGTTTGATCAAAGCACGCTCATCTGCGACGGTCTAAGCAATGGGTGTGAGTACGGCCGCTTGGCACGTAATTGGATTGGAAAGGCGACTCGCCTTGCATGCCCGAATGCCCTTGATCAGAGCTGGTTGACGCGTCAGGACAGTAATTAGAGTGATAGACAGCGAGCATGCCTTTGAGATTGTGGTAGGGCATCCTCACGAACGGCGAGCAGGGGTGGTGGACGGAGACTGGCTTGTACGATCGCACAGCTACGGATGTCCGCGCAGTTATCGAAAACGATTGATTTACAGTATACGCCGATAACCTCGGCCGCTGAGTTGATAAGGTGGAGGGGGCCAATGATAGTGGCCAATTGAATTACGTAATACGCTTGACCCGGTCGGGTAACGGCAGTAGTGCGAGTGGCTGCAGTCTGTCTTGCACTCGGCTCTCTCTTCCTGCTACCATCTGCTCTCACACTGTCCCTCCCTTCCTGCCCGCCATGGCCGCTCAGAGGCTACGGGAGATTCTGCCTCGCCCTGGCCTGCCGAAACCCAATCCTATAAGAGAAACGCTCAGCAAACTCGGCCTCACTGAGGAACAGTTCAAGGCGAAACAGACTGAAATGATGGAGGTGCTCCTCCGCAACCAGCCTTTCGTCCCGAAGGAACCCTCAGCTGCTCAGAAGGCTCCCCAAAAGCTTTCTACCGACTTCTATGAACGAATGGTTGCTGGGTCTAGCGGGAATTCGCGCAGTCGATCCGAGTCCGTGTCTAGCTCTTCCTCTTCGCGCGATCCTTCACCTGCTCCGAGAACGCCCGCGAGGAGAGAACAACCTGATGCGGCAACACAACGTCCACGGGACAAGATGGAGCTAATCATCGAACAGAGGAATCGCGCGAAGTCGGATCGTAGGAAAGGTGTGTAGTACGTTGTATACAGGAGGGTTCGGGTGAACTTGACGGGCGCGTCGCGTAGGGCCTGTGTCGCGTCAACGCGAAGATACACGTGTTCCGTCTACTCCCACACACGACACGACGCGTCAGAGTGCAACAAATGTGGGTTTGACGCGTTCCTTTTACGCGCGTCGCTGATCCTCTACTCGCACAGTACCCGCCCGAAACCCCACATCATTATAGGTACTACAGTGAGCGAGTTGTGGCCGAGGCTTCTGGTTCAAGGCGCACGCTGGTAAGTGGTCGCTTTTCAATCCTGCTTCGTTTACGATCAACTCCTCCAGGATCAACAGGGACCCGTTACGCCGTCGACCAACTACGATCGAGGGCGATTCAAAGTGCCTCTTCCTCCATTTTTGATGCCGCAAACACCCTCCAACCGTGAACCCACCTCCTCATGCCCTCCAACACCACGATCCAGCCCCCCACCTGTTGTCAACCTGGTATCGTCTCCAGGACCCATGAGGCCAGCTCCCCTGGAGGAGGAAGACTGCCTTCCGTACACCCTTCCGTCTGGTCCCCATTCGACCATCAAACCCGACCTCTCATACGCGGCTATCATCGGACAAGCTATCTTGGCCTCCCCGATCCATGCTCTGGCGCTACAAGATATCTATGAGTTCATCACCACTGTCTACCCCTACTACAAACGTGGTGAACCTACCTGGATGAACTCTGTCCGACATGCCCTGAGTACTATGGCGGTATTCCGTAAAGTTCCGCGGGACAGGTCTGAGGGGAAAAGCTTGTGGGCCGTCTGGGATTGCGACCTTCCTTGCTTTGAAGGCGGCGGGTTCAAGAAAATTCTGTGCGCGGACATGATGAACAGCGCCCCAACCTCCAAAGCCTCCAAGAAGCGCGCGGCCGACGAGTCGGGTGGTTCGAAAGTGAAGCGCAGGAAGACTGTCGAGCAGCCAAGCGACGACACTCATCCCCTCCCGGTAATGACACCTGCGCCGATGCTGCCACCATACTTCCCCCATGTCACTCCCGCTAATCCCTACCACCAGCCCTACTATCAGCTTGCTTGTTCTCAGCAACAACTTCCTGCTGACGTGCTGTTCCCCCCTTTACCACCCTCCTCCAACTATCACCGCGTCATTTCTCGGGCTGCGTCCAGTTCAACCTCGCTGAACTCTACACATAGCCATCTAGGCGTCGCCTCGACGTCAAGTGGTGTCCTCCCTCTTACCACTTCACCTATCGAGCGACCACCGTCGTCCTCCTCAGTGCCGGAGCTGGTTGCGAGCCATAGCTCTTCTTCGAGTCCGGCACTGTCCTCACAACCAAGCTTGCACGACGAGGGCTCGCGCGATCCGTCTCCTGTCGTGGCGTCGGCGTCTCCTAGCATGCAGGGACCGATCGAGGATCCGGATGCGCTGTGGTTGCAATCCGACGCCCCTGGTCCGTCCCAACCGGCGGCACCCTCGAAGTCGAACAAGAGAGACCTCGGTAAAGGCAAGGCAAGGGCAGAGGGCAGCACTGCCAAGAAGCGTTCTAAGGTTTGTGCTGTTAATTCTACTTAACCGCTTTTTGTTCTGACGTGTATGCACAGCCAATGCCAGTCCTCCCTCCTCCTCCATCTCCTACACTGGAGAGGCGAGCCGCGGCTACTACTCGGTATGGCTTCCGGACCCCCCAGAAGAAGGCTGGGAAGAGCAACCCTACGAAGACCAGTCCTCCGTCTAACTCACATGCGGTCGTAGCTCCGGTCATTGCGCGTCCTGTCACGCCTCCATCCATGACTGCGAGTGTGGAAGAGATCATGCGCGCGATGGAGGAACATGCGGCGTCTGGCCGATCAACGCGTTCTCCCTCTCCGTTGTCCGAGGTAGAAGTGACCACGATGGTTACCTCTGCATACTCCGATGTCGAGGAAACAGACGAAAGGCCCTCGACTCCCGAGTATCCACCCTCATCGTCCTTGCCATCTACTCCTCCACAACGCCTGGAAGACCTCGAGGCGGAACTGTTCAACTTCTCCCCGTTCAAGTCACCACGCATGCGTGCGTTTTCAAGGCACGGCATGTCCCCCGCTTTCATCGACCAGAGCCACGCTCCGATCCCATCTCTATACTCGTCTCGCGCTCCATACCTCCGCCCGGACGATGTCGATGACCTACTTGCCAGCGAGGCAGGTCCCTCTACCGCACGTTCGCCGATAGATATACCTAGGACGCCGAAGAAGACGCCTTTGCAGCGGCCCTCGAGTTCGCGCTCCAACCCACGGCCCGTTTCCCCGTTCGGAACACCTTCTCGTGGAACTCGCAGCGCGTTCGACGACGATTTTGCGAGCTTCTTCCAGAGCCCTGGGGGCTCCAGCCTCTTCGACCCGTTCTTGCCTGGGCTATCCAAGTCACCCGTCCTGTATGGCCTGCAGAGCCCCGGGTTCGGCGGGCAGTACTGAGAGCCCGTCCCGGCGTCGCGAACGGGATGGCACACTCGGGACCATCCGCATATCACTGGTTGCTTTCTTGGCTATCTTTTTTTCGTTCAACGTGTTAATGACTTTTATGACCTGTAATGTCTCCCTACCTCGGCCTCCCGGCCAGTATCGCCCTACGTTATCCACCTATTCTTATTGGCTTCGGATGTTCCGATCATACATGGACACTGTCGTTCTGTGCTAGACGGGACTCCATCCGCCATTCACGGCTTCGCATATCTGCTTGCCCACGTCTCCGTACATACTGTCTCGACCCCCATATCATGCTGCCTCACACGACTCATCTCACCATCTCATCCGGTCTCACTGTGTTCCCTTTGTCTTACCCTCTGTTTCTCCTACGAGTATCTCTATCTCCCCACACGTATCAGCACATCGCTGATCCTATCTTGCTTGCCAGACTATCGTAGCAGTAGTTGCGCTTTCTCAGCTTGCTTTGTATCCCGCTCTCTGGGCTTTGTTCGTCTGTTGCGATCCTATCCACACGTGCCGCCCTCTCTTGTCTATGTACATTACTACGCGCACTTGCGTGCCACCGTCGTCTACATCATCTTGCATGCCGTGTTATGGATCATGGACGTGGCAGACTACCCGTATAATTATGTCGTACAGCGCGCAATGCATCTGTAGCGGTGCGCAAGGGACCAGTGCGAATCAGAACGTCGTAATGTATGCTTCGAGTCGAGCCAAACTGGGAGTTTCGCATATAAAGTATTGTTTGATATCCAGGTGTTCAGCAGTACATGAAGCAGTAGTATACATAGGATCCGGTCGTGTCCATCGTCGGGGTCACTCAACACGTTCACCCATGTCTACGGGTTGAACTCTGCAAATCGTTGGTCAGCTAGGGGGTCCGGTGTACACGACGAGGGAAGGTCTACTTACCCTCCTCATCCAGCAAGGTCTCTTCTGCCACGCAGGCGTCGACCCAGTCCGATATCACCAGGTGTCTACGCTTCGGCCTATATATTCCAGTTAGACATAGACCGGTACGAGTCGGATTATCACTCACTCGGACGTGCGTGCAATGAGTACCTTGCGCCGACTGATATCCCGCTTGTCGAGGATGACGTGCGTCAGCTTGGGATCGTCGAGGTCGACAACGCGGCCGCCGTTCTCTGTGATCACATTCGACATCTCCGAGAAACTGTCCGCCGGGATTAACAAAAGGTATGGAAAGGGATGTTGAGGGACGCTGACCGTTTCTCGATGTCCGCCTCCCTCTTAGTGTCGACTTTCATTCCATGCTTCCGAGCGTTGCTTGGCGAGTCGAGGTATAGGCACCTGAATAGCGTAGCAAGGTTCCGGTTAATCCAGAACAGTAGGGGAGCCTGATGTCATCCTTACAGGTGTTTGAAGATACGCTCTTCGTCGTAGGCCATAGCGTTGTCGTCTTCGCCCATGCGCGCCTCGGAAGCCTTCCCCTGAGACAATCTATCAGATCTAGTACAGCTGGAATTTGCCGCCAATACAATAGTTACCTTGCTCTCCTCTTGCGACTTGCCGGAATCCTGATCGACCTTCTCCCAGTCCTCGTCCTCAGAGGCAGCTTCCGGGTCGACGTCTTCATTATCCGACTCCGGGTCTTCCTCCGTGTCACTGCCGGATATGTACCCGCCTTTCGAGCCACCACTCTGCTGCAGACTCGCCCCGACGTCGAACCATTCCGCCATTGATGGGTCTATCTTGATTTCCTCCTTTGGCTGAGAAGGCTCCTCCTGTGGAGGAGACTTGCTCTTCCGTGAGGCAGACGGCGAAGGTGAGGGTGGCTCATCTTCGGGCTCTTCTTCGGTGTCGCTATCGTCCTCGGCATACTCATCCGTCTCCTTGCGTGCTGCGGTGGCGTGGAAGAAGTACCTATCGACGAGTGAGCACCTGTGTAGTGGTAAAGGCTGTACGACGTACTTCTTGGTGAGTGGTACTATCTTCTCATACGCGACGCAGTCCAATATCCATTGCGGGCGTATAATGTCGCACACGCCCTTGTCCATAATGAGTCTGAGATCATATGCTGGTAATGTATTTGTCAACGGGGATATACGAAAGGCAAGAGTCTTGTACTGACGAGTTGTCTGACCGCCGTAGACGATGAGGATGTTCGGGTCGTTCCGGGCAACCTGTGCGTACTTTCCGCCATGTGCATGGATCCTGCAACCGGTTTTAGCTCTCATGATAGCATGTATATCCTTACCGCTCACATCTGCAACAGCGCCTTCTTGTCATCCGCGCCGGTTCTCGACTTAGGGTCAGAAGATACAACTACAAATTACGATCAGTAAGGTCAATGGTTCATCCTTGCGCCACTCACCGAACTTGAAGTCTCCGAAGAGGTTGTCCTCGACCTCAACGTCCTTGAGGTTGACGCCGCGGTACTCGGGCATCATGGTCGGCTATCCTCTGAGGTCAGTACGACAGGTATGATCAGCCAGATTGAACGCGGACCTTCTTCGCGGTTCGATTCTGCTTCTTCTTGGGTTTACTGTGATGTCCGAGTCACGGGTGAGCTCGCCGCAGTGAGTACGAATATTGGTACACATACTCGGTATCATCCTCCATCTTCCTCTTCTTCTCAGACCGGATGCCTTCGAGGACCGCTAGAGACATCCATGAGTATATATTCAAACCGCCGCTCCAGTTTGCACAACGCTTACCCGAGGCCGTCATACAATCAGCGATCGACAGGTCGTCTCGAATCTGCAGTGCCCGCGGGAACCGCATGGTAAAGCCCAAGTGATACATATCCGTGCTCGTGATTTCCGCCGCCTTGACCTTTACGATGAACGAGCTGGGAGTGCAGACATGAGTGTTTGCGGACAACCTGCTTATATGCGCATTGCCGGCTCACTCCTGTGGCTCGAGATAAACGTCGCCTTTATCGTCGTGCCCCTTTCTTGCGACTTGAAGATAACTAGGGGCGTCCCGTCCCCAAGGCTTCCATGGCTTTTGGCGGATCCAAATGTAGTCGGCGTACGAAAGGCCGCTTCCGATACGGACAAAGGTGCTGTACCTGTCAGATATCCCGGTTAGAGTGGCGCCACGACGCAGTGCTGACTAGCTCACTTTGGCTCGTCATCGTCGTTATGAACGCGGCGGTCGTCCAGTACGGCGCAAATGAGCGTGGAAACGCCTCCAGAACGCCTTCCAGAACCGTAGTTCCCAGCTGCAATGAACGTGAGGACTGATGAGACGAACATCATAGTAAATCAACGCACCGACCACAAGCACATCGACCGTCTCTCCCATGTTGTCCTGCTCAGGGTTAGCCAAGTTTGTGCGAGGATTTCTTTACTTCTTACCATGTACTCCGGTTTAACCTGCAGCACACTTGTTAGCCGTGGAATTTAGGGGTAAATGCGAGAGTACGTCGCACCTTGATCCAGTCCTTGTTGCGGCCGTTCAGCACGTACTCAGAGTCCGGATGCTTCATGACCAATCCCTCTCCACGGTTTCCTATGATGTCGTCCATACGAGTTCGGACATCTTTGGCAGTGCGTCCTTCGAATTCGGTGACCAGCTCGATGCGTCCTGCTACTGGGATTACACAGGAACGGAGATTGCGCTTGCGGAATTTGAGAGACTTGTGCAGGAGCGATGTGCCGTTCAGGTAAAGCAGGTCGAACACCTTGACTATGGGGGGCGGTTTATTTAGCGTCCGCAAGGATAGCAGGGTCTACTGTTGTACTCACAGCATGGGCGCGGGTTGAACTCCTTCTTAGATCGGTCTAGATAATGATGTCAGCTAAAGCATTGCGATTTTGCGAAAGACGCACCGATAGCAGCGGTCTTGAGCGTGCCGAAGGGAAGATTGCGTTCGGAGACCGGATCCCATACCAGCATCTCGCCGTCGAGAATAATCCTGTACAGCTATGTGAACGATGACAAAAAGCACTGAATCACGAATTCATACTCGTCGATGCGCGGATCGAACGCAGAGTCGATGTAGGGCGTCAAGCTTCCCGTTCCGACATGCTTTCCGTACAAATATGTGTAGTCCTTTCCTTTCCTGCGGTGGGTGTCAGCTTGGCAAGACTAGACGGATTCTTTGCACTCGCCTAGAGCAGTAGAAGTATTCATTTCCACGCTTATGCAGCTGGATACGTTCACCGTCGAGCTTCTCTTCGATGATGAATGCACGACCCTGCATTTCCTTGACAGAATCTTCGATCTTCTTAGTCGGCCTTTTGCAGAGCATGGGCGCAAAGGCACGGAATAGCTGAACGGCTTTGTCCTGATATCAACGTTAGGCGTGCATCTGAGGTATACGCGAAATCAACCGACCTCGTCGTTAAGTCTCCGCTCTGGATCCCAGAGCTCCCAGGTGACCTTTTTGAGGTCGGAACAGGTGTTGAAGAGATCGTGTGCATCAGGATGGAAAACGCCGAAAACAGTGTTCTCCTTCACGGAGATAATCATGTCTGCAGAACTCGAATAAGGCAATGTAAGCCAAGCCGTGATTTTGTTACCGACCTTTCAAGATGATGCGAACAAGCCATCGCTGCTCATCCGAAGTGGCTCTATTGTAGACTCGCTGTAGAATCTTGGACTGCAAATCGCTGCGTGCGCAAAATGAATGAGTCAATCGTCAGTGTTTTTCGCTGTAACATTCATTTACTCACGATTTGCCCATGTTTTGGGCAAGCTCGTCTAGGACGCCGTTTATGTCGTCGATGGTCAACGATCCCTCCGTAACATTGTTCCGCTTATTGACAACCTCCCATAGTACCGAAGGGAAATCACCCGCCGAGCGCTTTCAACCGCAGCGGTCAGATACAGGCCCTACAAACCAAAACCATCGTAGTGCTTACGTATCGTTCGGTGGGTTTCTTCCAGTTGAGGAGTCTAATAGCGTCTGGTCCGTGACGGTCAAGCGGAATGAGCTTAATGTATGCCTTCGCGAGGTTCTTCTCTTTGAGGCCATACACGGTGCGCTCTCGGTCTTTCTGTCGTGTGGGCGTAAGTTTGACACCCTCTGCGTCTACTAGAGCATCAACGTACTTGGGGGAGGATTAATCGCAAAACAGGGAACAAGTCGTATCCGATGTCTTTCCTCCAGCCCTAGACGGTCTCAGCATCGAGTACAACGGGCATCTTGCAAGTAGATGACCACGCACGTTAAACCAAGAAGCGATCAGTCTTCGACGCTTCTCAGGCTTTCTTTCATTCTGAAGCTTCTCGAACAGGGCCACAAGGACTTGAAATGGAGCGCTTCCCTTGTTCTGAGGGGGAGCAGGGTACTCGATGGGATGGTCTTCTGCCGCCACCGCTGGTGGGAGAAGTTGCGACGCGGGAACTTGAAGCTGGGACGCGGGCGGCGAAGACGGCGCTGGTGTCGGCTGCATGGTTGTTGTTGGGAGGTGGCGGAGTCCACAACACCAGCAATAAGTGTGACTTCGTGCGGAAGATGATGGTCAGATGAGAAGGGGGTTGAATTGCATTGACGCGCTTAAGTGCTCGTGGTGGTTGTGGCTAAGAGCCTGCGCCCCGCCACGCGGCAAGAATGGCCTTGGACCTACAAAGCACAATAAGCCATCAATAAGCATAAACTAGATTACTGGCATGTAAGGCTAAGCTAATTTGGCGGTAAGGGGTTATCGATTAGACGATTGGCTTGCCGCAGCCTCAGATCAGAGCCGCGCCTCACGTCGGGCGAACGGAGTCTTGTCCTTCAACCCTCATGCTGGTCGGATGTCCTTCTTCGGCTTTGAACAACAGAACGATTTCGAGAATGAAAAGCGCAGGTTCCTCGAGGGAGGTGCGCCACGCGAGGACGTAGCGGTCTACACCTGGGGCGAGGACAGCTACGACGGGCTGGGTGATGCGCTGCAGGAGGGAGGAGACGAGCTCAACGACGAGACTTTTGGTATATCAGGGCCGGTCGGTGAGCACATATGTCGGTTGGTATCTAGCGTATTCCCGACGCCGCATATCAGGGAAGGACTTTAATTTTGGAGGGTCCGCGCTGCCCGAGCACCAAAAGCCTCAGGCGTCCCGCTCAAGTCCGGGTCTATACACGCAGACGTCTCGCCACGAACAACAGCCTCAGGCTCAGCAGAAGGTCCAAGCGCACGGCGAGGTTGAACCCTGTATGGTGCACCATGACCGTGTCGCTATCCCATCCCTCATACTCTACACGCAGCCCACTCCTCCCATCTCGATGCGGTCTGGAGCAACAAATCTCCCTTCTCCGTTCTACCTCGAAACAATGGCCCCAGTAGAGGTCAGAACCACACCCCCGTAGCAAAGTATTCGCCCCTGGCGACTACCGCGCAACAAGCCACTCCGCAGAAGCCTACCAGCCTGAGCCTCGGGGCGGATCTTCACAAGGGTGTGCACACGCTAGAGGAGATCGAACGGGAAATGCGTGCGGCGGCCGCTGCTCAACATCACCAGCAGCAGCTTCAGCTTCAGCGGCAGCTAGAGGAAGAGGAGCAGCTGCAGTTCCAGCAAACCCAGCAGCAACTCCAACAACTCCAGCTCGAGCAGCAAATGCTGGCGCAGCACTCATCCCATGATATACAGTTACAGCAGCAAATGTTGCAGCAGCACCAACCCCAGGCATCCACTCATGGTCTGTTGCAGTCCCCCTCGCGATCCCAGGGGCAGCGTCAGGTCGTCGCTGGGCCCCAGCATGCGGCCGCAACTCCGCCGCCTCGCATGCACCCCCATTCGCAGTCTCCGCGCTTCCACCAGCAACAGCAACAACACCAGATCCACCTGCTCCAGCTTCAGCAGCAGCAGCAAAGGCAGCTTCTTGACTTGCAGGAACAGCGAGAACACCAACAGCGTCGGCAGCTCCTTGAGTTACAGGAGCAGCTCAAACTCGAGGAACTGGAGCGCCAGCAACAGGAGCACCACTTGCAGCAACAGCGGATGCAGGCCGGCGTGAATGACCACCTCATGCATAGCCATATCATCCATCAACGTCTGAACTCAGGAGGGCTTAGCCCCGCATTCGGTGATCGTGCGCGGCGCATGGGTCGGCAGTCGCCTGCGGTAGCGTCTCCTCAGATCCCCGTCGAGGTTCCATTCGGGCAGACCCTGCAGTATCTACCACAGAACATCCAGATGCAGCAGCGTCTCCTGGCGGAGATGGCGCAAGCGGAGTTCCTCAGCACCATGCAAGGCGCTGGACTGACGGAGCGGGATACCCGGGAGTCTCGTGAGCTGCAGGAGATTCTCCGAGTCGAGGCAATGCGCAAGATCATGGAGGCCGAGCGGATGGAGGAGAAGCGTAAGCGCAAGCTGGACAAGATCGCTCATATGGTATATCACTATATGGTCATTTTGCTCGCAGTTCGCTGACCAACATCGCTTTAGTCGCGTTACAACGACCTCATGACGCAGTCTGACAAGGACTTCATCACGCGCATTCAAGTTTCTCAGCTCGTCACGCAAGATCCATACGCAGACGACTTCTACGCTCAGGTCTATGGAGCTATCCTCCGGTCACGAATGGGTCTCCCGACGTCTGAGGACCGCGTTTTGAAGTTCGGCTCCGGCGGTGGCGTTGGTCTCGGACTTGGTCAGAAGATGCCGAATCGTCGTCAGAACGCCATGCAGCGCATGGAAGCTCAGGTCGAGCGGATCGTCAACAACGCGAGACTGCGGGAGAAGGAGAAGACGTGTACGTGCACAGCACGTGGTGGCGTTTAGAAACTTGCTAAACTGTTCGCTAGCGCTCAACAACCTTCAGGGTGCACTGGGCAGGACAGCTGGCCGCAGCTACAAAGCGGCTCCTCGCCAGTTGCTCCAGGTCGACTCGAGCAACGTGTCTACGTCGCCCACGTCGTCTCATGCACACGCGGCGCATATTTCGAAGACCGATGCTACGAAGACCAAGGAGGAAGGTGAGGGTGCCGCACGTGAAGCCGCCAAGATTGGACGAGAGGCTCTCGCAAACGCCTCAGACGTGAGTGGCCATTACCATTAGATTCGTTACTCGTCTAATTTAGCGACATAGTCCACCGGCTTCGTCCGGAAGGACCCGTTGACACATCGCGAAGCATTGGTTGCCCTTGAGTCGTTGTACGACCTCGTGCTCGATCTCGAGCAACGCAGACGCGATCAGCCACCGCCTGAGGAAGTGGAGGAGTTCGATGAATGGTCTGTACAGTTTTCTTCAGCTATATTTTGGCCACAACTCACTCTTCAGTGTAGGAGCGCCGAATGCGCCAGGCTTATCGACCAGCTGTTCGAGAAGCTGATGGTGTCCGTGCCCCTTGAGACTAGGTTAGCACTTTTTCCGTGTCCATCGTCCCACCCGCTAATTCCCTCATAGCAATCCCCATCCGTTCGTCTCTATCATCACCCCCATCAAGGGCAAGAAGCTGCTCCCGCGGGTTGCACGCCTGCTCGACAACAACCGCATGCAGATCATCCTTACGCTCGTCGTTGCGTGTTTCTCCCAGCTTGACGTTGTCGTGCAAGCGCCCCTGCTGGACACGCTCGAGGAGACCCGAGAGGTACTCGACCTCGAGGCGCAGACGCAGGCGTTCCTGGGGAGTGTCGTGCAGAGCATTCTGCCTGTCATCGCGAAGGCGCAGATGCGGCTCGTTACTGGGCTGTTCGGCTTGCTGTTGGAGAGCAACAACGTGATCGCGATCGCACGGACAAGGGTATGTGTGCATGCGGCTGCTAGACGACCTCGACGCTGATTACTTCAACCCGGATAGCCTGGCATTGCTCTCCTTACGTTATTCCTCAGCAGAGCAGAGGTTATTTTGCAGAACGTTGCGAACGGGTCAGAAGTTGACGAAACACCCTCGGCTGATGAGCTGCAGAGCTGGTACGTGTTTATCGCTAGCGATTTGAAGGTCCAGTACTCACGCATAAGCACATCGCAGGAGTATGCTATACAACCATCTCTTCGAGCTCCTCAGGCCGCAACTCCATGTGCTCTTCCCCTCCGTGCGCCTCAGCATGCTCTCCGGCATCAACTTCACGAGCGTGCCGAACGCGGACGTGATCGACCAGCCCGTCTGGCAGTTCTTCGCCTCGCTCGCGTGCAGCGCGAACGACACGCAGCAGTCTGTGCTCGTCACCGGCCTGCGCGACATCGTGCTCGAGAACGTCACGACCGCGACGAAGGGGCTCGGCGTCGAGAGCGAGGAGCGCCGCCGGCTCCGCCTGGCGAACGTCAACCTCTTCTTGCACGCGCTAGGGCTGGACAGCTCCCAGATCGCGGTGTGAGGCCGCGCTCACTGTACTCTAGCCACCCGTTGTGTTTCTTTCTGCCCCGCGAGTGTTGCGTGTTTGAACAACTTAACAATTGGTTGGGTTGCACATCCAGTACTGTAGTCTAGCGTTCCGTCTCCTCCCATATCCCCTATCTCGTAGAGTCGAATCTAAGCTGTCGTCGCTGTCGTTGGAGTATTGGTCACTGCATACAAAGGAGCTCCCGCGCGTCGTGCAGCCGCGAAGGCAATTCTTCGCACCCCGTGAGCACCGTCCTCCGTTCTGTGCCCCTCTGCGAGACCGTCTCCTGGTCGACAATGGCGCCGAGCAAGTCAAGCACCGGCAAAGCGTCCCACTTCGGGAGGCGTTCATCCGGAAGCTCGAGTAGCCCAGTGATCAGGAGCACCCCCTCGTCTCCCGCCTCGGGCAACGGCATGAGGGGAAGGTTGAACAGCTTCTTCTTGCGGAGGTACACGTCCGTCGGCACATCACGCACGTGCGAGCCGACCTCGAGGTGGTTCGTCGAGAGCGACGCGAAGCGCGCGTAGTTCGGGTAGAGCATCACGTACCCGCGCAGGAAGACGAGCTCGATGAAGTAGCGCTTCCACGAGCGCGTCCAGCGGTTCGAGCGCACCCCGGGCACGACCGTCTGCGCGAGCGGCAGCGCGTGCTCCGCGAGGCGCGCGCCGAGGTACGCGTGGAACTCGCGCCAGTGCTCGGGGAAGTAGAGCGCGCCCCAGCTGCACGGGATCTGCGAGAGGTAGGGCGTGTGCGCGTGCGGGAGGCCGGCGGCGGCGAAGGCGACGCGCGCGTCGAAGAGGTGGCGGCCTTCGGGGCGCAGCTCGAGGTTCTTCTGCTGGTAGAGGCTGATGCCGAAGAGGTGAGGGTCGCGGTCTTCTTGTCGGCCATATCTGGGAAGATGAGCGTCAGCGGAGAGGAGGGCGCAGAGGATCATAGACCTACCGGTAGCGCAGCAGAGTGAACTTGAGGTATGCATAGAACAACGGAGAAAGCTCGACGTCGTCCTCGAGGATGAGCCCGTAGGAGTCGTTGCCACGAGGGTACCAGGACTCGACGACCGCAGGAAGGAGGCCTCCGTGGACGATACGATGGTGCAGAAAGACGTTCCCGCGATCCCATGCATAGTCACTCGCGATACGCAACGTGTCATCGTCGGCGGTTTGCTCAATATTGATACGCATATCCAGTGTGTCGCCAAAATAACGCGCTTCGCCCAGGGAGGACAGTAGTCGCTGCAGCGACTGAGGTCGATCGTTTGTGATGACCGACAGCTCGACCCGCGGGACATGCCAATCTGGTGTCAAAAGACATTTAGCACGAGCGCAGGCATGATACAGGCGAAATGCTCACTCTTCCACTCCTCAAGATCCATGACGGCCATCCAGTCTGTGTAGGGTAGGTCTTCTCGAGGTACGCAGACATGGGTCACGAAGGGGCGGTGATCGGCGAGGAAAGCTGAAAATTGAGACTGGAATTGTATCTCCCGAACCGATATGACAACATCCAAATTTTGGACTACAGCGGCGGTCAGAGTACCCTGTAGTGACATTCCATCTCCCAGCACAGCCGCAGGGAAAGCGAGGACTGGTAGTTGGCAGCCTACGCCGAGTACTGTGGCACTGCCGTCCGTCACGAAGAGATCAACATGATGCCCTTTGTGGAGAAGCCCGCAGGCGATGGGCGAAATATACGTGAGGTCGACCGTGGAAACCACGACGAGAACCGACCCAGGATGGGTGTCGTTCATTTCAGGTACTTCTTGGACGGCAGGGAGATTTTGCGGCAGCTTCTCCGGGCTATCGGGAAGGATATGAATTGGGAGGCGAGAGCCGTCCAGGGCTTTTGGTGCATAGCGAGAGCACCAGTCCACGGACGAGTCATCAGAGGAGCCTAGAACCATGCCACCAGAGAGCTCACGCTGAGAGCGCGAGACATAATCGCCCAGGGCAGCCCAGTGGTCAGTGCCAGGTGTAGAATCGATAGTAGGCGGAAGGAAAGCCGTAGGCAATATCATTGGAGGAACGAGATGCGCAGCTTTCCGGGGAGTGTGGGACGGCGTGATGCAGGTGACACCGTCTAGATAGTAGTCGATACCGCGCGGACCAAGGGGAGAAACAGCTGCAGGCTTGATTCGCAGGAGTAGCGTGTCGTGCGTTTTGCTGCCGTGTCCAGTCAGGCCACCTTCGTCCAACAAGAGGACCCAGTCCGTAGAGAGCCTCTGAGCAGCTTGAAGGGTCGCGAGTTCTTGGCCGATGGAGGAAGACCAAGGGGTGATGGAGATCTCGACATCGGCGTCATCCTCATCGGATAGAGAAACCTGAAGAGTATGACGAGTCTTGGCATGGTACTGTGGGGGAGTGACCAGCACGATTTCTGACAGAGCGCCAGGTTGTTGGAGAAGGGTCCGTAGATTTGCGCCCAAATCGGAAAGAGTGTCTGGTGTGATAGGTAAGACTGCCGCAAGACGCGACGCGCCCAGAAGTGGAGGTTGATGCTTGTGTAGAGTTGCGGGTATGGAATCATGGACATGCATTGAAAGATTGAGTAGCGCAGGAAGAGAGGGAAGTGATTGAGGTGACGTGGCCGTGGAATACGCGAGAGGGGTGGGATTCGATGGGGTTTCCGAGTGGATGGCGTCGGGTTTCTTGTGTCGTGGACCATCAAGAAGAACATATTTAAGAAACCAGATGGCGGAAACGAGAGAGAACACAGTGTAGAACACCCGTGTGCAGAGCCGCCTCGTCTGCCGTCGAGCTTTCAGCACCGGCGAGCTTGGCTGAGAGTATGCCATAGATGCAATTACAATCCACGCAAGACGGGGACAGAGGTCCAGAGACGACCGAGGACCAAGTCGAAGAGGATGGAGGAGGAGGCGGTTCGTTCGAACTTGCAGCGGCACGCGAGCGAACCACGATCCTTGCTAAATCGGGCGTCCCACGTGGCTGTGATCGGCGAATATTTGCAGCCACCCGCCTGCAGGCTCTCCCAAACGCAGGCTCGAGACGATCCATCCGTGTCCCATCTCATCCTACCCCTCCTCACAGGCCCCGAGCCGTCTCACATAGCGCTATGGCACCTCCCACAAAAGCCTCCGGCTCGAAGGCGAAATCAAGCGGTGGCAAGAAGGAAAAGGTCTTCCACCCGCAATCGCGCAAAGCAGGCCAACTCGTCCGCACCCAGCTGCGTAAAAGCAAGCTCGTCGATCTCGCTAGGGAGCGTCACAAAAAGCAGGGTACACAAGGTACGCCCATTATTCACCTTTTGTTCCTCTGTCTCTCCCCGCAAACACTGATATCTTTTCGCGTGCAGTCAGCATCTACGGGTTCTTCTTCCACGCACTTCCGCCCGAGGGCGGCGAGCTCTCGCTCGACGAGCTGCACTATGTCGTACGCGACGTCTGGCTCACGCGTCACGACCACGAGATCGAGGCGGAGCGTGCGGCGCGGCGCAAGGGCCGCCCAAAGAGCGCGAAGGAGCAGAAGCTTGAGGAGCTCCAGCTGCGCGAGAAGGAGCTCTACCGCACCGGCATGGGTGAGCCTTCCCCTCTATATCTCCTACCATTGTCCCGAAATCAGCACTCACTTATGGATGGTGCAGAGGTGATCGACCTGACGCATCCACGGAATGTGGAGCTCTTCCGCGAGTGGGACCAGAAGGAGGCGGGGTACCTGCAGCAGCTGCGCTTCATTCGTATCTCGAGCGCCGCGCCGGACACAGTCATTCTCACGCGAATAGGCCAACATGCGCTGCTGAAGCGCGAGGAGCAGCAAAAGAAGGACGCGGACGCGGAGGAGGCCGCGGCCGCGATGGACACGGACGAGGCGCCGCTCCTACTCGCGCCTACGCCAAAATTCTCTTCGACGATCCAGGGGATGGATGGAGAGTGACGCGTTGGTTTTTTTTTCGGATCTGTGGTCATGGTGTGCTATATAGGTGTGTATTGGCTCTACCGGTGTGTCGACATAGTTTTCATCTCTCACTCTGTGCAGATGTATCAATACCACTTGCTTATCATCGGATCAGGCTCGAGCAGGTGTTTATATGCGAACACGATTTAGTCTCATCAATATCAGTCCGTAAGTCAGATAATCTTTACAACTCTTCTAGATCCAAGAAACCCCTCTATGTCCTCAATACCCCACTGGCACTGGCAGCGTTCTAGGTCGCATATACCACCTGGACGAACCGTTCCTCCTGCTCACTCGACATTGGCACCGGTGGGCTGTCCAAGTCCCACTCCCTCCTCAGCCTCGCATATATCAGCTTCAAGCTCCCCGCCGCGCCCTTCTCCAGCGCCAGCTGCAGCATCACCGGATACCCCGCCGCCTCGCACTCCGCACCTGGCCTCCGAATCTCTGCACGGAACCGCACGCCCTTCCCCACCGCCATCACGCTCCCCGCTGCGCCCGTGCTCACATCTGTGAGCGTGCACGCGAGCACGAGCGCGTCCGAGCCCGCAGCATACGCCCCGGACGCGACGGTGACGCCCATGCTCTCGAGGAGTCGGCGGCACGTCGCGTGTGTGTGCGCCGCGTCCTGCGTCGAGAGCAGGCGGTACGTGGGGCGCGCGCGGAAGAGCGTGAGCGCGCCGAACCAGCGCCGTCGTGGGGTAGACGGCAGCACGAAGGAGCCCTCGGAGAACGCCGATGCGGGCGACGCGGGGGAGAGCGCGGGCGAGCGCTTCCGGAGTCGTCCACGCTCCTCGCCGTAGCCGGATGGAGAGAGGAGCTGCGTTCGCGGGGAGGAGTTGTCGGAGGTCGTCGTCGTGCCGCTGCGCTGCGAGGACTTGCGACCGGGGAGGTCGGTCTTGACGGACAACCGAGGCGGACCTGACGTGTTCTCCTTGTCCGCGCCCTTCGACGGCGGCTTGCGGACGCTCAATGGGCGCGTCGCGCACTCGCGAGGTATTTCGACGATCTCGAACGGATCCATCGCACTGTCGTCCGCGACGACTTGTCCGTGAACCTGATCTCCGAACTGTCGCTGGGCCTGTGGCTTCTGCTTCTTGGACTTGGCGACTGGGGTGGTAGCGAGCGGGGCGAAGAGCTCGTCGTACTCATCCTGAGTCTGGTTGCGATGGGGGGTATCCCCGGTGCTGGCCTTCATCACGGCGAGGTGCTGGACGATCTGCTGGAGGAACTGCTGCACGCGCACGTCCTCAACCTCCGGGATATTCAACGCGGCAAGGGGCGACCGAGGTGATAGAAGAGCCTCAAGAGTGGGCGAGAGAGCGTCGCAGGCCGAGGTGACCGTCATCGGAGTCAACGCGGGGTCGGCGGCGTTCCCCAGCGGTGTACGCTGCGCCCGACTCGGGCCCGCGCCCGGAGATGGCGATGGCGACCGGGACCTCCCTGGGCCCCCACGCATGCGTGCACCCGCGCGCGACGGCGTCGGGGGGCCTGTTCGCGGCGGCAGCTCGGCGCGCTCTTGCTCCCTCTCCTCCGCCTCGGCTGCGCGCCTGGCCTTACGCCTCTTCGTGCGCCGCGCTGCAGTACGCGACTCCTCTTCTTCGTCGTAGTCGCCCGTGTGCTTGGCACGATACTGCACGAGGAGGTGGTACACGCCCTTTTCCCAGGACGGCGCGGGGTCTGTCAGGCGCGCGATGATTTGGGCGTCAGGCATACCTCGCCAGAGCGTGCGCAAGTTCGCGAAGATGTCCGCGTCGATGTCAGCCGCGCTGCCAAGCGGGCGTGCGATCTCGTCCAGCTTCGGGATGTCGCAGCTCATCGGCTTCGGCTTCTGGCTGGTGTAGAATGGGTGGCGGAGGATGTCCGGGATGGTGATGCGCTTGCGGACGTCGCTCGTGACCATGCGGCGGATGAGGTCCTGCGCACGCGGGTCGATGTCGGACGGCATCGTGAACTTGCCGATCTTGACTTTCTCGAGTAGCGTGGGCAGGTCCTCATCGTCGAACGGAAGGCGACCGGCGAGGAGCGCGTAGAGGATGATGCCGCAGGACCAGATGTCGGACGCTGTGCCGTCGTAGGCGTCGCCCATGATAACCTCGGGTGCGGCATAATGGGGGCTTCCGCACGCGGTCTGGAGCATGTTGTCCTTGCCCTGCCAGACGGCCATGCCGAAGTCGGCCACCTTGATGTTCTTGTTTCGGTCGAGCAGGAGGTTCTCCGGCTTCAGGTCACGGTGCGCGATGTTGAAGCGGTGGCAGTAGTCAATCGCGGTGATGATTTGGTGGAAGTAGGTGAGTGCCTCTGGGGCGGAGAGACGGCCTTTGTTGCAGAGGTAGTCGAAGAGCTCACCGCCCTCAACGTACTCTAGGATCAGGTACAACTCAGTGGACGTCTCCCAAACGTCGTAGAGGCGCATGATGTTCGGATGGTCGATGAGTTTCATGATGACGATCTCGCGCTCGATGCTGTGGAGGATGCGCTCCGCCTCTTCTCCGAGGCTACTGAGGGACATGCGAGAGTTGAGGAGTGCGGTCTTGGAGACGATCTTCACGGCTGCGTACTGGCCCGTCTTCGTGTGTCGTGCAAGCCTCACGCGACCTTTATACATCGTGAGTCCTCCGTGTCATGAGAATCGGTCTAATAACCTACTGACCTGAGCTGCCCTTGCCAATAGTCCTGCCGATCTTCCACAAGCCGATCATCTTGGGGTCACCATCGCGTTTGCTGTTGTGCGCAAGCTGGTGGCACGAGCTTGAGGCAGTCATCGTGGTGAGTGTTAGAGAGGCGACATGGGGGATCTGGTCCTCATATGAATCGGTACGGCGGGTGTTGTCAGCCGCCGCGCGCCGCTTCCGAATAATGTCCCGCCAAAGACGCGTCGCGTTGTGCTCACGTGCCGCGTGTTCAACGATTCGCAGCGCGTCTGGCTCTTCGCAGGCATATCTCAGTACGTCTCCAGCGAAATACAGCGAGCAGCGAGTGATTTCACAACCCTTTCACTTATGTCTCTAAAATATCAACCGTCTGGGTCAAGGCTGTCCGCGTTTTTTTTTTTTTCAAACCGATAGGTTTCTGGGAAAGAGGTCACTTACTGCACACGGCCTTCCTGCACGGCGACTCCATTCAGAGTAGCTGGACAAACGGGCAACTTCCCTATCCGGAACATGATGGGAAATATTGAAATGCAGCTGCGGTAGCTGGAAGTGAGCGCCCACAATTCAACTTGACATGCGAAACCATGTCCTCCCAGAAGGTGCGTTTCCCAACCTTACCAGCATGAGGCCTTCCTTACCAGCATGTTCGTCAGGTGTTCCACCATGCGACATGGAAGAAGTAGGGCGTGTCTCCGTCATGCCAGCCCTATATATGCTCCACCGATTGAAGCTCGCTGTCAGTCGACGACTCCCATTCTTCACCGAGAATGGTGCTTCTGGCTGCTCAACAACCATGCATCTACTACGCCCAAGGACGTTGTTCCAAGGGCAAACAGTGCCAATTCTCTCATACCCTTGCTCAGCCGGCGATCACACCTCCAACACCCAGATCGCGCACCACCGCTGCACCAGGGTTGACATCCCGTTTAACACCCACTTGTGAGTTTTACCAGAAGGGTCTCTGCCGCTTCGGACAAGAGTGCAAGTTCAGCCACCGTGTTTCGATCTCGAAACCACCAAGCATACTCGCACCTAGCGCCCCTGCCTTCCGTCCCGCCGGGCCCCTTTACACCGTCACCCGATCCACCACGATCTCGAAAGCATCGCCAGGGGAAATCAGTGCCACGCTTGCCAAAACACACTCACAGAGTGCTCCCTTCGGTCCGTGCAAATTCTTCGCCCAAGGACGATGCAGCAAGGGCGACGCGTGTCCTTTCGCGCACCCCAAAGGCGTCTCTTCGGTAGCTTCACCCTCTCCCGGTACGATCTTCGTGCCTTGCAAGTTTTTCCTCCAAGGAAGATGCACGAAAGGCGACTCTTGTCCTTTCCCACATCCCGCAGGGAAATCGGAATCGCAGAGCATATCTCGTCGAAATCACGCATCCACCAGACAGAAATCTTCTATCGTGAGTATGTTCTTGGTATGCCTGAGCGTCAATATTTACAGGCTCCCTGCCAGAATACTGTCCCACCGGAGAGCTTTACAGCAGGCGACCCGGATTCGACGGCGAAACAGAAAAACATCACCGATCCCTCTCAGGCAGAGACTGCATCAACACCTCCACCCTCCGGCCAAGAGGACGCTTCCGCCGCAGAAGAACTTGAAGAGACCGTAGAGCCCACGACTACCCGCACCAAGCTGTCTTGTACGGTCATATACGGCTCCGGTGCCGCCATCCAAAGCGTCACCACCGCCTTTGAGTCATCGGTCGTCCTTCTGCACAACCTGCCTCCCAACCTCTCTCACGCTACGCTCATCTCGCTGGCCGAACCATTCGGCGCGTTGAAGAATGCGACCCTCATCCCGCCACGCGAAGCCCACGCAGTCCCATCCGCGCGCCTTGAGTACCTCACTACGGCCGATGCTGCACGGGCGGTGTGGAGCCTCACGCGCGAGCCTGCCCTCCGCCACGGCACACTGCAGGCGACGGCGCGCCTCGATCTACGTGCGGCGGAGAGCGGTACGGCTACACTCCGGAGCACCAAGGCGAAGCTGAGCTGGTTCGCCCCGAGCCTCGTCGCGTGGGCACACTACGGAGAACTGTCCAAGGCCAAGAACGAGGCTGCACGCCTCGATGGCACGTCGTTCTCCGGGCGCACCCTGCGCGCGTCATTCCAGACCCCTTCCTTCAACCAGCGCACATCATTCTCTGTCGAAATCAAGGGCCTCCCGCTGGACGCCTCCTCCATAAACGTCAAGCGTTTCTGCCATGCGAGCTCAGTGACGATGGGCCGCCCGAGCTTCATCGTGGACGCCGCGCTCAGGGAGCTGCGCACCATGCTCACGCGGCACGGCGCGCTCGAGGCGTTCGATTTCGTCCCCCCGGACCCCCGTGCGCCCAAGCCCAAGCCCAAGCTCGTCGTGTTTGTGCAGTTCGCGGACGCGGACGCTGCTTCCCGCGCCGTCGCAGCCCTCCACAGCTCTCATCAGCGGTTCCTCCGCGGCAGCCCTATCTTCCTCGAGCTCATCCACTCCGTCAAGTATATGCTCCCGCGCGCCCAGTTCGGCGCGCTCCGTGCGGAGATCGATGCGCTTCGCGACGCACTCGAGACGTGCAAGCTGCGCTATCATGACCGGGACGAGCACGGGGCGGCCGTGGAGCGCGTGTGCGTCCGCGCGTACGGGCCCGACGCGCAGGCGCTTGGAAGACTCAAGAAGGAGCTCGAGGATATGTTAAGGGGGGACGTTGTGCGCGACGGTGCAGACCAGGTTCTGTGGCACGAGTACTTCGCGCGGCCGGGCGGGCGGGGGTGGATAGACGCGCTCGCGGCGGAGACGCAGGCGGAGACGCAGGCGTACGTCCGGTGCGACGAACGTACGCGGACGACCCACCTCTTCGGGAGCCAGGCTGCGCGGACGGCCGCCCGGGCGCGCATCCTCCAGAAGGTGGAGGAGTTGTCCGCCGCGGAGCATGTCATCGAGCTGGACGATGTGACGTTCCGCATGATGCTGCACGGGGGCTTTCACGAGATACATGCGTCGCTCGCGGAGAAGGTCTTCCTGGATGTCGTACTTAGGCGCCTGGTGGTGCACGGGGACGACGCGGACGTACGCGCCGCGCGCACTGCGGTCGAACAACAGCAGGCTGGAGAGAGTATCCAGCGGTCTTCCACGGACGACACGCCATGCCCGGTCTGTTTTTGCGACGTCTCGGAGCCCTTGAGTCTACCCTGCGGGCACACCTACTGCCGGTCTTGTCTACAGCACTACCTCGGTTCGCTCGCAAATGCTACCGGTGGTTCAGGTGCTATTTCGGCAGCGTGCCTCGCTGAGGTCGTACGCGATGACGGTACGGCGACACCCTGCAGGCGCGGGATCCCTCTCGACACTATACGCGATCTCCTCACTCCAGGAGAAGAAGAGCGCCTCCTGGAAGCTACTTTCCTGTCGCATATCAATAGCCGCGCGCAGGAGTTCAAGTACTGCCCGACGGCGGACTGCCAGACCATTTACCGCGCGAGCGAGGAAAACACCGTGCTCCGCTGCCCGTCCTGCGTCGCCCGCATTTGCGCGTCCTGCCACGTCGAGGCACACGAAGGCCTGAGCTGTGCAGCGTACAAGGACCATGCCTCGGGCGGGGACGAGTCGTTCGAGCGTTGGCGCAAGGAGCACGACGTGCGGCCTTGTCCCGGGTGCGGTACCGGTCTGGAGAAGAACGGCGGATGCAACCATATGCATTGTAGGCAGTGCGGAACTCACCTGTGCTGGGTCTGCATGAAGGTGTTTGGGGACACGGACAGCGGTGGGGGCGTGTACGCGCACATGAGGAAGGCACATGGCGGAATTATGTGAAAGGTGCGCAAAGTCTGTATCAAGCTTGTGTTTACTATAGCTACTACTTTCATGATGATATTGAGTTTGATTGAATCGAGCTACGGAATGGTGTGCTGAGGAGCAGTGCTACGTCGCGAGGGATCGTCCTGGAACCATGTAAGTAGTATTGAACTACGGTCTGGATATGAGGGGAAAATATTACCTACGGCGTAGGCAACAGGTTGATGCAACTACAAATATTTCTCAAGTTTCAATGCAGGCCCTGCCGCCGCCGATCGCGACGGTTGTACCAAGTACGTAGGTTGCCGTAGGCCGCGGTGGCGGTCCATGTAGAACATAAGCGCCAGTACTGATATCGCGCCGCGGCGCCAAAGTACTCGCATCACCCGCAACTTTGTCTTCAACTTTGACTTGGAAGCTACAATGTTGGGCGGTGAGCACTACCAGCCAGTGGCCGGCCTCAAAACTCTGGAGAATGATCCCAGGAAGGCGTTTTGCAGAATCGCGATGCTGATCATGTGAAGGACTACCGCTGGAAACAATTCTTCTCCGATTTGGGGCATATCGGAGTCGTTGGAACGCCCACCCACATAGCCATGGCTTCCGCAGCTGGCCAGCAGGTAAATGGACTTTGCGAACAAAGGCCCTTACCTGCTTCATCTAAAGCGCAGCCCCAACCAAAGTAGCCCTAACTTAGCCCTCGAGCGGAGCTATGCAAATATCGAACTTTATTGTCCCACCCCGCGCGGAACTCGTCATGAACAATGGTAACCGCAAATCGGCAAGTGTTTCTCGAGGCTGCGCATGCGTCTAGCTCATGATCACCCCAATCAAGACATCAGCGCTCCTACTCAAGGGGTATATAAGACTAGAGGCCTTCTACCCACCCTCATCCACTCGCTCACCTCAATACCCCTCTTGTCCCACAGTCGACGAGACCGCTCCCATGGCGGATCCTATGATGCTAGTCTCAGACCCCGAGAGCAGCGTTCTCCCGCAATCCGTTCCGCAGGGTGCAAACCCGAGGAAGCGTCCACGTCTTGAAGAAGACACCACACCCGAACTTGTGTTGCTCCCCCAGATAGAGGTAGGTTTCATGTCCGGTCTTCGATTTTGCGATACTAAGATTTCTCGCTCAGCCCGCCGACCTGGCCAACATCCAACAGGAGTCCGTGGATGGTGATGTTACGGTCCAGCTGCTCGATAGCCTTCACGTTCCGGCTGCACTAAAAATTATTCGAGCGCTGCAGCGTGCGGACCGCCACCTGCGTGCAATCGGGGTCTGCCCCACGAAGCATGCCGCCCAAACAAAGATGATGCTGAGTTACGGCCCCGCTGCAGACGATCAATATCATAAAGTCAGATTTGACGACGAAGAGGATTATGATTATGGCAGAAAGACCGCAGAGCAGGAGAAAGCCAATGCGGCACGGATCAAACGAAACCAGGTGCGTCCGACCGATTCATCCCGGACGTGGTCAATTGCTCTCCAGTCTAACCGCTGGGCTCGGATAGGAACTTTTCGGGAAGCTGGAAAGTGTCGCCGATGCAAATTCGAGGAACCACGCGTGCGGCTACTTGGACAAGCCATTCAACCTGCGCATCAGTCGACCAGGATGCGAGTTCGACGGACCTATCACGCCTAGCCGCACCAACCTGAAGAGCTTCCGGCTCAAGGGCTTGCAGGACATGGACACGCGCGACGCTGTGCACAAGCGACTCAAAGGATGGTACAAGAAAGCAGTGGCTTCCGGCTATGGCGATGTTCGTGAGCAGGTGACCAAGACCGACAAGAGCGTTCGTACCGCTCGCGAAATCAACACCTCCGAGTTCGCGGTGGAAGACGAGCTGCTCCGACGGGTCGAGGATATCTGGAAAGAGCAGTTCGTGCCCGGCTGCGACGTGCGTGCCGAGCCCTATAAGATACACCTCTACGGTCCGGGTGGCCACTTCAAAGAGCACCGCGACACCCCGCAGAAGGACTTGATGGGCACATTCCTAGTCGGCCTTGGCGATACAGCGGACTCTGGTAGCCTCGTAATCGACGGCAAGGATATGGAGGCGCGTCCGGGGTCGTGGTGCGCATTCTATCCCGACGTGCTGCACTCCGTGACAAAAGTATCCGGCGGCTATCGTGGAGTGATCGCCTTCAAGATCTTCCGGACTTCCAGTGCTACGGGGTCGGGCGATGGCGAAACACAGAAGGCGGCGGAGGTGCGTCGACGGGTCGAAGAGATCGTGTCGCATATGGAAGCTCCGTATGGGGTGCTCCTTGAACACAAGTACTGCCTCGGCACGGACGAGTTCAGCGGCTTCGACAGGCTCCTTGTCAATACGGTGCGCGCCCTATCCGCAGACAAGTTCGACGTCCACCACCTCCCCGTCGCGGTGAGTGCACGGTCCATGTGGGGGTCGGAGAGCACGGCCGATCGCTACGAAGACTACGCTATCTGCTGTGTCACGCGTGTTTACCCGTTTACGAGCGGTCACATCGAGTTCCTCAACACCGGCGTGGACGAAGAATCGGGGAGCACCGTCGACCACAAGGCCTGTGGATGTGCGTGGTTGGACGGCGTGACGGACGTCCAATTCTATGCTGTGGACCTTTCGCAGCGGACCATGTTTCCCTTCAAGCACGAGCAGCATGAGACATGCAACCACGTCGGGAACGAGGCGCAGGCTTGGCGAGAAGACAGTGTGTACCTATCATATGCGCTGGTGGTGTTGCCCAAGACCACTGCAAAGGAAAACGGGGAAGAGGAGGAAAAGGTTGGAGAAGGATCGGAAGACGATGAAGAATCGGAATTCGAACAGGGCGGAGAAGAAGCGTGGGATTCCGAAGGATCAGATTATGAAGTGGACGGAGAAGAAGAGGAGGATTCGGAAGAGGATGAGTCGGGAGAGGAGGAGGGAGAGGAGTAAGTGAATTCGATACGGGCTTGAGAAGCTATCTGCGCTCGACGATATGCATCCGTCCAAGATTGTGCACCATGTTCTATCTTCCAGTTTGTTCATATCAAGTCAACGTAGCATGTAATCGATTTCGTCACGCAACACGCTTGATCTCGGAAACGACATTTGTGAGGTCGATGCGGCAACGGTAATATTACAACGATATAGATCTACAGGGAATGTACATGGAAGTCCAGTATGATACAGATTGTGATCCTGGTCCGTGTGAAGGTGCTGTGAGCGTGTGGCTAAGGTATAGGGAAAAGGAGAGAAGACTGCGAACATAACCACTATGTAAGCCTGCTCACAACAGGGACGGCGGCACTGCGAGACGGCATGAGGGCGTTCGCCAATAGCTGATTGCAAGTCCGCAAGCGCTCTCGACGAGCCACAAACCACGAACTAGTATCGCAGGGGGCAGCGAGCGGCGTGCCGATGATCCCACGACCGTGCGCAAGCCGGACGGCACGGACGAGCGTGTCGAGCTCCGTCTCGGAGTCCAGATCGTCGAGGTTCTCGTAGACGTCGTCCGCCGGACCAACGTGCGTAGCTGCCGACACGGCGGCTGTCGCTGCGGCGACGGCGGCGCTCGCTTTCTTCCCCTTCTTCGTCGTCCCGCCGGTCATCGAGCTCGAGCCCTTCTTCGTGACGTCGACGCCCGCCGCTGCTGCGGCCTCCATGGCCTGACGCTTCTTCTCCGCCTTCTCCCGCTCCTTGCGCTCCTTACGCTCGGCCTTGCTCTCCTTCTTCACGGGCTCGACCCAGTTCGGGTTGTTGGCGCGATTCCAGTCGAGCAGCAGTTCGTCGTAGCCTTTCGAGCGGCCCTGCACGGAGCGCTTTGCGCCCATGGAATGGGACTTGCACGTGAGGGATCGCGAGCATGGGAGGCCCTTGTCGTTGATGACACCGCACTGCTTGTCGTAGTCGACCGGACCCTTGACGCGAGTCCGGGCCTGCTTCTTGGTCTTCGGCGCTCCGGGATCGTCAAGCTCGTCTTCCGCTTTGCGCTTCTTTCCCTTCTTATCTGCCCCCACGAAAATGAACGGGATACACCAGAGCCCTGGGGGGGCATGCACGTACCGGCCTCTGTCTCCGCACCGAGCTTCCCTTTGATACCTTTCTTCCCTCCGGACCGAATCTTAGCGCAGTTGTCTGTGGCAACGGTAAGAAAGCTGTGCTTTGTTCCCCAGAGGAATTGCTCACCTGAATGCTCCGATATGGCGCTGCGCAGAATTGGCTTCATGCAGTCTCTGCATTTGATTATGCCGACGTCGAGTTCGAGAGGCTCGGCGCCGAATGTCTTCATGTCGCGCGCTGAAAGCCATGCAGTCGGTGGAGACGGTAGTTCGTTCGATGCGCTGTGCGCTGGCGGTGTCTGCGGTGAGACCTCCCATGAGAACGGGGAGGCCGGCGGGGAGGAGCTGGGCTTGAGTTTGAGGGTCATCGTCGTTGTGGCTAAGGTGGCCGACTTGGTCGACGAGCAGGCCAGGCCATTGTGGCACCGCTCCGCCCACGTGGGTAGATCAGACGCCCGCGATTTGCCGCCCATCGCGGTCGCCCAATACGGCAGGCAGGGTACCCTGACGTCATGCGGAGATACACCCGCTGATTGGACCGTTGCGGTGTCCTGACCAGGCTCGAAGTTCATTCGTACGGCCTGCACGCGTCCAGGCCGTCTATAAAACCCCGAACGACCGTGTTCGCTCCCCAGACGCGTCTCCCCGTCTCTTCCCTCCCCATCACCACCCACCCCGCATCCCACCATGCCTAAAGCCTTGAAGAAAGCGAAGGCTGCCCTCACCTCCATGAAGATCCCCAAACCGGATCTCTCGCGGTCCAATGGAAGTTCGCCTGTGACCCCCAAGACCCCCAAGACACCCGCGGACGAAGGTCTTGAGTTCTTCGAGTCCGTGGGCAAGGGGGACCAGCCCATTCACGTCTACGAGCTCCGTCTGGACCCCGATGGCGGGCCCAACAAAGATCGAGCTGTGAGTACACCCATTCCCACCTTGGACGTCAAACGACGCGTCGGCAGCATGAGAATGCATCATCTCCCTCGAATTCGAAGTTTGCACGCGAAACTGATTGATCTGCACAGTATATGCGCCTCCCTCCGGCTTACACTCCTTACGTCGTCCGCGTAACTCTCGATGCCGGGACACCCGCTTCTAGGAATGGTGTGTTCAAGACCAACTTTCCTCTGGACGGTGGCCGGTTTGAGCGTGATCGCTTCGCTGAACGGAGGTATGCATGACTTCCTTGGCTGCCTGGTACCGTTTCTGACCAACTGTGGCGTCCGCAAAGGCTGCCCACCGATTTCTCCGCCCCCATTCAGATTGATCTACCCATCTCCCATGCAGGGGCTTTCATCTACTGGATTGAATACGATGGCGATATCGCGGGTGCTCGTGTCAAAGGACGCGAAGGATACTTCAACATAGATCCTATTCTCAAGACCAAGGCGCGCAGCCCCATCGTCTCTGACGGCAAAGTAGCGCAGGACGGCTCGGCGATTCAACAAGACTACATCAACATCCCCATGGATGGCCTGTCGATCCTCACTCTTGTCTCCAAATGGATGGGCCCTATCTCATCCTGGCGGGAACACTTCGCCGAGACCAGTGCGCGTGGCTACAACATGATCCATTGGACGCCTTTACAAGAGCGCGGGGAGAGCGACAGTCCGTACTCCATTCGCAACCAGCTTGTCTACGAGCCATCCATGTTCTCCGGGGGCAAGGCGGATCTTGGGTCTGATGGAGGCCAGGCGAAGCTGGAAGAGATTTTGAAAGTCGCCAGGGAGGAGTATGGCCTGCTCAACTTGACTGACGTCGTTCTCAACCACACTGCGAACGATAGTCCTTGGCTTGTCGACCACCCGGAAGCTGGTACGGATATATTGTCGTGGCAGATCTCCCGCATACTGACTGTCGAGTTCCCACTGCAGGCTTTAGCCCCGCTAACACTCCTCACTTGACACCTGCGCTGGAGCTCGACACCGCTATGCTTGAGTTCTCTGGTGGCCTGCAAGCGGCTGGTCTCCCTACTACCATCTCGTCGGAACAGGATGTCACTATGCTGGTCAATGCTTTCGACGCCTATCTGAAGGAGCGAACGCTCTGGCAATACTACGTCTTCGATGTCACCCGAGAACGCAAGGTCATCAAGGAGGCGCTGGACCGCAAAGACGTTGTCGAGTGGTCTGGCCCTGATGTCGCTCTAAAGACGGTCGTTGAGCTCGCGAACATCATCCGTGAATCGGGGCAAATCCAAGGATACAAGAAGCTCGAGAAGAGATTGGGTACCAATGTTCCCGGTCCAGTGGCCGCTGGCTTCGTCAAGGCAGCTTTCGTCAACCTTGGCGAAGACAGCGAGTCCCTCGCAGATGCATGGGTGCGGGTTGTAGACGTTCTGAACGTCCCCCTCTACGAGGAATGGACCGAGGATACGAAGGTGGCGCTGGACAACATCCGGAATCGGTTGAAGTACACTCGCCTGGACCCCCATGGGCCAAAATTGGGTGCCATCACGCCTCAGTAAGCTTACTTGTACCGGATGATTTGCTAGTACTGATGTCATGCTAGACTGCCCCTGGTCGAGCCGTACTTCACCCGGCTCAAGAAGTCGGACCCAGAGACATACTCCCTTGCGAACAACGGGTGGATCTGGAACGCGGATCCTCTGTCCAACTTTGCCCTATGGCCGTCGAAGGCCTACCTCCGACGTGAGGTGATCGTCTGGGGTGACTGCGTCAAGCTTCGATATGGCGAAGGACCGTCGTCTAACCCTTGGCTTTGGGAGTTCATGACGAAGTATGTTACCTCCCTTGCGGAGACTTTCGAGGGTTTCAGGATCGACAACTGCCACTCGACCCCCCTGCACGTCGGCATCAACCTCTTGGACGCTGCGCGAGCTGCAAACCCCAACCTCTACGTCTGTGCGGAGCTTTTCACGGGCAGCGAGGAGATGGATACGATGTTCGTCAGTCGGTTAGGCATCAACAGCTTGATTCGGGAAGCAGGCAACGCTTGGGACCCCAAGGAATTCTCGCGTTTGCTATACCGCCACGGCCTCGGCAAGCCACTGGGTAGGTCGGTAGTCTGACTCTCAGCTTCGGTGTACTTATCGCGTTCCATCAGGTTCTATGGACGGCGCATGCATGACAAGCAAGGCAGAACTCCCACCCCCGACCGGCAAGGGTCCCACTCGAGACTGTATCGTGATCCCTCACAACGGTTCAGTCCCCCACGCTCTCTTCTACGACCTCACACACGACAACGAATCGTACCTCGACAAGCGTTCAGCAGAAGATGCGCTTTCTACTGGGGCCCTTGTCACTTTTTCGTTCTGCGCCATCGGATCAGTCAAGGGCTTCGATGACCTATACCCGAAGCTGCTCAACCTCGTCGGAGAGAAGCGGAAGTACGAGGTGACAAACCTTGGGGAGAATAGCGGGATCGCAAAGGCGAAGCGCCTCCTCAACGCGCTGCACACCGAATTCGCTCTGGAGGGGTATGAGGAGGGACACGTACACCAGGAGAACGATGTGGGTCATTTTCTGAATCGGTAAAAACGCTCCCTGACAGTCAAAACTAGTATATCGTCCTTCATCGAGTTCAGCCCTCGACTCAGAAGGGTTATATCCTCGTCGTTCACACGGCGTTCCACAAGGGATCGAAAGACCGCGGTTACAGTGAGTTGCTCCTTGCTTGTCAAATTTGTGCAGCCCTAATACGAAGTTAGTCACTCCCATCAAACTTCGGAGCACGAAGGCGAAGTTCATCTACGGCGCGCACATCGACATCTCTTCTTACGACATCGAGAAGGACCCCAGCACACTCCGGGGCCTTCCTGGTAAACTTGTCGACATGCCAGAGGTTGTCGCTCCTCAAGGTCTCGACGGCGAGGGCCCTTTCACAGAGATCGTCGTACCCGACTACTTCCCTCCTGGCAGCTTCATGGTGTTGGAAACCCAGCTCCAAGGCATCGATAGCGATCTCGACGTGTTCTGTTCGCAAGGCGCGGAGGCAGCGTTCGGTGACCTGAACCTTGTCGACCTCAACGTCATCCTGCACCGTGCTGAGGGCGAGGAGAGGGACGCCACAGGCGGAGTGATCGGCGCATATGCTATCCCTGGCCTAGGAAGCTTGGTGTACTGTGGGCTTGAGGGCTGGATGCACCCTCTGCGGCACATCATGAGGTACAACGATCTCGGCCATCCTCTATGCGGTCACCTCCGTGAGGGTACTTGGGCGTTTGACTACATTCACGACCGCTTGCTCAAGTAAGATCCATGCTACATCTCTGTAAGTCTCCTCTGACATTATTTTGTTAGGCAAGTCGACGTCTTCCCGGCTTTGGCGCAACCTGCGAAGTGGCTCAAGGAGCGTTTGGAGCGCGTGAAAGCGACGGTTCCGCCCTTCTTGCGCCCCAAGTACTTTGCTATCGTCATCTCGGAGGCTTACAAGGCAGCGCGCCGAGCGGCGATCGAGCAGTCTTCGAACTTCGTCGTAAGCGGACACGACCTCACTCACAACCTCGCTCTGTGTTCCGTCCAGATGTACGGGCAGATCAAGTCGGCGTCGCTTGACCCTGGCAAGCCTACGCCGTCCTTGGCGGCTGGGTTGCCGCATTTCACGACCGGGTGGGCCCGTTGCTGGGGTCGTGATGTGTTCATCTCGCTGCGCGGCCTGTTCTTGACGACTGGCAACTTCGACGGAGCTAAGACTCATATTCTGGCTTTCGCGTCCACCTTGAAGCACGGCCTTATCCCCAATCTCCTAGACTCCCTGCGCACCCCCCGATACAACTCTCGCGACTCGCCTTGGTGGATGTTGCAGAATATCCAGGACTACGCGAACAGTGCTCCGGACGGCTTGTCCATCCTGTCCGAGTCGGTCAAGCGGCGCTTCCCCAAGGACGACACTTGGGTCGCCTGGGACGATCCCGCTGCGTACGCCTACTCCAGCACCATCGCGGAGGTCACGCAAGAGATCCTGCAACGGCACGCGGACGGCATTCATTTCCGTGAATACAACGCCGGGCCGAACCTCGACATGCAGATGAAGGACGAAGGCTTCAACATCGACATTCAGGTCGACTGGACCACTGGCCTCATCTCCGGTGGCAACCGTTACAACTGCGGCACCTGGATGGACAAGATGGGCGAGTCGGAGAAGGCGGGCAACAAGGGTCTGCCGGGTACCCCGCGTGATGGCGCCCCCGTTGAGATCATCGGTCTCCTCAAGAGTACGCTGCGTTGGTTGGACCAGCTGTCGAGGGCCGGCAAGTTCCCCTTCAAGGGTGTAGATGCCGAAAGTGAGTTCTGAGCGTCCTTAGCTGTGTGGCTCATAAAACTGAACGTTCCTCGCAGTCGATGGCAAGAAGCGTCTTGTGACCTACAAGGAATGGAACGACCTGCTGCAGTCGTCGTTCGAGAAGTGCTACTACGTGCCGACTGGTAGGTCGATTCCGTAGTGGATGAGACGCGCATGCTGATCAAAGCGAATATCAATAGACCCCAGTGAGGACACTAAGTACAACATCAACTCCAGTCTCGTCAACCGTAGGGGCATCTACAAGGATGTGTACGGCTCTGGAGCTGGTCGGGAGTGGTCAGACTACCAGTTCCGCCCGAACTTCCCCATCGCGATGACCGTCGCGCCGGAGCTCTTCGATCCCGAGCATGCCCTCGGTGCCCTCAAGCTCGCTGATCAATACCTGCGCGGTCCCCTGGGCATGAAGACGCTGGATGCCATCGACCTGCAATACCGGCCCTACTACGACAACGCGAACGACGGTACCGACGCCGCGATCGCCAAGGGATGGAACTACCATAACGTGAGTCCCCTCCTTGTGCTGTGGCTGGAATTCGAGCACTAATGCGCGTATCTAGGGACCCGAGTGGGGTTGGCCGCTGGGCTACTTCCTGCGCGCATACCTGCACTTCGACACTAAATTCGGTGCAGGCAAAACGGTAAGTTTTACCCCCGGCGCTATGAATCTCCATTACTAAATGATTTCCAGGATAACATCGAGACTCTTCACCACCTTCATCGCATCCTTCTCAAGCCGCGCGAGCACATCCAGAAGGACCCCTGGGCTGGCATCCCAGAGTTGACGAACAAGGATGGCGCGTACTGCGCAGACTCGTGCAACACGCAGGCCTGGAGCGCGAGCTGTCTGCTTGACTTCCTCGAGGAAGTGCACAAGCTGAGCGCTAAATCTGCATGATATGGACGGTTTCCTCGGACAATGGCTGGACTAGTATAGACACGTGTTGTACCTCTTCCTCCTGCAGCATCATCGTTTCCTTTCCTCTCATATACGGATACCAAACCAATAGCAAGCTCCTCTCCCCGGACAGTCAATAGTACGACCATTTTGTAGCTCGATTCAGACACGTTCGATAGCATGCAGTCAATTTGAGAAAGCTTGTGTATCTTCGCATCGAATCCTGAACGTTCGAACCCTCGTGTGAGCGGTATATATACGCCTCTGCCGCATTAGCGTGAATATCACTTGCGATTGCAGTGTCGCCCATCCCGGCATAGGTCGTTGGATACATTGATCAGATACTTCCAGACATAACAGACGCATATGGGTTTATTTGGACTGTGTTGATTGGCACGGAGAAAAGTACAAGATTACAACACCGATGACTATGACGTACATCCGATATCCCCCTTCCATGGACTAGGATGTCACCCAAGAGATGAAGGCAGAACTCAGTGTGCCGAATGCATTGGCCGCTTGCAGGCAGCTGTAGATGTTGCCGATGTTGTCGCCACACACAACGATGAAGGGTCCGGGGATATCCGGTTCGCTGTACGCGTAGCACGTCTGCTTCTTGCCGTTCCAGTAGCTCCCGAACTCCATCGTCGAACAGTCCACCTGGAAGTCGGCCTGCAGGGCGACGCCGCCAACCCACCGTACCACGCCGCTGCATCCATCGACAGGGAGGATGGCGTAGCTGATGGGAAGCGTGAGCCCGAAGAACGCGTCGGAGCCGACGTCCACGAGTGTCGCGGGGTCGATGCCGTTCTCGTTGACGAAGTAGGCGTCGCCGATCTTCAGGTGACCCTTCGAGCCTGCCCCGAAGCATGCCGCTGCCGGGGTGCCTGCGGGCGGACCCGAGTTGACGACCGGATCCCTGCTTGGGTCCACGTCCGGGGGTACTGGCGTGGCTGGGTTGACGACGTTCGACGAGGAGTCGACGGCGTCAGACACAGCAGACGTCGAGGACGACACCTTGATACATTGTTCGTTGGAAAGTGTGGCGAGGGGGCTGGCGAGGGACGCACCTGCTTCACGATATTCGTGAGCCAATCTGGGAGATCTGGGCCGAGAAAGAATATCCAGTTCAAGGCGCTCTGAGCGGCTGTGATCGCTGCCTGGGAGGCCGCAACGGCGGCGGCGAGAGAGGCATCACTCGAAGCCGCGGCCTGCAGTGGAGTTCAGTGAGACGGGGACCAAGGGAGGAGACAGACGTTGCGTACCATCGCGGCGGCTGCGGGGCCGAGAACATTGGCTGCAGAGACCGCGGCGGCAGCGGCAGCGGCCTGTGCTGTAGACGGGTTTGAGGCAGAAGCGAGAGCGGCAATAGCGGCGGCGGCAGCAGCCGACGCTGTGGATGCGCTAGCCGCAGCGATAGCTGAAGCTCCTGCGGTGGTAGTAGGGAGAGGCGCGCCCGCTGAGACCGAGCACGACGACGCCTGGCGTTTTACAAGCTCCTGAGCGGCAGTGATAGGAGTGTCGGGGGATGGAACAGGTTCATCCGGAAGAGCAGAGGACCCTTCTTCCACCCGCAAAGCCTCCAGGCTTGGGGATGGACTGGGCTTCACGCAGACGAGACAGTTGACCTTCGTCTTACCCTGGGTCTTCGGCAAGACCAACGCAGTTTGTGTCGGGTTGTAGCTGGTGTCGATGGAGAATGTGGGCGGACGGGGCTTTGCAGCGTTCGAGTTCGTCACGTATTTGAACGTCACCCCCTTAGTGGCGAAGAACTGAGAGCCTGCGTCCAGGCTGCCGATCGCCTTGGCGGGCGCGCCAGCTGGCACAGTATCGGCGAGCTTGATCTGGTACCGGTGGCACTGGCTCGCCTTGCCCCACGAGGTCCTTCCGTCATTCCGTCTCCTGCGCAGATACGTGATGGACGATTGGAGCGTCCCCTGGAGGTCCTGCTCGGCATTGGCGACCGCTAAAAGAACGACGTTACCCGATCCGCCCTCAAGAGAAGAGCTGAAAGGAAACTCGTCGCACGAGATCTACCACATGCTTGTGTTAGCCGCGGTGTCCTACGGTGCAGAAGTGTAGAGGCACACCTTCCAATAGTTCGGGTCGTGCTGGCGCGGGTCGCATATACCACTGGCTTGGAATGCAGCTCTCACATCCTTATCGCACACTGTCCCACGCCGTTTGCCACCATCGAATGGATCGTACGTGAGCTCCATCGTGTTGGTAGCCGAGTTCCAATCCGGATGAGACCGGATGTTCTGGCAGATGCCAGGGAAGAATGGACAGAAGTACGTCAACGTAGGCAAAGTCGTAGGAATGTCGATGGGACCCTTGCAAGCGCCGGGAACGACTGCAAGCTCGGATAGATTCCCGGAGGCGGTAGGAGTGGTCTGCGGAGCGGGGGGGTTCGTAGACGGGGCGCCGACGTCGGGAGAGTCATCCCCTTCTGCAGGGTTCGTAGTGACGTTCCATTGCACCGGTGCGCCGTTGAGAACGAGGGGGAACAGCTCTCCGTTCACGTAGACCGGAGGAGGCACGTTGAGCGGCTGGAATGCGGCGCGACCAAAGGGAGAAGAGCTGTTGCCCGTCACCGAAGCTGTGAACTTGGCCTGCATAGCCATAACCAAGGGCGTCGGCCGTACTTGCGCTTGCAGAGCTGCTGTGCCCGACTGGAAAGTGCCTGGGGGTAGCGGACCATAGTCCCACCAGCAGTCGGCCTGCTCATCCAACTGGCACGGCCAGAAGATGTTTGGCGTGAAGTTGTCGATGTTCTCCTCCAATGTGGGGAACACGTTCACGTATTTCGGCGTGCCCGGAGTGGTCGCGATGATAGCCGTGGAAAAGTGGAACCAGTCGTTGAAGTTGCTGTACGGGATCGCGCCATCTACGCAGCTATCGCCCACGCAGAAACCCGTCCAGTTTGCAATGTCTTGCCATCTGTCGAGGACGTCGTCACCGGACCTAAAAGCAACGATGTCAGTGTTCGCCTGTCCACCGGCGTCGCAGCACGTACTCGGGCCATAAATTGGTTCCAGTCGTCTGGATAGTGCCGTAGAACCAATCAATGAAAGGTTCTAACGCTCACATCAGTAATATACCATGTGCGGCGTGCATGCAAACGTACGCCATGTAAGTGTGCAACTCGATGCTGTCTGCGACGTGCACGATGTTCCGACCATTGAACGATATACCTGATGCATATGAATGTTGTGTCAATTATCGAAGCCTACGGCAGAGCATTAGGTATCGAGATACCCACATTGTTGACATCCAGGCTACCGATCTGAGTGGGTGTCCTGCACGTCCCAGCGCAGCACGCAGCATCCAGGACGGATCCCATCTGTTCGCCCGAATGGTCAGCCTCAGAGATAAGCCACAGGGAAGCGTCCAGTACATACACTTGCGCAAGTCGCAGCAGCGACGCAAACGCTATCTGTCCAATACGCAGTAGAACCGATCTTGAAGAGAGCGTCAGCATCCACCCCATATATCTGAAGCGGCACGCTAACCTGTCCTGCTGCGATCTTGGCCACACACAGCCCAACGAGGGAGACGCATGCGGCGTCGGGAGCAGAAATACAACTCCCATTGACGGTGCCGGCGCGAGCTTGGAGGTCTCTTGCTTCGGGGATTACAGATGCGAAGGTGGCACCCAGGAAGGGTGTGAGCAGCAGGGCAGTCCGTATGGGTAGCATATCGCGCGCTGTGGGTTTCGCTCGATGCTGGACAGAAAATCGAGCACCATGCATTTATAGGCCCACCAGCCGCCAAGCCCCCGACACCGACGAGGGCGCGCTACTATGCACGAGTCTGTGCAGATACACCAGCGGTCTTTCGACCACCACTGCCTCCCATCACTTGTTCCTGGTGTGCATTAGCCAGGGCTGGAAACGGCATCCTCTCTGACTAAGGGCGGCGATGGGCAGGCGAGCATCGTGGTACACGGGGAAAGGAACCGTATGTTTGTTGATTGAGAACCAGGCTTCACCCCATCGGCCCCGGAACCGCCTCGGCGCGCCCATACCCCGCCGCACGGCGGCAATATCCTTGTATGTATGGCTCGAGGGTTGACAGAGGCCCCGCAAGTGCGTTCCTGGGCCGAAAATGGACTGGGATGCTGTCAACATGGCCTTCGGCGTGAATTTAAGTCGACGCTCGCCTTGATGATGCCAATAATTGTGGTCATGGAGAGCATCTGAGTAATTGCATGAGCGTGCGTGCGTGAGTCACTGGGCTGAAGCGATTTCAAGTGCAAACCACTCCGGGCAATGTGAAAGGGGGCGGCGTACCTGCACACCCGGAAAGCCGTGGCATTGTATGCAATAGAACCGGTCATGACGCGGTGAACGCGTACTTGAACGTTGTATCTAGACTTTAAGAAGTTAGCTGGAGGCTGTTCGTTGGCTGTTCGTATTGTACTGCCAGGAACAGGCGGCTGTTGTGCGTCAATTTCTATGGGCACATGTATGAGGGCTGGAGGTACACAATAGACCTACATATCACGCGGAATCTGCGGCATCACAACGGCCTCCGAAGGTACAGCGCTGACTGATGCTCAGATCTGAGCTGTGCCAGTGGCTAAGATCTCCAGAGAGTCGTCTGACGAACGGGGGCGCGATGGCGTTACTAAGACGCACCATGTGTCTTGTCAGATAGCCCGGTGTCTTGAACCTTTTTTGGGAATGCCGCGTGGGCGACAATGGTCGAATTGATGAAACCAACAACGGTCGTGGACGATGTTCCCCGTTCTGGCGAAGACGAACTTTGGCTGTGTGGCTGTACGGTGTACCTCTAACGCGACAATTGTTCGCACGGTCTCTGTATGGGAAATAGCTCGCGTGGCATCCCGTATCTCCCTTGAACGCACTGGCAGCACACTCAGAGTCAAGAGTCGATGCAGCGGTGTCGCAGACTCAGACTGTGCCGTTCCTATCTACGGCGAAACTGATATCGAGAGATCGTTTCTTGCAAGACTTAGAGAGCGGGGGCTTCCGGGGTGTGCAACGCCCATCATACTATCCAAATTATTCGCGCCACAAAGTTGCGGCCACGAGCAAAACAACTAAATACTACTTACTGCCACTCGGACTATCGACTCTTCGGAGCTTCGCTGTAAAGCGCGTAGTTAGTACCGCTCCAACCCGTCTCTACTTTATTTTAACGGATGATTCTCAACGGGTGCGCGGGGATTGCAGCACCTTACTTAGTCCATGCTACTTGACGGTAGCGGAGTAGATGTACCGCTGGTGCCTAGTGTGGCACATCGCGCTCAAGTATTATCGCCCAAGACATATAATCGAAGACTTAGAACTGTGTATTAGATATGTTGATCTGAACAAACTAAAGGATGGAACATGGAGCACAATCAAGGACGCATGCATGCCGCCGAAAGCAGATCGCTACTCGATCCCGTATCGTTCACTTACCCCTCCGATGCTTCCTCTCCCGACTCATCATCTTCCGAATCCTCCTCTTCTTCCCCGTCCTCTTCCTCCGAGGGCACATACGATCCTTCTTCATCCTCATCCTCCTCTTCTAATCCTTCAACTCCATCCTCCTCAGACACCTCTTCCGCTCCTTCCTTTGCGGTCGTGTTGGGCAACACTAGTAGCGCGTATGATAGATATACACTATCTTCTCGCCAAGCCTGCGCCTCGTTCCCGACATGGTTGCATGTCTCATTCGTCTCGTGCTTGAAAGGGAACATGGTCCGCCGCGAAAGGTCCACGGCGTAGAATTGGAGGTCCTTCACGTCCTCCAACCAGGCACATCCGCAGGCTGTGTGGGTGGCGCTGCCATATGATTTTTCCGCCGGGACCGAGTTCAAGTAGTCGATGTGGCCGTTCGTGAAAGGGTACACATTCGTGGAGCAATGGACGGCGTATTCTTCGTAAGGGTCGTCGTTTTCTGAGCCCCACACGGACCACGAGCTGACCACGACGGGGAGGTGGTGAACATCGAACCTGCCTGAAGAATGGGCGCGCACTGCGTCTACCAGGAGCCCATCGAAGCCGCTGAACTCGTCCGTACCCAGGCAGTACTTGTGTTCAAGCAGGAGGCCATACGGGGCCTTCATCTTCGGCACGACCTCTGCAAGCCGTCGACGCACCTCCGCCGTCTTCTGGGTGTCGCCATCCCCCGCCCCTGTAGAACTTGAAGCACGGAAGATTTTGAAGGCGACCACGGCGCGGTAGCCATCGGACAGTCTTGTCACCTCGTGCGGCACATCCGGGTAAAACGCGCACCACGATCCTGGATGCGCTTTCAAATGCTTGCCATCGACCACGAGGGCGCCATGGTCCGCAGTGTCGCCGAGGCCCACCAGAAACGTGCCCATGAGGTCTTTCTGCGGAGTGTCGCGGTGTGTGTCGAAGTGGCCGCCCGGGCCGTAGAGATGAATCTTGTAGGGTTCGGCACGCACGTCGCAGCCGGGTACGAATTGTTCCTTCCAGATATTCTCGACACGTCGGAGCAGCTCGTCTCCCACCGTGAACTCGGAGGTGTTGATTTCGCGTGCGGTGCGGACACTCTCGTCGATCTTGGTCACCTGCTCGCGCACGTCGCCAAAGCCTGACACAGACGCGCTGTTGTACCACTGTTGGAGTCGCGTATGTAACTCCCAGCGCAAGTCATGTTTCTTCGCGTTCCATACTTGGGACTTGTGGCTGTTGCGATTAGGTAAGATGGGTCCGTCGAACTCACAACCCGGTCGATTAACGCGGAGGCTGAAGGGCTCGTCCATGTAGCCATACGCATAGTTCCTCGAATTTGCATCCGCGACATCCTTCAGCGTCCCGAAGAGTGCCTGACAGAGCGCAGCGGTCAGACAAGAGAGAAAATGACAGCATTTCAGATAAGTCGGCGGGACGTACCTTGTTGCGCCTGTCCTGCACCACCTTGGCTTTCTGCTCCTCTGTACTAGCCTTTTTGCCAAGGACCTCTGAGTCGCCGCTGAATATCACTTGATGATATTTATTCTTATCGTCGGGACGGGGGCCATACTCTAGCATCATCTTTGTTTGCGCGGCGTGCTTCGTGGGGCAGACTCCGATTGCCTTCAGGTGACGTTCCGCACGTTGCAGAGCTAGGATGACCCTCATAGCCGCTGGGAGTCCGACGACCGGCTGGGACTTCAGGCCAGTTGCCGCAGTGTCATGTTGGCCGTCGGCCGTGTCGACCGACTGAACCAAGGGCGTAAGCTGCAGGAGCTGAGGACTGGACACAGAACGCACCTCTGAAGTCGGTACGCTAGAGTCGACGTCTTCTTCAACACGTTGACGCTTCCTGGGGTTCGTGCTCTGCATAGAGTCTGCCATGAGAATCGAGATCGATGCTGTCTGTGGGAGGGACAGGAAGGGGGTACTGAGAGGGACAAATCCGGGCTGACGAAGGTCTCCGCCGCCGGTATTTATATTCCACGGGAGAGCCTCTGCCACTTAGCCACACACCTGCATGCGTCACCTCCGGTAATACTTGCTGCTGCGGGCTTGCCATTGTTCCAATCCATTAGCCCGGGGAGTGGAAACAATCAAAATCTGCCTGCATCTGGCTGCGGGGTGGTTAGCCATGGCTGAGAGCTGATCAAATATTCTTTGTTCCTACAGCGCGTTGCACAATGAATACTTACTCTGCGCAGGCGCGTCGGCTGCCAGTGTTGGCAGTCGGATGGGTTTCGAAGGGTCTTTAGTATCCGACTCCAGGCCTACCTGCTGGCTAATATTGGCAAAGACGACCTTGTCAGTGCGTGGTGCCGGAGAGAGAAATTCCACTGGCGCCTACTCATGGCATCCTTCGAGGCTGTCCCGTGGCACAGGCGCCCGCACCGCTTCGTGCAATGGCACATAGCGCAAAGAAGAGCTTCACTGCTGCTTGCCTGGGGCGGACACTATTTCAAACATCATACATCAAGAATCATCGTTCAATTGTACAAGTGTTGGAAGACTCTGAGGAGCTACTAGCGACTAAGTACTAACATTCGGATGCCGGATTCGAGTTATTAGTGAAGAGTATTGTACAGTGTCAAGCTGATGCCGCCGCCGCCTCCACCGTATCCTTCTCGGCCTTGGGCAACACCATCAACGCGTACGACAAATATACGCTATCGGCCCTCCATGCTTGTGCCTCGTTCCCGGTGTGATTGACCGTCTCCTTCTCCTCCTCCTTGTAGGGGAACATCGTCCGATCCGAGAGGTCGACGGAATAGAACGGGACGTTCTTGACACCATCCAGCCACTCAGACCCGTCGAGTATGTCCTTCTCGGACACGTCCTCGTTGAGGAAGTCGATGTGGCAGGCGGTGAAGGGGTAAACGGTCGTGTCGCACATCATGGAGAATTCGTCCTCCTCGTCCTCGTCCCCCCATCTAGCGTGCTCTTCCACCACGACGGGGATGTGACGTACTTCGAACCCAGGTCCTGAGAACCGCGACCGTATCGCGCCCACAATAAGAGCGTCGAAGCCGCTGAACTCGTCCGTGCCCAGGGAGTACTTGTGTTCGAGAAGGAGGCCAAATGGCGCCTCTACCTCAGCCACGATATCTGCGATCCGCTGACGTACTTGCTCAGTCTTCTCCGACTGACGGTTGCTTCTCCAAAGGGGGGTTGGGGCACGGAAGATCTTGAAGGCGATGCTTGCGCGGTAGCCATCCGCTCCCAGTTCTTTCACGTAGTGGGGCACGTCCGGGTAGAACGCGCACCACGATCCCGGTCGTGCCTCCATGGTCTCGCCGTTGACCACGAGGCCACCCGAAAATGCCGTATCGCCCAATCCTATGAGGAACGTGCCAACCAAATCCTTCTGTGGGGTGTCGCGGTGCATCTTAAAGTGGCCGCCCGGTCCATAGAGATGAATCTTGTACGCCTCTGCACGCACGTCGGAGCCCGGGACGAACTGCTCTGTCCAGATGCCCTCGATAGCCCGGAGTAGTTCATTCTCTACCGCAAACTCGGAGGCGCCGATCTCGCGTGCGGTGCGGACGCTTTCGTCGATCTTCGTGACCTGCTCGCGCACGTCGCCATAGCCCGACGTCAGTGCACTACCGTGCCACTGGCGGAGCCGCTGGCAGAGCTCCTCGCGCAGCAACTTGTCCTCGTGCGTTTCCTTCCACGCGCGACGCTTGAAGTTGGTGGTGGTGTTGGGCCCGATGTAACCGTCGAACTCGCAGCCCGGTTGGGTGATGCGCAGACGGAAGGGCTCCTTTAAGTACCCAGAGCCCCAGTCCCGTCTGTCCGCCTTCACGAGTGCTGCCAGCTGTTCGAAACGTTCCTATCAAGCAGGTCAGAAAGCGGCCACCTAGGTTGGCAACAAGTGGCTAGACGCACCTTGTTGCGTTCGACCTTGGCTATCCCGTCTTCGGTTCTCTTCACCTTGACATATCTTGAGCTGGCAGCAACGCCCTCGCTATCGTGAGGGTCGTAACGCCGCATCTTGACAGTCCGTGCGGAATGCACTGAAGGGCAATCGCCGATGGATTTGAGGCGGCGAGTCGCCTGCCGCAGAGCTCGCATGATCCTCATAGCAGCGGGGACGACATCAGGCGTCTTGACTGCAACACCTGTGTCCGCGGTGTCATTCTGTGGATGGTCGGACTGATCATGCTAGCAAAGGTTCCAAGGAATGAGCAAGAATGCGAAGAACTTCAAAAAGAAGCTCACTTCTGGGGCCGCATCCGGTGTGGCGTCGTCTTCGACACGCTGGCGCTTTCGCGGGTTCGAGGGCGGAGAAGAGGGGCGAGAGTGGGTACGCAGTGCAGCCTGGGACGTTGGGTCTGTCATGACAGTGGTCGTGTTCGGCTTCAAGGAGAGCGAAAGACACCCTTTATATATACGACGCTCAAATGGGTGGGACAATCGAATTGCCCACGGAGTCCCAATGTGGATAAGTGGGCGTGGCGTGGTCAATGACAATGAGTCGAGCTATGATAGCTTACCGCTTTCGGATTGCCCTGGCGTACGAACCATCAGGCTCGAAATCCCATTGTTGTTGACATACATGCATAAGTCATTCACGCTACAAAACATACCTGCGAACCACGCCATCATCCGCCGCAGTCCAAACGTGGCGGCCCGCTGCGCGCACAAGCCTCACGGCGTCGCAGTCCGTCCCAACAAGCTCCGCGCGGACATCGGCTCTGGACCGCTGTATGTTGGCAACATACGGCAGCCCGTCCTCGGTAGCAATCGCGAGGCCGCCAAGCGGGGGTGTGCTTTCGTCTCGGCTCGCGTGCGCTGGCGGGTCCACAAAGACAATATCCTCGATGGGAGCTTCATTACGGCGGAATGTCGTCACCGGCCCTTCTCCGAGCGTGCGGACGTCGTACACTGAAGTCAGTCCGGCAGCAGATCCTGTCGCCAACAGGCTGCGCTCGGGGCTGTATGCGAGTGCTTGCAGAGCCGATCGTGCGCCAGAGGCTCCGGCTGGAGACCGGAAGACTGGGAACTTGGTGCGCAGGTCGAAGAGCTCAAACGAGCCGTCTTGCAGGCCGCAGAACACCACCTTGTCAGACGTTTCTACTTCTCGCGAATCGACGTCGTCAGCAGTGCTCTCAAGCGCCGCGTCCCGCCACCGCTCCCCAGAGCTGATCGCAAGCACGGGCACAAAATGACTCGATCCCGCGGCGAGTGTGCGGATTTGTGAGCTCGAGGGGATATCCCAAAGACGGACCGTTCCGTCCTTCGAACCTGACAGGACGTTGCGCCCACGTGCGATTATGGCGGTGGAGGTGATGGCCCGCGTATGACCGCGTAGCGTCCGCGCTGGGGTGGCCTTGACGGTTGTGTACGATGAAGACTCTGGAGGGTCTGCGGACAAGATGGAAAGCGAGAAGTCTGCACCGGCAGAGAGGATGACCCGCGACGAGGGGAAGAAGCGTATCGAGGTGACAGTGCTGAGATGAGATTTGCTGAAAGCAGTAGGTGGAGCCGTAGATGAGGTTGTTGAGCGTATGTATACCGATCCATCGTGGTAGCCTGTCGCGAATTGGGACCCGTCTGGCGCAACATCAAAAGCGGTTATTTGGCTCTGCTATTCGACGAGTGACGCTCGTCATCATCGGCAGTGGCTCTCCCGTCATGACATACCAACCTTTCGTATATCCGATGGAGATGGGTAGACGATGCGTGGTACCGCTATGCGTGTTTCGCCGATCCCCAGAGTCGGGCAAGCGATGGCATACGAAGACTGTGGAGGTGTTATAGACGTGACTGAGTAGAAAGATAGAGTGACTTACATCCTCAGTGGCCTTGAAATCCACCCCATCCCGCCCTTGATAGAGCACTAAGTTGCGGTTGTGTTCGTCCAAAGCCGCTACGGCCTTGCCGTGCACAGATGGTTCGCCGAATTTGTAGCAGGACACCCAGAAAGTATCTTCGGGGACGAGCCCATCGATAACATCTTTCACGACGACATTGAAGTCGTGTTGCACGGTGCAGATGGGTAGCACTGGCGTAGCTTGCGCGTCCTCGGGCATGATGAGGGGGAGAGACAAGTTCTGCAATGAGCCGATCGTAGATCTCGATGAGGAATGTGTCTGCTAGACCCAGATAAGATTAGATTTGCTGGATGACAAAGTCGGAGTCGATCGTCTGCAGCTCTCTTCAGCTCTCTTCTTCCTCACTCTGCCTCCTGCAACATACCTCTGCTACGCAATAACGCGCCAGATTGTCGACTGACCACTCTGTGTTGAAGTCAAAACATCGGAGACGCTGGTGTCACTCCCATGATCGCGTTGCAGCAAGCAACCCCTACCCCCGATCCTTTCGGGGTCCCCGCGAATGCACCGGAGCACTGTCCGGTACGTCTACACCCGCCTTGCAGTCTGTACAATACTGACTTGTATGATAGGGGACTGAATCAGAACTTGCTGGAAAGGCGGACGCGTGTGCAGGATGTGCAAATCAAGAGATATGTGCATCGGGAGAAACCCGAGGTCCCGACCCCGCCCTTCCTCTCGTACGCGAACGCATGTCCAGTGTTAAGCGCAAGATCCTTGTGCTCTCCGGAAAGGGCGGCGTAGGGAAATCTACGTTTACCGCACAGCTCGGATGGGCGTTCGCTGCAGACGAGAACGTCCAGGTACGTCCACCGCCCACACCCACGCGACCCGGTCCCTTGTACTGACCGCAACACAGACCGGAATCATGGACGTCGACATCTGCGGGCCCTCAATACCGACCATCCTCGGGATCGCCTCCGAGCAGGTGCACGCGTCCTCCTCCGGCTGGTCGCCCGTGTACGTGCAAGACAACCTCGGCGTGATGTCCGTCGGGTTCATGCTGCCCTCTGCGAAGGACGCGATCATGTGGCGCGGCCCGAAGAAGAACGGGCTCATCTCGCAGTTCCTCAAGGACGTCGACTGGGGCGACCTCGACTACCTCGTCGTCGACACTCCGCCCGGCACGTCCGACGAGCACCTCAGCATCGTGCAGTACCTCAAGGAGAGCGGCATCGACGGCGCGGTCGTGATCACGACCCCGCAGGAGGTTGCGCTGCAGGACGTGCGGCGTGAAATCGACTTCTGCAACAAGGTCGGGATCCGCGTCCTTGGGCTCGTCGAGAACATGTCTGGCTTCGTGTGTCCGAACTGCAAGACGGAGTCGCAGATATTCAAGCCGAGCACCGGGGGTGGGCGGCGGCTGGCGCAGGACATGGGCGTGGAGTTCTTGGGCGCTGTCCCGCTGGACCCGCGGATAGGCAAGAGTGCGGATTACGGCGTGAGCTTCTTGGACGAGTACCCCGAGAGCCCGGCGAGCATTGCATACCTGGACATCATAGACAGTGAGTCTCATGAATCAGTCGTCTCGAACCCTCGCGCTAACGATGGGCTCAGAAATCAAGCAGCAGCTGGGCGACGTTTGATCAACACAGTACTATCTTGTATCACACTTCACTGTACTACTTTTACGGCATTGTATTCTCTAGTTGTAATGATCGTTTTGCCAAGTACTACCTGCGCGTCAGCACGTCGTCGCATGTATGTGTGTCTCTATCTACCGGAAGCCGTATATGCACAATTACAATATCGGTACATCTCTTCTATCACTCCCATAACACGAGTGGCCGCTAGCGCTCACCTCTGCCCAACACTGAGCAGCTACTCCTGTATGTGGAACCGCGCACGCTCCTTCTTGCTGCCCTCCGAACCCGACCCCGAGCCGCTCCCTTGCGACGTCGGCGACTGCGTCTGCGACAGCGCGAGCGGCTGAGGCGGGCTCTCGAGCTCGTGCGGCATCTCCGACGGCAGCCCCTCGTCACGCTCTACGATGTACCGCCCGATCGGCGCGATGTCCGCCAGCCCTCCCGCGAAGCCCTCTCCGCTCTCGTAAATCGACACCGTCGAAAGCGTGCGCAGCAGCCGCCGGCTCGCGGCTCCGTCCCCGAACATCGACGCCGTTCGCGTCCGTGCGGGCACGACGTACTCCTGCGGTTGCGTCGGGAACGCGATCGTGCTTTCGCCGCTTGCGCTCGTCCCCGTGCCCGTGCCCGTGGGCATCCCAGAGCCGAGCCCGACGGCGCGTTCGAGCGAACTGCGGTTTTCGGGCGGGTACGCGACGGAGTGCCGGGAGCGGAAGGTGGAGTAGGTCGAGCTTGTGCGTGATGGCTGCATGAAGCTTGACCGCCGGACGTAGGTGTACACGGGGTCGCCCCCTTGTGGGCGGGGCTCTGCAGGCCGTTCGCGGGGTATCGCGCCTTCCGTGCCAGGGGCTGCGATGGTGGAGGTCGTGGAAGACTCTGTAGGTAAAGGAAGGGTGCTCGTCTCTGGAGACACGGGCTTGCTCTTGCCTGCTTCTGCTGCTTCTGATGACAGCGTGCTGCTGCCAGCCGCGGTGGGAGACTCGGGCAGTGGCGGAGGAGACTCGCCCTCCTCGATAGGCGGTGGCGATAGGACCTCCCTTGGGCGTCGGATGCTCGGACTCCGATCCGCCGCTGGCTCATCCACGTCGAAGTAGATGCTCCGGACCTCCTTGCGGTAGTCATGGATCTCGTTGTAGATCGCTTCCCGGAACTGCGGCAGCGTTTCGAGCTCTTCGATCTGCCTCCAGCCCTCGAATGGCGCGGCGCATGCGGGTTCATCGCTGACGTCGTGGTATGCGGATAGCCAGGGGTGTTCTAGAGCTTCTGCTACGGTGATGCGAGCGGCAGGATCAAACTGCAGGAGCTTGGTTAGGAGGTCGATAGCTGCAGTAGTAGTTGAGATCCCGGCAGGCGCTCGAAGTATATATAAACAAACCTTGGGCATCGGCGGTCGGGATGAGTTTCTCGAAAGGGACCCTTTTCTTGATGGGTAATGACCGGATGTAGGCTTGAGCCTGCACTGCTCGTAAGCAAGCTGCACAGGGTCGAGGAGAACGGACATTACCTTGGGACTTGCTATTCGAGTTATTACTGCATCTTCCGGAGATCCTGCGATACTGTGAGAATGTTTATGGCTACGAAGACGGGAGACCAATCACCGAGGACGTCCAAAATTTTGTTCAGCTGATCGACTGGAGACAATATAACAAGTCAGCAACCATTCTATCGCTTTTCGACAAGAAGCTTGTCTGACCATAGCTATAATAGCGGCAGGTCAGCGACAAATTCAATACGAACCGTGCGGAACTTACTCCTTGCCCTTGAACAGCGGCTTCCCCATCATCAACTCTGCCATAATGCAACCTATTGACCACACATCGACTACGCCACAATGAGCGTCGATGCGGGCCAAAGCAATTCGGAACACTGACTTGCCGTGTTATATGCCCTACGACGGCCAAGGTTAGACTCAACTCGGGGCAGGCCGCCAGTAGAGCACTCACTTGTATACAAGCATGATCTCCGGCGCTCGGTACCACCGCGTAGCGACGTATTCAGTCATGAGGGTCGGGTTCTCGTCCGGTGCAGAATTGAACCCGCGGCTGAGGCCAAAATCGCAAATCTTCAGCTCGCAATCGGCGTTGACAAGCAGATTGCCCGGCTTGAGATCTCGATGAACTACCGAAGCCGAGTGGATATACTTCATGCCTGCACGGAAAGTTAGCTTTCGCGCCACGATGCGACGGCTTCGGATATACCTCGGAGGACCTGGTACACGAAGTACTGGACGTGCTCGTTGGTCAGAGCCTGTCCCGACTTGATAATCTGGTGTAAATCCGCTGCAAGAACAAAACAGCGAAGACATTGAGAATGACGTCAATATTGAATAGACATCTGAACGCGGACCTTCCATAGGCTTGAAGCACACACACGAGACGTGAGCACCGATCACACAACGCGCCACGTAAAGAGGGACGCACCTCCATGAAGATGTATCTGCGATGCGTGTTAGCTTCTTACGGCATATGGCGCGAGTGCGCGAGGAGGAACACATGCATTTCGCTGAGGTCCGGCGAGCAGTCCACGTCGATTAGCCCGGTGATGTTCTCGTGCGCAAAGTGGCGGAGCAGCGTGATCTCGCGCAGGACGCGTTTCGCGAGCGCGACCTTCTCCAGCGCACGGGTCACCATCTTGATCGCGACGGGCTCCCCGGAGATGTCGTCCGCCGCCGAGCTGGAGATGAACAGAGTGCATTCAGTGTGGATCGGGGTGAGAGCTAGCATCGCGCGACGTACATCACAAAGCCGTACGCCCCGGAGCCAAGCTCGCGGATGAGCTTCCACCGTTTCTCGACGTGGAATACCTTGCCGAACGACGACATGAGCGCATGGTAGCCCCTGCACGCGGTTCATGAGCACCTACGACGCGATCCAGACTGAGCGGGGACTCACTTGCGACTCGCCATATCCTCCGAAGGCCGTGAGCCATGTACACGCGTCCTCGACCGTCCTCTCCGTCCGTTATCGGACCCCGGGGACGGGATGGTCGAGGAAGACTTTGCAGGGGCCTCGGAATCGTCCCCACTGGTCTTCCTCGATGGCTCCGCGGCGGCCTGCTGGGCCTGCTGAGCCTCTGCACTCTTCTCGCCGCCCTTCTCGCCGCTATTTTCAGCCATGGTTCAAGTCGCGGAGACTATGCCGGGCGCAGATAAGCGTGGTAGAAGCAAGGGGTGACGCCGGACCGGTAACGGAGGATCGCAGCGCACGATGCAGACGGGCTCAGAAGCAGAGTGCGAGGGGTGGGCAGCGGAAGCCAGGAAGATTTCGCAGCGGGGTGGTGGTGGTTTATAAGAGAGCGAGACGCGTTCGGGACGAGAGCGTACGACAAGATTACATACAACGACGCCGGGGAAGAGTTCGGATAGGCGATCGCGCGGGAGTGGTGGATAGCGGCCGCGTCCGCGACGTTGGGCCTCGCTGGATTCGTCAGTTTTCGGATGGCCTATCGCTGTCCGTCTGCGGTTACGCGATTAGCAGCAAAGGACGCGAGATGAGAGCAGGATGCAGGAGGACGGAGGGCAGGCCTCTTGCCGTTAGCAACCCATCTAGTCGCGAGTGACGTAATTCCAATTTAATATTCGTGCCCGAATACAGTTAGCACCGCTGCCCAGGTGCAGTTCTTAATTAAGTCCTCCAAGTTCGCGAGTTCCCTCATCGCGAGCGTGCAGAGCGGATGCTCACAAACAAACGAATTCACGAAATCTACTGATACATACATTGACGCGATACGCAGTACAATCCGGAAAAGTGGTTAATGGGTTTCGAGAGCTAAGTGCGAGGGGGGATGAACGTCCGGGTAAGTATACAGGGAGTGAATGCAGAACGTTAGTATGTGCGATAGGTAGTGCTCCGACGGCAGAATCAGTGGCCGTCGTTGGCTGACGCGAACACGACACGCCCCCTCCCATCTGTGACGAACTCAGGCGGCACCTCGAGCTCCTCGATGTCGCTGCTCGGGCCGACCGACGGAAGAGATCGCTGTCGGATCAGACGCTGCGACGTCCGCTGCGCAGGGGAGTCGTGCCGCGAGGGAGTGGCGCGGTCCTCAGGAACAAGTACGTCCGGGTTGGACTTGAGATGCGGGGGAACCATGGCCGAGGAGGACGCCGCACGCCCGCGTCGACCCTCGCGGCCCCGTGAGGAGGTCGTGCTGCTCCAGACAACACGGCCGCGACCGTCCGTCATGAACGGAGGATCGGCGTCTTGAACAAGCCCAGGTTCCGACGCAGCAGGTTGAACGTCTAGGGGTGCGTCTTGCGCAGAAGCGGCAGTGGACTGGGCTTGCGTGTCCGACGAAGGGGGACTGAGCAGAGACGAAGACGCCTCGGATAAGGGACTCAGAGGTGATGACTCTTGAAGGATGAGGGCATTGATTGCGTCGATTCGACCCCGCAAGTAGGACGTCGCCATTCGGACACCTTGAGGTTGTGAATGGATGCCCGGCCCAGACGCGAGCTCCTCATCTCCAGGTTGCTCCACCAACTGGGATCCACTCGCCGCAGACGGACCCGAGGGGAGCGGTCTCAACCAGTCGAGTTCATACGAGGGACCCGGGAGTTGGCTTGTACTAGCTCGCAGGAATGACGGCACGAACTCTGGGATAGTCGGATCAAGACCGGAATTGGTCGTGATATGCGCTGGAGGAGCAGCGCTCTCTTGATCGGAAGGAGCTGGTCTCCAGCCCTCGTCTTCGTCGGGGTTCTCGAGTATGTGCTCGTCGTTCATCTGAGGGCTAGAGGTGAAGCTAGCAACGGAGCCACTACCAATCCCTTCGCCTGAGTCGATAGCTTCCGGGGGTGGTGCCGGTGCCGGCGCGAGCGCTTCGTCTTCTTCAAACTCCTCAAGTCGATACATGGGCGGCAGCGAGTCTACGCCGAACTCGGCGGCCACGCTCTCCAAGATTGCCCGCTGCTGTAGGAGCTCCAGTGTCAGTCGATCAGAATATGCGCGAACAACACGAGGTATTACCATTTCCCTTGAGGTGCCGAAGACTTGGGAGATAGTGTTCAGCATGGATTCAACGTGCTCCACAACGTCAAGGCTGAACAGATCGTCCCCAAAGCTGCCACGGAACCTTCGAGCGCGGCGCTATATTCGCTACTGTAAGTTATGGCTCCCGGCGGAACTCAGGGCGTAGGACTCTATTGAGTGCTCACCTCCATGTAGTAGGCTGCACCATGCTCAAAAACGTATGGCGACCCATCCGGGTTCTCATGCTTATAAAAGCAGTCCTTTCCGAACGGACAGGACCTCTCACTCGCCTTAGAGCGCTCGAAGTACCTAGAGTAGCCGGTGAATTGCGTGATTAGAGACGTGGGTTACGAGCGAAACGACGCCGCGCACCTGCACTTGACGCGCGCCATGCTGGCCTTGTACTTGTCAATGACCTCGGACTTCATTGGATGCCCCTCGGCATAGAAGAACGCGGATGGCGTCACGAAGCGGGAGGAGGTACGGCACATGGGGCATGTCTTGGTCGTCCCTGCTTGGACTATGTCTTCGGACTTGCCCTGCGTTTCACGCCAGTTCTTGATGCACTGGGTACAATGCATTGTGTTTAGAGATATCTCCGAAGTGCTCGGAGAACCGTCCTTACCGTGATACAGAAGACATGACTGCAGCCCGCTGTGACATAAGCCTGGTCAATAATCATTCAACCTGAAATGTATGTGTAATGCTGAACGGAGGGCGCGGCTACAGAATGCGAAATGGTGGACATTCGCACGCGGTAAAGCCAGCATACAAGCGGGTAGATGGCGCAGGAACCGCAAGAGAAACGCGGACAGGGGACGATGCTGTGGCGTGCCCGGCCCACCAGATCACGGCGAATACGTGGAGTGGGAGCACTCACCAAGCAATCCGAACGTCTCCGGCTTGTCGTAGCAAATGGTGCACACTATCTCGTCTTCCTCCTCAGGCTCGCTCGTCTTGCCGACCTTGCTTGGGTCCGCATGCAAGAACCAGCACTTCTCTCCGCGCCTGCAGTATCCGGCGGCGTAGAACTTGCAGGGCTTGTTCTTGTCATAAGGGGTCAAGCGCTCCGTTTCTCCGTGCAAGAACTTGCAGCGATCGCCGGCGTAGCACCCGCGGTCGGTATTGCTTTGTGGCACATATATGTAAGTATCCTATCCAATTGGGAATCCGGAGGCCTGATGCTTACTAGTATTTGCAGACCCCGCGTGCCTTGGACGTCACAGGTCGATGAGCGGCAGAGTCATGAGCATTTGGCGTCTCGGCGTTCGTGCGTCCAGACATGCGAGCAAGAACTCAGATCAAAGGGCAGCAGAGGGGTGTGGCGGGGGATCCGCAGGCAGCCAGAGGTCTATCGATAGGACTATATAGCGTGGTCGATGAGGAAGTTCTCGAGCTTGAGCTTCTAGCCTGCGGTAGGTGCTGCAGCCACCCCGGCAAGTCAGCAGTACTGGGGCAACGTCAATCCCGCGCAGGCGCCCATGATCCCGCCCTTCATTGTACCCCTTATGTAAGCATCCCCGCCCATTCCAGCCCGGCCCGGCGGTACTGCAGTGCTGCACTCACCTCCTCCGGAACGGCCACCAGCGCGCGTACCGCGACCGCTGCATACCATGTCGCTGTCATCCACGACCACCATTAAGAACCAGCTCAGCACCGCGCTGGGCCCCAAAGCCCCTCCATACTTCAGCGTCCTCAAGGAGTACCTCTCAGGCCACATCTCGCGGACCGAATACGACGACCAGGTCAAGACACATCTAGACAGCACTCATCTCGGTATGGCATCTTTCGACTCGCTCGACTCCCATGCGCTAACGTACACGCTCTGCGGGAATAGTCCAGCTACATAACACCCTCATTGTCTCCCTATTCGACACTTCCGCCCACCTTGCGCCACCCACCCCGCCTCCGGATGTGCCCAAACTTCCTTCCCGCAAGCGGCGCCGCACGCTACCGTACCAGGGCCCGGACGCGGTGGACGAAGGTACCCTCCGGTCTACGAGGCTGAAGAAGTGGACTGTTGGGCTGGGCAGGCGCGAGCGGGACCGCATACGCGCCCTCGAGACCGTGGCTCTGAACGAACCGGTTGTCCCTAGAGACTACACGGACGAGATAGCGGCAGAACGAGGCGTCACATTGATGCAAGAGCGCGGAGGTATGTACTGTTCATGCTTTGGCACTGTCCGGACACTGACAACTGTGCATAGAATCTCCCGGGAGTAGACTGCCGCTACATTTGGCCTCCATGGCTCGCGCTCCAACAATGCAACATATCTCGGATCGCATAAACCTTATATCTGCGCAACATAACTTGGGTGCTCCTTCCCGGGATGTAGCATCCCTCATGATGCTCGCGTTCGAGGTGCGTGCTGTGTCCCTATTGTCCCTGCATACCCTCACAACCCCTGCAGGCCAAGCTGAAACAGCTTATCACACAAGCCCTCCAACTTACATCAACATCCCACGCCATCTCATCCATTCGTGCCGCCGAACCACATTCGCATAGTTATGTGCTCTCCGCATCGTCGTTCGACAGCCTCTTCAGCGTGTCACCGGCAGCCCTCCCGAACAAGTCTGCGACCGCAATGCGTCTAGCAGTCGGCGATAATGACACTACCGAGGACGACGTCATCCTGAAGAACAAGGACATGCGGGACCGGCGGTGGCAGCTGTTCGCTCTGCTCGGGGAACGGAGCACGGTGAAAGAGGCTCTTCGGACACTGCACTAGCATATGATACTAGACCTGACTCTGCGCTCCCCCTCGTAGTCGCTATGTTGTGCTATCCGCCATACCCTCTCTTACCACACCGTTGTACCCTTCTATAGGGCGTTCTCGACGCTCCAATATATCACGGCCGCCGCTGAACCTACCGGTCTGCTGGGCGGGGGCGGGAGGCAGGCCGCAACGGCACATTCGGCGCCCGGCCCGCCCCATCGTCATCGATAGGCCATAGCGTTCTGTGGGTCCTCCGACGGGCCTCCTGACGGTGATCACTCATCCAGCTCTCGGTGGGTATATAAACCGGGTCGTGTGCGCGCACGATGATCGCAACTTCCCCACCCCCGCACCCCATCTACACCCCGATACGTACACTATAAGATGGCAGCCACCCCGTATGTGCTCAAGTGGGGTATCATTTCCACTGGTTGGATTGCCCAGCAATTCGTCAAGGTATATGGCTGGTTTACATGCACAATGGTACACATTGTCAGAGGCTAACGGATTATTCCACAGGATCTATTGGAGGATCCGGCGACGTATGTCCACCTGTTTCATAGACCCACACTCCTCTGCTAACTGCATATTCATAGTCGCAACGTCACTGACGTCGCACACAAGATTGTCGCGGTGGGCTCGCGCACCGTAGAGAGCGCGCAGAAATTCGTATCGGAATACGCCCCCAAGGAGAAGGACATCAAGACGTATGCTAGCTACACGGAAGTGTTCGCCGATCCTGTGAGCTCCATAAATCCTCTGTCACAGCACTCAATGCTAACGCAACATAATCACCAGGACGTCAATGCCGTCTACATCGGTACGGCGTATGAACCAGGCCAACGTCTTGAATTTATTGCTGATCGGCGCATCCCCCACAGGTACTCCGCACACGCTGCACTACGAGAACGCGCTCGAGGCACTGAACGCGGGGAAGCACGTCCTGTGCGAGAAAGCCACGACGTCCAACGCGGCGGAGCTCAAGGCGCTGCTCGCGCTCGCGAAGGAGAAGAAGCTGTTCTTCATGGAGGCGCTCTGGACGCGATTCCATCCGCTCACGCTCGAGCTGAAGCGCATCGCGGAGGAGGGCACCCTCGGGGACCCGGTCGTAGTGCACGCGGACCTCTCAGCGGACTTTGGCATCGAAAGTGGGTGTTGTCTGTCAAAGTCGTGAGGGAGTGTCCATTGACCTAGGGAATTCTCCCGGTGTAGAACTGCCTCTCACTCACCGAATGCTGGATCCGAAGCTCGGCGGTGGCGCATTGTTGGATCTGTAGGTGGAATTTCATGAAATCTGAGGATACACGCTGACCCTGTATCGTAGCGGGCCGTACCCCTTGTTCTGGGTGAGTATGACGAATATACTTCACGAATATGCTACTGATGGCGAGCACGAAGGCCATGCTTGCCTTGTATGAGCACCCCTCGAACAAGAACGCTCGCCCCACAAGCGTTACGGGGTCAATCCTCACGACACCCATTACTGGCGTCGACGCTAGCACGAGCTTCACGATCAACTTCACCGAGCACCTGCGCGCGCAGGCCGTCCTGAGCTGCAGCATGACTGTGCCCACGGCGCACTTCGGCGCGACTATCCGCTACAAGAACGGGAACATCATCGTGAAGCCGCCGATCTTCCGCTCGCCCTCGTTCACGGTGCAGTACTTCGACAAGACCGGCGGGGAGGTTGTGCGCGAGGAAACGAAGACGTTCAAGTACGTCGGCGGCGGCTGGCACTTCGAGGCGGACGAGGTCGCGCGGTGCCTCCGGGACGGCAAGCTCGAGAGCGACTCTTGGGGACACGAGAAGAGCATCATCGTAATGGAAATTTTCGACGAGGTGAGTACACCACTGTCGGTATGCGTCGCCAAAACTCAATGTCGTTCTTCCCAGGTTCGGCGGCAGGGAAAGTATGTGTTGCCAGAGGGCGTAGAGAAGATCGATAGGGTGCAATGAGGTTGTTGCTAGGTAATAGCATTTGTACGATGTGTAGGTGCAGGTATATGTAAGTTACATGTATCTCGTGAATACAGCGTGGTAGAGCGAAGCACGGCACACTCGCCCCTCCTTGCGGTACAGAACGAAGTATGTGGCATCTAAAGCGGTCGAGCTTGTAAGTTATCTGTGAGAAATTTGTGAGCAGGTATTCCATGATCATAAACATGCAACGAAGTTCAGAATAAGCGGACTATTCGCCAAAGCGAACGCCCGAAGGTAGCTGAGATAATTTTCTGCAACGCAGGGAGACCCTACTAAAGCCAAATGCCTCAAACATCATAACGGAGAAGGTGTAGAGCTTCGAGAGGCAACGGAGGCAAACACTCACGTTTTGGAAGGAGGAAAGGTGTTTGAGGTCGACGAGGGAGGAGGGAAGAGAAGGGCACAAGTGAGATAGGCGCGACGTGCGCGAAATTTATACGCACCAAATAGACGCCGGACACGATCGGGATCTGCCACGCGGGCGCTTGGAGTACTTCAGTCACTCCTCGGGTTCGACGGTTCGCCCAGGACCACTTCTTGCATCTCGCTCTCTCCTCCAATCCTCCAGCTTGAATCATCTCATTGAATATGTCTACTCCATACCAAGAGCAGGGCCAGTCAACGGGGTACTACGCTGCGACCCCGACCCCCTCAGCTCCGTCGCCGCACCCGCAGCAGTCGACACCAGAATTCACCCAACCAGGGCCCAGTTCCTCACAACAATCACGGCCAAGCGCTGCACAGACTGCCGAGGAGACACGAAAAGACAAAACGCTTGCAGAGTTCTTGCTGATGCTCGATGACTACGAACCTCTGGTGCGTGCACCACCACCGTGTGGCTAACGGCCCAAGGCCAACGAGCCTCGTCCTACACGTCTGTTGACACTCCCGAACGCAGATACCCAACGAGGTCACGGAGTACTACCTCCAGAGAGTAGGCTTTGAGTGCGACGATGTCCGACTGTGAGTGTCGTCGCGTATATAGCGATGCTTCGCCTTTCAACGGGCCTTGGCGCGTTCTTGGACGCATACAGCAAACGGCTGCTCTCTCTCGCCGCCCAGAAGTTCGTGTCCGACATTGCAGCGGACGCATACCAGCACGCACGCATCCGCTCAAATGCTGCAGGCGGACGGGCACGGGCGAACCAGTCGTCGGGGCCTGCGTCGGCGCGGGTGAGTGGCACGGTCGCATTCCATTTGTGTCACTCTAAACCGACGCGTGTGTGGGGCTGCTCAGGACAAGACGAAGACGACGCTGACCATGGACGACCTCGGGTCGGCCCTCGCGGAGTATGGCATAAACTCGCGCAAGCCCGACTTCTACATGTGATGATTATATGTCTTATCTATGGCGCCCCGCGCGGTAGACTCGCAGTACGCACTTTCCGGACGTTTGTATTCTTCCCGTACATACAGGTTGCTCACTTGTACCATATCATCGTAATGCTATCGTCCATCATGTTCATATTTTCGCCTAAACCCTGGAACTAGTGTGCTCATTCGCGGTTGCAGTCGCGCGCGCGGTGCCAGCCACGACTCGTCCTCCTTTCCTTCCTCCGGGCCCCAATACAGCGACGATTGCACGGACGTCGCGCCGTCCACCAATACAAGCACGGCATCCCGCTCTTCTGGAGCATATTCATGTTGCTCCGCGTGTTACCCGCCTGGAAGCTTGCGTGGCGACTGCGCGGGCGGGTGGGCGGCAACCGCAATGGGACTTGGGCATTCGTTTGCGTCTGGACAGCGTCGACGGAGGCATTCAGCCAGATGAGATCATGACATTCGGTGAGTCACTTGTCCGCTTGTGCCCATGGCCGCTAACCGAGGCTTCGAACACCAGACAACACCCCCGCGCCTGCGGCATCAGTACTGAAGAGGGGGAGGCATGTACTGCCCCCTATCACGTACCCCATTGCGCGACACGATTGCTCGTGGGAGGGCCCGCGCTGCAGCTCTGGAGGGCCTCAAGGCCTCATCTGTTACACTCATAATATGTCAGACTACTCTCGCAAGCGCTTCTTGTACGTCAAGATCGCTAGATATCTGCACTTTTATCCCAAAGCGGTAAGCGAACTTAGTTCGAGTCAACGCCGTGCCCACACATCCGCTTTTGGACTTCGTAGGTAATTTGATGGCGCCCATCATCGCGTCCAGTATATAAAGGATGCCGCCCTTCCACACGGAGCTGAACTCAACCACCACCATAGCGGATTCAGCACCTCATGCCTGCCCATCCACCCTCCTCTTCCCTTCCCCCCTCCGATTTGAACCCCAAAAAGCGTCAGCGCGTCGAGGATAACGCCACCCCGAACGCGACCACAGAGGTGAGCCTTATTCCCCACGCGCTTCGTGTCTTCCTGATCCTCCCGTGATCTTCGCTAGCGAGATCAACCCGACCAGAATGACACTGCGGGTATGGGTCTTGCACATCAGGCGCCTTCTGTCTTTCCCGCTGCTATGAGAATTATACGAGCTCTGCGGCTCGCGTACAGACTCAGGGCTATCGGTGATTGCCCTACAGTGCATTCTGCACGGACGGCCATGATGCGGGGCTATGACTACTATGACCACGACGCCGATAGCGACAGTGATAGCGAAGACTCTGATGCTGCCGAGGGGAAGAGAACCGACGACGAGATAGCCCACGTCGAACACAACGAGGTGTGTCTAGTCGCTCGTCGCCAGCCTAAATTGCTGCCTTCTAACGTCCTTTCTCCGGCGCCGTCATTTGGCAGAAACGCTTCGAGCAGCTCGCAGTGCTCGTGAAGGCGGACAGGCGAGACAGTGCATCGGGATTCTTGGAGGAGCCCTTCAGCCTGCGTATCACCCGACCGGGCTGCGAGTTCGACGGTTCCATCTCACCCGACCGCACCACCTCTTTCCAGTGGCCTCATACGGACGAGGACAAGACGTTGTGCGAGGAGCTGCGTGAACGGCTCCGGCGGTGGCACGGCAGTGCCCTAACGTCGGGCTATGGGGACGTGCGTGAGCAGGTCACCAAGGTCGACGAGAGCGTCCGCACCGCACGCGAGATCGGTGCCTCCGAGTTCGCGGTGGAGGATGAACTACTCCGACGCATCGAGAGCATCTGGACGGAGCAGTTCGTCCCGAGCGCCGACGTGCGCGCTGAGCCGTACAAGATCCACCTCTATGGGCCGGGTGGGCACTTCAAGATGCATCGCGACACCCCGCAGAAGGACCTGGTGGGCACATTCCTCATAGGCCTGGGCGACACAGCCCGGTGGGGTGGCCTCGTGGTCGATGGCACGGCGATGGAGGCGCGGCCGGGTTCGTGGTGTGCGTTCTACCCGGACGTGCCCCACTCCGTGAATGAACTGGGGGAGGACGGCTACCGCGCAAGCATAGCCTTCAAGATATTCCGTGCACCACCGGCCTCGGGGCGCGGAAACAACGAGTCGAAGAAGACGGCGGAAGTGCGTCTGCGAATCGCAGGGATTGTGTCCGAGATGGAGGCGCCGCTCGGCCTCCTCCTCGGGCACAAGTACTCGCTGGGCACGAACGACTTCAGCGGCTTCGACGCGCTTGTGGTGGATGCCATGCGCTCGCGCTTCTCGGGACCCGGGTTCGAAGTACATCACATTCCCGTCGTGGTGGAAGCGTATGCCAGATGGGGGGACGAGGACGACCGGAACAAATTCTCCATGATGTGCAACACGACCGTTTACCCCTTCACCAACGGCCACATCGACTTCCTCAACGACGACGTGTCCAGAGAGGACATACTCAACGGATGTGAGTGGTTGGAGGGCGTCAAGAACGTCCCGTTCTTTTCCGTCGACCTCTCGGATCGGACGATGTTTCCCTACAAGGAGGAGGAAGAGGAGACGGTCAATCACACGGGGAATGAGGCGCAAGCGTGGAGGGCAGATAGTGTATATCTGTCGTACGCGTTGATGGTGTTGCCCAAGGCCGACAAGAACACGGTGGAGGTGGTAGGAACGTCGGCTTGATTTTGTATGATCTTCGCTGATCACTCGCACACGGCATCAGTATGCTAGTACTTAGTCGTAGCCCCTAGTCTTCAATCACTTGTACAGCTGAGCGATAATATTTGATAGCTAAGGCTCTTGTATTGTGCACGATTTGCCAATATTGCACGAAGCGCTTCGCCATGGGCCCGCCCTCGAGCTGCTGCAGGCCTATTCAAGTGCAGTTCCCTGCCCCCTGCTACCGCCGATAATCACAGGTAACATGTGTCGTTGTATATCATGAGGTCATTAGACAAGTGCAACTAGACAGTCCCAAAGATACGCGAACGACCTGCACCACGACTGGGAGACTTCTCCAAGCTCAGTAGGAGAAGCTGTTCGCCACGTACATAAACAGCGCCTGGTGTCCCTTGAGCTCCTGCTCGTAGACCCCACCCGACACCTTCTTGTCCATGAACTGGCCCCAGGGCAGTGTGGGCATGACGGCCGTGATGCTAAACTCCCAGTACTCGGGCAGCCACGCTCCGCCCTCCCAGTCAATGATCCCGCAGACGTGCCCGTCTGGGCCGATCATGATGTTGTGCATGTTCAGGTCCCCGTGCGTAAACACGATCGCGTGCGGAGCCTGCGCGATTAAGCACTTCTCCACCGTCTCTGCCCGTGCGCGGTGATCTCCAAGCGCCGCGTCCATGTTCTCCGGCTTGACACCTTCGGTGATAAGCTCCATCCTGACGTTCGTGACGAACGCGCGCAGGCGGGCGTTGAACGCGTCCTCGTCCGCAAAGGGTGCCAGCGGCGAGCCGGGAATCATGGGGCCGCGGATCTCCCTACCGGTCACACCGCACACGGCCGCACCGTGCGGGCTGGCGAAGCTGCGCATGCGGGCGAGTATCCGTGTGAGGTCCGCAGCGACGACGTCCATGTCCACTTGGCCCGGGTCGAACCAGTCCAAGGGGTAACCCGGGAGGCGGGTCATGAGGAGCGAGGGGCACGCGGAGGGTACGCCCAGCGAGCCGAAGGAGACGAAACGTGGGGCGGGCACACCCATGGCGCGGGCGAGGTTCATGGCGAGGCCCTCGTGTTCGTGGACGCGGTCGTGGCGCTTGAGAATGAGGCCAAAGGGAAGCTGGAATATGCCCATCGGTGACGCGATCTTGAAGTGCTTCATGTACCACTCCGAGAACGGTAGGAGAACATACTCGTGGATGTAGTAGTATATCCTCTTAGTAAACGCGGACGATGGTGAACCTATCCGGGGACAGGGTAAAAGGCGGGGAGGCAAGCTGACCAGAGGAAAGCGTGCTTTGAGTGGGTGGAGAGAAGTCATGACTGCGATTGCGTTGACTGTGTTGTGTGTGCGTAGGGAAGGACGTAGAGATGAGAGCGGGAAGAGAGCAAGATGGACAGCAGGAGGTACTAGAGCGAGAGCTTACGATGGCGCGAAAACGAGACCTGGAGGGAGAGAGAGGGGGACCGGCGAGAGTGGCAAGAACGAAACGCTCGTTTTGCATGTCCGCCGGTCAGATGCCTGCCGGCGCCGGCGCTCTCGGAGTACATCAATTCGAGACGTCGCCTGCGACCACAATTGCATGCGGTCGTCTCTTCCATACCCATGCGCCCACAATGCTATCGTCTCGTGGACATGCGATTGCATACCTTCTATTTCCACGCGCCCACAACACTATCGTCTCGTAGCTAGCCAGAGCCCCTGGCACTGCGTGAGGCCCAGTGAACAGCGGCCACAGTATTATCTTATACTTATCAGACAATTCGAAGGCGGTGGGACAAATGATCAGGAGGCCTCGCGCGGTATCGCTCGCGATGCCTCAGGTGTCCTGTAGGTGATGCGAGGACCGAGCGAGGTTAGGCGAGGGCAATTTGAGCCTTTTTGAGGACAAATTCGAGGGAATATCGAGGGCGCAGCCCTCGCGATGCGCACTGAAAAGTTCCTATGACATTCGTTTTATTGAACCGTATTAGTCCACGTATATGTTAATTGATGGAGACCAGGAGATTCTGGGAACTCAGTGATGTCGATTGACCTATGTAATAGGTGCGAGCCCCGCCATATTGATGCCATGGACTCGATTCGAATCCGCGACCCATGCCCCGGCGTCTCAAGTCCGAGTCATTGCATATCGGCCGGGTTAGGCGGGGGTGGGTGGTGCGCGTAGAGCATATGGGACTTCTTTGTGAGATCTGATATGCAGGGTACTAAGCATGTCAGTGGTGATTCCAAGCGCATAGTGCAGTACTAGTGGAATGGCATATCGTGCCACATGCTGCACAACCTCAGGTACGGCTGTACATGTGGCGGTGCAGGTACTAGGGTCATTCAAGTTATAATTCCTGAAATTCTTGAAAGAGCTCATGCTGCAGCGGTCACGACGACGATCCAAACGCAAGATTTGACACGTAGGCTCGACAGAAATACCGGACAATATGGCATGTATGTTGTCAGGGGTCCTTGTCCGACATGCTTGCCATCCGAGGCTCCCCCTGGTCCGGTGCAGAAAAACATAGGAACACCTTGACGTACAACTACGACTTCGGGCGTCGGCATCTCCATGGGCGCAACTTGATAGCATCCAAATACAATAAACCGCCCGTCTAGAAGTACGCGTGTTTCTCACCTTCGTGAGATATCTCAAGGCCTTGACCTCACCTGTCCAGAATGATAACGGTACCGCCTTCTGTGCGTGATCAACTGTCAGCGTTTACTGGGACCTATAACGTACTTCTATCAGGGTTTCGAACTCACTTTGACTTCGATGTGTAGACGAAGACTGCCTCCCACACAATGGGTGGTTATGATGCTGAGAAAAGTTGTCGCTCCCTCCGTGCATGTCGGTCTTCTGCCGTTGGGACTCGAACTCGGCGAGTTCAGTCTTGGGGCTGCCCGGTAATAATATATAAGTATGCAGATGGTGGATGACCGTTCGACGGCAGGTCGCTCATCAGTGTCTTCGACAGAGTCTCCGACTTCCGCCCTCAGCTATTCAGTTTTTTTGCGCACACCCTCCCGCCGCCAATTACCCACGAAGTTGCCTGTTCTACCATCGCGTACAGAAGGTGAGGCACAGCCCTGTCCGCTCGTTACGCCGCGCATCACTAACAACCTGAGCGGCGCCAGTCTGGTATGCAGCGCTTCACCCCAGCTAGAACGGCACCTGCCCAGACGTTCATCGTCGACTCACGCCTCGTTGTGGGCGGGGTCTACGTCGTCGTTCACGCTCTCACCGCGTTAGGACAAGAGATGAAAATGCACTGGAGTCTGTATCATCACTGCCATGTGTCGAGGGGAGGCTGGAAGATCCATATCAAGGACGATACGGGACGCCCGGGCCACTGGGTATACGACCAGGCATTCACGTCGAGCCTCATGAAGTCCTTCCTCCTCGTCGGTGCCATGCGCATCGGTCACTGCGCAGTCGACAACGGCGACGCTCTCAGAGAGATTACTCAGAGCATCCCGGCCGACAAGGTGCCGCCTGGGTTCCCCAACCTTACTTGCCGGACGTGGGTCCTCACGGCCGTGCGCCATTTCCGCGCCGCTGGCTATGTGCAGTGCAACAGCGTAACCGCTCTGGAGACGGAGATCACGGCGTGGGGCAGGGAGCACTACAACGCCGCCGTGCTCGCGTATCAGCCCAGGCCCATTATTGACTCGGCTCTATGCACCCTTCCCCGGGGTCAGTGAGGTACGCTTCATGATACAATCGTTGTCGCCAGACTTTGTTGACATATGGCAGGCTCTCCCCAGTCTTGAACGGCGACAGACGTGCCTTCGGAGAATGCATCATACTTGTGGTACAAGTCATGATTGCAGTGTTGGCTACCCTGTGCAGTCTGGTGCATGGCGAAGGTGTATGCGGTGCACTGCGGGAGTGCACGCGAGGGGAGATGATCGTGGGCGTGGTCGAGGCCTAAGCGGAGGGGTATCTGTATGATAAAGTGGCAGTATGTGTAACCGGTGTGTAAAATTTGAACGCGTTCACGAACAAGCGAGGTTCTACGGAGTCGCAGCGTGTAATTTGGCGGTCGGTATTGACTGCGAGGAAGCCGAGGTCTAAGCTCTGAAAGCGTGCAACGCCCATGGGATTCCGAAGAGACGCTGGTGACATTCCCCATATATTCCTGATGATGATTAACAAGGGTCGGGGCATGATCTACTGGTAAGCAGTCATGTAGCTCACCTTACACACTAGTAAGATAGTACGAAGGACAGAGCCTTCAGCAGGGCAATCCATAACGGCTCGAATGTATGCGCGCCGGGTACATCGGCCGCCCATGACAGATCCAGTTCACCGTTCTGCAGAGCCGCAGGTAGTCAGGGCTGCTAGGCCTGTTGAAGCAGTCGATGAATGTGGTGGCCAGGAGTGAAGTCGGGTAGGATTCCGTTTGTCCCGTACGTATCGTCGTGGTACGAAGGCAAACGCATACAGCGTTCAAAAAGGTCTCGCGCACGATACTGAACGCTTCGGCAAGCGCCGACGAGCAGGCGCCCGCTCGCACAAGCCCGGCGCGTGTACTGATTCTACTGAAGACTTTCCACCACGAGAGGCTTAGCTCGTATCCTCGACATCGATCCCGCCTGGAGATATATTGCCTTCTATACTACCCAGACCGCTAGGTGCATAACACAAATTGAAGGCATAGCATCACAGTGTTCGCTCACTAGGCCACCCGCTAACGCAGTTTCGTTAGTTCACCATGTCTTCCCACCCGAAGCCATCGTTCGTCATCGACGAACGCCTGATTGTCGGCGGGATTTATGTCGTCACTAATGTCGCATTGTCGCTCATGCAAGACGAGGCCGCCCCCGACCAATGGCACTGGGCTCTCTACCACCACCTCCACGCCACCCAGGGAGGCTACAAAATGCATATCACCGGGCGACCGGGGCGCTGGATGTTCGAAGACGAGCGTACTAGCAGTATCATGAAGACCTCAGTCCTTATCGGCGCCATGCGCATTGGCTATTGCCCAGTTGGCGAGAACGACCGTATTGTCGCCATTGCCAGGAGCATTCCGCCCACGGACGCGCCGGAGGGGTTCGACAAACTCACCTGTCGAACGTGGGCTCTCTCCATTATCCGCCTCTTCTGCAAGGCTGGCTATGTCCAGTGCGCCAGCTTGACCAGGCTGGAGGAGGAGGTCAAGGCTTGGGCGGCCGAGCATACTCAAACCGCCTTCGAGGGGCATAGGCCTAGGCCCGTGCAGGATTCGTCGACATGCATTCTTACCCCGCTTGGACAAGGTACGCCTCAGGTTGTATTCGATGTCGCCAAATTTTGACCAGACGCAACGGCAGGTGCTTCCTAGATCATCTAGGCGACGCCAGGCCGTCGAAGAATGCATCATACTTGTGGTTCAAGTTATGATTGCAGTGATGCATATGGTTATCCTGTGCAGTCTGGTGCACGGCGATAGTATATGTGGTGCGCAGGAATACACGCGGGAGGAGAAATCTGGTGTTGGACGAGGTCGGCATCGATGGTTATCGCAGTCTGTGGCAGTTTCTATGACAGATGTGTGGCAATAGGATGGACAGAACTCCGAGACAGCTCGACCGCTTGTGCGAGGCGTGTATCTCCCGTTGAGTCGGATATAGTCTGAACCTTCGCTACTGCCCGCTCAGTTGTGTGCATAGGTGGCGAAACGCTGTCCCATCTCCTCACGTAGGACAAAAGGCGAGCGTCGCAGCTGAGAATCGTGTCGTCTCATTACGGCATGCCCGCCAACTCGCCGGCCCAACCGATTACAACCAGAACATAGGAATAGTATAATAGTAGTGGACACCGCCCGAGATCTGGTGTCCGCGCAGCCCTCATAGTCCCCGCGCTCCCGCACGCGCCACAAGCGCCGCGCCGCGCGTCCTTTTGACCCTGTCGCACGCGCAGAACGGATCGTGGCTGACGTTGAAGCTGAAGCCGGCCGCGGGCCCGCCACAGAGGGCACTGACGTCGCCCTGGAGCACCGTGGGATGCCGCGGTCGTCGGCGTCGGCTGTCATTACGCGTCCCGTATTGCGGCCTCTGCGAACGAGAAGTCACTGTCAGCGGGGCGGATACACAGCGCGCAGCAGGGCGTGACGTACTGAAGAATTCGTACGAGAGCCAGCAGAGCGCGTTGCTCGGCATGAACGTCAGCACGCGGGGTGACAGCCCGCGCGCGAAGCCCTTCAGCCCGTCGCGCTGCCAGATGATCCGGAACGCGTCCGCGAGCCCCCGGACGTTCCTGATCTCCGCGTCGTGCGACGTCCCGCGCGTCTGCAGGATCGTCTTCGCGACGTCGAGTGGTGTCGTGACCGCGCCCGCGACTGCGCCCGACAGGCCGCCTGCGACGATGTGTGTCGCGGGCGAGTACGCGCCGCTGGGGTTGAGGAACGACTTCAGCTGCTCGTACACGGTGAACTGCACCGCGGTGAACGGGACCGTCATCGTGAGCGTCGTGGGGTATGAGATGTAGAACGCGCCGAGCCCCTCGGTGCGGTAGACGGTGCGCGCGCAGGTGATCGCGGACCGGAATTCGGACTTGTGTATTTGCATGCGCTGCTTGATCACTGGCGGGGCGGGCGGGCAGGTAATGGGTCGGACGCAGGGTCATGCGGAAGTGCAGCTGGGCTCTCACCGTCGAAGGGGTTCATGAGCGCGTCGCTCGCGATCGTGGCTGACGCTCCTGCGAGCGCTGCAGATGCGTATGACGCACATTTCCATTTTGAAGGATTTCGAGCGCGGGGTGGCGAAGGGGAAGCTGTACGTCAGGAGGCGCGAATGGCGCAAAAAGGGCAGAGTACGCACACGTCGCTATCCACTGGTTGCTCGCACCCTCCACATTTCCGCCAGCGTACTCCTTCACCAGCTCGTATGCACCGAAGTGTACCGCGTGTGCAGGGCCAGCGCCCATGATGACCGACGAGACACCCCTCCATAGGGCGCGCATGCCCTCCGTCGACGATATCCGCGTGAATGCGTTTCCGACGCCGGTGTATACCGCCGCTGGCGACGTCGCGAACACTTGCATTCGGGTCTGCGAGGAGCAGGAAGTGCTCGTACGTCAGAACTGAGGCAAATTAGCTCAAGGACGGATTTTCGCGCACTTTAATGCTGTCTACCGGGAACATGACTGCGTGCTCTGTGATTCCAGCCTATTGAAGTCACTTTTCAGCCATTTCGCTGCTATCCACCGCAAAGACACAAGACTCACAAGAGCACCTGCTGCCATGTTAACCTGCCAGCACCCACATGTCAACGGGATCCCTCAGACACCGGGAACAAAGAGAACGCACTGCGAGGCCTGCATTCGGCGAGAGTCCCTCATACTCAATGTCTTCAACGGCATCCATCGTGTCGTGAGCGTGCGTGTGAACGGGGTCCTGTGGCGAGTGACGGGGGGGGACAGCGGCAGGGTCACGAACGCGTAGTGGACGTCGGCGACGAGCAGCGGGGGCAGGGCTGAGAGGGCTGCGGTGGGAGCGCGACGCGGGTGCGCGTGGCAGACGTGGAGGCTAAGACTATATACTAGCGCGGGCGGTCGTGGCTCGCTGGGCGTGCGTGTGCTCGCGGGTGGCCGCTGGGAGAGTGCACGGGCTAGCAAATGGGAGCAGGCGATCCGGAGCGTGGCACGCGCCGCTTGCTCAGCTCACGACCCTGACACCTCCTCCCGCAGCCACGGCCAATCGCAGCCCGGCGGACGACCCACCCAATCACCAGCATCGGCCCCGACGTCGGCGGGTGAACGGTGCACACTCCAACACTCGCGCTGCATTCCATCTAGGTACGCTACATCCGCTGCTATACAGCTTACACGCTTTCGTTCACTCTTTCGCTATTTGCCTCCGACACCAGGGTCCTGCACGGCCGAACCGCCTCCAGGGCGCTGTATCAGCTTCTACGACTGCGCTTGGCGCGCCTTTGCCTTCGCCTCCGCCGCGAGGCGATCATGCTCCTCGATGTCCCTGCAGCAAGCCGCAGATGAGTACAGAGCGCCGTGCGAACACACGCAGAGTAGACGTACACTGCTTCCCAAGGGTAGTCCAGCCTATCACACAGATAATCGTCGTGAGCTCGCGTCCAATCCCAAGATAGCGCAGATCGATCTCACCAGACGTCTTCGATCTCGTCCCCGGCGTAATATCTGTATGGGCGAGATAGAAGTTTAGACACGGCGGGGTAGCAATTGCGCACGGGGCACGCACGGGATGTCGCTCGGGATCTCCCCGAGCTTGGGCTTCAGCTTGTTGTGCACGACGAACACAGCGAACTTCGTGCGCTTCGCCTCGCGCTCGGATTCCGGCAGCAGCGCGAGCTCGCGCTCGACGTCCTGCTGCAATTCCGTCACGGCGTAGCTGCGGGGTCCGGTGTGGTGAGCAAATCCGAGCAAGAATAGCACGGGTCCCTGATCTCACTGGAGAGTCTTCCTAGAGTCATCCACCTCATCCTAACACGACGTGTCGCGCTGCTATTTCAGCGGCAGTGGGATGGTCGTGGAAGTACCCGACTGACCACAATGAGTGCACGTCTGCCGAGCAGGAGCTTGCCGGACTCAGGCCCGCTGCATGAGAATAAGCATGGGCGACCTCCACATGGACATGTTCACCCACAGCCACTGGGTGCGGATGACCTGCGCGCCGATCTGCTCAGCGGTGAGGCCCGGTAGGGACTCGTAGAGGGACAGCCCGATTGCGTGGATGGGGATGTTTCCTTTCCGCTCGGGGTTCTTCAGGAACGTACGCTAAACACCAAAAATATGAGCTTCGATGCACGGGGAACGGCAGAAAGGAATCGCGGTGCGCGGGACGTACCATGACGCGCGCGGGGAAGAAGCCTCTGAATCCGAGGATATGTTAAACACACTGATCCGCATACAAGTGAGAGCGGTATACTCGCCCTCCACCTGTACGACATATGTTAACATAGTGTAGATGGTATGACAGTACAAAGGGTGCGCACCAATCGCAATGAGCAGGTCCGGCTTGAACTCCGCGATCTTCTCGGCGCTGCGACGGATGAGGTTGTGCACATCGTTGTACGTGACACGCAGGTGCTCGGGCTCTTGGGTCGCGGCCATGGCTAGCGTCGTCAGGTCAGAAGAACGCGGTGAGAAGGAGAGACGCGTTCGTTGCGAGGAGGGAGTCAGGGACAAGGGACTCGGAAAGAGGCAGCCACTCGTATAAGTAGGCCACTGCAGCGGATAAGACAAGGATAAGATCATCTATAATCTCAAAGTTTTCCCTCTGATAGTCGCATTACGATCTGTTATCAATGTGATTAGATTAGAGTGGCCTCAGCACTTGCTCGCGCGCCTCCTTGAAGTTCGATCGCGCACCCGCTCCGCCAGGACTGAGGACACCTTGTCCACTAGCCTCTACCACGACCATGTCCGAACAACCCTCAGGCAGCGCGGGCGCATCTGGCTCTGGCTCCGGCAGCAACCCCCCAAAGGCCATCGCGAGCCTTGCGAAGAAGCAGAGCGATGTAACGCGCCTCGGCACACAAAAGCTCAAATTCGTGCCTACTCTTCCCGCACGACGCGTCAAGGAGTGAGTTCAGCCCCCGCGCGCCCCCAACGCTACCCTTTCGCATTGCTCACCGTGTATCAGGGAGGCCAAAAAGGTCTGTGCGCGCTGACTTCAAGTTCCCCTCCACCCACACTCACCCCTCACGCGCCAGGAGGAACCCGCACCCTCAGCAAGCTCCGAGCGCGGCCGCGGCAGGGGCGGAGAACGCGGGCGAGGCAGGGGGCGCGGCCGCGGAGGCGAAGGAGGGCGCGGCGCAGCGCCCCGTCCACCCGCGGTAGAGATGACCGCCTCCGGGCCCTTCGCGATGGGCCCTGCGCTTGGGGGGACGTCCGCCCGCCGCACCGCGCCGCGCTCGAACTTCGCGCCCATCGTGCCCCAGGGACCGGGCGGGGCGGCGCGCCTCGGCGCAGGGCTCACGCAGACGACGGCGCCGACGCTGAAGCGCGAGCCGAAGGACGGGGGCGGGGTCCCGCCGGGGGACGACGAGGTGTATTCGGACCCGGACGAGGGCGTGGAGATCGTCGATATGGAGAATGTGAGGCAGATGGACTGGATGGCCCCCGAGAGTCTGCGGAAGGAGAAGGAGACGGGGAAGAAGAAGGTCAAGAAAGAAGAGAAGGGTGAAGCGAGGGTCAAAAGTGCGTTTATTCGACGTGTCTTATGCTGTAGGATTACTGACGGCAGAAAGCAGATGTGGTTGCGGAAGAGGCGATGGATATCGACCGTTCGAAAACGCCAGAAGAGGAGCAGGTAAACCTAGCCAATGCTCTGGACCTTAGCGAAAGTGAGGACGAAGAGGAGCTCGAGGATATCATCGACGACTTCGCTCAAACACAAGCCGCCAATGAAGAGGTACGCCCTATACTCCATCTATGCGTGCGTTCCTGACAACACGTACAGGAGACGGACATACGGCAAGAGCGCCTGTACTTCTTCCAGTTCCCAAATCCGTTCCCCGTCTTCCGAACACCCGAAGCGCCACCGGAAACCAAAGGGAAAGACAAGGCCGAAGACGGCAACGACGAGGCTGGCAAGAAAGTCACCTTCGCTGAGGACACAAAACCACCGGCACCCGCTGCAACGGCAGCACCAGCCGCGGGGGCATCAAGCGCTGCCGACAAGACAGAAGGGCAGCCAAAAGTCGACGGTGTCGTTGGCCAGCTCGAAATCTACGAGAGCGGCGCGGTCAAGCTACGCCTGCCAAACGGCATCCTCATGGACGTACGTGCATTCCTTGGACATCTTTTTATAGATAGAACTTACACAACATTCCATACGCGTATGTACAGGTTACAGCAGCGACACAACCATCCTTCCTCCAACACGCCGTCTATGTCGACTCCGCGAATAAACGGCTTTCCGTACTCGGCGAGGTCAACCGCCGCTTCGTCGTTACGCCCGACATCGATTCTTTGCTCGCCGGTATGGAACTCGCGGACCATCCACCCACGTTCGAGCTTGGTGAAGGCCTCCTCACCATGGACACCACATAGCCACGGCTACCCACAACTACCTCTCCGTCGACCGTCGACCATTCGGCTGTAGCCCCGCGATGTTGCGTGCAGGTGGTTAGAGGGGGGCTTACATGCGAGGAAGAGCTTTCGCTGCTGTACTATCTACTGTACCTATTGCAAGAAAAGAAGGGAGGCAAGAGCGTTCGACGGCATGCTACAGGAGCGCGCGGGAGCCGGACGTCCCACGGGTCTGCTAATATACACTACAGGGTCAGAGAACCGTACCAAATATGCTCGTGCGCGAAGCGGAGTGCACGCGAGCATGCGTGCGCACCAAGTGTGAGATACTATATACACTGTCTACCACCCTTCCACCTCTACACCTCATGACGCCTGCGGAGGGTCGACCGGAAGGGGCTCCGGAGTAGGGGCTAAGGCGGGGCTCGCCTCCTTTGCCGCGATGGCACTGGTATCCTCCTCGCCGAAGATGTCGAGGTATCCGGCGACGCGCGCCTTGTTCGTGCCCTTTTTCAGCACGAAGTCGCGCAGGCCCGCTTTGAGGCTCGGCTGCTTGTCGACGAGCTCGCGCAGCTGGTCCTTGGGCAATTGGAGGAGGGCGCCGAAACTCGCGGGCGCGATGAGCTTGGCGAGGCGGATGAAGCCTTCCCAGAGCGGCGGGTTCGTCCAGATCTTCTTGGTGATCAGACGCGAAAGCAGTGTGGTGGAGACGAAGCCGACCAGGGAGCGGTACGTCGTCACGGCTTGAATGACCTGAGAATAACCAGCAGATCAGCGTCACGTGCGAGTGCCGACTACACGAAACTCACTGTACGCAGGAACAACGTAGGCAGGTTCGGTTCGTCGACGAGCTGGTTCATCACGACTGCAAGAATCTCAGAACGGTAGATCTCAGTCATAGAGAAGCAGATGCCAATAGCTGGAGCATTCGTCAGCATTGATTGCCTTACCCCTGAACGGATGGCTCACCCTCGATTGCACTCTTTAGCCCGATCTCCTTCTCGGATTGATGCAGGAGCACCATGAGCTCCGCGGGCGTGAGTAGTTCACTCTGCCGCACGCGCGGTAGGTTGGACGTGACCTTGCCGAACGTCTCCGGAGGTGTGGTGACGATCGAGCTGAACACCGATCGAACAAGATTCTTCGGTTCCTGAGTGCCGTTGAGGATGGACACAATGCGCGGGAGATGACGCAGGATATCAGCCTATATAGGGCATAGACCGCGGTCCAATGTTAGAAGAGGGGATCATTGCAAGGTAAAGCACCGCACCTTGTCCATCTCGGCAATGATAGGGATGAGGAACCGCGCGTCGAGGTCGCGCTCATTGACGAGGCTCTTGACCAATGCGACGAGCTGCGCGCTCGGCCGGCCATGTTCGGTGAAGATGGTAAGCACGCGAAGTGCAAGCGACTCGCTCCCAGGAGGGAAAGTTCGGAGCAACGTGAGGAGCTTCCCGTGCGTCGACCCAAGCGCGCGGATGAGTGGAGTGATGAGCTGCTGGATAGTCTCTTGCACAGAGACATCCATTCCACCGTATGCAGCGAAGATCCTGTATCCAAGCATTAGATATCACACATACCAGCGAAGGTGGGTGCCTTACTCGTCCAAGAACTCCGGTAGCCTGGTCGACAACGCGAACAAGAGCTCCAGGTGCTGCAGGATCTGTGAGTCAACAGCCGGCAGCTCCAACTGTTCCGGCAAATATGGTGTTTGGATGATCTCCTCTTGAGGAAGCTGCCCGTCTTCCATGTTCTCATCATGATCAGCGCCGTTCGCCATCGGACTCTGCGGCTTTTCTTTGTCGGTTTCGATCTCGACCTCCTTCTCTTGCTCTTTCTCTGAGAGCTCCTTCTCAGGTGTCTGCGCTTGCGGTGCTTCTTTGACGGCTTGAGGTCTTGACTGCAACCGCCGCAGGAGTTGCAGCGCGAAATCTCGGACCATGTCCGCCATGGGCTGCCCATCTGGGATCCACCTCTTGACTGTGTTGATTGCCGCGCCGCGGGTGATCTTATCGGGATGTGTGGTGAGCTCAAGCAGCATGTGCATCGCATCTTGACGCAACGAAGGGCGCTGAGCTACAAACTCTCTCAGTGCTGCGAACCCCATCTGTCGCCTAGACATGCGGTCATATCGTGTCAGATGTCTCCTGGAACGGATAGAAGCTGACAACAAACCGGTCAGGCTCGACACAAGACTCCCTGAGCAAGGTCAGAATATCTTGTGGTACTTGGGGGAGATCAAGCAAGAAGCGTGAGAATGTCCTATCCTTGCCGTCTGCGTGTACCTGGTATGCAGCCACGATCTGGTTCAGCCAAGTCTCGTAGTTGGGCAGCTAAGGGGGTTTAAACGTTAGATTCAACCGGGAAAAGGGACGGTGAACTGACCCATTCACGGTCTTGTTGCCTTTGTATCCGGTCGTTGTACCACTCCTCGTTCATCCACGTTGTCGCCAGCCGCACTCTGCCAAACATTCAGCAACCGTATAGCTCGCTAGCTTACCCTGATAAACGTACCGTCCGGAAAAGTCGGCCATGATGTAGTCGCATAGCGCATGCCTCAGACGGTTCTGCCTATCATAGATTTCGGACCTCCGCACCACTGCACCGGCTTCGTCCTTGTTGTCTTGCTCCTCCTCCTCAGCCGTGTCCACGTTAGGGTCGCTCACGCGCGTCACCATCCGTACGAGAAGGAGCATCCACATCTCCCCAGGTGAGGAGCGTGGCCCGTCGCCGACCTCCATTACAGGCTCATGAGAGGCCAGCTCCTTTGCGCCTTCTCGTATTCGCGCGATCGCCTTACGCACAAGTTCGTCCCGCTCGTCGGCCTCCAGTTCTCGGGGCGTCGGCAGCTTGAACTCGGTGAGAGGGACCTCTGCAGCGTCCATATCGTGATCCAGAGCTGCCTCTGCCTCGTCGATAGGCTCTGCATCTCCAGACATCTGCCGTGGGCGATGAGACGTGCGCAATAGACTCCCAACGATGCGACGTACCTCCAGGTTGAGCTTGTCGGGCTCATACTCGATCTCCTCATCGTCGATATCCATCTTGAGCGGGTCCACCGGCTCTTCCTTGACGACTGCAGGTGGGGGTGGAGGCGGGGTAGCAGACTTGAGTTTCCTGTCGGCACGAGGTTCGGAGGGCGGTAAGGATGCCCGAGGTGCGGTTGGCGGGGGTGTCGCAGTAGCCAGAGGGGTCGCGCGTGAAGGGCCTGCAGGAGCAGATGGAGCAGATGGCGGTGGGGTCGCAGAGACAGCAGGGACTGCTGCAGCGCCACCCGATTTCTTATGTCGATGTGCTTGAACGAGTCCCAAAAGAGCGTTGTCTGTGAATGCTTGCAAGTTGGCGACAATCAGGTCCGTAACGAGCGTTGCAGGCAAAGAACTGAAGTCGAAGATAGGCGCAGTAGCAGCGGCGGCAGTAGCGGCAGTGGAGGGCCCAGCAGGAGCGGCCTCGTGTTGCAACTTGGGTCGTTTGGAGTCGGGAGCGTCGACAACAGGTGTAGTCGTAGATAACCGCTTACGCGAGGCCTCTGCGGCGGCTGCTTTGCGAGCCTTCTCCTCTGTTGCAGCGCGCTCCATACGATCCGCCTGGCTTTGGAGTACAGCTTGGATGAGACCTGCGTAGGATGCGCCTTGAGGTGATCTGAGGTATGTTCAGTGTCTTGTCATCGTGAGAGGGTATGATATACGCACCGCGATATATGCGTAAGGAGAATCCGGATACTTTTCTCCACACTCCGTACATCCAGATATGGGCGACTTTTGAGATGAGTGGGTGACCAATGCATGATACTGGATACCACTAGGTCCATGAGGGCGGGACGTCGCTTGACCAAATTCGCCCAGCTGTTCATGATAGCTGAGATTACATTCGGGTCGCTGTTGCATCTGAGCGTTAGCAAGCGGAGAAGTATCGCCGTACCGACTTACGCGCTAGTGTAAAGCAGCTTGACGACCCCTTCAAGCAACTTCATCCCCTCGGCTTCCAGGACTGGCACAGAGATAAATGGGTGGTCCGTGGGACACATGGCCAGATTAGGATCATCCTTGTTTTGCAACTAGGGATTGGCCCGTCAGCAGAGAGGCAGCATTTGTGACCTTGAAGACAAACATACCCTGGGGTCGTTGATCCCGCGAGTCTGGACCAGAATAACTCGTTGCAGGAATTTGAGGGCGGCGAGGCGGACACCGCTGTTGGTGTGCGGTGCCCACACGAGCTCGATTATCCTCGTCTTCGTTTGGGTGAGGATGTCCCAAGGGCGGCGGTTATTCCGGTTAGAGCACCTTGGACGTACAGAGTGAGAGCACGAATATATGGGGTCGCAGACGACTCACAGGCTCCGGAACATCAAAGCGAACACGGTCGGGAAGCATTGTATCGCAACCTTCACTGTGTTCAGGTTCGGGTCGTTGAGCAACCCAACCAGTGCTTCGAGGGACTGGTCCGCCACTGCCACATAGCATTTAGTCAATATAACTATGCTCTCAACACGAAATTATCACGCACATTGTGTGCGCGCATCTATGCTCAGGTTGGACCGGCAGATGGCGAAATGAAGCAGGTCGAGCACCCATCGCTTCAGAAGCGAGTCCCCCGCACCCGAAAGGGTCTTAAGGAGTGTCGAGCAGAGTATTGGCAAGCTCGGGTGGCCCTCCAGGGAGTCGCGGAGCGTGGCGAGTAGGTCGGCCTGCTCTTTAGAGTCTGCAGGCGCGGCCAACGCTAAGGAGAAGTGCGAGAGCGGGTCGGTGTTGGCGGCATTGGCGGCCATGTTGTGCGGCCAACGTCGTCGAGCCCAGCGAGCGGTGCGTCGTGCAAAGCGTGGAGAATGTAGCGAACGGTGAGCACGACGAATGGGCTGCTCGACGCGGTCCTCTCAGTCGCGACGAGCGCCAACCGCGAGAGTCCATTTCGCAGCGCGTCACTGTGGCGGAGTCTGAATCCTCCTTGCACACCCTCATGGTCTGTCCCTGCACCAGCCCTGTGCGTCCCGAACTATGTGCTGAACGACGGACAAACAGGCTGGCCAACAATCACAGAGCATCCAGACTCTCCTCGAGGCCGAGAAGGAGGCCGCGAAGGTAGTGCAGCAGGCACGCCAATGTCCGTTATACCGGTCCCTGTCTACGGTCACTAGCACTCACGCATCCCATTTCCGCACCGCAGACCGCGTTCAGAGGCTCAAAGATGCGCGCTCCGAGGCCGCAAAAGAGATAGAGGAGTACAAGAAGCAGAAAGAGGCCGAATTCAAGGCCTTTGAGGCATCGGTGCGTCTTGGCGCTACATGATATCACTATCCGAAGCTCACCGCTCGGGCATGTAACCAGCATGCAGGCACCACGCAGGCAGCCCAGGTCTCTGTGGACAAGGAGACCGAGGGAAAGCAGAAGGAGATCCGTGCCCAATACGAGGCGAGCAAGGATAAGGTGGTCAAGAAGCTGCTCGACCGTGTCGTCCTTGTCAAGCCTGAGCTGCACCGCAACCTGCACAAAGTGGAAGCGTAAACACGCTCGTCTGCCGCGGTGTTTGTTCATGCCATAGGACCAGACCCGTTCGTACTTTCTCGCACAGGCCATCGGACTACGAACGACTCGATACGGTCAATATCACAGATTGTATAATTACAAAGGCGAATACCCCAAGCAACTTTCACCCCCTGCGCTCCATAGAGCAAATAACCTCTGGATGTACATCGATATCGAGTCTCACGCGACCCCACAACACCTCGCCAGTCCGTGACCCAAGAAAGCCTATCACAATATGCTACATCTCCGTAGCACAGCAGGGTGACGCCGCGTCCTCTCCTCCGTTATTGGCGCGAGCCCCCGTCTGTGAGCCAGTCCAGCCCAACGGGCGCAACGCCGTTTGATACGCCCGGAAGTCCTTGCTGTATCGTTTGACCTTGCGCGACGCGAGTCGCGGACGGACTCTGACTCTGACTCTGGGTGCCGAGCGAAAGGGCGTTCGCGAACGCGTCCGATGGCGGCTTCCACGAGTCGAGCAGGCCGCTCGCCTTCAGCGACGGCAGATTCGTCTGTGCCGTCGGCGAGTACGCCACATCCAGGTCGGACATAGACGCATGAGAACGCAGCAGCGTACGTGCATTCCCGTCCCGCCGGCCGTCGTACGGCGAGCTGCTCGCTGCTGCCCCCGGAGACGAGTGCGCCGATGGCGGCGAGCCCGACGCTGACTTCGGGTCGCGCGGCTGGTACATTTGTTGCTGCTGTTGCTGCTGTTGTTGGGCGGCCGCGGTGGCCGAGGCCTGCTGCCGTTGGATGGCCTGGCTCTGGCGCCACTGCTCGGCGACTAGGACGACCTTGAAACCCCAGACCTTCTCGAAGTCGCGGTCCCACACTTGCACCTGCGGGTCGTCCGGGTTGTACTTGCTATAAGACTACCGAACAGAGTTAATCACGTTCTAGCGCATCTGGAACGTTGCAAAGGACTCTTACCCAAAGGGCGCAGGCCGCTGATCGCACATGCCGCGGCAAAGAAGGGCAACCGTAACGGACAAGCACGAGTTGGGGCGTGCGGGGGAAGAAGGGGGGCGTCATCAGCTGGTGCCGGCGGCAGGTACTGTGGTACACGTACAAAGTATGGAAGTCTTCGCGCGGGTCCCGGCGGCGGTGAAAATCATATTCAGCTGCTCCCGGACCCACGGTATCGGCTCCGAGAGTGTTCCCTCGCCCTGGGGACGAAACCGGCCGTGTCAGACATTGTGCTCCGGAGAACGAGAAAGCGGGCGCGGCCTCGCACGGACTGCGGGCTTACCTCAAGTATGGCGAGATAGCAACACGGGTACATCGCGTGCATGAAGCAATAACACCACGCGCCTGAGTTTGACGATGTCTCGAACATGGCGACTTGCGTCTCCAAGTTCTCCTCTGTGAACTGCAGATGACTTGGCAGGGACTCGAGCCATGCCTACGAAGGCGCGTGGTGAGCCAGCATCTTATCCGGGCAGCTGGAGACGTACGTCAAACGTGGGCCTGACCGCTGCGATGGCAGACACGCGTTCTGGTCCATCTTTAGTGGCTAGGCGGCCGAGTGAGAATTTTCCCTGATGTTAATTAGCGGGTCTCAAGACATACCGAGTATAGTTTCCACGTTGTGATGTATTTCCAGTATCCGGCACATGTGCCCGTACTGTGATGCATACCGCGTCCGCGGTGCAGGACGGCGAAGGTACTCCGACGCTGTGCACGGCTTCAGTGATGTAGCACGTTGACAACGCCGTGGTCATACTCACTGGCGGAGCTCGACAACATAGCCAACTCGAAAGTCGTCTCGTCGATGGGCAATCGCACGAGTTCCGCGAGCTCAGCCATCCGCGGGCGAATGGGTTTGCGGGTGTAGATGTTGCTAATCCACGCCATGATTTGGATGAGCCAGAAGCAACGCCGAGTACATTCACGGTCAATGAAGTCGATGAGTGCCTCTGAGTTTGTTGGCGAAGGCGGCGTTGCGTTGTCTGAGTGATGCACCTCCAGACTTCCCTCGAGCACCTGCAGCGCAAGCTCTGCTCCCGCGCGGGCATTGAACGGGCGTGATCAGCGCCCACGATTCCTTTCACACAGACATGCGGACATATGACCTACCGAAGTACCTGTAGTGACGGGTCCACGAGTGGCTGGCCGCCACTTCGTGCATCTCGAGCAAACAAAGTGCCTGAGCAGTGCTCACGCAAGGTTCACAAAGTAATCGCCCAGAGTTGTCGAACATCAGCGAGAGAGCCTCCTGGAAGAATGGCACGCCCGCGAGACGCGCATGGGACGCCTTGGAGGCGACTGTCCTCGAGAGCGGCGCGGCGATTGCGCATACTGCCAAAACAAGGTGTCTTGGCACTTTGTTGAGACTGAGGTTGGCGGAGAAAGAGGGCTTGTGAAGGATCATCCGCTGGGGATTGCAGTGTGCGAAGAAGACTGCGGTGAAGCTCAGCAAAAATAGGACACGTCCTCGGGTGAAAACATACTGTTCACGAGCTCGTGGGTTGTCGCCGGATCCAGTACTGTCGAGTCGCAGTCATCTGGCGACACCGACGTCTGTGTAGGGCTCGGTGCTCCGCCGGGCACACCGCGCCGGGATCGTTTGGTGGTCGGGTCGCGCTCGATGCCATTTTGCGGGCTAGTTGGAGGGGCTGCTGCGGTTGCGTGGCCAGCCCATGGCGGCGCCTCGCCGGTCGGGGAGACCTGCGTAAGTGCACCCTCAGAACCACAGTCAGCTGATTGTGGTGCGCACGCACCGTGGCTACGGCGGCCGTAACAGGGCGTTCAGGATTGGTGTTTCTGGGCGCCGGCACGGGTCGACCGGCGGCATCTGTGTACGTGCAGGTCTTTGATGCGTAGTAACTGTTGGACAGTGAGAATTGAGGCGGTAAATACCCTCCTGCGACTCACCAGTTTGCGCAAGGCGCTGTAAATAAAAACGCATTAGTGGACGTGCGCGACGCAAAGCAAATAAAATTGGAGCGTATAGAGTCAGATAGGATTTACGCAGTAAGCGGATCTGCTTCGTATGCCACTATTCTCGCCTCGGAGAATGCCTCGCGAACAGCCCATATGTGGTATGCTGTACTACCCGACTACCGACCACCCACGCTCTGGTGACCGAATCTTGTGCGGTGGTTCCGATGTTGCACATGCGATACTATGTTCTTTCTCAAAGGCTCTGCCACTCATTCGCGCTCTGTGCCTGATAGTGCATATCCACAGGGCGGCATCCTATGGGCGCTTCATTCCGAAAACCCGAACTCCTAGTGCACGATCTCTCATAACGTGCGAGATCGGTGCCTACCGAACCTCATACGTTATAAGAAATCTGCTTGTGCCCGTGGAAGGGATATACAAATTATACATCCTTCAGGGCATGTCGACTGTGATCGGGACTAGCATGCCGTGCGGGGTAAACTTACCGGTTCCATCGCACCGGCGTTTGCTCTTATGGCAGGCATCGCATGCCTGCGGACTTAGTGAGCAGGGTGCGAGGTAAGCACAACGGGAGCGACAGACGCACCTTGCTGAGCCGCTTTCTCTTCGGTCCCTTGACGAAGGCGACCGAGATGTGCTCGTTCTCGGGGTGGTGTAGATGGTCGCTAGGGGCATCAAGGGGCGCCGACTGTGGGGAAAGTTTGGTTGCGGAGAGCGGAGGTTTGTACATTGCGCCGTCGGGGGACGAAGACATCAGAGCGGAGGAATTTGTGGGGCAGGTAGACAGCGTAGAACGAGCGGAAGACGTCGAACGAGCAGATGGAGCAGCAGGGGTATTTGTCGAAGCGAGACAGGACAAGAGGTTGATAGATGGTCGAGGCGAAACGGGGTGGTCAGCCCAAGAGGCCGGGAGGAGGTGATGGAAGGAAAGCAAGAAGGGCGGGAAGACGGGGCGGTCCGTGGAAAGGACGAAAGCGGGGAGAGGGTATAATGATGGGGTATATATTCACGTTCGCCGGAGGAGGACACCAACGCGCTCGAGAGAAATGACAGAGTTCGCCACGGCCCGTTCCACTCTTCCGGACCTCCGAGCCGCCCTTCTGCCGCGGCAGCGTTTCCGCCCGGCCGCGTCCATCCACTCCGTCACCGTCGACGCACCGCAGCGCACCGTCCTCTCCGGCCTTGTGCCTGACAATCTGGCCAGACTCACCAATCCCCTCGATGGCGTTCGATCCTCGCTATCTTGGCACTCAAACGATGTGGGGGTCCGATGACCGAGTTAGGAGTTCCGATCCGAGATGAGGGCGCCGACGGATGCACGGGCCTACCAGGGCCCTGGCCGCCGCCGGCACTTAAACGGCGACGGGTTCCTTACCTCCCGCCGGCACTTTCCGATTATAGTGGCACAGTGGCAGTACGTGCCTGATTTAACGACCTTCGTCCAAGTTCTCTCGACCGTTCTGAGTCTTTGCAGCGTGCACACTACAGTCGAAACCCTCCTAACCCATACCTATCGGGAAAGGCCCTACAGTATGGGTTTTCGCAGGATATGGGTTACCTAGATAGACGCCCGATGAGCGCTGGCGGCTAGGAGAACAAGCGCCCGTAGGGTACATATCAAACATCGTGCACGCAGAGGAGGTACACGGCGGTATGATCGCTCCTCATTCTGATATACATGTCAGATGTTGTTTTTGAGCATAAAACCAGCTAGGTGGCGAGTTCCGAGTTGACCTGATCTTGTAAGGCTTGGGCGTCTCTTCGGCAAACGGCCGCTCGGCGCTTGCCGGGCTTCGAGTACCCATTATTCACCATGTAGTGACTGCAAAAACTTCTCTTACCGTTGGGTGACCATATAGAAAGCAGTTTGAGTGAACTGCAATGGTGTATGTCTCCCCAAAATGGGACTTGGGGTAAGGTATACCTATGGGATTTTTTCCGAGATCTGTATGGGTTATGTGGTATTACAGGTTCATGGGGTATGGGGTCGACTCCCCCCTATCCCAACTCGGGAAAGCCAAAAAGGCATGGGTTATCCCAGGTTATGGGCTACGAGAGGTATGTGTTAAGAGGGTTTCGACTGTAAACACCTTCGACAAATCTCCAGATTCCATAACAATGCCTAGCCGGTCGATCAGGGTAAGCCCCAGAGTCAGGGCAACAATTTTTTTCCCACCTCGGTACCGCAACGGCCCAAACAGATCAATCAGCAACCATCCGTTTTGAGCGAGGCGCTTTACGCTAACCGCTCCGCTCGGCATTATCCACGCGATGTACGCGTCTTGCAACTTGCCCCAAAATTTCCTTCGTTCATTCATGGTTGCTGCACAAGGCGGTGTAACACGTCGACCGCGCATTTCGTGTCTGCTCGAGGCCTCTTCTTGCGCACCAATCGGACCCTTTGGGCTGTCTGCTGGCTGTCTCGGGCTTCTCGCTCGTCGTTTCCCGTCCTCTCTCTCACGTAGCACCCCCGCGGAATGCACACAGGCACTCCGCCGTCGAGCCGCATCCTAGAATTAGTCCCGAAAGTGCGCGAAAGTGCGCTTATCTTTTTCTTTTATATTTCACATTCATCGTCCACGCGACTCCACGGTCTATTACAGCTACTCAATCTCAGCTTTTTCAATGGACCTCACTCGTCCCCATCCCGCAGTGGCGTTGGCATGCGTCGGGCATCCCCTGCGGGTCGTGTGATGTTGGTCGTGCCACGACCGAGAAGCACGTGCACGCATACTGTATAAGCGAAACCAGATGTGCTGCCTGCTTATTCCCGTCATGCAACTCGTTTGGTGCATGCGGGCAGCCTATTTCCACGCTCTGTCATAGCATACCATGTGCCCAATCATATATGGTGAGTTTCTTTGCACTACGTGTGGGATCCTGCGCATGTTGTCTTCAATATCAGCCAACTTAGTCTTTCAAGCTCCCGTGATTGAGTCTGCTTTTCTTGTATCATTAATCCTGGCTCTACATAGCATCTCCAAACAGCAATGTGGCCTCAAGCTTGCATTAGTGTAAAAGGAATTTGCCTCTGCAATAAACTCTGCACATGATGGGTGGTGCAGTTCATACTTTGTGCATCATTGTGTCTTTGTCATTGCTGATGTCTCTTGGGCAGCAGTACATCACACTCCATAAAGTTGTTACAAAGCTGTTGTACAAATAAACAATAATCAAACTGAAACCATTCCGGTCAAACCTGCTTTTGCATCTGCTTCTGCTTCCACCTCACTGCACATGCATGTTCAAATCAGTGAGCTTTGAAGGAGAATATAAGCAACCAATCACTTACGCCAACTGTGCCCGCATATACATCTCTGATGATTGGGTATTAGCTGCACTTTCATTGTCACTTCCTGCTGGGGACGACTGGTTGAATTTCCCAGAAAGTGTCAAGGTGCACACCATGTGATGGAAGATAGTGAACAAGTGACACAAGGTTCTCACTGCTCTCAAACTGTGCTTGTTCCATTTGTATAAGGCATTGGCCTGCACAATGCTTGTCAAGCATCTCAAACAAGTCTGACCGCAGGACATCACTGAGATAGAGAATATCCAAGAGGATCTTCGACATATCGTGCCAACTTGGCGCCTGGGTCTTGCACAGACTTGTAGAATTGCCAAAGAGAGTGTTCCTCAGTCACAACAGCAGATTTTCCAAGAGGGCCAGCCACTGGTCGACGTTCTGATCCGTGAGCGGATAGATGCATGGGTTGGCGGGGGAGGACCGGAAGATACCACACTGTTCGGGTAGTGTGGTTTCGCCTTTGAAACGAACAGTCGTTTCAAATTTGTCCTGCTTCTGCTTCTGCTTCTTGGCATACCACTCCCGCATGAGGGGGATGGGACAAGAGCACCATAGAGATTTCATATCCATCATGTCGATACGAGCCGCGAGTTTCCGGTACGCACGGTGTATGAAGAACAACTCGAGCTTTATCAGATCCTTGCTTTGCCGCTCCTGTGGGGACATCCCGAGGATGTAGGCAACGATGGACCCGACGTCACACAGATGTTCGTCGAAAGATGTGTTCCTAAGATCATGGAAAATTAGAGATGACAGACGATGTCTATGCTATAAGGCCATGACTTACGCGTTGGTTGCATCGAACCAATCATCGAGCAAGCGCCGCGCTGCTCCCGGGTCGGTGGCGATCTTCATAATCTTAGGCGACGTCGAGGACGAACGAGCCGCGGTCTCGTTCCGGGTGCAGATGATAGAGAGATGGCCATCAGGCTCCAGTTGGCCAGTGACCGCGTTGACAGAGGCAGCGGTGAAGTCGGATTGACTACCGGTGGTGAGCAGGGTAGAGATGTGACTGAGGAAAACGAAAGTGTTCTTGTTGAGTAGAGTCGCGCCGGCAGGTTTGGCAGGTGTCGTCGGGCCGAATCTGAACCCTTCGGCGGTGACGGTGAGGAAGAAGATGTCTCGGCGCACTTCGTCGGCTTCATCGCGACCTTTGAAGACCATATCGGCGGTCAACTGTGGTGACGAAGAGAGTGCGTCGACCTCCGTACGCTGGGAGACGGCCTCTACGAAAGCCATAACCATAAATGAGGACAAGCGCGACAGTAGGCAGTTGGAAGGTAAGATGCTGAAGAGAGCTGGGCAAGCAGGCGACGGACGGGCGCTTACTGTTTTGCCAAGTACATGCGCTCAAAGTGTCACTAAAGACGCAAATTAATCTGGTACATGTGTCCCATAATACAATATGATTGCATGAGGACCACCCAGCTTGACTGATCTCTTAGGGTAGGGAGTGCTAGTGAAGTGTGTGTCATTCCGGGCATGCTCATCGCCTCGGACGAGGTCACCAACCACTGCAGCTCTACCTCGGTGAACAACATCAAATGGCCAAATGAAACAGTCGTGTTCACACATATGAGTCGGTCGTGAAGCGTATCATCATTGCATCCAAGCAGGAGCGGCGTGATGTACTGTATGTTTTGGCTAGCGATACATAGCTTAATCGAACAGACCGAAGCCCATGTCGTCGTCGGACTCCTCCTGTATGATGGGATGACCATATCAGAAACGGCACCGGCGGGATGAAGGGCAAAGCGAAACTGACCTTCTCCTCCTCCTTCTTCTCCTCCACCTTCTCCTCAGCAGCGGCGGGGGCACCGCCAGCCGCAGCACCGCCCGAAGAAGCGACCGCACCACCAGAGGGGACCTAAGATAGCGCTTGTAAGATATCGACCAGAAACAGACTTGAAAGAGAACACGTACGGAAGCAAGCTTGGACGAGCCCTCAGCGATCAGGGCGTTGACGTCCTTGCCCTCGAGCTCAGAGATGAGCTTCTCGAGACGCTCAGCGTCGGCCTCGATACCGACGGCACCGAGAACCTTCTTGATGTCCGCCGCGGAGGGCGAGGCGTTGCCGCCGATCTGGAGGAGGAGGTACGCAGCCAAATGACGCATCTATAACGGGTAAGGAGAAGTGGGTGATTTGAGTCTGCTCGTTCTGGGCGAGCGAGCGAAGCAGGCGGACGCACGATGATAGTTTTGAGGGGTTATTGGAAAAGGTCGGCAGCCACAAATCACTGTGCGCGTTCGCCAAAAGTAAGCACTCTGCACACGCCTGCGAACACCTGCAACGCGCGCGACGACGAGCAGACACGTACCTTTTAATCCCTAGGGGAAGACCTGTGGTTTCTATCCGAGGACGATGGAAATGCGAGACCGTCTACGCGATCGGCGCGTATGGGCCCGGCGCGCCAGCGGTGGCTGAGAACTGTACAGCTGCATTCCCACGGATGACTTAAGCGCCCAGCCACTACTCACGCTTTCGGTCTCCGCACCAAAGCAGCGCAGGAATTATCGCCCCTCCCGATCCCACCGCAAGACCGCCCACGACAACCGCAAGATGGTGAGTGTTGCCCGTACACGGTGTTAACGGTGGTGGATAGAGAATGGAATGCTGACGGTGCGAACGTTTGGCGTGCCTACAGGCTGACTCCTCCGTTACCGACCCCCAAGTCGCTGCCGACCTCAAGAAGAAGCGCACGTTCCGCACGTTCTCGTACCGCGGAATCGAGCTCGACAAGCTTTTGGACCTGAGCAACGAGGAGGTGTGTTACGCTACGATCATCGGACTTTGCAGGAGCTGACTTGTTCGCGCCCACAGTTCGTTGAGGTATGCGGCGTGAAAGCTTAATCGCGGAGGAAGAGACCCTTACCCTCGTTCCTACTTAGGTTGTCCATGCCCGTGCCCGCCGTCGGTTCCAGCGCGGTCTCAAGCGCAAGCCCATGGGTCTCATCAAGAAGCTTCGCAAGGCGAAGACTGAGGCTGCCCCCAACGAAAAGCCCCCGGTCGTGAAGACCCACCTTCGTAACATGATCATCGTCCCCGAGATGATTGGCAGCGTCGTCGGCATCTACAACGGAAAGGTACGTGGCACGATGAGTGAGGATGTGAAGGAATAGACCCTTAACGGACGTTGCGATCCTACAGGTCTTCAACTCCGTTGAGATCAAGCCCGAGATGGTCGGCCACTACCTCGCTGAGTTCTCGTGCTCATACCGGCCCGTCAAGCACGGTCGCCCCGGTATCGGTGCCACCCACTCCTCGCGTTTGTAAGTCTCTGAGACAACCCTCTTCGTCACTTGATATTCACGCTGTTCTACAGCATCCCTCTCAAGTAGAGGTCCAGGTTTACGACTTCCTTATGTCTTTCATCCACCACCACCATGTGCAGTAGTTCAAAAAGTAATATGCAACATGCTGCTATGCGCACCCGGAACGCATATCCTTGTCTGCATTATACGTCTGCACACCGCAGCGAGATGTGTAGGAATAGGGACATGTGCCTCGCCGCTTCGTATGACAATGTACTTGGGGCAATCTACGAGCCAAAAATTCACGGATGACTGCATGCGCGAGAGCACCATCAGCACACGATATTCCAATTTTCGTCGTCCGGCGCCCTAATGGCTGGTTTGGGAGGGTATAGATGTTTGTCCATGCTATAGGTTAAATGACGTAAAGTGAAGTACAGATACGGACAAATTCATGAGGTAGCGAGTGAGGAGGGACGGAGACGCAGCGCGTTGATGAGTGGATGCAGTTCAGAGTATATACTAGCGAAGGAGAATGAGTGCAGATACCGTGACGGCGGGCCATGTGCAGAAGGACCGAGAGGGCGGACCGCGGACGGGTGAGGCATAACATAAGTGAGGGGAGAGCAACAGAGCAAGGCGACGCGGTAGAGTAGTGTCAACGTCAACGCTGCTGTTGCTGCTGCTGCGGGTGCCCGTTGGGCACGAACGGGTGCGGGCTCTCGCTGCTCGTCCGCGAGGACGCGGTGTGGTTGTTGACGAACGACTGCGGGCGCGAGGACGGCCGGTTCGGGTCCTGGATCATCGGCGGCAGGCGCGGGTCCATGCCCCACTCCGCGCTCGGGCTCTGCAAACTTTGCATGCTCGGCATGTTCTGCATGTTCTGCAAGTTCGGCGCCGCACGCGGCTGCGGGGAGAGGATCGCGCCCATCGACTGGGGCTGCGTCGCCGACTGTGGGCCGTTCTGCCCTGCCGGGAAGGAGAAGGGGGAGTGCTGAATAGGAGGCGGCTGCGGCCGGGATTGAGGGTGGCCGTTCCGGAGCAGGCTCTCGGAGGGGGAGGGGTTGCCCAGCGGCGGCCTGTCCAGGAACTGCGGGTTCGACTGCGTAGACCTGCCACGGGGTTAGATATATAGGTGCGAACGGGGCGTGTTCGTGGGACGCACCTTGGAGGCATGGAGCGCATGTCCTCCGGTCGTGGCGTGCCTGGGTTGAAGTTGAACTGCGCGTTGCCCATGATCGGTGATGTCAGCCCGGGCGTGCGCGCCCCCGACCTCGAGCGCATGTACGCCTCGACCTTCTTCAAGAACTCCCTGCTTGGAAGCTCCATGCAGGTGGCGAACTGCTCCTCGCCCTGCAGGATCGGTAGGAAGTCTTCGGGGACGCAGTAGTACTCGTCTTGATTCTCAAGCAGCGCGGTGACAACGCGGATGGCGCCAAAGCTCTCGTCGCGCACCGCGTTCGCGCCCCGGGAATATAGGATGCTCGGACAGATGACCGTCGCCAGGTTCTGCAGATCCATCTTGCTGCCCGTCTCTTCGTCCAAGTGGGCAAACGACGCGACCCACTTGAGGAAGACGAAGAGCACCTCCAACGTGTCTCGATGAGCCTTCGGCAGAATGAGTGATACCATGTGCAGTAGCCGCTTTCGGTCGTGCTCTGCAGGAAGCGCTGCGAAGGACGATCAGTCAGTAGGCCTGGTGAGCATCATCATGAGAAACCTACATTGTGTTGCGATGAAGAGTCGATGGAGTTTGTACGTCATGAGAGGATCGGGAAGGTCTCGGAAGAATTTCTTGAGCAACGCTGCGAGCTGCACCGGGTTGTCTTGCGTGAGGTCAACTGACGACGCATCTCGGTCAATCGCCTCCGTGAGCTCCTTCAGTCGACGGATGTTGCCGTTCCTCCGGAAGATACCCTCAATGGACATATCTGAAGATCCCGTGAGCCACCGAGCAAGAGTGAGCATCGCCTATATAACGCACCCATTTGTCGCATCGCTGAGATGACGTCGTCCACAAAACTTGGAATCCGTAGCGTCTCACGCGAAGCACCCAGCAGGGAATCTGCGCCCTCCCGCTCGACCAGAAGCTCCAAAGGTACACCGAACACGCCTGTAAATCGGACGTTGAGCTGCTATATCTTGCGAGCGCATTACGCGCCGCTCAGTCCACTCACCCTTCTTCTTCACGTTCTTCTTGTCGTTACCCGGCTTGAAGAGCTTGTTCCAGAACGAACTCTTCTTCAGCTCCACCAGCTCCAGGATCTCATCCAGGTCGAACTGGTCCCGCAGCGGCGACCGCTGCAGCACCGACACCGCACAGTGCTTCACGATCGCAAGCTGCACTGGGTTCAGCTCCGCGATGTACGGCGTCGCGTTCTGGTTCGGGAGCGACCGCCGCTGCTCGCGCGCCTGCGCTGCCTCGACGAGCTGCGGGATATCCGCAAGGGTGATACCGTCCTCGATCCCGCCCACCATCCCGTCGTGGTCAGCGGCGCCACCTGCAGGCGAGTTTGGCCCGGACTCGTCGACAATCTTGACCGCAGTGTTCCCGCGCGCGAATGCGGGTCGGATAACCTGACCTTGCACGCTTGTGTCGATCGTCCCTGGCGACGGTAATGACCGCTGCTGATGTGGTTGGGGCGGGTGTTGGGTGTGAACGTGGGGCGCTTTCGTGGGCCGCATGGAGGACTGTTGTGCGGTTTGCGGAGCATGGTGCGCGGTCGCGGCCACTTGCTGTGGACGGTGGGCCATATCCGTGGGATGGGCGACCTTGCCCGTCGGGCTCTCGACGATCGTTGACCGCTTTGGCACCCGGGCTGTCGATGATAGCTTGCGGTCTAGATGAACGGAGCGAAGACGATTCATGTCGGCGGAGTTTCTGTACGGGTCCTCCTCCAACTCTCGCGGAGGTTGGCCTGGGATTGACGTGGCCGCTGTTGATTCTTTAGCCGACAGCAGAGTGCGCTCGATGAGGCAACTTACCTGGAGATAGAGGCACGACACCGCGCTTCTTGAGCAGCACGTACAATCTCCGCAGGGCGACGTTCAGCAGAAACGCATACTGTTCCAACCGGGAGACGGCCTGGAAGCCAGCGCGACAATTGGAGTGCGCATGTTCGGTGCAAAAGACGACAGTTGGCACGGTACCGAACGAGGATGTCTCCTTCATGGAATCCAGGTCAAAGACGAAGGCGTTAACGTTCGCGGGTGGCCGGCGTGCCGTGGACAGCTTGGGCTGCTTCGAATCTTTGTCTTGACCCACAAGCTCCTTGCCCTGGTCGTCCTGACTGGGACTCTTAACTGGCTCCTTGATGGCTGGCATTGCCGCGATCTTCCCACATGTTTGGCAGTTGAGGCAGTGGGAATGCCATCGCTGGTACGTCCCTAGCCGCACGCAATCCTCCTCAACAGTCTGGTTGCACTTTATACACAGGTCCGAGGGCGGGTTGACGACGGCTACCTTGGCCAGCGAGGGATCTTTCGGCGAAGCGCTGAACGGGCTCTCGCCAGCGTTCTCGGGTGCCAGGCTCTTGAACCCGTAGGTGACGCCCTGCGTGCCGACATTGCCTGAGTCGTTCTGGGGAACGAGCTCCCCGTTCGCACGCTTCATAATCCGCCGCGCAGCAGGATTTGCGCCCTGGATAGCGAGCATGTGTAGTTTGTCGAGGAAGTTCGTGATCGCCTCCCGTACGTCCTGCTCTCTCTCCAGCTTCAGTGCACCGGTAAGAGCGATTCGGATGAGAATCTTCAGGTAATGTGCAAGCCCGGTAACAAGGGCGAGCAGCTCTTGTGTCATACCCATCCGTCGCGCACCCGTCTCCTGGGTATGTGACAGCAGAGTGAACAGATCGACGGTCTTGCGACATAGCATGCGCGCCTCCCGTACGTGAGACATGCCTGACAAATGCCGGAATGATTAGTTCGCTGTTTGACCGCTTCGCGGGTGCACTGACCCTTCATCCTGAGTCGTGAGAAGTGGTATTCCAGGTCGTCAATAGTGGCAAAGAGAACTTCGACATGCAAAATGAATTTCTCGGCCATCCGGATGGCGTCGAGATATTGTCCGTTGCTGACCTGCCGCAACATGTCGGATATGCACGCGGCGCTAGACTCCTCAAAGGCAGACAACACGCTGCACGAAATCAGTTCTGTTCAGCCTGGCTTCCTGCGTCAGTTGATCAACTCACGTCCATATCCGATAAACCTGCTGTTCCATCCTTATCTGCTTCTCCCTGAGTGAGTGAGCGGTTTCCCGGCGTTCCTCCTCTACGTAGGGCGGTTCTGAGGAGGAGCTGCTCTCGCCTTCTTCAGGTGGTAGAAGACTTGTAGGCCGTCGGGAAGAAACCTTGACATTCCAAAACTGCAAAGACGTCTTAGCAAGTCCGGCCACACCGCGGACGGTGAAAACGCACCTTGTTGATCATGTAACATTCTGGGTGCCAGCACTCGTCGCGCATATTCCGGTTAATCTCCACGAACTGCTTGAGGATCGCGCTATTGCACCCAGCACACTTCGTCGCGTATCGTGTCGAGTAGTGGAAATGGCAGTACACGTCTCCCTCATGCTCGTAGTACGAGTCTTGCGGGCCGAAGAGCGTCGGGCATACGGAGCACGTGAAATGCTCAACGTGGAACTTTTTGTCTAATGGACCCGTTGGTGACCCATGAACCTGCTTCATATAGTTGAGAATACTCACTGCACGCCGTGATGTAACTGCCCCGCAGCGCCATGCCGCACTTGGCGCAGATCAGGTTCAGACGCCGGAAGTAGTCTCGCTCGCACAGCGGGTGCTGCTTGCCATCTTGGCCGTCAATGGGGAAGAACTTGGACGCGACGACGACACCACAGTCCTGGACGACAGTCAACGCATCGATCAGGGATGACAGCTGCATGTGATGCTCACCATGCACTTGAAACACTGGAGATGGTACACAGCGCCTAACGCCCGCACGAAGGCCCCCTGCATGGCCTTGCCACACGCCGCGCATGGTCTGCCGAGGGACAGGATTAGACGACGTCGTGATGACAAGAACTGCACCGAGCGCGGCCGGCAAGCGGCGGGAGGATGTTTTAGGTCAAGTGGTGGGGACTTACGTAGAAGCGACGCTCGCGCTAGTGTGCGTCGTGGATGTTCCGCCAGGCTGGCTGCCACCAGGAGTAGACGAATCAGAATAGAGAGACGAGTCCGAGTGTACGCTGCGAGGCCGACTGTGAGAGCGCTCAGACTGATCGGAGGGAGATGGGGGGTTGTGGTGGTGTGAGCTGCCCGGGGTGCCTGGCCGGCTCGCAACGAGGTACGGCGGAGCAGGAGACTGAGAGAGTGCATAGTCATTGTGCTGAGGATCCCCGCGGGCCCACGCGGAGGTATGGTTGAGGTCCTCGCTGCGTGCATGGGGGTGGTCGTCGGCCCTGGGCTTCCGCTGATCGAGGTCGTGCGGGGAACTGACAGTAGACGCTCTCGTCGGGACGTGCGCACGATCTGAGGCATGAGGGTCTGTGCGTGGCGAGGGGGGATGTGTACCGTTGGAGAGAGAGGGTGGGAGGAGGTCGTGATCGTGCTCAGGGCCCGCGTCGGAAGCCATGTAGGCGAGGGTCGCGGAGTCGTTAGAGGACTGGGAGGAGACAGACTCCAGCTGCTTGTGCTGGCGGTCGTAGTCGCCGGGCCCGCTCATAGTTGCTCCAGCACCGCAGGAGTACGACTAGTGAGAGACGGTAGCGGGCGTCGAGGACGGGGACGGGAAGGAGGGACGGGAGGACGAGGAGAGAGAGCAAGACAAGCAGGAACAGACAGGGCGGCGGCGTCCTGCTCAATCTCGACGATGAATTCGGAACGCCAATTTCGCGTACAGCACTCACACAGTCACACGCTACTAGCGCCCAGTCACACAGGCTCACAACCCCTGTCACGCACCCCCTACCGGCTACCGGGCATCGCCTCCTACCTGAGGCTGTCACGCTTGCCGTTTCGCGACGTATACGCCCGTCCGATACCGCCGGGTTATGTGGGTCAGAAGCACAAGGCAGAGTACTTGCAGTGTACAAGACGAATTGCGGTAGTACAGCCCACTCCGGCCGAGTGTGACAAAACGACAGTTGACTCGGCACATGCTCCCTCATGCTCCGCTCAGCCTAGGATCAGCGGTGTTTTTCTCCGTAAACCGGTGTAGGCCATGAAAAGCTACTACAGTAATCTACCGGTCCTCGGGACACCCAATTTATGTTTTGCCATTTCTGTCAGCTCCCGTCCACGATCTCCATATCGGCCAGTCTCATGAAGTAGCTAGAGGTACTCGCTATTTGTGTATAGCATATCAGAGCAATATTCCGCCGTATGAATGAGATCGAGGCAGAAACATTCAAAAATCCGTTATCAAGAGCTTTTGGGTCCTCGGGACAGTCACATCACGCTCCATTTATGGCAGGAGATGCAGATTAGATTGCCTGATTGCGCGACTATCTATTGACCGTCTTCATCCTCGTCCTCATCTTCATCCTCGTCCTGACCCTCGCCCTCATCTGCATCCTCATCTGCATCCCCGCCCGCACCTTCGTTCTCGCCTTCTGGTACATCTCCTCCCGCCCCGGTGTTTCGCATCTTCGGCTTTGGGATTGCAGGCTCGATCTTCCCCAGCTTCGGTTTAGTCCAACCTATGCGCCGCTTGTCCTCACGCGCTCGTATGCGCTCGTCTTCCCACTCTGCCAAAGCCGCCTGGTACTGTGCCCGCTGCGCATCCACCCGCTTCTTTCGCGCGTCCACCTGCTTCTCCCATTCCTGCACTTGCGCTTGGTATGCGTCCTTCTCAGCGGCTCGCGCTTGCTTCGCCGCTGCCTCGCGCTCTTGGGTTGTTTCGTACTCGACCACCTCGGAGAAGAACTGCGCGCCATCCAGCAGTTTGGGGAGTCCATCACCAAACACCCGTCGCTTCTTCTTCTTCCCTTGCTGGTCTGCCTGGCTCTGTAGTTTTTCCTGCGCGCGGTCAATGTAGACATTCTGGAGGATGACTGTGGCTTGCATTGTGACCATGGATGACTTTCTTGAATCATCCCTGGTCTCGCTTTCCCGGAGCGCTACCTGCAACTGGCTCTCGAGCTCTGTCGCCGGCTCATGCGCAAGAAGGGCCTCGTATCGACGCTTCGAGGGAGAGATGGTGTTCGGAAGAAATTGGGGAGGGGCAGCATGAGCAGGGAGGGGAGAAGGGGAGACCAGGGCGGCTGCCCGTGTTAAGGTAAGCCTCTCCACTGTGCTACGGACACGAGATGGGGTTTGGGGTGTTTCTGCAGCCTGAGTGGCTGTCAATGGGCCCGGGTCTCCATCCGTACTCGACGTACTGGCCATGCGCCGGGTGAGCTCCTCTGAGACAAGCTGCGAGAGTATGCGCACAGGACTTGTTTGCATGAACGGGAGGTGACCTTGAGAGGACGTCTCGAGGCTCGGCGCCATGAGATCCGCTGTTATGACATCGGGATTGAATGGTTCGACTCCCGTCTTCCGGAATGCAGCCTTGATATTCGCCGGTGTGAGGGCTGCAACGTGAACCCCACCGTAGACCGAGAGGAATGTCGCTTTGGTGACCTTCTCCCCTCGACGCTCGAGTGTATCCCGCGCTCGCTTCCAGTGCTGTTTCAAGACACTGAAAATGACGACGTCGAGTCCCTGGTAGACATGGGTAGAGTGCGATGGGTAGCACAGGACATGGATGCGGTTCTTGCGAGCATAGTCAAGGAACTCGAAGGTGTAATGTGAGTTGTGTCCATCGACCAAGAGCAGACGGCGACGCCCTGCAGCTTTCTCTTTCGTATGCTTGTCAAATTGCTTGATCCACTCTGCGCTGATCTCTCCGTTCACATAGCCCTTCTTCGAGTAGCCCAGCCTTGATTATTGTGAGTCCATCAGAGATACAGACAGATGTCATGCACACTCACGAAGCGTTCAGAGGATTATCTTGCTTCCATGCTGCCTGATATGCCTCGCCTTTGTAGATGACCGCTGGCGGTATTGAAGAGCCATCTGCGCATATGGTTACCAGCACCGTGATGTTCTCCCGGTCTCCGCTCTCCTGCTGATACTGAAACTTTCGCCCAGATGGTCCAATAACGCGCTCTGTACCCCCCACCCCTTGTTGCAGCCCCGTCTCATCCATGCCATAGATACACTCTGGAACGATCGGATCCTCCTCCTCCTCACCATCGATTACCTTCTTGAGCAGCTCGAAGTACGCCTTTTTGTTTGAGGGATTAACTGAGCGCGCCCGGGCACGGTCGACCGGACGTGTCCAGTAGCGGCCAAGCCGGTTTGAGTGTCTCTCCACAAAACGGTGCGTCCATTCTTTCCCCACACCACCGGCGGGGAATTGATTGCCCAGTCGTGCTTTGCAGATGCTGTCAACGTGCTCCTTCAAGCGCTGATGACTGAGAGGGAAGCCACGTAGCGCTGTGTCGATGGTGAATTCCACAACAATCTCCTCCTCGCCATCCGTCAACCATCGCTTCTCCGAATTGAATGCCCGGATGCTTCGCCGGCCATTTGCCCGTGCAATCACGGTGCTCTTTGGGAGGTTGATACGCTTCTTCGTCTTCTCGTAGCACTCGTCTTCTACAGCTTGACAGATCTTTCGCACCCCTCGAGGCTTCTTCGCCGCTCGGTTACCCTGTTCTTCACTGTATGTGTCGGCAGCGATATTGATCCAATGATCATAGAATTCTGAGTCAAGCTGCAGCTGTTTCGTCTTCGAGAGTGCTCGGCCAGGCATGGTAAAGGTTAATAATCATGAGCGAGAGCCCTCGAGTCTGTCATTATCCCTCGCGGCCTCGGGCAGGCGTTCGGTAGGATGCTAGCCCAATTTAGTAATCCGATTTATCTGAGCGCCCAGTGTGACCTCCTGCGCCTCGAGCATTGTGGCTGGCTGCCCCTCTGTCAGTAAAATTGCGATTCCCGCCTTTCCCTCTCCCCGATAGCGCTATAAATTGAACCGAATGCACAATGATGTCTCCTCGCCTTTCGCTCAACATATGGGGCCAATCGGCGTAACCCGTGCACGGCGATCACTGATATAAATTCACCTGTTGTGCATTCACAGTGTAAGAGCCTGAATTATGAACGCATTTTTTATAGACACGCTGGGATATCGTAGATACATGTTCCGGTACTACTACTGCAAATACTGGGCAAGTTTGAGACCGTCAGGAGGCCTACAGCGGACAGGATGGGGCAAGTGTCCCGGGGACCCATAGTGTCCCGAGGACCGGTAGATTACTGTAAATCCTTCCCCGTTTACCTACATTTTACGCCCGGAACTCATCCGTGTTCAGAATCAGAGTGGTGAAGAACTTGATCATCTCGAGGAATGAATCGACCTCGATCGCTAGATGGCAGAATGCAGTGAGCACCAGGTGCCAAAACCAGACAGGTGTCCGCCGATAGCCTACATTCGTTGATCGTGTGCACTCCGTTGTCCAAGAAGGTGCCATTCCCGGCGTTGTAGTGGTTGTACCGGTAGATGTGCGGGGTGAGCGCCCAGTAGTATCGCGTGTCTGCACGACCGTGAGCTATCTGTAACCCTAGAAGATTTCACAGCACGTACCGGTATTTCCGGACATAATGCCTGGTGCGACGACGATGTTGTCGTCACCCTGTAAGCCGCGGTGCGCGTTGTACGTCGCCTTGATCGTCCCCGAGAGCAATGCATACTCCGGCGCGTCGATCGGGCTAATGGGCGCGGGCTCGAGCGCCGCACCCCATGCGTCGCTGATCGTGAGCGTTCCGTACGCGGGCGCATCCTGGCCGGTGATTTGTGCACCAAACGCTGTGTACGACAGATTGAAGTCACGGGCGAGGCCCTTGAGCAGCGCCGTATCGTGCTCCTTCGCCGCGTCAACCGAGCTGATAAAAAAACCGGTCAGCAAACATATCCCCGACAAACTATAGGCTACGCAGCAAGATCGCAGTACAGACCTGTCAGTAGCGATCCGATGGTTGACCACGGCATAGGCTTGTTCGGGGAGCGCGTTGGTTTTCACACCGCCGTTGATGAGGTCGATAGCTTGAGTCGTGCCGACGAATGCGCGGAAACCGGGGTTCCTGAACAGCTCCTTCTGCGCTTCCTTGAGAGCCTTGTCAGACTTAACAGCCTTCTTGAGCGCCCTACGGAGCTTGTGGGGTACGTCGGGTGCATGGGCCGCAAGACACTGGAACTTCCAGTACATGGGCGTGCCGCGGGAGAGACGGGCCTCATACGGGTTAGCCTCGTAGTGAACAAGAAGCTGCGAGAGAATCCCAATGGTCTAAAGACGGGCCGTCAGAATGCCAGTAGATAATTGTGTCGCTTGATTCGCCCACCGTATGCTCAGGCGGCACGCTGGAGTGACCACCGGGAGAGGTGACCTCGACGCGGACATCGATGTAACCCTTCTCCGCGATGGCAGGTGTCGCAATAACACCGCCGAATTCCTGCCCGAATCCTCCTGCACCATAGGTCAACGTACTGTAAATGCTTTCGTGCGCAAATGACACCCACCGCCCTCGTCTACAAGGAGCAAGAACGCATTTTCGCCATAGGTCGACAGCAAGTGCTTGCTGATAGCAGATGCACCCTAAGCAAAGCTATGAGACTTCAAAGAGCAAAAGTCATCGTTTTCACTCACGTGAATGCCGCTCGCCTCCTCATCGAAGCCAAACGCTAGAACGACCCCGCGAGTCGGCTTGAAACCGCGCTCAAGCAAGGACTCGATAGAAGACCTGCCAACCTATCAGCAACACGTCTCGGGCTCTATGTGATCAGAGATACCTACAGAACACCAATCAAGCCACTCTTGTCATCCGAGCTGCCACGGCCCCAAATCCGCTTCCCTGCGTATGTCAGGGTTATCATGAGTATCACTGATTGCGCGACGCTGTCCTGGTAGGCATACCGTCGAAGTGACCAGAGAACGGCGGGTAGCTCCACTTGTCGACAGTGTCAGGGTTGACAGGGACGACATCTGTACATCGTGGTTAGATTGAGTGGGGAGTTCCTGACATCTATTTCCCGGACCTTGGTGAGCAGCCAACAGCAATGGCTTCAGGTCCGAGTCCGAGCCCTCCCAGACATACACAAGGCCGTAAGTGTTGACCTTGGTAAGTTTAAGAGTCGAGTGGCTGCGGGGCCATAATTAGAACCAACACGGGCGGTTATAGTACGCGTGCGCCTACATAAGAGGGAACGCCTTCAAGAGATAATCGTGCAGAGGCCCAAATGCCTCCCAGCGCGGGTCCTGGCCCACAGGTGCCATCTTGTCATACGACTGAGTCCTATAAAATGTCACAGAAGTCAGCGCGACCTCACAAATCCACGTACCCGCACACGAACTTACGGGACTCTGACGGCGCCACCGAGCCATTCCACGGCGCGTCCCTTGAACGCGTCCGAGTCGAACGCCTGGCCGAGCGACTCCCACAGTTCCCCGTTCTTCTCCGGAACGACGGGGGTAGACTGGGGACACTGCTGGGCACTGGCGTCCATGGCGCCCTCCGACCAGCATGACCGCAGGTTGACGAGTTGCAGCGAGTGCAAGCAGGTCAGCAGCGCGAGTACACCGACGAGGCCCTTCACGAGCGTGCGACCCGCGCAGCGCGCCCTCTTCTGCGGCTGCTGCGAGACAGGCTCAGGCATGTACGGAGCAAGGCGCTCCTTCTCGTACACAGTGGGCATGGACGCAGACATGGTGGTGGTTGGGGAGATGGTGCGAACGAGAAGGATGAGCACATCACGTCACTCAGCGCGCGGAGTATATATTCCCGTTTCCGGCGCGGGGTCCTGCGCTCTTATCCGGTATTCAATTTAGGCAATTCACTGGAGACAGGGGAGTTTATGAAGGTACGAGCCAGTGATAAAGAAACTGAAAGCATGCATGTGCGCAATAAATGAAGGACGAATCACAGCACCTGTGGCAAGTATGCCGGAGGTTCGGTGTAGGTCGCCGCGTCCAGTGGCTGTATGATCGCGACTGCTGTACTTTCTCCAGAGATTAGAAAATTCTGTAATGCTCCGATCTCGTCGGAGGCTTAGAGCTGAAGATACTCACTGGGGTTCAGGAAATAATCTTTGAATGCGAAGCTAGTGATTGACCCTCGAGGCTTTAAACTTCCTCGAAGGCGTACGGTAGTACTAGTAGTACTACTACTACATACCAGCTAGTAGACATCGAGGTGAACATCGAACTTGATCGGATTACTGCGTCGTGATTAGTAAAGGTGGCGCAGCAAGGCTGCAAGTTACGAGCCTGAGGAGGACTGAGGATGACCCCGAATTCTTTCGCTGAGCCACCACAAGACTGTACCTGTGAGCTCAACGCTACCCTCCCTGAACTTGCCCTGAACGGATGACTACCCAGTCAAAGCAGTCGTACACCGTCGCACATCACTTGCGGATGTGACAGCAGATAGATATCATCAATTGTATCCAGACATAGAGACGTCAACGTAAAACATATCCAAGCCGTATCTAAAAAGACGTAAGTACCGTCGTGCGCCCCAGGACGCAAGCAATCATTAATGCACTCCGAAGCACGAAAAGAGATAAGCAGCACCCCAAAATCCTCCCCTCATCCACACAGAAGAAGCATATAGTTTACCGTAAGATCAACAGTCCTTCGCGCACCTCTCCAACCACACTAGTACTGTCCTTCATGCGCTCATCCTCACTGCAGCACCTCGTCCTCCGCATCGCTCGCCATCGTCCTTCGGCTCAGCTCCGACACGCGGCTGATACTGCTCCGCTTGCTCATCGTGCTCGTGCGCGAGCCCGCACGCCTCAGGTTCGCACCGCCCGCACCCCCGTTCGCCGTCGGGAACCCGTTAGAGCCCGCAGGCGGCGACCCGGGCGAGCTCGGACGCACGATCGACTGGCGGTTCAGCGAGCTAACCGGACGCGGGCCCCGCGTGAGACGCGGTCCACGCGCCAGCCGCCCGCTCTCCGACGTCGGCGTCGTCGCGCCCGAGCCAGGGGACACGGGCTTCACGGGCGACGGGCTGCGCGAGCCGCCCGAGGGCGGGGTGGGTACGCGCGGAGAGGACACGCGGCGTGCGGTCGGTGGGATCGCGGTCGGTGGCGGGGTGGGGGCCGCGTCGTCCTCGACGGGCGGCTCGACGAAGCGCGCGGGGCGCGGGGGCGACGCGGGCTCCGGGGGCGGCTCCTTGAACTGCGGACGTGCGGGCACGTCGTCCGTCTCGGGAGGGGGCTCCTTGAACACCGGGTGTGCAGGGGGCGGCGGGGTGGCCTTGGCAGGAATTGGCGGCGGCGGCGGGATGGCGCTGAAGTCGACGTGGACGGGAGCAGGTGCGGGAGCAGGCGGCGCGGGGATGGGCGAGGACCGCTTGTCCTGCAGCTGGATATCGCCGGGCTCCGCCTTGGGCGGCGGCGGGATCTCCGCGAACTCCTCGGGCTCTGCGGTCAGCTGTGGCGCGGCCTCGTGCTCATGCATCTCGAGCGGCTCGTCCGTGACCGGCCGCGGGCTCTCGGGGACCTGCGGGAGACCCGCTGCGTTGAGGTGGGGGACAGGCGGGACTGGGGGCGGAGACTTTGCGCCTTTGATGCCGCGCTGGGCGAGCTGCTGGGCTTGGAGCGCCTGGAGGTCTGCGCCGGCGGAGATGCGCGAGCGCGACATGCGCATGTCGACGGGGCGCGTGCGACGCCGGACGGGCACTTTGCGCTCGGACTCACGCTTCTTCTTGGCGATAGCGGGCGGGATGATCTCGTCGTACTTGCTTAGGAGGTCGATGAATAGCACTATATGGCTGTCAGCATACGCCTTGAGCGAGTAGGGACAGAGCACATACGTGTAGGATGACGGTCCTGAATGGAGAACTCATTTTCTTGCTTGGGCCGGAGGATAGCTGGAAGACGTTTCGTTAGGCTTACGGCGTAGCATCCACGTAAAAACAATACGCACTGCGTCCCATGCTCAAAGCCAGCTTGGTGATATACACCTCGTTGGATTCGCTCTCTGACTCTGAGGTCGACGCGATGAGGCTGCACCGTAGTTAGCATGCCGCTACTTGTATGAGCTTGTTGAAGGACTTACTCCTTCAGGTGCTTGACGATAATGTCCAAAACAAGCAAGTGAATCTTTGGCAACTTCTGGAGCGCAGCCTGCAGTTCCAGAACATGCTGCTCAGAGGAAGGCTTAAGTTCCTGATGCGCACTAGATCCAACTGGCAGCCAAGTCAGAAAGATAAACTTGCAACACATTGTAGCCAACCTACCAGTTGGGTAGAGCTTGCGCAGCTCATCCCAGCCCTCATACATGCACAGCGGCGGGTCGAGCTCAAGCGCCCACAGCTTGACGCTGCTAGCAAGAACGGGCGCATCGTACTTTTGCAGCATATCCTGGGGAATGTCTTCTTGAGGCGGAACAGCGTTGAGTGTCTCTCGGAGATGGTGCACCGCAGGCAGCGGGACCTCGTAGATCCACGTCTTGCGCTTCTCTGAAGTAACGCATCAGCATATGCGCAACGGGGAAAACGCCACGACCGCTACTCACCAGCGTCGTTCGGGAGCCTCGGGTACGCCTCCAGGAGGGCACCGAGCAGCGCGGTCAGCACTGGGGGCGCCTCCTCGCGCTTCTCCCCGGGGCTGGCGACGTGCCAGTACGCGTTGTCCGCCCAGCGGCGGAGGTCGATGCCGAACACGACGTCGGACTCGTCGTGCGAGATGGACTCGTACACCTGCGCGACGGGCCGGAAGGGCCCCGTGCGGTAGCGCTCGATGAGCACCTTGATATCCTGCTCGGGCTGGTATGAGGCGATGAGCATCTCGATCGTCTCGTTCGCCGTGCTGTACGCCTTCGACACCTTCGCGAGCGTGTTGTAGTACTGCGTGAGGACTGAAACGCCAAAATTCAGATTACGTCCGTACTCGGGTCGCGCCGAACTTACCAGTCTTGACAGCGCGCAGTCTGTCGAGCTCCCATTTTTGCAGAGTCTTGAGGGTGTCCTCAATGCGCTCCTCAAGGCCGAGACGCTGCCTGTCGAGCTTCCGTACCGCGACACGGTACTCCTGGTCGGCAACTTCCGCGTCGCGCCGGGCACGGACGTAGGGCGGCTCCGTGTTTGCAGCGAACGCTTTCGACACGAGGTTCGCCAATCCGCCGGTACGCTCAGCAATGTTTTGGGTTAGCGGAGACAACTTGTCCATGGGCGTAAGGACTTGAGCACCAGCAGCCTTGGGCGGAGGGGGAGAAGCATCAAGCGTGAAAGCCTACCAAACCCTTGTCGTTAAACAGAGCAAACACAACGCATAATGCAGGCCTCACCTTGGGCCGGAACTGGTAGAACGAGTCGTCCGCGTTCTCAAAGTCATTCCCGAGCTCGCCCAGCCGGCGGAGCAGGTTGTACTTCTCGGTAAGAACGCGCGCTGCGACCTCGGCGTGGTCCAGGTTGCCCTCGAACGCCTTCACGTTCGTGTTAAGCCAGCTCGCGAACTCCTCGCCCGAGAAGCAGTCCTGGTACTCGCCCAAAAGCGGGAAGCGCACCGGGCGCAAGGGAAGCTCCTCTTTCGCCTTCTTCATCAGCTCCGACACCTCCGTGGGCGTCATCGAGATGCCCGCGACATCCAGGGGCGGCAGGGGCGGTGGCGGGACCGGGTCTGTCTCCAGCTTGGGCGGCGCGACCTTCGCTGCTGCCGGCGGCATCTCAATGGGCGGCGGCGACAACACGCGCTGCGGAGTGCTTGCACCGCTGTCGGTAGCACGACCCTTGCCCTTGTCGAGCTTAGGGCCCGCCTTCTCCTCCTCGATATCCGCATCAAATTGCACGTCTGGTTTCGGGGCGGCGCGAGGGTGCGCCTGCGTACCAGCGTTGAGGCGGAACTCCTTCAGACGTTGCGTGATGCGCTCGGACATCGTCGCCTGGCGCTGAGGTGCGCGCGGGGCCGCATTCGGGTTCGCGCCGAGGGGCTTCAGTTTCGGCGACGAAGTGTACTGGTCGCCCACAGGGTGTGTGATGGGCGCAAAGCGGGCGCTGTGCATGTGCCTTAGCGATGATAAATGCACGGGCATGGGCGGCGACTCACTCATCCTCGGCCTCGTCCGCTTTCCGGGTTTTGGTCAGGTAGTCACTCTTAAGCTTGTTGACCTATACAGCAGTTAGGACGCGTTCTTCGCTTATGTGCGTGAAGTGATTTACGCACCTCGGTCTGTGCAACCTCATAAGAGTACATCCAGCCATCGAGCAGGTTTGCCTTGCTTCCATGAAGGCGCTCCTGTCAACCGTGAGGTGTTGAGTGATCACATTCGTGCCCGCCCACCGACAGATGAACAAACCTTATACCCCTCGGCCCACTTCTCAAAGGGCTCAGCCACTGCAGTCTGAAGCTC